>NC_090923.1:748949977-750211564 GCF_040938575.1 Ambystoma mexicanum
TGGGCCATTGTTGTGGGCGCAGTTATTAGTGCCCCTTCCATTGTGTATTTAGTTAGTTTTTTCTGTACTAGTTTGGCCTCTTCTGTTTTCCTGTCCTCTTCCTTTTGTTTCATTTTTCCTTGCCATATCCTGCAGTGATGTACTATTGTCAGCTGTATTTCAGGCCATGGTTTTACTTCCATTCCCACTACTTTCTTTAGTTGTTTCTGAACTCCTTCTGGGAGCCCTTGTACTAGTATATGATAAAATATGGCTGGTGTTTTATCCCATTGTTCTCTAGTTTCCATGCGCCACTTCTCTTGAATATCCTGTATATAATCAACAGGATCCTCATTCTCACGCATCTTACGGGAAGTAATTGCTCCTATGTCTGATGTGTCTGGGTACTGTACTCTCAGTGCCTGCCATAGCGCATGTCTGCAGTTTGCAAATGGCGCCCCATCATGCGATGTGTTCGTTATTGTTATCCCATGGAATCCCGCTCTCTTCCAGATGTCGTCCGCTCTATCCCCTAATATTGATATTAACAGGCCTTTCACATCTCCTACTGCTAGTTTCTGCCCTGCGGTGTGTTTTTCCATTTCATATATCCACTTACCCGCACCTCCACTTAGTGATGGGAGCCTACATTTTATATTTTCTTTATCCGTATGCTTCCATGGTACATACTGCGGTCTAACCCCTCCTCTCTCCAACAGTGGCATTAAGTTGTGTCTTGTGTCACCCTTTATGTTCCATAATATTGAGTCCTCACACCCCTCCTCCTCCCCCGTTTCCTTTACCACTTCAAATTCTTCCTTACTACCCCTCCTCCTACCTACCTCTCCATCCCTTCCCCTTGTTTCGTCATCTCCTGTGTTTAATATGGGTATGTTTATCTGTCTGCCTTGCCTGCGGCTAGGAACGTCTCTAAGCCGGCATGCATAGGGAGTCACTTCGTCCATGAAGGGCGCAAGCTTTATTGTGCGCAGTGTGCGTGTGGTGGTTGAGCATGTAGGGTGCGATGGGGGAGGGCGTGATGGAGATGGCGATGGTGTGGCTTCATGGGTTTGTTTTTCCACTAGTTGTTGCACCCTCTCCTCACTTTGTTCCAGCTCCTCCCTTCTCTTACGGATCCATGGCGAGTCTATGTTTGTTCTAGTGAGGTACAGCTTATCTAAGCTTTCCCTTTCACTCTTTCATCCTACCCTCTCTACTCCTTCTTCCTCCTCACTGCAAAAATCAGTCATAGATGGTATCCCCCACTCTGTTTTTTTCCCTTTTACTGTTACTGTTTCTAAGTCTATTAGCTCCATTTCTACTCTTCCTTTGTTACCAACTGTTCCCCCTGGTGTTGATGTTGTTGCTACTTCTCTACTTCTATATACATCCCCCCATTTTTCACTCTCCTTATTTCTCCCTCCTCTTTCCCCTTCACTCCTATCCTCCATTTCCCTACTATTTTCCTCCCTTTTCCTTTTTAATTCCTCCATTACTTCGTTGCTCATCTGTTCCAATATTCTTTCATCTTCTTTCTTTCTTTCCCATTTCACCCTTTCTCTTTCTATTGCTTTCCCTTCTTCATATTTCTTAGCTGCCTCTGATACTACCCTCCTCCTCCATATTTCCAATTCCCTTTCCTTGTCCTCTTCTTCCTTCTTTTTTTCTCTCAACACTACTCTTGACACCCTTTCTGCTGCTGCTCTTACCCTTCCATCTTCTATCCTTTGCTCCTCATTTCGTTCCCTTAATTTGTCCAATTCGTTTTTACCCTCTTTCCTTTTCCTCACTCTCTCTTTTTCCCCCTTCTCAAGCTCTGTTAGTAATTCATTCTGCTCATCCCTTAGCTTTGCCAATTTTTCCTCCAAAATCTCTTCTCTTTGTCGTAGTAGCTCCTCCCCCTTCATCTCACTCTCCCTTGTACTATCCTCGCCTGTTCTCTTTACTGCCTCCCTTTCTTCTCCCGTTAGTGAACCCCGTAATTTTAATAATATCTGTGCAGCTACCCACTCATCATGTCCTATCTCTACAATCTGCTCTTCTCCAATCCTCCCCTCCCCCACTATCTTCCTGTGAGCCACATATGGTGGAGGGCTGTATGCCGGGTTCGAGTATCCTTCAGCCGCCCTTAACTGTCCTTCTATTTCTCCTAGTTCTCTTAAAGGGTACAACCCTTGTCCCTCTGTTTTCACTCCCGGTGCTATGGGTATCTCGTTGCTCGGTTCCTTTTTTATGTCTTCTAATTTATCAATCTTTTCTCTTCCCTCTCCTTCATTCTCCGCATTCTTTTTCCTTTCACACCCCTTTTCCCCATCCGTTCCCTCTTTCATAATCTCCTTTACTTCCGGTGTTTCTCCCATAGAAAACATTCCATTTGGTCCTGGTCGGGATCCCTGGAACATCCTCCACAAGTTAAACACCTCCATATGGCTCGCCAACTTCTTCCCCTTGTATGTATTGTGCAGATGGTTTAGCAATGAATGTTGGGCATATGGATCGAAACTACCATTAGGCGGCCATGGTGTTAACATTTTGTTATCCGTCCCCTGGGTCCACTCTATGCTGTACTTAATTAATTTCTCCCTATGGGGTGGCAGTGTGGTGCATATGTGTTGTAGTGGGGTAGTGAGGGTGTTCCCCCACCCTCCCGACCCTGTCCCATATGACATAGTTGTGCCCCACTTGTTACTCCTCCCTTCGCTATCAGTTTGCAATTTACAACCTTATATTGTTTACCTGGCCCCTTAAGTGTGGGGATTTACGACAATCCTTTACAAAGTATGCAATGATAATAATTAAAAAAAAACAAAAAATAATAAAACACAAATATATATATGTATAATTTTGTATTGTATATTCCTTCCCCTACGGCCCCCTGCGGCCGAAGCGCACGCAGCCCCCTGTGACTGCGTACCCCTTACGACGATCTTATACAGTCGTCCTTATTCCTCGTTCTCCTCCCCCTTTTACATTTGCCGTGGCCGGCGTTCTCCGTGCTCAGCCACGCCCCTCTCCCCTTCTCCTCTTCCAATCCACTCGTTTATTGTTTATCTTCGTATCCGCTCCCTCATCATTTTTCTCTTACCCACCACTTTCAAAACTCAATGTTCCTTGTGCTCGTGATATCCTATAAAATCCCTACTGGTGACGTCACCGATGTCTTTACGCTACTAGTACATTCTCATTATTAATTTCAAAATACACTTGCAATTTACCCCCGCTAACCCTACAGCTGTCTTCCTGTCTCTCCTGGAACAAGGTAATCTCATCAATAATATAATCGGACTGCACACGCTGCGTCGCCTCGCGTGTGATACGCCCCTCAACAGGAGGGCTTAACCAGCCAATTATCTTCCGTATTTGGCAACTATGCAACTAGCTACCCCCTACAGGGAAACGTCATCTACCTATCGAGTTTCTTGCTCGACCAATAGGAAACCTCATCTACCTATCGAGTTTCTTGCTCGAACAATAGGAAACCTCATCTACCTATCGAGTTTCTTGCTCGAACAATAGGGAACCTCATCTACTCATTGATCAATAAATGCCAAATCATAGGAAACCACACACGCCCACCCCTACACGTTAGTCGCGATTTAGGCCAATCAGTGTCTACGAGCGGCCACACGTGATGTTTCGTGCTCCGCCCCCCTCTTTCGCGTGACTGCTCTCGCACTCTTTTCACTCCCTTTCATTCCATTGCCAACACTATATTGTCAAACCTTCGCCGCGCACCTGTGCAACACCTCCCTCCTCCCTTATTTAATTCCTCCCCCCTCCCTCACAATTTCGCATTGCTCGTTGTGTGTGTCATGCTCACCAAGTTCTCTCGATGCAGGGCCGCTCGACTGCGTGCACCCCTCCAAGCGGCTCGCCACCTCCCCTCGTCTGGACCACGTCTGGACACTCGCCAACCGCGGGCGGGATACTTCTCAACCGGCTCCCGAGGGCCAATATCCGGATTGCGCTGTCCGGTCTTCTCGCAGCTCCGCGATGGTCCTGTAGTCCTCAGAAGGGGGCAACGGCAGAGGGGGCCGCGCCGCCGGGCCTCCTCGCAACGGGAGTGCCTGGAAAAAGTAAAAATAAAAAGTCGATCTTAAACAGATCTCAGCAGTGCCTCCAACTTGTCGGGGGGGAAATTCTGCCGGGGTCGGCCGGACCGTCCGCAGACCTCCAGGCAGGGAGGCCCCAACTCCTCCCGTGTGTATCCCAGATAAGATGAGATAGAGTATGAGACGCACACAAGGAGCAAGGTGACTCTGCTGTTTATTAGACAAAACGGCAGGGATGGGTCATGGAGCGCACGCGTTCGTCCTGACACACACACAATCGTGGGGCTCGCTGGCCCTTTTTACTGTATTATGACGCGCTACTTGCGTCACTTCAGAAAGTTAACAAAAAACCTATCGCCACTCTTAATTGGGTGTTCGAGTGGTAGGGTTAGTATAGCACACATATAGAGAAAGATATTAGTGGACAAGGTGTAGTCAGGTGGTATATCTGGGTTGTCCCTACAATTAGATACATGAAAATTGTTACATGAAGGCTCCTGAGGATTGGCTAAATGTGCTGGCGTCAGTGATAAGAGCCCCATGTTCTGATTGGTGCGCCCGTGAGCTTCCGAGCCTGGGACCACCGTCGTTCCCAGCTCTCGGTGTACCTGTAAGTTGCAACAATGTTTCACTATGGGTACATGCAGACAATGTGAGGACTTATTCATAGCTAGACGGGGTACCGTTCCCACTGTTGCAGATGTCCATTGAGCCTTTCAAGTGTATCTGCCAGTGTCTCGTAGCGAGGGATCCAGACGCCTCTGTTCTCCCGGGTTTGGCATCTCGTCAGGTTCGGCTTGGTCACGTGGGGAGGGACCGTGAAAGAGGCATAATTCTGCACAATTAATATTGTTTTTCTACTGTGCGTCTGGTTTAATCTGTCGGTGTGACTTTAACGTTGGTGCGCGGAGTGCGAGGTTGCAACATCGTGCCTTTGATGATTTGCTCTTTGTACGTGGGTTTGCAACATTGCGACCTTGGCTGGTTGCTTCGCCAAGCTCATTCTGCAGGATCAGCAACTGACTCTTGTCTTGTTGATGTCCACGGGAGCTCTTGTTTGAGGCCTACTTTGGCCCGGTGCATAAGTTGTCCGTTTGGTGCACAGGTGCTTTAGGTTATAGGAGCATATAATTCCATAATCAGTATTGTCTTTATTATATTTCTCATGGTGGTAACTGGTTTCAAAGAGAAGCGTGAGCAAGCTAGTAAAAAGTTCATGACGCGTCTTGCGTTTCTGCATTCTGAAAGCCTATATAAAAATAATAAAGATGCACGTCCGTGAATATGCCTGTCGCCTACGTCATAGCACTGAGTATATTCTTCGTGTAGGTTGGTGTGGGAATGTCCAGTGTGTATATTTGTACAGATGTGCTTCCCGTTGTCTAGGTCGTCATGGCATCTCTAACGACGTGTAGATTTTAGTCTAGTTGATCCGCGCCGCAGGTGTCGGCATGGCCAGTGCGGGCTGCTGGGCAAGCAGATGGACACATCCGTATGTTCCTGTACCAGGGTATCTGGTCGTCTGGTAAATGGGCAAACTCTTCTCGTGGCGGGTGTTTGGGTCGTGACCCTCTAGGCCAAGCGCGAGAGGTGAAGGATGGGAGCCTGGTTTTCCATTCTCCCACTTCAGCACCATTCCTCTAAAGCAGAGATTGCCAGCTAATCTAAAAAATGTGTATTTAATGTTCTTAAAGGCACAATTTTCGAAATAATGTGTACTTGAAGATTGTCAACAAATTATGTGAAAGACTACAAACAGTTAGAATACGCCCACAGGTATCTAACTACCCAACAGAATGGAAGAATGACACAAATAAATGATTATCACAGATCGTTGGAAACAAATGCACAGATAGAATACGCGTACAGTTATTTAACTGTTGTTAAAAATCGGCAGGAAGGCAACAAACAAAACAGTAATGGGAAAGATGAAGGAAACAGGATATAACAACGACACAAATGAATGAGTATCACAAATCTGTGGGAACAAATGCACAGTTAGAATACGCCTGCAGGTATCTAACTGTTGTTAAAAATGGGCAGGAAGGCAACAAACATAACATTGATCAGAAAGATGAAGGAAACAAGGAAGTAGTTAGTACCATAGGAAATGAAGGTTTTTTTTTAATCCGACAAGGATTTTATTTCCCCAGACCCAAGGATTAGAAAAGCAAACACAGAAACTGAGCGCAATGCACAGTACACTGGTTTGTAAACTAAATATGAGGGTAAAAAAAAGGTTAACTGTCTATTATGCAATGTCAAAAAATGCAAACACTAACACACCTTTTTCTTTCATCACAGAAATCTACACATGGGAATGTACACGTCTAATCTATGGTACTAATGTGCTGCAGTGCCTGTAGCCTGGCCCTTGCATCTTTGGTGAGTAACCTACCACCTACCCCTTACGACCAAGGTACAAGGAGTATAGTTCGTATCCACAACCATCACTGCATATCAAAACCATGGTCCTTGTAAATTACCTACTTATAAATTTACTTTTCGGACCATTGTCTGCAGCCATGAAGCTAAGACACTGGGGCGTCAACACAACTAGCGCATTACACCACACCCATATTGACTTGTAATATGGCATGGCCATATTGACTCTTTGGCCGTGCACCCAAGAGTGCAGGGTCTCTCCAAAAACACCTCAGTGATGTGTGGTAGTGGCGGTTTTTCTATAGGTGTGATATCCTTCAGTGCTTCTGGCCAGAGGCTTCACTCCTAGCTGTATGTCCATAGATCTTACATGGGATGGGTGTGCAGTGGCTTGCACGTGTAGTACTTATAACTTTGTTCTTGGGTGTATGGCCTTTGGCCATGCACCCAAGACTGGACATACTCCCCAATACTTGCCAATCGAAACGCAATACTACGGGTGTATGCATGGGTGGCACATGCTACGGTGGTTATGGCCAGGGCCTAGAGTTTTGGAAGTAAGGCCTTCGGCCTTACTTTTTTTGCAAAGTTTGGTGAGGATTCGTCCAGGGAGAGCGAAGTTCTAATCCGCCCAAAAAGTGCTCTTCCTATGGAAACAGCAACTTAACCATAACAACATGGCCACTGCCATGTAATATATATATATATATATATATATATATATATATATATATATATATATATATAGAAAAAGGACTGGAAACCAATCCGGGTTACACCGGCACTCCGGCTATGATGAAAGCGAAAGGCTGGATGTCTTCAATAAATCCACACACAGACTTGTGTTCCGTGCAGTCAAAGTGTCCTTTATTGTTTAAGATATATGGACAAAGGAGGCAGCAACGGTCTTAGGTGCAAGAAAGGAACGACACGTTTCACCCTACTCGGCTTCGTCTGGTATGTGACATAGAGAGAGGACTGTGGTATTATATAGACAAGTATATGAGTCCTTTTTCAATGTTTTGCACTAAAATAAGGTAACAAGTGGTAGACAAAAATGCAGCCATGTTGGAACCTGCATAACAACACATCTCAGTGCATTTATAAGAGACACAGCGTTTTCATAAACAGTGTAGCGGTTCGAAACATGTTTGTTTGATCAAACCAAATGTCCCAAGTGGGTAAGGGGTGGACAGAAAGCCTGAAATTACTGATATTGAATCACTGATATTAAATCATGTGGTTTCATCTTGGTATTTGCCAATGTCAATAAAATTAGGTAAGGCGATCGTACACCGTCTTCTATTGTTCTTGTGCAGTGGGAATGGAAGCAGACAACAGTCCCTCAAGTGTTAGTCGGATGCGAATTGAGGTTTCAGAGTGTAATAGATAAACGGTCTCCTGCAGAGTCTGGGGACAGTTATCTCGTTTTAGTTTGGATATAAGAAGAGACTGTGAGATGGCATCAAAAGCGTTGCGGAGATCAACAAATGCAAAAATTACAGGCTGTTTTAATGTTTGACATTGTGTCTTTTTAGCATTAAGACAAAGCAGATTTATGTTGGTGCCCATGCCTGCCAGAAACCCTGTCTGAAGGGTCCCGTCTGTTGGTTATCTTTGTCCACACATTGAAATCATGTAAGATAATTTAGCAAAGATTTCCCCTGGAGCATTTAAAAGCGCAATAAGTCTATAATTGTGCGATCACCTTTTTTTATGGATCGGCACAATTATAGACGTCTTCCAGGACAAAGAGATAGTACGTGATGATAGAACCTGTTGGAAAAGTTTGTTCAGGATCGAAGCCCATAAGGATGTATTTGCTTTGAACAAAAAATGCTGCGCCCATCAGGGCCAGCAGCCCTTGAATAGCTGATCTTCTTGATATAGTCTTCTATATTGGATTGTGAACATTCTACTGCCCAATCTTTGTCATTTTCAAGGATGTAGACATAGTTTAAAAAATTAGGATCAGCATATAAATTGGTGTAGTGAAGTATCCACTGTGCCTCTGTGATATTATGTGATTGTACCAAAGGCTGAATCTGCTGAGCACAACGGTTAAAAACGGGCCATGTTTCTGCAGAGTGTTTACTAGCTATCAGTCTCAGCATATGCTCACTTTCGTTGTGTAGGATCTGCGCTCGATGTTGTCGTATCCAGTTATGATACCTGAACTTGGCAGTTTTCAGGAGCTGAATCTGAGGTGATTGGTTCAGCAGTAGAATTAATTTTTTTTCTCGTCGATATTGTGCTTTTCTTGTTTTTATTTCGAGATCAAACGTGTGTGCATGGGAAGACCACACTCGTCCAATGGTTTTACTTGGGTTCTTATACTCAAAACGAGAGACTACATATCACTCACATATCACATATCAATAGTCCCGGCTAATATTCTAACGTGGAGAATTATAATATTGCCATTTGCCCTAAGTTCTTCATAGAGAATTATAGCATTGCCATTGGGATAAGTCCCTCTTAATCATTACAGCTGCAAATATAACTAATGGGTCCAAAGTTATAATTCTGCTTGTAATCAATGTTGACATGATATAGATAAAACTGAATTGTAGAAACTCTAGATATAGGTTATGAGTGCATTGCTCACCTTGTAAGCATAGTATCCATATATATTGAAGGATGTCCTGTCAGGATTCATCCAGGCTCCATCAGGTATGCTGTGTGTTGCGTCTTGCAGACGCCATTTTGTTTCTGTATTTATGTTACGCAGATGACATAATGCACGTGTGATGCGTGATTTCATACCCGTTCGGTTGTTGGTAAACATATAGCTTCCCTTTATAATGCCTGTAATCGGATTAGAATCGGTTCCCAAATTCTTCACTAATACTCTGGTAAATAGAAATCAGATCACATTTGAGCTGTCCACAGTAGCATTCACTGTCCAGTGACGTAGCTCTCATTACAGATCCCATCCATTCTACTGATGTAACTGTTTTGGGTACAAGTAATGGTTGATGAGAAAGTGTTATGAAGTGCACCTGATACTCTGATGGTATCTCTATTGTATACCAGTCTATATGCTAATTCCCACAGGCCAATGCTGTTGTTTTTTGGCATATCTCTTTCCATGCTAAACACAATAAGATAATTTCTATATTAAGGAAACGTTGTGTCTAGATAACCCAGTGGTCCGGGTATGTGACTGTCCTCGCAAACCTACAGTGCTCTATAAGTGAAGCAAAGCTCCATATTGTACATGCTAATGATGCTTGACAATTTCTAAAGTGATCACTAGTTTCCAATACTAATCTCAAAAGTAACCATTCACATTCTAAAGTGTTAGACCTGAAGTTTAAAGCTGAGTAAGATTTTACCTTGCAGTATTTGACAATACAATCAAACAAGGAGTATAAAAACATTAATTCTGTGCTTGTTATGGTCTCAATACAAGTAAATATTTACATTCTAATTTGAACAATATAGTTATTGTCTTCTTTTTAAACCCGCCATGACTACCCAATTTGATGTAAGGTACCATGGATCTGGCAGATCATTCCAGTAAATCTTTTTTCCAATCAAATTAAAATAAACATTCCCCTTGCAATATTCATGAATCAAATGTGAGGTTCGCAGACCTGAGCTTGTACAGGAAAACATTAATTTTGTGCTGTTTGTTAAGACCAACAGTAGTGCATCTTAGTTGACGGCTCAATCTTGATTCAAGTTGTCTGAGCAGTAATTTTAAGTCACCTCATCTTCTGCCACATTTTGCTCTGGTAAATCCATTGAATTATATATTCATTTTATCCCCCATTTGGTGTTCCTCCTGCAGATGATTGTCGAGTGGCATTCTATGGTCTTGGCTGTTCAGGCTGGACAGATTTTCTCTTATACGTATTTCTCATACTGTGATCCTCACATAGATCTTCTGACAAATAGAAATACTGGCATATACCACATATTCTGAGTGACATCTAATGAAATCTTGAATGTTTACTTTCATACCCCCATTGCACAATAATATGTTAGTGTCAGGGTTCGATAATCTTCACATGCTGCAAGTTCCACATTTGTGGGAGCCTTTTCTCAAGGGTTCAAGCCATTCACGACCTCCTTTCTCTTCACTTGCTTTGAGAAAAGATGGACTCAATTTATTCTTGATAGAGGCATTGTGTATATAAACATGGGTTTGTCAGCTATATATTCCTTTAGATCAGTGTCCAACAGTAGGATGTGCCAGTGTTTCTTCACCATTTTAAAGAGCACATTACTGCCTTTAGAGTAATTAGTGATAAGGTTGATGCAAGGTATTTGTCTGGACTTAGTCTTCTCTATTGGATTGACCATGTTCTTCCTCTCAACATTTCTAACCTTATCGCAAGCTTTGAGGATACATTCCCTCGAGTAACCTGTCTCAAACAACCTATTGGTCAGCAACTTACATTCCTGCTAGTAAACTGTGTCGTGCTGCAAGATCTGTGAGCCCTATAGAAATCCCCTACAGGAATATTATCAATGGTGGATTTCTTATGGCAGCTGGTAGCATACAGTGTTGAGTTAACTTCTGCAGACTTCCTATATGTTGTTGTTTCCAATCTCTCATTAGCTACATAGATATGCAAATCTAAAAAATATATAGCCTTGTCATCAATGTGGCCTGTTAATTTTATTACCAAATGTGTTGTTGTTCAGATAGTTGACAAATTCTCTCAAACTGGCCTCAGTGCCACTCCAAATCACAATCATGTCATCTATATAATGCTTCCATTGCTTGACTTGATGTCCATATGCATTGTCTTTCAGGGCAAAGGTTTTCTCAAACTGGCCCATAAACAAGTTAGCTAGCGACGGGGCATATTTATCCCCCAATGCTACGCCCTTTGTCTGCAGGTAATAATCATTATCAAAGAGAATGTTATGTTCCAGAGTGAATTTGAGAAACTCATTAATCATTAACACATGTTCGCGGTTGGATGCCGAAAAATCTTTGAATGTGTAGTCAATTGTTTGGATGGCTAATGAGTGATCAATTGACATGCATAGAGACTTTTCATCAAGTGCGGCTAGTAAGAATCCTGATCGCCATTCAGTCTGCTCTAATAGTTGTAGAACTTGGGTTGAATCTCTAATGTTTGATTGTAAAAGGTATACTTGTTCCTTGATTGCACTGTCTATGTATTCAGACAGTCCTTCAGTGGCCCAGCTTATAACACTTACAATTGGGCGTACCTCAGGTACTCATAATTCTTGTGTACTTCTCTAAGAAAGTATATTGTTGGCATAGTGGGTTCAGTTCAGTAAGGAAGAGTCTCTCTTTGTCAGTTAGCAGACCCTTCCTGTAGCATTTCTGAAAGAGTTCTACCAGCTCTTTTATTACTCTCTTGGTAGGGATCACTGTCAATTTAGTATAGCAACCTGGGGTATGTAAATGGTGTTCTCCCATAAGAATGTAATCCAATCTGTTTAGAATGACCACATTACCCCCTTTGTTGGCCTCTTTGATAACTATACGATTGTTTTTTGCCAAATGTAGGGGGAAACAGAGGTCAAGACCACACAAAAAGGCTTACCAGATCGAGCTCCAGGATGTAAACAACAAAGGAACAGAACAGAACCTTGTGATAAACCTATCAGATAGGAACCCACTAATACTGAAGTATCGTTCCTTAGCAAAGGACGCTCCTTTGCACCAACAGTGGGAACCGATCTCATAGACTTTCAAATAGATATTAATAAGTTTATAAGAAAACTCAAATAACAAAAAAATCATCAGGAAGTTAAAACATACGAACACATTGAGGCACACATCCCCCAAAGTGAGCTAGCAATAGCAGATATTAAAAACACTCATTTATTACTATCACTGGAACCAGACACTTGAAGTATATATTGTTTAAGGGCATAACATTTATTCAACTTTGGAATTATGAACTTTGAGACGATAAGCCAACTAGAATAGGCCACTCCAACCAGGAGATGTTTTGATGCTTTAAGCTGGGTCTGGCCCAACTCTAATCAATAATGGGAGAAAGGAATGAGCATTATATAACATTGATATGTGAGCATATAATATAGAGTCCACAAATCTTGAATGGGGTTTGACTTGGTAAACCCATTTAATCCGCACAAATGTAATAATATTTGATAAACTGTGACACTACGGCCAGACAGCATGGTCCACTCCAGAAATCTGCAGAGAATGGCAAGGAACTGAAAGAGGTAAGTTTTAAGAGCCTTCCGAAATGCTAAATGATCATTAATGCTTTGTAAATAATTAGGTAGTGAGTTCCACAAACCAGGTGCGAGAGTGTTAAAAGCCTGACCGCCGACCCAAGCTCTTTGGAAGCAAGGGACTCTCAGAAGTTTTTGGGACACCGAACGGAGCCACCTTGAAGGAGTGTACGGAATGAGGTTCAACTGCAGATACTCAGTACCCAACTGATAGAACGCCAATGAGAAATGCACAGATTGGCATTATTCACTTGGAAGTGTGGGTATGTGGCTGCTCGAACAGTATAAGCAATTAGAGACACTGTTGCAACAATATGAACAAATAGAGAAACTGTGACTGATCAGTGAATTATTGGGATCACAATGTTACATAAGACAATGGTATTGAAGTGACACAGAGATACTGATTTTTGCGATCACTCTGCAATAAGCGGCTTTATACTAATATTGAGTCTTGTGATTAGTCTGTAATAAGGTACTTTATATTAAACATGTTTTTCATATTTCTGTTTATTAATTTTTATTTTTTATTTTTATTTCCAATTTCTATTCTGTGATGTATGCCACAAGCCTTCCAAACTCCATCTCCTCCCATCTCAAACTGTTTCTATATTTATTTTATTGACTACTATACAATGGCCCTCATTACGACTCTGGCGTTAACCAATGGCGCTAATAGCGCCATGGTTAACACTGGTAACTTACCGATTCCGTCAATGGTAAATGGGGAATTACCACCCCATTCCAAGGTTGGCGGGGCAGTAATTCCCCATTTACCATTGGCCCTTCCCCATTCCCATTTTTGCCCCATAGGGCTCAATGGGACTGGGGAAGGCAGTAATTATGGTACCGCAAATTGTGGTACCGTAATTACATCGAAAGTCCCTTTGCGGGTCCCTACTTTAAAGGCTGGTCCAGACCAGCCATTAAGGTTGGGAGGCGCAAAGGGACCTCATAATCGGGCGTTAACGGCAGGGTTGTAATGAGGGCCAATGTTTTGTTGATGTTGTGGAATTTATATTTATAGACCATTGTTACAAAGTTACTTGCCCGTTAATAAGCCTTGATAAGGACCGGATAGGTCAAAACACGTGTCGACTGGGGAACTTTTTTGTGAATTAGGCTGGGGCACTTTTTTGTGAATCACAATATTGATAATCAACAAATAGTCATAGGCGCCCCTCTGCGAGAACGAACACGGCTAAATTACCTGTTCTTTGGGAAGGTACCCACTGGAGAGTCCACAGCCACACTTTAGCTCACTATACCTTTTACAGAAGGGAAATAAACAGTTGCATATCAGTCTTTGTCCCGCCCACATGGGTAGTCAGCACCGAAATGCTATGGCGATTCTCTTCTAAACAAGAGTATCAATAGCAACCCCAGACACGTGCTTCAACCTTGTTGGGCCTCATCAGTGAGGTGGAGCTGTGCCTCTTTGAGCACAGTGAGCAAGGGATCCACGTCTGGATGACCCCAGGAAACTTAGGGTGACTAAACCTAGGTCCTTTAAACAATTCACAAATAGTCATAGACGCCCCTCTGCGAGAACGAATACGGCTAAAGGACCTGTTCTTTGGGAAGGTGCCCACTCGAGAGTCCACAGCCACACTTTAGCTCACTGTACCTTTTACAGAAGGGAAATAAACAGTTGCATTTCAGTCTTTGTCCCGCCCACATGGGCAGTCCAGCACCGAAATGCTATGGCAATTCTCTTCTGAACAAGAGTACCAACAGCAACCCCAGACACGTGTTTCAGTCTTGTTGGGCCTCATCAGTGAGGTGGAGCTGTGACTTTCTGAGCACGGTGAGCAAGGGGTCCACATCCGGATGACCCTAAGAAACTTAGGGTCACTAAACCTAAGGCCCTTAAACAATCAACAACTAGTCATAGGCACCCCTCTGCGAGAACAAACACAGCTAAATGACCTGTTCTTTGGGAAAGTCCCCACTCTGCCACACTTTTGCTCACTGTACCTTTTACAGAAGGGAAATATCCATTTGCTTATCAGTCTTTGTACCGTCAACATGGGCAGTCCAGCACCGAAAGGCTATGGCAATTCCCTTCTGAACACTTGCTCACTGTGCTCAGAGAGTCACAGCTCCACCTCACTGATGATGCCCAATAAGGCTGAAACACGTGTATGGGGTTGCTGTTTGTTCAGAAGGGAATTGCCATAGCATTTCCCATCTGTGAAAGGTACAGTGAGCTAAAGTGTGGCTGCAGACTCTCAAGTGGGTACCTTCCCAAAGAACAGGTCAATGGGCCGTGTTTGTTCTCGCCTATGACTACCTTTTGACAATATGTATAATGTCGAGTTATGATTTGAAAGGACTATCAGTCCAATGTGTACAATAAAGTACATTTCAAGGACCGTATTGACAAGCGCAATCTTTGGTGTACAACAACTTTTTCATTTTTAACTACTGATAGACTGGGGCAGAGCCTAAGCATACCATTTATTGCCGCTATCTTGAAAAAATCTTCTAAACTCGATATTAAAATGGTACCATAACCCAAGCGCACGCACACTCCTGGATAGCACCCTAGACAGTATCCATTCTGTTATTGGAGTCTGCATTATAAAATGCTTAAACAATCACACTCACATTTTCTCCCCATGAGTTTCTTTTTTAATGCCGGCTTGGTGGGTTAATGTGCCTGCTGCAGTGATTTATGTGACACCTGCAGCTGGAGCTCCGCTCCACATTCTTACCCAATGAGTTATTTCCAGGTTTGACTGGCTGTCAAAGCTTAAAGTACATGTTGTAGGAATGTGTTTACAGCTGCTTTTAAAACTAATAACATTTTTTAGAAAATAACTGTTGGCATGGAAAGAAGATGGTCAAGTGGGTTAATACACATCTTGTTAAAATCTGAACAGCTTGAAAGTCGCTGGATCCAGTTTTGTCAGAACAGCTCAACCTATCATCTTAAACAAAAAGATGGTATATAATTTAGCGAAATGCGATTTTAGCCTGACATAATCATTTATTTTAATAAAGCAGAATTCCTTTTTTTTAAAACGAACATAGGGACATTAAGAAATACCTACAAGTTCTCTTCTCCTGCTATTGCACTAGTTTTCAAACCTAGACAAAAGGAGTGTCAGGGGCGTGGCTTCTACAATATGGGCGGGACTTCAAGTCCCGTTTTTGGTTCAAACAAAGGTGGTAATCCCGTGACTGGCCCGGCTCTATCCATGAATTCTCTCACTCTGCCACCTGTAATATTTCATCCCACTGAAAGCAATAACAAAGAGGGTCCCAAGCCCCGCAAGTGGGTGCAATAACACACGTCCTGTGAATGTGCCTGGAGGCCGCAGCCTGGCACTTTTGCTCTTTTTCTTGCTGTGTAGCTTCTCGACGCCTTCAGCACACAGATCTTCCGGTCCTTTGCTAGCTAGCTGCTGAGGATCCAGAAATAAGTGGTTTTCACGTTGCCCTGGGCCTAACCCTGACGGTAATGGAACTGGCCGCGCGGGTCTGAAGGCCTACGCGGCTAAAATGTTTTTCTCACTACTGGGAGTGATCTGCACAGTGCAGTTCTGGGAAACTGAGAAATCTTTTACCGGACTAACCACATTTTCTCCCACCCGGGAGACGTTGAGTGATGATGAGAAGGAATTACGGAAAGAGAGCAGAGACAATTAACAACAGAACATTGGAGCGCTGCCAGGACTGAGCTGGTGTAATTATGGACCACTTGCAGGCTAATGGCAGCTGATTTGCAGGCTGCTGCGCATCCCGTGGGGAATCTTGGTTGCCCTTTCTACAGACATTGGTGATTTTTAAAGATGATGTAGCGAAATGTCTTTATGGGAGGGAAACAGGCATAGCCACCTTGGATTGGACGCTACATGGCTGCATGATAAAAAGAAGCCAGTGCCTATGTAAATAACACGTCATGATATTTATATAGTGATGGTCGGTCTGAGGCCTGGCTATTGTTTTTTTTTTAATCTTTATTTACACAACATCCATCATAAATCACAAGATAATCAATGTATAACATATAAAACATTACAATTTACAAAAAAAATCTCAACATTTACACAAAACTATGTACAAGGCGAGAAATACAATACACTAAACCCCAACAAATCAAATTTATCTCTCAATTACCCTCCCACCCAACAGCTACAATGCCAAGTCAAAACAAGTGTACAAATGTACCACATATTTTCTCAAATAAACCCAGTTTACCAAGTGCCCTATATATCACTCTCTCCATATTTGCCAATTCATGCATCTCAGACAACCACCTCTCAATATTCAACGTCAAAGTGACAAGTACACTGTGAGCCGATCAATTCGTACCTTTTTCAATACGATGTGGCACTATGTCTACTACTGCTTGCATACCTTCCTGGTGTAGGGTAACCAGACGTCCCGGTTTTGCCGGGAAAGTCCCAGTATTTTACCCTTGGTCCCGGAATCCCAAGACCTTTTTAACTGTTAGAACTATGTCACAGGATTTGAGGGATGGCTGGCTAATGCCCTGGTTTTTGCCTTTAATCGTTCAATAAATACCAGAATCTGGCTGGGCACGGCTCTTCATGATTGCGTTTGATTGTTTTTCACACTCTCCCTCTTCCTCCATGGCTTCTCACCTCCAATGCACTTTTAATAAGCACACACTTTGCGTGGAAATGGCCGCCAACATAGACGTAGCACTACAGTTACATTGGAGTTCTATGTGCATTTCAGTCCTTTTGTATTTATGTCCACTGAAATTGTAGTCCTACTTCTATGTTGGTGGCCAGTCCCGTTGTTTTATTTTAAAAATCTGGTGACCCTATCCTGGTGGCTGCTATTGTTCGAAAGTCTCCTGTACCCGTGCTAGTATGCAAGTACCTTCATCATGGACTGTGAATGGTGCTCTTGAGATGCCACTTAGTTATTATTCGGATTACAGCAATGATGAAAAGGTCAATGTGACTTGCAGCGAGTACCCGTGCTCAAATTTTGAGTTGTGATTGCACCGTAGCTCATATTTCGAGTTCCATATAATTTGGAAGCGGGGACCTGTTACACGTAGATTTCTACGTAAGCAGGTCCCCACTGCCAAATTTGCGTAATTTGCCCAGCAGAGTGCAAAAGGCAGTATAGAAGCTGGTACGCCACCTTTTTCACTATGCCATGCAAATTGATTAAACACTGAGTGCCATGTGCACTGATGCAAAAAGCTAGCAACTCCATAGGGCTCCACGGCATGAAAATCCATGCCGGCGCAAATGCTGGAGTATTTGTATGGCAGAGAGGAAGGGAGGCAGCAGAAATGTAAGTCACATTTCGACACCTCGTCTCTGCTTTACAAATTGACGAAAAAGAGCAGTGACGGGAATAAACAGTGTAAACGCACAAAGCAAGGCTAAAAAAAAGAAACTATGGGCCTCATTATGAGTGTTGCGGTAAGGCAACAATGACGCCGGTAGTTGTTACCTCGCCGCAACATTCCGAGTTGTGCTCCCGGGGCCGCTCTGTACGCCTGGTCAGACCAGACATGCAGAGCGGCACCCGCTAGCAGAACAGGATGGTAGCAACGGTCCCGTTATTAACGGGCCGTTGTTACCATCCTCCTCATTCCCATTGAACCCTATGGGGGGCTCAATGGGAATGGGGACGTACCGGGTCTGGGTCCTGAGAATGGGAATTACTGGGCCTGCAAAGGTCGGAATGGCCCGGTAATTCCCATTTTTCGGGACCCGAGTTTGGGGATAGCCATGCCGGTAAAAACGGCATGGCTACCTCCAAACTCGTAATGAGGCCCAATGTGTTGGGTCAAGCAGAAAGGTGGTCCTGGGTATGCTGCACCTGCTCATTCTCTTCAGATATGTTGTGGACATAGAACTAAGCAAGTGTCAACAGCAGTGGCCGACATGGACAAAAAAAGTAGAATATGCACCGCTAATCCCCCCACACATGCCTAATGTGAAATGCTCGCAGAACTATATCTGCTGCTGCCTGTGCCTAGAAGACCTTTGGGTTCCCCTGTAGCTCCCCTCCACTGCTGGCTTGGAGGAAGAAACATGTCATTTCAGTTCAATAGCAAGGGCAGAGCTGAAAGCCTCACAAACAGCGGTCACATTTCAGCTCTTGCAGGGCTTCCAGGTCTGCTGGCCTGGAATACATCAGTGAAGATGAGTAGCATTCCTGAAGGGCACCTTTGCTGCGTCACAAGCAGACCTCTGACCTGACGCCCACCTGACCCCCCCCCCCAGATGTGAAGGAATGCAAGGGCTGGGCTCTGGCAGAAAAAAATAGAAACAACTCAACAAGGGCGCGATTTTCCCACTGTCCCTCAGGAACAGTTTTCCAGAGAAACGTAAGGAAACAATGGCCCTCATCACGAGTTGGGTGGTCCAGCAAAAATGCAGCGGTAATTCCATTACCATGCCATTGCCGCCTCGCTCAACTATGAGTTGGGCGGAAAGTTGGAGGATTCACCTCCAGCTCTGAGCTAGAGGTAAATCTGCTGACTTTCCAACGATTTTTGGCAGAAATACTGCGACGGTATTACCACTGCAGTAATTCTGCCAAAAATGCCCCATTGAGTCCTATGGACTCAAAGAAAATGGGGATTTACACCGCCACTGCCACTTGTAATCTGGCGGTAATACCGCCGGACCAAGTGGCGATAACTGTAATTGCGTTGGGCAGTATTTAGGCGGATTTACCGCCAGAATACTGCTCAAGTCGCAATGACCCCCAATTTGTTAATATTTGGAAATTAGAGGAACCTCGCACCTTTTAGATACTGTAGCCTTTGGCCACTGTTCGACACGTCAGAGAATGTGGAAAATACGAGTGGGGATTTATGAAACCCAGAAGAGCATCCAGTGAGGTGGCAGATAAAAAAGCAACACAGCCACGTGTTGTTGACGTGCATGTGAGGCGCAAAAATCCAGGGAAGCAGTAATGCAAGGCAGTGCGGAGAATGTGAATCTGGGGTGCACAGCGAGAGGCTTAATCAGCAGTAGTGAAAGCAAGTTACATTACTGCTATAGAATGTGTTGGCCAAGCATCCACTAGAGCACTGTCTTACGTTGCAAAGTCCACATACTGAAAAGATCAAATAAAGCCTAGATGTAGCTCACAGAAGCATTAAGTGTGTTTTTTAAAAAAAAATGTAGTCTTATTTAAAGAGTGCCAGCGACTTCTCAGGCATCAACAAGCTTCGGATAGACATAGAGCAGGCTGTACATTCAGAACTAGACGGTTTGTGCGAGTATTTTACATTAAGTGAAATCCCATCCACGAAGATGGCAATCTTTCCAATGATAAATCTTGTCCCTGGACGACATCCTCAAGCCGAGTTGTGAGTCATCTGAAAACTAGAAGATGCTCAGAATATTTACGAGGGTTCGTCATTACTCTGAGTCCTACTCTTCCTTATGCCAATCTTTATCATTGAGGAGGGGCCCCCTCCGAAAACTGCCATTTTTGACAAGCCCAGTCCTTTGAAAAATGAGTGGGACCTCAGGGTTCTTCCTTTCAGGGATGAGGCTCTTACTCCCTCCACTTTCCTTCACTCACCCAAGATGGTCCATCAAGCCGTGAAACATGTCTGAACAGCCCCTTGGCGTTATACGAGGCAGATGAGGAAGAGTAGGCCTCAGGTTAATGAAGATTCTTTGAAGTTGTCCTTTTTTATTGACCTAGTCCTTATCATTGGTGATGTAGCAAGAATGGAAGACTTGTACCAGAAGAAGACAATAATCAGAGAATCTGCAAACATGTACTTACTCCAAAAAATACAACAAATTCAGAAAATCAAGGCACTCCTGGAAGCAGTCTGCTTCAAGATTTGTGGACAGTTAGAGCCTATAGTGACTCACACATATAGAGTGCCACACACTCTGGCCTCCCAACACATTTTTAGCAATAGTGGCCTGGTTGCCTCTCGGTATGAAGCGGCCCTGCATCTCGTTGGCCTCCCCTGTGGGAAGGCAATAGGAAACTGACTTTGCTGAGAGGCAAACTAGATTGTTTGCTTAACCCATCTGCTCAGAGAAGGGGTAGATGGTGTATTTTACTTTGTCGCTGAGCCCAAAGGGTTAGTGTATCCAATAGGCGTAATTTCTTTTTTAAATGTTCTTTTATTTGTGTATATAGCACTTAAGGTACCGTACACAAACATAGAAACAATGACAACAAGAAAAGAAAACATTAATTTAATAAAATCTCACATTTCTTAAAATTATTCAATACAAAACTCATATCACTATAAATCATCTGTTTGGTTAGAAGCAAATAATTCTAATTAATTAAAGCATTTCTATAAAAGACATAAATAAAGGATTATGCATATTCAAACATTGGTCAAAAGAACAATAATAGCTTGTAAATCTACACTCTCTAGGAGTGCTTCCCCAAAGTCGACTACCAATTGTAGATCTGCAAAGATTTTTATCAAAAATGTGGACAAAGCCAAAGTAAGAGATAGTTGGGAGCCCGTCAGTAATCAATTCCAAAGGCACGTTGGTAACACATCAGATGTAGAGTGTACATAGGGTCCGAGAAATTCCAGCCCATACTTGAGAAACTGAGGCCATTCAATAACTACATGAAATAAGGACTCCAGACTCTTGGTCTTGCATGACCTACAATTTCTAATTTCTCTGGGAATCTCTAACTTCTAGAGTAGGTTAACAGTTCAATTTAAACTTTAGAAACCAAGTGCGTAGCAGTTTAGATGGACATTTACCAAGTACGGTCGAGTGTTATTGGAGGGCCTATAGAATAGCCCATTATTGCGATATAATTGCAATCTCTTCAGATCTTCAATATCCCTTATCCTATCCCACCTTTTATTTTTATTTTTCAGGACTACCTGAGAGTCAGTCAACTGTATCAGCTACCGCCATAAATGTCACACGTCTTTGCAATTTACGAAGAAAGCCATTTGAATCATTTTTTAGCATTTCACCCAAATAATAGGCTAATTTAGGTGTTTTTGAGTCTATTACCTTCTTGTAGATCAGAATACTTTTTTCACATAGTGGGGCCACCAAGATTGGAGCCCCACCTCTATTTCTATTATCTATTTCTATATATTTGTTAAGCGCCAATGCCCTTAGGCATCAAGGCGCTACACAGACACAAAACAATATGAACTATACAGGAGAGACGTTTTTCAAGTTTTCCTAAAAGCAAGATTTTTTTTTCCTTCCGCAGGTTATCAGACAGCTCATTCCAAGCTTGAGCAATTAGAATCAGGAAAGAACGACCATTTCCGCTGCTTCTCTTGAAGCGTGGGATGATGAGGCCATGTGCATCAGAAGACCGAAGGTTGCGGGCTAGTTTGTAAACTTCCAGTTTCTCTTTCAACGAATCTTAAACTGAACCCTGGCAGCAATAGGGTGCCAGTGGATGTCCTTACGAGCCCCGGATACCGGTTCTCTCTGAACAACATTAGAAACTGCGCGAACCACAACATTGTGGATCTTTTGAAGCTTACCCAGACAATCCTTCCTTGCCCCACCTAGCAAAGAGTTGCAATAGTCCAGTCTGGGTAACACAATGGCTTGTCCTAGTTTCCCACGGTTTTTCTGGTTTACCAGGGGGCAGATCTGTCTCAGAGCCCTCAAGTAGCAATTGACATTTTTGACCACATAATTTACAAGGGAATCCACATTAAATGATGCCTCCATAACGATACCTAAGGTTTTAACTTTATCGACCACAGAGATGCTGCCTCCATCTTTACTGAAACTCTTGTAAGCCGGACTCAATATATCTCTGGCCAGTTTTGATCCATATACCATAAGTTCTGTCTTGGCAGCATTTAAGCATAGCCAATTTGAAGTCATCCAATCTTTAATAAGCTTGAACATTTGATTCAGGTTCTCCTGATGCGGTTTGTAGTTCCCGCTCATTTTCATAGACAACTGGAAGTCATCAGCATCATTTGTGAAGAAAATCCCAGTTTTTCTATTTCAACACATAGGGGCTTGATATAAATATTAAACAAAGATGTGGACAGACAAGCCCCCTGTGGAACACCACACGAAATTGGAGCAAGGTCGATGAGGGATCCCCCCAAATATACTCTGCTGTTACGGCCCCAAAGAAAAGACTCCATCCATACTGTGGCTTCCTCTGAGAAGCGGCCTGTATGAATCAGTGTCTTTAACAGCTGTTTATGATTAAGAAGGTCAAAAGCTGCAGATAAATCCAAAAGTATTAGCAGCCCGACCCACTCCTTTCTAAAGCAGTTAACATGTGGGTGCAAAGATCAAGGAGGGCACTCTCCGTTTTGTGAACGCTACGTAAGCCAGATTGCTTCTTGTGAAGGGGGCCCATGATCTCCATAGGATGTTGCATTTGGCTAGTAACCTCTAAATGAACAACAATAATGGATACTGATTTGGATACCCCACCACCTCTATAAGGATCCAGCCCTCCACACAGTCTAGGTATTTCATACTAAAGAATGTGGTTAATTCAATACAATAGAGAGACATGGGGTACACTTCAAGTGATACACATCTATTAACAGAACAAGGGAAAAGGCACACAACATATGTTTTATAACATTCATTAAGGATAAACTAGATTGTACTTTCTCCTCTATTTTCATCTTAATCCTATTCAGCGCATCTTTGGCAGAAAACACAAAGCCTAAATAACAGAAAGATTCCACTTAGGTAATTTTTTCATTATTTATTGTCTACACATACATTTTCCTCTTTTGCTTTGCACTGACGGTCATTATTAGCAATTTAGCAGGAGTCATTGCTAACTTATTGCACCTAAGGAAAAGGGTCACACCACTTAAAGAACATTGGAGTCCTGCAGGAGTAAAATCCATAAGAATTAAATTGCCTGCGTATGCTACATTTCATCAACATCCTGGGAGGGAGGGCAGGAGCCCTTCCTTGCCCCCACCGCTGACTTTGGGAGAAGTGCGTCATCCCACTCTGCCTCATCACCTGGAAATCAGGGTATGCTTTAGCACCGCTACCATATTCTAAGACTCGGCATCTTTCTCAGAGACCTGGAGACACCATCTGCACCTCGTTTTGCCCGGCGAACCTCAGTGAGCTGTTTTCTCATTGACAAGCCGTGTAATCACACATGCTCCCTATCTAAGATGGCTGCCACTCTTCTTGTTTATCTGTTGCCTAGCAACCTCACCTAAAGAGCCGCGGAACCTGATTGTCTGCAGCACGATACTTGAATCAACCGGAATCACCGGAAGGCACTAGCCGGCCCTTACACAGAAGGCCCGCTACAAAAGGCCACTGCCTGTATGTGCCTCACATTCTACATTTCATCGATATCCTGGGAGGGAGGGCAAAAGCCCTCCCTTGCCCCCACTGCCAATTTAGGGAGAAGTGCGTTGTCCCGCTCTGCCTCATCACCTGGAAATCAGGGTAAGGCTGAGCGCGTATGCTTTAGCACTGCTACCTTATTCTGAGACTCTGCATCTTTCTCGGAGACCTAGAGACATCATCTGCACCTCATTTTGCCCAGCTGCCCACAATCAGCAGTTTTCTCATTGAAAAGCTGTGTAATCACAATGTGCTCTGCATCTAAGATAGCCGCTGCTCTTCTTGTTTATCCGTTGCCTAGCAACCTCGCCTAGAGAGCTGCAGAAACTGATTGGCCACAGCGCGATACTTGAGTCAACCAGAATCACCGGAAGGGGATAGCCGGCCCTTACCTGACCCTTCCCTGCCCTCTCCCCCTTACTTAATAACTCCTCTCCCACCCAGGACAAGGTGAGGCCATACCCTTACACTAATACCTGCCCCCTAACCACACTTCCACCGGATGGACGTCCATGATCATACTGTCTATCTGTGCGGACAGCCCAGTGACACTGCCATGCCTCCACAGCCCCTCCGCCGCCTGCCCTCTCCTTACAGAAACCCTTGTCACATGATTCACAAACTAACAACCCATTACTGCCTTCACGTCCTATTGCAAGACTCACTAGAAGACTTAGACTATCTTCTCGCTACTGCCAATGCCATACCCAACGGCATAACAAGACACACATGCCAGTCATCCATAACCTACAAAAGCCTAAGATTCACAACAATCTAGTTGCAGCGTTAGCTCCACACCTCAATAACAATTCAGGTATCACAAAAGGATCCACCCCCCCTATCCCAACTCAACTAAGTCACATATGTTAGACGATAACTCAAAATGCCTCACAAATGCTTACCCACTTACCAAGATCCTAGCCAACACAATGAGACCCTACATCTAAAATGTGCTCTCACCAATACCAGATCCATCACTACCCATGCCGTGGATATTGAAGACGTCATCAAAACCAATTACCTAGACTTCATAGCAATCACTGAAACCTGGCTCCACTCAGCTTCAGGCCCTCATCTTTCCCTAGACATTCCAGAGGGTTACTCTATCTTTAGGAAGGATAGAATAACAACAAAAGGAGGCGGAGTAGCCCTACTTGCCAAGAAAGCCTCAAACATAAGAACCACTATTGAACCCCCTTCAACGCAGGTGAAGTTATCACACTACAAATCTCCCTTACACATACCTGCACTCTCACACTACATATCGTCCGTAGGCCCCCAGGCCCTATTTCCACTTTCGAAGATGACATCACCTCACTTCTGGCACATAATATGAAACCCACTCTAAAGCCATCATTCTTTGGGCAACTTCAACTTAGGCCTGAATGACCCAAAGGATATTCATGCAGGCCTCCTGGCCAATTCCATGAAAGCCCAAGGTTTTAGAATTTGCTCCCATACCCGTGAAAAAGGATGTACCTTAGGCTGGTTATCTGACACTAATTGTGTCACTGCCATTCTCCCTAACACCCCTACGCCTTGGTCAGATCATAACACCATAATCTTCTCTACTACTCTTATCACTAAAACTGAGAAACATCCCCCAGCAGTACTCCCGGCTTCACCCAGAAGTATCAAAATTATTAACCAAGATAACATGCTACCACTCCTAACATCTTTACTGGACTTGACATATTCTGACAACGACCCATCAGCATTGGTCAGTCAATACAATAAAGTTATGTTTGCGGCTATTGAAAAAGTTGTCATGAACCATTGTCTACGTCCTTTCTGGACCTCCTGGTCCCTGACTCGCAGGGGTTTGCATGCAGTTATCCTTCCAACATGGTCACCCGGAACAGAGTGCTCCGGATCAGTCTATGCGTTCCACGCTCCTCATCCTACAAAAGAGACACGCCCCTGCGGCTCTGCGCGTCTCAACGCTACCGCTACCTGTAGTCGGACGTGCTTAGCCAGAGTTCAATCGGGGCTCTCGCTTGATTCCTTGTTCCCAGTTCCTTGAATCCCCTCCTGTTCCCTTCCCTCTCCAATCTCCTGGAAAACCTTCCACGCTCGAGTCACGGTCCTCCGTGCCTCCGAGCGTACCTTATTTACTTCCTGGAATTACCCTGGATTTTGTGAATGCTCCTGGAAACTGAACCGCTACTTTCACACTGGATGCCAAAGAGCGTAAAGAAGAAGAAATCCCAGAAGGTCGCAAGTACACAACAGAAACAGGTGAGAAGGGGGGAGACTTGTGACAGATTGAGACGCCTTAAAAACGATACAGATTCAGAGATGGAGCCGCCGTTCAAGACCTCATGCGAGGCATGCAGGAATTAACAAAGGAGGTACAGAACCTCAAGGCAGAGAACGCAGCATTAAAACAGCTAGTTCTATCACGTGATTCTGCAACCAAAGAAAATGTAATATTGGGAGTAATAGTGGACAAGTATAACGGTTCTTCCAAGACTCTCCGCGCCTTCCTTGATTTGTGTTTAGTTCACTTCATTTTCAAGCCCTACTACTTCTCCACTCCTAGAGCAAAGGTGGGTTTTATGATCTCACACCTCACTGGAAATGCATTGACTTGGGCAACCCCCCTAGTCAATACAAGCGACGCACTCCTGGATGACTATGATGGCTTTGTGAGAGCCCTTAAGGAAATGTTTGATCGCCCAGAGCAGGTGTATAGTGCTCAAGAGAGACTACTCGAGTTTCAACAAGGGTCCCAGGATATGCTCACCTATGTTACTCATTTCAAACAACTTGTGAAAGAAGCAGACTGGTCTCCAGAAGCTAGTTTTACACTCTTCCGAAGGGGGCTGAACGAAGAAATAAAAGATGAGCTCGCTAGGGTGGCCTGCCCAAGCTCCTTCCAGGCTCTTATGGATCTATCCTTACAGATAGATTTCCGAATCCAAGAAAGAAGAGCAGAGAAGAGGAAGTCTAAGGCAAGTTTCCAAAAGACCATCACGGAACATGCCCCTAGAGCAGAGTCTACTGTTCCTTCTACCCCGGACCCAGAACCTATGCAACTAGGAGCCTTTTGTGGACACATTACCCCTAAAGAAAGGATGCGACGAATCCATACTGGTCTGTGCATGTATTAAGCCTCCGATAAACATCTTGTGTGGTAGAATGTCCCATTGCTCCTCCACGGCGTTCGGGAAACGCCAGCTCCCGATCGTAGATGGAGCACAGTGTCGGGAGAGAGATGTTTGCTCCACATCAATTCCATCCTTGAACTCTCCTGGACAAAATAACCTTGTGGTTCTTCAGGCCCTACTATCGCCTTCCAAGACAGAATCCTACCCCATGCTGACATTGGTTGACTGCGGAGCTATGGGCGTATTGCTAGATCAAGATTGGGTCACTGCTCATAACATTCCACATGAAAGCCGAGTTACAATGCAACCAGTAGAGACAATTGATGGAAGGCCTCTTTCCTCAGGGCCCATTACCCTTCAGATTAAAGAGATTCTACTTTCTATCAATCACCATCAAGAGAGAATCAAATTTGACCTCATTAAATCAGCCCATTATCCGATAGTTCTTGGAATGCCCTGGCTGCAGAGGCACAATCCTTACATCAACTGGGCAACTGTCTCACAGTTTCTTGGATCTGAATATTGTATGGCTCACTGCCTATCCCTGGATACCTTACCAAAGCCTTCTAGAGACTTTCAAGAGAACCAACAAAGTCCACTCACCGTTTCTAACATCATCCAGATTCCCAGGGCCTACCAAGCCTTTTCTGATGTTTTTTCGACCGCGATAGTTCAAGCTCTCCCTCCTCACAGGCCAGAGGATTGTGCCATCAATACCAAACCCACAGCTGTGATTCCTTTTGGCAGAATGTTTATATTATCTGAACCTGAAAAGAAGGCTCTCTGAGAATATCTGGATACTTACCTGGAAAATGGCACCATACGCCCGTCCAAATCTCCAGCGGGTGCTTCATTGTTCTCTGTTCCAAAGAAAGATACCAAAGAACTCAGGCCATGTCTGGACTACCGTGGTCTAAATCAGTGCACTCTCAAGGACCGTTATCCTCTACCCCTCATTTCGGATATCCTGGAAGCAGTCAGAGGTGCAGTAATCTTCACAAAATTAGACCTAAGGGGTGCTTACCATCTCATTCGTATAAAGGAAGGTGACGAATGGAAAACAGCATTTAGAACTCCCTTTGGCCATTTTGAATATCTGGTCATGCCCTTTGGACTTGCTAATGCCCCAGCAGTTTTTCAACATTTCATGGATAGGGTGTTCTCGGACATGCTGTTCCTCTTCGTTATCGTCTATCTGGATGACATCTTGATCTACTCCAAGGACCTTCTAAGGCATGAAGAGCATGTTAAGGCAGTTTTACAATGATTACGTGAACACAAACTCCTAGCTAAACCCGAGAAATGCCTGTTTCATGTCACTTCTGTTCATTACCTAGGATTTGTCCCTAGTCCAGAAGGAATTGGAATGGATCCTTCAAAGGTTAAGGCCATACTATATTGGCCGGCTCCCACATCTGTGAAACAGATTCAATCATTCCTGGGACTTGCCAATTTTTACCGAAAGTTCATACCGTCCTTCTCTGAAATTGTTCAACCGATCATTGCTCTCTTGAAGAAAGATGCTCCATTTCTCTTGTCTACAGATCAAGACAGATCAAGACAAGGCATTCCAACGATTAAGCCCCCATTCTGGCTCAACCCGATATTAACCGGCCATTCTTAGTGGAGATGGATGCATCCAATTACGCCATAGGAGCAGTACTAAAACAGGAATTTGAGGACAAATTGGAACACCCCATTGCTTACCTTTCACGAACCCTGACGCCCAGTGAGACTCATTATTCCGTCTTGGAAAAGGAACTGCTAGCCATCCGCCAAGCCTTCACAGAATGGCGACATCTACTCCTGGGAGCTAGGCATCCAGTCCAGGTCTGTACGAACCATCAAAATCTTCAAGTTCTACAATCTTTGGAGTGTAGGAACAGTCGTCAGGCCCGTTGGGCCTTCTTCTTTACCCAGTATCAGTTCCACTTTCGAGACGTCCTGACTATGAAAACTCTGAGGATCGGACCTTTCCAAAGATGTTTCCTCACACGATCTTTGTTGCCCAAGCACTCACCCTCCTGGAGAATATCCAAGGCCAAACTCGACTTTCGGACCTCTGGAAGGAGCACAAGCGAAATAACAGATGGAATCTCACAGCTAAGGACGGGTATCTATTCAAAGATAATCGCTTAGTCATTCCCACTGAGACAAAGGATCACAAGTCTATGTCATGGTACCTTACATTCGGGACATCGTGGGATAACCAACACCCTCCATCTAGTACAAAGACAGTTTTGGTGGCCCAAGATGAAGGATGATATTAGGATCCATGTCCAAACATGCGCAGTTTGCAATCAGAACAAACATGATAATAAGAAGCCAGCCGGACTCCTACTCCAACCAGCAATACCAACAAGACCCTGGGAATTCATTGCCACTGATTTTATCGTGGAATTACCACCCTCTAGAGGCTACACAACAATCATGGTCACTATTGATTTGTTTACTCATATGGCTCATTTTACACCCTTATCCAAACTACCTTCCTCATCAGATCTTGCCGGAATTTTCCTGGAACACATATTCCGACTTCATGGGTTGCCTTCCAAGATCATTTCAGACCGAGGACCTCAGTACATATCTCAGTTTTGGAAGTAAGTATGTCGAATTCTGGGAATCCAATGGGCCTTATCCTCTGGCTACCATCCACAAACCAATGGAGGCACAGAGCGTGTGAACCAGACTCTCGAACAATATCTACGATGTTTCGCCACCAAAGTTCAGGACAATTGGTCACTCGTAATACCTATTGCTGAATTCGCCTATAACAATTCAGATCATTCAGCTATCAAGACCAGTCCCTTCTTCTGTAGTCAAGGATTCCATCCATCTGTCCTACCCTCCGTACTCCTACATCCTACTCCAGTACCTGCAGTAGACTCCTGGATCGAAAACCTCATCACAGTACATAAGGAGGTCAAGGAACATCTAGAACGGGCCCGAGAAGATGTCAAACGTTATGCTGACTCTAAAAGAAGACCTGGACCTTCCTATTCAGTAGGAGATAAAGTTTGGTTATCCTTGAAGCTCCTTCCTCGACACCTGCGCCCCAATAAACTGGCTCCCAGACAATAAACGGTCCCTTTTCCATACAAGAAATCATCAACCCAGTGGCCTTTCGACTTCGGTTACCTGAATCTTGGAAAAGAATCCATCCAGTCTTTCACACTTCTCTGTTAAAACCATACAATCAGTCATCCCGAACAGCTCTTAGATCTACCCCTGTTATTGTAAATGATCAACTGGAATACAAGGTTTCCAGGATTTGTGACTCAAGATATCGACGTGGTCAACTACAATATCTGGTTGAGTGGAAAGGGTACCCTTCCAGTGAGCGTACCTGGGAACCCGTGTCAAACATGAATGCTCTCAGATTGGTTCGACGATTTCATCTGATCCATCCGGGCAAACCCGGAGGAGCTGGTTTCCAGAGGAGGCATACTGTCATGAACCGTCGTCTACGTCCTTTCTGGACCTCCTGGTCCCTGACTCGCCAGGGTTTGCATGCAGTTATCCTTCCAACATGGCCGCCCGGAATGGAATGCTCCGGATCAGTCTATGCGTTCCACGCTGCTCATCCTACAAAAGAGACACGCCCCCGTGGCTATGCGCGTCTCAACGCTACCGCTACCTGTAGTCGGACGTGCTTAGCCAGAGTTCGATCGGGGCTCTCGCTTGATTCCTTGTTCCCAGTTCCTTGAATCCCCTCCTGTTCCCTTTCCTCTCCAATCTCCTGGAAAAGCTTCCACGCTCGAGTCACGGTCCTCCGTGCCTCCGAGAGTACCTTATTTACTTCCTGGAATTACCCTGGACTTTGTGAACGCTCCTGGAAACTGAACCGCTACTCTCACGCTGGATGCCGAAGAGTGGCGTTCGGGTCTATACAAATCCCGGACCGTAAAGAAGAAGAAATCCCAGAAGGTCGCAAGTACACAACAGAAACAGGTGAGAAGGGGAGAGACTTGTGACAAAAGTAGCCCCTTTGAAAAGCAAAAAAGCCAAACCTATTGCACATATGAGCTCTTGGTTTACCCCTGAGCTCCATACCATGTGTGCAACCTAAAGGTCAGCAGAAAACAACTGGCTAAAGTCACCAACACCTATGAACAAAACCCTCTTGCAGACACTGGCCAATAATTACAAAAAGGAAATCATTAAAGCAAAGAGTGAAGTCTACAACCAAAGAATCTCGAACACCCAGTCTAATTCCAGAGAATTATTTAACATTCTCTGTGAACTGGAAGCACCAGCACCTACCCCAGACCATACTATCAAAGATGAACAATGGTGTTCCAATATTCAAAATGCCTTAGCAGACAAAATCTCATTGCTACAACAAAAAATAGTACTAAAAAAATCTAAACTCAACCTCAACCCTACCTTCCCAACTACACTTCCTTCAACGACACTACTCAAGGTTAGCAAATTTGCCTTCACGCCACTTTCCACCTCAGACACCATTAATATTATTAAAGGCCTAAAACCTTCAAGATGCTAGGGCAACATCTGCCCTAGAACCTTGTTAAAAGAACGTGTGCTTGAATTTGCACCCTTCGTAACTAGCCTTATCAATAGCTCATTTGCCACTAACACATTACCGAAAGACCTAAAAGCAGCCTGGGTTTTACCATTATTTAAAAAAACTACATTAGACCCCAACATCCTCACTAACTTCCGTCCTATCACCACAGTATCTTTTTTACTAACAATCCTTGATCACGCAGCCTTTCTACAGATCCAAAAATCCTTGGAACGAAATAATCTCTTGGGTCTACGACAATCAGGATTCAGACCGGGTCATGGAACGGAAACAGCCCTTCTAGATTTGAAAACGCAAATGGACCAATATAAAGATAAAGGTGACCTGTGCATCCTTGTCCTGCTAAACCTCTCTGCAGCTTTTGATTTGGTCAATCATGATGTTCTGTGCCAACACCTTGAAAGAGCGGCCCACCTTTCTCCTGAAGCCATTAATTGGATCAACTACTTTATTTCTTATCGTACAATGAGGGTCTTTTCTGACATCTTAACAGCTCCCCTCCCCTGCCCTGGTGGCCTGTGGCATACCGCAAGGATCCTGCTTGTCGCCTACCTTATACAATGCATTTACTAAGCTCTTATTCGACAAGCTTGACAAAATGGGTATCAGGTATACAAATCATGCAGTGATACACAAATACTCATTCCGATAACTGGATGTTATGAAACAGACTCCAAAAACCTAAACAAAATTTACCTTGCAATCCAGGCTTGGATGGCTCTCAATGAATTGTCTCTTAATGACGACAAGACCAAGTTAATTCTATGTCATGACCCCTGCCCCTGGCCCTAATAGGCAGGCCATTGGGACTACGTTACAACCCTCCATCATGGCCTTAAAGGCCTTACCATCTCATCCAAGACTCTCCTGGAGTCAGTCCTGGCGCCTTAGGCACCAGGCTCATATATAAAGTGAGGAAAACTTGAGAACTGGGCTTGGCAATGGACTGTTGCGCAACTTGGATGCCCCCGCATAGCTCAGTTCAATGAACCGGGCTATGCGGTCTAGTGTTTTAGGTGTGGTCAGGCCTAGGGATACCTAGGATACCTGGGAGCTATATAAGCCACGCCCAGGCAGAGAAACACGCTTCGCGTTACTCTGCGCTCTGCGGCGTGACGCTCACCACGTTCTTCGAAAAACACTGCAACCTGAGAAGAAGAGAACGAAACAGCATTAGTAAGCGTTAATATTCCAATTCTGAAAATAACTAATCAATCGCACGCTTACCTGGGTTCGAATCGCTCTTTGTCAACATCCACTCCGGGTCATAACAACGACCTGCAAAAGAGAGGAAACACAGATTAGCACACAAAAGGTTAAGGTGGCGATGTGTGCTACGTATTACTCACCGCTCACTATATTCTCAGCCAGCATCCATTCTGGGACATTGCAGCGGCCTGCAAGAAAGTGAGAAAGACAGGTCAGCACGAGAAAAGGCACATAGTGCTGCGCATCGCACTTTCACTTACCATCTCATGTTTAGCCTCAAGCAGCACGGCACCACTAGAGCTCTTCCTGCACCTAGAGGAAGAAGGAGAGACATTAACAGGGGCAATTGGAAAGAAAAGGACAAACTGCAAAAACCAGCAAACTTACCTGGACGAACTCGAGTCACGGTCGGTCTGGACTCTGAGGGCCCACACCAGTGAAGCAACTAGGTTGCGGTGCACCCACACCAGCAACACACCCCTGAACTGAGAGGCAGGACGGAGAGGGCACCATACAAGAAAGCAAGTTGAGGAGAGAACTAAGGGGGAAGTTGGGTCCACAAGGGAGGTGGGATCCAAGCAAGAAGAGGCAGTAAGATTAAACCCGAAATTCCTGTGTTTCAGGCCCAGTCCTCGGCCAAACAAGAGTCCAAGTGAGGGGTTCGAGATCAGAAGTGGTCCAGCCAGGCTGAGTGGCGTCCCCGTGGATATCAGGAGAGCGTTACAGAATGCGAAGCCTTAACAAACTGTAATCCACCTGGGCGTCATGGAAACGTCAGAAACCGACCAGTTAGCTCAAATGCTGGGGAGGTTACTTGCTGAGGTGCATTCAGCCAGACAGGAGACCAATGCCCTGCAGAGGGAATTGAAAGTGGCTAAGGAACGCACTGATGACCTGAGTAGGCAACTCCTCCAGTCACAGGCGGGACAAGCTCCATTACCTGGGAACGTCTCATCAGTGCCAACACCATCAGCCAATCCGGTACAGATAACCCTTCCTGGAGCAGTTCCTTTGGCCCCACCTGAGCGCTTCACGGGAGACCCCAAGAAGTATGCAACATTTATGAACCAATGTCGCCTTCATTTCCTTTGTAGGCCTGGGGCCTTCCCTAACGACCACTCACGGGTTGCTTTCGTGCTATCTTATTTGAGTGGCAGTGCTGCGGACTGGTCGGTACCATTTGTTAGTCAGGATGATCCTCTGCTTCATGACTTCATGAGTTTTCGGCAGGAGATGGAAAAGCTCTTTGCTCGTTGTACCCATGGACAGGCACGAGACAACAAACTTTTGTCCCTTTGTCAAGGAAACCAAGACTTATTAACAAATATAGCAACCTTCAACAGGCTCGTGGTGGAAGCAGGGTGGCCTGAGGAGAAGAGAACTACGTTATTCCACCTGGGCTTACGGGGGGAGCTAAAAGATGTTCTTGCCCAAGTGGTCGATCCACCAAAAGACTGTGCAGAGTTGATTAATTTTGTTGTTAAGCTAGATCATAGGTTGCAAGACCGAAGAGCAGATCGGAGTAGACTGGACACCCGCCCTATGTACGTACGATCAAAGGACAATGCCCCACGAGCAACAGAAAGTTTGGGTGAACCAATGCAAATAGGAGGGGTAAGGGCCCCTTTAACCAAGGCTGAAAGGGACAAGAGAAGGCAGCAGCAGTTATGCTTATACTGCGGAAAATCAGCCCATTTCCTTAAAGAGTGTCCAGTAAAACTGCAGAGGAGAACCGTAGGAGCCACTGACAAAGAAAATACGAACGATGAGTCGGAAAACTACCAAGCCCGGCAAATGTAGGGGTCCATTTGTCGAGCAAATAAGGTAAACTACAGACCTCCCATTTTGCGTTGCCTGTGATCCTGATCAACCACCAGCAACTGTCTCAGACGGATACTATAGAAGCACACATAGACAGCGGAGCAGTTGGGAATTATATGGACCAGGATCTCGCAACAAAGATGGGGCTTCCTCTATGCCCTAAATCGACCACTGAAACAGTCACCACCGTTGATGGTACGGAAATAGCTTCCGGTCCAGTATCCCAATACACAGCAGTCTTAACCCTTCTGTGCGAAGATGGACACCGGGAATCTATTGCTTTTGACCTCATCAAGGTGCCCCAGTTTAGGTTGATCTTAGGGATGACGTGGTTGGTAGCTCACAATCCTCAAATAGATTGGCGTGCAAAGGAGTTGGTCTTTTCCGAAAGTTATACTCACACTTGTTACCACAAAGAAAATGAGCCAACAAATACAAGCCCATCTGGCCATGGAACAGCGACAATAACTCTGGGTGTGATCGGTACCCTACCAAGTGAATACCAGGACTTTCATGATGTGTTTCAGAAGGAACAAGCTAATACCTTACCGCCGCACATTCCATATGATTGCCAGATCGACCTGGTACCTGGTGAACAAATCCCTTGTGGTCGAATCTATGCACTCACAGAACCAGAAAACCAACATTTGAAGTCCTATTTAGATCAATACCTGTCAAATGGTTTCATCCACCCTTTGAAGTCACCAGCAGCATCTCCTCTATTCTTCGTGCTGAAGAAGGAAGGAGATTTGAGGACTTGCATCGACTACCGCGCATTAAACCAAATCACCATAAAGAATTGCTACCCCCTACCGCTCATTCCAGAATTGTTAGATTAAGTCAAAGACGCCCAAATCTACACTAAATTGGACCTTAGAGGGGCTTACCATCTCATTTGTGTGAAAAAGGGTGACGAATGGAAGACCGCCTTTCCTACTAAATATGGCCTATACGAATACCAGGTAATGCCATTTGGGCTTTGCAACGCTCCTGCTGCATTTCAGTACTTCATGAACGATGTCTTGAGAGAACTAATTGACGTCTGTGCCCTAGTCTATATTGATGATATCCTAGTATATTCAGCTTCAAAACAGGACCACGTCAAGCATGTCCGCTCCGTTCTTACAAAACTCTGCCAACATCACCTCTATGCCAAACTCGAGAAATGCTCATTTCATGTCACCGAAGTGGAGTTCCTTGGTTTTGTCCACACCCCAAAAGGAATCCGAATGGATGTGCACAAAGTCGATGCCATTCTAAACTGCCTGTCACCAAGTTCGTTCAAAGGAATCCAGAGCATGTTAGGTTTTGCAAACTTCTACCGCTGATTCATCCCGGGGTTTTCTCAAATAGTGCATCACATCACTATTAAGGAAAAGCAACAAGAAATTCCAATGGACAGAAGAAGCAGAAAAGGCCTTCCAAGAACTCAAGGTGAGGTTCACTTCCGCCCCGATCCTACGACATCCTTGCCCAGATCTTCCATACGTGGCAGAAACGGATGCCTCAAGCATGGCAATGGGTGCTGTCCTCTCGCAAAGGGACCCAAAAACCGGTCAGTTGCACCCTGTAGCCTTCTGGTCACATAAGTTCTCACCACCTGAACTCAATTACGCTATCATGGATAAAGAGCTTCTAGCCATCAAATCAGCCTTTAAGGCCTGGCGACCTTATCTCCTAGTTGCCAGGCATACAATCACGTAATAACTGACCATTGAAATCTACAATATCTAAAAAAAGCAAAGGCTCAATCCTCACTGCAACTACGCTGGGCCCTTTTCTTCACAGAGTATGATTACGTGATCACGTTTTGACCAGGGGTCAAAAATGGAAAGGCCGATGCCCTTTCCCGTATGGGTATTGATGCACAGGTGTACACGATCCCCGATCCAGTGGCCATTATTCAAAGTGACAAGCTCCTGGGCATTACGACAACAATGACTCAGAATGAACTACAAGAAGAGATCCAACGCTTGATGAGTCCTGAGCTGTTACAAGAGTGGAATAGACGAGGAGAACACTATACAATCAAGGACCAACTACCATATTTCAGGAACCGTTTATTCTTGCCAAAAAAGGAACTACAGGAACACTTCATCTCGGGGTATCACGACTCTTTGATTGAGGGTCACCCTGGAATTGCTAAGACTCTAGCCAAGGTAGAACGAAGCTACTGGTGGCCCATATGGCATAAGGACATTATTCAATTCATCCTATCCTGCAGCGTGTGTGTGCAAAATAAGTCATCAAAGCAAAAACCAGCTGGACTCCTTAGACCATTGGAAATTTCACTGGTACCCTGGCATACACTATCTCTTGACTTCATCACCGATTTACCACCCAGTCAAGGATTCAATACCATTCTAGTGGTCATAGACTTATTTTCAAAAATGGCACACTTACTGCCATTTAAAGGTCTCCCAAATGCAACTAGCCTGGCAAAGGTATTTCTCGAACATATCATACGGCTTCATGGGTTTACTTTGGTACTGATCTCAGACCGAGGTACCCAATTTGTATCCAACTTCTGGAGAAAATGCTGTTCCATGGCCCAAATCGATATACAACTATCCACTAGCCACCATCCCCAAATGGATGGCCAAACAGAAAGAACGAACCAAACACTTGAGCAATACCTACGCTGTATGCTACATCAAGTGGAAGAAAGTTGGAAAGACTTGCTTTGGAAATATGAATACGCCTATAATAATTCTTTTCACAGCAGTACGGGACAGACACCTTTTTATACAATATATGACAGATATCCACACACCTCCGAACTAGATGTTCCAACTACTCTGGAAATGCCAGCCATTAAGACCTTACACACCATTATCTCTCAGACCTTCAAAAAGGCAGTCGAACATTTACACCAAGCTAAGGACCGCCAAAAGAAATACGCTGACCAGCGTCGTGAAAAGGCTCCCAATTACCAGGTTGGAGACGAAGTCTGGTTGGCATCGAAACATGTGCCTATAAAACAAACCCAGACATTTCGCCCACACTATTTAGGTCCTTTTACCATTGAATCTATAATAGATCCAGTAGCAGTTAAACTGGCCTTACCATTCAACATGCAAATCCACCCTGTGTTCCATGCATCTCTTTTGAAACCTGTCCAACCTGGAACTCATGTTACAACACCACCCAAACCAGTAATGATCAATGGAGAACCGGAATTTGAGGTTAAGGACATTCTGGACTCAAAGTATGTCAGATGTAAACTATATTATCTAGTAGACTGGAAGGGGTATGTGTAAAGACTGGTAGGGGGTGGTCTGTACTTCTGCTCTCTATATGGTAGAGGGGAGGCACAGAGGACCCCAGCCTAGATTCTCTATTCGGTAGCTATGGTCGAGCAATCAAGGCCTAGCTTCTCAGGAGGTGATGCAGGCTGGTTCTTAAGTACAGTGTAGTCCCCAAACCCCCACAAAGGAATGTCCACACACTGTATTGGTTAGAACACAGTCTTTATATAATCAATATTCAAGGTTATGTACACTTATCATAATAACTCACTTTGTACTTAGGAAAATCAACAATGGCAAATATATACAATTCTAAAGTGGTACCACCCTTTGTATTAGATCTCATTAAAGTGCATCAACAATACTGTAACAATGTCACACAGATCAATAGAGTGAAACCAGCAATAGAGAGAGGAGAGAAAATAAGATGGTTGAGCAATAGGCAGAATACTGGCCCCTACCACTAAACACAGTTCTGTGTGGAGATCCCCCCACCTGGGCAACCTGCAAAATAAAGATATAGCACAAGCCCAGTCCATATATTGTTCTGCAAGTCTTATTCCCTCCTATAATGTTTTTACCCCCCCCAATGTACCTGGTGGAGTCGAGTTCTTCGAAGAGGCGTCGACAGATCCTTCTTGAGCGACCCCCTTTCAAGCGGGAGTCACGGATCGTCGAGAGGCGCCGAGAAGCGTCGAGGAACTCGGCGTTCGGCGGCGGGGAATCGACGGCCCTTCTTGAATGCCTTCCCTTTCAAGCGGGAGACACGGGGCGTCGAACGTCCGACAACAAACAGGGTAGAACGGCGTCGATGAGGCGGCAGCTTCGATCCAAGCGGTGCTCGTCAACGACGGAGCGTTGGCGTCCTGCAAGGCAGAGGCGTGCGGGGCACCTCGATGACAATTGTTCTGGACTGCAAAGATTGTGAAGACGGGGGCCCAGCAAGGGCGTCGAGTCGTTCGAGTCTTTGTGGTCTTTGGGTGGGGGGAAACCCACCGGCAGGTTTCTCGTCGGTGCGTTGGTCGTCCTCGACTTTCTCCGGCAGGATAAAGCGGTCGACGGTGCGGATGAGGGAGTCCTTCTATTCAAATGTTCTTAGGCAAGGAGCGGACGGCTCCGGTCGTCGGCGGCACGGCGTCAAGTGGTTCCCACGGCTGGGCAACACAACTTCGACGGGCCTCCAGCGGTTACACAGACCTGCGAACCCTGGTCGACGGCAATGGACTTCGACGGCGGCGATGTCCGGGTGCTTCACTTCGATCTCCTCGGCGGTCCCGTCTTGAGTCGGCAGCCTTTCGAGGGTCTGACTTCCAGGGCGCTTCGGCGAAGATGTAGCGGTGCTCGATGATCCCTCGGAGCACGGGAAGAGGGCGCCTTACCAGGTCCTCTCTCGGGTCAGTCCTCGACGAATTCGGCAGCTTTCAGATCGGTCGAAGCAAGTGCAACAGCAAGTCTTCTTCTTCCAGCTGGGCGTCGAGGATCAGCAGTTCCAGTTACTCTTAGAGTGGAGACTTAGCTTCTGAACGCTTCTGAACAATTACCAGTGGTGAGAGGTCCCCAGATATACCATTCTGTCTCTCATCCACACTGCTGGCACACACTCAGCAGCCAATCATACAGAAGGGCATTCATGCAGTCAGTCAGCCAATCAGGCACACAGTGCATTCAGGCCACACTCCTCCCTTTCAGACACTCACAACAAGGAATGTGGATTGGGACAAGTACCCAGCCATTCAACACTACACACTGCATTCAGGCCAGTTTCGGGCAGGGCTGTCTCAGTCTTTGTCTCTCATGCCAGAAACCAGAAAACCACAACAAGGAGTGTATATTGGTCACACACTCCATTCACCCAGGTCCCACCCACAGGAGGTACCCACAACATACAGTCACTGGGAAGGCTCCAGTCAGTCTAGCTGGGCCTTCACAACAACACCATATATGGAACTTCCACCCAACAGCCAGTCAGGGGGAAGGGATAGAGTCAGGGCTTCCCAGGACTTTGGGAAAACAAGGTAACAGGCAATAGAAAGCAAGAGGCCACAGGGGCCATCTTGTTTCCTATCAGGAATCAACTGATCCCAATGGCAGGGCCTGGGTATCCCAAAATGGAGGACACCCAGAGCACCTGTCAAATTCAGCATGGAGCTGCCACCAGCCCATACCCTGCTCTGTGGGCCACCCACAGGTGCCCAAAAACATACCCTAGGGGCACAGGGTTGGACCCCTACCCATGGGTGCCATAAGGGTTTCCCATGGGTCTGTTCACCAAACCAAAAGAGAGAGCTGCACTGCCAGGAGTCCCACATGGACTCCTGGGCAGAAAACACGACATAACACACGATAAAAAGCAGTAAAGGACAAGGATTCAGAGGCCCTGTCCCTCTGATGCATTTCCAGCATCACAGTCGCCCCCCCCAGACTGAGGTGGAGGGTGTCTAATCTCCCACGGGATCGACACCCTCATCCAGACGGTCAACATACCTTCTGGAAAGGCCATCTGCATTATTGTGACTCTTCCCTGGTCTGTGCTCTATGGTGAAGTCTAGCCCTTGCAGGCTAATGGACCACCTGAGCAATTTCGGATTCTCACCCTTCATCTGCATAAGCCACTTCAGGGGCTTATGATCTGTTTGGTCCTTGAAGGTAGACCCCGTAAGGTAGGGCCTAAAACGCCTAAGGCTCCAAACTATGCTAAAACACTCCTTTTCAACAGTAGCCCACCTAAGTTCTCTACCCTTGAGTTGTCTACTGCTGAATATGATAGGATGTTCTCTCCCTTTGTCATCTAACTGGGACAGACAGCTCCAATTCCGGTGTCGCAGGCATCCGTCTGGACGATAAAGGGTCGGCTGTAGTCAGGCGCACACAACACAGGTGCCCTACACAGACTTTCTTTCAAGCCATCAAAGGCCCTCTGACAGTCTTCGGTCCAATTAACCTTCCTAGGCTGTTTGGGTGAAGTTAGAGCTGTCAGGGGTGCAGCTATGGTTCCATAGTCTGCCATGAAATTGCGATAGTACCCAGTGAGGCCCAAAAAGGCTCTCACCTGAGTTTGAGTAGTGGGAGTCTCCCAGTTCTGTACATCCTGTACTTTACTGGAGAGAGGTTGGATTTGACCCCCTCCTACCTCATGACCAAGATAGGTAACTTTCCCCTGAGCTATCTGGCACTTGGTGGCCTTGATAGTGAGGTTAGCCCTTTTCAAGGCCTGCAACATCTTATCCAGATGTGTCAAATGCTCTTCCCAGGTGGAACTGTAGACGCCAATGTCGTATAAGTAAGCCACACAAAAGGCTTCCAGCTTCCAGCCCACTGAGCGCATGGTTGACCAATCTCTGGAAGGTGGCAGGGGCATTCTTCAACCCAAAAGGCATGACCCTAAACTGTTAGAGTCCCTCAGGTGTTGAGAAGGCCGTCTTTTCCTTGGCATGGTCCGTCAGAGCTATTTGCCAATAGCCTGAGGTAAGGTCAAAGGTGCTCACAAATTTGGCAGCACCTATGGTGTCCACGAGCTCATCAGCCCTGGGCAATGGGTGCGCGTCAGTTTTGGTGACGGAATTGACTCCTCGGTAGTCCACACAGAACCTCCAATCCTTGGTACCCGCCTGGGAACTTGCCTTTGGGACAAGGACCACTGGACTAGACCAGGGACTGGTTGAGGGTTCAATAAGACCCAGATCCAACATCTTGGCGACCTCAGCCTGGATGTGGTTGTTGACGGTATCTGACATACGGTAGCACCTGCTTTTGACAGGCACACTGTCACCAGTGTCAATTTCATGCCTACACCATGGTGTAAGGCCTGGCGTCAGTGAAAACAGAGAGGCATACTGTTGGAGCAAAGCCCTGCAGGCCCTCTGTTGCTCTGTTGTCAAATCCGGAGAGAGATGTACTCCCTCCACTGAGCCATTCTGAGGGTTGCTATGCAGCAAATCAGGAAGGGGCTCACTCTCATCCTCTTCTTGCCCTGAAGCTAGCAAGAGACATGAGACTTCTGCTCGCCGGTGGAAAGGCTTGAGCCGGTTGACATGGAATACCGGAGGGGCTACCCCAGAGGCTCCCATGTCAACCAGATAATTGACTTCGCCCATCTTGGAGATGATCCTGAAGGGTCCAGTCCACTTGTCTGCCAAAGCTCTAGGCTTGGTAGGCTCCATCACAAGGATTTCCTGTCCCAGAGTCCAATCCACTTGCGAGGCTTTAAGGTCATGCCAGTACTTATTCAATTCCTGGCTGGCCTTGAGATTTGCGGTTGCCTGACCCATCATCTGTGTCATCCTCCGTCTGAGGCCTAACACATAGTCCCCCGCTTGCTTGGCGGGACCTGGAGGGGTGGCTTCCAAGCCTTCTCTGATCAAGGCGAGGGGCCCCCTCACGGGATGTACAAAGAGTAACTCAAAGGGGCTGAAACCAACACCCTCTTGAGGTACCTCTCTGTAAGCAAACAGCAGGCATGGCAGGAGGAGATCCCATTTCCTCCTTAGGGGTTCTTCCAAAGCCCCTAGCATGCCCTTGAGAGTTTTATTAAATCTCTCAACCAGACCATTGGTCTGGGGGTGGTAAGAGGTGGAGAACTTGTGGGTTACCCCGCCCTCTTTCCACATGGTTTTCATGTAACTAGACATGAAGTTGGGTCCTCTGTCAGAGACAACCTCCTTGGGGAATCCAACACGGGTGAAAATGCCCAGGAAAGCCCTGGCAACCACCTTGGCAGAAACAGTCCGAAGGGGTATTGCCTCAGGGTACCTGGTGGCATGATCTACCAAGACCAGGATGAACCGATGTTCGCCTGAAGTGGGAGGGTCAAGGGGACCGACGATGTCGATGCCCACCCTCTCAAATGGTGTGCCAACCACTGGCAATGGCTGCAGTGGGGCAATGACACTGCCTCCAGTCTTGCCAGACAACTGACAAGTTGGGCAGGTCCTGCAGTGGGACTCCACCTCTACTCCCATCCGTGGCCAGTAGAAATGTGCAGAGAGCCTCTGCTTAGTCTTCTTGGTCCCAAGATGACCAGCCAAGGGCACCTCAAGTGCCAACTGCAGTAGGAAGGGCCTGTAAACCTGGGGTACCACCAACCTCTTGAGGGCACCAGGTTCAGGCTTAGTGGGCTCACTAACAAGGAGCTCACCCTCCCAATAAATCCGGAATGTCCTAGGCACTTCTCCTTGTGCCTGGGACAGGGCCTGTTTCCTCAGTCCCTCGAGAGAGTGGCACTCTCTCTGTCCCTTACAGAAGTCTGCCCGGGAGGGTCCCCCTTCAGCTAACAAGCATTGAAGGTCGGGATGATCCTCCGGGTTGAGAACCTCTCCCACAGGAGAGTCTTCTGTCTCTTCTCCCACAGAAGTTGAGTTTGGGTTTTCGGAACAGCAGGAAGAGAAGGTGTTCCCTCCACAGAGGTCTTCCTTCTTCTTGCCTTAGGCCTCGCCTTTGGCTCGGGTACCTGACTCACAGCCAGACCCGGTGTCACATGTGACCTAGTGACTGCAGCAGCAGTCATGGGAAGACCATCCGAGATCAACCCCAACTCTACTAGATCATTTACTAACAGAATGTTAGCAGGGACATAGTCCTGAACCAGGACAGGAAGCTTTGCTGTCTTGTCTCCAATCATGAGTGTGACTAAGGCTACAGGCGATAATTTGGGAGGCCCACCAGCTAACCTGGTGGTTCTCAGAGGAGCACCTACATAGTCCTCTGGCTTGAGCAGGGTCCTGTCCACCACTGTCATGCTTGCCCCAGTGTCTCTCAAACCAGTAGAAGGCTGGCCATTCAAGAGGACACTTTGCAAAATCCTACGGGTGTTCTGTGGGATAGTCGCCAGTACTTCTGCATACTGGTCCCAGGCCCCAAGGGACACTAAGGAAATCTCTACCGGAGCACCAAATGTGATCCTGGTAGAGGAGGGGAGGACAGTGGCCTCCACCTCAGACACGGGGTAAGGGTAGGTCAGGCTGACAGCCTGTACTCCAAGTGCCTTACCTTTACACTTGGAGTCACCCCTTCTGTGATCCAGAGCCCCACAGTCCCAACAAGTGCCAGGAGTGCGGGGTACGATACTGGAACCACTAGGAGCCTGCTTTGCAGCAGGTGGACCACTACTCTTATTCCCACCCACAGATGACTTATCCCCACTAGATTTTTGGGTCTTGGGAGAGGAAGGTTTAGGTTTACCCGACTGTGACTGCTTGTGGGACTCCTCAGCTTTCTGAGAGGCCCCCTTTTCTTTGTCCTTGTCCTTCCCACTGGAGTCCTTAGGGGACACCCGGTGGGAGACCCACTTGTCAGCCAACCTAGCCAGCTTAAAGGGGTCCAAAATGTTCTGGTCAGCCACATACTGACGCAGCTCTGGTGAACAGGCTTCAGAAAAAATGCTCAAGAAACAAGAGGTGGGACAATTCAACAAAAGTCTTAACCTTGTATCCATCAATCCACCCCATCATGTTCATGTGCGCAGCACTCACCCAGTCAACCCAAGACACATTCTCTCTTTTCTTAAAATCCCTGAACCTTTTACGGTATTGGGTAGGTGTCTTGCCAAACTTGGCAATCAAAGCAGACTTCATACACTCATACTGACCCCTTTCTTCCACACTCAGCTTCAGAATACAGTCATATCCAGTTTGAGGCACTCTGCTTAACAAACACTTAGCCCAATCTCTTTTATCAACATCATGAATCGCACAAGCCATTTCAAACGCTTCAATCCATTGGAGGATATCTGAACCCTCCACAAATACACCAACCAAATCTTTCATAAACTTGGTGGCTGGGGACCTGACACTCTCACTGGTTTTAGCTGAAGTCTCCATTCTAGCTTTCTCTAGCTGGATTCTCTGACATTCAGTGTCCTGGCTCTTGAGTTCAAGGTCCTTATTTCTGAGTTCAAGATCCCTATTCTTGAGCTCCACTTGTTGAGCCAACTCCTCTTTCTTAAGTTCAGCATCTATTTCCAACTTGCAGTATTCAAAGGCCAATTTCATCCTTAATAACTCAAGCTCCAAGGAATTGCTGGGGTTTGGAACAGAGGCAGCAGGAATGGCAGCATTCCCAGAAACAGATTCAGCAGAAACCCCAGGGGCAGAGTCCCCATTGGTTGCATTCCCCCCCTCATCAAGAGTTTCACCATCAGTCTGGTAGTCCACCAGGGCAGCTATCAGCTCAGCCCTAGACTTATCCGCAAAGTCTAACTTCCTGGCTTCACAAGCACTCTGGAGAGCCTCCAAGCTCATCCGAGTCAATTTGCCATTTGCAATAGACTCCATTGTTTGTAATGCAGTTATCTTGTACACAACTAAACCTTAATTTAATAAAGTGCAGATATTTTGTAAGTGGCACGGTTATACACTGATTCTTAAAACCATAAGCATCCCACCGCTGCCACCAGCTGTAAAGACTGGTAGGGGGTGGTCTGTACTTCTGCTCTCTATATGGTAGAGGGGAGGCACAGAGGACCCCAGCCTAGATTCTCTATTCGGTAGCTAGGGTCGAGCAATCAAGGCCTAGCTTCTCAGGAGGTGATGCAGGCTGGTTCTTAAGTACAGTGTAGTCCCCAAGCCCCCACAAAGGAATGTCCACACACTGTATTGGTTAGAACACAGTCTTTATATAATCAATATTCAAGGTTATGTACACTTATCATAATAACTCACTTTGTACTTAGGAAAATCAACAATGGCAAATATATACAATTCTAAAGTGGTACCACCCTTTGTATTAGATCTCATTAAAGTGCATCAACAATACTGTAACAATGTCACACAGATCAATAGAGTGAAACCAGCAATAGAGAGAGGAGAGAAAATAAGATGGTTGAGCAATAGGCAGAATACTGGCCCCTACCACTAGACACAGTTCTGTGTGGAGATCCCCCCACCTGGGCAACCTGTAAAATAAAGATATAGCACAAGCCCAGTCCATATATTGCTCTGCAAGTCTTATTCCCTCCTATAATGTTTTTACCCCCCCCCAATGTACCTGGTGGGGTCGAGTTCTTTGAAGAGGCGTCGACAGATCCTTCTTGAGCGACCCCCTTTCAAGCGGGAGTCACGGATCGTCGAGAGGCGTCGAGAAGCGTCGAGGAACTCGGCGTTCGGCGGCGGGGAATCGACGGCCCTTCTTGAATGCCTTCCCTTTCAAGCGGGAGACACGGGGTGTTGAACGTCCGACAACAAACAGGGTAGAACGGCGTCGATGAGGCGGCAGCTTCGATCCAAGCGGTGCTCGTCGACGACGGAGCGTTGGCGTCCTGCAAGGCAGAGGCGTGCGGGGCACCTCGATGACAATTGTTCTGGACTGCAAAGATTGCGAAGGCGGGGGCCCAGCAAGGGCGTCGAGTCGTTCGAGTCTTTGTGGTCTTCGGGTGGCGGGAAACCCACCGGCAGGTTTCTCGTCGGTGCGTTGGTCGTCCTCGACTTTCTCCGGCAGGATAAAGCGGTCGACGGTGCGGACGAGGGAGTCCTTCTATTCAAATGTTCTTAAGCAAAGGAGCGGACGGCTCCGGTCGTCGGTGGCACGGCATCAAGTGGTTCCCACGGCTGGGCAACACAACTTCGACGGGCCTCCAGCAGTTACACAGACCTGCGAACCCTGGTCGACGGCAATGGACTTCGACGGCGGCGATGTCCGGGTGCTTCACTTCGATCTCCTCGGCGGTCCCGTCTCGGGTCGGCAGCCTTTCGAGGGTCTGACTTCCAGGGCGCTTCGGCGAAGATGTAGCGGTGCTCGATGATCCCTCGGAGCACGGGAAGAGGGCGCCTTACCAGGTCCTCTCTCGGGTCAGTCCTCGACGAATTCGGCAGCTTTCAGATCGGTCGAAGCAAGTGCAACAGCAAGTCTTCTTCTTCCAGCTGGGCGTCGAGGATCAGCAGTTCCAGTTACTCTTAGAGTGGAGACTCAGCTTCTGAACGCTTCTGAACAATTACCAGTGGTGAGAGGTCCCCAGATATACTATTCTGTCTCTCATCCACACTGATGGCACACACTCAGCAGCCAATCATAGAGAAGGGCATTCATGCAGTCAGTCAGCCAATCAGGCACACAGTGCATTCAGGCCACACTCCTCCCTTTCAGACACTCACAACAAGGAATGTGGATTGGGACAAGTACCCAGCCATTCAACACTACACACTGCATTCAGGCCAGTTTCGGGCAGGGCTGTCTCAGTCTTTGTCTCTCATGCCAGAAACCAGACAACCACAACAAGGAGTGTATATTGGTCACACACTCCATTCACCCAGGTCCCACCCACAGGAGGTACCCACAACATACAGTCACTGGGAAGGCTCCAGTCAGTCTAGCTGGGCCTTCACAACAACACCATATATGGAACTTCCACCCAACAGCCAGTCAGGGGGAAGGGATAGAGTCAGGGCTTCCCAGGACTTTGGGAAAACACGGTAACAGGCAATAGAAAGCAAGAGGCCACAGGGGCCATCTTATTTCCTATCAGGAATCAACTGATCCCAATGGCAGGGCCTGGGTATCCCAAAATGGAGGACACCCAGAGCACCTGTCAAATTCAGCATGGAGCTGCCACCAGCCCATACCCTGCTCTGTGGGCCACCCACAGGTGCCCAAAAACATACACTAGGGGCACAGGGTTGTACCCCTACCCATGGGTGCCATAAGGGTATCCCATGGGTCTGTTCACCAAACCAAAAGAGAGAGCTGCACTGCCAGGAGTCCCACATGGACTCCTGGGCAGAAAACACGACAGAACACACGATAAAAAGCAGTAAAGGACAAGGATTCAGAGGCCCTGTCCCTCTGATGCATTTCCAGCATCACAGTATGGCCCGCAGGACAGAACATGGGAACCTTGCGATTATATCCATGCACCACGTTTGATAAGGCGGTTCCATCACAATTATCCCACCAAGCCAGGACCAGTCAGAAGAACTACCCTGAGAGGGGTCTTCGGGGGGGGGTGGGTGCTGTCATGACCCATGCCCCTGGCCCTAATAGGCAAGCCATTGGGGATATGTTACGACCCTCCATCATGGCCTTAAAGGCTTACCATCTCATCTAAGACTCTCCTGGAGTCAGTCCTGGCGCCTTTGGTTCCAGGCTCATATATAAAGTGAGGAAAACTTGAGAACTGGGCTTGGCAATGGACTTTTGCACAACTTGGATGCCCCCGCATAGCTCAGTTCAATGAACCGGGCTATGCAGTCTAGTGTTTTAGGTGTGGTCAGGCCTAGGGATACCTGGGATACCTGGGGGCTATGTAAGCCACGCCCAGGCAGAGAAACACGCTTTGCGTTACTCTGCGCTCTGCAGCGTGACGCTCACCACGCTCTGCTCGGACCTTCGCCTGCTTCCGGAACAGCATACCTAAAAGAACAAGAACACCATCAGTATAATACTTACCTGTGAGTGAATCCTGCTCGCCATCCACCGCTCTTTTGGTCCAGAGAACGCAGCATCTCGGCGACGTCCCCTCGATCTTTGAAAAACACTGCAACCTGAGAAGAAGAGAACGAAACAGCATTAGTAAGCGTTTATATTCCAATTCCGAAAATAACTAATCAATTGCACGCTTACCTGGGTTCGAATCGCTCTTGGTCAACATCCACTCAGAGCCATAATAACGACCTGCAAAAGAGAGGAAACACAGATTAGCACACAAAAGGTCAAGAAGGCGCAGCGTGCTACGCATTACTCACCGCACACTATCTTCTCAGCCAGCATCCATTCTGGGACATTGCAGCGGCCTGTAAGAAAGTGAGAAAGACAGGTCATCACGAGAAAAGGCACATAGCGCCATGCATCAAGCTTTCACTTACTATCTTGTGTTTAGCCCCAAGCAGCAGGGCACCACTAGAGCTCTTCCTGCATCTATAGGAAGAAGGAGAGACATTAGCAGGGGCAATTGGAAAGAAAAGGACAAATTGCAAAAACCAGCAAACTTACCTGGACGAACTTGAGTCACAGCAGGTCTGGACCCTGAAGGCCCGCACCAGTGAAGCAACTAGGTTGCGGCGCATCCACACCAGCAACAAACCCCTGCACTGAGAGGCAGGACGGAGTGCGCACCATACAAGAAAGCAAGGTGAGGAGAGAACTAAGAGGGAAGTTGGGTCCACAAGGGAGGTGGGATCCAAGCAAGAAGAGGCAGTAAGATTAAACCCGGAATTCCTGTGTTTCAGGCCCAGTCCTCGGCCAAACAAGAGTCCAAGGGAGGGGTTCGAGATCAGAAGTGGTCCAGCCAGGCTGAGTGGCATCCCTGTGGATATCAGGTGAGCGTTACATTCTAATCGGAAATAAATCTAAGCTAAGCAATCTCCCACAAGAGTACAAATTGTTCAACATCGACGGCAACACTATCATGGTCGTGAACCAAATAAAAACTCTTGGGGTCTACATTGACTCTTCCCTCACCTTAAATAGACAGGTCAATGCCATACTCTCCTCTGCTGCCTATACAGCTAAATTGATAAGAGCTAGTAGACTTTTCGTTTCTACAAACAACTCCATCATTCGTGCCAGAGCCTTGATGCTCTCCAGGATTGATTATTATAACTCTCTATTTGGTGGAACTAGTATCAGAAATATCAAAAAACTACAAACTGTACAAAATAACACCAGTTCATGAAAGGATCAAATTTAAAATTCTTAAGCTCACACACAAATGTATCTCGAATAATGCGCCAGCTTATCTTAGCAACCAGATCAGCAAAACCCAATCTAACAGATCTAGTCGGTCATCATACACCAACCTGCTTACCACACCTAGATATAGAAGACAGAAAGTGGGAGGTTCAAGCTTTCTGGTGATAGCAGCTAAATTGTGGAACTCCTTCCCACACAACTAAAAAACAACACATCCCTCTGGTCATTCAGGAAAAATCTAAAAGCCCGACTATTTAGGCTTGACCTTACTCAACAGACACCTTTCCTTTCAGCTCACAGCCTTTATGTTGACTCCTTCGCTGCCACCAGGACTAACACTCTGCATACCTAGCCCCTAGCCATTGTAAGTGTTGTTATCTTTGGTCTCTTAATCAGCATGTCATTTTATATGTGTAACGTATATGTGTTCCTATTGTGTAAATGTATTTTCATGAAGCTCCAAAAAAACTTGTAACCATCTTCTTAAGTCTCAGCGCCTAGAGGTCTTTGGGCTTCGCATGCTTTACAAATGTACAAATAAATAAATAAAGTATAAGAGACAATGTCAAAATAGACTGCCACATCTGGGGGGATATCCATCGCATTCCATACACTCCTTCCAGAGGTCCACCAGATACAGGTTGAATAATGTTGGAGCAATCGCACACCTCTGGTAGACTCCCTTTCTCAGGACTAAGGCACTTGACAGTTCACCAAGAGTGTTTCGCCTGACCCTTGCCTCGTTGTTTGAGTAGAACAGCAGAAGCCTACGTAACAGTCCTGGATCGATTCCCCCACTCCAGTAACTTATTCCACAAAAGGGAAACATTTACGAAAAGCAGAGGACAGATCCAGGACAGACACGTAAAGAGTTCTGCCGGTACGTTTTCCCGCTTGGGGAAAACATGATGACTGGGCTAAACCACTTTCTATAGAGCCAACACCCTGTCTGTAGCCTGTCTGAAGAGGACTAAAATGATGTGTACACTCTGCCCACTTGATGAGATCTTTTAGTACGATGGATAATAACATTTTAGAGGAACTAACTATTAATGAGATGGGGCAATAGCTTAAAGGTTCTTCTCTACTGCCCTTTTTAAAGATTGGAACAATTATAGATTGATTCCAGGAAGCATGAATAACACAATTTCTTACCACCTGTATAAATAACCTGTACAGGATATCTGTCCATAAATCAGAAATGTTTTTCAATAACCCATTTGCCATCCCATCGGGACAAAAAGATCAAGATTTCTTTAGCTTTATGATTATATTCTTAATCTCCTCAGTCTCAAATTTATAAGACCATTTTTCCTCAGCTGCGAGATCAAAGATTTAATTACTGAGTTTGTCAACATCAATACTGAATTTAGAAGAAAGATAATTGATCCAGTCAGCCTCTGCGACACAGGATGACTGTTGTTTAGGCTGGGCCTCATCTTTATTATTCAGTGTCAGCCATATGCGTCTAGCATATTTCTTTAAAATGTCTACAAGAAAGCCCTTGTTGGTCCTAATATACCTTAGAATTCTATGGTGTCTTAACCAGATTTTAAATCTCTGCTTCAAGGTAGGAATTTCTATTTTTTTCGTGTTCCAATCCTTAAATTTGGATTGAATTACTCTTCTTATATCCAAACGTAACAACCCTGTTAACTAATGGTGAAATTCAGCAGGAGCAGAGCAGCAATTCTTCTCCACCTCTGTTAAGTTATCCCAACATTTTGCCAAACCCAGGTTGACTTTATCACTATTCTTACTTAGCTGGAAAACTCTGTTGCTTGAGGCGCTGGTAAATTAATTGTGACAGTAGGAGAATTGTACCTCCTCTCCATTAGATAAAATACTAAAGGACAAGTCCAACACAGCATCATCACAAGAGTTTATCCTTATTACCTTAAAATGGCGCATCTCATTATATACTACGTTGGTTAAGTAGATGTACTCAATAACTGTGGTTGATGCAACTCCAAACCAAGTAGGTTCCAATTTAGGGCCTTCATGAACGTGAATTTGCTTGAATTAAGCCCCATCTAGCAAGAAATGTAGTCCAAATTAGCTCATCTTACTGCTTTTTCCTCTAAATCTTAATCGCTCCAGTCACACTGGTCTCACTATGCATAATAATGCAAAGCGCTCAAGGTAAATCCTGCCCGTCCATGCCACATCCAACAGATGCAGCCTGGAATCTGAGGCAGTTGAATCAAGAAACGTGGAATGAGAACCCTACTTTAGGAGTAAACATTGGATATGGGCTCAACACTAATCCCTTTGAAGTAAACTGCATATACCGATGAGAACATAAAAGAGCGTCTAACTCTCCAAACCTACGTGCAGATGTTGCAGCCACCAGCTATTTCAATGTCAGAGGTCTCAATGAGTCCTCTTCAAGAGGCACAAAAGGCGTACTCTGTAATGAACTAAGGATTAGTTCAAAGTCCCATGAAGGGCTGAGAGATAGGGCTGATGGACGGGTAAGCCAAAAACCCATGAAAAACAAACTTTGCATTACACATAGCACTGGATATGCCACCCAATGGTTCTTTAAAGGCTCAGACATCTGCTGGATTTGCTCTTAAAATAGAGACTGAAATGTTCATGAGAAATCCCTCTTGAAGACGCTCATGGAGGACTAGAGGGCACAAAAGAGAGAATGTAATTTCCAAAGTCTTTCATATGGATTCAGAATTGAAGTGCACCCGAAATGATGAATTACTGTCACCAATTCCAGTAACACATCTTTAGTATTAACTCATCGCCCACACACACAACAGACAAGCTAACCAGCATCTTCGACATATTCCACTATGCAAACTAATATGCACACAAAAACAAGCATTTACCGAGTGGGCATCCATTGCATGGAACAACCTACCGCTACAAATCTGCACTGCCCCCTCCATCACCACTTTGTGAAAGAGCCTCAAAACATAACTGTTTACACACAAATAATCTAGCCCCTCCAACTCCCCTGTTATTCCCTATCTAGCCTAATCTTCCTATCCTATTCTGAAAACATTTTGTAACTTCTGTTTCATCTCCCACCCTTTGCACTTTTGAACCTTGTAAGGTGCTGTGTGACCCTCTGGGTAGAGCCAGCGCTGAACAAAAATTACACCCAAAAAAATAATAATCCCATCTTTAGTCTCCATACTGATAACAATATATGACTCAATCTGAGGTGGGGTCAGCAGGTGGGGTGGTTTTGGGGTGTCTGCTGTGCATGAAGAAGGTGCTCACACATTACCAATTCCGGTGAACATTAAATAATTTCAACGCATGTCAAACCAAGTACATCATTTATGCCATCATCTGTCCATTAGACAGGTGGGTACATATGCATGGCCAAACGAAGTACACAAATAGCTGAACACAGATCTAGTATTAGGAATTTGCAGATGCAAGCACGTTTGGTCAAGCACTTTTGTAGATGCCTTTCCCCGGCTTACTACGTGTAAGAGAAAATATAATAACCAACACAACCCCGGTCGGGGAAGGAGGCACTGAGACCCGGCTGCAAGAGTTCAAAGGATGGTTTATTTCTCCAGCTAGGAAATAACCCAAAAAACCCTTCAAAACATTTACATCATCACTCATATATATATATCAATTAAAGTAACTCTAACAAAAAATACTAAATGGACCCGATTGTCCAGGCGGTGTGGTGCTGTAGGTGTGGGTGGCACCTCTTCCTTCTGATTGGCTGAGTGGCTGACGAGATGATGGACGTCAAATATCTTGTGCTCCACGCAGGTCAGGGTCTGGTCACTGTGGTCACTACCTAAGCTAATATGTTGCATTCGTAAAATACTAAATAACAAATAATCTAAACATTTTATGCTACTTTTCATATTTCTACACAAATCACACATAGTATTTATTGTCAGTACAATTAGGTAATTCGTGGCTTCAATTGGAGGCCTTGACCTTTATTGTGCATGTAAAAAGAGTCAAGCTGTGTTTCACATATCTCCTAAGTGTTAGACCTATTAGTGTAAGTAAAAACATATATTGTGGCAAAGTGCTTAAGGTTAGTAGCGGGTGTGTTGGGTGGGTTTCGCAGCGCAGGTGAGGGTCTGGCACTAGAAAGAAATACCTTACAGGGAGCGCAGGGTCAGGATGGCAATAAATTGCTCTAAATGGGGGTGGGTGGCTTGCACGTTTATGGGGACGAACGAGCAGAAAGTGCTTAGCTCATCCTGGTTCACATGCTGGTTCTCATGCTAACAGTGATCTCAGAGGAAGAAAACTGTATCATATTGGTTGTTGCAACTTTCTCCAGCTTCAGCGTGAGAATGGGAGCGCAGAGCTTTCCTTCGCAGGGGGAGTGCAAGGGTGGGGGCCAGCCAGCTGCCTGCGCACCTTGTGTGTGTGTCTCTGTCCTTGGCTTTTGCAGTGGAAGGGGAGCTGAGCCTTGCTGTACTATCGCAGTGAGGCCTATTTATCCAAGATGGAGTCGAAAGGGGGTACAAAAGATGGATGCCCCGCGACCTGCTCGGTGGTCCCATCTATGTAGCGGTCAACCGTGGTTAACTTTACATAAGGGCAAGGGGCAAACCCACTACCGGAGGCATGTGGTCCAAGCCTTGTACTGAGGAGTGTACGGCGCGAGGGGGCCTGGAGGCCCCTCGCTCCCATACATTCCCCTCTTTCGTTACATCTAAAGTAACAAACTACTTATCTCGTTCTTTCTGTTTTCCCTTCGGTAGCGCTCAGCTTCTGCCACAGCCTCATCCCAAGCGGGTGTACCCTTTATTGGCATCCATGCTTTGCACACACTTCTCAAGCTGTTACCCCTTCTTGCGTATTCTTCTGGGGTGACCATTAAGTATAGCCCACCATCCCCATCCAAATCTATCCAAACCTTGTTATAACACAGCAAGTCTTTTGGTTCTTTAATGGTAGTGTAATGTAGATTATCGACCACGTCCCCATACTGCCTATAGATGGCAGTCATTCTATACTGCGGTGTGGTGTATTCTCCAGTTTGTACTTGGGCATCTATCAGAGTTGCCACCGTTGTTTGTCGGCCCACTGTTACCATCATCATCGCTGAATTAGGCATATTATTTTCACAGCATCTTAGTCCCAGTTGGCACACACAGAATATTAGGAGAAGAAAGACAATAATGGGAATGAGTATCTTTGCTGCTATGTTCACCCATGTTGGTATCCAGCTGAACAGATTGTCGAACCATGTGCTGTTGTCTGCTCCACTTTCCGTTCTCATTCTTTCTCCTAAATTATGCACTGCTGTTATCACGTGTGACAGTGTCCCGTTATCAGCATCTGAAGTTGGTACGAACGTGCAGCACGCCCCCCCAATTTTTTTGCAAACACTGCCGTCCATCGCTGAGATAAGACATATCTGTTTTGCATCGTCATCAGGCGCAGTGCACGGAGCTCTATTTTTATGATGTTGAATCCTTCTTCAGTGTTGTTAGCCAGTTGGATGAGCTCCCAGCGTGTTATCTGCAGCCATTTCGCGTTTGTGCTGGCTTGAATGCCTGGTGCTAGAAATGATGCAAAACATTTCTCTGCAGATGAGAAAAGCTTGTACTGCTGCGGGATTTCAGCAAGGAGTTCTGACGATTTGGACGAAATATAATTGGTCTTTTGCTGCGTGACAACTTGGTTCTCAATGTTTCTTCTGACAATAGTTCGTATGCTGGGGGCTCTGTGATTGTCTCATCGGGCACTGTCGATGGTTCAGCCGATTCCCCTGCTGCCGGTATGTCAGCCGATTGGCCTGCTGTCGAACTGTCCGCCGAAGGCCTTGCTGTAAACTGAACATGCCTCTCTGGTATCACCATTAGTGCAGAGTGGAGTGAAGTGTGGCTAGGGCACAAGTGCCCCTCCAGGATGCTGGGAGATGCAGGAAAGCTTGTTTGCCACAGATACAGTATATGTCCATTAATGCGGCAGTGCCTTTTTTATATCTGGTATTATTAAAGTCTTATTGCACTGCTGTGCATTTCCCATATTCACCTTCCCTTCTCCATGGAAGCAAAGTTTGTGCGGTATTTCCTTTTGAATCTTTATGGTTCTCTCCAGTGGTGTAACCCATGTGAGCTTGGTGATATGCTGTGACCAGATGGGGATGCACATTTTTCTTTTGCCCACTCGTATGTTTCGTCTGGCAGCCCTCGAAGCCCCTCAGCTCTGCATTCAATCGTTTCATCATGCCACTTGTTGTCTGCATACCTTGTCCCTTTTATGATGAAAAATGGCTCTTGGAGGCAAATTACTCCTTGTCGTCTGCTGGTGCATGTTTGTTCGTTTTCCAATTTTTCCATGGTGACTGTGTGTGCCTGAAATGTCTTTTTTATTCTACACAGCATCAGATGAATCAAACATTGGGCCTCAGACAAGGGTACTTTCTGTGGAATTAACATTTTTGGGGTTCCAGTTGCATGAGGAATAAGTGAGCACACGTAGCAACTTTCATTACTTGCTTGCTTTGCTGCGGTGCTCATGTCTGAATACCATTTATTTGATTGATCAGGGTGTTGGGGGTCCTCTATTTCATCTAACCCGAGGTTGTGATAAATATCATATCTGTTTTTTCCCACCCCCCTTTTTCTCCTCCCTCTTTTGTTTTTTAATTGGGTACCAACTCGTTGATATTGCAGCGGGAATATTCTGGACCATGCATCATCAATGTTGTTCATGGTGACATGTGTGTATTCAGTAGTGGTTTCTGGTGCCGTGTGTGTGCATGCTTGTATTTCTGGAGTTAGTCAACCAGTAGTAATCGTCATTTACATCCCATCCAGGCTCTATTTCCTTGGCCATAGTATTACTCAACAATGGGATAGCAGTTTTGTTTTCATGCAATGGTTCATAGGGTGGCGTTGTATTTATACTATTTGATTCAACGTTATAAGTGTCCTTCCAAATGGTTGTTACTCCAGTCCATATTAGTTTAGACCCTGGTTTATCATGTTAACCCCGCTCCCCCCTTTGTTCATTTCATTTGCTACAAATAAAACAACGTTATACAAAATAAAATAAAACATCATTATTGCAAATAGTATGGCAGCATATTTTATAACGGATTCTACATTGCTTAATCTACTGGCCCTAGTGGCATCCCTATTTCTATCTAACATTTCTGCCTGCTCAGCCGTTTCATCGCATTGGCTCATGTTGAACCTATGTGGGCGAGACAAATTTGTTAAGTCATCATGAAAAGAAACATATTTGCAATTGTTCATTCTTTTTCATCTTTTTGCTTAGTTAGGCATTTAACAATTTCTTTCCATTTATCATAAAAACAATGAAGAAAAATAGGAAAAATAACATAATTCATATGACAGTAAGAGAGAAAAAAGAGAAAAAAGACAGAGAGAGAGAGAGAGAGAGAGAGAGAGAAAGAAAGAGAGAGAGAGAGAATATGCAAAAAAAACATTTTGTTTTTTTACTATACTTTTCCTCTCTTGGTTGCAGTTTTCATCATGTCAGACTGTGTTAGTAATGCCATCCACACAGTCTGTTTCGTTTTGGGGGAGTGCAACACCGCGCGCCCTTCTCACGTCCGAGAGGTGCACCCAGTATTTCAGTCCCTTCACCTTAACTGCAGTTGGTGTGCTGTACACCACTGTGTATGGACCATGAAATCTTGGTGAATTCCACCTTCTTACAAAGCTTCTAACATAGATGTGTTTCCCTGGCATTAATGGCCCCTCCGGGCTATCTGCTGCTGGCATGGAGGTGTCTGTTTGCTACATCTTCAGTAAATGGCGGAGCAATTTGTTTTGCTATGCTGCATACCGCGCACAGTAGCTGTGCTAGGTATTCCTTAAACTCTTCCCCCAGCACTGTGGCAGCCCTGTGTGCATCCGACACCCTCCTAACAGGAGAGAGTGGCATGTGCATTCTTCTCCCCGTCAAGACTTCGTGGTGGCTCAAATGGTGATCCTTGCATGGTTGATTTCTGAGTTGGAACAGTGCTAGGGGCAGACAATATATCCAAATACATTTTTTTCAACGTGCTGCATAATTTCGATACATTTCTTTTGAGCAGCCCGTTGATCCTCTCCACAACTCCATTGGCCATTGGATGATAAATCGAACATAGTTTATGTTTCACCCCCAGAAGGGAGGTTACTTCTTTGAAAAGATCATTCACAAAGTGCGTGCCGTTGTCTGAACGGATCACGTCACATATTCCCCACCGCGAGAATACTTCTCGCACAAGGAACTTGGCAGCACATTTTGCATCAGGATGGGGACAGGGGCCCGCTTCCACACACCATGAAAAAGGGCATACCACCACAATCAAGTATCTCGCTCCATTACCTCTTTCTCCCATATCAGCGTAGTCGATATGTAGTTCTCTGCATGGACCTGTAAGGCGTGGCAAAGTGCCACGCAGAGTTCGTAATGTCATTCCTGAATTGTAAATTTGGCATGTAGTACATTCAATCACAAATTTAGACAAGTATTCGTGCAGATTGGGAACAAACCAATCCTCCTGAATGTCTGAGGCGATGTGTTGTTTTGTAACGTGAGCTGTGAAGTGCAGTTGTTGGAACGCTACTTCTAATAATTCTACAGGCATCACCACCTTGCCTGTCGTTTCCTGTCTCCAAATGAGATCTGTGGCTGATTGTATACACCCTCGTTTGCCCCACAACTCCTGCTCTTCCGGTGGGGCCCTTCTCTGGAGTTCTATCAATTGTGCTATGATGTTGGTGTCTTATTGAAGTACGAGGCTTCCTTCGCTGCTGTGTTGGCTGACGCGTTCCCCAATGAGATAGCGTCTGTGTTATTGGTATGGGTCTGGCATTTAACCACTGCCACTACTGATGGCTCTGCTAAAGCTTCTATTAGTTCATTTAGCAACGTGGCATGTTGTATGGGGGACCCGTCTGCTGTTCTGAACCCTCTCCTTCACCAACGTGATAGCCCTGAGTGAACTGTGGTGGTGGCGTAAGCTGAGTCTGAATATATTGTTACTGCACAATATTTGGCTGTGTGTAACGCGCTGATTAGTTCAGTCAGTTCGGCTGCTTGTGCAGAGTAGTGTGAGGGGAGGCACTTTTGAACAATCACTTCGTATGTGTCTTCTTCCATGCGCACTACTGCCATCCCCACATGTTTCTCTCCTGTCTCTGAGTTTATGGATGCTGACCCGTCTGTGAAATAGATTTCTCTTTCTGTAAGGGCATTTTCTCTTGCTTTGGGAATGTCATTGCCCTCTCCCTCATACGTGTGACAATCGTGTTCCTGTAAATCTTCAGTTGTGCATGGCTCTGTAATGAATGTGACTGGGTTCACTGTCTTGCATCTGACCACATGTACATTTGGACTGGATATTATTATTTCATAAGCAGATGCTCTCTGTGTTGTGAGAGTAGATTTTGATCTTTCCAGGATAGCAAATAATGAGTGTTCCACATATAGCGTCACTGAACATCCCATTACGATCGTGGCACTTTTCTCAATGGCGAAGGCCGCTGCAGCAAAGGCCTGTTCACAAGCGAAATGTCCCTGCATTATTGGGTCTAATATTCCACTGTAGTATGCTAATGGCTTGTGGTCTAGCGATGTCTTTTGTGTCAATACTGCTGTCATCAATGTTCCATTGCTGTGTGAAAACAGGAAAAATTCCCTTTCATAATCTGGATTTGCAAGGACTGGGGCGTCTGCAATAAGGTCTTTTAATCGGGAGAATTGGGCAATTGTCTCATGTGTCCATTTTATTGGGGCCCTGTTCTTCTGTGCTTCCTTCAGTGATTGTAGCATTGGCGGTGTGTATGCTGCATAATCGAGGATCCATGCTCGGCAATAGTTACATATGCCAAGAAATTTCTGCATGTCCTTTACTGTTTTTTGGTATGATAATGTCTGATAGTATTCTTTTCCCATCTTTAGATATTTGCTGGCCGGGATATACAATGTCTGCAAGGCAGTATTGTAACTTTCCTTTGTCCACCTTGTATCCCTTGGCAGCCAATACGTTAAGCAGTGTTATCAAGTCTTCTCTACAATCTTCTTATGTTTTGCTGCAGACGAGTAAATCGTCTACGTACTGTATAATGGTGCTCCATACATCTATGTTGCCGATGTCTTCTCATAGTACTCTGTTAAAAATGCTTGGGCTCTCGCAATACCCCTGTGGGAGTCTGCGGTGTTCATATCTGTTGTTTCCTAATGTAAAGGCTGTAAGGTACTGCGACTCTGGTGCAAGTGGCACAGAGAAAAAAGCATTTTTCAAATCATTTTTCAAATCAATGACAGTGAAGCAAGTTGCCTCTTTTGGTATACTGCACAATATTGATGCCGGGTTAGACACTAATGGGAATTCTTTTTGGATGACGTCATTGAGTGGGCGGAGATCCTGGACCATTCTGCATGCCCCTCCTTTGGCTTTTTTAATCGGACAAATCGCTGTGTTGCAATGGGAAGTTGATGGCACTAAGATACTTTGGCTTAGGAGTGCATTCACTGTTTCTCTAATACCTTCCTCTGCTTCTTTGGATATTGGGTATTGTTTCACTCTGGGTGGGAGGGCACCTGGTTTCAATTTTATCTTTATGGGAGTCACCTCATGCAACAATCCGACATTGTGTGGCCCTGTAGTCCAAATTTCAGGTGCTACCCTAGCCATCTCTTCCTCAAATATTGTCAGTGGGGCTTTTATGTTAGCCATGAGTGGGTTGTGTATTTCTCTGTATTGTATCATAATGTCACATGGTATGCTTATTTCTATTATTATTTCTCCATCCCCCTCGTAATCGGTAAACAATTCTTCATCAGTTATATATTTTAGCATTATGTTCGGCTCTATGCATAGCACACTTCTCCACTCGAGTCCCTGCGTGTCCAGGCCTATGACCACAATGCGTCTGTTGGAAACTTGAACAGCCTCAATGTCTATAGATATAATTGTGCCTGGCACTACATCTGTTGGTGTGATTGGGCGGAATATGAAGTCTGATGGTATTCTCCACTCTTTTCATGTTATTTCAGGCACTACTCGGGCTAATACCTGTATCCCATAGACGAACATGTCCATATCAATGGGGATCCCTCTTACTGCAACTTCCTTTGTAATCATGCTTATTATCAGGAGTGCTCGTACTGGGCATACCCCTGGTGTCGAGCACACTATCCCTCTTTTAGAAAAAGCTATGGTCATGTTTAACTTACTGAGCAAGCCTCGTCCCATCAAATTGATTGGCGCGTCTTCGTAATACAATAAGGGTGCACGCACTGTTTTTCCCCCTACTGTTACATCAAGATCTTTTGTGTAAGGAACTTTTAAAATAGCCCCAGAGAACCCCTGTGTCTCCAAATTTCTTCCCGAGAGCTGAAACCGCCCTTCTGTGAGACAAGATCTTTCTGCTCCAGAGTCTACCATAAAGATAATTGCTTGTTTCCTATCTCTGCCGCCACTAGTGGTTCCTCATTTGCACTTTGTGTGGTGGATAGGACTGGACACGCAAGTACTCCCTGTGGGCTGTCCTAGTCTTGGTATCTTTGCTGACCTGGCACTGAGAAAACATTGTCACCTACGACCGTTACGCCACGGAATGGTGAAAGAGCACCATTTGCAGCCACTACAAAAGGATTATTGTTTATGTTCCCTACTGAGTTTTGGCTTGCCATGGGCTGTAGTGCGCTTTGATGTTGTGGCTGCTGCTGTTGTGGGTCTGACTGTCTTTGTTGCATTTGGGGTTAATAACAGTTCTGGTCTTGTTGTCCCCCCTCCCCATTAGAGCTCCACAAGGGCTACCAGGGTGTGGGCAGCCCCACCCTTGTTCATGGGCTGCTGCTGCCCCTGAAAATACCCTGATGGTCGCATTCTACAATCTTGTGAATAATGTCCCCACCTTCCACAATTCCAACATGACCCCTGTTGTCCTCCTCTTGGTCCTTACCCACCATACCCTCTGGTTCCCATTCCTCCGTATCCTCCCCTCTGCCCACGGTACCCACCTCTTCCTTGGGCCGTCCTGTTCTGCCACTGTGATCCTTGGCATGGCCGTTCCTCTCCGTTCCACTGTCGTTGGTCCTCTCCAACCCACTGAGCTGCTATCCCAACGGGCCTTCCTCCCGCGTTTTCCTCTCCTTCGTTTTCTCTTTCTGCGGTTACACTGGCAGTAATGGCGGCGACCTTCACTAATTTTGTCTGCACTAGTTTTGCTTCGTCGGCCAGCCTCTTTTGTGTGACCTCCTTTTCCTTTTCTTTGATCCTCCTTCAATGGTGTACAATTATGCTCTGAATTTCAGGCCACCCTTTGGCTTCGATCCCAGCTATTTTGTCCAAGGTCTTCTGCACCTCTTTCGGCAACCCGGTTTTGATGATAAAATAAAATAAGGCTGTTGATTGATTCCATGCCGTACCAGTTTCACTGCTCCATAAGTCTTGCACTCGCAAAATGAATTGCGCAGGATCCTCGCTCTCCTCCATCGTGCACTGCATCACTGCATGTAAATCTGGAACGTCTGGAAATGCACGCCGCAATGCATCCCACACTTGTGCTCGAACATTGTTGAATGGTGATCCATCGTGGCGATCACAGCTCATTGTTATTCCCGGGAACCCTGCCCTTTCCCAGATTGTGTCTGCTTGGTCCCCGATTGCTGATACTAATAAGCTTTTCACATCACCTATAGCTAACGGCACGCCTGCCGTGTTCTTCTCAAATACATGTATCCACTTACCTGCTCCTCCCGTCAGCGAGGGGAGGAGTTTTAACAGGTTATTTTTGTCCATTTGGGCCCACGGGATATAGTTTGGCCTACCTGCTCCTTTGTGTATTAGTGGCATTTGTAGTTTCTGTTTCTTTCCTGTTTTGCTTATTCTCCCTTTTTTCATTTTACTTACCAGTATGTTCCCTGTCCTCCCTGTTCGTTGTCTTAATCTACCCTGCCATAATGGTGGTGATAGTGTGTCTGGGTAATGGCAGTTTGGCAGTGGGGAACCCTCTGCGGCAGCTGCCTCTTCGTATTCATCTAAATCATCCCATACTTCTTCTATTTCTGATTCTGGCTCGTTATTATCCTCCCAGTTTTCCTTGGGTTCACTTCCTTGCCTTTCACCCTGATCTCCACTTTGTTGAGTCTCTGGTGTATCTGGGCGTATAATTCTCACTGGCGTGTTATTCAATTGGAACAGGAACTGTCCTGACTGCCACTCTTGTTCTTGTCTTTGCTGTGATGACGTCCCTTGCGATGCTATAGATTGTCCTGATACCGAGACTGCTGGGGTTGCATTGCTTGCTGCCCCTATTGGAGGTGTGAGATCTGCCAGTGACAGCAGGGGTACCTCCCCTCCCCCTGGCAGCATTTGCCCCTTGTCGCATAGAGCTCTTAACCGTGTTATTTCCATTTGTGCGTATGCTAGCTGGCGATTTAAATCGCCTGTTAAACGTGCTAGGTTCACAGGAGGCGCACTTGAGGGGCCGTACAGGCCTCCTTTGTCATATGGTGGGGGTTCAGGAGCGGTTGCCCCGCACGGAGCAGTGGGGGTGGGTGGTATATATATGGGCTCACTAAACCCTACTGCTGGCCTGGTCATTAAGGGATAATCTCCGGTTCCGGAAGCACCTCAAAACCTTCCTCTTCACTTCTGCTTTCTCTCTCCCTCTCCCCTGCTAAATTCTTCACCTACACTGCACTGATTCTGCAACTGGACCACTCTCACCGATCTCAGTCCTGGGCCCAGTCACTCTTCACTTGCACTGCCTCCCTGGCAACCCCTGCACTGTAGGACTGTCTCTGTATCCCTACACCCCCCCCCAGCACTTGTCTGCACTTACCTTGCACTTGCCACCAGCTGGCCCTATTTATTTATTATTTTATTTCTATTCTACTTATTTGTACTGCACTCCCCCCCTCCCCCTTCCCCTTGCACTTTTTCCCTTCCCCCTACCCCTGCACTTGCGCGGTCTGAATGACACCTGGCCTAGTAGGATTGTTGTCTGTCTTCCCCTTGTTCCCCCTCCCTGCCTCGTCGCGCCTTGAAACACTTGTGCGATTTTTGTTACTTCGTTCTCGGTTGTAATGGTTGAGCACTCCCCTTTTGGTGTCCCGCTTACTTCTTCAGGTATTTTCTTCTTTTTCTATCATTCGGCGTGGACCTACCTCTGCCGTGGGGGTAACTTCCTCGTACATTCGCCATAAATCTAACACTTCTCTCTGGTTCTGTAATTGTTTCCCTTTGTTTCGTGCTAGCAAATGTGTTGATACTAGGTCCAACACTCTTTTGTCGAATGACCCTCCTTCTGGCCAAATTGGTATAACCCCATCTCCTTTTATCTCAGTGATCCACTGATCGTGATACTTCTGTATCCTGTCGCTATATAGTGGAAGGTGCTGGCAAATATGTGCTAGTGGCGTTACTCCCCCCATGGCAATGCTTCTTTTCCTTTCTTGTGTGTTCTGGTACCCTTGAGTCCCTTCCCACCTCTCACTTGGTATGTCAGTTACAATATGTGAAAATACGTTCTTTAGCAATGCTCGCAATTATGGTATGTCACATTAGCTGTTCTTTCTGAGAGGTGTTACCTGGTCACCTCTCACAATTTATTTCTTTGCGTATTATTCATTAATCAACAAGTTACTTGTACTGAAATACTTTGGCGTGTTCAACAGGACATATACACAAAGCAGACCAGCAAACATATAATCATGCAACATACACATGCACTGCCTGCGCGCGTTTGTTCTTTCCCTATTCCCGTTACTGTCCCCGGTTTTTCTTCTTCCCTATTCTACCTCCTATTTCGCATTCACTCCCCACCTCTTTCACCTTATTATGTCTCAAGATTTCTTACCTCCACGGAAAAAGAATATTCTAAAACTACTCCGAGTCTACTCAATATACGAGACCCCTACTATTTTCTCTTTATCTCTATTCTGCACTTGGTTGGGACAAATGCTATGCGGCGCCACCTTCTACCCCATACAGGCTAAGATACCACTTCTCTTCTTCTCACTTCTTACAACACCTAATGGCCATATAAAGGATAGATCAGAAAAGCCTCACCGTCACTCACACAGACCCTATTCTTAACTACCTTCCCTTTGTTGCTAATTCCCTTCTTCCCGTATTTCCCCTTACCTTCCTTTGGGGTCTTTGCAACCGGGACTCCACGTGTTCAGTCAGGTACTCCGAGGGTCGCCGCTCATGGCCGGACCTCACTCAGGTCTGTCCCCCAACCAAGCCGTGGCCAGCCTTGGCGAGCAGCCTTTTCGATCGGGTATTCGTCAACCGGGAACCCTTGACCCTTTCTTCTTGATGTGCACAGTCTGGTCAACCGCAGAGGCGATGGTCTTGCTGGGGCCGTCCTGGATCTCGCTGCCGGGCGGTGCAGGCCTCGAGGCACCTCTCTAAATCACGTCGCGGGGGTCACCAAAAATGTAGGCGCCTTTCCCCAGCTTACTACATGTAAGAGAAAATATAATAACCAACACAACCCCTGTCGGGGAAGGAGGCACTGAGACCCGGCTGCAAGAGTTCAAAGGATGGTTTATTTCTCCAGCTAGGAAATAACCCAAAAAACCCTCCAAAACATTTACATCATCACTCATATATATATCAATTAAAGTAACTCTAACAAAAAATACTAAATGGACCCGATTGGCCAGGTGGTGTGGTGCTGTAGGTGTGGGTGGCACCTCTTCCTTCTGATTGGCTGAGTGGCTGACAAGATGATGGACGTTTAATATCTTGTGCTCCACGCAGGTCAGGGTCCGGTCACTGTGGTCACTACCTAAGCTAATATGTTGCATTCGTAAAACACTAAATAACAAATTATCTAAATATTTTTTTTTATTAATTGTCAGTACAATTAGCTCATTCGTGGCTTCAATTGGAGGCCTTGGCCTTTATTGTGCATGTAAAAAGAGTCAAGCTGTGTTTCCCATATCTCCTAAGTTTTAGACCTATTAGTGTAAGTAAAAACATATATTGTGGCAAAGTGCTTAAGGTTAGTAGCGGGTGTGTTGGGTGGGTTTCGCAGCGCAGGCGAGGGTCTGGCACTTGAAAGAAATACCTTACAGGGAGCGCTGGGTCAGGATGGCAATAAATTGCTCTAAATGGGGGTGGGTGGCTTGCACGTTTATGGGGACGAACAAGCAGAAAGTGCTTAGCTCATCCTGGTTCACATGCTGGTTCTCATGCTAACAGTGATCTCAGAGGAAGAAAACTGTATCATATTGGTTGTTGCAACTTTCTCCAGCTTCAGTGTGAGAATGGGAGCGTGGAGCTTTCCTTTCCAGGGGGAGTGCAAGGGTGGGGGCCAGCCAGCTGCCTGCGCGCCTTGTGTGTGTGTCTCTGTCCTTGGCTATTGCAGTGGAAGGGGAGCTGAGCCTTGCTGTACTAACGCAGTGAGGCCTGTTTACCCAAGATGGAGTCGAAGGGGGGCACAAAAGATGGATGCCCCGTGACCTGCTCGGTGGTCCCATCTATGTAGCAGTCAACCGTGGTTAACTTTACATAAGGGCAAGGGGCAAATCCACTACGGGAGGTACATGGTCCAAGCCTTGTACTGAGGAGTGTACGGTGTGAGGGGGCCTGGGGGCCCCTCGCTCCCATACACTTTCTAGAGTTTGCCCACACTGAGAATGATCTTGAGTGGTTCATCATTGAAACTATCTGCACAGATATTAGCAATGTTTAGGTCCCCAACTGTCTCTACAAATTAGAACAACATTGTATCTACAGGTTGGACACTCACAACATGGTACTCAATGAGCTATTGAATTGGTCTCTCTTACTCTCTAGATGAGAAACACTCGTTGAGATTGTGTGGTTTCTCCATTTTCAAATGGGTCCCAACCTGCGTCATTACAGGGGGAGAGAGATGTATACATTTTTATACACCTTTAGTCTCACATCAGTCAAAGAGTAGTTAGTCCTATTCATTTCCATTCCAATTATATTCATTTTCATTATCTATATGACCAACAGCACCCCATATGAACTGGGGTTGAGATAGACTTCTACACACCTCACTGCTTTTGTCAGTAACATTGCCCTTTTGCAACCATCTCACAATTTGCATCTACAACCATCTAACTTCAAGATGGCTGCCGATCTTTGACACACCACTGTAGTGGTGTTGGCAGTCCAGTGGCTGTAGTTGCCCCTCCCATAATGGAATTCGCAATATGAATGCTGGATACATAGTGACTTCCACATTGTTTGTCAGGTGCGTTGGGGAAAGCGACTACACACGCTACATTCCAATGTTTAACACTTTCTAGAAGTGAGACTGAAGGTAGGTTGTTTTGTCCACAACTCGTAAACACTTAACAACATTACCAGGTGGACATGTCCTTCTGTTCAACATTTTGTGAATGCATCGCCTCAATGTGCCCTGGTTTGTCATTCGTTTCAACTCCAGAACAACACCAAGAGTAGGACTTCAGAGGAACCAGTTAACTTGCCGAACCTGTGTAAGTCTCATCAGAGGGACCTTTTTCCTCCACGGCCCGTCATGCTCACACACGGTCCATGGCATTGGATGATTCACTCGATTTTTTGTTTACATATTGTTGTTCTAAATGTAGACCTTATTTTCAACCTCACAGGCCAGTCACCCTTCCGCGAGACTGCTTTTGTTACTGCTCCCGACATGGGAAAATGGTGGTGAACCTCCTATGAGGTCACCACAAAAGAACGCTTTCTGCATACTGAGAGAATACTCTTCAGGTACTCATTACTTTATGATTTTCGCAGAACTACGATTAGGCAAACAATACTAGACCCCTCAAGCTTACATATGACTTTTCATTTACTTTCAGATACAGTGATTGTTGAACAGCATCAATGAATATCGCAAATGTATCCATGCGGCTTGTAATTCATGTTGTGTCCTGAGGAGGGCTGAGCCAAATTCCTCATGTGAATTTGGATCCTAAACAGCCAAAACTCAAGTTCCTTCAGTGAATGGGCCTAATTCCTAGATTGGAGGTAGTCATGGCGCTATTTGTGCCATGACTGCCTCCAATAACGGTACCGGCACCGGTCTCGTTCAATGGGGACTGTTCACCATTGAAAAAAACATTCCCCATTCCCATTTGAGCCCCCATAGGGCTCAATGGGGAAGTAGCTAATAATGGTACCGCAATTTGCGGTACAGTTATTAGCTCTGAAGTCCCTTAACGGGTCCCCTCCATAACGCCTGGTCAGACCAGGCGTTAAAGGAGGAACCCACTAAGAGAACTCATAGTAGGGCGGTACGGGATTACCGGTACCGGTCTTCTTAGCAGTGCCTGGTATCCCTTACTGCCCTACTCGTAATGAGGCCCAATGTCTTATTGTTTGAATTGTGATGTTTTTATATTTATGTTGGTTTATTTGTTTTTTGTAGCAATTGTTTTTGCCTATGAGGACATTACACTTTAGTGTTGAGTATTTTTTTTACAATTGTTATGGATGTGCTTTCTTCATTGCTACTAGGGGATTTATCACTTTTAGATGCCAAACAAAAACACTCTATTGACACACATTTCTTGGAGGAACAGATTATTTGTGAGCCGCCACATTTGTGCTTGCACAGTGTATCGATTATGTGTTGTATCATTTATGCAATTAAGCAAGTTGTTGCTTTATACATGTATTAGTTGCGTGTGATTCTACCATGACTTAGCCTGATGGTTGTTGACTGTAGTTCTTTCATGCACGCAGTTCATTGTGTAGCATTTTTGTTAAATGTTCTTGATAGGCCTGTCTGAAATTGTTGTTTGTAACTAGGGGTGATTGTCCTTTGCTTATTACTGAGGCCTATGTATGGCAGGCCTGGGCAAACAGAGCTATTGTTAGCCCTCTTGCGTCACCTTGCAACCTGTTTGTGCATAGAAGTAATGATGTTTGGTTGTATGGGTTAAGATCTATGTCTCCCTCAGTAGTTTAAAAGTAATGTGCTTTTCTCTGGATGGTTGGGAGCGCTCTTTGGTGGCACGTGTGACACGAATTTTTATGTGCCTTAAGAGCGCGCCATGTGTGGTGGTTTATGCACCTTCAGGGTTTGCTGATTCCAAGTCCTTGGGGCTTCAGTGTGTTCACAATGGTTGTCAAAGGTTTTGTTCCTTGCGGGTTGCATTCTAGGGTGCTAGAGTCCAGTTGTTGGGACTTTTAGGAAAGGAGGTGTGTGATATCTTGTGTCTCTCTGCTGTTATATTTTGTCCATGGAGAGGCTAGGTGCTTGTGGAATACCTGAAGGAATGTGGAATCTGGGACCTGGGAGATTCCAGGAGCATCTTCTAGAGATCAGACAGGATTAGGTTAATTACATGGTGGTTGCCTGTATCCTAGTCTCCTGCTTAACTAACTACGTGTAACCTGCTACATAATAAAGACAAACTGATGGTGGTCTTCTATGCATAAGGTGTAAGGTGAACCACTGGAGGATTGTCTCACCAGTTCCCTTGCAGTTGTTTGGTGTATCAATGAGGCTGTGACAAGCCACAGAGTCGAAGGCTGCAGAAAGATTAATCAGTACCATGTGCCTGGGGTATCCATCGTCTAGAGTATGCAGAGAGCATCATCTACCACTTAGATGGTGGCAGTCTCTGTGCTGCATCTAGGCCAGAAGCCAGACTGGCTCACCACCCGCACAGAAGAGGCTCATGCATAAGTCTTCATGAGCTGGAATTTATTGGTATTTCATCAGAGGTAAGATATGCAGTACTAGACCCCGCAAACAGGGCTTGCTCTGCTAAGCTCCAGTACCAACTGACACCCAATCCAAAGGTCCAGGGAACATTAAGGCCTGCATCCAGGCCGCTTCATGATGTCACAGATTTCAAAATAGCACATAAAATGTCAGACAAGAACTGAACCTGTTTCTCCATAACAAGCAGAGCCTCAGTACAGTCAGACGCCTCCTCTCCAGACACCCAAGAAGAAGCAGCATCATGTCGAAGGGCCGGAGTGCTCTGAGTGGCCACTGAGCGCAACTGGTAGAAACATCCGATACATCATAAGTATATTTGACCAATAACCAAACGGATCTGAAGGAGCCCCATCTCTGATCCACATTTGTCCAGCCAGAGAAAGCGGGTGGCAGTGGTTCCACCTTTAATGTCAAATGTATGACCAGTGTATGTACTAGGCAAATAAACTGTGCATCCCTTTTTGTCTGGTTCCTGCAGTCTTTGCACAAAAGCTTTCGGGCAATATCTGCAGTCCAGCCACCTCTGCAAACTGCAAATGATGAATCCTGGCCCTCTTCAGCAGGCAGCTTCAGAAGTCGAAGTGGGCAGGAACTAAAGGGTACCGCGTTTTCATTTTTGGAAAAATTCTGCCATCATTCCCTTACTGTTTGTGGCCCAGGTATCGTTCTTGGATGACAGGCGAAGGCCACTTTTGTTTTGCTTCACCCACTTGCTGGTCAATTTCCACTGTTACATCTTAATAGGGCCCCCTGCAGAACATCGCTTGCTTTTGTTTATTTCAATGGGCTGCTTGGGACATAAGGCCCAGTCTGCAGCCGCAATAGCGTTGCACAGGCAGTGATCAGCATCTGTCTTCTGCATTTAAACAAGATCAACGTGAAATTGCTGAGGCGCAGCTGCGTGTGCCTCAGCACCACAGCTGCCTACATTTGAAAATCAAAAACCGCAAGATGTATGCCCCGCTCACAGACACACAGGACTCCACCCCTTGCACACGCTCTGCAAACACGCCCCGCCCACATGTCAAAAAGTGCAGTTTGCACTTTACTTTGGAATGCAATAAATGTTATTAAATTGGCTTTTCATAACCACCCAAATTGCATAGGGCGAATGGCATACGCCTTCCATAAAATCAATACACACACATAACAAATAGAGGATACTTTCTTCAAGTAGTGTTTTTGAAAACGTTAAAATACTGAAATTGGACATTTCACCTTAGTTGTTGGTTGTTTTTCATCAGTATAATGGTGAGGTGTCCAGCACGCAAACCTGATGGCTGGGGTTCAATCCCTGAGGTCGGCATGAATTCAAAGAGGATCTTCAATGTTTCTCACTTTAGCTGGGGGGCGGGGGTGAAGGAGTCCACTCTCTGAAAAAAGTGGGAGTCGGTCCACCCGCCTGTACCCTGACTTCAGCCCATGCAAACTGGCCAAAAAGAATGAAAGCTGAAAAATTAAGAAACGCGCAATACTGCTTTCATTAAAAGCAGTATTTTCGCGTTTACTTCGCTTAAGCTTTCATTCTTTTTGCCCAGTTTGCCTTATGTTTTAGTCGCCCTTCAATGAAAGCTTAAGCAAAATAAACGCGGTAATACTGCTTTCAACACCGGATTGAAAGCAGTATTGTACGTTTATTTTGCCCCAGTCTGCATTATTTTTGGTCCTGCCCACAAAAATTCGGAGACCTGCAGAAGAGGCTAAAAACCCGGAGTCTCCGGGAAAACCCGCAGGTTAGGCAGGTATGCACAGCACCCACTCTCAGCACCCACCCTATAGCCTCCAACCTACCCTCAGTGGGTGGGTTAGAGGCTATAGTCTTCTGCATGGTCCTTAAGAGGTGTGAATGGTGGGTGATAAAGAGGTGTGAATGGTGGGTGATTATAAAGGGGACGGGGGCCTAAAGCTGCATGCTGTGGGGCACATAGACTGAAAGTAACGGTGGTCGTCGAAGATGCATTTTCTTCACTGTGTTTTTCAGTCTTGATAGTACAGTCACAGTGGGGGGCGGACCCACTAGGTACAGTGCAAACCCTATATTGGGGTAAACGAGGGGGGAGTGTGGGGTCAGTGGGGAGTGGTGGCGGAAGACGAGGGGCTGGAGCAGAGGTGAGCGTAGTTCCACTACTTTTTGGTACACTTTGACCCCTGGGCGACTTCCTTCTGAAAAGGCAGCTGAGGATGTATGGCGCTCGTACACAAGTGTTTCAGAGCGCCACGGGCAAGGGAGGGGAACATGGGAGAACAAAACAGCGATCTTACTAGGCCCAGTGACATTGAGAACGTGCAAGTGCATGGGAGAGGGAAAGGGGAGAAGTGCATGGAAGGGGGGGGGGAGTGGAAAGTGCGGTGCAAAGGAAAACAGATAAATAATAAAATAAATAAACGATAAAGGCAACAAACAGTGGTAGTGCAGCCAGCAAGTGGCAATGAAACTCCTGCATCGGGTCTCTGTTGAGGTATTTCATTTGTCAGACATCAATGAGGGTTCAGCCTCGTTCTCCTGATCGGTGTTTGTTGGTGGGTCTTCCATCTCCATGGGGCTGGTTGACCCCTGTCTGCTTCCATTTTGCCGAGCTTCTGCTGTCTGTTCCAGCGTGGCCTGGGATTGGTTCATGGCAGTTAGGGGTCAAAGAGGCAGGTGGGGTTCATAGCATTCCCTGTGTGCAGGGCTGGATTTGCCAGGCTTGTGTGGCAAATGCATTTGGGGCCCACCTAATGTTCACGTGTACTGGTATCACAAAAAATGAAATCCCAGGTGGACTTTGAAGCTCGAGAGAATCATGGGAAGAAGTTACATTAAAAGAAGTGGCCGGGAGTAAGGCAGACGACAAGTAAACATTGTGATGTAGAATATACGAACTGTCACTATTACTATTGTATATGGGAACATTTCATGGGTAGAGCTTTTTTGGAGTAGCAGACAGTGCCAACTGAATCCCTTGCCCGTGGATTTGAGCAGATAAGGCACAGTGAGTAGGAGTGGACTGGGACCCAAAAGAGCGATTTTTTTTTCAAAGTGGCCCAATTCCACCTGTTGTAAGCGAAAATAGTATCTTAATTGTGTGATTTGCATGCAGAAACACAACAAATGTGAGCCCCCTGGTTCAGAGTCCCACCTGCGAATCTGCAAACTTCCCTGTAGGCTACTCCGCCACTGATAGCGAGATAAAATTATTAACCCAAGAGCACATCCTTTAGTTAAGTGGAGAAGCTGGGATTCGAGAGCAGCCGGCAACTCAGGCACTTCAAGACATGTCCTGCTTGCCGTAGTTGGTAGAAATGTTGTTTTCCTCAGGTCCTTTTGCAACTTTTCTTTGAAAGCACCACCTGATTTGGGAATGCAATGGAAACACATTGTGATTGTGTTTTGCTAATTGAAGTTGAGTGTTGTTTTGGCAGTGGTCTCATGGTTGCTCTTCTTTTGGTTGTGTACAGGTCCTGCAGTATTGTCCAAACTAGAAATATGCTGTTAATTCCAAAGGTACTGATGAGGATTATTTGACTGTGAAAACAAATGAATCTGCAAGCAATGTTTGTTTTACCTGTAAAGTCAGCTACTTACCTAACGAATGACTCCTGCTGTGATGGCAGGTTCCAAGGACGCCATGACGGGGATTGATATTAAGGCACACAGACTAAAGTGCTTCTGCTGGAGGGCGGCCTTATCACGCAATGGAAGCGGAACCTGTTTACCAGCGCGCGCTTGAGATAGTGTGAATACGCTATTTTGCAGTGTGTGCTATTAAAAGAAACTCCTCACTTGTGGTTTAATAGACTGTGGTTATTAACAAAGCCAGCAGTTATCAGCTGTAGATAGTGAACATGCTTTCCATGTTGCAACATACTCCTCTTGTTGTTTCTAACTGTTCGGCACACCTGAGGATATTGATTGCAGGTGCTGATGCTGATGGTTGAGAGGAGTTCCAGTAATTACACCTGAAAAAAAAACATTTGTATAGTATTTAATGGCTGAAGAGGGGCCTTTGGCTCTAATTATACATTCAATTGAGAGGAAAATGATCGTTAAAATAGATAACACACAGCTTTGAATGTTTTTGTATCAACAGAATATAGGCGAATGAGATGTAGACGATATATACAGGATGGCATTTTTTTGTGCCACTAACAGCTACTTTCCTGGGTCTACTTATCACTTTTAAGTACTTTCATTACAAGATAGCAATATTCATAGGGCCTGATTCATGGAATTAGTTGTGTGGAAAATAGGATACTTGAGCGCAAATCCACATTTGTCCATTCATGGAAACAAATGCTCAGTACTTTTTCTGGACTTGCATGGAGTTCACACAGGCTCGGCACGTCTCTGCGAGCTGTCGAGGACCTTGTGCAAGACTCCATGGAGAGTGTGGCCGTGGCTTGCGCAGAGGGCTGGACACCAAAAATGGAGAAGAACTTGCTAAAAAATGGGCCTATGAGGGACGGCCTGCAAGCAGTCCCTCGCACTCGGTGGGGTTGCATGTCGGATTTTGGGGTGTGTGTACTCAACTGGGGTTCCGATCTAACTTAGGGGTGCACGTATGCAGTTTAACGGGGTGCAGGAATGGTTTACGGGGGGGTTTGCACATCAATTTCCAGAGTAATTACGAAGGTCAATTTTTTTATACGCATGTTTGAAAGGTGCATGTATTCCCGCCCTGGGGAGCGCGCAAAGGTAGCTGTTCTGGATTTTTATCCTTTATATGTGGGCGTGCCGGGGACGTTCCAGCCGCGACTTGCGATTATGGTTACTTTGGGCAGTAAATTCCATGAATATGAGGGCTGCACATTTTCTATTCTGTAAGCAGGCTTGCAAAGTGGCCTTCTCTGCACGCGGCCCTTGTGGGATTTCTGCGCACATTTCTGTGAATTGGGCCCATAATATTTGGTGTTTTATAAAAAAAAACATTTCTTGCTGGCGATTTCAGTTCCCGAGATGTGCACACTATGTATAGAGCTAGCCACTGCTCCTTTAATAAAAGTAACTTTTGATTACATTGCAATTGTTTTGCAATGTTGGGGGGGAGGTTGCAGTGTGGGGTTTGCAGTGTAGGGGCACATTTTAGTGTTTTGCCCTGGGCACTATATAGTCCACAAACTGCAATGTGGACACTAAACCCTGAGGCCTGCCCATCTTTTACCACGTGTGCGCACGATTGTAAACCACTGCCTACTATATAGCTAGTTATGAGATTCACTGCTGTAAGACTTTCAGGTAATTCTTGAATTAAACAAGACCTGCATAGCTTAAAAACCCATTTACTTACAATGCCACAAAAAATAAATGGATTGCATGTTTATGATTGAAAATATGAAATGGCTGTCCTTTTCAGAGAGCCCGTGCTCATGGCAGTGACATGCTTTTTGTCAATATCACTATTGGTAATGTGACAGCAGAGCTTAGAACGGCAGCCAGAGAATTTGCATGAAGACAGGGCATGGTGCACGCCACTAGGAAGCAGACCCTTAAGTTCACTGTTTACCTGTGTTACCATCTAAGTCCCCCATGTAAAGTGCAAATAGTTCTATGGTCCCCTCCAGATTTATAATGTAAGCAATGCAGTCTTGTGTAGAGCAATTTATGGCTTTTTGGCAGACACTTTTCTCTTGCAATTGCAGCATAATATTAAGAGCACAGCTATCTAACAATATAATAAAAGGCCAGATGTATGCTTGTCCCTCTGTTTTTGGCCGATGCATTAGGTTCGCCTGTTTTCACCACTAGAGGGAGCTGATGCTTTAGGATACATAGAGGCAATGTCAATTCGCATAGTTTTGCCTGCTGTCACCACTAAAGGGAGCTGTTCCCTTAGGATATATAGTGGTCCTACTGTGTCAATGAAAACTTGGGCTTTGGTCCCTGCACCCTAGTATTTAAGCCCAGGTATGATTCTCACAAATGGAAGTGTGCCTGCAAACAGAAGATAAAAATGCATAAGTTGTGAAATTCATCTGCATTTGAGGGACCTGGGGTTGGGGGTTATCATCGGAGAAGGGTTGGGGGGGTGGGTGAAGGTGTGACGTTGATCCTTTTGCTACAAAACCAATCTGGCATTACTCCAATAATTTCCACTAAATTGTAAAGCACCAAGCAGTGGGATTGCATTTGTCAGGCTTTACTCTGTGTGCAGTTTTTCTTTTAAACGTTTTTTTTTTTCATTAAAGCGTCGTCTACTGTCTCAATAACGATGAACAGGATGCATTGAATGCAAATAGTACGTTTCCTGTTCATCCTTCTGTTGAGGGGCAGCGCCAATGCAAAGGGTGTATCGTCTCTCGCGTGGCAGACCACTTAAAAACCACATCCTTCCAACCTTTAAGTGATTTGATGATAGTCTGAGGGTCACTTGCTAGGTAAAGATACTGTATTGCCGAGAAGCAGCGAGCAGGTCGCTAGACCAAAAAACAGACGTGCACTGGGGGTGTTTGACATTCGGAAATGAAAAACCACAGCGCGGCACACAGTTCTGTGTTCTTGGCACCCGCCCAATGCCCCCAGGAGCGCTATCTCAGTGTTTCAGGAGAGCCACAGCTCCCCTGGTGCTTCCTCTTAGTCTGAGATCACAGCAGAGCCTCAGAAGGAAACTGTTCAACCTTTGAAAACAGTTAAGTGGGGGATTTGGCGCAGGAGACATGGAGACCCCCTGGCCCCCACGACTTGCTTTGGATGAAAGAAGCACGTTTTAGTCAGGAAAAAGGCGTTGGATGAATGAGGCACATTTTAGGAAAAAGCTGGAAAATATCGAAATTTTTCACTGCAAATCCTACAGCCACTGCAAAAATCGGCAGAGTTGGTGAGTCTTTCGAGGCCGCACCGAACTGGCATGGTGGGAGATGGCGTGGCAGGCACCCTATTGAAATCAAATGCTCTACAATAGGGAGCTGATCAGCACCTAATGAAAAATGTGGCAGCGTCCACCACCACCACCCCCATGACCAGGGGCGCACTTGAGGGGGGTGCCATATTTGTGTTTTGCCGCTGCGGCCTTGTTTGTAGCCGCACCGCTGTCCTGTAGCGGATTCCCACATTGTCACCATGGTAATATATAAAAGGAGGTTCCTGTGTCTGAGTGGCAAAATCGCGCACTGTGTATGTAATGATAAACTGCATGTAACACGGCCCATAGGATGTCCCCCGCGGTGGAAAGCTGGGGTGAAGATGAGGCCAGTCTTCAGGAAAGCGCTATTGTGGAAAGCCCTGTTGTGAAAAGGGCTGTTTGTGGATGTTCCTGCTGTTCCCGTTGAAAAAACTCTCATCTGGACGTCAATGGTGCTTTTGCATCGAATTTTGTCTAAGTGCTGCAAACCAATCCCACAATCCCATTTCAACAAGCGTGTCCGTGCCATTGCGCGCGTGCTATTCTGGAAAGCCCTGTTGTGTAAAGGGCTGTTTAGGGCTGTAGAGGGTGAGGTGAGCACCATACTATTTATTGTCATTATTCTAAAAACAATTGTTTTATAAACACTGTTAAGAAGGGGTTTGCTACCATTAATTGCTCACACAAACACAGTTATTAAAGCTCATTAAAGCAAATCAAAAACAGCCGACACGTGTTTCGAGCTTCGACACTCTTTTTCCAGGCTTGTTGGAAAAGAGTGTCCCTTTCACTACGTGCAGAAACACCGCGGTTAATTGCAACTGCAACAATATAGTGGAGCCGGTGAATGCACCTCGTACATAATAATTTTTCTAATCGTATTACTTCATAGTTTCCTGTTTCAAGCACCAACAAGCCTGGAAAAAGAGCGTTGAAGCTCGAAACACGTGTCGGCTGTTTTTGATTTGCATTAAATAATGCTCAATGAGCTTTAATAACTGTGTTTGTGAGCGCAATTAATGGTAGCAAACCCCTTCTTAACAATTCCTTTGACGTAGGTAGGCACCTTGGCAGGGTGACTACAACCTGCTACCATTTACAGCCCCATAACACACCCTATTTCCCGTCAGGGCGCCTAACCTCAACTGCCCACCACTGCCAACATTTCATACATTGTATAAACACTGTTTGTCTTGATCGTGTTGCTTGTTCACATTCACCTTTGTGTACGGCTCCATTGTCTGTTGCATAGACATTTTAGCCAACACTAGTTCAGAATATTGTTTGTATGTGGAAAGCCTATAGATATAATCCCTACAAGTTAAAGACGAATATGCCATCTAAATGAGAAACTCTGAAACTTGCACAACGTCTAAAACGTACACCTCTTAAGGAGAAAACAATCTACATTGAAAACTTCAGCGCCTGCAGTTTTGAACGAGGCTTGTGTGGCATCCGCCGATATACGTTTATCTTATACTGTGGAATCAAACAAAATAGACTTAGACAATGCGAATGTGAACACTGCTACTGATGCCGATATAACTGTACACCCACAAGGTTGCACACGTACAGACATCACCGACAAAACGATGGCTTCTGTCCCTGCAATGATGCCGATATAACTGTACATCCACAAGGTTGCACACCTACAGACATCACCGACAAAACGATGGCTTCTGTCCCTGCAATGATGCCGATATAACTGTACATCCACAAGGTTGCACACCTACAGACATCACCGACAAAACGATGGCTTCTGTCCCTGAAATGATGCCGATATAACTGTACATCCACAAGGTTGCACACCTACAGACATCACCGACAAAACGATGGCTTCTGTCCCTGCAACATTTCCACTCGATATACATGGCGATACCAAAGATCTGACACTTTCTGAAAAAGACACGCTTACTCCAGTAGTAAGCGTGGGAAGTGATAAACTGCTACAAAACAGAATAATTATCAGATGACTTAGTCCTGATTGATTCGCCATCCACAAACAAAAATGATATAAACACAGCAGACCCTGATCAACTAATTCCTGTAAAACCCTTGCCATCCACATATCATACTCCCTGGAAAGGCAGAGCTACTGCTCATCGCGTTACTCTACCCTTTCTCAATCTCTGATAATGTTTCCCACTACTGCACCGAACTCATCACCTCTGTCAATTACGTTTTCCGATCATTTACCATCTAAAGTCTCTACCCTGAATAGATCTCTTGCTGTTGTTGCCCCGGCAGCGAACTCGCTACTCCAGTCCACTTTAGTAGCTATGAACTTAGCTCTTTCAACAATGCTAAAACTATATGAAGTTATGGATGCAAAACTGCATACCCAGGCAGATGTACTAAACAACATACTAAAACAACAGCAATACACACATTTTTGTTTTAAATAAGCAGCTCTTAAAGTGTTTCCAACCAGCAGACATGCAACCAGTGCCCGGCAAAATCGGAAATACGATGCCGCTGCCTTCCTTGTCTGACTGCATCAAGCAGAAAAAACCCTGAAAGGTGTTGGAGACTAGTCCTTTAAGCCAAGACAATAACTTGTCCTCTTACCAAGTTACATCGGTCACTGATAATGTTAGGCAGTCTACAGCTCTTCCAATTACGGATACTGCAACAATTAGTGATAATCTGCAAACTATAAATCCACCGTCCTTTAACCATGACATTTCTAGTGAAGCAGTCGAAAAGGCAATGCGAAACCTGGTCCCGAAGACAGCAGAGATAAAATCCGATTTCAGGATATTCACAAAAGCCATCAAAACAACACATAAGAAAACTCAGGTGCTGGCGAAGACTAAGAAAACGAAAACCACCAAGAAACCTTCCCTACCTTCAAATGCTGCATCCAAACAGTCCATTAAAAACTTATCTAGGCCAAACAAACAAATTACAGATGCAAGTGCTGCAATCACTAAGACATATTAAAACATTACCAAACAAAATGACAATAAAATCAAAAAAGGAAATTTGCAAACAACACTTGAGGCTCTAACGCAGGAGCCTTTCGATGAACTCTTGGAAGCCATTCAAGAACACAAAGTATGCTCAAAAATTGCCTCTAAGGAAGAAGAGGTTGCACAATCTGCAGTCCAACCACTGAACCCTTCAAACCAACAAACCTTTGAAATATCCGATACACATGAAAAAAGACTTGTTTATATAGAAAAGCTAATACACTATTTCTTTTCTGGTCCTGAAACCGCTGCACACCCTAAAGAACATGCAATTGGTCCTACTGTTCAACCCCAACTGCATATACATCCACAAGAGGTGCAGCTGATCGGAATGAAAAATCAACACACATTAATGGTAACAGAGAATGAAAAAATATATGCACAGCCTAACACCAAACCGACACAACATTATCGCCGATTCACAGATGATCCTCATTTTCATACCCTGATAATACAGTGCAGCAGATCAGATCTCCAACAAAGATACCATCTTAATAGAACCTCCGTACTGAACATACTACCTGATGTATACTCGCTGGATGATTTAACATCTTCGGATATAGACTAGGTTGATTTTATTCATGAAAAGAATTTAACGATCTCCAGATTGTGGATTAGATCAGGTGCCATTTCAAATCTTATATGGCAGGCTAGAGCTGACATATTCAATCTAGGCTTCACGTTAACTTATGAGTCTTTTGAAAAATACAACACCATGATGGGAAACAGTAAAGAGCTCCTAAAAACAAACACCTTGCACCATTCGGTTGGAAACTGGAATACAAAATCAGCTCAACAGCTACCAGTCATATTCTATCAGGTATGACTAAAGACACAACAATGATGTAACAAGGACGCATAACCATTAAGATTACACTCAGAGAGAACATTCAACCTTTTATCGTGGAATACCCGTGCACTTACCAATTTTCTTAACAACGAACATAGTGGTCTCGATGGCTTCGATATCATAGTACTTCAGGAAACCTGGTTGACGATGATTCAGGTCTGGAATAACCATTCTATACTAATGACCACTGCAGTAACTCAAGCAAAAGGTAGACCAATGACAGGCCTCCTCATTGCCTTCAAAAACTCAAGTGGGCTAACTCTAAAAAATTGGACTCAACCCAATCCCTATATCCACTTGATAAAAATCACAATCCAATCTCACGCTATTGCCTTGGCAAACATATATTGGAACCATCTGGCCATAACTGAAGAACTCTTTTTCAATACCATGCACTCGATCCTGGATTTGATTACGGCTGATCAATCTATTACATCCACCCTAATTGTAGGTGACCTTTATTTGCACGGCTTAACATAAAACTACAGCAGACTCAAACAGCTTGTAGATGGTCTGAACTGATGGCAAACAGACAAATGCTTCACCTCAATGGAGCAGTTGAGGGAGACCTCCCTGCAAAATCAACTTGGCATAGGCAAACTCAACAAGCTATTCTAGATTACATATATATTGATCGCAATACCTTTCGATGTGTAAATAATTTCAGCATACGAAATCAGCACAAGAGCGACCATGATCAACTCATAGTATCCTCGAATGGACAATAGGTGATGGTGACCAGCCAAAAGATGCCAAGAGTGGTCAACTACTCATTAATAGCAGGCACAATCGCCTAATTTGGAATGCTGATTGACTACAACACTTTACTGAGAAGCTGGAATTTCACTTCTATAACAAAAATACTGCTTGTTCAAGTGATGGAGATTATGCATCAATGATCCACCTATTTGCTGAGGTTCCAAGAAAATGTAAAAAACCTATATTTCAACATAAACATCAATTTGATCAGGAAATTAGGCAGAAGTCCCTTCTCAGAAAAGAAATAAGGTGCATCAGAATTTCAAAGTCTTGCAATCAGCAATCTTTAATCAAATCATTGAAGAGAAAATATAAAAATTGGGTCATGTCTCAGAAAGCCCTCCTATATCAACAGGATGGCGAAGTGTTACTTCAAACGCTCGCTTCCAAAAACTCTGGAGCAATTTGGCACTTACTTCATGGTGCCTCTTTAACATCACAATCATCGTTGCAAATAAATGCAGTTCCAGAGTATGTATGGACTAATCACTTTGCTGAACTATATTCTAATAAAGATGAGATTGTATTTACAACCAGTCATGATGGTCAGTCCAAGACTATGTTGGAATTCTATATAGATGATATAAAACTCTATGGGCCTCATTACGACCCAGGCGGACTTCGCGGTGCTAAATGCACCGCGAAGCATGGCGGAAAGCCGCCGATAGCGCCATGGGGGTTGGCGGATTTACCGCCCCATTCCGACCTCGGCGGAGCGGTAAATCCCCAATCCCCATTCTGCCCTTCCCCATTCCCATTTTTGCCCCATAGGGTATAATGGGAGTGGGGAAGGAGTTAATTACGCCACCGTAAAATACGGTGGCGTAATTAACAACGAGGTCCCGTAGCGCCATGGTTTTCTCCGGCTGGTAAAACCAGGCGGAGAAAACCTCCATGGCGCTACGGGAACTCGTAGTATGGCGGAGAGGTACGCCATGCACTACGCTGGCGTAATACCCTCTCCGCCAGGGTCCTAATGAGGCCCTATATAGCCAAATTGAGTCTTTCAAGAGTGCCGGGCCCTGATGGCCTTTCTAATGTACACCTGAAGGCCCAGCCGGATGCCTGGGCTCAAATTCTCAACTTAATATTTTGCAGGGTCAGCTATACGCATCAAATTCCAGCAAATTGGTGCAAATCTATAATAGTGCCCATTTTTAAAAAAGGCAACCGACAACTGCCTTCTAAGTTACAGCCCAATAGCGCTGCTAGATATACCGGCTAAAATATTCTCGCGTATCATCTTGAGAGACCTAACCTTTTGGATCAATCGTAACAAACTTTATGACCCACATCAGACAGGTTTTATACCTGGAATGGGCACTTCTATCAACCTCATCACCATAACAGCAATCCAACAACAAATTATTAAATCAAAACAGTCCATATACATGGCTTTCATTAACTTCAAGTCAGCATTTGACTCAATCAGCAGATCCCTAATGTTGCGAAAACTAGCAACTGCTGGATGTCCGTCGACTCTACTGTCATTAACTACGCAAATTCATACAGATGCATCAATACAGATCAGATTAACAACAGATGGCAAGCTTTCTGCGCTAGTCCCGACATATCGTGGACTCAAACAAGGATGTATCCTTGCATCCACCATCTTCAATTTCTTTATTGCTGACATGGGGGGATGTATTTTCAACAGAAACATCTGATCCGCCTCGACTTGGAACCGTACCACTATGGTGGCTATTTATGCAGATGGTCTGCTTTTATTGTCCAAAACGCTGATTGGTCTTCAAAAACTACTAGCTGCACTCCAAAACTATGCCATTGCAAATCAATTGGAGATTAATGTTGAAAAGACCAAAATACTATGTTGCCATCCTAATTCTCAAACAAAACCTCAAAAATTCAAATGGCAAATAAACGGAAACACGCTTGAGGTTATCGAACATTACAAATATAAAATAGGTATGCATCATCCCTGCAGGCTGCATGCCAACAGTGAAGCTTAATGGTTCAGGCAAATTCTAAACAATACTCAAAGAATCGCAGTTGGTCGACAAGGAGACATTGAAAAAGCCCTTTAGCAGTCCTTGAGGTAGTAATGATCTACTTGCTAACCATCAACAGGGGTGACCCCAGCAACCCTCCTCTTCAGAAGCATGGCCCACAACAGAATTCCCACATACCTCTCTCATCTTCTGCACAAAAGTATAACAGCGTGGATGTCTCTAGGTGGCCCACTGCATGGAATGATGAAGAGAGAAGAGGTAGATTAGCCGAAGAGTCCACCATCAGGGTGGGAAATACTATGCTATGAAAAAAATGCAAGATCAGAGGAAAGTTTAGAAGGGTGTGCCAGACATTTCACCATAACAAACAGGAAAGGCACGATTATCACTGTTCAGCGAAAATTGTCTTCGGTGAGAGCAATCACTTCACATTTCAAGCACATTAAAACCAAACTTGCTGAAGATTCTTTACAAGGTTAAAATGATAATATCCACAATGATGACAATAACTCATGGGAAGTGGAGACGAGTTAGAAGAAATCCGCTTCTGGAGGAAAAACACCACTCAAGAGTAGCTTGACTTCCCTGGACCCGCGTAGATAACAAGCAACATCCTGGCCTCCTGGAATCCCCCAAGAGCATAATGATGGCTGCCAAGTAGGGTAAAATACTTTATTATTGAATACGTGTAAGAGAACAGCATCCACAACCCTCCAGATACCTTGCTTAATTTTGTTTATATTTGGTGGGTGTAAGAAACTTGAGGGCATACTTCCACGTAGACCTCAAGAATCCCTTATTCAGGTGGCCAGGGAAGGGTTGGTGCCAACCCTGGGGACGGATGAGCAGGGAAGCATCACCTGGGTAAGGGAGCCCAGGGTTATGCTTGGAGGATTACCCCAGGAGTGATGCAATATTCTATCAGGTACCAAGTCCCTGAAGCTTTTTTTGGTTATTCTGCTTCCATCTCCCTTTTAACCAAAGAATCCTTGTTTTTCTGTTACCTCCCCGAATAATCCTGGTCATTCTTTTTCACGTCCCTCTGATTGTTCTCTCCCGAAACCGCAGTATACCGCATTAACAACACACTACCATTTCCAAAATTGCCCCTGTTCAGTTCACGATAGAAATTCTGGTGATCTATGTTCATTCCACAACTCCTACCAATCTCACCCTTCCGAATGTACCCAAACCCCTAGCACGAGAACTATAATCCAGTACGACACCTTTTCTCCATCCTGCCCCGCAGAATACCTGGAATCTCTACCACCACCCTTTTCAGACCCAAACACTTTTCCAAACCATGAAAAACAACGGACTAATTCCAGAGCTGTTCACCTGACATGTCCCAACCCAAGGGTCAGGCAAAGTCAGGCAATAGACCTGAACCACACACACACCTGATAGCCATTTCCTTTCCCCACAGGTATAAAAGGTGGAGCACAAGAGCACAAGACAAGCAAGACAGACCGCACAACGTGAGAGCTAACTGAGCACAGCAGTTCAATAGGAGGAGAAAGATGGCGCATACCAAGGGGGTGACATGGAGAGAAGCAACCTTGCCCTTTCCGACCAAGGCCCGTGAATCCTCCACAGAGGGAAACATAAGACCACAAACAATAGCCAGTGTGTGTTGCAGCAGATGTCTACGGTACGCAAGACCCTCCTCCGTTGATAACCAAGCCAGGGAGAGATGCTGGTCTCCGCGGTACCAACCTTGACTCAAAGGAGAAAGAAAACCAAGCGGTTCATCACAGCAGGTGAGTCTAGGGAGAGTCAATAGGAAACGGAACTGTGTTGAACGAAACATAGCGAACAGCTAATTTGAACTTGAAAAGGTTTAAAGAAACGATTGGCGAAAGAGGGGGAAAACCAGCAATAGAGGAGTCCGGCACCACATGGGTGCTCAGGCAGGAACCTCTGGGCGATAACCCGATGGTAGAAACTACCGTAACCAGAAGGCCTTGAGATAAGGCAAGAAGAAGGCAAAGTGGTCCTATAGGGAACTTGTAAAAATCCTCTGTACCGTCGAAAGTCTTTGGCCAACAGATGATTACGAAGCTAAGGAAAATGAATCCTGCTTGATGAAATGAGTACATAAACAGTGTTTTGCAAAGGTTGGCAAGAGTGAACCCAGCAGAGGGATGCTAACAAGAAGGGGCAGAGTCTAAAGGTCCCGTAGAATATGATGACAAGAGTACACACGACCGAGGGATGTCCATAGTGAACTGTTTGGTAAAGGTTGGCAACAGCAAACCAGAAGGCCTAGGGAAAAGGCAAAAAGAGGTCAAAGTGGTCTTGTAAAATCCTCTGCACCATCTAAAGTCTTTGACTGACAGATCATTATGAAGAAAAGGGAAATTAATCCTGCTTTTAAAATTAGCGCATGAACAGTGAACTGTATAGCAAAAGTTTACAAGAGTGAATCAGGCCGAGGGATGCTAACAAAAGGGGCGAGGCCTGAAGTCCCTATGAATAGTGTGTTCACCGAAGTGAACCCGACCGAGGGGTGTCCACAGTGAATTGTCTGTAAAAGGTGTCGAGAAGTGAACCCGGCAGAGGGAAGCCACCAAAAAGGGGCATGGCTCGAAGAAGTGTCTAAAAAGACATTAAGATTCGTGAAAGTAAGAAAAGCCACAGTGAACCCAAAAGAGGGAGGCTGACGTCTGAAAGGGGTCCAAGCCCGAAAGAGGGAGATCCGGGGGTAGAAAGTTATCACCCAAAGTTCATTGAAAAAACCACTGTTAAGTTGATTTGTTCAATACGATTTTGTGAAGGGTCTATGTCCGGAAGAGGGGGACCCAGGGGTGAAGACATTACACAAAGTATATGTGAAGTATATGTGAAGCAGAACTTTGTGTTTGTTTGTTGGGTACATCAGGCCTTGAAGGCGAGAGACTTTTTTATTGAAAAGAGAAGAACCTGATAGCTGGTACGGAACGGTCGGCTCGTGCTGGGAAAGCTCGAGCATGTGCAGTGCTCAGGAGATCCACTTTGTCCAAAAAACATGGGGAAGGAAGACCCCTGGCAAGCACACCCTGACTTATTATCTGTGAACACTTCTTTCTTTATTGAAAAACCCATTCCACACTCTTTCTGTAATTAGTTGTAAGGATTTGGCAGTACGTTTTGTTTAGAATAGGCCTTTTACTTTGACAAGATGCCACAAGGACTTCCTTATTTTTCATTTGATGGTCGAAGCTTGCTCCCATATTAGATTTAGGTGAGGTGTTTTTCCACCCTGCATTACAGCTTAATAAACACCCTTGAACTGTGACCCCTTCTGTCTGTCTTTACTATTGCCACCATGAGTTCCTTACATGGGAGAAATTTGATGAGGCGTGATTTGTATCTGAACTGCCGTTGTGCTAGGTGTGTCGGTCTGGCCCTTCCTTAACATGCATGCATTCACTGGGTGACCCGGGGCAAGTGTCACCACAATAATAAATAGGCAGTTCCAGCACATGGGGGGAAATCAGCAACATCAATCTGTGTGAGCAGCATCTTTCATGCGCTGTGAGTTACACAGCCCACAAGAGGTCCCCTGCGGGGATCACTGACAATGCAGATAACCTCAATACAAGTGTGCTCAGAAGCTTTCCCCCCACCCCAGGTTTGAGAAAACATGTCTAGTTCATAGATTGGATGCTACTCTTCAGGACTGTGTAGTGAACTGGGATCATGTAGAAGCACATACCACAAGGGTGACTCGTGTTCCCAGCAAATTCAGAGAAGGATCAGTGAAGAGAAAATGTCCCTCAATTGAAGACGATAAAGACTCAGCAAAGGCAGTGCTGTGTAGTTAGTTAATTAGCAACTCTTGGTTAGATGTTTAGTGTTATGGTCAGTTTAGGTCATTAGAATTAGCTGTAGGTTTCCTGGCCCCTTCTTGCCAGCCTTAGCTCAGGTTAGAAAGAGTTCTACGCAAAGCAGCATTTTCTAAAGTTAAGAGAAAGGCTGGCAATCCAAGGAAGTGTTTCAAGAGTGAAGGGATGGATTTAAATGAAATACACAACAATGTGGGAGCCCTTCACCTGAGAACGAACGTGGGCAAATGACATGTTCTAGGGGTTCGCTTCCACTCAGGAGATCTATATAAGTAAGTTTTAGCTTACTGTACCACTGTACCTTTCATAGAGGAGAAATATTAATTTGCATACCAGTTTGATCCAACCCACAAGGACAGTCAAGTCCCAAAATGCTAGTCTAGACTCCTCTGAACAAGAGTACCAACAGCAATCCCCAATACTTTAACTAGCAAATCATAATCATCTTCTTGGGTAGCAACCCCACAACTATCTCTCACACCGGTCTCAATATGGGCATACTCCTCCGCTGAACAAACCCAAATCGTCTGCTCACCATTCCCGTAATCTACCCGCTGCTCCACACAAGCCTGCCAATTTGGTGGAGGACAAAAGACTACTTCAATCTGAATACCCCTATGGGATGAAGTGGTTGTGACATTATCCTTGGACAGAGTTACGGTAATCATGGCAGCAGCTGTCGTTATCTGGGCAGAGCAACATCGAAAGAGCATTTTCCAAAAACAGAAAAGAATGAGAAAAAAATACAAAAATAGGTAACATGATCTTTGCAGGGAGGCCCAATCAAGAAGGTACCCAGGAGAACAGGGAGTTGATCCACAAATCATTGGTGATCCCAGCCTCAGTCTCCATGATCACTTTCAGTTTATGCAAGGCAGCAATAGTTCTGGTGAGCATACCATTTTCTGTATCATTGTTAGGCACAAACATGCAACAGGTATTCTCATTTTTGCGGCATGCCCCATCCTCCATTGCTGTTAGGAGGTTGAGTATAAACCAGTTTTGCAGAGTCTTATGCCTGAGTGCCCTCAAATGTTCCCCAATGGCACTGAACGCTGACTCTGAAGTGTTTGTGAAGAATAGTAGTTTGTACCTGGTGACCTGGAGCCATTTAGCATTGGCTGCTGCTTGGGCACCAGGTGCAAGGAGTGACGCAAAGAAAGTCTTGGTGTGGCTGTACAGTCGATATTGATCAGGAGTGTCTGCTAAACCTTGTGATGATGCTGCTGACAGATAGTTCGATCTTCTCCTGCATTGCAATTGTTTGTGATTTTCACCGTTAAGTAAAGTCTTTGATTTGTCCATATAAGGTGGTGAAAGGGATGCAAGAGGCAGAGGGGACAAAAAGGGCACAGCTGTAACTTCGGGCATTGGACAGGCAGAAATCTGGTGTTTTTCAGGGATCACAAGGACGGGTGCATGAAGAGTTGAGAGACTGCACACACCTTGCCAGGCTGGAGGCAACTGCCTGTACGCATACGATCAACAGGTCCAAAAATGATCAAGAAGAGCAGCTGTACCTCCAGTCAGATCTGTGTTGCAAAGCATGAGGCTGCAGTTGCCATTTGTGCCAACAGGCACTGTGACATTACCCTTAAAATACAGAAAAAAATTGGTAATTGTCTTTATCCTAACCGTTTTTTCTTGCTCTTTGAACGATGTCAGATACTGCAAATGATTTCTCCATACTGTCCAACACTCTTGATTTATTCGTTCCACCACTTCTTCTGAGAAAACTCTCATTCCTCCAGCTCTCCAACTCTTCACCTCTTGCTCCCATCGATTCTTTTTTAAATAGCTCCTTCCAAGGTCAATTGGGATCTTTGAACACACCAAATATTTTTGTGTTCTGTACGCACCCCTTTTGCACTGAAACAAACAGTGAATCCTTAGGGCGTACTTAACTTCTATGCCTGTTCCTGTGCCGGTGGAGTGCTGCCGGTATCCCTTCGAGTGTCACTCAGGTGGATCCAACTCTTGTTGCCCTCCACCTTCACGGCAGTCGGAGTTGCATAGATTACTCTATGCCGCCCATGAAAAACGCTGCTTGTTCCAACGACACAGAAAAGTACGAATGTAGATGCAGTCCCCAGGGAGAAGCTGTGTCTTGTGCTTATTGTCGGTAGTCTCGCCGTTTTCTCCTGTTTGTTGATGAGAAGAAACAACCTGTGAAGAAATAATCTCAACACTTTTTGTTAATGCCCTAAGGTACTCCCCAAACTCCTCTCCTAGGACCGCTGTGGTCTTATGTGCATCTGATGTCATACGTGTGGGTGAGAGAGGTGTATGTAGCCTACCCCCAGTCACAATTTTGTGACGGCTCAAGTGGTGGTCCCTCCCAGGCTGATCATGTAAATAAAACAGTGCTAGTGGGAGGCACACATGCCACGATGTATTTAAATCTTCACATATTTTAGCTAAACAGGCCTTAAGGACAGCAATGATCCTCTCAGCGATCAAGTTGGCCTGCAGGTGGTACACTGAGCACAACCTATGCTTTATTCCTAGCAGAGAAGTTATTTCTGTGAACAAGGCATTAAAGAAGGGTTCCGTTATTGGATTTTAGGACCTTGCAAATTCCTCATATTGGAAATACCTCTCTCACAGAAATCTTTCTGCCGATTTAGCATCAGGATGTACGCAAGGACCACTCTCTAGTCACTGGGAGAATGGACAAGTCATGACAATTAGATATCTGAAGTTACTGCACCTTGTAAACATGTACACAAAATCGGCGTGGAGCTCCTTGAATGGACCAGAGGGCCTGGGCCATGACCCCCCTCACCGACCTCATGGTATTTCCAGGATTGAACTACTTGCACACTACACAATTCCCTACAAATCTTTTTACCGGTTCTTGTAAGTCAGGGATAAATCAGTCCTCCTGGAACTCTGCTGCGATTTGCCATCGAGAAGTATGTGACGTGTAATGTAGTTGCTCTAGAGTCAAAAGAAGCAGTTCTACAGGCATTACTACATTCCACAACACCTCCTGTCTCCAAAGCAAATCTGTGGGAGAGAGAACACATCTTTTTTCCAGAGCTCCTTTTTTTCTTTAGGGGGTTTCCCTTGCATTTCTATTATCTGGAGCACTGGGACAGCGGTTTACAGGACTAGTAATTGTACCTGTTGGGACACAATGTGCCTCATTCCGAGTCCGGCGGTAACCCTGCCGGTGCTAACGGCGGGTTGCCACCGGATTCGGAATAAATTACCGGTGCCAGCAATTTTGGTAATCCCCATTCTGATAGAGTCCTATTGGACTCCATCGGAATGGGGACACAGGAGCACTGGCACCGTTAGCAATGGTGCCGGTTCTCCCATGACAAATCTGCCTACCGTGGCCGCTGTGCCCGGCAGTGTCAGACCAGTTGGGCACAGCGGCTCCGGCAGGAAGACTTGTAGTTTGCCGGTCCAGAAACAACGGTGCCGGTAGGTTTACCAGCACCATTGTTTCCAGGCGGGCAAACTTATAATGAGGCCCAGTTTCCATTATCTGGGAATCCGTGAAAGGAAAATAATATGCTGCTTCCTTCGCCACCTTGTCTGCGGTATCATTTCTGAGAGCTATTGATTTAGAGCACTTTACTAGACCTCTCTCTGCTGGCAAGGTTAATGTTTCAATTAGCTGGGATAGCAGCTCAGCATGCTGGTCAGGGGCCCCGTCAGACCTCCTAAACCCTCTTCTCTGCCATCTTGATAACCAAGAATGGACGGTGGAGGTGATGTATGTGGAGTCTGAATGAACAGTGGCTGCCTTCCCCTTACTCATTTCTAGCACCTCTATAAGTGCCACCAGTTCTGCTGCGTGTGCAGAGTAATGAGAAGGCAATAGTCTCTTCAGTCTGACCCAGTACTCCCCATCCACAACAGTTGCATCTGTATGCCTCTCAGCCGTCTCCTGGTTGATGATCGAAGACCCATCAACAACAATCACCTCAGCCCTCTCCAGTGAATCCTCTTTCACATTCACCCTCTTTTCCTCTTGCCCCTCATATGTGGCACAATCGTGAACAATATCCTCAAGTGATGCATTTGACAAAATGACCTCATACCCTGACACTCTCCAAGTCATTAACGTGGATTTAGGCCTTTCTAGAATCACGAAGACTGCATGCTCCATGTACAATATCACCAGAATCACAAAAGCCGCTGCCGCTAGACCTTGCTCACAAGGGAACTGTCCCAGCATCACTGGGTCTAGGAGTCCACTGTAATACGCTAAAGGTTTGTGGCCCAGCAATGTTTTCTGGGTCAGGACCACTGTCATCACCTGCCCATTTGATTGGGAAAACAGAAAGAATTGCTTCTTGTAATTCGGGATGTCCAAGACCAGAGATTTGCTAATTGAAGCCTTGATTTCCCGAAAGTCCCTATTTCCTCAGACCACTCTATCGGACCTCTCTCTCACCTTCTCTGCTTTCTTTAGTCCCTGCAGTAAGGTCCTCACCTAACTAGAGTAATCGAAGATCCATGATCTACAATAGTTACAGAGCCCCAAAAAATGATGCATCTGTTTCATGGTGTCTGGCTGAGGCGTATTCTGTACTCTGGTGGCTCTCTTCAGGATTACCTTTCTTCCTGAAGGACATACTACTTGCCTCAAATATACTACCTGTGTCTGGCAGTACTGCAATTTTTCCTTGTCTACTTTGTACCCCTTCTCCACAAGCAGGAGGAGGAGTGAAATAGAGTCTCCTCGGCAGTGCTCCTCTGAAGTGCTGCATACTAATAGACGTACTGAATTGCGGTACTGGACACATGTAAATTCCCTAAATCCATCTGAACTACCCTGTTAAAAACACTCTGAGATTCGCAGTAAGCATATGACAACTTTGTGTGCTCAAATCTCTGACTACGATACATAAACACAGTGAGGTTCTGAAAATCGGGGTGCAAGGGACCAGAGAAAAATTCATTTTTTATATAAATTACTATGAAGTGGGTCGACGCAGTAGGGATGTTACAGAGAATGACAGCAGGATTTGGTACCACTGAAAATTCCACCTCAACAATATTATTGAAGGGGTCGCTAATCCTGGGCCATCCTCCAACTGGACCCCTTCACTTTCTTCACAGGGTAGTTTGCTGTATTGCATGGGTACACAGAAAGTTGTATTATGCCTTGCTTCAACAGTGCCATAATGGTCTCATAAATCCATTCATCTGTTTCCTTAGACATGGGGTGCTGCTTAACCCGGGGTAATATCGCACCAGGTTTCAATTTTATCCCCAACGCTCCCACACTCTTTAGCAGCCCAACATCATGAGTATTGCTGGTCCACGAATGGTCTGGCACTTTTCCCAAATTCTCCTTCCAAAATAGTGATGTATTTTTAACAATGAACATGGGCTGTGGTACTTCCCTTTGTTCTATCGCTATTGGCAAGGCACCCCAATTTCAAAGACCATCTCTCCTGTGTCTTCAGTGCAGTGTCTTCGATCAATTGCACGTCTGACACGTCCCTTAGGGACAATGTCAGATCGATGCACGGAACCGTGCGCCTTTCTCCGCCTTCCTAGTCTGTGCCTGAGATAACCACCCTGTCCTTCTTGATCACTACAGGCTGTAAGAGAATCGTAACAATGGTGCCTGGTGTTACCTCCTGTGGCACATCAGGCCAAAATAAAAACTCAATCGGTACCCTCCAAGTATAATGGCTGATCCCCGGGGCCCAACTCAACAAAACCATCACCCCATAAAGAAACAATGCCATATGTATGGGAACCACTCTAATCGTGCTGTCGATACAATAGGTCTGAAAACGTGCTGCTTCCCTTACCTTACCAAATACAATCCTGGGATAGAGTGAAAGCAGTCAACATCTGCAGCTTACGCAAGATGTCCCTTCCCAAAAGATTTGCTGGGTTGTCCATACAATACAACAAACGGGCAGATACATTTTGGGTACCTACCTTAATATGAAGTCATTCAGTGTAAGGAACTGACAGGATAGCCCCAGAGAATCCCTGTGTGTCCATTGTTTTGCCTGATATGGGGAACTCACCTACCTTAATGCAAGATTTTGTAGCACCTGTTTCAACCATGAATGAGTACATTTGGTCACCTACCTGCACACCTATCCAGGGTTCGTCTTCCGGATCAGTGGTAACAGACAGGACTGGACACATCAAAGACCCCTGTGAGTTGTCCTACTCCTGGTACATATTAGCACTGGGGAGAGAAAAACTCCAGCCAACCCTTGGCCTCCATCCCAACCACTTTACCTAAATCGTGCTTGACATCTTTGGGATGTTCCTTCTTCAGCATGTTGTAAAACAATCACCACATTCTTGTCCCATGCTTCTCCCGTTTCTGCCCTCCACATCTCCTGAATTAACTGGATGTGTTCAGCAGGATCATCATCCAATTTCATTGTTTATCTAAAATTGAATTGATATCAGGCACATGGGTATACATAATCTGCAAGGCCCCCCATACCTGTGCGCTAAGATTCTTAAAGCTACTCCATCATGGGTATTTATATCCAACTGAACTTGTGGATACCCTGATTTCTTCCAGAGCTCATCGACCGCTCCTCCAGTAGCGCAGCGAATAAGCTCTTCATGTCCACTATAGCCAACATGACACCGGCAGTGCGTTTCTCTAATACATAGATCCACATCCATGCCCTTGCAGTGAGCAAAGGGAGTATACTCATCAAGTTTCTCCGGTCCATGTGGGATCACTGGACATAATACGCCCTTCCCAAAACGTTCTGGAGCAACGGAAACTGAGTTACACCTGTTTCTTTTGGGGCTGACCCCATTTCTCCCTTAGTATTTGCTACAGCCATGTGAGTACCATGGCTCGTCCTATGGCTCCATGGTGTGCTTTCTATCTGTGCTACTGGAGCAGGAGGTATGCTGACTGCACCCCTATCTCCGTGCTCAACATCCCATTCCTTTACTTCATTGTGTACTCTGGCTACTACATCCCCGACCCTGCTACAAGCATGGAAGCATAATCAGCACTACCATAGGGTGCCATCTCCCGTCCTCCCTGCTCAGCCCCTGTACCTGTGGCAGCATCCATTTTCTCCATATCCACCTCAACCGTTCTGATAACCAAGTTGTCCAATCTAACAGGAACCTGCCCATATCTTCACCTTCATTCTTCTCCATCCCTTATCTGTCTTCTCACTTCCTACTGCTCTTCATCTCTTTGCCACAGTAGCAGCACTACCTTTTCTTCCACTAGCCTTAATGCTTCCTTCCTTTTTTCCCATTCATTCACATCTACCAATCTTTGCAGCCTATCCTCTATCCTAGCAGGAAAAGGGCTAAGCTCTTCTTTCTCTCTGTTTTTCAATCCTTCCTCTGCTCCTCAGACTACCTGCCTCACACTTTCGTGCTCCTCTACCCTTAATCTATCTGCTCACATTCCTGCCCTCTGTTTTCAACCTCTCTGTAGCCCTAACCATCAAAGGTGTTATCCTTCCCCTTTCCTCAAACTCTCAGTACTTAGAACTCACGGTCTGTGTACCCCTATGTGGGCAATAAAGGATAGCACCCATATGGGGGTGGTGCAGAAGGAATTCCTGCACTCTCCTTTTTCGGCCCTGCCCACACAATTTCAACATTATGGCCCTTACTGCCTTTTTCATACATCCTCCATAATTCCAAGATGTTTAACCACTTCTTTAACTTCGAGCCCTTGGGCTTTCTAGTAAGAAATGATGCAGGTTCTCCAAAATCCCTGAATCATAGGTTTCCTCGACAGGCCAAGAAATGAGCATTTTCTCCTTAGTTTCCCACAACCACTACCTGTGGTATTTTAGAATGTTTGCCTAATAGCCAGGCAACACCTGGCACTAATGATTCAAATGAGTTTCCATATTCCACAGAACATTTATCACAAACAAAAAATGGTTTCACCAAAACCTGACACCCGAGCCACACCAGCAGCACAAAATACTTTCACCCGAAGAACTCCCATTCTACCATTACCCAATTCCTTAGTCATGCTTCACACTCACTCACCGTACTCGTCTATAGTGCAATTACCTCACTTCACTATTTGCTTCAGTTCTATTTTTCATTCATACACAAAAGACAGCATCTTAGCAAAAACACTTGCTGGTCAATATTTCCGACCTATCCCCACCACTCGAGTATAGGAGGGGTGCAATGCTTTCCACTAAAGCAGTGCTGCTCTCGCTCACTTTATCACTAGCACAGCCTTCTCTACCACAAAACTATCTTTTCCTGACTACAGGACGTTTCCCCTTCACTACTTCGACTAACCAAGAAAATCGAGGTGAGGGGCTCTGTCCGCATTGCTAATACAAAAGAATGTCATGGCCTACTTCAGAAAGGTATTTATGGTTGGACTTATCCTAAAATACCTTTGTAGAGGAGGTCCCAAATATAGCCTGCACTCCAGTCGCCCATTTTGAAGTACCAGGAACATTCATCCCGAAATATGTGACGTATGATGAGCAGATAAATCAGCGGAGAGCCGCAATAGGACTCTGCCCAGTACCTATCAGAAGAACAATGCCTATTGAAGTACCAATAACCAGACAACCATGGGCAGTAAGGTACCCATTAAGAACACACTACCAGCCAATAAAACGAAATGTAGATTGCTTAAGTACTGTACAAGAAGAAACAAAAAGACCTTAATGGAAGGGGAATGGTGACGTCACAAAAGCCCGGACTAACGCACAGATAGAAGATATGACGACCCAAGGATGAGATGAAACACCATGAATAAAAATATTGTGAAACTAAAACATTGTTGAAATATAAGGGAGCTTAAACTGAAAGCATGGTGAAGGTATTCAACCAACTAACGCTTGTAAATACGCTTGTAACAGCAAGAAGGCTAATGAAAACAGTGCAGCTTTTTATGCTAAATAGAAGAATAGATCGGCAAGCGCCATTGTACACAATCTACCTCAAAATTACGCATGTTATACAAGTGCAAATCCACTTTGCATTAAGCAGAACCAACCCAGGTTATTACAGGCCAACGCAAGAAGTTTCATATTCTAGCAACAAGAGGAAAAAGGCTGAATCCGAACTCAGCAAAGGCAGCTCGTGCCAGGGAAGCCAAGGTCACATCGATAGAAGCTGTGAACAGTAGCTACTTTTGATGAAGCTAAGAACAGAATATCCTGCCTCTGAAGAATCGAGATAAGAAAGCGAATGCAGTTGGTTGGGTGAAACGAAAATCAAATACACAAATTGGAAGAAACGAGGTAAATCCATAGTGTGCTAACACGTGACCAGCCGAGCGAGATGAGGCACGGTTTCACACCTACGCCTGGCACCGGCCCAGACAGAGATATCAGAACTTTTTCCAGACAGAAGATGCAGTTTTGAGGCCAACCACAGTGAACTAATTGACACATAGCCGATAAAGAGATGAGTGATTGAAGGAAGGCAGGGTGAAGTGGGGGACACCCTGCATCTGGTTGACCGTTCTGCGTGCTGCTAAGCAAAGTGGAGAGTTATGCGTGGGGTTGTTGCCAACCCAATCAAAATGGAGCAAGTAATCTAGGGTCCTATAGTTAGTAGAACCAATGAGACGCTGTTCTTTTAGTGACATCTACAGTAGTCATTTTTGAAGGTAGGGCTTCGATGCCCACCTGACAGTATTCACCCAATCCCCTTACTCCATTACCATATTCAGATATAGCACCTATATCAAAGTTACCTTTTTTCAACCAATAGAATTGAATGTTAACTTTTGAGTGTTACACGTCAGATTATGATGCATTTTGAGTATAAAAGTTATGTTATGTGTGAAGCTCGTGGGAGTTGAAGCGAGACGGGCGGGCGATTTCCTTGTTTCCCCGTTTTTTGTACTGGTCATTAATGGACTACCCTTTGCCAAACCATTGAGTTGTCCTTATTGATTGCTGTTGGAGTAAGAAATCCTGCACCCCATCCATCTCAAGGTGCAGCTATCTCATCTTAAGGTCCTGCAGAGCAAACCCAACTCTATGGGCCGGCCGGGGGTCTCTCGGTACACCTTCAGGTGAGGGCTCCAGCCAACCAAACAAGCAAACTAAAGGGTATCAGGACAAGCCTCAAACTGGGCATGTGGGGTAAGATACCCTCAGACCTCTAAAATAACAAACTAAGAGAAAAATATATACAGAGGATTTACAACACGGGACAGTTCAACAACACGGTCAAATACATCCACTTTTCCAATCCCCACAACCTCAACTAATTTCACACCAACACTCCAAGTCTACCCTTACAGAAAAAAACTTAAATCAAAGAAACAACCCTTTTTTACACCTATTTGCCCTCTTGCCTTATACCCCAAATGTGCACTCACGTGAACCTGAAGCGCTCTGATCTGGTGCTCCGTCAAGTTGTCCTGCAAAGCTGGGCCATGGCACTGCTTCTCTGGGGAGCAGATGGAAATGTAACCAATGTGGCATCTGCAGACCTCTTTTTTACTGTGCACGGAAGACTGGTCCCCGCAGTGAGGTGCTGCTGCTGAGTGGTGCGGATAGGACACCCCCAACATATCAGAAAGTCTGTGACCCACCCAGGGACACCAGATGTGAGGATGGTCCTTTAATCACATTAACCCAAACAGGCCCACCACTTAAGTAGAGAGTGCATGGTTGTATGTCAAGCAAGTTTATTGTATAATAATTTGGGCAACGGTTAGATGGTGTTGCAGGACCAAACTAACTCAAGTCTCAACAAACCAGATCAGTTGACATCTTTTATACAATTTTGCAACAGATAAAACACTCCCAGATACTTTATTGTAATACACCCACCAAACAGGATTGGGCAAAAACGTCTTCAAAGAAATCCCATTTTTCCCCAGTTCCTACGTTTTCATTGGCCAGTTTTAGCTTAATAGTCATCTTCAGATCATATTCATAACACACCTCTTCTTAGGATTTGGACGTAGTACTTCATGACAACAGCACATGGTTAAACATTGTATTGAAACATAATTCATTATTATCAATAACTGGCCTAAGCCATTTAAACCCTAACTCTTGATTTGCACAGATACGCATGAATATTACCAGCGATATGAGGAAGGCTGGGTTAATGATTTCTCATTGAGTTAGTGATGCTATCTCATTCCCCAGGTCATAAGCCTGAGTGGAAAATTCTAATCTAAATACTGTGCCGCTTTATCGCGCATAGCACATCTGACAATATAATTACAACTCCTGGTTTCTAATTATTTTAGCCCTGGGCATTGGCTCACCGTGTTTGACTGCTAGCTAAAATAAATAATGATCACCCCTTCTATCACACTCCCATTCAACAGGAGATTGCCTTCTGCATCTGTGATATTGATCAAAGCATAAAACTCATGGCCAGTTCCTGCAGCGCTGACCACGAAGGTTGTGGAGTTACTTATTAACCCCTCCCCGTGACTTCCAAAACCTCACCGAATCAGTTACTCAACAGTTAAAATTCACCTTGCAGACAATCCCAACTACCGTGGGTTTGATTCATTTCTAAAAGTTCATGTATTGGTATTAATGTGCCTTTTTATATTTGGTGGGTTTGACATATTATCTTTCTATGCACGTGCAAGCTAATATGTATCAATTTCTAAACAAACATCAACGCTAAAATAACATATCCCATCCAAAATTAACTACACTTTGATACATATGAAATTGCAACAGGGCACCCAGTTTGCTGCCACCTCCAGTTATGAATACGACAAATTGAACCCTCGTAATCATGGGGATCTGTCCTTATCACCCAAACAGTCTGTTGCAAGGCGGTCCACCTTTTCACATGGACGATTTCCATCTGCCCGGTATGAAAATAGGCCCTTATTAAGATGTCAAGTGTTGATGGCTGTTCTATGTTATGTTATGTTACTAGGCTTGTATCACGCCAAAGCCCGTGGGCATCTAGGCGCCAAGAGACAAAAGAGAGTACCGGTTTGCCAAGCACAATCAAATCTAGTAAAACAGGATTGCCTTCAACTGTTTCCGAAAGACAAGATGATCCTCAGTCTTTCGTAGCTGTGGGGGGAGGGCATTGCATGCTCTAGCACCCTGGACGTGGAAGGCCCGACCTAATCCACGAGCTTGTTTTACCCGAGGTAGTCCCAATAGGAAGCCCTTCGTCGATTTTAGATATTTGCTGGGTTGATAAATGTTGACCTTGTCCTTCAGGTATACAGGGGCATTACCAAAGATGCACTTATGACAAGTAGGTAACAGTTTAAACTGAATACGGGCTGCCACTGGGAGCCAGTGAAGTTTTTTTCTGGCTGCACTAGTAGGCTCTGAGTGTTTCATCTGAAAGATGATCTGTACTGCGGCATTCTGAATTTTCTGTAGTTGTTGGATATTGGCCTTGTTAGCACCTCCCAATAGGGCATTACAATAGTCTACACGTGGGAGGATCACCGCCCTCGCAAGCTTAATGCGATTTTCCATTGAGACTAAGGGTGCCACTTGCCTGAGTAGTTTGAGGTGATAGTTGGTATTGGTGGTAATTGCTGTTACATGTACCTCGCAGTTCAGGCTTTCCTCCATGTATGTACCTAGTGTCTTTACTTTCTGTACCACTTTGATTTGGCTGCCATCGAAAATAAAACAGGCATACCTCTGATCTAATTTAGATTGGGCCTGCTCGGGGGCGAAAAGCATCAGTTCGGTCTTGGCAGCATTTAAACAGAGCCCTTTGTGGACATCCAGTTTTTTATGACATAATAGGCTGCTGCCAACGTCAGTTGGTCCATATCATGATTCCCGGTAATGTCCACCAACAGTTGGAAATCTTCAGCGTAGTTGCAGAAGAAAATCCCCAATAAATATAATTCTTCGCATAGGGGGAGGATGTAAATGTTGAACAAGGGGGAAAACATGCCCCCTGAGGGACTCTGCATGTCAGTCTGTGACTCCAAAGCACAATCACCCCAAAATACTTGCGACTGGTGGCCCTCCACAAAGGACCCAAGCCAGGTAATGGCATTTTTGGAGAGACCTCCAACAGAAGACATCCGATCAAGCAGAAATTTATGGTCTAGCAAGTCGAAGGATGCTGATAAGTCTAACGACATATCAGAAAGTATGGGACCCACCCAGTACTTGATGAAGCAATTATACAAGGTTTTACGTGCATGATGTACCACTTGTCCTCCCATTCTACTGCATAGTCATGGAGCGCACTGGGGCTACGACCACTTTGTGAATACGTTACATGCCCACTGAATGCTCGCACCATTATGTTATGTAACTCAGTTTACATACTCTGCCATTCACTCAATAAATACAATTAATATGTACATACTTTAACTGTTGGCAAAAGTTTTAGGTTGGGAGCAAGTACACAGGTCAAGCATAGTACGGTAGAGTGTATACAGTAGTTCAGCAAAAAATAGCTTACTTTACACTGCAATTGAAGAAGTAGACAGAACAGTCACAGGCAGCAAGGGGAAGGTTGACAGCTGCTAGTGCCCAGTCACTGGTCTAGGGCATCAAGATGCAGGGGGTGGGAGAGCAGGTGTGGGAGGAAAGTTGGTGGCTGCCAGTTACTAGTGTTGGGAAATAGAGGTGTAGAGGAGTGGGGAGCTGATGGCTGCTAGTGGACCAGCCACTGATATTAGGGTCCAATGAGGAGAGAGGAAAGATAGGCACTTATTGTAAAGTTGGTATCTGCTAGTGGCCATGTCACTAGTTTGAAGAAACAAGTAGGGCAGAGGTACGATAGGTATGGGAGGAAGATTGACGCCTGCAAGTCAACCGTTTACTAGTCTTGTGGGCTACATGGGCAAAGGTGGGGCTGGTTCAGGGGTAGGGAGTTGATGGCCGTCAGTAGACCAGCCACTGGTCTCAAGACTCAAGAAGGGGAGATGTTGGGCAGGTACTTGTGGGAAGGATGAAGGCTTCCAGTGGTCCAGCCACTGGTCACTGGAACCAAGGGGATAGAGATGGTATGGGTAAATTGGGTAAAGAGGATGGCTTCTAATGAACCAGCCACTGGTCTCTGGAACTAAGTAGGGAAAGGTGGAGCAGTACATGGTGGTACAGGGGAGTACAGGCTCCACCTTGGCTTGTGCAAGAATTTTAAATTCACCAGTGAACCTAGCATGCACAAAGGCTAGGATGATGGTCTGCAGAAGAATAGGAAGGCCACTTTGTGTTCCAATCCATCACAGTTCACCCGCTTGCACCACTGCTCAGGCTGCTCAAAAGTGACCAAATGTTTGAACAGTATGCTGAACATATCGCCCAGATGCTGCTTACATTACTAACAATGACCTATTCACCTCTGCTGAAATGGTTTTCCATGTGTAATCATATAGCAGGATACTGTAAGAAACCTGAGGGTATTCTCCCGAGTAGACTTCGCAAATCACTTATTCAAGTGGCCAGCAAAGGGCTGGCACTCTCAGATCCCAACCCTGGGGGTGGACGAGCGAGGGAGGATCACCTGGGTAGAGGAGCCGGGGTTATGCTCAGGGGAATGCCCCAGGTGAGACGCTGTATTATATTGAGGAAGAAGGAGAGGAGGACAAACTCCTTGAGGCCTTTGTAGGCTATACTGCATCTGCCCTCCTCCCTCCCATTGAATCCCTTTTATCCAAAAGCCACTACCCCTCCATATCTGATAAGTCCCATAGCAGCCCAAACCCTGCTGTCCTCAAAAACCACAACGCCCAAAATCCCTGTTTCCCTGTGTCTTACCCAAATACTCCCGGTCATTCTTTTCCATGTCCCTCTAGTCATTCTTCTCCTTTTCCGAACTACCAGTCACTGTAAGAACTCTGATCATTTTCATTTGATTCACAAAACCCATCCTTCTGAGTTTACCAACCCTCCCAGTACGAGGGTTAGAATTCCCTATTACACTTCTTCCCCATCCTACCACGTAGGATACTCTGACACTCCAAATCCCCCCTTGTATGACCTAAACACGTTCTCATACTGTAGAAAACAACAGACTAATAAAACGGTTTACCTGACATGTCCCGAAACACACACCTGATGGCCCTTTTTCCTGTGGAGGACAAGAACACATGACAAGCAAGGCAGACCGCACGACGAGACAGCTATTCAGACACAGCAGTTCAAGAGGAGGAGAAAGGCGGTGAATATCAAGAGGCTGACAAGGAGAGATGCAAACTTGCCCTTTCCGAACCAAACCCGCGAAACCTCTGCAGAAGGAATAGTAAGACCGCGGACAATAGCTCAAGTGTGTTGCAGCAGATGTCAATGGTACACGAAGTGTGCCTACGCTGATAAGCAGCACCGAGGGAGTCGCCTGCTACCGTATTACCGGCCTTGACTCCAAATATGCTGAAAAGCCAAGCGGTTTATCACAGCCAAAGAGTCAAGGGGTGAACTGATAAAAACCGAACTGTGTTGAATGAAAGCCGCAATGTAGCAATTTAAGGGAAGTTCAAAGAACTGCTAGAATAAAGGGGAGACCAGCTGCAGAGGGATCCGGCACCACGTTGGTGCTTACTCGAGAGACCCTAGTCAATCTTGTGTTTGTTGAAACTGCTAATATCAGAAGACCTTGGGAAGGCTGCAAAGGAGAGATCAAAGTGGTCATACAGGGGTCTTGCAAAATCCTCTCTACAGTCGAAAGTCTTTGACCGACAGGTGATTGAGAAAGGCATGATTGATAAAGTTGGCAACAGTGTACCCGGCAGAGGGATGCTGACAAAACGGGGTGAAGCCTCACTACCACATAAAAGGAACTTTTTGGCTTGTTATTTTATGACCATCGAAGGCAAGAGACTTTTTGCAGGAAAAGATACTTAGCCATCGAGGTTCTTTGAAGGTTGAGAGCAGAACTGTCGCCTTGTGCTGGGGAAGCCTGAGAAGTGTGCTGTGCTCAGAGGTTCCACCTTATCCCGTGCACAAAACGTGGGGAAGGGAGACCCTGACTACTGCATCCTGACACATTATCTGTGAACACTTCTTTCTTTCTTATGAATCCTATCCCACACTCTTTTTATAATTAGCATACGGATTTGCAAAAGGTTTTTCTTAGTATAGGCCCTTTTATTTGACACAACACCACTAGGACTGCCTTATTTTAATTTGTCGGTAATAGATTGCTCCCATCTTAGATTTAGGTTTAGATTAGGTGTTTATCTCACCCACTTTTGCAGTTTAATAAACACCCTTGAACTGTGATCACTTGTGTCTATCTTTACTGTTGTCACCATGAGTTCCTTACAGTGCCTAAACTCCTCTTCTTCAAGGCCATGGGGTGCAAGCGGGGCTGCGTGTCACATGTGACATCAAATGGAAAAAGGAGGAGGAAGCTAATGGTGCCAAAGGACCTAGTGGTACCTGCATAGTTGTGAGGAAAAAGGGGTATCCAGTTGAAAGTGGGTGAGGGGAAGGTGGAGTTGCCTAGGTGCGAGGTAAGTAGAGGGTGGGGGTAACTGGATGAGGAGAAGCTGGGGTGCCTGGGTAGGGGCAGATGAGAAGACAGTTGTGCCAGGATGAAAAGGTGGCAGATCCCGGGTGGGTATAAGTGAGGATAAGTCAGTGGGCACCTGTGTGGTCATGGGTGAGGAAAAAGCGGAGGCCAATCTAGGGGTTTTTGGGCATGTCATCAGGTATGGTACAGTGCCCTCTCTAATGTCACCCACCCACCTGAGGCTCCTCAAAAAGCTCAATTTCAAAGGTGGGAGTCGGCAGCCCCTTGCTCGCCATCATATGTCCAAAGTCAATGTGCATTATGAATCCAATGCTTCAAAAGCCTCCTGCGATCTAAAATGTTAGTGAACAACTGCTCCACATTCAGTGCCAGGTGTGAGGGAATAGGCAGCAAAGGCACGGCTTTGGTCCATTCAGTGGTGCTGCTTCCTAGGGCAATGCTTGGTTGATCACTTCCTGACCTTTTGGAAGACTGGGACCCTCCCGAGGTAAGGGGGACCCCACTCAATGGTTCAGTCCAGGGCCTTCTTCTCCAGTATGAGGACAACCAGCCATGGGTCTTCAGTAAAGAAAAATGAACATACTGTATGTGCGCTGAAGTGATCATCAGATTGCATAGGAAAGCTACAAGACACCTAAATAAATAACATTATTTGGAGTGAGATAGAGACATGGTAACAAAGTGAGAGACATGGGGGGTCGTACGTTTTCCGGTGTAGGACAAATGCTGGTAAAGGTGGCGGTAATACCGCCACCAGCACTTTACCTGCACCGGGTAACTACAAGTTTGCCAGTGGGGGTTACTGATTTACCACAGCCAAGAGCTGGAGGTAAATCTGGCCACCACCGGCAGAAAATTGCCAGAAACACCCCCATGGAATCCTATGACACTGCATGGAATGGGGAATTACTGGCATTCCCGCTGCCTGTAATATCACGGTAGTAGCTGGATATCAGGCGGCGGAAATGCTGATTCTGTTTGCCGGTATCCCACCGGATTTACAGACAGGATACCGGCAAACCCTTAATGACCGCCATGGTAAATGAGAGAGACATACAGAGAGAGAACAAGAGACAAGGGAGAACACGAGAGAGCGATAAATCGACAGAGTGAAAGAGACATACAGAGAGATAGAGATAGAGAAACATGCAAAGAGAGATCGAGACAGTGAAAGAGAGAAAGTGAGAGAAGTAGAGAGAAGTAGAGAGATTCATAGACTGAGCACAGCATCTAGACTGCTGAATTGTGCCGTAAATATCCTCTTTCTAAGGATGTACGACAGCCAAACTCTTTGAGGGCTTCTGCAAAGAACAATAAATATCATTCTAATCCACCAGAGTGCCTGGAGCCCACGCAAATGACAGCAGTGTGCAGTATGAATCCCAGTAAGATATAATGACGTAAAATAACATAATATGACATAACATAGCATAGCATAACATTGGAGTACTGTATGTTAATGAAGAAAGGGATGGAATGTAGTGAGACAAACCGAGAGAGCCACACCGAGGTTACAAATAATTCAGAGGGAGAGAGAGAGAGAGAAAGAGAGAGAGAGAGAGAGAGAGAGAGAGAGAGAGAGAGAGGGAAAAGAGAGAAAGAGAAAGAGAAAGAGAGAGAGAAAGAGAAAGAGAGAAAGAGAGAGAGAAAGAGAGAGAGAGAGAGAGAGAAAGAGAAAGAAAGAGAAAGAGAGAGAGAAAGAGAAAGAGAAAGAAAGAGGGAGAGAAAGAGAAAGAGAAAGAGAGAGAGCGAAAGAAAGAGAGAGAGAAAGAGAAAGAGAAAGAGAAAGAGAAAGAGAGAAAGAGAGAGAGAAAGAGAAAGAGAGAGAGAAAGAGAAAGAGAGAGAGAAAGAGAGAAAGAGAAAGAGAGAGAGAAAGAGAAAGAGAAAGAGAGAGAGAGAAAGAGAGAAAGAGAGAGAGAAAGAGAAAGAGAAAGAGAGAGAGCGAAAGAAAGAGAGAGAGAAAGAGAAAGAGAAAGAGAAAGAGAAAGAGAGAAAGAGAGAGAGAAAGAGAAAGAGAGAGAGAAAGAGAAAGAGAGAGAGAAAGAGAGAAAGAGAAAGAGAGAGAGAAAGAGAAAGAGAAAGAGAGAGAGAGAAAGAGAGAAAGAGAGAGAGAAAGAGAGAAATAGAGAGAGAAAGAGAAAGAGAGAAAGCGAGAAAGAGAGAGAGAGAAAGAGAGAGCGAAAGAAAGAGAGAGAAAGAAAACATAAGGACCATGTGCTGGGATTTACAGTGACTAGAAAACTCCATTCCAACTCAAGGAGGGCACGTGGGAGAAAAGAGTGGACAGATAGAGACAGGGTTGAAAAGGGCGAATGGTAGAGAGGCATGCGAGAGAGGATGTAGAAAAGAGAGAGAGAGAGAGAGAGAGAGAGAGAGAGCGAGCGTGCACCTGGAGATCATGCAAATGGCAGTGGTGCGCTGTACATATCCCAGTAACATTACATAACATGACACACTAGCTAGACAGTTACAGTAGTTACCAAGTTCAGTGCCAAGCAGTTGGTCCTTCTGTGCCACCTTCAGCTTCTTGGGTGATTAAATCTGAGTTTCTGTGGAAGAGTGCAGATTTTGTCGAAAGTGCTTGCTTCCATGCTCGCCGAATAGTGAAGGTCCAGCAACTATGGTACAGTGGAATGTTGGCTGTGCTTCTAACCACTATACAGGTTAGTGTCCAGGTTGCAGACGCATTTGTATGCTAATTACTGCTGTCTTCTAATTCTATGTTTTGATAGCTCCAGGTGCACCCTAGCAATCTGGGATTGCTGTAGCTTCATAACCATGAGAGATAACACGTTCCACTAAGGAAGGGCCATACATCTGCCAATTGGCCCAAGCACGATCATCTTGTCCATTAAAGAAACATCAACTGTGTTCCAGAGAGCCCTGATGGCCATAATGAGCAACTCTGCTGTTTTCAACTTTTAGCATTGTGCTGTACAACACATACATTGCAATAAAGTTGGGGCACCTGCTCAGAAAAAGTGCTGTTGCCTCTAATTGATTAACTGTGCATACTTACTGTTTTTCTGATCGAAGCTGCATACTGCTTTGAATACCGAACCATCCCCCCACTCTAACCTCCCACCATCCATGACCACAGACCATGGTAGAGACTTTGTGTGGGGAGATGATTGGCAACCATTGGGAACTGCAGGCAATGCAATGTCTTTGGGACAGTGGTAGAGTAATGGTAGCAGAGTGATGGTGCGCCTCTGATGTACATGATTGCTGCCAACACCATGTCAATGTCTACGCTGTCTGGCCCACCATTGTCCAGTTAGAACAGTAAGAGGCTGCTAAAGGGCCATTAATAAAGACAACGGTGGGGCAGATTAAAGGCTGGTGTGAATGCGCAGCTTTGCCACAAAGGTAGTAGGGGTGTTGCGCAAAGAATTGTGCTGCCGCTGCCAAGCAGTACAGCCGGAATGAGACAAATGATTAGTGATTACATCTAGTTTTGTTTTTTCATGAAGCAAGAAACGAAAGAAGATTAAGATTGGTTTGTAAGAGATGAAGAGAAGAGTTTGAGCGCAGGGAAAGAGGAAGAGCGTTCCAAAGTTTAGGAGCCCGAGGAGAAAAAGGGCAGAAACGAGACGAGGCACAGGCAGGGGTAGACTGCCCTACAGAGAACTCTGGAGATTTCCCAGTAGGACTGTGCACCCTGGCCTGCTTTTGTGTGGTAACCTATTTTATTGCCACATTTTCTCATAGGAAAAGAGTTGGGCTTGCTGAAAATGTGTAATATGGGGCCACTTTGAACATTATTTCCAGGGCCTCTTTTGGTTCCCAGTCCACTCCTGGGCACAGGGGGGCTTAGGAACAGATAAGAGAAATAGATTCTGAGAACATAAAGGATGTGTAGGGATATAGAACGAGAGTAGGGAAGAGATGTAGGGCGGGGCTAGACCATGAGTGCATTTGAAGACAATTGAGAGAAAGTGGTACAAGAGACGAGATTCAAAAGGAAGTAAGGCTATTGAAAGCAGGGAGGATGTAATAGGGAATCGAGGGGGCAAAGGAAAAAGGAGACAAATAGAAGAATTATAGATGGAACCGAGAGGGAAAAGGTGGCAAGTAGGGAGACCAGGCAATAAAGATGAAGAGTATTTAATATGGGAAAAGTCCAGGGGAAAAAAAGACGTTTAGTGGCATGAAAAGAAAGATAAGTGCGAGTGCAGAAAATGTTAAACAGAGCAAAGTGGCAAGAACGAGCAATAGAGGAGATATGAATGGGAAAAGCAAAGGGAAGGATCAAAGATAACGCGTAGGTTGTTCACTGAAGATGAAAAGGAGAGAGAGGATGGTGGAAAGATTAAAGAGGGAGGCGATGGGGCAGGAGAGATAGTTGAAGAGGGAACGAGCAAAACCTCTGTTTTTGAGGGGTTAAAATGTAAAAAGTGGGAGGACATCCAGTTCTGAACAGCTAGAAGACAGTTAGAAACAGTGGAGAGCAGAATCAAAGGAAGAGAAAGAAAGATCTGGGTGTCATCAGCTTATAGGTGGAATGAAAGGTGAAAGGAGGAGATAAGAGCAGAGGGAGGAGCAGTATAGAGGGAGAAAAGGAGAGGGCCAAGTACCAAGCTTTGGGGGACACAATAAGGAAGAAGGAGAGAAGAAGAAGAGTGTTCATGCCAGGTAACAAAATAAGTCTTTTGCGAGAGATATGAGCAAATCCATTCAAGAGGAGACCTAGAAATACCTAAAATGGAAAGAGAGGAAATAAGAGAGTGATCCACAGTGTGAAACGCTGCAGACAGATCGAGAACAATAAGAATAGTAGATAGCCTAGAGTGGTGAGCTGTGGGAGGAGGATTGGAAACATGAAGAAGAGCAGTTTCCTTAGAGTGAGATGGGCGGAAACCGGACCTCAAGGGAGGAAGAAGTGAGTGAAGACTCAAGTAACGGGTTACCTAGGTACAGGCAGCCCATTCAAGAATTCTGGAAAGAAAGCATAAAAGAGAAATAGGGTGGAAGTTAGCTGGGGAAGACGGATCAAGAGAAGGTTTTTAGGATAGGAAGAATAAGTGCATGTTTGAAAGCCGCAGGAAAGCAATAATGTACAAGGGAAGAGTTAATAAGAGAAGTAAGGTAAGGAAGAAAATGGGGCTAGACTTGAGGAATGAGAGAAGAAGGGAGAGGACCACATAGAGAGGCAGTAGGATGAGCATGAGTCAAAAGAGCAGACGTGTCAACGTCCATAAGAGAAGAAAAAGATGCAAAAGAGTAAAGTGATGACGGAGGAGAAAAAGGAGCAGAAGGAGAGGAAGAAGCAATAAAAGCAAGACAGAGGTTAGCTACTTTAAACCTAAAGTAGTTTGCAAAATCAGAAGCAGAAAGGGATCAGAACGCAGAAGGTTCAGGGGCTTTTGTAGAGTGGATATTGTGCAGCAGCTGATAGAGAGGACAAGGGTGGTGAGATAGAGAAAGTCTAAGTTCAGAGAAGTAAGATTTCTTGGCAATGAGTCAAGCAGGATCAAAAGAAGAGCGCAGTATAGAAAATGTAGACAGATGGGTAGAGGGTGAGTGTTTTTCCCAAGCCGCTCATCTTTACGCAAACTGCGGCAAAGGGAAATAAGACTAGGAGTGGTCCAAGTCTGTGAAGTTTTACAAGTAGCGGAAAAAAATGTAAAGAGAAAGTAGAGTCCACGACAGATTGTACAGAAGAACGTAATGTACTAGCAGCTAAATCTGGAGACAGGGAAGAAAAAAGGCAAGTTGGAGTAAGGGATGAACTCAATAACGAAAGGAAATATGGGGAATCAAAAGAAAAAATATTATGATGCATAAAGATAGTCGAAGGAGGAACTGGAGCGAGGGGAGGTGAAAGAGAGAAAGAAAGAAGTAAGGGTACCAGAAGCATGAATGGGGGAAGAAGAGAAAGGGGAGGAGGTGAATAAGAAGAGAGGATTAAGTAAAGACAGGAGCCATACTGATGAGAAGAAAGAGAAGGAAGGAAGTGCAAGTGATAAGAGTCAGTAAGAGAGAGCAACAGAGGGAGTGAAGAATTAGTGGCAGGAAGATTAAAATCCCCAAGGAGAAAGAAAGTGGAGGGAGACGGAAGAGAGGGGATAGAAGGAGATCGAGATGTTCAAGAAAATCTGTGGGTTGGCCAGAGGGACGATAAACAACAAGAAAAGAGACAGGAAAAGGATTGGAAAATGAGGGAAAATGGTATTCAAAGGAAGAAAATTCAGGGAGATTAGAGCAAGAGGATAGAAGAGACCAGGAAGAATTAAAGAGATTTCCAGTGCCCCCCCACGCCTATGTGGATGGGTGTGTGAGAAAAAGAAGTAGATGGAGTGTGAAGAAACGTAGGGATTACAGAGTTACCAGGGTGAACCAAGTTTCAGTTAAACAGAGAAAATGGAAACTAGAGCGAAAGAAGAGCTCAAGAATAGAATGTGATGTGTTACAATTAGAACAAACGTTTAAGAGACCAAAGTGGAAAGTGGAATTGCAGAAGAGGGTCCGAAAAAATGGGAGGGCAGGACAGGAGCAGGGATAAGCACTGAAAGAAGTGCGATAGGTTGTCCTAGATGGGATAGGACGAGACATAGAAGTAAAGAGAAGAATAGAAAGGAAAACAGGAGACAAAAAGATAACTGATCGGCACACGATTTGTCACAAAATAGAAATAAATATTGAAAATCAAAGCCTTTCAAGAGGGGTCACCCAGAGAATAGGGTGCAAGGAGCTACATATGTCCAGGAGGCTCCTTAAAAATAGCAGTCACGTGGAAACACGTGACTGCACCAGTCACCAAACACAAGGGGGGTGGGATAGAGTTTTAAAACATGCTGCAGAGGCGGTGGAATGGCCACAAGAAAGCCAGTTTAGAGGTCCAGGAATGATGGCACACGTCGACAGCAGATGATGGTGGGAGAACAGAGCTGGTACCAGTCCAAGGAAAGGCACAAAGTTGGAAAATCTGATAAGGTGGTAGCATGGAGGCAATTATAGATGGTAATGAGGATCTGCTTGAAGCCCAAAGGCAAGTGCAACTCTTTGTACGACTCAGACCTCGTTGCCCTTAAAGACAAGTGTAGTGTGGCTGAGAGAAAATGGCGGGCATCTTGTGAACCCTCTGACAAACTGGCCTGCCGCCTGCTCCAAAGGCTGTACCAACTCTAGGTATACACTAAGAAGAGAGCTCACATCCAAGCCTGTGTTTCTGCGGCATCTAACAACTTGGCCAAACTCTTTAAAATCTGCAAGGAGCTGGCCAATCCTGCTGCAGTCTCTACCTTTCCTGCCCTCCCACCTCCCAGGCCCTCTGCACGGCCCTGGCTTCACATTTTATCTCAAAACCCCAGGACATCCTGTCTACCATCTCTTCTTCTCCTCCTACTTTCTCTACTTTCTCCTCTACCTGTGGCCTTCCTGCGGCCACCTCTCCTCCTCGCTTCTCTTCCTTTCCTTCGTTCACCCCTGACAAGAATTCTAGACAAGTCTGATCTATGAAAGTCTCCTCAAAAAATGTACACCCTTGCTCCGGCCTTGGCCAACTTTTGTAATCAGTCTTTTGCGACTGGAACCTTCCCTTCCCCCTTGAAGCACTCACTTGTGCAACCTCTTCGTAAGAAACCCTCAGCCAACCCCTCCTGTCCGGCTAACTATCACCCAATTTCCATTACTCCTTTTCTGGGCAAACTCTTGGAAAAGCTGCCCATGTCCCAGCTTAACCTTCATACCCAATCTGTTGGTTGTCTTCATGACCATCAGTCTGGTTTCAGAGCAGCCAGAAGCACGGAAACTGCTCTCCTGAACATCTGTGAAGACCTGCTCTAAAACCTGGATACTAACCAGCCCTCTGTCCTCGTTCTATTCAATCTCTCTTCTGCTTTTGATACTGTCAACCATGCCATCCTGGTCAACCGGCTCTGTGCCGTGATAACCTGGGTATCACTGATAAGGCTCTGGTCTGGCTGACCTCATTTCTCTCTAACTGACCCTCCCAGGTCCAACTTGGGTACTTCCTTTCCTCTATTTCTCTCTCTCAACCTGTGGTGTTCCCCAGGGGTCTAATCTTTCTTCCAGGCTGTTCAACCAATATCTGTCACCTCTCGTCCACCACACAGCCGCTCTCTGCTCCAACTTTCAGTGCTATGCGGATGACACTCAGCTCACTTTCAGGCTCCCTTCAGCTGTCTCTTCTCACTCTCATCCTGGATTGTCTTTTCGCAATCCAAGAGTGGTGTGCCACCAACTACCTCTGCCTTAATGCCAGTAAGACAGAGATCCTCCTCATCAGCTCACCAGCACCTTCCTTTCCAGTTACTCTTTGGCCGTCCACGCTGGGCCCTCTTCCTGCTTCCACCTATAAGGCTAAGAACCTCAGCGTTATCTTCAACTCCACACTCTACTTCTCTCCTCACATCGCTGATGTCTCTAGGAAGTTAAACTACCAGCTTCACCTCCTCAGACATATTGTTCCTTTCCTCACTTTCACCCAGAAGCTCACTGTCTCCAGAGCTCTGGTTCTCTCTAGGCTGTACTATTGCAACAGCCACTTTCTAAATCTACCTGCCTCTAGACTCCGTCCTCTACAGCTCATCCAGAACAGGACTGTGAGACTTGTCCTTGGCCTCAAGCCCAGGGATCGCATCTCTCCAGCTCTGAAATCTCTCCATTGGCTCCCAGTGGTGGCCAAGATCAAGTTTAAGACCCTCTGTATTGTCCACAAGGCCTTGTGGGGCCTGGGACCGCATTACCTTCAACTGTCTCTACGGAAATATCTTGCTACCCGAGCTCTTCGCTCCTCCACCTCCAACTGCTTGAGGGTCAGTAGGTTCTCCTAGCAACGAGTTGGGGGCAGATCTCTTGCTTCAGCTGGCGCCTTCCTTTGGAACATCCTCCCTGCCTCTCTGAAACTTGAGCAGAACCATCTCCGGTTCCAGAAGCACCTCAAGACATTCATCTTTGCTTCTGCCTTCTCTCTTCCTCTCCCCTGTTGATCTTATGTCTGATACTGCACTGGTCGCCTGGCTACCCTCTAAATTCAGGCCCAGGTCCCTGCCCGTCTAGCTGCACACTCGCACTGCCTCCTGGCACCCCCTGCACTTGAAGTCTGTATCTGTAACCCTACAGTCCCCTTCATGCACTTATACTTGCTGTCTGTGCTTTTAACTTTCGCACTTGCCACCTGCTGGCTGGACTACATGTTGTGTTGATTTCTTGTCCTGCACTTGTCCATCCACCCCTCCAGCACTTCTGCCCTCCCCGCTCCCCTACACTTCTGCGATCTCAATGTCACTAGGCCTAGTAAGATCTTTGTTTTTTGTCCTCCCTCTGTTTCCCATCCCTTGCCTTGAAACACTTGTGTATAGACGTGTTAGAAATGACATATCCTATATCATATCAATTTCCAATGCCCAAGACAGAAGTCCAATCACAGACAGCAAAGCACACTTTCGCTGAGATCATAAAACTGTAGATCACAGGCATGGAGTAAGCTACCTCCAGGGTAGGGAAAAGGGTAAAAAATGCCAGAAAATGTGCACAGGTAAATAGATGATCGGAAAAGAAGTTAAGGGAAACAGAGCACAAAAAAAGCCTGATATGGTTTCAGACCTGGTACAGGGCTTCAGAAAGCAATCAAGGTCTCTGAGGCACTAATTTCCCACCCAACATCAGCACAACAGGGTGCCCAGCGCAGCCAACCTTGTCCAGTAGTAAGAGGCAGGCGCAGAGTCTACTAACTCTTCTTCACCTGGCCCATCTACCACCACACAAGTAAGTCTGAACATGAGCTATTGACGAGGAAGAGTGCAGAAAGCAAGCATGTTTGCACAGTGCACCTCCTGTAGCTGTCCCATTCCTGAGCCAGCACATGGTCACTGGTAAGAGCAGATGATTGTGATAGAGAGTCATATGAAAGACAGGCTCTTCACATGCATGCGAGATAGCAGGTTGCATGGAAATGGAGCTAATGCTGTACTTGTTTTTTGCAAGTTAAACTAGCACTGTCACTGCCTATGCTGTTCAAGTTGTCTGTTGAGGGAGCTGTCCCTGGCTCTGACCATTTTACACCTGTTCTAGATTAGGAGTGAAACCTGCACTGGCCTTGAAAATGCTCTACCTATACTAGCAAGTGAGGGAGGGAAGCTTGCGCTGATCCTGTTTTTGGCATAAAGGCACACATTTGAGAGACGTGTGCACAGGCCTCTTAATCATTTGCTCCGGCAATGCTCTATTTGTGCATATTTGGCAGGGGAAATTTACACTGGCCCTGGCATGCTGTACCAGTACCTGTTTGCACAGGACGTGCACTGACCCTTCCCATGTTGTATCTCTTTGTGCAGGAAGCTTGCATTGACCCTGCGCATGCTGTATCTGTTTGTGAGGGATGCTTGCCTAGCCCTACCCTTGCTGTCCCTGTACCTATTTGTTAGGGAAAGTTGTAATAGACTTGTCCATGCTGTACCTCTACTCACATGTGAGAGAAACATGCCCTGGCCTGTGAACCCTATACCGGCACTTGTTTCTGAGGGACGCTTGTATTGACCTTGTCTGTGAGGCAACTTTCACCTGACCATGCTGAACCAGTTGTGAGTGAAATGTATTCTCCTTGTGTAAATGCTGTATGTGTTTGAAATGGAATCGTGCACTAGCCTTGTCCATGTTGTATGTGCACTTGTTTGTTAGGGAAGCTTGTATTGAACCAAAGCATCCACTGGCCATGCCCATGCAGTTCCTAAGGCTTTTTGAGGACAACTTGCATTAGCCGGGTCTATGTTGTACCCATTTGAGGAAAGCCTGTGCTGGTCCTACCTCTGCTGTTCCTGTCCCCGTTATATTCTGTTTGTGAGGGACGACTGTGCTGGTCCCATGCATATAGTAACTGTATGTGCTGTATTTGTGAGGAGCTTTGCAGCACTGCTGCCTTAACTGTGACTCAAAGGTGCATGTGAGGGAATATGGACCTGCTGCTTCCCATGCTAGGTCTGTTTGGTGTCTGATGGAAGCTTTCAATGCTGATCCCTGTGCGGCTCCTGTTCTTTGTGTGAGAGTCAATTGCTCTGATCACCACATTGTACCTTTCCTGTATGCGAGGGACGTTTCTACTTCTGCTGCATGTGCTGTCTTGTCTTTTCTGTGTGTAAATAAAGTTGGCACTGTTTGTGCCAGTACTGTACCTGTTTAGTGAATTAAGGAAGCGGTGTGGCCCACACTCATGAAACACAATGTATTACTTTATACAGAAAACTGACTAGTACCAGGAGGACCTTTTTGGGGTAAGTGGGACACTTAAAGAACATTGGGACAGTACAATAGGTTAAACCTGCAAGCTGCATAGCACACTACAATTGTAATTTAGAATTATAATTGTTCTTTTATAACACGCTTAATACCAACGAGTGGTTTCTAAGTGCAGGATCTAGATTCAAACCTGTGATGTGCTGCGTTGTCTTGCTTCCGAGACAAACGCATTGCCCCTGACCTATCCTTTCTCCCCAAACTCCCTATTTCGGAAACCTGGTGAAAGCAGAGCTTTCACCACATCTCCACTCCACCTTGTGGCAGCCTGGCTGGGAGGCAGAACCACTGCCCCATTTTCCGATATGGCCCTAATTGCAGCCGGTAGGTAATCAGCCTGATCAAAGACTTTTCACCAGGTGGACTCCCTGAAACACCAGATGGTGCTTTGGGTAGTGCACCACCTGCTTGTGGGTGGCAGGGACTGGCTCACTCCTGTTTTTCGCTCCATCTCTGGGACACCAAAGGAATTCCCTCCACTTGCCTATGAAGGCAGCATCGCTCTGCGCGGCCAGGAAACGCCCCGTTTATTTATACTGCACGCGGCGGCGTGCAACGTCACGCTGCCGTGTGCGCGCCCCGTCATCGGGCAGCGCCACACCTGGGAAGAGGATGTGAGGGGGCTTGCACCCCCTAGAGCTAGAGGCCGTGGTAGCAAAGCTACTGGCAGCAAGTAACACCCTCTCACTTTCAGTGACTGGAGCAGTAGTTTCTGCCACTCTCTTTAGTGGGGGCTTAATGGAGCAGGAGGAGGCAGAGCTATGGCAAGCAGAGCCAGTGGTAGTTGCACCTCCAAATTGCAAGTGCTCGCAGAGAGCCAGTGGGGTTGGTGAAAGGAAGCGATAGCACCCACCTTCTCTAATAATTCACCCGCTAAAGACCATTTAAATGTTTTGGTCAACAATGTTCCTTTTATGCACCTTCTCGAGTTTAGGATTAATATTTTTGATATTTTAGTGCTGAGCAACAAATCCAAATTCTTACAAAGGTCATGAACCACGCTGAGAGAACGTTGCAAACCGATAGGCGTATAATCACACAGGACGATGTCATCCGGGTACAATAAGTAAGGAGTAGCCACTGAACACAATTTAGGCTGATTTGCTTTCGTATAATACTAAAAAGAAAAGGGGCCATTGTCCATGATCAGTGCATAGGAATCGTTGCCAGCTTCCCAAATGAACTGGTGGGACCCAAGCAGTGACATGAAATCACCAAAATGGGAGGGGTATTGGGAGTATTGTCATGTGACCATTGCACTTGATTACTTCATAGGAAGTGACATCACTGAATACATTGCAGTAAGTTACGAAAAGATATTTACGGAGTCATGTGGCTTTTTATTTTAGTGAGACAACAAAAACATTTAATGAGAGCTTGTAACACTTTCCTTAAAAAAAAAGAAAACAAAAAAGATTTGCCTCCTGGGTTTTGGCATTACTATTTACGGTAGTGTTCCTTTTTTATGTGCAATTTATGGGTTTAACATTTTCTGCCCTACATTGAATAGCACAAGACAAAAGGTGCACGGGTTGCAGACACACCCTTTTGTGACTGCCTAAAGTGAAGTCTTGTTTGCAAATAAACAGTCTTTAGTGTTCATTCCCACACATGGAATTGTGTACTCATATTTATAGAACGTGCGGTAAATGTGTAACTTGTGCCTTTACCGTGGAACAACTCTGCCCTCTACTGGATGCGGAATAAAATCTCTTTCCACATGTGTTCTGCTTTGTTCCAAAGTGGTGTTGATGAGGGTGGATTTTTTTTCCTCCGGGAAGTCCGGGAAACCACTGAGCTTTTTGCACTGACATGTCAAGCTTTCGGTGTTTTGTTTTTGTACTTACCAGCAGCAGAGGGGAACTGGAAACGTGTGGCCTGGGTGGCAAATACAATGTTATAACCCATTGTGCAGTGGCCAAGCCCACAATGCAGCAGCCCCTACTTAGAGAAAAAGTGTACTTAACACCATGCTAGCCCCCACCCATGCATTTCTCAAGCAGACGTAGTAGGCATTATTGACATCAATGGAAGATATCTTTCATACAAGGAAAGGAATGCGTGTGGTTACTTAGATACCCTGGCCCTACAGAACCTTCCCCCAGACCAAAGGGAGTAAGTAACACGATTGCCAGTTTGCAATTTGACAGCAGGCTGCATCCCCTTCCATCTTTGCTTTTAGACCAATGTAAAGAGATGGGGGAGCCAGAGAATGTATTGGTAGAGTCTCGACCGTGTGTCTGGCTTTCCTCCGAGAGCCAAAAAACGCACTGGCACAGCAAAACCACCATATCTGCAGGGGCCGAAATTGGGAATCATAGAGCAGGAGCTAAAAGTAGCTCCTGGGTGCTAGTAATTTTACTGTGACCAGGAGCTATTAAAATGAAGCTCCAGTAATATGCTGTTAGACTAGTGTACATTTAGTGGATATTAGTTAAAATAAATTAGCAGCATAAGAAAAGTAAAACGGTAATCCGAGATGGAAGCGATGGTTATTTTGTAAAGCTATTTAGCAGCAGAAACCTGTGCCACATAGAACCTTTATGTGAGAAAACAGAAGCAGGCATAGCAGTTTCTAAAATCAGCTTGGGCACAAATGCAATGACAATGTTACCCATCAACCTTTTATACTTTCTCTGATATTAAAATGCACACCTGACTTCACATTTTCATTCAAAGGCATTGAACTAAAGGAATATTTTTAAGAGATAAATAGCCATAGTGGGACTAAAGAACATGTGTAAATCACTGGCATGATTGTGTTTATTTATGGGGACCATGTTATAGCCTCACCACACATCACTCCCACAGTGCTAGAAATCATGTTCCCATTTATAATACCTGGTGCATAGTACCTAGTAGTTGAGAAAGGTTTTACCAGGCTTGGCTGAGCTGCAAACACAGCTTAGGACTAGAGAAGTATAAGGGCCGGGCTGCATCATGCTACCCTCAGTACCAATAGGACGGTTGTGTAACCAATCGGGATGCCAGCTTTTCTTCTTCGTGACCTAAATTCGAGGGTCACCATCAGAGGTTTAATAATAATGGGAACACTTTGATTGGGAGGGTGTGTCATTAATTTACTTCTTTTCACAAAACGTCTGGGCTATTTCTTTCAGTTCCTTTATGGTAGAGGTCCTGCTGAAACTAACCACTTTGCAAACCAGGCTCTCAGACGAAATGAAGGGGACATCTTGTGGAGCTTTGGTGTGTTCATCCAGGTGTGACACTCACCACTCCCCCCTCCTTGTGGATTTTAGCTTCTGACTAGCAATTGGAATAAGGGATTTTTTGAAAGTAAAGAGATGTTTGAGAAAAACCGTGCTGGCCAAAAAGCAGTTGTTTCTTTCTTAGAGAACAATGAATGTCTTGTTATGAGCTGCTTGCTGGTCGAACGGTTGCACACACAGTGAGAATAGGTTGACTCGCTGTCTTTGTTGTGATGCAATGGCGGGGGTCATCAGTGGCGATGAGGAGTTTCCCTTTATTTTTCTGTCTTTTGAGGTGCAGCTGATCTGTGGAATGGGAACGGGAGAAGACAAAAAACATACCCTAGCTCTTCTAATACTTTTATGGTTCATGGAGAGATATAAAGCCTTAGACAATTAACCAAAATAAAGGTTGTTAGGTAGAAGTATGAATGTTGGCGTGAGGCCCCCTGAAATTCCGAAGTGCCGTCTCATGCAACGGGTGCAGCGCCCACTTACCTCCCTGTCTGACTGAGCATTCGGATTTGCTTACCATATGCATGGCTCTGCAGAAAACACACTAGGTTGCTGGGACTGGAACCTTTACCCAGAAGGCTGCTCACACCTCCCTGCTGCAGGAGGCACATTACCACTCTTTTACATTTTAGAGGGGCTGAAACCTGTGGCCAGCAGGTGTCGCATTAACCTTGAAATCTAGCTAAATTGGACCATGAGGGCAAACCTGCAAGAGATGAGAGCGTGGGTGCAGAAACTCTAATCAAGATTCAAATGCAGCAATAACACGGCTGGGATTGTTGAACATCTATGCACAGTGTAAGCCCCATGAAGGAATCTTCAAGTAATCAGGTTTGGTAACTGAAGATTGGAGTCAAACTTGTTCTACAGTCACACCTCATCCTCCAGTCTTCCCCTTGCTCCAATACACACTGGCTGCACCCCATTTGCCAAGGACAGAGCAGAGTTGCAGATTGTGTTTTGTAAATGTTGACTGCTAGAAGTACTGCTCATTTGCATACCTGCCAAGATACTTCATGTCATTCAGGAGATGCTCGTTCAATCTTGATTTGTTTTTTGCTTTTCTGTTATACATCCAGGACAACTAGGCCAAGAATGCAAAGACACCCAATCAGGACTGGATGAGCACCACCCGAAGGGGACAGAGCATGTGGTGGGGCCATGACAAACACCCATTTGGACTAGTGTAATAGTCTTCTGATGGGTATCCCTGCCAAACAATTATACAGGCTCCAGAAGGCCGAAAATGCAGCAGTCAGACTGATTGGAGGCCTGGGTAGAGCGGACCATGTTTCCCCTCTCGCAGTTTCCCCTCTCCAGAGAGCTGTGCATTGCCTGGCAGTCGAGGACGGCATTAAATTCAAGGTAGCATGCCTGATTTTTAAGTGTAGAAAGGGACTGGCCCTGGAGTACATAAGCATTAAAATGCTCCCTCATAAACCCCCCCCTCCTCCCCCCAAAGGATACTCAGATCAAGGGACCAGTTGCTGTTGAGCAATACCGTTCGGTATTTGTTACTAGAGGAGACAGAAGATGTGTTGTCTTCGCTCCCAGACTCTGGAACTGTTTACTGCTGGAGACTAGGGATTGTCAGACACTTGCCCAGTTTCAGAAGGCCCTAAAAACCTTCCTGTTTAAATACGAACGGTACAGTTTACCTGGTGACTGCTCATCCTCTTCTGTTCTTGTGCTAGATGTGCGCCGTTCCAATTGCGCCTTTATACCGTCCACCGTGAGCACGTCACAAATATTTAAAATCAAAATCAAGTCAAAAAATGTTTCTTTAGTTTGTGTAGTGGAATTTGAAAGAGAGTATGGCCTGATTTCCTTAATCCCTGAGAGCTTGACGATGCATCACTTGTGCAGATGTTTTTGGCGCCATGAATACAGCCCTTGAGTCACATGATGCAGTTTATGCTCCGCATTGCCTAATTATGCGTTTTATTTCTGTAAGCCCTGGACGTCATATTTCTCTTTTCCACAGGAACATGTTTTGCTAGACATCCACTTAAATGTTTTCTTTGGCGTCAAAAAAATAAGAAACACAGCAGAGGATAGGATGATGGGGCGAGAAGGTTCCTCTTTAGGTGTTTTACGTCGGAACTAGTCTGTCAGACTTCGAAGTGGTAACAAGTGATTAAGTTAACTGCATTTGGAGGGGTTATGAAGGGAAGGGGAAGACGGTGTTGTGTGAGGTTGATACCAGGTCCTCCCATCCTGCATAGATTTGTCAACACCTCCCATGGCATTTGAAAAATGCGCTTTGTCTTACTTTTTTTCCCTTTACATTTTCCTTTACATTCTGGCACTTGAAGTTTAACTACAATTCCCACAATGCCAAGAACCAGACTGGGTGAGCGCCTCCCGAGTGACTTTAAGCATGGTAGTGTATATATACTTACCAGAGCCACAGGGGAGTGAGCACTCTAAAACATGACACCCAACATGGAGTTCAGGAAACGCCTTTGTGTATCCGGCTGTACGAATTTCGATATAATCTTTTACGTTTAAATGGCAATAATCTGTTTCAGTCGTTTTTTAAGCTCTGTTCCGAATTCAAAGTGTTCACCGATGTGACCCGGATAAGCAGTATTCAAATTTAAAGAATTGAGCGTGGTGAAACATTCAATGCAGGCCCTGCTGAGCACTTACCAGGCACTCGTAGAAAGCAATCTCTACTCCCTGTCCCCAGCAACCGGCCAGAATCAAACTGCAGACTGTCATGTTTGTTAGCATAACCAGCTACACTCCACTGCCTGGTCTGCACTGAGCAGCGCAGACTGCAAAGGCAAGTTGTGTGCTGTGGCTGACGCCACCACTGAAAGCTGCTTAGAGCCCCAGCACTTGCCTACTAAAGCTGCCCCACGGCACCTCCAATAAATACCTGGGGCGTGAGCCTCATGTTTAGCAGGTCCTCAGCACCGCGCATTCTCTCTGCTCTCTGATCTTCAACTCTTCTTAAACTCATGCACGGCTGCCACCTAGTGATGAAAAAGGTGTATGGCATCATACACACTGAATTCAGGGTAGGCGCTACTGATGGCACCTGCAAACATCCGAAAGGGACTTAAGCAGGTGCTCAATCATGCCAACCAGGAGCTAATCAGTGCCCAGCGCCCGGCAAATTCGAACCCTGTATCTGACTTCCTGTCACCCCATCCCGCAACACAAAACCCGTACCTGACACCCTGTCTACCCACTCCCCAGAAAATGAGACGACCACTTGGCATCCTGCCTTCCAACCACTGTGCATTATAAATATTAGTAATATTGAGATTAGTAACCATATAGATGATAAACCCATATGAGTGAGAATTCCCCTATAGATAGTTAATGAAAATCAAACACTGTGGTGAAAAGAGGTTTGCTCAGGATCCCAAAATGTGTTAAGTGTGGAAGGCGATATTTGAGCCTTGGCTTCCAGGTTGAACGGTTTCTGTTTTCAACAGCAAAGAAGACTTCATCTTCTCCTATTCCATCTTCAATATCAGAACCAACAAAACACTTTCTGCAAAGATGTTTTGTTGGTTCTGTTAAATAAATCTGGCATACAAAGCACCAAGTCACATGATAAAAAAAACGGAAAAAATATAAGCACTGTCTTAATTGAAACATACATTCATAAAGTAAGTATGCATCAGTTCATGTGAAAAAAGAAAGGGTTTGAGCCAGTCCCACAATCGGATGCAGTGGCATGCAGGTCAGGCCCAGATCTCAGCAACAGTCACTCAATCTGCTGACCCACATTCCCAGATTTCTACCTATGTCTCTTTTTCTCATTTGTCCTTTTTTACTTACCCATCACCCTCTGGTGTCCTTAACTTACACCACATGCTCAATGCCCCTTCACCGCCCCTTCCTTATAAATAACTTTCAGACCTCACTTCACCTTTTGCTTACCATGAATACACCCCCTTCCCCTGCCCACATTGCGCAGCCACCACAGTCCTTGTCACTCACACACTAGCATTTCCCAAGCTTACATGTAGATGGAACACCACCTTCATTTACCAGTGAGCCACTGCCAGAAACAACCGGAAGCTGTAGTTGGGGGTCTTGATGGTATTTGTGCCTATGGGGTCTGCACGTGGACAATCAAGAGCCAAAGACACTGAGGGGAAGTGGCTTTTATTGTGCTCCCAAGATGCACTTTCTTGGAAGGTTGGCATATTTCAAGTCCTAGAAACAGAGGGAACTGTGAGGGGAGTCCACCTGGGATATGGTGATCGAGAGGGAGAAAGAGCGACATATCATATTTATTTGTATTTTCAAGGAAGGCGGACTGTGTAATGTATGTGTGGAAGTAGGTATCTATGTTCATGTTACTATGTATTGTGAGGAGGCAGGAATTAAACTCGAACACAAGTGAGTCATGTTTTTGGTCAAATACGTTTATTAAAATAAAAGGGGTTGGGAAAATGCTTCTCTGACCCCACTCTAAAAGGGGGTTCCCTACCTAAACAAACACTAAGCATCTGTCTGTGTCCAAAACAAAACTGTAACATTTCCCAAGTTCTATTCCGACACTCACATGCTAATAAACTAAATTCTTCAGTGAAAACAGTAATGTCTTTGGCTTTGGGTGATTTAGAAAAGTGCTGAAAAAGGAAGACTAAATAACTCCAACACAAAAGTTATTCAAGGCTAAGGATCTTTTCTGATCTTTTCACAAGTAGCAGTTTCATGTGACTTTCTTGTCCAGCAACAACACCGATACACAAAACTGTCTGATCTTCTGCTTTTTTCTTGTCAGAACACCCGATATCCTCTCCTGCCAGGTTTTGCCCCTTCTCTCCTGGCTAACACACTCCTTTTTTCTAATCCTAATATATTTTTTCTCAGGACCTCTTTAAGTTCTGTACTTTCTGTACATGATTCAACTTGCCCTTGCCTTGTGCACTTCTCTCCCAAGAATTTCTTTTCATACACACTTGCAACTGCCTGGTAAATATTTCCTGCTAGGGCTCCTCTGAGATCACACACTTGTAACTACCTGATATAATCTCCTGCCAGGGCTTCTCGTAATCACACACTTGTAACTGCCAGGAATACTCTCCTGCCAGGGCTTCTTGTAGGTTTACTTTGTTTGATAATATATCTGCTTGATATAGTATCCTGTCTGGATTTCCCATATACTTGCACTGTATACATTGACAAACCTAAAAGGTTAATTTTCCTTTTTGACAAAAAGCTCTCTCGCTCTTTCTCTCTCAGCTTGTTTATTCACAATCACTTGCATTAGGTGTGGCTGCCAAAATGCCCTGCTGTCCCCGTTGTCTCTGGGTGGACTCACCGTTTCGTGTTGGCATTCCTGATTTCTCCTGCGGCCAGCCAGTAACAGTCTTTCGGTGCTTTCCTTCTCACAACCGCTTTCTCTTGGCTTTACAGTCTCTTGTGGCTTCTGTTGGGCTGGTTCCAAGCTCCCGTAAGTTAGATGCTGTCTTTCAACACCCGTGAAAGCCCAGGAGTCTATCATCAGCTGCTGGAATTCCTGCTGCATGTTCTCTTCCCATGGGGGCTTCCTTCTTCTTAGCTCTTGAGCCAGTCGTCTCCACCGCACACGTTCCAACTCTTCAGTCTCTCGGTCCGCACCGAGAGGAGCTTCTTTCTCTCGCCAGCAGCAGCCTGCCTCCACTTTCTGCTTCTGCTCTTAAAATATCCAGGCCACTTATGTGTGCGCCCAGAAACTAGAGCGCTCCTTCTGCTTGTGGCCTCCTTCACTCTGCTTTAATCAGTTTCTCTTCCTCGTCCCATTATTTTGGTAGTTATGGGAATGGAAGTCCATTCTTGCCAATTTGCACGATAAACCTGGGTAAGTATTCTTAATGGTTTCCAAGGGCATGTCAGACCTGGATGATTTGTAAGTGGAATCTGAGAAAGTGTTTTCATAAGTTTCACAAGGCAGATCAGAGTTTGAAGATTAGCGTATGGGTGTTGGCAAAAGGTTTGTAATACCCTTCATAGGTAGATCTAGAGCTGTATGACAATATGCTATGAGGGTATCAGATTTGTGAGGGTTATCCTCAAGGGAAAACGGGGGATACCATGTCTCATCCGATGATGCCATGATACCTCCCTGGAGGTAGTGTACCCCCATGTGATGCACGCCAATATAGCCGCACCCAGGGTCAGGATCAGGTAGCGGCTGCCATCCCCTGGCCACATGGGAGGAGGTCACTGCCGGGAAAGGAGTGATGACACCATCGGATTCATCACAGTATCTTTATATGTAAATATGTTATTAATTTGTATGTTTGTCTTTTGTTGGTCACAAAAGGGAGCTCTTGACAAGACAATAATATATGATAGACTTAGGGGGTCATTCTGATTCGGGTGGTAATGATAACATCAGTGGTATTACGCAAATACCAATGATTGTACTGTCTACCAAATTCAGGAAATTCTCAAGTATCACTGGCAGTATTCCCTGGGAATACCGGTGGCAACACTTTAGATGTACTTTCTGCAGAAAGTCTGACTATACCGTCACCTGAGAGGTAGAGGTAAAAACATCCAAATTGTCCATAATGTTTTTTAAACTTTCTTTTACTGTGCAGAAGGGAAGCTCAGACACTTCCTCTAAATACAGTGAAAAATGTTTTTACACAGGGTCATGGTAAGTGGGGTAAAAAGTTGGACTTCTGATAACCCCCTCATACCATACACCTGTAATTCATAAAAGAGTCAGAAGGTACCAGTTTGTGCATACGAAATGTACAGTATTGATATGAGCTACTAGTGTACATAATGCATTTCCACGTTCACATTGAACTTGAAAATGCCTGAAATGTTTAGAAAATGTGTTTTTACATTACTACTGGCAGAGGTGGTATTTCTAAAATACCTTCTTATGTATTCCAGAAATGCCACCTCTTTCAGTGCTAAACTCTGAATTGGACAGATTTTCAGAAATACAACTGGCAGAGGTGGTAACTTTCGTAGAAAAAAACAGTTCAACTCCGAATGACACCCATATTTTATGAACTACTAATAATTTGTGGTAATGGGGATGAGAGTTGCTCCAGGTCTGGCCATGCCCCCACCTGTGTCCAATCATGAACAAAGATGCAAACTAAGAAATGATCAGTGAACTGTCACTGAAATACTACGGATCATGTAGCCGCCATTAAGAGTAGAAATGTTGTGTGACACAAGTAGGACATTCAGTAGTTTAAACCTATAGAAGTAGGAGGTTACAGAATACCCAGATAGGGCACACATGCAATAAACACGAAGAACATACACCAGACACGAAGAACACACACCGGAAATGATGAACACTAACATGACAGAGAGAGAGTACCTCTATTATTCAGATCAAAATCGTCAAGACCTCAATTCTGAAATACTGCATCCTGACATAAAATTGCTTAACACACACAGGCCGATTCATGTAATTCCTCTCAAAAGTGTCGCACGCGGCTGGCGCACAGCGTGCCCGTGCGAATGTCTGCGCCAGCCGCGTGCGATAAAATCAATTTCTACGCACAGCGTATTCATGGATTCTCGCCTCCAAAAGCAGACGTGGCGCAGCGACCCTGCAGCAGCACCAGTTACACCCCCAAGAACGCCCTTGCGCAAGGAAAAGCCATCAAGATCGCAAAACCATCGAAAAGGGCCGTGCCAACCCTGTACCAGTTTACCGGACTGGCAAACAGCAAACGCAAAGTGGGGAACGCGTATTACGGGTTTCAGGAACACGCGTGCGCTAGAAGTTTCACACGCGATCTGGCCTGGGGGAGCATGTGTGTGTATTTCAGGGGTGCGCGAGAAGTTCCACACGCGATCAGGCCTGGGGGAGCATGTGTGTGTATTTCAGGGGTGCGCGGGAAGTTCCACATGCGATTGGCCTGGGCGCGTGTAGTTCAGAGGTGCGCGAGAAGTTCCACACGCGATCGGGCCTGGGGGAGCGTGTGCGCGTATTTCAGGGGTGCGCGAGAAGTTCCACATGCGATTGGCCTGGGCGTGTGTAGTTCAGAGGTGCGCGAGAAGTTCCACATGCGATTGGCCTGGGCGCGTGTAGTTCAGAGGTGCGCGAGAAGTTCCACACGCGATCGGGCCTGGGGGAGCTTGTGCGTGTATTTCAGGGGTGCGCGAGAAGTTCCACATGCGATTCGCCTGGGCGTGTGTAGTTCAGAGGTGCGCGAGAAGTTCCACACGCGATTGGCCTGGGCGCGTGTAGTTCAGAGGTGCGCGAGAAGTTCCACACGCGATCGGGCCTGGGGGAGCGTGTGCGTGTATTTCAGGGGTGCGCGAGAAGTTCCACACGCGATTGGCCTGGGTGCGTGTAGTTCAGAGGTGCGCGAGAAGTTCCACACGCGATCGGGTCTGGGGGAGCGCGTATTTCAGGGGTGCGCGAGAAGTTCCACACGCGATTGGCCTGGGCGCGTGTAGTTCAGAGGTGTGCGAGAAGTTGCACACGCGATCGGGCCTGGGGGAGCGTGTGCGTGTATTTCAGGGGTGCGCGAGAAGTTCCACATGCGATTGGCCTGGGCGCGTGTAGTTCAGAGATGCGCGAGAAGTTCCACACGCGATCGGGCCTGGGGGAGCGTGTGCGTGTATTTCAGGGGTGCGCGAGAAGTTCCACACGCGATTGGCCTGGGCGCGTGTAGTTCAGAGGTGCGCGAGAAGTTCCACACGCGATCGGGCCTGGGGGAGCGTGTGCGTGTATTTCAGGGGTGCGCGAGAAGTTCCACACGCGATTGGCCTGGGCACGTGTAGTTCAGAGGTGCGCGAGAAGTTCCACACGCGATCGGGCCTGGGGGAGCGTGTGTGTATATTTCAGGGGTGCGCGAGAAGTTCCACACGCGATTGGCCTGGGTGCATGTAGTTCAGAGGTGCGCGAGAAGTTCCACACGCGATCGGGCCTGGGGGAGCGTGTGCGTGTATTTCAGGGGTGCGCGAGAAGTTCCACACGCGATTGGCTTGGGCGCGTGTAGTTCAGAGGTGCGCGAGAAGTTCCACACGCGATCGGGCCTGGGGAGCGTGTGCGTGTATTTCAGGGGTGCGTGAGAAGTTCCACACGCTATTGGGCTGGGTGCGGGTATTCCAGGGCTGCGCGGGAAGTTTTACACGCTCGCCTACAACACGTATTCATGGAAACGAACGTGGCCAATCCGGAAACACGTACGCCAGCAGGAAGTAGGCGTACGTCCACCCGCACAGCATAAAAGTGCAGGCAAACAACAAACAAGCTCAGACGCCAGGATGAACATACCGTTCCTAGCAGCAGTGGCCGTGGGATACCGCAGGAGGAGGAGGAGGAGGATAGTCCGGGCCAGAATTTTTACACCCAGAACCAGCCTTTTTGGGATGCCTGATGACCATGTGTATGGAAGGTTCAGGTTTCCACCTCACATAATACTCGACCTGGTCAGTGAGTGGGAGGATGACCTCACATCAACCACCCTGTGCTCCCAAGCACTCAGCCCCCTGGAGAAGGTCCTCAATGTACTGCACTTCCTGGCCACTGGATCATTTCAGCGGACAAGTGCCATAGTGGGGGGGGTGTCACAGGCCACGCAGTCACGCTGCCTACACCAGGTCCTGGCCATCATCACTGCACGCCCATCAGTCCGCAGGCACATATACCTGCCCAGAACACCTGCAGAAAGGCAGGCTGTTGCCCAGGATTTCCACAGGGTGGCACAATTCCCCAAAGTGCTAGGTGCCATTGATTGCACCCATGTGGCTCTATGTCCCCCCCAGGGCAACTGAGCACATCTATAGAAACCGCAAACACTGGCATTCCATCAACGCCCAGGTAGTATCTGATGCCAAGGGAATCATCACCTCAGTATACGCCAACTATCCAGGCTCCACCCACGACAGTTTCATCTACAGAATGTCTATCCTAAACCGGGACATAGAAGCTGGGCGGCATGGCGATACATGGCTGCTGGGTGAGTATAAATGCCACTGCGCATGCATGCATGTCAGATACTGAGTAATGTCACAACCCCACTGATGATACCCATCACCACCTCCCCAGGGGACAGTGCCTACCCTCTCAGCACCCACATGATGACGCCAATTCGGAACCCCACCACGCCACCCCAGGTTAGATACAACACAGCCCACATTGCAACCCGGGGCATCGTGGAGCGCACATTCGGAGTGCTCAAGTCACGCTTCCGCTCCCTTGACCGTTCTGGCGGGCAGCTGTTATACGCTCCCCCAGTAGTGTGCAGGATCATAGTGGCAGCATGTGTCCTGAACAATGTTGCAACACGCCGGGGCCTGGCCGTGGACATGGTGGTGCCCCCACATCCCCAACCACATGCATGCCCACTGCGCATGGGAGGGGAAGGGCACGGGGTGAGGCAGCCCGTACGCAGCTCGTGGCTAATTACTTCACATAAAATCACACCCCTGTGGAGTGCACACAGCCCTGGCACATACCAGCTGACAATCAATGATGATTGTAACTGACAATTATGATGTGTCAATGGACAGTCAACTGTCACAACCATACCAGCCTGAGATTGTACATCTGGAAGTGTTCCATTGTGTGCTTCCCTACCTACACAAACACCACCAATGCTGTGTTCAAAAGACACACTTCCATGCTGCTAAAATCATTACCCCCTTGCAAGACACAACATGACAACAGTGCCATGTCACCCAACCCCTCCCCAGCACCGCCACCCAACACACCATGGCATGACATGCCATGTGAGAGCAAACAAAGTCATCCCCCAAACATGACACGTGTCACAAAGTACAGTGTCCCTAATGGAAACTGGCCACACACAATATGCCCACATAAATGTAGAAACAACACACATGACCAAATACTTACCACAATACAATCAACATCACGCACATCTGGGAGTCCACTGCTCACAACATGAGCTCCATCTCCAAAGTGGACGGCCTTGTGAAGACATGAGGAATGAACCTGCAAATTAGGAGGGAGACATGGATGCACAAGCACACATCAATACACCATGCAGTGCACAATACAACAACAATATGCACTAGGAATGTATACACAGTATTGACTACAGACTGCCCACACAGCTCATGGGAGTCCAACGTCACTGTGTAATTCACTGTCACTTGGGCACACCCTTTGCAAGCCCATGGAAACGGGAAGCAGGAGGGGTGTGTGTCTCACGAACCCAAGCATCTAACCCAAACTCAGGACAAGCCTGCATGTGCCCAGCTGGAATACAGTGGATGCCCACGGGAGCCACACAAGGCAACACACTGCAACAAATAATCAAAAATCAAAAATGGCCATGTGTGGGCCAGGAGGGGTGGGGGAGGCCACCCAGGAGGTCCGAGGACAGGGTGCCCACCAACAGCCACCTGCGTGAATGATGCGAAAAAAAAACACCTCCATGGCTCATGGCCTGCACGGCTACTAAATAGTGGGAGATTCACTGCTGGATTCGCTCTCCTCAACCTCTGCTTCTGCTGCCACAGGAGGTGGTGGTGCTATGGGAGGCAGCCCACGCAAAGCCCTAGTTTGGTCCTCCATGGCAGCAAGCATGCGGGTCTGGAAGGCCTCGTTCTGGAGGGATATGGTGCGGAGATCCCCATGCAACACCCGACGTGTTGCCCGGACCTCCGCCCGAGTTGCCTGCATCTCTGCTGAGAGCGTACGGGTGATGCGCTCCAGCAGCTGTTCCGTCCTGGTGACAGTGGAAGCCTCAAGGTCCACAAGAGTCTGCCTGAGGTGCCGGACCTCTCCCCTCAGGGCTTCCCCTCTGTCCCTGGGCATCTATAGAAATTGATTCCCTCAGATTGTCCAGGGCCGCCTGTTTGTCCCTGTTGGACACCAACATGTCCTCCCTGACTGATTGGCAAATGGAGTCTGTTGCCTGCTGTAGTAGCTCCATCTGCCTTTCTGGGGGGACAATGGAAGTGGCCACCCTCTCCATGGCTTGAGCAATCATTTCTGATGATGCTGCCTGTTGGTTGGCCATACCGTAAATGGATTGCTCCCATGCGGTATTGCCTGGTGGCGGACGGCCACCACATTGGCGGGCACCACACCTGTCTGGGGCAAGGCGAACTGCGCCTTGCTGTGTCGGCACTGCCTGAGCTGCAGGACTGCATTTCCCCTCTGAACTGCTGGCCCAGGAACAGGATCAGATGTTGCGGAGTGTGGCCCTGCATCCGTAACCACCAGAGGCGCACCTACCAACACTGACATCCCCATAGTGGGCTCTAACCCTGGTGCAGGTGGGTCGGACAGAACAGTATCCCTCCCATGAACACATACCTGCGAATCCACATAGGCCTCATCCGAATCAACACCTGAAAAGAGTTCTGGGGAGGTGCAGCCAGGGACACCCCTGGACAGTATGGCCTGCAGCAAGAGAGGGTTCTCCCCCACCACCAAACCACGTCCCACACTGGTGCCTGGTCGTGCTTCAGATCCCTCCTGGGCCTGCACCATCTCCTCTCCCTCAACAGCATCAGGTGTGTCATCCTCTGCAAAAATATGAAAGACAAAAAATGGGAACAGGCATTAGCACCATGGCACGCTATTAGGCCAGATAAGCTACAGTACCAGTACTTGATTTACACATGTCCCACATGACTATAACCCTCCCATGCATGCACTGTCCATGAGTTGGAAGGGGAGGAAAATGTCAGACACTGATGCCACCAAGATGGGAGAGCAACACATCAGCTGCATGCTGGCTAGCAGTGCCATCACACATTGGCCTGTGAGTGGCATGTCCAATACACATACATGACACATGCCATCACACAGATGGCATGTACCATAGGCATGTCATATATGTGACAATAGGGCAGAGTGATGCGCAGTAGAACCAGGTGAATTCCTACAATCAGCCTGAATGAACACAGCTAAATACGGAACAATGTTGTAGCAAGATGCCACTTCAAGGGCAACTGGCGCGATGTAGTGCAAAACGCCTACTGTGGCCAGAAGGGATACTGTAATACCCAAATTCCGGGGCGCCGAATGCATTGGATGAACCACATGGGTGGGCCAAAACACTCAGGCACACACACCCTGACCTGGCACTCAACCAGAACCCCTCCCACAAACAACATACACATGGATCACACACACATGCATGTGCACTCACCGGACAATGCCTCGTAATCTGGCAGTTCTCCCACACCTTGGATCTGCTCCTCTGTGACGTAGGTCCCAGCAACATGCTCATGTAGAGTGAGTTCTATGTCCACTTGTGGAGACCCACCTCCAGTCACCAGAGTTGCGGCATGACTTGAGGCCAGCTTTTTCTTAGCCCTACGCTTAAGGTCGTTCCAGCGCTTGTAGCACTCAACAGCTGTGCGCCTCATAAACCCAAGGGCACTTATGCTGTCCGCGATGGACTGCCAGTGTGCCTGACGTCGAGCAGGTGTAATCCTACACCCTGAAGTGACCAACATTTCGGCGTCATGTTCGGACACATACTGCACAAGTGCATCCAGTTCGGCATCATTGAAGCTAGGCTTCCTTGGCATGTGGACCGTGTAGCCGTGTCGGGGTCATCAGCCTGTACTGGACGAGCACTCTTCCTCTTTCTTTTTGTGGGTGGTGGGGATCCGGAGTGCCCTACGCCGCTCTGGACACTAGGGGCAGGAGCACCGGTGGACTGTGTAGTAGTAGTGTGCGATGGCACACTGACCACATGACTTTCTGCAGGCATTAGCTGAAGTGTGATGATGGCAGGGGGAACCTCAGTCTGATGTACCGGGACCAACACTGTCCTTGCTGGGGGAGTCAGATCTGGGGTGGACGGAGCTGCAGCTGCCCCTGCAGCCTCCCCACCCCGCCTACTCGGGGCAGCAGATGACATGGCTGCCCCTGTACCACGTGGCCTGGTGACACTGCCTTGCGCCGCCACCCGTGGCCTAGACATGTCGACCTGGAAGTCAGCCTGGGAGTCACCCTGTGCTAGGTCAGGTGCCACAACGGGCCGGTCCAACAAGGGCTGAGCAGGGATGGTGTCAGCCACGTTTCCATCAACCATGGGGGGGGGGGAATGTGTGTCCCTGACTGGTCCTCCACACGTGGGGGGCTAGGGGGAGTCTGCAAATCCTGGCCACGTCCACTACCTACGCCCACCTCTTGAGGCTCGCCCACCTTTGCCACCCTTACCACTTGCTCGCCTCCAAGGCATGGCACTGATGGAGTTGTGCGTATGGAAGTTGCAGTGGACAATTGTCCTGGGCAATTGGGGGTCAAAGGGGTAGGGTACTAGATGGAATTCGTACCCAAGTGCTCTAGCAAGGCTGTATGGAACCCCTGGGGAAAGATGACGGGTCACGCAACGCACAGGCACCCCTAAAACAGAAAATGACGTGCACGCGACCCCTCGTAGACCACGTGCGTGGGAAAAGGAACCTGCACTACACTGTGGCACCCAGAAACACAAAAATGAACGTATGCGTGTCACACGCAGCCTACAATGACCTCTGAAGGGGTACGCTACACACGGGGCTAGCACAGTTGGTAAATACGTGCGCGACTCACCGTCTGCCTGGGAAAAGAGCGTGAAAAATACACGCGTTGGCCACACTCCCGCCAAAAGAAGAATTGTACACTGTCTGAGGAGACAGGACAAAAGGAGAAGTCAACGCTGTTTGAGGAAACAGGTCGAAGAGAAAATCAGAAAAATACTGACAGAGGTAACAGGGAGTACGAACTAGAAACGCTGTGAAGTAAATCACGTGTGAACCGACAAGAAGTACAGATTTCACCCACTCGCTCTCCACGGGAAGCACGTACAAGGAAATGACGTACTACACGCACCTTTTAAACCGCACCACACGTCCAACGTCACTTCCGCGTATATGCACTGAGGCACTATCCTCCAATTACGCGGGCTGACACTCGGACGTGCAGTTTTTAGTCTTGTAACATTCCCCCGGGTACAGGGACACGCCCGCGCGTGTCACGTCACAGACGCGCCTGCGCTGTCAGGGCCTTTGGTCCAATGGAATCGCGTACCCAGGCCAATCGCGTGTGAAACTTCTCGCGCACCCCTGAAATAAACGCGCCCAGGCCAATCGCGTGTGGAACTTCTCGCGCACCTCTGAAATACACGCGCCCAGGCCAATCGCGTGTGGAACTTCTCGCGCACCTCAGGAATACACGCACACGCTCCCCCAGGCCCGATCGCGTGTGGAACTTCTCGCGCACCCCTGAAATACACACGCCCAGGCCAATCGCGTGTGGTACTTCTTGCGCACCCCTGAAATACACGCACCCAGGCAAATCGCGTGTGGAACTTCTCGCGCACCCCTGAAATACACACGCCCAGGCCAATCGCGTGTGGAACTTCTCACGCACCCCTGAAATACACGCGCCCAGGCAAATCGCATGTGGAACTTCTCGCGCACCCCTGAAATACACGCGCCCAGGCCAATCGCGTGTGGAACTTCTCGCGCACCTCTGAAATACACGTGCCCAGGCCAATCGCGTGTGAAACTTCTCGCGCACCCCTGAAATACACGCGCCCAGGCAAATCGCGTGTGGAACTTCTCGCGCACCTCAGAAATACACGCACACGCTCCCCCAGGCCCAATCGCGTGTGGAACTTCTCGCGCACCCCTGAAATACACGCACCCAGGCCAATCGCGTGTGGAACTTCTCGCGCACCCCTGAAATACACACGCCCAGGCAAATCGCGTGTGGAACTTCTCGCGCACCCCTGAAATACACGCGTCCAGGCCAATCGCGTGTGGAACTTCTCGCGCACCTCTGAAATACACGCGCCCAGGCCAATCGCGTGTGGAACTTCTCGCGCACCTCAGAAATACACGCACACGCTCCCCCAGGCACGATCGCGTGTGGAACTTCTCGCGCACCCCTGAAATACACGCACCCAGGCCAATCGCGTGTGGAACTTCTCACGCACCCCTGAAATACACGCGCCCAGGCAAATCGCGTGTGGAACTTCTCGCGCACCCCTGAAATACACGTGCCCAGGCAAATCGCGTGTGGAACTTCTCGCGCACCCCTGGAATACACGCACACGCTCCCCCAGGCCCGATCGCGTGTGGGCCTTCTCTGGCACACATTTTTTTCCTGCGCAGGGACGCTACCGCCTGCTTTCATGTGGCGGACATGTATGGGCCTGTGCGCGTCTTTGGCCGTGCGCTGTTTTTCCCTATTCGATTCCATGAATACGTGTTGTAGGCGAGCGTGTGGGCGTTCTGCGCACTTGCCTCCTGTACTTCCCCCATGACGCCCACATTTTCACGAGTTGTTCCCCATTCTGCGTGTGACGCCCCGTGTTACGCCTACTTTTGTTATGTGCGCCGCGCTATGTGCGAATTCGCTGTGGCCTTATCGCATGGCGTTCGATGACCTGTGCGCCAGCGTGCGCCAGCATGCGCCGCGCACTTTTTCAGCGCACATCCCACATTTTGCGCGTGCACGGACTTCCATGAATAGATGTGCGATGTTTTCTGTGCGATAATCACACTTGCACTGCGATAATCGCACTTGCACTGCGATTTTTGCTATTTCACTGCGAATCGCACGTTTTTGCCGTTTTTTCGGCGCACGTTGATTCCATGAATCGGCCTGACAGTTTCCAGGGCTCAGGAAGCTCAGACAGTAGCACAGCCCCAAGGGCAGTGCGTCAAAGGGAGGTTCGCTTAAGAAGCTGAAACCACACCAGATAAAGTTTCCCAGAGCACACAGCATACATGTATAAGCTTAACTAGTTTCAATTGGTAGCAGTGAGAAATAGACATACCCTTGAATACCAGGTGCAGGTAGCTAACGTACCAATTGATCCCATAAAAAATTAACACACAGTGCCCCAAACAGCCATCGAAGGAAAGCACACACGCACACGTGGAACAGCAGGAAATCCCAATAAACGGTCCAAATGATTTTAGCCCAGTGGTCCCTCACCACGTGATCTAAAAATAGTCATTAATTTAAGGCCTAATTCGATAGTGCATGGTCACTTTCCTAGTATGCCCAGACATCGAGACATGATGCCCAAGGCCATGAACGGGCTGGTGGATAGGCCTCAAGCCTTGGAACGAAATGGGAGTATTACTTTAACTGGATCATGGCAGTTCGCCCACTTCTCCTTCCCCACCATGTACCTTGGCACTGCATAAAGGTGTCTGAGGCCCGATGAGCAAATGACTGACAAATCAAACTATGTTGCACTATCAACCAGTGTAGCAGAGTGCCAACCAACAATATGCTAGATTGAAATGTATCATTTGTACAAAGATGTACCTAGTAGGAGTTATTAGTTGTGAAAGAACCAATAATAAAAGGTTCCACTTATAGATAATACATGTTCTATACTCTACCAACAAATCAAGTTAGAGAGCAGAGGTTTTTATGATAATTACTAACTAGGCCATCTTTCATGATGATTTCCTTGTTTAAAACCTTGTTCCTAACGCCATTTTGAGATTGTATTTTGTAACTTCTCCCAGCAGCTGTCTGCATTAGAATTAAGCTGGGTTTCTTCATGCACTTGGAGTTACTCTGTTATTGAGTTTTTATTTTGTATTGGTATTGGTATTTGGGCCTCTCTTAAAGGAATGGTTCGGTAACAAATTTTTATTGTCCCTACGGGTCGGCCATGTGTTTTTAAGCCTAAGTCGCACGATTTTAGAAAAATTTCCTATGGACCTTATCCGAGTTTTCGTCCATTAAACGCACACGAAAACAGGCACCAGGGCGCTGCCATTTCGTGATAATCCTATCACTTGCCCCATCGCCCTGGCTGACCTGCTTTTGCGGCACTAAATCATATCCCCCACCCCTGAGCCTGTCATCAGCAGACGCGTACTGCCCATTTCACAACGCCAAAGCACGTATCGTGTCAACAATCGCTGCGCTTCAGCTAATGATGTGTCACCATGGAAATGGCAGGAAGCCTCTTTACTCAATAAGTATAAACAGACCGTTTCACAACACACAGCAGCAGATTTTCGATTCCATTCCTCTCTCTGTGTTACTTTGAGTATTCTGTGACTCGTTTCTGTGCTCTGGTCAGCTACCTTCATTGCTTGTAGCCGTGTGAACAGATACCAGTACCACCGCTATAAATTATTTTCGTTTGTTTACCACACAATGGCTACAATAATGCCCTACATGTACGAGCCCGAGTATACCGAGGAGGAACTACTGGAAAGGGAAACATGTGAAAACGATGGGGCTTCGGACGGCAGTTGGCAGGACGAATCAACGGATGAAGACACTGGACCTAGTCGCATGGACGGTGTTTCCACCTGGTGCACATGCAATCGGTGCGAGCTAATGCCAATCGAGGATGAGAACTGCTGCTGCTGTGAAAACTCGGGATGCGTGGCCTACATTTCGGAAGTCGAGCCACGGCCGCAATGCATCACCGAGCTGCCAGACTTCACACGGTCCGTGTTAAGGATAATGATGGTGCTTATGCACGAACTTCGCGCAACTGTTCGTCCTCGTAATCCGAGTAACGAGTAAGTATACTCTGCTTGTGATGCCACTCCTATTTCATGGTCTTCTACTATATCCAAAATTACATATCATGTTAACGCATGAAAGTCGTTCAATAGTGTGCAGTCTCTAGATCTCTAGATAGCATTTGTCCAAGCAGAATGCCATTAGTTACAAGAATTGTCATTGACAACAAACGTTTAATAAACTTATCTTGTTCATTTAAAAACAGTTTGTATCATTCTTTTTCACCGGTGGTACCGGCTGGTGGCCTATCTTTCCTTTACATGGTGGCTTCACGGGAAGTTTGGACACCGCGTTCGAAGAGTAATACCCGCCTGTGCCATTCGTGCCATAAGAGAAACTTTCCCGAGTGACAGCGGTCAGTACAGGGGATTTTCCCTCACTGTGCTGCAACCTGACCTGTACAATGTGTAAAGTCTTGTATTTTTGTGCCATCAAAATAAGATACAAAATAAAACACCACATATATTTCAACAACGGTTGTTTCGATTTTTTAAATGAATGAAGTGTGTCTCCATTCAAGGATGGATGTCAGACATCTGTGCTCCGAATGGGTGAAGGTCAGGTCACTGTGAAGCGGGGTGGTCAGTATCTAAGCTAACATAATATATTCTCAATAATGCATGCACTAAATAACACTTGTTCAAAGTCTTTCAGTAGGTTATGTCTCTATAAAAGTCACACATATATCTATACTATCAATTAACATTGGATTATACAGGCCTTAGGTTAAGGGTCTTGACCACTATAATACACAGGTTGAAGTGTGGGTCTGTGCTCACAAGAATCTGTGGTATGTGTCATTTGTTATTGAAAGGCAACAATATAATGTGGTAGGGGTCTAATGTTAGTTGGGGATCTGCTAGGTGGGCATCATGGCGTGGTCAGTGGTCTGGCACATGAAGAGAATACCTTGCAGGGACACAGGGTCAGAATGGCAGTAAGTTTCCACTGGCGAGGGTGCGTGGGCAAGGACACGTTTGTGGAGATGAACGAGCTATGTGCTTAGTTCAGGCTGGTTCACATGCAGGACAGTGATCTCAGAGGAAGAGTGATGTGTTACATTTATTAGCTGTTGTAAATACCTCTGGAGTTATCCAGTCAGAGTGGGAACGAGGGTGGGGGCCATGTGCTCTGCGCGCTGTACTATCGCAGTGAGGCCTGGTCACCAAGATGGAGTGGAAAGGGGGTACAAAAATGGATGCCCATGTCCTGCTCAGTGGTCCCATCTATGCGAATGTCAACCATAGTTAACATCACATAAGGGCAAGGGGCAAACCCACTACTGGAGGCACTTGGTCCGAGTTTCTACTGAGAAGTAAAGGATGAGAGGGGCCTGATGGCCCCTCGCTCCCACACACTTGGCTGCACGCCCACCGGCCCACCCCCTATCAAAGGCATTTCGCACCCGTGGATGAGCGCTGCCATGGTGTGCTTTCAGGGGCGATAACGGCCAAGGTGCCAAACACCATGTACACTTCAAAAGGTATCCCACGCCCAGGGGCAATCGCTCACATGGCCTCCTCAGACCCCGTGTCTCCAGGCAGGCCTCCCCTGAGGCAGGCTGCCCCCCTGCAATCCACATTAGTGTGTCTCCATTCAGCAGTCTTCCTGTGCCTTGTCTGAACGCCCACCGGCCCATCCATCCACCCCCCCCCCATCAAAGGCATTTCGCACCCGTGGATGAGCGCTGCCATGGTGTGCTGTCAGGGGCGATAACGGCCAAGGTGCCAAACACCATGTACACTTCAAAAGGTATCCCACGCCCAGGGGCAATCGCTCACATGGCCTCCTCAGACCCTGTGTCTCCAGGCAGGCGAAGCCTGACACTGGCAGCCCCCCTGCAAACCACATAATACCACGACATACACACGTCATTCATTCACAAACACACCCCTGTTTCTAATACTTTATAAACCACTTGATATGTCTCATGAGAACATCTTTGTGCTTTGCAAGTCAACTCCTGAACGTTCTACCTGAGAAGCACTGAGATCTATGCTAATCTGCTCGTCGTCGTGCCATCTGTGACCGCTTCGAGCAAACTCGTCAGTGTACTACCTGTGGCCATCTACCTGCTCTCCTGCAACATACTGCTCGCCCTGCTGAATCCAACTGTTTGTTGGTCAAGGTAAGGTCATGTATCCTAGTCATATTTTGGTCATTTTTAAATTTCTATCTATTTGCGATTAGAGTACCCAATAGTGCTATGTTCATTTGGCTCATTGCTATTGACTTGAGTTTCAATTGTTATGCTATCGATAGATCTATTTATTTTCATCTGTGTCAATTGTCATCGAATTGCATCCTTCGGTGGTCCAGTCTATAATGTAAGCATGTTTCCTTCTCGTGCAAGACAGAACATCCAAGGGACGAGTCACATGTTCAGAGTTTAGTCACATCATTTATAAATTTCCGCAATTTCTGCAAATACTAAGACGCACATGATGAACTGGTATAGTTCCGGCGAGTAAAACAAACTTTGCATTGAACATTGTATGGTTCATTTACTTTTGTATCACATTTTTATTCATCAAGAATGTTTAATAATGTTGATATTTACTTTTCAGAATTTTCAACAATGCTTGCCTGTTCGATTAGCGGTTGCCCTTCGAAGACCCATGCTAAATCTGAAGGCACTACAATGCATGTATTCCCAAAAACTATTGATCGAATAAGAGAATGGGTCAGACATTGCGGATATCCACTGGATGAGCTAGAAAGTAGAGTCCAAGAAGTCTTACAGGACAAGAGGGGTGATCGATACTGCATCTGCAGCCGGCAGAATAAACGGCGAACAACACGAAAATTTCTTGCAAACGCTATTCCCACTCTATTCGTCCACATTCCGCCACTGGTGAGTCAAGTGTCCGTTTTTAGCTTTAGGCCTTGCGGTAGTGTGTAGGTAGCCGAATGGATTAATTGATATTTTAGGTGTTGTTTCCAATTTGTAATACTTTCGACACTGATATGAGTGTATAGCTTTTTGAAGAATGACATTTATCAATATATTATTTTTAGATTTCATAACCCACAAACAAAATCTATATATGGGCACAGGGAACTGTGCTATATTGTGCATTTTCAATAGCATTACTCAAGTATTCTGTCTTACATGGCAATTTTAAAATTGGCATTTCATTATCAAACAATAATTTACCTTTACAACTGCTTGACTATCCCTTGAATCTGAAGCAAGAACATTCTACTTCCGTGACGTGCTCGCAGTTATCAACCACTTCTAGCGCAAATCAGGTAATCTTACTTGGCTATTCCGCTACAGACTTGTTTTATGCATGTCAAGTAATAGTTTTTATGTATCGTGTGATTATTTTACCAATTGTTTGGTTAGTGCTTTCCAATTGATATACACCTAAGTTGTCGTCCCCTGGTGTTTGTTTTCAGTTATAATTAGTGTTATCCATACTAATGTAAGTACTGTCTTTCAGGGAGATGTTGAAGCATCCACCACATTGACAACAGCCCTAGATGTTCACAGCAGCACGAGGTATGGATACTGACAGCTCCATAAACCGTGATCATCAGGACTGGAATACTTGTCGTTTGTTCTACACCATGTTTCATTCGTGGTTAGCCATTGATATGTACCTGTGCGGTCGACCCCAAGTGTGTGTTATGTTTTCAATATTGTTATCCTTACTAATGCAAATACTATGTTTCAGGCAGTTTTGTTGAAGCGTCAACCCCCGCACTTGATGTGGAGCCTGACATTCAAGTAATTCCAGGGGAAGTGGAATCGGGACCATGCGGATACGAATCGGTGCAACAGCTTTCGGAAGTGCGCACTGCATTTACAACATCCCTAGATATTCTTCAGCAGCACGAGGTATGGATACTGACAGCTCCATCGAGCGTGATCATATAACGTGATTCCATTTGCTATAATGTCTTCCCTATTAACGCAAGTACTGTGTTTCAGGGAGACGATGGAGCTTCCACTACAATCACAACATCCCATTTAGATGATGCAGATGTAAAGAAATCGGAGAAATAAGTCGATTAAATCTGATCATATTTAAATATTCCTTGATTCTTTTAGACAAAGCATCATTTGTGGTTATCTCTTTATATGTACCTGTGCCGTCGACCCAAAGTGTGTGTATGTTTACAATAATGAAAACCATACTAACGCAAGTACTGTGTTTCAGGGAGTTGCTGATGCATCCTCTCCAATACAATCATTCATGGCAGTCCATGCAGAGCCAGAGGTATGGATACTGACAGTTCCATCGAACTAGGTCATCAGAGCTCGAATACTTGTCGTTTGATTGTTCTACACAATGTTTAAATCATGTTTAGCTATTGAGATGTACCTGTGTGTTCGTCCTCACGTGTGTTTTATGCTAACAATATTGTGATACATAGTAATGAAAGTACTATGTTTCAGGGAGTCGATGGAGCCTCATTCTGTGCTCTCTATGCGGATACAGAAAATATAGTCAGTGCAGCGCAACAGGAAGGGAAGAGATGCGGAAACGAATCGGAGCTACAGCGTGCAGATGTTGAAGGTCGAGTCAAAAAAATTGCAAAGAAAAGAAACAAAAATAAGGTTAGTTACAAACAGTTCATAACTTTAGAAAAGTTTTTGTGCTGGGGACTATTTTATGTTTTTTTCCAGTCAATTGTACTATACTTTATCTTGTGTTTAAACTGAACATCCCTTTTCCAATCTGTCCTCTAGTTACCCATGGGTGTACGAACTATACATACACAGACAGTGAAGCGAATGAGAGATGTTGCTTACCAGACCATTTACACTATGGAGGAACTATTAATTCAGACGCTGCGTGTTGAGACTGGAGATGCTCATGTCCAATGGCCAGAACATGAAATGAATGTGTCCGGAGAATCCAGTAAAGTTGTAAAGGAGCATTGCTACAGTGCGACTGCAACACCACAAGAAGATGATACTGAATGTATTGAAGATAGCTCTGAAGTAGTCGCAGATGAACTCACACAATCTACACCCGCCAAAAAATTGCCACCAAAAAAGCTGTTGACATTGTTGTGTTCTCCCATCAATGTTGAAGTAACAGATGTTGAAATGACAGAGAATGAACCAGCAGCAGCATTCACCGACGCATCAGAACCTGATATCGGCGATATTTCTTTCAATTCCACTGATATGTCCGCAACGATGCAGTCCGAAACAAGTGTGATGCCGGATGACAGTCTAATCAAAGAGGGCAAATACATAGGATTCGACAGTTGTTTGATGGATATTAAAAGTATGCTGAAATGTGGGCATTCCGTCAGAGGGAAAGTATGTGGGAAGCCATTGATTCATGTGACTCGTCAAAAACAAGGCAGTAACGTCACAATACATGCCGCCTGTAGATTAAATCATATGTTCTCATGGTATGCACAACCGATGCTGGGGAAACTGCCAGCAGGCAATCTACTGTGTGCAACTGCATCACTTTTTAGTGGCTCCAGTTTTAGAAAGTAGAGTCTTTCTTTCAGTTTGTGGGACTCCATTTCATTTCTAAAACGCAGTACTACAAATTCCAACATGATTATCTATTTCGGGCCATTAGTGATGCTATAGACAATTGTTCAATTTTCCAAGCAAGTACATTCGAAGGCAAACGATTCAGGCTAGCCGGCGATGGACAGTGCGACAGCCCTGGATTTTCTGCCAAGTACTGCACTTACCACTTTCAGGACATGGATAGTAAGAAAGTTGTGGGTTCGGTGGTCGTGCAGGTGTCCCAATGTAAATCCTCAGTGGCCATGGAGAAACTAGGATTTATAAAATCAGTGGAATATCTACAATCGAGAGGCATGCACATCGACCTCGTAGCCACAGACAGACACGTTTCAATTGCCAAGACAATGAGAGAGCAGTTCCCACATATTAAACATCAATTTGATGTATGGCATCTTGCTAAATCAATCAATAAGAAAATCTCGGCTGCAGGGAAAAAACAAGGTTTGGAAAGTATTTCACAGTGGTCCCAGTCTATCAACAACCATCTTTGGTGGAGCTCCAAAACTTGTGAAGGGTCAGTGGAAATCCTACTTGAAAAATGGCGATCACTGATGCACCACTGTACCAACGTTCACCGCTGGACAGAAAACCTACATTTCCGCCAATGTGAACATAGCCCTTTGTCCCCAGAGGAGGCATGGAAGAAGAAGTGGTTGGTTCCATCTTCACCCACACACAAAAGATTGTTTTCGATAAAACTCTATCAAGAGATTTGAGGGGGCTGACAGAATTCTGTCACACAGGAGGTTTGGCAGTCTTCCACAATTTGTGCCTAAAGTACAGGCCAAAGTGCTTGCATTTCAGCATGCAGGGCATGAAACATAGGACTCTACTTGCGGTCTTGGCCCATAACGAGAATGTGTGCCGTGAACAAAATCAAGAACTACAGGTAATGTAGGAATGCTTCGCTACACTACGGCCTTTGCAAAAAGAAGTAAGCAATGGGTGATCAAACCATTCTATGAGGAAATGGAATTCGACTTTGTTGAAGGCCTTAGTGTTGCTGTACTCAAGAAGCATAGATATGGAATTTTGAGCGTTTCTGTGCAGAGCACTGATGCATTGCCACCAAACATTGCCAGTGTGCCATGTCCACCCAAAGAAGAACTCGTTGAGAAGTACAAATCCCAGTTTAAATCATTATAATCTGATTGTCTTTTTGTAAAAAAAGTTATTGTACAGTGTACATACAAAGTATGCAAACCCTAACCCCTACCTTCACCATCCTGGGTGGCGAACAACCTGGATGTCATCTTTGACTTCTCTCTCTATTCACCTCATATCGCTGACCTTGTCAATATGTGTATGTATATATTTTTGTATATGTAACTAAGTTTCGCAATCTCATGTAAATGCTGTGCACTGTTAACCAATGGGAGGCTTGCGTATTGCAAATAATAAAACAAACAATAAATCTCACTTTCAACTCAACTCCTCAGGTACTTTATACTTTCCCTGACCTTCCCCCAAAAAGTCAATATCCCCATAGTTATGGTCTCTAGGGCTGCAAAGCTCGCGGACAAGGAGGACAAAATTGGGGGCCTTAGAACGCGCCAAGCGAGCAGTTGCAAATGGGAGAGAAGCCAGTTCGCATTTGCACATTGAGGCCCAGTACATAGATGGATTCGAAAATTCAAGTTCTCACAGATGGCTTTCCTACGGGATGTTGCAAAGTAAGAATGTATGCTCATTTCGAGTGAAGGTCAGCGGCTTTGATTTTCAGATTGCGGCCTGAAGAAGCCCACAACTCGCACTGGCAGTATAAGGTTCTATTGTTTTTTGACCTTGAGAGACAGGGACCATGCTGAAAGGACTTCATTTGAAGGAGGGGTGCAATAACGTAAGACGATAAGGCAGAAAATTCAGAAACTAGACAGAGTTTCATGTTAGTTCAGTATACGAAAAACCGTTGTCACGAGCACAGTGGGATTTACGGACTGCATTACGCAGAGTCACAATGGAAATTGCAAATATAATGTAAGTAACTCTTTAGACGCTATTATACTGGAATGAAGAATTAATGAATGGATGAATGAATGAATGAATGAAGAGCAAGTAAAACGTTTGTGGGATCGTCTTTGTACCGAGCACATGGGCATGCAGGTCCACATTCCACACGCATGTAGACAAACAGTTGTTTCTCATTGTGTGTTTACCTCGATTTATTTCGTTAGTTTTCGCATTGATTTTAGAGCCGAACATTCTCCATTGCACTATCCTTGCAAGCAAATAGTTTCTGATCGGCCATAATAAATAAAATGAATAATAGTAATAAAGATCGGCTGGCGAGACTATTTATAATTTTTATGTTTTCAAAACAGGTATATCCTACCCTACTTCTACTGCTACCAGTTTCAGACCCCGGCAGATGGTTTTTTCAACCGCCAGCTGCAGCTTCTCGTAAACAACTGCACCACTTTGACGATCTTATGGGACGGTCGCCAAGTGCCCATATGCCCTTACGCGGTACTAGTGGCTAGAAGCAATATATCAACCTTTACGCTGGCCTAGTGCCTAGTTGATGGAACAGCGTTGCGGTTCACCGTGCGACCAAAGTGCTTCTTTTAACGAAAACCAACACCCTGTGTACCATAAAGGAACAACGTGTGACTCGCGATGAAACGGAACAGCATTTGCGGAAAGAGAGAAAAGAAAAAAAAAAATCACATTCCGGTTTAATATGCCAATTGCTGAATATTTTATAAACATTTAATGTCAAATAAGTGTACTTTACCAAATGTACCGTGTTGCTGTTTGATTTTAAAGTACAGTTTCATATTCCGAATTGTGGCGCGCTGTGTTGTGAGTTGATCTGTGTTGGTTTCCGGGTTTTGTGTGAAGTCGCGTAGAAGACGACTGGGCGCGTTTGCCTACGCAGCACAGTAACGTTACGGAGAGAGGCAGGGAATATGAATGTTTTCATAATGTCAGGCTCACGGGTGGGGGATATGATTTAGTGCCACAAAAGCAGGTCAGCCAGGGCGATGCGGCAAGTGATAGGATTATCACAAAATGGCAGCACCCTGGTGCCTGTTTTCGCGTGCGTTTAATGGACGAAAACTCGGGTAAGGTCCGTACGAAATATTTCTAAAATCGAGCGACTTAGGCTTAAAAACACATGGCCGACCCGTAGGGACAATAACATTTTTCGACCAAACCATTCCTTTAACATTTGGAGGCACTGCTGAGATTGCCAGTGTCTGACAGAGGGTTGAGGACTCCTTGCTGTGGTTCTCTTGGGCAGCCTCCACCTGCAGGAAGAGGTTCATGCATGCACCTGAGAAGCGGTTGGCAGGAGCCCAGTTCAGGCAAAAGTCCTGCCAAGTCTCACAGACAGCAATACCATGTGCAATGGGTTAAAGACACAGCCAGTAAAATGTATCAGCCATGACCCAAGTAGGGACACACTCAAATCATCTGCTGAAACATATGCACACATACCTGTATGCCACACACAAGGGAAATACATTACAGAGCAGATTAAGCACACTCGAATTGTGGAAAATGTTTGAGGAGGAGGTCAAAAAAAGAGAATATAGGCAGAAGAGAAGAAGCTATAGTGATTGTACAGCCAACAGCTCCTTCTCCCCCTCAACCATACGTTTTGCTCTGAACTGTGCCAGGGTTATATCTATTGCAGGCTGCTGCAGGTTACAACAATCCTAGATATGTGCCCCAAAAAGCAGGAGGTGAGATTAAGGAAAAGGAAAGTCACTCAAGGAGTACATTGGCAACACGAGTTGAAAATGAAAAATGGCGCAGTTTAGAAGCGCAGCTAAAGGAAACGAGAGGAGAGTTAAAAAAGTGAAGAACATAAGGGGGGAGTAAAAGAGGCAGCTGTAACACCAGACAAATGGGTGGGAGGACAGATACTATTTAAAATGGCGGACAGAAAATGTAATGTAATGACAATGTAAAGGCCCTGTAGAGAGAGAATGAGCAGGAGAGAAGAGTACAGGAGAGACATTAATGGTATCATTAATAGAAGAATGACAGGGAACAGAGAAAGAGAAGGAAGCGTGAGAGGGCCGTGGACAACATTAGAAGAAACAGAAAAGATTAAATTGAGAAAGGAGTGTATGTCGAGTGGAGGAAAAGGCAGCGAGGTGCAGGATGAAATATAGGAAGAGGAAGAAGAGAGAAGAGTGGGAAAATTAAAAGGAGGAAGAAGAGGGACACAAGCCCCTCAACCACGTGAGCCCAAAAGAGTGTCCACTAATATATGTGCAGGATTATGAACTGTTATGAGCAGAGCTACATTGTTCTCGGAGCTCCTCCTAATAAATACCAGAAGGAAAACAAACACTGTACGTAAACAGATTAAGGAACTTGGCAGACTGCCAAGCAGGCTGCATGATGGTAGTGTCAAAGGGACGAAGAGCGAGGTTCCCGTGTGCAAGGCAGGGTTGACACAGTTACCATTGCTCCATAAGGGGAAGGGACTAGCTCAGTATATTCTGTGGCCACAAACACATAAGAACAATTTGGTGGCTAACCTACCATCGCTGACAGCAGGGGCAGGGAAGGGGATTTATGAGTTGGAAAAAAGGCAGGTATGACGTTGGCGCTAGGGGACATGAAGAGTCTACTAGCCTCAATATTAGGAGAATAGGAAAAGGATGTATAGATAACGGCAGGTTACCCTACTGTGACGGAACAAAATAACACACATGATGGTTCAACTTTTAACAATTGCAGAACGCCCGTTTGGAGGGCATTAAGACTACAATACCCAGACACATCAGACATGAGTGTGATTATGATACGCAAAATGAGGATAGAGGAGAATCCAGCTGCATTTACCCAAGAAATACAAGAGAAATGGCGTTTAGAAACAAGGGAGAGTTGGGACAAAAATATACCTGTGTTTAATCTTATATTAGGGTCTCCCCAAAGAAGTGCAGAAGCAGCTGAAGAAAATAATAAATATTGCGATGATACAATAGCTCAGGATACAGTTGAATATTGTCCATTATTGTCAAATGGGACAAGAAAAGGAGAGAAATAAGGTAGAACAGAGGAAGCTAAATTTGTGTAAAAGAAATTGTCATAAATAACAGTGGACGGAGTGATAATGAATGTTGGGGCAGAAAATTATGAGCATGAATATCAACAGCAGGGGTGAACGTATATTTGGGAGAGCGAGGAGAGAGTAGCTTTTACCCCAGGGGGAGGGGGTATGTGCCGAGGGGAAGGGGATATGGACCTGAAGGAGGTTTTGGTGGGATGGGAGCATGATTTGGAGGTTTTGGAGCAGAGTATTGGACATGCGGGAGAACAGGGCATTATGCACGAGCATGTAGGAGCAGAGGGGCAATGAATGAAGGATGGCAACAACCCGGCCCAAGAGGGGCGCCTGCATTTCCCCCACAATATTATGCACAGACACAGCAAGAACAGGGGACGTTTGAATACACACAAAAGCAAATATTCCTATAGCATGACACACAGACGCAGCCACGGATGCACCATACACCACAGCCACAGAAGCCCCAATTACAACATCAGCAACAGCCACAAGTACATCCACAATCACAAACACTGAACCCATTACACATGCAAACGCAACAGTCCAGACAGTGGGACAGGAACATATTGCCACAGACTCCAGTGCCTGCGATAAGTTGTGCAACAGTGGTAGGAGGGAATCTCTTCACAGGAACAGGGAAGAGCATTTACCCTCAATAGGACAGACCACAGAGAAGTTTGATGTGTCCAGTACTATCAGTAACTGCCGACCGGAAGAGGAATCCTAGATGGGGGTGAGAATAGGACATAGGATGTTCTCTTTCTTGGTTGACACTGTTGTAAAGCAACCACAGGAGGGGGGTGTCTGTACTCCTGCTCTCTATATGGCAGAGGTGAGGCACAGAGGACCCCTGCCAATATTCTCTATTACGGTAGCAATGGATGAGCAATCGAGGCCTAGCTTCTCAGGAGGTTGATGCGGGCTGGTTCTTAAGTACAGTGTAGTCCCAAGCACCCACAAAGGAATGTCAACACAGCTCTTTATATCAATAAAGTTCAAGGTTATATACACAATCACGATAATACACGATAATACACTTTGTGCTCTGATAATTCTAAAATGGTAAATATATACAGATCTAGGTGGTACCACTCTTTCTCTGATTCCATTAAAATGCGACCACAGCTGACAGCCCCAAATAGCATTAGAATCAACACAGTAAAACTATATCAATATAGACTTAGGAGGAAGACAAATTGGTTAGACAATTGGCAGAATACTGAGCCCCTATCACTAGGCACAGTTCCGTATGAGGATCCCCCCAACTGGGCAACCTGTAAATGAAGATACGCTACAAGCCCAGTCCATATATGGTCTACTAGAGTCTTATATTCTTCTATAGTTCTGCAACCCAAATGTACCTTGTGCTGTAGAGTTCTTCATCAGGGAATCAACAAGCCCTTCTTGAGTGCACCCCCTATCAGGCAGGAGCCAGGGGTCGTCGAACTTCCGAGATGAATAAAGGGAGAACGTTGTCGTGGAGGGAGCAGCTTCGATCTTCGCGGTGCTCGTTGACGAAAGCTCGTGAACATCCTGTGAAGAAGAGGCGTGCGGTGCAACTTCGACGATGAGTGTTCATTGCTGCAAAGAGTCAGTGAAGAACTTTGGCCCAGCAAGGGCATTGGGTCGTCAGCGTCTGGCATCGGCGAATGGGACATGACCACAGCTTGCTTCAGTAGCTTTGTCGGCGTCTCTGAGGTCTTTGGGTAGCTGGAAACCCACCGGCGGATTCTCCTCGGTCGTCGACGGCCTTGACTTTCTCCGGGAGGACGAAAGCGGTCGACGATGAGGAACAAGGGAGTCCTTGGATCAAATGTTCGTAGGCAATGGGAGCACAGCGGCTCTGGTCGGCGACGGTGGACGGCTGTGCGGTGCTTCTCTTCATTCTTCTTGGCGGTCCCCGTCTCTGGTCGGCAGCCTTTCCGTAGGTCTGTCTACCAGGGAGCTCTGTCAAAGATCAGCTGGTGCACGATGGTCCCTCATAGCTTATGGAGAGGTCTCCTAGCCAGTTCCTCTCTTGGATCAGTTCTTGAAGGCACAGCAGCTTTCAGATTGCAAGGAAAGGAACAGTGGTTCACCTTCTTCTTCTGGATCGGCTTATAGAGTAAGCATCAAGTATCAACTTCAGCTTCTAAACTTCGTCAGTTTCGATGTCAGTTTCTACTTCAGCTTCTGAATGATTTCTAGCAGTGAGAGGCCCCCAGATATACTGTTGATCTCCCATTCACTCTGCTGGGTCTCACCCAGGCAACCAATCACTCAGAAGGGCATTCAGGCAGTCAGACAATCAGGCCATTCTTCTCCATCCAGACACTCAGAACACAGAATGCGGATTCATCACACACTCCATTCAACCAGATCCCACCCCATGGGCGAACCCACAACATACAGTCATTGGGAAGGCTCCAGCCAGTCTGGCCTGGACTTCCACACAATACCATATAGGGAACTTCCACCCAAAAGCCGGTCAGGGGGAAGGGATCTGTCCCTGACTCTGGTCAGGTCTTCCCGGGACATAGCGAAACAAGGTAATAAGTGTTGGAAAGCAAGAGGTCATGGGGGCCATCTTGTCTCCATCAGGAATCCACCAATTCCAATGACAGGGCCTGGGCATCCCAAAATGGAGGACGCTCAGGGCACCTATCAATTCAGCACAGAGCTGCCATCAGCCCGTACCCAGCTCTGTGGGCCACACACAGGTGCCCAAAGACATACACTAGGAGTACAGGGTTGTACTCCCACCCATGGGTGCCACAAGGGTATCCCAAGGGTCTGGTCACCAAACCAAATACAGGAAGAGCCGCACCACCAGGAGTCCCACATGAACTCCTGCGCGGAAAACAAGTCAGAACACATGATAAAAAGCAATGAAGGACAAGGATTCAGAGGCCCTGTCCCTCCAATGCATTTCCAGCATCACAACCGGGGGCAAGAAGATCTTGTGCTAACGATGGACGCATAAGGGTTCTCTGGGGCTATGACAAAGGTTCTATTTGCAAAAGAGCTACCTATAACAGTAGGAGAAGACACCATGGCTGCACCCTTGTTGTATTCCCGGAAAACACAGTTTAATATACTGGGAAGAGACTTAATGAGTATATTAATTATGACTATTTCATTTACTGAGGAAGGGATAATATGTTAGACAACAGGCAAACATTATGCACATGCAAAAAAATTCCTACAAGCATTCCACGGTCCAAAAGCATTCTGAGGAATGTCTTTAAAATGCAGAAATATGTCTTTATAAAGTACATGTGTTCCTAGGTTGGTTCCCATGAATTAAGAACACGTTGTTACGATTACCGACAGAGATTTTATTTAGAGCAGAAGTACCCACGGATGTGGCAGAAGGGCAGATAATAACAATACACTTTAGATGCAGCAGTAGGATGCGAGGACAGAGTAGCGTTACATGGCACAGATGAGGAAGGTGTTAACTGACTCAACATTGTGGTTAAGTGACATGACAGATGATGAGCTATTTGAAGATGATGAAGTACTTTTTGAGAATTCTTTTCCATAAATAATTGTATATACAGTACATGGAAAAGCCCCAGATAATATTGTTGCCTAGAAGGGTACGAATATTTCTGCAACAAAATTTGGCAAAAGAACCAAGTGTACTGTGGACCAGCAGACCATAGTACAGGAATTGGAGCAGTACAAATAAAATTGGAAGATGGAGAAATTCTACAGCTAGTTAAAAAATATCCCAAATCAAGGGAATCAGATAAGGGCATTTATGAAATGATTGCCGCCTTGATGCAACAGGGTATCATTGTGCCATCCGAATCCCCATGCACACAGTGGTGTACCCTGTGAAAAAAGGGCGGGTCTTGAAGATTTACTCAGGATTTATGTCCCTTAAGCAACTTCGTGGAGGTGGAGTTTACAGTTGTGCCCAACCAGCTATAATTCTGTGTAACATACCACCTACTGCTAGCGATTTTACAGTGATTGACTTAAAGAATGCTTTCTTTTCCATTCCATTGGATGTAGACTCAATACCTCACAGCATTTATGTATCGCAGGATCCGCCTTCAACACACAAGCCTCCCATAGGGGCACTGTGAGTCCCCCAGTGTTTTCTACAGAGTGCTACAGATGCTACAGATGCACTTGGGAAACAGGGACACTCAGTGCAATCATACAGTGCATTGATGATTTGCTGGTGTGCAGCATCATGGAGGAAGAGTGCAGGGCAGAATCAGTAACGCTATTATTAGTATTGGATGTCAAAGGATATAAGGTAGACAAAAACAAATTGCAGTATTGTCAAGAAGTATTATATCTGAGTTAGATAATATCAAAAGAAGGGAGGAGGGTGACACCTGACAGAGCAGAGGCAATTGTAAATACGCCCCGCCTAAAGACAGTGAAGGAACTACAGCAATTCTTAGGCCCATGTAAATATTGTAACGTCTGGGTCTTCGACTACAGCACGTACATTCTGCCTCTTTTAGAAGGATTGAAGGAAGCACAGAAACAGCAGAGCCCCCTCTACTGTGGACAGATATGATGATCAATGTATTTGAAGAACTAAAACAAGCGATAAGCACAGAACCCATATTGGGAATACCAGAACACAAGGAAGAACTTTTTCTATTTTCACATTCAAATGGATATGTGAGGACAACTGTCCTCAAACAGAAAACCTCAATGGGGCACAAGCACCCCTCATATTCCAGTGGAATCCTAGATCCAGTGATGAGAGGGCATTTCCCATGTGAACACACACTGGGTGCAGCAGCCTTTGCCATAGAAAAATCATCAGCAATAATGATGGGCTGTGCAGTAACATTGTATGTGGAGCACTCCCCGTTTGTGGTTCTTGAAAAATCAAAGTCCATGCTCACTAAACAGCGAGCATCTAGATACAAGGTCATACTGTCCAATCTGTCAACAAAAATTGTAATATGTCGGACAGTGAACACTGCAAGATTTATTGCCGAACCAGTGGAGGGAGGAGAATGGGGCCATGACTGTTCAACATAGATAGGGCCTTACCTTCCTTCTTCATGGCGCCTGGATGCCCTCGGGCTTTGGCGCCTTACATATAAAAACATAACATACACAGACATACATGATGATGATGTACCCCCAGTAGGAGAAACAAAGTTAGAGGGGGGGGAGGTGGTATTCATTGACTGTTCATCGGCGATAGATCAGAGCCCTGGATTGCGATATTCAGGTGCAGCAGTGATAAGGAGTAAGGGTGATAATTTTGAGAGTGTGTCAAGTATCAGATTACCTGAACATTTTTCTGTGCAGGCTGCTGAGTTAGTGAAGATGATACTAGCATTTTAAGAGCCCGAGGACCATGTAGTGATGATATGCTCTGACTCCATCTATGTGACATCTATGGTACACTCACAACTGTCCCGGTGGAGAAGGAGGGGCTTCCAGCACAGAGATGGCACACCAATACAACATGCTCCATTACTTGGAAGATTACTAGATGCACTGGCATACCCATGGTGACCGCAATGGTGCAGTGCGCAGCCCACACGTGGGGCACAGATTTGTTTTCCCATTGTAATGAAGCAAAGGATGCAGAAGCAAAAAGGGCAGCCTTTTTTCCACAAATAGCAGATATTGCAATCGTTCCACATACAAGCATGCTCAACAGGAAGACTATAATGTATTACCATTAACACAAATAGTGGAACTACTGGGGCACATATCACAGACAGAGCAGGAGCTGTGGATAAAGTGGGGATGTTCATTATCCCCCACTGATCTGGTGTGGTGACAAAATAGCACAGGGAAGCCTGTAATTGCTTAAGTTAACGTTAGACCAACTTCACTACCCAACACATACCACAAGAGAGTATGTGGCAGCAGATGTTTCCGAAGATTGGTTCATACCAAAGTTGCATGAGGATGTTGTTAATTTTATTATCAATTGTGCCACATGCCAGCAATACACTGTTGGACATACCTTCAGAACGATGGAAGGAGAAATACCCCATCCTACAGGCCCTTTTCGGCATTTGCATATCGACTATGTTGATATGGTCCAAAAGTAATGGATACAAATATATGATAGTGGTGGTGTGTCCCTTTTTGCAATGGATAGAAGCGGGACCATGTACCCATGCAGATGCCAAGCGTACGTGACGTGGTTACCCAATGGGGAATGTGCAAAGTGTTATGGTCGGATAATGGACCACACCTTGTAAATGGGATATTTTCTGAAGTGACATCACTGCTTGGCATCAAGCACAAGCTCTGTTCTACTAATCGCCCACAGGCCAACCACCTTGCAGAATGCCTCAACAGCCTCTTAAAGGAACGCAATGCTAAATTGAAAGATATGTTAAACAAAAATTGGATGCAGTGCCTTCCCCTGGCTCTTTTGGCCCTACGCAACCAGCCAGGCTCAGACCACTACCTCACACCCCATGAAATAGTGACAGGTAGACAGATGCATGTCCCTAATACTCGTCCCACATGTGCTTGATTGGATGCAAAATGTTATGCAACTGTGCTAGGAGAAGAAATGCATGATAATTTGACAGCCATGACTAATGTTTAAAATGTATTTTTCGACAGATAAAAGGTGCAGGGGGGGGGCAAGAAGCAACCAATGACAACAGCGAAAACATTGTAGATGTAAATGCTGCAATACTCCCTTGCTATTATCCCAGGTGACTTAGTTTATGTGCTGAACTTTATCTGCTAGTTCCACAAGCCAAGCTTGAGGGCCCATTTTCTGTCCAGTATGCAACCCCCACCGCAGTAAAGGTACGTGGCAGAAAAGCATGGCGTGCATATAGGTGAAATGAAACAATACCTAGGCACGGCCCCCCTGTTGGACGAAGGTGATGAAGAAGAGGTGACCAGAACCCAGATGAGAGGGAGGACGAGAGCTGGCCAGTAATGTGAGACCTGACATCATACAAAAGAGCTATGTATTTCCGAAGAGCAAGAGATAATATCTCTTTAATATCTCAACATATGAGTAGAAGAAAATATCTGGAGAAGATGGACTCCATTAGTATTATGATTGGTGCTTTTTTTCTTTTTTGGTTTGTCTATACAATGGCAGTGAAAGTTTTGGCTGATAATACTACTAATGTAGCTGCTAACATAAGTGAATACATTATTAGGGCTAGCAGAGAAGTTATGGATGACGGCTACCTCCTAAGAGAACATTTTCAAGGTTTCACTCACAAAACTAACAACCTTTTGTATTGTCATCTGACCATGGTAGGAAGGAATAAATCAGATGAAAACTGCTTTGTGTGCTCGCTCCTTCCGTATGCTTTGGGAATTTCCAGATTGTTTGTGGCCGAGGAAATCCCAGTCAACAGGGCACACTGCTTAACTTACACTGCACTATGCAAAACAAGGGGACAATTCCAGGGAAGTTCGGCTTCCATAAAATGGGTGACAAAAGCAGATTCCCTTGATGAAGATAACTTTATCAAGGAAAAGACAGTGATCAACAAGGTGATGAAATATATATTGTCGTGCCACGAAGAGGTGAGGTGACAGTGAGAGAGCACCCCTTGTTAAAATGTACTGACAAAGAAGGGGAAGAAATACTATTTTGTTGGGACAAACCACAGTTACACATAGCAGGAGAAGTGTTCACCCCTTGAGGTTGGGTTGAAGGGTATCCTGTAGAAAATGCTAATAAAAAGTGCCTGGAAGAATGGAGCCAATATGCAAGACTGTTGACATGGATGGATGACGAAGAAGGGCTAGTTCACATGACAAGGATAGAAAACCCATTGCTGTGTTTCAGAAACAATGGCACAGTGCAGATAGAAAACAATGAACGATTTAAACACATCATGGACCTGCCAGGCATTAAAGTAGGCACATCAGTGTTAATAGACCACTATTGGGCCTGTGGTTCATGGACCTATATGTAGCTACCGCCAAATTGGGGTGTCATCTGCTCAATAGCAGTGTTACATGCACTAGCACTTGTGGTGCCTCAAAGTAATGTGGTGCAAACAGTAGACTACCCTTTGGTAAAAAGGGATCAGAAGGAGAAAAGACACAAAATGTGACAATGTACCAAAAGAGACTTATGTTTTGAAGGAATCCGTCAATGCACTAAATTCTATCCCATCCGAACAAAGGCTGTTCAGCAAGGCATATATGTTCTTTCATGGCTTCTTGCACCTGCCTTGTAATCAGTAGCATATGCCAAATGGTTGCAGATTACTAGATGGGAGTTACTGCAGGCCATTAATGAAACCGAGAAGGGGCTCAATGCAATTAAGGAAGAGCTGAGTGCTATCAGATGGATGACTCTCCAGAACAGGTGCGTCCTCATCCTCCACACTGTTATGGAGGGAAGAGTGTATGCAGAAATTGGCTCAAGTTGCTGCATATTTAAACCTGCACATGATGAGCAGAATGGGAGTTTGACAGAAGCAATAACGTTGGTGCAAAAGTTTCACACAAAAATGGTCCAGGAAAGTAGTGAAGCTGAGGATGAGGACTGGTTTACGGCTCTGTTCTCATGAGTGCCTTCCTGGCTAGGTAACACGTTTCAAATATTACTGGCAGCCCTGGCATTAGTATTCACAGGTCTTTGTGTCCTGCAAATAATAGTATCACAGTGCAGGAAAACTGGCGAAAGGGTTGTAGAGGAACACATGAGGACAGTGAAATTGGGTAAAAACAATGTGGTACACATCCATGCCCAAACAGATGAACAACATCAAATGCACACCATTGATAGACCAATACGTCCCCCAGACACTGTGTTCGAACCCCCTTTTGACTCAGCACTAGGTCAATTGAGAAGGCGATGGGAAATGTTGCTTCATGTAATATAGGCCAGAAGAATATGTAGAACAAGGAGTCCACTTGAGGGGATCCTATACCTCCTTTCAACGGTAACCAGTGAAAGTCATCCAGACCAAGGTGGTTTTGGTAAACTTGGCTACACAGTACTCTTTGAGCATGTCTACCACGTACTGTGGGTGCCATAGACTAGAAGTTAAAGGGTGAAAGCACTGAAGAGCTTTGTGGGGGTTTCCTAATGTAAAGAGTGAACAAGGGATTAATGACGACCAGTTTTTTCCTTCTCTGCAAGTTTTATGAAGCTGGATTTCAGAGTGTTATTAAAACTCGCAAATCCATGTGGTATAGAGAGGTCAGTAAGGACTTAATGTCCAATAACTCTTTCATATCGCTCATGAGTTTGTTCATTGCTGCCCTTCCCCATTAATTTAATACCAGAGTTAGGTTTCTAAGCGCAGAACCGGGATTCGAACCTGTTGCTGTGTGTGGTCTTGCTTCCAAGACAAACACGTTGCCCCTTTGCTCCGTTCACAAGGTTTAAGATTTCTTCTCGGTGGTTTAATACAAGCGGTGTTATTTTGGCTCTTAGGAGAAATGCCTCTGGATGTTGGATACATAGGTTATGCTCACAAGTATATACTTGTTCTCCAGTTTAGAAGGTTCAAGTGGACCTACAATGTTCATGGAAATGCATGATAATGGGAATTTGACTATTGATAATTGCTTCAGGAGGGCAGATCATGTGAGCAGGGATGTCATTTGGGGGTCGCAACTTCAACCCCTGGGACTCCCTTGAGACCCCAAATTTAAAAAGATCAGTGTGAAGGCTGGGCCGGAGAGCCACTCAGCATGGGTTGGAGTCGGCCGTGACATGTGGCACATGCCACGTTCAACTCCAACCCCTTCTCCCTCGGCTTCCTTGCAGCTCACATACAGGAACCAGGAAGATATCACAGATTCCTGGTTCCCGTTTGTGAGCAGCACGGAGGAGCTGAGGGGGCCTGGAAGGACAGACCGAATCTGCAAGAAAAAGGTAAGAAGGATATTGTTTTGTAATATGATGTGTGTTTTGCATGTGTGAAGTGCGTGTCAGATGTATGTATGTGAAGGGTGGGTGAATGAGAAGTGATCTGATGTGTGTTTTTAAATGTCCTGTGTGGGTGGGTGTGTGCCTGTGTAGAGAATGTAATGAGTGGATGCAAGAGAATGTGTGAGTGACTGGTGGGGGAATGGGAAGTGATGTGATGTGTGTTTCTGAATGTTCTGGGTGGGTGGGTGTGTGTGCAGAGAATGCAATGAGTGCATGTAATAGAAGGTGTGAGTGACTGGTGGGTGAATGAGAAGTGATGTGACATGTGTTTTTGAATGTTCTGGGTGGGTAGGTGGTTGTTGGCAGCGCCTGTGTAGGGAATGCAATGGGTGGCGGTAAGACAAGGTGTATGATTGAGTGACTGGTGGATGAGTGAATGAGTATGAATGTGATGGCACGTTTTTGAATGTTCTGGGTGGTTAGGTGGCTGTGTGCAACACCTGTGTAGAAAATGCAATGGGTGGAGGTAAGAAAAGGTGTATGATTGAGGGACTGGTGGGTGAATGAGTATGAATGTGATGGCGTGTTTTTGAATGTTCTGGATGGGCGGGTGTGTGCCTGTGTAGAGAATGTCAAGAGTGCTTGTAAGAGAAGGTGCGAGTGACTGGTGGGTGAATGGGCATACATGTGGTAGTGTGTATTTGATAGTTCTGGGTGGAGTTTGGTGTGTTCCTGTGTGGTGAATCCAGTGTGTGCGTCTGCAAGTGGAGATGTATGGGTGAGTGACTGCTGGGTGAAAGGGGATGCATGTGTGTGTAAGGCTCTAGGAGACTGGGGATAACGGGAGCATTTTTCCCACATCCTTTATTGACTGTGCATTTTTTACTGGTATTTTTGGGCAACGGTAAATTCATGTCTGCCATTCCCTGACTATACTGGCATTTTGGTGCAGTCAGTCTAGCCATTGCTTACTGTGGCATGACATTTTTTACTCTGCATCTTTAAAAAAGCAAGCAGGATAAGTAGTGTTACCTCGCTAGACTGATGTTTTGGCGTAGCAAGCTGTATATTCTTCACTGCAGCATGACCATTTGTTAACTGAGCATCTAGGATGAATCAATGAAGATAAGTGTTCTTATGGGTCTAGATTGGCTTACATTGGAACCCGTTTGGACAGGTTTTCCTATTGTGACATGTCACTTATAATGGCCAAAGCAACAGGAGTATGTACTTACATAGGAGTACTGGCATATATTGGCAGAGACAGTTTTGTGACCAATGCCAGTAATGCTATTATAGAAAAAAGACCTTAAAGCGAACATCAGTATGGTCTTATATGGTAATACTAGAATATGTTGGTTGAGACAGCATGGAAATGTATGGGCACAGACAGCATACAAATGTTTTTTATACTGGCATATATTGTAGGGACCGGCATGATAATGCATTGGGAAATGCCCTGCGCACGTTTGGTGACTTGCATCTATTGTACTTTTGTACTTTTTTTCATGAATTAACCTACACCCTACAAAACTGATTGATGGCCTTTTACCGCATTGTTGGCCTTTTACGTAAATTTTCCCATAAAGTGTGCTTTGTAATGCACCATTTTAACCCATTATGCAAAACATTTACTCTGGGGAGGGAGAAGAATCCGCCTCCAACCCATTTTCGTTAGTTCGGGCTCCCTCCCTATGCTCAGTCACAATCACATACTTGGGTCAAATATTTACACCCTCCAAAAAAACAACTCACCAGCTACCACTGGTGGCGGGTATATTTGTGGACCAGGCACCGCCCCCTTCTCTCTATGTTACACTAAAGATTTAAGCTTTGATTGAAATACATATTTACTTCTTTCACTTGCAGTAGTGCATACCCCTGCAGTGGCATAATCATCATTGACATTCCACACACGTGGCGTGCCTTGCACATTGTTAAAGATCTTGGGCCCCCCCACCCCAGCATGGCTCACAGGGGAGCTGCCAAATTATGTGCTACGCCATTGGGCACCACTGGGTCTGACAAAGCGGTAGTGTGCAGTGCGTGCCTTGAAGTCTGCCAGTGAGTCCCCGGGTGAGAAGCAACTCATGGGTGTTTTCAATTTTAAATAACTGTGTGGTGCCATGAATTTATGTATGCAGCAATGATATTACATTAAATGGTGTTTTCTTTTTAAAATTTTCTGGCACCCAGTATTATGCTTAGATAATAAAAACTATGGGGCGGTCTTGGGTATATTGAAAGAAACTTTCCCAGGTATTACACTCCAGCAAAGATAACATTATGAGGTGCACTCCCCTCTGTGCATGCAGACCAGTGTAATAGGTGTCTCCTATCGTAGTGGTAGCTGAATCATATGTACCTTTATAACCAGGGAATTTTGTTGATACTAAATCCTGGTCAATTATTTAATTTTCAGGCCTTGCTCATACAGCATTTTTCTCCTGGTTAAACAGCAGCGCACGCCTTCCCAGGTCAGTGCTTTTTTGGCTTGTTTAACACAGCAATGCCACAGATAACACGTACTTCTGTGTCCATCGATCTATAGATGTTTCATGCACTAGCTGTAGCCTGCGTTACAGATTTCGGTTACCCTGTTAGAAATACTGCATTATGTATGTGTTACAAGTAGACCCTACGTTGAATCTAGAAAATGGCATTCCCCAAATGGGTAATCGTGAACAAAGCATGCCTCCCTCTGTGCCTCGGTTCTTATGTCTGGCTGAAATGAGAGCACCTGGAAACACGGGTGCTAGATGCATCTAAAAAATCTGAAGGTCGTTTGCTATCACTTCCTGTGATGTCACTTGGAGGCAGGCTGAAATTACATTACTTCCTGTGATGTCATCAGGGGGTCAAGGGACATGTGATGTCACTTTTGCTTTCCCAGGCATTTTGGGGAAATGACATCCCTGCATGTGAGGTCCACTGACAGATTTGGGCAGGACTCTATGGGCCTCATTAGGAGTGTGCTGGTCCGGTAACGACGGTGCCGGTAAGCATACCGGCACCGTCGTTACCGGACCAGCACACTCCTAATGAGGGCCATAGAGTCCTGCCCAAATCTGTCGTCCCGCAGCCTTTCATGGATGCACTGGCACCGTTATTAATGATGCCGGTGCTTCCGTCATCCCCATTGAGTCCTATGGGATTCAAATGTGAATGGGGATTAACAATTTTCCAGCGCCTGACTTCCAGGAACACAGAGGGAGTAATCCCCTGGTGTTTCCGGCAAGCCAGGCGGTGGAAAATATTGAAAGTATGGCAGCAACCCATCGGCAGCACCAGCTGGGTTACCGCTGGACTTGTAATGAGGCTCTATGTCTCTTAATATGGTTATATATCCCAAGACCTCGAGAGAATGAGGTCTTGCATTTTAGTCCAGACATGAGATGTGCATGTGCCATTTCCATTACTCCACATTGATAAGGTGTTGGTACCAGCAGTTGGTTCCATAGCTGGCCATTTCCATTGAGCTTATTCTGGACCCAATGTATTAGCCCATTCTTCTCCATTAAATTGTGACCTCATACCCTGTCAAATCAGGAATTACTTACCAGAAGGCATCCATCAATGGCGGTGGAGTCATTCTGTTGGGCACTGATAGATTAAGAAGATGGCATATCAGAGATGTTTTATTCAATCCTAAGAAAGGGAGAATCTGAGATGGCAGTGTTTTAATGAAGCCAGTGGCACCACTGCCTCTCACAATGCTCACTAGGGTGACCACTTACTCTATCCTGAGGTTAACAATGACTTTGCAAATCCAGGCGTGATGTGGTCTCTGTTTGAATGCAATAGTCATCATAGTCATTGGCAAAGGACACTTGCTCTTATAATCACAATCTCCTCCACTCCTGCTCAGAAAACATGACTAAAGCTGAGGCCTACTCCTTGGCCTACCTACCTACCTACTTCTTCCACTCTCTAGACAAAGTCCTCAACTTTTCTACCTGCATTCTCTACAACTGAACCAGATCCTCTCTTACTGCTGCCAACCAACAATATTCTGGTTGGCTCTCCATGCACAACCGTTCTCTTTTTCAAGTTCCTTCTCCTAGTCTACAAAGCTATCAATGGTCTTGCTCCCCATTAACTATCTTATTGGAGCTCAGTTTATTCATCATGTGTTCCCCCTATCCTCCTCTGCATGAAACCTCACAATCACACACCCTCCCTACGCTTCCTCTCCCTTCCACACCTCCACCCTTTTCACCCTGCTCCACTGGAATCCACTGCCCCGAACAATCAAATCCAGCCCAACTGTCGATCTCTTCAAAGCTCAGCTTAAACTTACGTTACTTGCTACAGATGGAGCTCCCCATCCCACTCCCCCTCCTTCCTACCGACTCCACCAGTGATTCCAAAGATGCTTAAAAAGGCAATTTTGTAAATTTAAAAAGGACTCCTCTTTAGTTTGAAGCATTTGTCCACTTTTTTAATGTTAACTTTGCAAGTCATCAATGTTCTCCTATTTATATTTGTTCTTTCTTTTTTGTTTTGTTTCTGGTGTATGTCCCACTTTTTTACACCCTCATAAAACAGCTCACCATTTGTTCTCATCTTTGTGCTATTGTAAAGGCACCCTTCATGGGAATGTCTAAACCATTTGCTCTTTTCTGTTCTACGTTAACATCCCTGTTCTTCAAATAAACGAATACAAAATAAAAATGCAAACTGAGTTTAATAGGTCGATTCTGGAGCTTAAAGTAAACGTTCCAAAGCATTCTGTGAAAAACCCAGAACACACCTTTTAGGGAAAAAGGTAATGAAAAGGTCAGTACAATCAATTAAACATGTAATGGCATAAGGACTGTATGATAAAAAGGAAAGTTTATAGAGATAAAAAACTTCAAGGAGAATATAGATCCAACCATTATGGAACCACTTCACTGGATAGCTACCACACATGCACTCCTTATCTCGCTGCACATAATCTATCTCCTTAGTGTTAATAAGGATACTCATTAAGACATATTGCCTAGTATGTTATGTGATGTTAGGGAAATGTATTGCACGCACTATCACCTGAAGGTATCTTGGCGCGAGGAGAGCAGGAAGGTGCAGACCATAGCAAGGACACTAGACCAACCATGTTTTCAAGGCCTTCCTGAAATGAAGATGATCTGCTATGGCTCTCAGGCCAGCAGGTAGCTCATTCCAGAGTGGAAAAGGCTGCATAATAGAATGCCTACCCACCAAGGCGGGCCCTACGTATCTTTGGGACGGTCAGTAGCTTAGCATCTCCAGAGCACAAGGGTCAGCCCTGGACATATGGAGAGAACTTATCCTGCAGACATCCAGGTCCCTGTTCGAGGGGGACAAAACAAAGGGACTTGAATTGAATCCTTTGAGCCACTGGGAGCCAATGAAGTGCCCGAAGTATTGGGCTTATGGGAGCTAAATTCTGCAGCAATTGGAGACAGTGCACGACACTAGCAGGTTGTGCCAGATAAAGTGCATTGCAGTAATCCAGCCAGCTGGTAATCAAGGATACCACTAGGCGTTGCAGCTTTTCCGGCAAAAAAGGCAGGATACGGCGAAGAACCCTAAGAATGAAATGGCCAGTCTTACAGACAGCATTTACCTGTGGTGACATAGACAGATCAGAAGAAAGAAAGACCCTGAGATTGTTGACCACCTTCACCAGAGTAGGACAGTCACCCAAGGTGGAAGGCCAGAAAGCACTCAACCACTCAGCTGTGATCAAAGAAGAGCCCACCATCAAGACATCGGTCTTGTCCACATTCAGCTTTAGCCAAGTCGCACTCATCCAATTTCCTACTGCCGACAGACAGTACCAAAAATTCATGGACACAGTATCAAGTTCCTGATCCAAACGGACCAGGGTCTGAGTGTCGTCGGCATAAGAATAGCATCAAAAACCATAGGAACGGGTGAGGCGAATCAGCGGCTGAACATAGATATTAAACATGGGGCGACAAGGCCGAACCCCGAGGAACCTGCAAAATAGGGTCCCAGAAGATGAAAAATAGGGAGGTAAAGAAATAGATTTCCCACGGTCAGTAAGAAAAGAAGCCATATTTTCCAGATTTATAATCCAGAAACAGCCGACACGTGTTTCAACCTAAACAAGGTCTTCCTCAGGACTGATTACATCATAAATTGAAATAGTGTACAAATAGTGTACACTGCGGAGTTGTGCGCAGAGTCAGTCTGCGTCAGTCCACTTGCCTTTTCTGGGTTGTGAGGAGCTGCAGCTACGTGTCCGGCCAAGTGTTTTGCTACGTGTTCTAACTTAAGCACTGCTGCTTTAACCCTGCTGGCTGCGGGCGGCGACTACATAACTCCACGCCAAGCACGGAGCGCGCGCGGAGTCGTGCGCAGAGTCAGTCTGCGTCAGTCCACTTGCCTTTTCTGGGTTGTGAGGAGCTGCAGCTACATGTCCGGCCAAGTTTTTTGCTACGTGTTCTAAATTAAGCACTGCTGCTTTAACCCTGCTGGCTGCGGGCTGTGGGCGGTGACTACATAACTCCACGCCAAGCGCGGAGCGCGCGCAGAGTCGTGCGCAGAGTCAGTCTGCGTTAGTCCGCGACTGGCAGCTCTGCGCACAAAGTTTTGCGAAATGACTGCTCAAACTGGCCATGGGGGCCCCCAAACAAGGCACAAAACAATACAACAACGGCGGATGCAGAATCCGTGGACAGCCTTGAAGGCAGACTCTGTTTCTGTGTCTTCAAAGGTAAGCTCTGTTATAAAGAGACCCGCGTCCAAAGTATCACCTGTAACTGCAGATCTAACGGTTGATATGCTCCAACTAGCAGCACCGGTGCTGCTTGCGTCTCCTGCGTCTACAACTGTGACCTCGCTTGAGATCGCTGTGACCGTAGTGACCACCTCTCCCCTCGCTGACCCTGAAGCTTTGATCGCAAATACATCGTGCTCAAACGCTAGAGCGAAGAGCGCGGAACGGTCAAAGAAAGATTGCGCCGCGACCTCTGTAGAGCTTGTGAGTACTGATTTACAATTCATCTCTGCTCACAAAAACTCCAATGTCTGTGGGCAATCCGCATTTTTGTTCGAGTGTGTAACTAATCAAACAGTTCCCGTGGCGGTACAAATCACGCCCAAACCCAATGCAGAGGAGGCTACGCCTGTGTCTGCGTTTGTGTCCGACAAATCAGAAGCGAGTGCTCCCACTGCGAATGATGTCGGACACTCAGACGTTTCCTTACAACGCCCACTACTAACCCTAACCAACCTACTTCCAATCTCTTTAGATTCTTCACGATCATCTCAGCCTAACTATACATTCCAGCCAACGTTAAACTCAATAGAAAACACGGAGGAATTTTTTACGCCTTTCGAAATTACAGACGCAGAAATTATGGAAGCCTCGCAAGACGAGGAACAAATCGACAACTTGATTGCACTCGATGGGCTAACGCGAATTGTGATGCCTTTGATTAAAGATCCTGAGGCTGTGGTTAACGCTCCCGCGCTCGCTGAAGCTGAAACTCGTCATATACATAAAACTCAATCGAGTGCCTCATTGGAACCCAAATTCTTAACTGTTAACTCTAGGACGACGAAAGTAACAACACCAGACAGTTTTCCGGATTGCATTTTGACAAAACGAGCAAAGGAATACGCGATGCCAGGCATCATTCAGCCTGCTCATGGGCCTACGAATTGTCATGCTAATCAAGTTCAAGTAACTTATCAACCCAGTCGCAACTCCGACACTGCAAGTGATTACTTGCACAGATCACGTGAAACTCCCGATCGTGGTCTGATAGGGAAAAGAAACCAAATGTGTCCAAAATCATGCGACAAAAGAAATACTGGTGGTGCAGACGATAGCTCCACTAACACAACCTATATGAAGACGAGATTTCACACTTCCAATATGGCCTCCTCTAGTACTCCAAGAAATGTGAATCCACAGCCAAAACCTTCACAACTTCCACAGAACATCTCTGTCACTGCAGCAGTGAATACGTCGTCTTCTAGTGAGCATCAAATAGAAAACACAAATTGCTCACATTCATCTTCGGCGGACAAAACTACTACCGACTCAAAACCAAGTCTCTCCTCAGCTGCAGCGATGCAGATCTATAACAACGTTCTAGCAGCTTCTTCTGCAGCCCTGCTTCCGTTTCTGAAGATGTACGAGTCACTGCAGGAGGCCTACAAAGACCAGACATCACTGATCTTATCCCTCAAGGAAAAAATGGACAAATTTGACAGTGTGACAAATTTTTTACAATCACAATTGTCTCAGGAAGCTGAACATACGACGCGATGGCAAGAACGTTTGAGCGACCTCGCAGCTCGGCATCATTGTCAAAATGACACCTTATCTGATGGGTTACTTGAAGCTGTGAAATGGATGAGACATTCATCAACCATGATGAGTTCAAACATCGTTCCAATAAACCCTCAAGCATCCATACGATCAACCAAGGTCTCAATACCATCGCAAACACGACCACAAAACATAAACGAGTCTGTTCTACCTCTGAAGTCAACAGCCCTAGAAACATCCTCCATTGTTCCGGCTGTCAACGATGGAGAAAGAAACTTGGCTGCGCCTTTGCCTGCACTTGCTCCTGTGTCAACGTTGAGCGACCAAGTACCCTACTCAGCCATAAGTGCGCAACCCGAATTGCCTTTGACTTCTTTTGGAATCTTCGAAGGCGCGGCAAAAGCCATAAAGGTCTCCACGACTTCTGATCAAAAAGCCTTGCTAACACATGGTCGACAATCAGCCTTTGCGAAGAGAACATATGCTACCAAAAAACGCGCTAGCAACGCGAAGTCACAGAAATTCATCAGAAACACAATGCCAGAAAACAGGTCAGCTTCATCCAGCAGAACAGAATTACCAAAGTCCAGCAAAGAAAACATTGCTCATGCGGACAACGATCCTGGAGGTCATGGGCGTCTCACTGTTCCAGTGAGCAAACGACAAAGAGTGGAATCAGACCGCGAAAGCCGAATGAGTAAGTCATCGGACGAAGAAATCGATCTCTGCAATCTTTCAACCTACTCAGACGATGCTGTATCCAGTAACCCCATTATTGTCCCTATTGTGGTGCCTGATGACGCTCTTCACAAACTGCCACACAGAACAAACCCTGATGTGGACGAAGACATGAACCATAAAAATGGGCTGACGAATTTGAGGTCATCCTCCAACTGGCTAGCGCGGCTGAATCCCAAATACACACGCTTCCAAGAAAAGAAGCAAGCTCGTTACATCTCTCATGCCTCCTCATCTCTAAGAAATGGCTCAAGCCCGACGAACTGTAAATTGAGATTACAAAATCTAAATCGAGAAGATTGTGATCTAAACCTGAATCGCAATAATGTACTGAAATTATTTGCCTGTATTCCATCTCTACGAACGATTTTATCTGAAGACATACGAATTGTTGAATATGCAACAGAAAAACGCTGTGACCAGGTTCTACTACATATTACCTCGGTCTCAGTTCGAAACACTATTGTGAAAGCCTCAGAGGAATTGTTAGCGTTTGGGTTCGACATCTCTGTGGAACCTACGAGCACAAGACTCGATAGGTCAAACACAAGCAGACAAAAAACTTCTCAAGAAACGCAAAAGCAAAGATGTGCCGAGCTACGCAGAGCCATGACCACCAAGGAGAACCCAAGATCAAACAACAACCACTCTGCCAAAATCACTAACCATAATAAGGATGGTGAACGACGTTAGCCACTAGGGATTGGAAACAAGTGCACTCGTGAATTCATCTCCTGGAATACTCGAGGATTCGTTCACTTATTCAACAAATTTGACGTCGATCTAGAAAAAGTCTTCGTCATCTGTCTGCAGGAGACCTGGTTATGTGACCCTCCGTCACGAGATGGCTTTTTGACATTATTAAACCCTGCAATCAAAAATCTAAAGGGGCGACCATCTTCTGGTTTACTAATGATGATTAAAATAAACACCAGGTGGCGTCTTGTTGATTCCTCTAATCCCAATCCTTTTGTGCAGAGTGCACTGCTTCAGACAACAGATGAAAATTTAGACACAAGGAAACATTTGCTTGTCTTAAACGGATATTGGAATCCAAACAAAATCAGCACCAAAAATTTTATAAACGCAATAACATCTTGCATTGACAAATCACTAACTGTCAACAAGAATCTATCTATAATTTGTGCAGGTGATCTAAATTGTTCATGGTTTAAACACGATCTTGCCACAAAGACGTTTAAACGATTAACTCGAGATGAAGAAAAAAGTCGAGAGTTCAAGTGGAGACAGGCACTACGGAATCGAAACTGCTATATGGTAAATGGTCAAGCTACAGGGGATCAACCCCCTCAGTCAACTTGGTCATCTCAGAATGCGCAGTCAATAATTGACTACTTCTGGATATCTCAACATTTTCTTTAAAGCGATCTGACACTGTCAATAAGAACTATGCCAAGCAGTGATCACAAGCTTCTCAGACTGGCCTGCACGGTAGAATGGTCATTCGAACAAAGAACCTACGAACCTATAATCTCCGTAAATACTGGCGGAAATCGTCTTAGAATCGACAGTCCTAAGATCGAAAAACTACGCCAGCAATTTTGTCAGGACAGCGATCTGTCCGTGAACTACGCTCCCTTGCTTCTGGACTTTATCACAACAAAAGCTGCTAATCGCATAATGGGTGCAACTCACAAACATCTTTCATCCTTGATCCTGACTCAAGCTAAACAGATTATGCGACGCGACATTAGAGCCCTAAAGAAGTCTGATAAGCCAGCCAGCGCGACAACTTCAATCAAAGCTGCAATACGGGTGCGTCGCCAAGCATACCGTAACTGGTTGAAATCTCAGAAACTAATAATTGAGCAAGACAAAGCTGAGCATCTGATGAAACATCTAATTCAGAAGAATTTACGGGAAATCTGGATAATCTTGAATACAGGCAATTCGAGACATCATCAAATACCATCCAACACGATTGATGCCGATACATGGGAACAACACTTTACTAACATCTTCAATAAACCATCTCATGAAGACATAAGTATACCCATAAATGAGTTAACATCTTGGAATTTTCAAATAACCGCGGAAGAGATCAGTGCTGCAATACGGGCCCTTAAAAGCTCGCATGCTGCAGGTCCAGATCTAATATCTAACGATGCTGAAGAAGAACAGACAACAATGGGCTATCTTTATTGTACAATTATTTGCACGCCTGTCCAAATCAATGACGATACCAGACTCCTGGCGTGTGGCGATCATAGTGCCAATTTATAAAAAGGGCAACCGGGCTGATACAACCAACTATCGCCCGATTGCCCTGTTGGACACCATAGGAAAAATCTTCGCCTCTTTTTTACGACAAAGGCTAACGGCATGGTCCATACAAGAGCAAATAATTGACATCCGGCAAACAGGTTTTACAAAAGGCGTAGGTGTGGAGGTAAACCTGCTGCTAATAAATATATTAAAACTTGAAAGCCTAAAAGCAAAATCGAGATTATACTTGGCATTCATCGATCTGAGGGGTGCCTTTGACAGTGTAAACCGCAGCAAACTGTGGCAAAAATGAATAAATTGGAAGTGTGCGAGTGACCGGGTTGCATCAATAAGAGCTCTACACACAGAGACTACCATCAAAATAAGATTAAACAATCAAGGCTTACTATCTAAGCCGATCTCAACAAACTCAAGTGTGAAACAGGGATGTCCACTAGCAGCCGAACTTTTCAAATTGTTCATTTCTGACCTCCCAGCATATCGTAAGGATGTGCGTTGTTTTCCACCGAAACTGAACAATAATGAAATAGGATGCATAATCTACGCTGACGACGTGGTTTTGTTGGACCAAACACAGATAGGTCTGCAACGCCAGTTAACAAATCTTCGTGATTATCTAAAAAAAAATGACTTGGAGCTAAACATCGAAAAATCCAAGATCGTCATCATTGGTCAACGACGCACCAACGAACAGAAAGCCTTCGCGTGGAAAATTAACGACAATCGACTTGATGTAGTCAATTCGATTAGATATTTGGGAATAACATTCAATAATTCAGTGCATGAACATCATTGGAAAGTTGACATGGTCAACAGAATGACTCAATACAGCATTCAAGGCCAGCTGCTGAATAGAAACTTTGGAAAGTTCACCCTAGCACCAGTCCTGACCTTCTAAATCCAAAAAGTGATTCCTGCAATTACCTTTGGTTCAGAGGCTGGTTGGAACATCGATGCCCTGTTTTGGCAAAAGCTAGAAGGGATCTACTGGCGGCGAGTCCTGAAGCTCCCTCCATACATCTCGATGATCCACATAAGACATGAACTCTCCTTAAATTCGTTACACACTCACGTAATGTGGAAATCACTAATGGCACTACGTAAAATGAATCTGATCCCCATAGCGCCAGCATTTGAAATCTTTGCTGGGGAAAAAACTACAGGAAATTCGAAACTGCTAGACGAGTGGAAACAAATAATGATATCAACCTTATCTAATGCAGATCTGACCCTGCATGACCTGGTGACGAGACCACAATCCATAAAAACAAAATTTGAACAATGGTGCTGGATAAAGAACAACGAGCGACGTTTGCAGTTGAAGACCACTCTAGATTCTGGAATCGGAGAACACAAACTAAATGTTACAAGTAGATATCTAACGAACTGTCCATCTCGTCACCACCGCGAGCAGTTTCTAAGACTTCGACTAAATGCAATCAAAACAAAGGAAATGATGTGGGGTCGTCATTTTAAAGAAGCTAAGGATAATCTATGTCGCTTCTGTCATCGCGAAATAGAATCCTTAGAACATCTCATCACCAAATGCACGAAGACCACCTCAAAGAGGATGCAACACCTAGGAGAACATATTCCAGTAGATTGTAACACTCGAGATTGGTGGTCCTACATTGTAGCCGGTCACAGCATAAAATTAAGCTGTGCGGTAACGGACTACATAGACGCTTTAAATCTTGAAGACCTGCAAATGATTCTATGAAATTGAATCTTTCTTCCCTTTTAGATTATTCTATGCAGCACCGTAATTTGGCTTTTGGCTGGGCTGAATTTTGATGAATGCTGTTACTTTGTAATAAAAGTCTGATGCCACACTGCTCAATGTGGCACTTCAGGCTGACGTTTAAAAAAAAATAAAAAAATAGTGTACACCAACCGTGTATTATACGTGAGTCCACAAATCATTTGAGTTATAGACATATATATATCAGACACAAAATCAGAACAGACAAATGGTAAAAATATATAAACACCATTATATCACATCATCATCCAATTCAAACTGGGCAACCACATTCGCCATTGACAGTATTAGCAATTGTTAGTCACAAATGTACAAAAAATGTATACAATTCAGAACAGACATCAATATAAGAAATCCAACAAAACATAGAAGACAATAAGAGGAGCGGGAGGAACCGGGGGAAGAGGTTGAACAGGTCATTACAACTCCAAGTGTTATTGTTTGTAATCAGATATTCCTAATTTGCCCATTAGTTACTCGTGTCGTAGTGCCAATGATTGGCACTATAACACGAGTAACTAATGGGCAAATTAGCAATCATTGTCACTATGACACGAGTAACTAATGGGCAAATTAGGAATATGTGATTGTTGTCGCTAATGTTTTTTTGGTTTGATTTGGATGATTAATTGGTGTAATGGTGTTTCTGGACAATAAATCTGAAAAATATTTAAATATACCAGGCAATATGTCTTAATGAGTATCTTTATTAACACTTCCTAGGAGATAGATTATGTGCAGGGAGATAAGGAGCGTATGTGTCATAGCTATCCAGTGAAATAGTACATTTGTGTGGCCCTGGGTTTAGGCCATTTGCAAAACATAGACCGTGCTTGCACCCTCCAAGGTTCACAACACTTACAGTTAGAAGAAGTTTTTTATTGGTGAATACATTAGGTAAGTTAGCTCAACCAGATGTTAGCCCCACCAATATACGTTATTGAAACACAATTCTTGCCAATAAATGCAGAAGACTTGGTTATATTCATGTTCAGTTGTTCATGTTTAATTAATGCCACTCTGCCACATTGGGCAGGAGAGTGAGCAGAACAGGATTCCCTCCACAGTGCTCAGCAAAACCCTTCTTTAGGTCAGCATCAATGAGCTTTAATGCAGTTTGCAGCCCAGCTGCTGTGCTGACCCAAGTCTGTAGGTCTGCGTCCTGTCACTTAAATATTCAGTGGCCGTGAATCCCGTGATCCCAAAGTTTAGAGCAAATACAAGTACCAGCTCCAAGTCTCTCAGGGAGTAAACAGTACTGCATACCTCACTAAACCTCACAACCTCTGGGGAGGCCAACCACGATTTGGAATATTCCAGATGTCAATGGTTTGAAGAAGGCTAGTTTCTCTTGCACCCTTCTTCCTGAAAATGGGCAAAGGGAGTGACCCAATAGCCTGGTCTCTAGTGTACAGGGCGCCGCTCAGTGGAGTACAACGGCCAATAGGAAGGTTTGAGTAGCATTGCTGGTGGCAAGCAGGCATGGAAAGGCCTCTGATTAGGTTTCCCAAGCTCAATGAGAATGATAGATACTGCCTGATGAGCACCAACATCCAATGTCCTGTATGCATGGTGCCCTCTCGGCACTTTCGTAGTACCAGGCCTGCTGCAGTTAGCAATTGTGCCACTTTACTATGCTGGCTTTTTATCTGTGGAGTGCCTCAGGTTTACCAGGCAGTGGCTGCCAAACTGCTCATTAGATTTGGAGAGGCAAATAAGGGGATGGATTGTGGAGGTATCCATGACTAAACCTGTATTGGCCACTTAACCAGATCCCTGTCCTTTCCCCATGAGAAGATCCAAGAGGTTGTGTATTATCCCGAGCACAAAACCCAGAGATATTCTCTGTAAGTAACCTGTCCAACCAAACCAAGTCTTGTGGGGATCTGTTTGATTCAATCTTCCCATATTGATTGGGTAGGCAGACCAAGTAGATCCTTTATATTTTTACTCAATGATAAGTTAATTAATTCCCCTATAGCCAACTGACACAGTGTGATTTTGTTGAAATTCGAAATCAACAGCACCACTTCCAGTGTGGCTAGTAATATAATATGTTAAAGTAATTGGATACGCCTATTTCTTTTTGCCAAACGCAAAATTCCCTAAGGGGAGGGGTGCATAAAAACAGAATTCCCAACTGCTCCCTATTACCCAGACCCTGCCTTAAAGCAGAGGGGTCTCCATAGTAAACTGCAGAAAAGTATCTTGCCAATTTAAAAAGAGTAAGGTCACTGATTTAAAAGCACATCTCTGCAGTGTGTGGGAAAGTGACCCCTGATACAAGAGAGATTCTTCATTGCATAGTGGCAGAGGAAAAAGGGTTCCATTTCTATATAAAAAAGTGTTTTGTTTTTAATTGTCTGTTGTGCTCTAACACTGCTAGCATTGCCAAGTGCACAGGGAGGATAAAGAGCGCTACATGGGTGCAATTGCTTTTGTCAAAAGAAAAGTGTTGCATGTTATTTAAATTAAACTTCATGTACAAGAGTATTGCCAAGTGTATGATCCAGTCATGTTTCAAGGTGCTACATGGTATAGTAACGCCCCATGCAAAGTATACAGTGAAGCATGGTGAAGTAAAATTATTTTGTCATGTCCGGGGTGCTTCACAATTCTGTACATTAAGAGTATTTTGTGTGTGGCCCAGGTATCCAAAGTATTATATCGACCTGTGTTTCTATGTAACCAGGGTGGAAATAACCAATGAAGAAAAACTGTACATGTGGGGTTAAAGAGTTTGTAATTTGTGTTATCCTAAACCAACTAGTGTTTTCAATGTGTGTGAAAAGCAAATTGTTAGGAAAGAAAAGCATTTCGGCCACAAAGTGAGGTGGCGTGATTTGGAGGGATCTATGTGCTATGATAGACAGGCCCAGATAGAATAATATAAAAAAAAAGGTATATTGGTGTGGCACTTTTGATTGGTGGGGGGGACAACTCCCTGCATTAACAGTTGTCCCATAATTATTTCCTACAGCAATGGGGGCTCAGGCCGGGATATAGCTTTTTGTTTTTGATTCATGACAAGTGCATGGATAACAGGCTATTCATTCTAGTGCAACGTCAGTGAGGTGCATGGCAGGTTGTTGACTGTTGACTTGAACCCTGAGAGTCAGGGATGTTTACACAGGACTAAGACTGCGCAGGGGAACGCAAACAAATCTGATTTGGTATTACCATATCCTAGCAAAGCAGTTCATTGGAGGAGACTGGCATGAGCAGGACGCTAGGTACTGGAAGACTAGAATGGTACAAGAAATGGCATCAGTAGGCACTGACATTTGGCAGGATGGTGGAATGTTGCATCAAACTCTGGGTGGGTTTTACATGACTCAAAATGCACAAGAGGAACAGACTAAAATGGCCCACATCACAGCTCTGTTATATTTCCATTTGAAAATAATTGAAGAGCAATTGCAAAATAAAGAGATAATTATGTTTACTCTGACTGGAGACATGGAAAACGCCCAGCAATCACTCATGCAATGGAAAGCTAACTTACAACAAAGCCAGATTTTAGAGCTCCTACACAAAATCCTCCTTGAGCAACTCAAAAATGAGGTAAAAACGTATCAAAAAGAGAGATTAGAGTGAGAAATTGAGTTCTCTACATGCCAGAACACCCAAAAAGGGCGTAGAAACCATAAACCACCTTCAATACCAAAATGAAAAATGCAACTGATTTAGGAAAATGACATATTACACCAGGATTATAGTCTCTTGTTACAAAAAGTGAATCAGATGAAAATTGATATAGAAAAGGGCCAACCTGATTCTCGGTAACTGACCAGAATCATGGAAGAAAATATAGATTTTAGGGAAGAAAATATAGATTTTAGGGAGTGTTTGAGACAAGCAGAATCTGACCTAGTGGAGGCAGCACATAGTAGAGATGCTCAGGAGAGAGAGCTCAACATTTTAGAAGAAAAGCACCAGGAACATGTAATGCATAATGCAAGACTCTCAGAAGGAATATAAAATCCTTCAAGCTGAAGTACAGAAAATAAAGGATTGATTGAGAGCAGTGTACTTGAAGCCAGCCAATTATGTGTCGGCACTTAGCTTCGGGGAATGTAAGAGACGCTTCCAGGTGACTGAGTTAGAGAGATTCATATAAACCCAACTGCGTCACTGGGTCTCGCAGCTGATGGTTCATCAAGGGGCCACCCGTGACTTACACCACCTCGAGCATGCGCTGAGGGAAGGCACACGCCAGGGCAGATTACCAAACTGTATCACCTCCTCCAGGATGACATATTGAAGGTCAGACCCTCGTACATGACCGGATGGGAGACAGACCTGGGACACCCCATCGAGGACCAGACATGGGTAGAGATATGGATGAGGATCAACTCAACCTCCAGATGTGTAACAAACAGGGAATGCGCTCTGATGCTCCTCCACCACTGGCACTACGCCCTAGTTCGCCTACACCACTGCAACCCATCCATAGACCCGAGCTGCTGGAGGCGCTGTGACGAACAGGGCTCCTTCTTCCATATGTGGTGGGGATGCCAGATGGTGCAGTCCTTCTGGAAGACGATTATACAAATCATTGAGCACATTACTCAGCGCAAGCTGCCGATGGACCCAGAGGTGATCCTCCTGGGCATAGCAAGCCTGGACTGTTATCCCAAAATGGGGCGTTCTGCTAAACTGCTCACTCACCTGCTATCAGCTGCAAAGATCAATGTGGCACGTAAATGGAAGACCCAGGACGGTCCCCTATTATCCCTCTGGTGGATAAAAGTTTGGGAAATATTGGTGGCGGAAAAAGTCACAGTGGCGAAAGAAGGGGCTCTCCACCGCTTCACTGACTGATGGGCTCCAGTACTGGATTACCATAGCCGATTCCCAGCTCTGACCTTCCAGTCTCGCCAGGTGATGAACTTTCTCGGCCCGAGGAGCCCCGTTGGTTCCCCAGTTCACCAGAGCGATACGAACATGGGGGAGGCCCCAATGGGTTCCGTCAAGGGGTGTGACTGATCAGGCTTTTACTATGCCGACTGTATCGGGTGTTGCTCCAGTGTTGATAACTGCTTGTGATGCTGAAACGAAAATAAATAAAGTTGTTAAAAAAACCTCAATATAAGCAAGAAATCCTAGCGGAGAGAAATAAGAGTGAGAAAATAAATAATGAAATCCAAAAATATAAACAGGCATTGCAACACCTTGACCAACCAGGGTATGGGTTAGGGGCCTATGACCAAAGAGAGATGCTTCTCCCATCAAGGACATCATGCCAGTTATCGACAAATTCCCAGGTACAGACTGCAACTGACCTCATGCATACCACTTATAGAGAACAGTGAAACGTGAGGCTAGTGGACTTGCATATTCCTAGCCAACCTGATCAGGAAGGCAAGTCCTTATCTGACATTGATGAATATTCACCTCCAACACACAGCAGGCAAGTTGGCTGGACCAGGGTGTCATGGGAGACCACAAATAGCCCTGTGAGTACTTCTGACCCTGAAAATTCATGTGATGAGAAAATCGGGAAGTTAGATTTATGGAAAAGTATATTGCAAAGAGACCACCTAGCCTGCTGCACTGCAAGAGAAAAGCAGAAGGTTCAGCCTAGCGAGAATATTTTCAAAACCTCCACATATTCTGGTGAATGGGTGGATTATCCCAGAATACCAGGAAGAAGTGTGTGTTCTATCCTGCACCAAAAGGTGATGACAGGGAAAGTGACCCTGAGAGCTCACAGTGGCATAGGCGAATGGAGGAGTCCAGATCCCATGATTCTGGGAGGTATTCCCAATCTCATGGAGATAGGGTGTGCTTAGGAGACAGGGACTGGAGTGCCAATAGCAGCACTGATTCTGAGGGTGAATGGTTCAGGGGTGAAAAAGAAATACAAAACAGAGAAAGGGTTTTGTTAAAGGCCCAATCAGGCAAATTAAAGTCAAAAAGAGCTTCATGAACCCATACCACAAGAACACCAAATATTCAGTGTGGGAACATTTGGAACTTTATGAACAAATGATCATTTGAAAAACAATTATGTCAATGGCCCGGATTTGTGAAATGGACGTTTTCCCTGGAGTAGGCCATTTCTTTGTAGGACTGGAAGACCAGGATCATTGCAAAAGGTGGCCATTTTACAAAACATCTCAATTCACAGGAACCGACAAGAGGCAATCATGGTTGCATATAATTTACAGTGTGGGGAAGATCAGGCACCATTTGTGCAGACTTCCAGGCCGGTGAATACGAACATCCTTCCACACTCTCCCCAAATATATAATTAGCAAACTAGTTTGCAATTTCCACAAGACCACTGACAGTAAAAACAACCCAGAAACCACCAAGCCAACTAGCACACCTGCCGCTGGAACGGTGGCAGACGTGATAATGACCCCTCCTTTGTACCTGGATATGGGGGGGCCTACAAATAATCTTTCAGATGATAAGTGGAATTAGAGGCAGAGGAGACCAATTGAATGGTAGTCAAGCACAGTATCGGAATACTGATTCCCCTTGCCCTGTTACCTACGTAAATCCTTGATACAAGGGTACAAAGCCATTCCTAGGGTAAGTGTACACTCCTCAGCCACAATGGGGGGGGGCGGAGGTGAAATCAGGTAGGCACTTCCCCTCAAAACTGCAGAGAGAAGCACTGCGCCACCTCCAAACCTGCATTTTGTTAACAGATACCCTCAAAATCCTAACTTCCAAAACAATACTCCTCCTTCTCCCCGGTACTAGGATAATCAATATCTTTACCAAGGAGAAGAAATAATCAGGACTGGAAATTATGGTGGAAATTTCCAATACCTGAGCTACTTCACTAGAAGGGACAATTTCCCTTTTAAGGAGCAGCAGAAATATGAGCAGAGACCTCACTGCAACCCAGAAACCAAGAAAAAGATTACACAGCTGGAGCAACAGGCCCAACAATTGACTGATGACCTGGGGCACATGCTGAGGGTTCAGTTGAACCCTCAACCTAACCATGCTTCCCAGAACACCCCAACACCCAGGCCTGATGCTCTCGGAGGGAAATGACTGAAGGAAAGTCCCGACAAGCAACAGGTTCCCGAGGATGGGGCCCTGGTGGAAGGGAGATGCCAAGCCCTTGAGGAAGCTTCCTTTCTTACCAGTAAAGAACCCCTGGATACCTCACCACCTGATAGTGACTCTTCTACTCCCGGGAAGTTAGAACCCAAAGAACAAATCGTAAGTAGAAGAAGTCTAATAGAAACTCACTTTGTGGAGAAACAAAACAAGATAATCCCCTTTGAAAGAGCAGAATCCCTGGAGGATTCAAGTAAGGAATTCTTCTCTTTCAGGAATGGGGGGATCCCTCCCATACAAAAATGGGACCCAAGAGACCCTGAATCCAACATGGTAGGTATGGAGCCGGACCATTATCGAAATATTCCTAGCCCCCATCCATGCGAGCCACATCAAACAGAGGCTGTAGAGGTATCATCCCCACAAACAGGTTCTGAGAACTGTCTTCAGACAAAGGGTGACAGCAAAGAATATCCCCCCAACAATACACATTGCAAAATATAAATTCCTTCCCACAATTTCCCGATCTCTACACAGAAAATTGCCCAATATCACATAGTTATGGAATTCAATAGTAAGAAAATGTCTGCCGAGCTGGAAAATAACTCACACCTTCTTTGTACAATTGAGGAAAAAGGGGCACATTTAATGCCTCGGTCATGGTACAGGGTCAGTGTGAATTATCGATTCTGGTGAATACTGGATCCCAAGCTACTCTCCTGTCCAAAAAGGCTTTCAACCTAGGAAGGGGGAGAGAGTCACCAGATTCCCCTTATACCTCTACCCAGACGACTCCAACATGTTGATGGGGATGATATTTCCGTCAAAGGGACTGCAGATCTAGAAATAAAAATTGGGCGATTTCATTTAACACACCCAGTGATAGTCATGACTCCAGAGGGCACGCCTTGTTTATCCGGGAACAATTTCCTTCAGAGGATATCACCTCTGATCAACTGCGTAAACCAGGTCCTCTAAAGAAGTACAAATTATGTGAATCTGAATGGCATCTGCCATCTTATTGACTTGTGTGCCGATCACCTTCAGAACAACCAAGTCCCAGAAATCACCATCATCTCTGTAGGAGAACAAACTGGTGATGGGAACTCTTCTCAACTCTTGAAAATCAATCTTCCTCCCAATTGCAATTGGCATTCCACACTGCAAGGGAAAACGTTGATATTTTATGCAGTTAAAAGACAGAAAAAACACTGAATCCCTTGAAAGGGGAAGAAGAAAAACCAGCCCAAAGGCTGACCAACATAAAGAAAAAGAGCAAACACTTGGCTTTCCCCATTCAGACAATGGAGGGGGATTAGCTAGTACTATCCAGAGTATGACTGAATAATAGAAAAGCTTAATCAGCAAAGGGTTATTCAGCAACTCCAAAAAGATCAGACCATTCCCACATTTAAATTGATAGCTGAATGGGAAGTGCATATGGAAACAGAACATTTAAAAAATGTCCTGCCTAGCAGGTGTATACTAAAAATGTCCATTGCGGATAAAACTATCGAACACAATTGTTGGGTCGTTAGAGATGTACCTTCTGACCTTTATTTGGGTAGTGACATTTTAAATCGATTCGCAATTAGTCTAGATTTGAAAAACAACAAAGTATGGTCATGACTGTGGGGGGTAACCCCATGGGCTTTGACAATGCCGAATGAGCATTTTGGTCAGCTCAATTGCTACCTTATGCGGAAGTTCAAGTGGGAGAAGATGTCACCATCCCAAGACAGGTATGACAATTCACCATTCCCTCAAAGTGAAGCGAGGACAGAACCTAAAGCATAAGGACGCATGCATACATTAGAACTCTCACCTTCAACAACATTTATATTTACATCCAACACCTTTAGTGGATCTAGAACACAACACCATTTGAATATTGGTGGATAACAGCGACCCTCAAAGAATCACTTTGGATGCAGACACCTCTATTGGAATGGCTGTTGATGCCCAACACTATTCTATTGATTTAGGGAATGAAATCATCTGGCCAATCTCGAACAACTGTTTCATCACCAGTGACAGTATTCCTCCAGAAAAGATTGTTACTCGTCCTGGGGGGAATTCTTGCTGTACTCTTCATGCCCTTATGATGTGGAAGAGGTGACTTGTAAACTCGGTAAGGATGAGGGGGTATTTAGAGTCAACAACTACATTGAATCCAAGGAACCTCATTTCCAGGTAAACACCATCAAAAGAGATCTCTCCACATAACCGGATGATACCACTGACATTTCCAAGCTCGATGTCTTTCCAGGTTTCAGGCAGATGGTCGAGGAACAGATCAATAACACGGATGCCTATGAGACTGAGGAGCAGAGACAGAAGCTAAAACAGGTGTTCCTAGACTTCCAGGATATCTTTTCAGTAGATTTATATGAATGTGGACATACATCTATCCATTCAACCAACAATACCCACGGACCCATAGATGGCTCCAGTATTCATTAAACAATACTGGTTACCTCTCCCATCCATGGAGTTACTCATAGAGATTATCAAGAATTTGGAATCCCATGGGCTAATTAGTCAGATCCACAGTACGTTTAACAACTGGGGATACTAAAACCAAATGGGCAATGGAGACTATGTACAGACCTTAGGGAGTTGAACAAACTGTCCGCTTGTCAAGATGGCCACTTCCATACATCGATCAAGGGCTGGCACAAATCCAAGGGTCAAAAGTGTACACAGCCATTGATTTGACCACTTACGGAATGGTACCCGTGAGTAGGGAAGACCAATACAAGCTTTCATTAGCATGGGGGGAAGCAATATACATGGAACCCGAACACCCTTTGGATACATAAACTCCAGAAACGAGTTCAACATCTTCCTGCATAAGGCTATGCCTGATTTGAGTGAAAGGGGAAATCTGGTCTAGGTAGATAATGTATTGAGAGTTCAATTTTGGAAGAACATATTGCAGACATTCGCCATGTTCTGGACCACTTGAAGGCCAGAGCAAAACTATCCTTTCAGAAGGCACAGTGGTGTAAGACCCGAGTGAACATTTTATGGCATGAAATTACCCCTGATGTTATCAACCCCCAGGTAAAGGAAGTGGAAGCCTTGTTGAAATTAAAAGACCCTGCAACTGTGAGAGAATTGAGAAGCCTTCTTGGACTCCCTAATTATAGTCGAAAGTTCACTGAAGACTATGCAGAGGTCACTCGACTCGGGGTCCATTTATTAAAGGCCAGGGTCAAGCGGGAGTGGGGTCCGGAGCAATTGGAAGTAGTTAAACAACTGAAAAGAAGCCTTTCTGAAGTTCCTTGTTTGGCTTACCCCATTAAGAATAAGGAGTTCTTCTTGGAGACAAGGTTTTCAGATACCTGAGTGCAGTGGTATTGTACCAAAAGCATGCCAAGATCAACAAAGTTATCTCTATGTGAGCAAAACTTTGTCCTCTGTGGAGGACAGTTTCAATGACTGTGAAAAGGCACCCCTGGCAACGATATGGGCATTGAAAAATGACCGCTCATTTATCGGAGAGCAGCACATCATCAGAGACTTCTTACCAACCCTTGCAGTACTTACAAAGTGACAGAATCTGGGCTGTGAAGGTACGTGATCTTAGAATTACTTCCTGTTCATGCAAGGCTTTTCTGAGGAGGTCAGATGTGGCCAAAACAAGAAGAGCCCTCTAGAGCAAGGATAGGCATACTTGCATGATTGTAATCAAGAAAACTGTCCCGAGGAGGAGGGTCTAATAACCAAAGATAATATGTAGGTGTATCTAACTTCCCCACACAAGGTCTATGAATAACACACTTGTCAAGGGATACCCACAGTTTATATGGATGGGTGCTCTTACCACATTGGCCATAATGGGGGAAAATAACTAGTGGCTGGCATTGGGAATGCCTGGGTGAATGGTACTCCGGAGCCATCTGCTGGTTACAAAATAGGACACTGATGTAGTCAGGTGGCACATTTGATGCATTTGGCTGGCTATGTCTGAGAATGTCTTTGTATTTAAGCAACAGATATACAAAGAAACAAAAAGGAGTGGGCATGGAGGCCACATTTTCCCCAGATGTAGCCAAGGTATACATGGCCTATTATGAGATTTTTCATCTTTTTTCAGCGCAAATCCATTTAGATGTGTCACGATCCATGCCCCTGACGCCTTCAGGTATAACAGCCCCCTGGCAGCAGTTGGGCTAAAGCCCTTCCCACTGGCCCCAAGGGCCTCAAAACTCCATCAGAAACATACATGGAGTCAGTCCTGGCACCTTTGCTTGGCTCATTATCAGGAATAAAGTAATACCAGTTTTGGACCTTAATCCAACATGGAGGCCTATTACACAGCTCAGTTCTTTAGAACTAAGCCATGCGGTCTAGTGTTTTGGGTGTGGCTGGACCTGGAACTACTTTACCTGGGCTATTTAAACCACACCCAAACAGCAGAACACGCTTCGCGTTATTCTGCACTCCTGCAGCGTAACGGTCACCGTGTCCAGCTCCTGCTCATCTGCTTCCCCGGTGGCCCGATCCTGAAGCCCTAGATCCGGATTCCATTAATAACCTGGAAGTACAAGAACAGCATTAGCGAGCAAGAACACTTACCTGTGAAGTAACCGGCCTTGAATCCATCCTGCGCTTCGCTTTCCTCGCCCATCTGCGGAGTTCGCCGCAACCTGCAAAGGTAAAGAAACAAGGACAGAATTAATAACAATTCTTACCTGGGCAAGCAGCGAGTCCTGGCAGCACCCTGCGCTTCTCTTACTTTGCCCATCTCCGGGTTTCACCGCAACCTGCAAGGGAGAAGGAACAAGGTCAGCATTAACAAAGCACTTACCTGGGCAAGCAGTGCTTCGATCGCTCATCACTCCGGAACATCACCGCAACTTGTACAAAAAAGAGAAGAGAACACAGGTTAGCAATTAACACCAATAAACAGTGCAGCGCTCCGCGCATCAATAACTCACTGTGGTCTTCGCCATCGGCGCGGCAACTCCGAGATTGCAACCATCCCAGTGAAAACAAAAGAGACATTGTTAGGGAACAGCGTAGTGGAGCAAGATGCAGAGAAGACAGAGAAAACGGAGGGAAAGAAAGAGACAGAATAAAGACATAAAGACATTATAACTCACCTGGAAGACAGCAAGCAGAGTCGGAGTCACAGCCGGTCTGGACCCGACATAAGGGCACACGGACCAGTGAAGCAACTAGGTCCACGGAACGCCCGCACCAACCACGCGCCCCTGCACAGAGATGCAGGATGGAGAGTTCAATGCACAAAAACCTAAGCTGAGCAATAACCCCAAGGGAGGGGATTTGGACCAGAGTGAGGTGGGAGTCCACCCATCACAGAACCAGTATCTTAACCCAGAGAGGGGTCCGGGATAGCGCTTAGACCTCCATCCAGTATCGTGTGGCACCCCCGTGGATAACAGGTGAGCGTAACAAGATGACATTTTTAAATGGCATTCATACATAGACAATGTCATAATTTGGACGGGAGATGCACAAACACTTGGAATGTTCTTCGAGTGGCTTAACAAGTGCGACAAGAACATCAAGTTTACCATGACATGGGACAGACAGTTCATTAGCTTTATATCTCCATCAGCTCCTTTCAGTAGTTTCTTCCTAAATCCCTCTTCTGGCTTCGCTCCCTCTCTCTTCCCGACCCTGCTCTGTGTGATTGGCTGGTGGGTTTGGAAGCCATCCTCTTAACAGGGGGATACAGGGCAGTCTTGCCTGGGCAGCCACTAACTAGGGACCACAAGGCAAAGGACAGCTCCCTACTAAGCAGCTCCACTCCGTGCTTGCCCATGTTTGCCTGGGACACCTGACAGAGACTACCTACAGTGAATGATAAGGTAAGTGTGGTGTGGGCAGGGAGAACAGCCATTACAGTACTCCAGTAAAACCCCACCACTCATATTACCTAAAATCCCATACCTACTTGCATCAGGCCCAATTGTGGAACTGGTTTTTATTACACTTCCAAAGCTTGAATCTAAGTGTTTCTTCACTACACTGCCAACATTGAATCTAGATAGTTTTCATTGCACTGCCAAAGCTGAGTCCAAGTGGTTTTCATTGCAGTTTACATAACTATAATAACAATGTTTTGATTGTCTGCATCACCCCCTGGACGGTGAGTTAGATGTGTTGGGAGCTATCTGTGTACTGCACTTGGCTGTATCCTGAGATGGGAAATTTGTTGCTCCTAGATGGATTTTTGGGATTAGAAAATGTGTTGCACAAATGGATTTTTGGGGATAGGCAATGAGTTGCACTTAGATGAATTTTGGGGGTTGGAAATGTGACACACTTGGATGGATTGGTGGGGGTGGGAAGGGTGTTGCACCGAGATAGATGTTCATGGGAGGGATAGTGGTGTTGCACTCTTTCATTAGCCAGTCCATTACCACAGATGTTTATGATGATGTCCTGTCCCAGCACTCTGAAGATCCTAGGGGGAACTGGCCAATGTACCTTGTATTCCTTTGAGGACAGACTGTTTAATGGCACATAGATGTATTAGGATTGATCCTTCTGTACATAAAGATCTGGCAGGATCGTTTTCTGCTGCACCCGGCCTTGATACTAGTTGTATTTTGTCAAGGCAGCCTGTGTCGCTAACTCTTTGTCAAAGCTGCAAGAATTAACAGAGGATGACCCTACATGAACAAACCGGTGCATCAACAACAAATCTCCATCTGGGTTTCTAGGTATGTATAAACGCACCACTCCGGTGGACACTGGCCGCAGGCATAGCTACCCGCACAACTTCAGAATACAGAAACGACTATGAGAAATGTGGTCTTGCTCATCAGATCATTGTTCCGCCTACTTACACCAGACTGCACCTTAACAACTATGCCATTACTATGCAGTGAAGACCCAGGACAATTTTGGACCTTCTGGACACATAATGAGTCTCTTGCAATCCTGCTTTTTCTGGACCTCTCTCAGCACCCATTCACATGCTTGAACTCATGGGATGCTTTTTATCAGAGCCCGGCCAGCCCTCCTACGTCTTACAATGGCCATATAGACCTACAGTGTGTGTGGATTTCTCCATTGCCATTTTGCGGCAATGCCAAGATGGCTGCCACCTTTAACCACGATGTGAACCCTGCCTGAGTGCTCACCCATTGGTCTTTTCAACCTACAAAGTATCCTATCGGGTACCGGCAGGCTTTAGCAGCCCCCTCAACAAAGGCCCACTTCCTAAGGCCCCTGTCTGCTCCTGGTCTGCTGCCGGTTTGTTGTGTGAGGCTTTCCTGCATCCCTCACGAGCGCATTGATGATGGTGCTCCCACACTCTGAAGCATAAACTCTAGTGACACACTCACTTCATCGACCATAGTTTAGTCGCTTCTACCTAGACACCCCCATGACTTCCCACCCTCATTTCCACCTCACCTGGACTCCCACTCTTATTGCCTGTGTCTGTACTGTGTTTCACCATCTGCTAATAATGTGAATCTAGCTGTGTTTCTCCATCTGCTAATAATTTGAATCTAGCGTGCCCTGTGCCTGCACTGTGTTTGGACTTTGCCTGCACCCAGTGACTACATGGTGCTACCGTGTCCCAATATTCCTGTTCCCCCGTCCACCCCTGTCTACCCCTCCACTCATCATCTACTCCTCCACATCACCTGTGGCGCTCTCCATTGACTATCCTACCCTTCTCACTAAGTCTGGTAGGAAGAAGTTCAAAAAGGATATATTGGTCTCCCTATCGCTGACACCTACACCCGCGCTTCCTCCAGACAGGCCCTCACCGAAATTCTGTTTGTCATTCCTTCGCCAGACCTTTGGACTCCTTATATGGTCTCTGCACTCTCCCCCTTCTCTGCTTCACCCATTAATGGTGGCACCCAGTGGGAGGCCCTTCTGGACCCCTTCCACTCTTCTAAGGTAATTATTAATGTCTACTGAAATGGCACCGTCCTGGTCCAAGGCCCACAGGACAACCTACTCCTCTTTGATAGATGTTTCCTGTGCCTCATCAACTTCCTTCCTGCTGTACCCTCCCTCTCCTCTCTGGCTTCCTTTCCCACCCCACCTTTGCCTCCTCCTTGGCTACCTTGGCCTTCCCACTTACTCTGCCGCCCCCCCCTCGGGCTCCTTCTACACCTCCGCAGGGCATATCCTCGGCACGACTAGCTAGGGCCCGTGCCCGCTCGTCGCCATTGTTGGCCCGCTGCGTGCATGGGTAACCCGCGCCTACCAGCGCGTGGAATAATACGCAGGAGCCGGAGGTGCAGTGAACTAGCTTTAATAACTTCGTGACGGCAACTGGCGCAACCTCCGGACTCTTTTGTGACCTCTGTGACTCGCTCTCTCCCTCTCTATTCTTCCCTCTGGCCTGACTCACTCAGCAGGGCACACTCTGGATGTTCTGATCTCCTCAGACCTCCCCCTCTCTATCCCTCCCACCAATCATCTTCTGGAGTGATAACTCTTTCCTTTCCTCCCATCCCTCCCTCTCTACCCCTCAGGCCAAGCCAAATCCAGCACTCCCGCCTACCTTCTCGGTCATCTGACCCATGAAGTATGTGTCAGTTGAGGCTTTTGCCACCACTTTCTCTTCCCCTCCTCTGGCTGACTCACACGCTGACACAGCACTGTCCATGCTCTACTCTTCTATCTCTGATACTCTTGAAGTTCTTGCCCCGGTCATGAGGATCCGCTTGAAGCCCAAAGCCAAGTGCAACCCCTTGTACAACTATAACCTCATCACCCTTAAACGCAAGTGCAGGGTGGCTGAGAGGAAATGGCTAGCTTCTTGTGCATCTTCTGACAAACTGGCCTGCCGCCTGCTCCAAAAGCAATATTGGCTCTCTGTCTGCACCAAGAAGAGAGCCAACATCCAAGCCCGCATCTACGCAGCATCTAACAACTCGGCAGAACTCTTTAAAATCTGCAAGGAGCTGGCCAATCGTGCTGCAGTCTCCACCTCTCCTGACCCCTCCCACCACCTCTGCACATCCCTGACTTCTCATTTTATTTCTAAAACTCGGACCATCCTGTCCACCCTCTGATCCTCTCCTACTCCTCCCTCTACTCTCTCCGCTACCTCTAGTCCCCCTGTGGCCACCTCTCCTCCCACTTTCTCTGCCTTTCATCGGTTCTCCCCCGACAAGGTTTCTAGACAAGTCCGATCTATGAAAGTCTAGTCAAAACAGGTACTTCCCTGTTCTTCCAAAACCATCAAGGACCATATCGACACCCTTGCTCCTGCCCTGGCGGACTTCTGCAACCACTCCTTTGCCACTGGAGCCTTCCATTCTTCCCTGAAGTACTCTCTTGTGCACCCTCTTCTCAAGAAACCCTCTGCCGATCCCTCCTGCCCGGCTAACTATTGCCTGATCTCCATCGCTCCTTTCCTGGGCAAACTCCTGGAAAAGCTGGCCATCTCCCATCTTAATCTTCACTCTGAATCTGTTGGTTGTCTCCATGACCACAAGTCTGGCTTCAGAGCAGCCAGAAGCACAGTAACTGCTCTTCTGAACATCTGTGAAGACCTGCTCTCTAATCTAATCTCCCCTCCATCCTCATCTTACTCGATCTCTCTTCTGCCTTTGACACGGTCAACCATGCCATCCTGCTCAATCCTCTCTGTGATAACCTGGGTATCACTGATCAGGCCCTGGCCTGGCTGACCTCTTTCCTCTCTTATCGACCCTCCCAGGTCCAACTTTGATCCTTCCTTTCCTGCATCTCATTCTCTACCTGTGGTGTTCCCCAGGGGTCCAATCTCTCTCCCTGACTGTTCAACCAATCCCTGGCCCCTCTTGCCCACTGCATTGCCGCTCTCTGCTCCAACTTTCAGTGCTATGCGGACAACACTCTGCTTGTTTTCAGGCTCCCCTCTGCCACCTCTTATCAATCTCTCATCTCTGACTGTCTGTCTGCTATCCTGGAGTGGTGTGCCACCAACGATCTCTGCATTAATGCCAGTAAGACAGAGATTCTCCTCCTCAGCACATCTGCACCATCCTTTCCTATCACTCCCTGGCTGTACTCCCTTGGCCCTCTTCCTGCTCCCACCTGTAAGGCTAAGAACCTCAGGTTATCTTCAACTCCACACTCTCTTTTTCCCCTCACATCTCTGACATCTCTAAGAAGTCAAACTACCAACTGCACCTCCTCAGAGGTATTCTTACTTTCATCTCCTTCCCCCAGAAGCTCACTGTCTCCAGAGCTCTGGTTCTCTCTAGGCTGGACTACTGCAACATCCGGTTTCTAAATCTGCCTGCTTCTACTCTCCGCTCTGTGCAACTCATCCAGAACAGGACTGCAAGACTTGGCCTTGGCCTCAAGCCCATGGATCGTATCTCTCCAGCACTGAGATCTCTGTATTGGCTCCCAGTGGCTGCGAGGATTAAGTTCAAGACCCTCTGCATTGTCCACAAGGCCTTTCGGGGCTGGGTCCTCAATACATTCAACTCTCTCTTCATAAATACCTTTCTACTCAAGCTCTTCACTTCTCCACCTCCCTCAGGGTCAGTCGCTTCTCCAAGCAAGGAGTTGGTGGTAGATATCTTTTATTTGACTGGGGCATCCCTCTGGAACAGCCTCCCTGCCTCTCTGAAACTTGAGAAGAACCATCTCCGGTTCCGGAAGCACCTCAAGATGTTCCTCTTTGCTTCTACCTTCTCTCTTCCTCTCCCCTGCTGATCTCCGTCTATTTCTGCATTGGGCATCTGTCTACCCTGTGATTTCGGGCCCAGATCCCTTGCCCACCCTGCGACTTACCCGCACTGCCTCCGGCAACCCTTGCACTTAGGTCTGTATCTGCAACCCTACAGTCCCCTCACTTGCACTTATTTGGCACCTGTTGTCTGTGTTTATGTCATGCACTCACCACACGAGGGCCGCACTACCTATAGTTGTTTTGATCCTGTGTTGTGCTCTTTCCACTCCTCCCCTGTCCCTCGCACTTTCCCCTTTCCTCTCCCCTGCACTTGCACATTCTCAATGACACTGGGCCTAATAAGATTGTTGTTTTGTCCTCTCTTGTAGCCCCTCCCTTGCCTCGTCATGCCTTGAAACACATGTGTATGGGCACAATATAAATAAAATATATCATAAATGCACACACGCATTTTAATCCTACTCCATGATCTCCAACACTCTGGATTTTGGTTCCTAAGGCCGTTCCCACCACTAGAGCATTGAGACTAATAATGGTAAAAGGCTCTTTATAAATTACAACTACATTACAGTACAATACAATGTATGCATATACAGAGAGGACCAGGCTTTGAAAAATGAGTTGTATAGAAAATTCACAGATCGTAGTAGTCCGTTACATTTTTCTAGCTTTGATCCAGCGGGATTAAAGATGAATGTAACATATGGTCAGTTTTTGCATGTTTGAAGAAATTGTTATTATAAAAAAGTTTGTGAAACATGTGGCGGGTCTGCAAAAAAGACTCTTACAAAGAGGATACCCAAAGAAGATGGATGACAAAGAAAATGGCCATTAATATGCAAAGTGCAAATTTGTCTGACTTCTAAGAAAAAAAATCCACTGGAGATGCTGGTCTGTGTGACTACCGTAAGCAATAAAATCAAATGTCTCAAACAAAAATTGGCATTTGGTGAAAAAGGAAGGAACCTTAAATAGGAAATCATTGTTTGCCTTCAAATGAAATTATAACTTAACAACCCCAGACAGACCACTCTTTGGTGGCCACTTGGGTTCTTCCCCCCTGAAGGGGCATTATAAATGCAGCCACTGTGTCGCTTGTCAGTTTACGAAGACATTACATATTTTTTAACAGGTAAATATCAAATGGCACCTCCAGACCCACACAAATTGCAATAGCACATTTGTTATATACATTGTTGAGTGTCTGTGTAAATTGTTCTATGTTAGGAAAACAGTGCAGCCAGTGAAACAACGGATTTTTGAGCACAGGTCATGTATGCAACATTTTGTGGTAGAGAAGCCACTAGTGGACCACTATAGAAAGAAAGGACACAATGACAGGGACCTTAGATGGTTGGTAAAGCAGAGAATCACGCCTCACCAAAGTGGGGGAGAGGTGGATAAACAACTCACAAATTAGAGCAGCGATGGAGTTATCATTTAGATAGTGAACCAAGGCTTGAATGTAGTTGTGGAATGGAACAATTTGATTTTTTGATCTCAGCATCCCAAAGAAAGTTTCTTTTAGTTGGTATCCTTAACAGGGAGAATGTTGCCAGTTGAGATGGTTACCAGTGCAAGAGGGCCACCATTTGGGAAAAGGTATTAAGGCATAAGGTGAACACACATAGTGCTGTAATCTGTGCTTTGGATGGTGGCTCCGCTAGTTAGCAATAGTCAGAAATACCTGTATGCAATGATATATGAAATTTTGACATAGTTTGTTAAATAACACTCAAACCTTGAAGGGGTTTGAATTAAGTATTGAAAAATAATGGAGCGTGGTATTCATAGAACCACTAGTGCATTGTGGTGACAATTGGGGTCATTGTTAAACCCTACAAACCTGATTTCAGTAAAGTGATTGATTGAAATCAAAACCGCATTCAATTTAAAAGTGTGGCGATGATGCTAGTACAAGATGGCTGCCATCCGCATGGTAAGCGACTGCGGGAATGTGTGAGATTCTAAAGGCAAATTGGATTATGGTTAATGGCCGTTTCCTGCAGCCGAACCAAAAGTGAGTTGCATATAGTGCATTTTAAATTCTATAAAAAAAATGGCAGCAAATGTTTGCCATAATGGCAGAAATTAATGGGCGACTACAGTAGAGGTTGAGGTAGGTAGATATTGTGATACAGATGTGAGATATTTCTGAAAGTCACTGTAATGGAGAGTGATTAGTATGCGATCTCCTCAGCACTCATTTATCAACGTAGAGGAAATGTGAGTGGGGGGTCGGGGAATAGAGGTTAGTTATTTACCCCACAGGCACTGTGTAAACTATCAAGACGTTTTTCGCTGATACAAAAGAGGACGTTTGCTGCAATTTCATATGACATCCTGTGTGATATTGTAAGACAAATGTAGTTTAAGATTAACACGTAGGGTTGTAAATTAGGCACTTTGGTAGAGTTGATTTGAAATGTGAGAAAGATATTGTAGATAAAGATAACGATTGACACCCTTCATATTTTCAGAATATGAATACGCATTAGCAAGACTACATCTGATGAATAGAAGTCAATGATGGGTAAGCACTAGACTACATTAAATGTATTTGAAGTAGATGTAGAGACTTATTGTACAATTGTTTACATATTAGAAAATTGGGTCTAACTAAATGAAAGGATTCCTTAAAAAAAAAGAAAAATGGTGTTATAGATGTGGCTCACAGTTTCGTGTGACATGAATTGGACACGATTGAAATAGACTCATCTGTGGAAATGATGAGGTATAGGGCCTCATTACATGGTAGGCGGTAAGGGTTTACCGGTACTGGTATTTTACCGGTACCGGTAAATCCTTACCGCCTTACTACGAGGTCCTTTTGCGGGTAGGGGAATTTAACGCCTGCTTTTTGCAGGCGTTAAAAACCAACCCGCAAAGGGACCAGTGGAGCCAATTATGGTACCGCAATTTGCAGTACCGTAATTAGCACCTTCCCCATTCCCATAGAGCCCTATGGGGCAAAAATGGGAATGGGGAAGGGCAATGGTGGAAGAGGGAATTACCGCCCGCCAACCTCGGAATGGGGCGGTAATTCCCCTTTCCACCAAGGTGGTGCCGGTATTTTACCGGCATGAACCATAGCGATAATAGCGCCATGGTTCACCGCCATCCGTGTAATGAGGCCCATACTCTTTTTCCGACATTTGTTTTGTGTACGTTTGCATTAAAAAATATTTCATATATTTGAAGTTTATTCAGATAGATCGGCATGTGTTTAACTGTTTGTATTGAAGCGTTTCGGAACACAAGAAACCACATTTGGGGGATCCATTAATTATGTACATCATGATAAACACTGTTAAAAGTAAAGCATTGCTCACTTGCTCATGAGGCCAAAACACTTCTGTGTCGACATGTTTAACACAATGTCATTGATGTACATTGTACAATAAGATAATTTGTTAGGCTCATGGTATACAAATGTCCCCGGAAATAGCAAAGGGTGAAAAAGCAATGAAGAAAAGCTTTGTTAAGTGATAGTTAGCAGTTATATGCTACATTTAATTAATACTTATCATACAGTCCCTTCTCTCTGCACTTATGAGCCACCTGCTGGCTGCACTTGTGAGTTAACTGCACTTACCCGTTCCCCTCTCCCCTGGCACTTCTCCCCTTCCCCGCACTTGCACAATCTGATTAACATAAGACCTAGTAAGATTGTTATTTTGTCCTCCCTGGTTTCCCCCGCATTGTCTGGTCACGTCTAGAAACAAGCTTGTGTACAGGCGTGTTATAAATGCCACATCATATCACATCCTGTGTTACTGAATTTGCGCCTGCAATGTGATGATGAAAAATGTTTTTTCAAAAATCATTTATTGATATATATGTACAATACTGGTATGTAAGTGTGTTAAATGTATGATATTCGTTCATTTTTTTAAGAAACAATGTTTTAGAAATTGAATTAATAAATTGATTTTATTACAGTGAATTAATGTGGTAATAAATGCAAGACACATGTAGCTCTATCCGGAGTACCGCCCTGATAATTTGTTTGTATATACTTAAGAGATGATGGCCGTTCATCAAGCCATCCACACCGCAGTACACCACCAACTCAAAGGGGTGGTACCTACCTCATTCCGGAGACTGATGTTAAATTACGGCCATGATGCAACCACTGCTGGTCATAGGGATTTTCACACAACACTGGAAATCTTGCATGAGGTTGCATAGTGGCCACATATGGGCCAGGACCTCAACATAGATCTAAAGAGGTGTCTTGTGTGTGCACAATTGCAGCCAAATTCCCCCCATACAGAACTCCCCTACAAAAAAGGGGAATGACACTGCCTTGGTTAGATTTCATCGGGTGAATGATTCTTTCCTCTAGAAGCAACAAGTATGTTGCATGACTGCAACATGCTTGTTTACAAAGTGGATAAAATGTCTTCTTGCTCCGAATGGCAGAGACAGCTGCTGCGCTAATGATCAACCACATCTTCTCTTGTTTCGGGCTCCCGCAAAGTATTGAGTTGGTATGAGGAAGTCATTTTACCAGTGAGGGGATGACCACGATGTGGGAGATTCTAGGGATAAAAATAAAACTCCACATTGCCTACCGCCCAGCATTGAGATAAGGAGTTGAGCAATATAATAAGACAATTTTAAGCATACTGAAGAAGTTTGTGGCGGACTCTGGATCCAGCTTGGACATTCAATTACCACTTGTCCTGATGGTATTAGGTCTACTCCATCTTCTGCAACTAAAATGTGTCCATTTGAACTTCTGACCGGACTGAAAATGGTGTTATCTCAGCATCTTCTCTGTGGAACTCAGGAGCAGACACTGATTAATGTGTCCACTACTCATGAGTACATTGAGAACCTAAGGAAGCCCCTCCAGCATGCTTTTACTTACGTGCAGAGCAACTTAGAGAAGTCAGCTGAAGGGAGGGAATCATACTACAATTTAAAGACCACAAAAAAGGAGTATGAGGTAGGTGACAAGCTTGATTTGTAGAACTTCCAAAGAAACAAGACCATTGACCAATAGTATTTACCGTCTTGACATGGTAGTTTTGAGATTGTGGACAAAATAGTCTGTTGCCTTTAAAATCTGCATCCCAAAAGGAGAACAGATGGAAAAGAAATTGATCCATATCAATCAGTTAAAAAGCCGTGATCCCTGAATGGCTTTGCGAGTGATTGAGGAGCCAACTGATGTCAGAGCCGAGGAACCATCTGAGGAATGAAAGGTAAGATCATAACCCCGAATGGAAGCTAAAATATATAACAGGCGAGTAAATAAATAAGATATTCATCCAAAATATTTGATAGAAAAGGAAAGAGTTTTATTGAAAATTTGAAATACAATCAATGTGTCTTATACTGAGATGTTAACTGGGGAAATACGTTTCAAACAAAAATGCTTAACAATTCTTTTTACTACTCTCTTTAGAAAGTTAACATATTCCTTCCAGGCTGGGTACCGGAAGAAGCAGAGCCATGGGAGGACCCTGGAAAGGTACATAGGGGGAAAAAAAGCAAGAACTCTTTCCGTACCTCTGGAACCCAAAACAAGGAGGAGGAAACCAGATCCCCCACTCCCAGATATAGAAGAGAGAGCGGGACGTGCTCTATCGAAGAATCTCACTTGTGAGAAAAACTCTACTCTCCCCTGACCTTTCACAGTAGTTACGTCGTGAGAATAAAGGATGGGGGGGGATTTGGCGGGTTAAATATACTCCCAAGACCTATGATTTGCCCTGGCCACGTTGGGCCCAAACGTGCAGAAATAGTTTCTTGTAATTGGAAAGCACACTGAACTGGCAGAGAAAAAGCCAGCAGTTCATTTCAACTGCAAAACCATGAAAAAACTGGTTAATTTGCTAAAATATAGAGACCATAGAAATGTGTGCATTTTGCAGCTTGGAACAAGGAACATTTTACATACAAAACTACACTGAAGAGGGGAATTCAAAGGCACACTGTTGGCTGACAGAAAAAAGACAGAATTTCACTCAAAATGTTGTTTTCAGAGAAAGAGAAATACAAACACTAAATGGGCCCTGTATTTGAGTGATAAAACCAAAGGCCTGAAACTACTTTCCATTACAAATGACTGATGCCTAAAGTGCAGCTTTGTTAACACAGAGGAAACTCCTTGGCTGAGACCATTCAAATGTATATTATAATGTGAAGTTTAACATTGATGGCCTGATGCAATTACATTAAAAACAAGGCCTCCTGTGCAAAGAAATTGTGACAAGTAATGGTACGAGTTTTCTGTGCATGAAGAAGAGCTATGTTAAGCCCAAAAAGATATTTTCTCGTGAGATTCAAAGCCAAGAACATCTCATCTCCTCTCTAACCTTATCAGACTCCGGGAATGTCTTTGAAGCTGTGGCAGAGCCAGAAAGAGGGGTTTTATGGGCAGGGGAGGAGGGGTGATTTAACCCACACTGTGAAAACAATGACCCAGCAAATGGTTGTGAACTCTGAATAATTCCCCAAAATGATTGTGGTGGTATCCATGACTGGATCTGGAGAGGCCACCTAACCAGATGCCTGTCCTTTCCCCATGAGATGATCCAGGAGATGGTGCCTCAGCAGCTTTGCCATTAGTATGCGACAACCTACGGAAAATGTTGGTCTAGCTGAGCACACATTGAGTCTCCTACACTAGCGCTCTATCCTAATCCACCTACAGCACCTAACCATGTGCCTGACCTCTGGGTTGATTACTGGGACCCAGCCAGCCCTCCTAAATCCTAATCCCAGCAGAATGCACACACGCATCTTAAAGTTAACTCTTAGAATCTCCCATACATGGACTTCGTTCCCCGAGGGCGTCCCAACCACAAAGCACATCGAGTCCATACAAATGGGGAACTTGCATTATATAAATGACAGTTACAATACAATACAAGTGTATAGCATAAGGTTTCAAAGTGCTACATGTTATAAAGTAAAGCCCATGCAAAGTATTTGGTGAAGTTAAATTGATTTGTTATATCCAGGGTGCTGCACAATTCTGTACATCAAGAGGTAAATTAGACCAGGAGAAAGACTAAAATCTGGAGAGGCAAATAAAGGGATGGATTGTGGAGGTATTCATGACTGAGCCTAGAGTGGCCACCTAACCAGATCCCTGCCCTTTCCCCATGAGATGATCCAGGGGGTGTTGTCTTTTCCGGAGCACCACAAAACCCAGAGATATAGTATGTAAGTAACATGTCCAACCAAACCAAGTCTTGTGTGTGATCTGTTTGATTTAATATTTCCCCCTCATTGATTGGGTGGGCAGACCAAGTAGATCCTTAATATTGTTACTAAATAATAAGTGCATTAATTCCCCTATTGTCAACTGACATGGGGTGGTTTTGTTGAAATTCAAAATCCCAACATCGCTTGCAGTGTGGATCGAAATATAGTCTGTTAAAGTAATTGGGTACTTGCCAACCTCAGAATTCTCTAAAGGGAGGGGTGCATAAAAATGAAAATCCCAACTGCCTCCTATTCCCCTTGCCATAGTAAACTTAGTATCTGGGTTTGGGCAGGGGCAGAAAAGTGTCTTGCCAACTTAAAAAGAGTAAAGTCATTGATTTAAAAGCACATCCCTGCAGTGGCTGAGATAGTGACCCCTGATACAAGAGAGCTTCTTCATTGCATAGTGGTGGGGTTATATCAAATGTGTTTTGTTTTTAAAAGTCTGTTGTGCTCCAACACTGCTAGCATTCCCAAGTGCACAGGGTGATTAAATATAAAGAGCGCTGCATGGGTGCAATTGCTTTTGTCAATAGAAAAGTGTTGCTTGTTATTTAAATTAAACTTCATGTAAAGTTTAGTGCCAAGATTTTAGCTGCAACCAAGCTCAGGTAGGTAAGCTTAATGTAAATCCTTTTTCTTGTCCATGTGCACTTTGTGTGCATTTTCCAAACTTTCTTCACTTTAGCCCTTAGTGCGTTACCTCCCGTTTGCCGTTACCTCCCGTTTGCCGTTTCCTTGTCTGCCTGTGTCCCCTCCTCCCTCCCTCAGGCCCATGCACTTGTGATTTGCCTCTCTTCTCCACAACATCTAACAAAGGTCTTTCCCTCTCACCACCTGTGCTGAAGCCATTTATCTGTGGCCAAGCTCAGGTAAGGTAGCTTGATGTAAATCCTTGTTCTTGTCCATGTGCACTTTGGGTGCATTTTCCAAACTTTTTCCAGTTTAGCCCCTCGCCTATTTCCGCCTGTTAACTGCTTCCTCATCTGCTCGTGTCCCCTCCTGTCTCTCCTTTTGCCTTTTCTCTTGTGAAACCCTTAGGCCTTCCTCCCAGGGCAGCTTCTGCCCAGGCAGCCCTGTTGACTAAGGCCCCAAGGCAAAGGGCAGCTCCCGAAGAAGCAGCTCCAGTCCGTGTTTGCCCATGTTCGCCTGGAAAGCCTGCCACTGTCAACCAGCAGCGACTGATAAGGCAAGTGTGATTTGGGTATGGAGTACAGCAATTAATGGAGTACAGCAAAGCCCTTCCACTCTTATTATCCTGCTTAACATAGCATACCTTTTATAGTCAGCTAGTAATCAGTCAGAGATCATTTATCTCAAATGAGGATGTTTTCAGCCCTGTACTGTTGACTCTCCAATGTAGGCGTTTTCTCCCACTGTTCTGGTGTCCAAATGTCAGGTGTTCCACCAAGTACTGTTGAGTCCCAAATGTGGGCATTTCTGCAGGTACTGTTGTCTTTCAGATTTAAGCATTTCTCCCACTGCTCAGGTATCCCAATGTCAGGTGTTCCACCATGAATTGTTGCCCCGGCTGCTTTAGTTCTCTCAGGTCTGGGTGGTTCTACTCCTGCTGCAGACCTCAGACTTGGGCATCTCATCCTCCTCCCCTACTGCCCAGGCTCTCAAGCTCTCGAGCTCTGGTTCTCTCTAGGCTGGACTATTGCAACACCCCATCTGAACAACAAACCAATTTCTAGACATTCACCATACGAATGGTATCTTAGTTTTAATAGCAACCCCTATCTGGTACAGGTACATTGTTGATAATAGCAGATGTTGATCTGCAAAACCAAGTACATATGCAGGCAGTTTTATAAACTTCAGGCATAGGAAAGGCTCAACCAGCCTTGCTGGAATGTGATATTCTAATTTTGCATATGAACACATATCTCTGCAATGGGTGCTTCACACACTGAGTTGACCTCTGAACCATTGTGCCACTCAATTTATCAATATGCATTTCACCATCGCCTATTGCACATGATCTACATCAGTCCTGCAGGAAGGAAAGAATGCTACAGAGTTGTGCCATAAGGAACACACACACTATGTCTATCACAGTGAACACAGAAAGCAATACATGATGAATTGATCAGGGCAGAATTCACTTGCCAAAACAGAAAGGCAATGCGTTTAGAGCCTCAGCAGCACCCCATAAAATATCCTGACGTGTGCTATGTAAAGCTGGTGAACAATGGAATCTTACTTCTTCAGATCAGCTAGCCTTGTGGGGCCCCCTCCAAGTTGGGGGCCCTGGGCAAGTGGCCCTTTTGCGCTCCCATAAAAACGTCTCTGCACTTGGGGACTGTTTTCTGTTTCCCTACAGTCCCACTACCAGCACTTGACACCTGATGTCTACACTTACCCTTGCACCTGCCACCTGCTGGCCGTACTTTTACTTATTGTCTATTTATTCTATTATCCCATGTACTGCACTGTCCTCTCACCCTACCCCCCGCAACTTTCCTCCTTTCCCCTTCCCATGCACAATCTGAATGACAGCTGGCCTAGTAGGATCTTTGTCCGTCTTCCCTCTGTTCCCCTTCCCTTGCCTTGTCACGCCTTGAAACACCTGTGTCTAGGCACGTTATAAATGCCATATCATATCATGGCATGTGCTACGGTTGCTGAAAGACTGTCAGATTCACAACCTCACATGCCGGCCACCCAAGAATCTAGTGTATGATGCACATAGTAAATCATTGGCTTATTGAAGTCAGGGTATTTGTTTTATTAATTTGGCATGTGTTAGGAGCTTATAGATCAAGGAAATTGTATTTAAAGGGAAGGGAACAATGGAAAATGCAAAATACAGAAAAAGCAGTCTTACTAGGCCTTGTGAACATTTGGATTGTGCAAGTGCAGAGAGACAGAGGGGAAGTGGGTAAGTGCTAGAGGATCCACAGAGGGGTGAAGTGCCACGGAGATAGTTCCAAGAAACAGATAAGTGCCAGGCAGTGACCACAAGATGGAAGTGGGGTTACCAGCCCATCATTAAGTGCAGACCTGTGAGGCAGCACAGGCCAAGTGGTGCCCGAAGGCAAGTGCAGGCGGAGGGGGAGGGTGGATTCTGCCGGCGATCTGACTGGAGTCCAGGACCCAGAAGGACACATAAGTGAGCAGGTCACCAATCAACAGCTAGGCCTTTCGCAACATCTGGGAGTCGGTGTAGGTGTGCAACAATGCACAGGAGAAACGAGAGCAAATACCCTTCTTCTCATTTCCAAGCCAAGACGTTGAACGACCGTATATATTGGCCCTGAATGGGCTGGTTAAATAGGCTGGAAATGTTGACTCCTTTGGGAGAAGTGTTGTGGATGGTCAGCTCGGACGTTCTTAGTTGCCTCCGTCTTTCTCAGCACTTTTTGTGCCTCATTCCCATGAGATATATATACATGGGATACATTACTCACCGTAATTGATTTTCTGATGCTTTTATCTGCGTAGATTTGCATGCTATGCATAGGCTGCCATCTAGTGGAAGCAGCAGAGTATTACAGTTGTTTTCAAAACTCGAAAAGGGACGTCGACAGGGCATGCCAGTAATACTATCCCTAGTGTGACGTCCACTGTACCCATGGACCTTGAAGCGTTGAGGTCCCTCAGATTGTTTTGTTTCTGACATGAGGTTGCATGAAGTGTAGTGTAAGTACTGGTGTATTAAACCAGATATGTATCAGATAAAACCCAATGACGCTCAGAAAAACATCTATGCACCTTCTACTCCAAGGGGAGGAAGGGTGGGCGCATGTGAATCGAAAATATGATTACAGTGAGTAATGTATCCCTTCTGAGGCTTGTGGAATCTGCTTTGATCAAATGCTATGCATAGATTAGCGAGCAGTGTTAAGAGAAGGTGGTGGGTTGTGATAAGGTCCAGCGGCGAATAGATGTTTTAGAACCGCTTTTCCCACCTCAGTATCTGCTTTAGACTGTGTGTCAATGCAATAGTGCTGCATGAAAGTGTGTACCGAGCTCCAAGTAGCTGCTTTGGAAATGGCGTCCAGCGGGACATTTGCAATAAAGGCCAGAGTAGCCCCTGTACCCCTTGTGGAGTGAGCTCTTGGTTTGAAAGGCAGCGTTTTGCTTGATAAAGAGTAGCAGAGCTGTATGCATCTGACTATCCATCTGGAGATGGATTTTTGGAAATGCAGTCTCCTTCTATGCTAGGAGCTACAGAGAAACAGTTGGTCTGTTTTCCTGAGCGGTCTGGTCATGTTTACATAGTAAAGGACCGCCCTCCTTACATCTAGTGTATGGAGGTTTTTCTCAGCTGCGCTTGTTGGGTTCTGAAAGAAGGCCGGTAGCTCAATGGATTGGTTTACATGGAATTTGGAAATGAATTAAGTGAAAACCTAGGGTGTGTTCTTAAAACAAATTTGTCTTTGTGTATAGCCAAGAAAGGGTCTTGCACTGACAATGCTTGAAGTTTGCTGATTCTCCTAATGGAGGCGTTTGCCACCAAGAAAGACGTTTTATACGTGAGAAGTTTAAGGCTTGACTTAGGCTCAAAGGGGGCTCCCATGAGTTTTGCAAGTATTACATTGAGTTCCCAGCCGGGCGGTGGCTTTGATATAGGAGAGTAAAGTCTCTTTACTCCCTTCATGAATGCGTTAATGACAGGTACTTTCCACCATGATACCTTACTTTGCGAGGTGGTGTATGCGGATGGCGCCGCCAGGTGAACCTTTATTGAGTTAAATAATAAACCGGAGTCCAATAAGTGGAGCGTGCAGTGGAGACTGAGTTGGAGTATATTCTATTGGGTTAATTTGCTTTGACTAGCACCTAATTACAAATCGTCTCCACTTGTCAAAATAACAGTGTCTGGTGTTTGGTTTACGTGCCCCCTGGAGGATAGCCATACACCTTTCAGGTAAGTTAAGATTTCCAAACTCTATGACCTCTGAAGCCATTCTGCCAAGTTCAGTGAGAGAGGCTGAGGGTGTAATGTTGTCGGATCGCACATCGCCAGTTTGCGCAGATGTGGATACCAAGGTTGTCTCGCCCACATGGAAGCAACTAGGATCAACGACATCTGTTCTTTGTGAATTTTATTCACCACCCTGTTCATAAGTGGAGTTGGGGGGAAAAGCGTAGGCAAATTTCCCTGACCAACTCATCCATAGGACGTTCAATTTGGAGTCTGGTTGGCGAAACCTGGACACAAAGTATGGGCATTGCTCGTTTTCTCTTGTGGCAAACGTCTAGCATGGGAAAACCCCACTGTGAGAAAATGTAGTGTTCAACATCTCCGTCGAGTCGCCTCTCGTGCTCTCTGCTTAATGAGTCCACTAGGGTTAAATTCCCTTGGAACATGTTGGAAAGTCAGGAACATACCCCATTTGAGTGCCCACTTCCATATTTTCTGTGCTAGCTTGGACACATTTGGAGAATGTGTGCACCCCTGCTTTTGATATAGAACATTGCAGTGGTGCGGTCTGTGTGAACTTGTACCAACTGATTTGTTAGGTGTGCTTCGAAGGCTTGGAGAGCTTTGAATACGGCTAGATGTTCCAGTAGGTTGATATGGTTCTGTGCTGTGATGCAAGTTCACAGACCATGTGTTTTGAGATGAAGGTGATGCCCCCCCACACGGAGAGTGATGCATCCGTTGTAACTACTGCTTGCACCACTGTGTCATGGAAAGGTTATCCTTTCAACAGGTTCTCCTTTGTCCACCAGCGTAAGGCTTGTACTAGTGTTGACAAAATGCCAACTAGATCGTCCCACTGACCACTTGCCTGAGACTACTGTTTCACCAACCACTCCTGCATTGGGCTCATGCACATCGTGCATGTGGGACCAGGTAAATGCAAGATGCCATTATGCCGGGCAAATGCATCACTTTGCGTTTACTTATCTGCGTACCGGCTTGATACTGAGGTATTTGCACCAGTAGGTTTTGGATTCTTTCCTTTAATGGAAAGACTAACCCTTCTTCTATTTTTAGTACAGCTCCTAAGAACTGTTTTGTCTTGCTTGGTAGGAGGCTTGATTTTTTCTTGTTTATCGAGAAAAAGGTGGTTGATTGTTCTTTTTGTATTTTGCTTGCAAATTTGGGTTGTTTCTCCCATGATCAGCCAGTCGTCCAGGTGAGGGTACATTGGTATTGCTTCCCTGCTCAGGTGCTCTGCCACCACTGCCAGTACCTTCATGAATACCCTTGGATCTAAAGTTATGCCGAAGGGTGGCACCTTGAATTGGTATTGCTTGTTTGCTATCTTGAAACGCAAGAATTTTCTGTGCGCTCGAACATTGAAATAGGAAAATAAGTATCTTTCATATCCAATGTTGCCATGTAGTCCCCTTGCTTTAGCAGTGGGATTACTTCTTGTAGCGTTGTTATGTGGAATTTTTGTGGCTTGAAATAGGTGTTTTCAGGACGCAGGTCTAATACATGGCGAATTGTCCGATCTTTTTTGGGCACAAGGAAGTACGTTGAATAAGTACCCATGTTTACCTCGTTCACAGGACTATTTCGATGGCGTCTTTAACCACAGTGTTGCAACCTCTTTCAGGAGTATGCACTGTTCCTCCCTTGTGGTGGCTCTTTGTCAGAGGGGGTGGAAGGAGCGTCGCTACAGTAGTTCTATGCAATAACCGCCCGTTATGGTAGAAAACACCCACTTGTCCGAGGCGATTCCCTCCCATGAGTGAGTGAAGTGTTATCCGTCCTACTACTGGAGTGACATGGAAGGGTACCTGAAGCTGGTGGTCATTGCTTTGGGGGCATGGACCAACCCCTTGTAGAAGAGGATCTGCCCTGGCTTCGAAATATTCACTGGCCCCTCTGGAAACCTTGAGATGATTGTCCTTAATTGAAACCCCAGGATGAACCCTGACCATGATTGTATCCGGATCCTCTCTGCATATTTTGGCCCCTGAAATGATGAAAATTATTTCTGCCACTTTGCCCCAAGGGCTTATTGGTGAGTTAACCCAGAGACTTCAGAGTGTCATACTCTTCCTTTGCACTCTTTAATGCATCTTCTACTGCTTTACCGAAAAGCAGATTAGGCTATACCGGCATATTGAGGTGGGTTGCGCCTGTGTCTCCAATTTGAATCCTGACTGGCACAGGCATGCATGGCATTTTCTAATTGTGCCCTCTGCTATAATTCCGCCTTCGTTGTGAGCTGCATCTAAATTATTTTGTAAGATACAATTAGATACAGCTTTACCCTCTGCTACTGCGAAAGACAGTTGAGATTTTAATGGTTCTGGGGCAGAGGCCATTAAGGTGGCCATTTCCTCCCACTTGTGGCAATTGTAACTGGCCAGCAGAGCGGTGGTGTTGGCAATTCCGGTTTGAAAAGCTTCAGGAGGTGGCCACTTTCCTTCCGAAAGTGTATAGTGTCTTACTCTATCAGTGGTGCTTCCGATGAAGCCAGTGGTGTTCCCGCCCTCTTTCCTGTCATCGTAACTACCAGTGAATCTGGTTTTAATTGACCCCTTATGCAGAGGGGGATCTGATGGGGCTTGGCGGAACATCTTCTCAATTCCGAGAGAGCAAATCAGCAGGGAGAAGAGGGGCAAAGGCAGAAGCAAAGAGCAAGGTCTTGAGCCAGTCGTCCAGGTACAGGTAGACATGGTGGCCATGGCCCTGAGGAGGGCTGCCACCGCATTCATAAGTCTGGTAAATACTATGGGGGCTGAGTTGAGGCCAAAGGTTAGCACCTTGTACTGGAAATGCCAGCCCATGATCCTGAGGCGCAGGAAGGAGCGATATGGTTGCCAAATCGGGACATGTAGATAAGCGTCCTTCAGATCCAGGGAGCACCTCCAGTCTCCCTTGTCTAGTGTCTCCGAATGAGTGCTGGCATAACCACCTTGAATTTCTGAAGAGGGAGGGGAATATTTTAGGGTGGATAGATCCAACAACTCTCAGGCCAGCCAGGTTCTTCTTTTGTATGGTGAAAATCCTGGAATAAAAGCCCAATCCTCTCTGGGAGGCTGGGACTTCTTCCACAGCCTGGCTCTCAATGAGCGACTGGATTCCGCCAACAGATTTGCCGTCCCAATCTGTGGGAGAGAAGGAAGGAAGGAAGGAGGAGAAGGGACCGGTAGGCGGTACCCCGAGGGCACTAGAGAGGATCCAGGTGTCTGCAAAGTTCTGGCACCAAAATTGCATGTGAAAGGCAAGTCTCCCCTCATTCGAGACACGTGGGTTTGAGGGAACGTGTCATGCTTTCTTTTCTTCGGACGCTGCTGCTGAGGAGGGGGACTGGAAGACGCCTTTGCCCCTTCCTCCCCTTTTGTTGTTTGCGCCGGTGCCGACTGGGCAAGCTGTCCGGTTGTCTTGACCTCTGTTCCTGGAAGCCCCAGAACCCACCAAACTACCGCCCCCTGTCAGAGCGTTGGTGCGACTGGGTGAACGCCTTGGGCGTGGCCTTCATTAGCATAAAGACTTCACAGTTTACGATCTGTTCTTTTTATCTAATGCCTCGTTGGTGGTAGAGTGAAAGAGGTCGCTACCCTCGAACGGAAGGTTCAATGTGCGTTCCTGAACATCAGGGTTACATTTAGTAGCCTGAAGCCAGGCCATCCTTCTCAGGTCTGTGGTGATGCAGATGGTCCAGCCAGAGGTATCGATGTGGGCCACAGTGGACTCCATGATGTCCTGTGCTACCAGCTTGGCTTCTCCTAGAGCCTCTTTGAAGCATGCCTGGCTCTGCACCGGAAGCTCTGGAAGGAAGTCCGCCATTTCCCGCCAAAGCCTCTGGTTAGCGGCTGCCAGCATGGCATTCACATTGGATTGGCGCAGGTGCAGCGAGGCATTGGAGTACAGCTTCTTCCCGTGTGCCTCCAAGTTAATCTCCTCCTTGCCCAGCAGCAACGAGGACGAGGTGGCCGAGGACGACTGCGGCTTAGAGGCGCAGCAATCACCTCCATCTGTCTATGCTTGGCATCGAGGCGCAGAGTGACAGGTTGGGCCGAGTATGGCCTGAGCCACCCCTTCTTGGCCAAAGCAATTACGTCCTTCTGCATTGGGATACCCATTTTAGTAGGGGGTCGTAAAGTGAGGACTTCTGCTAAGACCCCCCCCTCCACGGGCTGCTCGACCTCACGTTGAGGAAGGCCCAGATATTCAGCCAAACCTGCAAGCCAGTCATGAAAGGCCTTTGCTGACAACGGCGTGTCAGGGTCCTCCTCCTCGTCTGTGTCTACCAGAATGTCAAGCTTGTCCGGAGCGGGTGTAGGGGTGCTGGGCGACATGGGCTGCGGTGTGGAGACCAGAGCCGTAGGCTTCCGCAGAGGCTGGTGTGGAACCGCCTGTACTGTGGGTGGCAGGGGAGTCGGAATCGAAGGAGCCCGCAGGGGGCAGCAGGAGCTGCGCTGGGGCCTGTAGAGCCAGTGCCATGGGAGGAATGACTATGGCTGCTGGTTGAGTGACCGGAGGGAGCAAGTCCCTGACTGCATCCCACAGGATGGCCTCCATATGGTGGGCCTGCATCAGCGCCAGGAACCTTTAGAAAGAACCGGTCTTCGAAGCTAGAAGAGGTGGCAGGTGATTTTGACAGAGTGGCCGGGGGCTGCTGAGGCCGGAGCGCACTCTGTCTAGAGGGCAGGGTAAACCTGCCCTGCTGATGGATAAACTGTAGGCCACGTACCTGGTTGACACCAGTCCCACCTTGAAACTCGTCCACCCACCTGCTCTGTTCCTAGGAGTGGCATCGGACAAGCGGCCATATTGTCTGGCACAGCAGCCAATTTGTCGAGCTGCATGCCAGGTGCCAAAGTCCTGGTGCATGGCTCCATGGGCCCGGCCCCCTCCAAAACTCTTGGTGGTGGAGCTTTAGGCCTACCCTGCACCTCAGGCCTAGGCCTGGAAGGCGAATTGCCCTCGGCATTTTCGCCGGTAGTGCTGCGTGCAGGCGCCCCTTCAGACATTGAACCGGTCCGGTACTAGGGCATTGCCCCTCGAATGTAGAACCGATAAAAGAACCTTCCGGTCCCTCAACACCAATTATGGAAGGATCGGATGACCCCTTGGCCGTGAGCTGGACTAGACTTGATGCGTGTGCCGGTATACAAACCCGAGAGGTTCCTCCCGCTCGGGCGTTTCCTCTGGAAGCAGTCGCCCTCATGGGGTGCAATAGAAAATAGCGGCCTTCCCTTGGGCCACCATCTCTGTTTTACGAAGTTCTTCAAGACCTCTGGAGGCGATCTTTCGAAGAGCTCCCTCCACCTAGCTAGCCTGTTCTTCAGTGTGTGTGGAGTCACTTTGCGTTTACTTATCTGCGTACCGGCTTGATACTGAGGTATTTGCAGCAGTAGGTTTTGGATTCTTTCCTTTAATGGAAACACTAACCCTTCTTCTATCTTTAGTACAGCTCCTAAGAACTGTTTTGTCTTGCTTGGTAGGAGGCTTGATTTTTTCTTGTTTATCGAGAAAAAGGTGGTTGAACGCGGTACAACATTCCCAGCCGTGGTCAGGGCCAAGGCAGCAGAGGTAAAGAGCATGGGGGTCGGACGTAGGGAAGAGCCCCTCGCAGGTTGGACACCTGCTGAAGACGACATTGCCAGGGAGGAGCATGACGTCGGAGGACCGAGTACCTTAATGACAGAAAGAAGACAAAAAGATAGAAGAATGCGGGGGAAGAGCTGTGGTATTACATGGCTGAAGTCAAACCCAGGGGTGCTGGTGAAACAGGCCCGTTCCGGTCGATGTGGAAAAGGGGACTGGGGCGTGGCATCGGAGGGCAGAGTCAGGGTAGCACATGCTCCCAGGGCCACACACCCCAGCTCCTCTAAATTTAAAGGGGAAGAAGGTTTTTTTCGGGTGGAAAAGGTTCTGTCTCCCGTCCCTAGGAAGGGACGCCCATGCAGTATGGACGAAAGGGGACGGGACATAAGAGTAAATAAAACTTAAAAAAATATCACTGCTCACAGAAAAATGTCAGGAAAACAAAACATGATGTGTGGGTTGACAAAGAGCAATGTATATTGTGTTTCACCCACAAAACTCCAGTGACATCTGAAGAGCCACTTGGTCTTATGGAAAGAAATGTCAGCCCAAGGCAGACCCTTTTGCTGGCTGAGGGCAAAACATCACAGGGAAAACTCCCTCTGTCAGCCCTGATGTCACATCTTCTATCTAATGACCAACCACAATACAATTTTGTGCTAAAGGTGCGAAACCCAGTGTTCTCCAGACTTGCTTGCTCTGAAAGCAGGGACTTCAGGGTAAGCCATCCTTGGCTGGAGCATGACTAAAAGGTGTGAAGACTGGGGGCTGCAACTTCAGAGAGACTCCTAAAAAAACCTCTGGTCACAGGCTGGCACAGGAAGACAGATAGCTGTGCTGGATGAAGCAGATCCCCCATTTGCTGAAAATACAGGTGTACTATTAATTTAAAAGGACTATTATAATTTCGGCCTTTTTCTCAGACATCGTAAGGCGGATTATTCATTTTTGTACAATTTGTTATGTAAATTCTAGGTGATTTTGGGGATATAAAATGCATCTACCTGTGACTCAGGGAACTGTAATGGCCAGTTAGACAAGGTTTCTGGCTGATCCGAGCATGTTTCAAATGTGAGTCGGTGAGCAGGTGGAAAATGAAATTAGGGATATGCTTAACAACTTGCATATTGATAATGGTTGTACTTTTTATGGAAACAGCAGAAATGTGCCATATGGCCATGCGACATTGTACGGATTTGGTGGTCAGCTTATCTAATTCTCCATGATTAGCTAAATCAGAAAATAGGTTTAGTATGGCAGTTGCTAGTAAAATTATGAAGTTGTGATACATAACTAGTTTTTGACAAAAGGTTGAAAGGCAAACCAGGGGGCGATTGCAAACAGCAAATACCATATGTTGCTCCAGACACAAACTAATCCCGAGTTCGAGGCGGGGTTGGGAGGAGAGGATAACTGTAGGGTACTTTCCAAAGATTGTAAAATTGGTGATGTTATTTCTGCTATATAAAGGGGACTGCACTAGGACAGAGGACACACAAAAACTGGGGCCACAGAAAAAAGAGAAAGACAGGAGGACAGAGAAGAGACAGACCACCAGGAAAGCTGCTGAAATTTACCATCAGACAGCTATAAGGAGACACCAGAGGAGATGGCTGACAGTGCTTCTGGGTGGAGTGGTCTATTTCTAGGAAGGCCTCAAAGCTGACTGTCCTGTGGTGAAGAAAGGGAGGTCATTTTTGAGAATGGAGTGACCAGACCCCTGCCCTATCTTTCCAGAGTGTCCTGAGATGCAGCTGTGTTTCCTGAACCTTAAACAGAGGCTTGCTATGCAATTAAAACTAAGCCCTGGAAAACCAAAAAGGGGGAGGGGGGGTGTCCGCTTGCCTTCAATCCTTTCCCTTTATAATGGGTGTGTGGGGGGGGGGGGAACTGTGTAGATCCTTAGCCTGTGTAACCAAAAATATTAATTTAACGAATTCCCCATTTGGCAGAACACTACGGGTGAATTTTGTTAAAATTCAACATTCCCAGTGTGCGCTGAAAACTATAGCCCATCATTTAATTGGGTATCCTCGTTATCCAGCTGACCCCGATTTCATTCAGGAAGAGGGGTGTCTTTGTTCTTAAATCAGTCCAACCTTTTTATCCAGCTTCCCCAACACAGGCCTTTCAGTAGGAAGGGGGCTGGGGGGAATCTAAAATCCAAAATTCCCCCAAAGCATTCCCATTTTTCTGTCAGACTTCCAAACATTGACCATAGCAAGGTGGAGTCTGAAAAACAAAGCAATAAATCACCCTGTGTTTATTTTAAACCAAAAGTGTGGCCGATATTATAATTGCCATAAGTATTTTTACCATTCTTGAAATCCTACTGCTAGCCTTTGAAGCCTGCAGGAAAATCAAAATCGCACAGCATTACCCAAGTGCCTTCTTTATTGATCAGTGTAATTATTTTGTGAAGTGAAATTTACAGAAAGGGAAGAATTGTGTCTTTTCTTTTTAACCCACTTTTGTTGATGCTTCGAGAAGTTGCTTGTGTTGTGCCACGGATAAAGTGGTGTTTTCAATATTTTCGTGCTATTTTCCATTACTGTTAATTTAAATACATACCACTATATTTCCTGTACACCACCTTGGTTCTTGGCTCATTGTTAGCATAGGAGAGAGGGATCCAAGGGGCATGATATGTGGCTGAGATGGGGCACAAAAATAATCTGTTAAACAGTTTGTTGAACAACCACTTGAGTGGGGAGGCAAGGAACTCCCCGTGTTGAAGGTGGCTTCTCAATAAACCGTTACATAGTATAACAGGAACGCTCCGGTCAACCTTTTTTTCAAATCAGGAAAACACTATGTTATATGATGTAATACTCCAAGCCAGCTACTAGATGGTTGCCTATGCAAAACATGTGCATCTTAGCAGCTTCAGAAGCTTTAGAAATGCATTTATATATGCCACAGGGTGAGGTGGTAGGAGTTATTGGGTTGATAGAGTGCCAAATATGAGAGACTAATGACATGCCTGGCTTGATGTTCACCTCTGGATGTATAGGAAGAGTTACTTCATTAGGGAAAGCATTTTGACAGTTAATTGAATCTTTTCAGTGTGACCCACTCTGCATAGATATAATCTTGGAAAATTGCACCAGAGAAGAGAGACCATGAAGAAGAGTTGTGGGGCGATTCATTCATGTTAATTTGTATAATGTGGCTTACTCACAGAGCAGATGAAAGACGGTATCGCTGTGGCTAAGATAACTGAACAGTGTAAGGCTGCATGGTCCTGTAGAGCAGGGAGTGGCAAACACAAAGGTTAGAAAATGGGACTATATAACGCTTTGCTGCTTGTACCCTGTTCACCATGCAGCTAAGATATATAGAAGGGAGCGGGCTAATTATCTCATTCACCCCATCCAAGAGAAGGTAACTGGAGAACAAGTCTGAATATGTGCGAGTTTTGAGACACCAGACATGAACATATGGGGGAAGGGTGTGGGGTAAGAGAGACCTAGCTGAAGGTAAGGTCCGGGTCATATCTCTGTAAATTTTGACACAAGGTGCTCAACCTTGCAACAGATATTTAGTTTAAAAATGTTACTAGAAAATATATGTATAACTGAAAGGTAATTGGGGTTCTCTGTCAGTTGTGTTTTCTGCACTCTATAGTGGGCTCCCACCTCCTGAGCCCAGGCTCCCTATTCTGCCGCAGTGTTTTTTTAAGATTGGTTAACTACCACCAGGGTACCTCTAGTGGCTGGTTCTATCCCTCATTGTAGGAAGGCCTATAGGCCTTAGCTGACTAAATCCCTCAAGGACTTCTTAAGGGACCAAACAGTAGTCTGCTTGTTCTTTCACTTCTCCAGATGGCCAACTCCTCAGCTTCTCCTCGCTTCTCTCACCCCCCCTTGTCTGTCTCCATCTCTCTCGCCACACTATTTCTGAAGGTCTTACTGTTCTCTCCTGCTCTTCCCATCTCCACCCTCCAACTGGCTTCTCCCCCTGCTTGATGGGGTTTAACACACTCTCCCCACAGTTTGCCCTTGGTCTTACAACTCGCTCTGTCTCCAAGCTCATGTCTCTTCCCCCTCTCCAAACTCCTTGCTCCCACCACTACACGTAGCTCCATTATCCTCCACCCTCCTGCCTCTCATGTCCTTCGCTCACCCCATATGCATGCATGCACACATACATATCCTCTCTCACAAACATTCCCTACTCTTAACTCCCCCTTCCTATTCCCAGCCTTCAAATCAGTCTCTCACTCACAACCCAATTGGTACCACCCTCTTAACGAAACAGTTTACCTTCACAATCTTAAAGCATTCCAATAGACTAGTTTAACTCCTTCATTAAATACCACACCTGCATTGACGGTTGCTTGTTCCAGGGCTTCTGCTTTCTACCTCACCCAAACACTTTCCATGCCCCTCTGCACCTGCTGGATTTTTATAGCCCCGCCCTTCCTATTCAGGAGTTTCCTGTGGCTCCAATTGGCTCAGGTGCTTGTAGGACTTTAGAGGACAGGGATAGGGATACCAATAGCGCTGAACCTATTCAGCCACTCTGGGGAGCTAGGAACAAGGGCTCTCTCAACCTACCCCCTTCTCTTGACAGAGCCACACCCATGACCATATCACTGTTGCGAGATGTGGAATGAGTAAACCTGAAAGGGCAAAATGCAGAAAAAAAATCATTGCATGGCCAGACTCTAGTCATAACGATAATAGGTGTTGGGTTGAGTGGTTTAATAGAGAAGATTGAGGAGGAGCTGATGGTAATGGACAACAAAGTTATAGATCCAGGTGTGGCGGCAGAGATCCGTAGATAACTTGGATGTGCATGAACATTCTTTTTAGAACTGCTGTTGGTATAGGCTGTGGCAGAGTTCACATGTTAGTAGGTGTCCAGGCATTTCATCTTGCCAATTAACTGCGTGTGTCAGATAGGGTGAATACTTATGCACTGGATTTGAACAAGGGTGGTACAGTGCCAATTGTAGGTGCTGCTGAAGGATGGGCAATCAGCAAGGAGGTTAGCATGCGTTTGCCTACTTGAAAGAGGAACTGGTAGATTTATATCATCAGCTATTGAAAGCAGAGTTGGTAGATTTGCACTGTATGCCTTACCCTTTTCTCCCATTTTCTTTTTACCTTGATTCGCTCGCCGTTGATTCAACATGCAGCAATGGACTGCAAAGCACAGAATACAGAGTAGTAGGACTATTGATTTGACCCGTTCACTAGACAAGTGATGTAAGCAACCTGTAGGAACTTACATGCTGGGTAATGATTTGAGGAGGAAGCCCAACAAACTGGACAGCTTGAATGGGTTGAACACCACAATAAAGAGAAAAAGGTGCCTTTTTATTTGAGAAAGAAGATTTCTTCTACATTGGGCTTCATTAGGAGCATGGTGCCATGAGAGAAAATTGTAGTAAAATGGCAGCATTCATCATCATCAACTTCCCACACGGGCATAGTAAGAGTTTTGGATGTGTAGTTGAGAATTTATCATCTCCAGCAGATTGCTGGATGTAAAGCCTCCAATTCACCTAAAAATAAATACAGTTGGTGGATTTACTGCAATGTAACTACCACTCCACGTAAATAATACAGAATCCACCTTCAGTCCTAGGAATCTAAAAATGTGGATTTTTGCCACCATTTATATTCCTGTGGTAAATACATTGGACTGAGTTGTGGTAATGGTAAAGGATTTTGGCAGATTTACCACTGAATTACTACCAAACTAATTAGGCCCATTGCCTTTATTCAGGTAACGCACCCAAGCACAGAGGAACATGAGAAACTATTAGGGGAGGTGGTCCAACAACGTTTCTACAGTTCGTTATCAAGCAGCTCTCGTGGATTGCGTAGCCTGATCTCAAAGCAGCTGCTAGCCAAAATGGCCACGAAGATTTTCGAGAAGGAAGGATGTGTCCTAATACGAGTTGAAAGAATTGAGGAAACCGAGTGCCTCTTGGCTGTGTTTGACACCATCCACTATTCACTGCTACTTAAGAGGCCATGAGAAGCAGGACTGGGTTGTTCTTTCCTGGCATGGCACCATTAGTTGCTATCAGACAGTTCTTAAATGGCATACATCTTTTTGTGTTAGATTCTCTTCTGCTCATCTGTGGTGTACCCCAGGGCTCCTCATCTTCCCCGATAATTTTCAACCTCTATATTACCCAACGCTGTGCTCACAGATCTAGTCACACATTCTCCTCTAATGTGGACCGCAAGCAGATCCGTTTTTGGAAGGACACGGATTTTGTTTCATCAGCTAACAACTTTAAAGGGTGTTTAGTCACCAAAGACAAGTCAACACTAGTTGAAAACGAACGCAGAGGTGCTGTTGGCTGTAGTGGAGCTCTGAAATCACACATTCTAGTCCTCAGATATGGGTACCCACCTGTGTGAAGAACCTTGGTTTTAAAATAGATAGCACTCGGTCACTTGACGTCAATAAGATTCGTATTACCTGCTTTTAACTTCTCTGTACACTTTGCAAAATCATGCCCTTTTCACATGCTGAACAATCAGTCTGCAGTGGTTACTGTGAACCAACTCTTCAAAGGTCACCTAGGTGCTCAGAGTAAAGACCACATTTACCCCATGCCATGCCAAGTGCCATGGCTTGCTTACCCCCCACGACCCTCCCCCATAGTGTACATTTTAGGAGTCTTTGTATAGGCCACTGGTCCTATTGGACAGAGTCCACCATTTTTGCTAAATAGAAATTCCTGTTATATTCTCCACCTTCTACATTGCCTTCTAGTCCCACACATTCCTCCTTCAGGTTCCTGTCTTCCTCAGGAATAGACTTTGGGCTGGTAACACCATTCTCTTTGGGCTCTCCCCAAACTCTGCCATACAGTGATCAGAGACATCTTGGACCATCGATTATTCAGAAATGCTTTGTTCCTCAGATCTGTTCCTCGAGTTTGCTCTACCCTTCAGTTCGCCCTTTTAGTGCCCAGAGATTTCTGTGGTTATGAGGACTCTGCAAACCTCCTTACCATAAACAACTATTAACATTGCACTGATAGAAATAGGAAGTTATCACACACATAGAATCAAAGAGGTTTTATTAATGTCCCACATCCAGGGTCCTTTATTCAGGCATATTTACTATTGTTGTAGAGATTCTGTGACTTTCAAATGACCATGATAAAACATCTGCGACCACCGCTCAGCTTACCAATAGAAGGCTGCAAGTAGGCAATTATGCGCAGATTACAGGGATACAGGATCATGTGACCCTTGAACGAGTGATGCTTTGTCTAGCACTCTCCCCTCCCTGAATGCCTCTTCCCTACAGAGGTGAGGGGGGTCGGGGGGAGGGCTGTACAGTCTGCCATAATTTGACACTGTCCAAATGATTAATAGCACTATAGTCGTACATGTAACAGTCTAAAGAAGGCATGGCAAGGGATACCCGGCCTTCTTTGCCGGATGAAATTTTGCTCGTAGATCCAGTAACATGATTCAATTGTTTTAACACGCCAATCATTCCCTCCCACCTTTTGCACACGCACCTATGACTATGCCTTTTCAGGGACTTCAAATGTGATGAATGCACTGGAGGCAGTGACACAGGCTTGCCTGGGAAGGGTCTATAAATACGAGACATGATCAGCAAGACAGCAACAAATGCATTGAGAGACTTATGTACAGTCTACAAGAGGTAATCCTGCCAGTGTGCATACTATTAACAGTGAGTGACACTGGTGTGAGCACTTTCTATGTGCAATGAGATAATTCACTGTGCCAAAGAGGTCCATGTCTTAGACAGCAGAGGTATCCCTTCGATTATACAAATTATAGGCCCAGGTCTCAAAGCACATAGCTACATGTCAGATTATATATAGGAGAGGATGCAGATTTAGACAGTAACGCTATCATTCATTTTACAGTAAACGTACAGATATCTATTTAAGATTGAGCAGCTGAACACCAGGGTGCACAGGTACTGGAGGCGTGTGCTTCAGAGAGCGAAAATACTGCTTTGCCACCACAGGGGTTTGGCTCACCTTGGTGGCTGAATTTAAGGTTATAATGCAGAGTCTAATTGTGCTTAACTGTACTTTTAGGATATACGGTCTGCTCAAGTCAGTCTACAGCAAGCAAATGCCAAACTTCCTTGTCCGGCACAACCAATTAGGGATGCATCTGATTGTTACCACCTTGATTCTGGTCGTTAATGCAATTTTCACAATCTGTCCTTGATAACGATGCTGTAGCGAGAAGGGTAAATCACCCCACCTGCAAACAGACAAGAGAACCATTGCTGAGGAGATCGTGTCTGCTGACATGGGCAAACCTGCAAGGATTAAATGGTGCTCTTAAAGCGTGATTTGAGCACGTTAAAAAGGTGTATACAAAGTTTTTTTAGATTATAACTAAAGTTGCTTTCTACATATGATATGCAACCCTACAAAGCCCCTTTCTCACCACCAATCACAGAAGAAGAGGAATGTCTGTCCTTCCCTTATAGCCTCATCATTCTGGCTTCGGTTGCAGGAGATGCTTGAGGAAACAAAACATCCCTAAGAAAGCCAGGTACAATGCTCTTAGTTCCAATGCGTTCGTGCTCAATCTCTTCCATGAATCTTTGACAAGGATGGAGAGCTACAGACAGTTCAGAAGGCCATTCTTGAAGGAGCGGAAGCAAGGAGCGGAAGCAAGGAATCCCCCTCACTTCTCATAGAGGTCAAGTGGGTAGTGCTCTCCGTAGATCTTGAGGTGTCGATGGAGAGACTCCTGCTGCTTCTGTATATGAGGGGGCATCTCAGCATACACGTCTGAGAACATAAGTTCTGGCTTGGGTTTCAGTCTCCGCTCTGCCTGCTCAAACGCCTCCATCACCTACAGACAAGAAAAAACAAAAAACAGAAGCGTGAATGACTGCTATCTAGTTTAAAGTGTGTTGACAAACTGCTGTTACCGATGAAACTGAGGCCACCCACTTTTCACCATGGGATGGATGAAAGCCTGAGTAAAGCCACTATTATATTCAAACTGTGGGGTGTACCCCCTGCCCTGAGGGTGTTTGGAGGGGGTGGGTGAGGGCATAGCCTCTTTCCTGGCGGGGTGGCGCCGGAACCCAGCCTGAAATGGAGAAAAATAAACTGAAAAAATCCCCACACTTTTCTTTAAAGGGAGGAAATAAAAAGTGGGCCATGGGGGAACCCAGCAGGCACAGTGAAACAATGAGCGCTACCCTCAGCTGCTTTTTCCAGCTGATGCAGAGCTCCTGGGCTGGCTGAACTGTCAGGCAGTTCAGTTCCCCAGCCACACATGCTCAATGAGCCATGCAAGACTGGGGTCATTTTTCTTCGCCAACCTTGCATAGCGCATTTGAAATGCTGGCTGGAGAACAGCATGTATTTATGTATGTGAGAGGGGGAGGTCCTGCGCCTCCTCGCACATCCGTGGAGGATAGCACAGGGGCAATGTGCTGGTCTTGGCAGCAAGACCACATAGTGCAACGAATCACGGATCTGAAGTTAGAAACCAAACTCAGGTAGAATATTAGGCACGCTATAAAAAAAAAAAATTAAATTAACTAAAATAAATACAGACAATTTCAGCACCCATGCTCAGGCCCCTGCACGCATTTGCAGGAACCAGGAAGAGCTCTTGCTGCCCGATTCTTGTTCATGATGCAGGCGCTGGGGAGGAAATTTCGGGACCAGGGCAGGAGGTAAGTTCATTTATTTTGTATTTAAATGTGTGTATGGATGCGTGTATGCTTGGGTTATGAGTGAATATATGATGATGGGTGTTTGTGTGAGAATGTGTTTGTGTTGGTCCGTGGAGCTGGAGGGCCGGGGGTTACATCAAGACCTTTTTAAATGTCTTTGCTGCACATTCTCTCAGAGAGAGAGAGAGAAATAGAGAGAGAAATAGAGAGAGAAAGAGAGAGACAGAGAGAGAGAGACAGAGACAGAGAGAGAGAGAGAGAGAGACCCACGACATCAAAGAAGACATCACAAATGTCATTGATGACATCATATGTGTATGTACTTTCCATGAAATGTGTACAAGGGATTCTTATTATAATGTTGCGAAAAAAGTGTCAGGGATCATTGCAATAAATATCATACCCTAATTAGTGCATTGAACGATGCATTGATATAAATAGCATCCTATTATGGGGTTCTATCTAGTATACTAAGCTACTCATGCAGAAACATAGCATTGTGTGCAGCGTACAAGATGAAGGTATAATATTCGTAATGTTAATATGTTGAATAATGAAATAATTGTTTTCTTAATAGATTTTTGTGTACTGTGAAATATGTAATAAGTAGCTAATAAAACCCATGTATTACATAATTGCATTACTATAGACAAAACACAAAGAGACAAGAACACATACCAATATGGGTTTATACAGGGAAAGTGAAGTTAGCAAAAAAGCACTGGTAGCAGAAACAATTCATAACCTAACTGATTATTTTCATGAAAATAAATGATTGCTCTGTTTCAAAGCTGCTATTTACCCTATGTATATGTATCACTTGATGTGATTGGATCCTAAGGAAAGTAGTGCGATTACAATGTATACAAATAGGACCATATACAGGGAAAGTACAGCCATAAAAAAACAGAACTATCAGAAAGTGCTGATACGTCTATTGATCATCTTTATGCACAAAAAGGATTGCTGTCTTTCAAGCTTTTGTCTTCCCCTATGTAAATGTTTCATATGATGTGACTGGACTCTAAGGGATTTACGTAAGAACCTACTTGAAGGATACGTCTACAAATAAAATACAATTTTTAGTTTGACTGTTACTGAAGAAACCATGTGGCCTAGATATGTCAGCAAAAGAAAAAAAAGTGAGCCAGACATGTGATGTCATCAGTGATGTCATCAATGACGTGTGATGTCATCAATGACATGTGTGATGTCATTCCTGAGGGAATCTGCCTGTATGTTTTGTATCCCTGGTAGGTGGAAAGCCAGGATCTGAATCTTGTGCTGGATGGACCAGTGCCAGATGGTTTGCGCTTCCGGGGCTAGGATTTCTGAGCATGTGCCCGCCCCCCCATGCTTCCGCAGGTAGAACATTGTGGTTGTGTTGTCGGTGAGAAGCCACACCACTGAGCCCTTGTAAAGCTTCGGTCACGATAGTGCACAGGAAGTCTGGTTCCACCAGGGGCATGCCCGTTTGATGATGCAGGGATCCACTAACACCAGGGGCTGGGAGATGCCTACTCTGTCCGACTAGGAGCCCTGGGCCTGGGACCAATTGGATGAGCGGAATTTCTGTGCTGGGCGCATGTGAAGGCACCAGTTTGGAATACGGGGGATGCAAGATGACATGGTGCCAAGGAGAGACATGTAAGAGCGGATCGTGACGGATTTGCTCGGTGTAACCGAAGAGCTTTTCTATTCTTTCCTCAGAGGTTTTCACTTGATTGTGAGTTGTCCGGAAATGTCCTCTGAGGAAGACCAAGCTGTGAGGGAGTCGAGCAGGATTTGCTGTAGTTGATGGCGAATCCCAGACACTGTAGAAGGCGTTTTGTGGTGTTGAGAGACTTTGTCTCTTGGCAAGTTGTTCCACGGACCAACCAGCTGCCCAAATACGGGTAAACGTGACAGCCCTTTCTTCAGAGGAAAGATGCTACAAGAGCCAGGCACTTGGTGAAAGTTCTGGGAGCTGACTTCAAGCCAAAGGGGAGAACACAAAACTGGAAATGGCTGTTGCTTACAGTGAACCTGAGGAATTTCCGGTGCTTTGGGTGAATCTGTATGTGAAGATATGCATCCTCGAGATCTAGAGACGCTAAGAGCTCCTCGGGCTGCACTGCTCTAATCACATCTTGCAAGGTTAACATCCTGAATTTTTGCTTTATGTTTTTGTTCAACACCCGCAGGTCTAGATTCGGGCGCCACTTTCCCTTTGGTTTCTTGACCACGAAAAATCTTGAATATGTGTCTTTTCCCCTTGCCAAGAGGAGAACCCTCTCGATGGACCATTTTTTTAGCATGAGACTTACCTCTCGGCGTAAGATGTGAAGGTGAGATTGAGACGTTTTTATAGGAGAAATGGGAAATGGTGTATGCTTGAACTCCAACAAGTGGCCGTACTGGATAGCATCTAGTACCCATCTGTCTGTGGATAGGGAATGCCACTAGTTGAGGTGGAATGCCACCTTTCCCCGTATTGGACTGCCCATTTGGCAGTCACTGTTGTGCCTTGTCTAGACAGCCTCTTTGTGAAGAGGAAGATCCCCGTTTTCTCAGTCCCCGTTAGTCCCTGTTGGAAAGTACGCTTGTATCCTTGAGAATAGTAAGAGGATCTATTGTATCCCTTGTTGTCACGAGAACCTGAACATCTTGAGTTTACGGAGAATCCACGAAATGAACGAAAGGGGCAAAAGGATCTTCTGCTTTTCAGAGTCGTAAGCAACCTTGCAGTGTCCGAATCCGCTTTCATGGCCTTCAAAGCCTCGTCCATCTTTTCACCAAAAAGATTCTCACCCTCACATGGCATATCCATTACCTTGTGCTGTACTTCCTGGTGGAAATTCGTGCAGCGAAGCCAAGCTTGGCGCCCGAGAACCATCCCATTGGTAATTTGTTTGAAGCCAGTCTCGGCCGGCTAGGTCTACAGCAATATTTATGCTGTGGTTCGATGCCTCTTCCCTCCCTCTCATACCAAAAGCATGGCCTCTTTACTTTGCTGCTCCGGCAGGTGGTTCAAAAACAGGGTAGGAATGGTTGAGCCAGACTTCCTGGCGCATCCTGGTCTGGGTTTGTGTCCCAAGTGCCCGCTCTCCTCATAGAAGGAGGCAGTAGAAAGGGTGTCCTGTGGAGCAATGTCCTGGTCCAAGTCAACCAGTGCTTCCAGCTCCCTGCATCGAGGACTAAATGCCCTAGGGGACAGGGGAGGAGGGCTAGCTGGGGATTGCCTTCTATGGCAAGTGCCCTGGTCTCGAAGAGAATCAGAAGTGTCCTTCTGCCGAGGTGTAATCTGTGGGCTTTCCAACGGTGGGACTGTTGGAGCCTGAGGCAGAGGAAGCCTAGCATCCAGCTGTCTGAGGAGGGACTGCAGAGTGGAGAGTACCTGCACCAATATTAATGAATGGGGATTTATGAGAGGAAAGTGTGACGGGACAAACCTCATGCCCTTTGATGTGGACTGTAAGAAAGGGGTTGGAGTTGCCTGCTGCAGGCCCAAGACAGATGGATCTGGAAAAGGCGGTTGTGAACCTCCTTCCTTGGGATCGGACTCAAACAGCCTGATCATCATAAGGAGGTGCCTCAAAATCAGATGCAATTTCACGTTATAGAATCTCCTCAGGTAGCATGGTTGGGGATTCTAAAAGAGGTTGTTCCGTAGGTGCAGTTGTGTGCTTTAATCTGTCCTTGGGAGACAGAACTCGGGACTCCAATTCGGAATGGACCAGCCCAGTAGAGGAAGTTCGCGTTGGCGGGGATTTTTTCTTCGTCGTCGTCAAGGAGGTCGAACGGGTGTCGATGGAGTGGTTGTTGACGGGCCGGTAGTTGACGGAATGGTCACCGATGATGAAAGGTCGTTGAGGGATCAGTCGTCGATTTAGTCGATGACGTAAATCGAGACTTTGATGGAGGGAATACTGTCATCAACATTGTTGTCGTTCCAGAAACCGTTGTCGACTGAAGGAGATGGTTTGGATGACTATTTGGATTTCATGTGATGTTTTGATGACTTGTGGCCAGACGAGGACCTATGGGACCACAATGACTAGTGATGTTTATTGCCAGTTGAAGACGATGACTTTGTCGACGAGGACATTGGCCTCGATCTAAATCTTTGTCGATGTCGAGAATTTTCAGGCTAAGTCTGCAGATTTTTGCAGGTGTGAGCCCTTCTCCCTTGGTTCCTCCAAGTGTGATGTGGAAGTGCCCCAAGGCGGCTGCTTAGGGAGATCCTGTGATCCTTCACCGCTCGACAGAGGCCTTTTCAGAGGTAACTTGGCCTTACCCTGACTGGAAGATTACTTCGTGTCACCTGTCCGTTGTTTCTTTGTCAGTGGTTCCTCAGACCCTGATCTTTGGCGTGATGGCAAACTCTTGTCTGAGGGAGTGGTAGCCCTGCCACTGTGTGATGCGCCGACCTCCGAAGCTGGGTAGGCTCCCTCATTTAGCCAACAAATCAGGTGTCTGTTACTGTCCTTAAGGGGTGAGAACCCTCGGCAGATATCTCAATATTCGGCAGAATGATTAGGGTATGAACAATAAAGGCACAACGGTTTGGAAGAGGTTCAAATCTGAAGGGAAGCTGCGGGGGCAGAGCTATACACTCAACGTGCCATTGGTGCTGCCCAAAGCACCCATAATAACACCGATGGGACGCTCAAGGTGTCACTTTTTTTCCATAGGAAAACGACTATTTTAAAGTTAACGCGGTTTTCGCAGCCTGATGACAGGGAATATTCACAGCATGTGAATCCATGAAAGATCCAATGCTGGAGAACTTCTCCTGTAAGTATGTCCTCAGTGATGGCTTTTACAAAGCTGCGAGGCAGGCCATGCAAAACTCCCCAGAACCAATAATCAACACCCACGGGCAGACCCCCTAGACTACCAGGGACTTAAAGGGTTGCAGACCCCCATGCATACTACACTTACCTTAGAGGAGCCCAGACTTAGGCCCCCTAACTGAAACGTGTGCATTGTCCTACCCAGGCCACCATCACTTATTTTGCGGAAAAGCAGCAGGGCTCAGCCCGCTATTGGTTATCTTCGCTTGCCTTCCCCATGTGGAAGTTGTTACAAGCAGCAAAGATTGGCAGAGGCAAGTGATCCAATGGCAAGAGGAAGGGGGGCATAAAGAGGGAAACATGAAGCAAGAAGTTGTGGGTTCAAGATAGGTCAGGAGGAGGAGGATCTGGCAGAGCAAGAGAACAGCAGGAAGGAAGAAGAGGCACATGGATGCGATTTCTGGAGCAGGTAAGGTACTGGTTAGTTGAGTGCAAGTGGTTGTGCGTGTGGGTGAGATAGGGTAACAAGCATGGCTTGGAGAGTGTAGGTTTAAGAAGTGCTTGTGTGAATTAAAGGATGTTTCAGTAGAAAGGTGGGTGGAGTAGTAGTTGTAGTGAGGAGGAGAGAGTTGTAGTGGGAAGGAGGAAAACAGTTCACGCCTGCATGTACTATTCCATGTTGATGGTATAGGAAGAGAGCTCACCATTTTCCTGGACTTCTTCCTCCAGATCTTCTCTTTTTCTTCATCCCACCAACCTCGGTTGAGCATATAGAAACGGATGCGTCCGATTGGATGGTCTTGCTTGTCCCAGTAGTTTACCTCATCTACTGAGCGGTAGGCCGAGCTGTCATCACTTGTGCTGTGGTGGCCAATTCTATTAAAAAAAAAAAAAAATGGCTTAAGACATAACAAAAACATGAGATTGTTTAGTTTACATCCAGGAGCAACAACTATTCCAAACATTCCAGAAAGTCAAAACAAACTAAACACGAAACAGGTTTGCTTGCCGATAACACGGTGGAATGTAGATCCCCTGCTGATCCTCTCCAGGGCAATCTGTCTGCCCTGCTTTAGGCTATGACAAAGTGCTTGCAGGGCATAGATTTGCACTGACAACTTACTAAAGACTAGTTATTTTAGAGGATGGGTCTAAAGGCAGATATAGTCCCACTTAGAAAGTGGTGGCTAAGAGGAGACTATGGATAGGTGAGACTGCCATTGAGGTTTGCAAATTGAATTTACACTTATAAAACAAAAATGGTATTGTATCTGTTGCGAAGTTACTTGTAAAGTAGAAATAAAGGGATTACTACATCTTGCCGCCAACCAGTTGCTTCATTTCAGGACTGGATGCCCCAGATATTCTTAGAAGCAGTGTCTGGGAGGCCCACAAAGTTTTGCGTTTCCCATCTGGAATGAACTAGAATAATGCAGACTTTGTGGCTTGCTTTATGCCAGAGGAGAGCAGCAATGTTTCCAATTGTGCACCTCTGAGTCAAAAAGATCTGTTAGGTGGAGTCTTCTGAGCTTATCTAGAGCAGGAATCAGTTCTCATAGCTGGACAACCAATTACTGAATGCTCCAATTAAATGTTCAAAAGCCTGGTGGACTAGTAAAAAGAGCGGGACACACTGGATGGTTTGTACACACTCAACAGTGTAGGTGATAAACAGGTGATAAACAGGTGATTACATATGTCAGTGTTGATTCATGCAATCCGATTCTCTTGGCATTATAATGGTTGGGGGTTGCACAGGCATTAAAGACAAAAAGGTCAACACGAACTTCAGTTGTGAATGGGGCATCTCCTTATTGGCCCTGTTTCACTAGTGCTCCATGTTTCACCAAAGTGCGTCACTGCATGGGTTTCTTCCCAAACATTCAGATGTAGTTCTCAAGCAAGTCACTGATGTACAGTTAAGTTGGTGTGATGTCATCCGAGTCAAAATTGACATTTGCACATCATTTTACATTGTTCAGTTCTTCCATTTGCATGGAAGTTTCTATCATTCTTCAACATTGTGGTGCATGGCTATGCAAGGTTTACATCCCTAATAAGAGACGGGTAAGGGACACTGATGACTTTTGCACTCAATGTTTCCCTCATTCTTCATCGGAGTCTTAATCAGGGATGCAAATGTTACTGATGCTCCCCTGAGACATCGCAATTGCCTCAAAGTCCATGTACACCAAGAAGCCTGTTTTGTCCTCGGAGTACTGTCAAGTGACAAGATGTGAATGAACTACCGATTGGTGGCAGACTAATTATAGTTGGGTTACAGGCGGCAACCCCCTACTATCTTGCTAAAAACGAGCCACAGTGTATTACAATCAAAATCAGGTTTGCCTAAAACCTTTACCCCATCCTACCAGTAGGAAATTTAGGAACTCTACCCCCCCCCAGTCCCCTTTAGAACATGAACACTCATTTACAGCCCGCTATAAGAAAAAACTGACTAACACCCGCGCCGTACACCTGATGTGTCCCAATACAATGGTCAGGCAAGGTCAGGAATTACTGACCATCCCAAACACACACCTGACATCTATTGAGCTTGCACACATGGATAAAAGGCGAGAGCACACACTGAGTGGGGAAAAACAAAGGAAACAGCAGTTCCAAAATGGCAGTTTAACCAGAGGAGAATGACGACAAAACAAAAAGGATTTTGCAGGAAGGGAAGTTCCCTTGACCTTTTTGACAAGGAACTGTTGCTTTCATGAACACTCAAGATTGGAAAGCTCAAGATTAGGAAAACAAGCTGGTGAATCCAGATTTGTGTGTCTGAGATAACCGGGGCCCTCCTGTGTAAATAATCAAGGCGGGGAGAAACGCCAGCCGCCATGGTACTGTCCTGGGCTCCACAAACAAAGCAGCGTCGGTGAAATCAACCCAGCCAGTGAGTTGGGGAGACCGATAGCAGACCGGTCTGCGCTGAACCAAGGTTGCAAGTGGCAACATTGTATGGCGAGCTGTAATGTGTAATGTGTGTGTGAAAATGAGCTAAAACATGGCACCGGTGCGCAGCCATTTTGGACATTAATGATAGTCTACATTTCTGTGAGCTCAGAAGGCAGACATGAATTCGGCACTATGAAGGATAGTTGTTGGATTGTTCGCTCAAAGATGTGCCAAGAAGGGAGTTTGAGATGTGTAAGTGCATTGATGACGGGTGCGGGGAGCGAGCATGCAGGGAACAAACTGAATTTTCCACTCTTTGCTTCCCTTGCTTGCCATCTGTCCTTCGGCCGGGGACGGTTGGCAACTAAGGGGGCAGGGATTTTTCCCCCATAAGAGGAGAGGTATCCAGATGGTAGAGAGAGTTGGAACCCCAGGTGATGGAAGTCTCGCTGAGAGAGGACGCTCCGCTCCAGACCCTGTTAGCACGTGGTACCTCTCTGCCTTGGGACTTGGTAGTGTCGTGGCTGAGATGAAGTTTTCTTCTGCAACTGCACTAACAGTGATCTAGACCTGTATAATCATTCTTGCTTGTGTGTTTATAACCAATTGCATTTATTCCAATAGTTATCTATATGTGTATTATGTGTGAATAAAGGGCCTGTAATAAGCCATTTATGTTCTAATTGTTGGTCTGAGTGTGTATCATTGCTTTCCTGAGTCCGATAACTTTTAGTCTGTGTGATAGGCAAGTGATCCTAAGGTCATTACACATGACGGAAGAACAAGTTACTCTCTTACCTGGTAACATTCTTTTCGATGGGATGGTCCGACGACATATTCCATATCTATGACAGTAATCACCACAGCTGTGCTGCTTCGGAAAATCTTCGGCGTCTGCGTCGATACGCCGCCCTCGAGGACCTCCTCCGACGGCCGACGTCACTGGATGTTATAAGTAGGACGCACGGCACCCGTAGCCTCAGTTGTAGTTTCCCAGAACGTGTGCCACCAGTCTTCTGCCAGTCTGACACACAAAGCCTTGTGGAAACGTAAGCTGCAATCGCATAAGAAATTCTGTAGCGGGGAAGGTAGGGAGGGAGCGATATGGAATATGTCGTCGGACCATCCCATCGAAAGAACGTTACCCGGTAAAGAGAGTAACTTGTTCTTCGAGGCGGATTGGGTCCTCCAACGTATTCCATATCTATGACAGACTCCCAAAGCAGTACCAATGCAAGGAGTTGGGAAAAGAATTTAGAAAATACAAATTTAGCATGCCCAATCAAATTGCAGAGTAAAGGACTGCCTTGCCAAAGGCCAGATCCTGCCCCCGGATGGAATCGAGGGAATAGTGACGTACAAAAGTATGTACCGAAGCCCAGGTGGCTGCATCACAGATGTTTCGAATAGGAACACCCCTCTGCAGGGTAGTAGAGGCAGCCAAACCCCTGGTAGAATGGGCCCATAAGCCGACCGGTGGGTCCTTACCCGCCAAGCGGCAACACTCGGAGATAGCCAAAATAATCCAACGAGACAAAGTCTGTTTCGTCACAGGCTGTCCCAAACGCTTTCTAGCGTAACCAATGAAGAGCTGATCGTCCACTCTGACCCGGGACATGCGTGAAATATAAAAGCTTAACGCTTTCCTAGGATCAAGCCTATGGAGCCTCTCCTCTTCCTTACCAGGATCTGGAGGATAAAATGCCGGAAGAACCACCTTCTGGCCTAAATAAAATTCCGATACCACCTTCAGAGGAAAAGAAGGATGAACTCTAAAGAAAACCCTGTCCTTAAAAATCAACACCTCCATCACTTCTTCAGGGAGGTCCCAATCCTTATACCTCAACCTTTCAGAAAGCAAGCGTGAAGGTTGAGGGACCTGACTTCTGGATGGAGAACCTGACCCCCCCCCTCCCGTGAGAGCAGATCGTCTCGGTAGGGAAGACGTCATGGAGGGCAGATGGACAAGTCGAGAAGGTCCGGGTACCATGTTCTCCGGGCCCACGCCAGAGCAATGAGCATCATCCGGGAACAGAACCTCTGTAACCTCCGCAGTACTTGCGGGATGAAGGGGACTGGAGGAAACGCGTACAGCAGTGGGAATGACCACTCCACCACAAACACGTCTCCTAAGGCTCCGATTGGAGGAAATTCCTGCAAGCAGAACCTCTCGCACTTCCGGTTGACACTAGAGGCGAAGAGATCCACATGAGGGGTCCCCCAAAGGGCGAAGCTCTCCAGGAGAATCTCCTGAGCCAACTCCCACTTGTGAGAGATCATGCTCTGCCTGCTCAGAGCGTCCGCCGTCTCGTTTTCGTCTCCTGCCAGACGAACTGCTGAACTGCCAAGATCGAAACTTCCTGCTGGATTGCCCAGAACCAGAGCTGCATCGCCTCCCTGCACACAGGAAGTGACCCTGCCCCCCCCTTTTTGTTGAGGTAGTGCATGGCCACCGTGTTGTCCGTCAGGATCAGGACATTCTTTCCTCGCACAGTCGGCAGAAAAGCCGTCAGGGCTAGCCTGACGGCCCTCAGCTCCAACAGATTGATATGGAGTCTGGACTCCGACGGAGACCAACGACCGCTGACTGTCAACTCGTTGGCATGAGCTCCCCATCCCGTGAGGGATGCGTCCGTCACAATCGTCACTTCCGGCCAGGGAAGCCAAAATGGAGCCCCCCCTCATCAGATTGCCTTCGTTGGCCACCACAGAAGGTCCCGGGCGACCGAAGACGGCACCTGAACAGGGTCCGACATACTGCCGGAGGACTGAGACCACTAGAGCTTGAGTGCCCATTGCAAAGATCATCCGCAACCTGGCCTCTGGCACCAGAAGAATGCAGGATGCCATGAGGCCAAGCAGTCTCAAGAAGTCGAACGCTGGGAGAATCTGGGCAAGTTGAAACTTGTGCACCATCTGCCGAATGTGATGAGCCCTCACCTGGGGAGGAAAACACTGCCCCAGGGACGTGTCGAGCACTGCTCCAATGTACTGGAGCCACCGAGTTGGTGTCAAATGGGACTTCTTTAAGTTGAGGGAGAAGCCCAGCTTGTGGAGGGAGTGGCAGGTGACTGACAGATGATCCAGGACTTGCTCGTGAGAGCGCACCCTGATCAACCAATCGTCCAGGTAGGGGTTAGACGTGAATCCCCTCTTTCCTGAGGTGCGCTGCCACCACTACCATGAGCTTGGTGAAGACCCTCAGGGCGGAGGTCAATCCGAACGGCAAGACCCAAAACTGAAAGTGTGTGAGTCGCCAACCGCAAACCTCAGGTACTTCCCAAGATCGGCACATGAAAATAAGCATCCTTGAGGTCGAGAGATACCAACCAGTCCTGAAGTTGAAGGGCCTGGAGGACATAGAGGACTTAGAGAGTAACCATCAATCCCCAGTCTTTCTTGGAAATCAAAAAATAAGGGGGAATACCATCCCTTGTTCCTCCAGTTCAATGGCGCCTTTCTCCAGCAGGGATTGAATTTCCTGCGCAAGGAGCGGATCCGGACTCTTCAAAGAGAGATTCCCCAGTGGATTGTCTTGAGGCCTCTGCCGGAAAGGAAGACAGTAGCCGTGGGTTACGATCACCAGAACCCACACATCCGAAGTAAAGCCTTCCCCCAACCAGCGAACCATGGGACCTGGCCTCATGACTGAGTTGAAGCGGCTGCGGCGTTGCCTGAGGGCAAAGAGGCAACAGCCCGAGCGGCCTTGGCACCTCAAGTACCTTGTTTTCCACCTGTGGCACTCCTACGGTGGCCCCTTTGACTGGCAGCTCCTCTCACTTTACCAAAGGATGAGTAATAACAAAAGGAACCTCCCCTCCATTGCCGTACCCTAGGACGAAAAGGCGGAGGTTGTCTAACTGCAGCGCCCAACGACTTCGCTGCAGCTTTTGAGGTCTGCAACCTCTCAAGGCTCTCATCAGCCTTGCTACCAAAAAGATGTTCCCTGTCAAAGGGCATGTTGAGGAGCCGGGCCTGCACATCAGGAGCAAACCCTGACTTCTGCAACCACTCAAACCTGCGTATCACGGTGCTCGCCGCCATGGACCGGCTGACGCAATCTGCCATATCCAAACCCGACTGAACGGCCTCACACATAGCATCCTTGCCATCCTGAACCATGGCAAGGAAACCATCCCGTTCATCCCCTTCGGGAATATGTTCAGCCGCCAAGGAAACAGTTCCACAGAGTGCGTGAAACGAGACAAGGCACAAATGGAGTTGGCCGCCTGAAGCACCATACCCCCTGCAGAAAACACTTTCTTCGCCCAGCCGTCAAAACGCTCGTCGTCCCTATCAGGAGGGATGGTAGGGTACAACGCCTACTTTGGCGGGGCCGTAGCCGCCTGCACCACCCAACTCTTCGGAGTAGGGTGCTTGGACAAGTAGCAGGGGTCACTACTGGCTGGGTGATATTTTTGCGGCAAAGACTTGCTCACTGCCGGGAGACTCTCCGGAGCAGTCCAAGCTGCTGCCACCCTTCTTTGCAGAGCCATATGGAATGGCAGTACCGGGTCAGTCGGTGGACCAATGTCGAGGATATACGTAAGGTCATCCTGAACAAACTCCCCTGGGGGAGCAGACCATCCTAAGTACTCGGTGACCCATGACATAAGGCGCCAGTACGAAGAATCGGCATGAGTGCCAGGCTCAGGCCTATAAAACTCCACCTCCGGAGGGGTGTCCAGCCCACTAGCATCATGCAGCGACTGCCTCAGGTCCTCAAACTGGCTTTGGCCCGAGAGAATCTCGTCAGGCACTGTGTCAGGCACCATGCCATCATCAGAGCCCTCATCCACCTCTGAAATGAACTCCAGATGGCAGTAAGAAGGTGGCACAGAACTGGAACCAAAGCCATGCTTGACCTTGGCCAGAGCCTTTCTAGGTGGTTCCCCCGAGCCACGGGGTACCCCCCGTCGACACAGCCACAAAAGGCATCGAGTGAATCGTCATCGATGACGGATGCGGCGCCGACAGCATCGGCGGCGTCGAAACAGGCCTCGAAGGCGGAGCCTCGAGCATCTCCCTCGACATCCTGGGCGCTGACGACTTCCTCGGAGGCAGAGCCTCGAACGAGGCCGTCGACGACCTCGGCGCCACAGGCGTCTATGACTTCCTCAAAGACTTCACAGGTTCACGCGGTCTCGAGCACGTCGAAGACTGGGACCTGGACCGGGCATGCCGAGAACGACTCCCCTTGTCCGAGCGGGACCTTTCCCTGTGAATCGTGACGACCACCCGAGCCCGAAGGCATGCGATCAGTGTCTCTCAGCTGATCACGACCGACCCCACTCGGAGGCTCGGACGGACCAGTGCCCTGCGTTTCGAGAATCGCCAACATTTTCTTCCCGAAGGAAGCCCATTCCTCCGGTGTCGCATGCTTGGTGGGGTAAGCAACCCGCCAACGGCGGAGTCCTAGGATGAGGACGGGGAAGCCAACCGATGACGGCGCTTGCGGGAGTGCCTCGAAGAGGCAGAGGAGTGGCGAGACCGACTCCGGGACTGAGACCCACTGGACTTCTGACGACGACGCAGAGAGTCGCCCCTCGAGTCGTCCGTCGAAAGCCCTGCAGACCTCGACTTCCAGGGCTTGGACACCTTACCTACCGTCATGGGACTCCCCGAGGCACCAGAGGCAGGCGTCATGCGAGTCAGTGACCGACATCTTGGACCCACAGTCCCCGCATTTCTTAAAGCCCGGACATGGTGTGGAAGACGAGGTAGACATCTTCACGAAGAAATAGTACACAAATAGGTTCGAAGAACCGAGAAAGCAACAGAAACTCCATAGAGTCGAGGTGCGCCGAGATTCCCGAAGCAAACACGTTCGCGGAAAAAATGGAACTGAGGCTAGGGGCGCCGTGCGTCCTACTTATAACATCCAGTGACTTCGGCCGTCGGAGGAGGTCCTTGAGGGCGGCGTATCGACGCAGACGCCGAAGATTTTCCGAAGCAGCACCCGTGTGGTGATTACTGTCATAGATATGGAATACGTCGGAGGACCCAATCCCCTCAAAATGCAAAACAGTGGTGCTGTGAGCAGGGTCTTTGTGCTGATATTGATGCCAGAGACCAAACTAATCTGAAGCTGGGACTCAGAAAGCCAATTTTTCTATGTTTTCTGACAGGTGTAAGCGTTGGAGGTATTGACGATAGGGACGTGAAACATTCATGGACACCAGGAGTTTCCTATTTAGGACAAAAGGAAGCTCTGCAGGCAGAGACTGTCCTGAATAACAATCCCAGGGTGGACAAAGAGTCCATATAATAAATTGGCACAGACTTGAGCATGTGGTGCAGGTTTGAGTGAGACCTGGGATACGAGTTTAGGATAGGCAAATCGGCCTAGGTGGTGGGGTGCCTACACAGGTATCTGTGGGAAAGGAGTGTTCTGCTTTAGGTAGATGAGGGTGGCTTGTGTTGCATGCCTTTAGAAAGGTGCATCAGCAGAATGCAGAGTTACAGGAGAGCGTCTTAAGATTGGAAAAGGAGCTGGCTGCTGAGATACAGATTGTGTTAATGCAGCAGCTTCAAATGAAGTTATGTCATGACAAGGCAGATAAATATCAAGCAGTAGCTGAGCGAGCTGCTGTAAGAGTCGCCCAATAGAAATATCAAAAGAAAAGAGGGAGGGTGAATACACACAAGGTAGCAACAGTGTTTGCCTACGCAGAGGTTGACTGGAACCCCGACCAATGAGACTGGGATGTGTTCGACAATACTAGTTCAGAGACTGGGTCGGAGAGGGAAGTGCTGTCCAAAACCAGAACCTGGTCGGAAAGAGGTGACTGTTAAACCAGTCAAGCATATGCAGGCAGGGCCAAATCCGAATAATCCCAGAGGGGGTTTATAGTGGATTTAACCCTAGAGGACCCTCAGAACATGGATGGTCAGATTATTCGATGGGGGTGCGGTGGGTCTTCTTGTGGGCGCAATGGACCCCGCAAGATTTCTGCCATTGTGACAGGAAACACATTCAGGAGGTTTTGCATATAGGGCCACCTCATGACGACGGGAGAGAACCACAAGTTTTGTAATTACAGTTAGCTGCTCAAGGGTGTAATCGCAAGTATCCGATTACATCGGACTGGCCTAGCGAGGAGAAGAAATGGTACACATTGAGAGAGGCAATTCAAAGGCTTAGGGAAGATGCCATGAAAGAAGCCATCCATGCTGAGGAACCCGAACATATGGGGGTAGTAGCGTTATCGGTCTCAGCCGAAATACAATCATTCGAACTGCTCTTCCAGCATATAAAAATGTCATTATGACTCTGCTGGTGGGGATGACCAGTAAAATAACGGATGAGGTGGTGGATGCCATCAGACAGTTGCCAGACCTAGGGGAATGGGACAAGACAGAAGAGAGACGGAGGTGAAGTGAGACGAACCCCTGGAAAGAGGTTATTTATTCAGATTTGTAGAGCGCACGTCAGCCTGGGGGCATCGTGGCGCTTGTTACAGACAAGGTCTTAGTTACATAGGTTACAATATTTGCAAACAAATACAATTTTTACAGTAGACATGTACATATTAGCAATGCAGTATATTTACAAGGATTTAAGAGAGTTGCCTATTATTTTGCACGGAATGCGTTTTTCAGTTTCCTGCGAAAAATAGGGAGGGAGTTTTCGGCTCTGATGTCTGCCGGAAGAGCATTCCAGGTCTTGGCTGCAATGTAGGGGAAACTAAGACCTCCGGTTTTGGCTTTTTTGATGCGTGGGATGCAGAGTAGGTTGGTGTATTGCGTCCTGGTGGGACGGGAGGAGGATGGTTTCTGATAGATAGGACGGGGCGGAGAGGGAGAGGCATTTGTGAGTGTGAGGATTTTGAGAGAGATCCGCTCTTTGACCGGGAGCCAGTGGGCTGAGTGTCTGACATGGGTGATGTGTTCTCTTCTTGGGATACTAAGAGCAGCCCGGAGAGCATTGTTCTGCGTGACTTGTAGTCTGTTTAGGTTTTTGGCTGATGTGCCTGCTAGGAATGCATTACAATAGTCCAGTTTGGCTCCAATGGTGGCTCTCGCTATGGAGAGGCAGTTGGGTTTTGAAAGGTAAGGCTTGATGGCGTTTAGGAGTTTGGTGGTGTGCGCAGACGCGTAAGTGATTGCGTTAACTTGTCTGGTCATTGATAAAGAGTCAAGGTATACTCCCAGTGTCTTTACGGCTGTGGATACGGGGATGATGGAGTTGTCAATGGAGAAGTTAGCGTACAGTTTGTCAAGTTTGTCTAGAGTGTTTTGTTGAACTAATATCATGATTTCAGTTTTGTCTCCATTGAGGCAGAGGCCATTAACTGCCATCCATGCCTTGATGGAGTAGATTGTATGGAGTGCCTTAGCGTCTTCGTTGTATGAACCTAAGAGGGGAAGAAGTACTTGTGTGTCATCCGCGTAGTTCGTGTATGTGATGCCATATGAGTCGAGTTTGTCAAAGAGGGGCTTGGTGAACAAGTTGTATAGTGTGGGTGCAGTGCATGATCCTTGGGGGACCCCGCAGTGAATAGTCGTGGGAGAGGCGTTGGCGATGTCCGAGAAGACTTTCATGGCTCTTCCCTCTAGGAAGGAGGAGATCCAGAGAGCTGATTCTTTAGAGAAGTTGGCCGAGTGTGTGAGGTGTGATGTGAGAGTCTTATGATCAACTAGATCGAAGGCGGCTTTAGGTGGGCATATATCGCCTTTAAAGGGGGGAGGGTTTGAGATTTTTTTAGTAGGTTGATAACTTCTGATTCAGTGACGTCTCTGAAGGAGAAGTCAGGTATGGTGGGCTTGTATGTGGTGGGTGGGGTGTTAGTGGGTTTGGTTCCTGTCTGTTGAGGAAGTGTTTTGCAGTGGTCTTTGATTTTCTTTTGGAGAAGGTCAATTTTGTTTAGCATGGCAGCTTGAATACTGGTACACCAGGCTTCATCTTTGATGATTTAGTCCGGAGTGTGATTTGGCATTGGAGATTCGTGTGTTGAAAGCGTTGGCTTTGGCATCGGTGATAGCTATCTTGTATTGGAGGGAAGATTGAATTGAATTTGTTTTTAGTACTGGTCCAGTTCTTTAGTGCTGCTCTTTTGTGGGATCGCATTGAGTGCAGTTCTTCAGTAAACCATGAGTTGGTATGCAGGGATTTCTTCTCTTTTTCCATTCGAGTGGGGCTATTTCGTTAATGGCTTTAGTGATGACATCATTGTAGATGTCTGCTAGGATATTGGGGTCATTAGCGAATGGGGAGCTAGCTTGGTGGTATTGAGGTATGGGCGCAGGTTGTCCTCTGAGGTTTTTTTTGCTTCTGACTTGTGCAGCGCCAGCAGGGGTTAGGGTTTTGTGGTTTTTGGTGATAGGAATACAGAACTCGATGGAGTTGTGGTCAGTCCAGGGTAGAGAGGAGTTAGAGGTGATAGTGGAGAGGCAGTTATGGTCTGCAATCCAGTCAAGAATGCGGCCTTTGGCGTGGGTAGGACTTTCTACTTTTTGGGTGAAGCCCAGATCATTAAGTTCCTTGGTGAGAGTGGTTGCTGATTTGTCCTTGGTGTCATTGAATCCGAGATTGAAGTCTCCTAGTAGAATGGTTTTGGTGGAGCTTTTGATATTATTGCTAAGGATGTGGATGATGTTATCTTGGGAGTCTGAGGTTCGATAGAGATTCTTGTGTGTCCAGGAAAGATGTTTTTGGAGTTATTAAAAGATGGAGTGCTACGAGAAGACATTGATGGAATTGAAAGCCGAGAAATGCATCAGCTTTATAAAGAGAGGGCTCGAAGGAAAAGAGCGGTACAAACAAGTGAAAAGGCAGGATGTAAATAAGCCAAATGGGGGCAAGATCCCTTCGGCACGGCCAGAAGAGGAGTCCATGGGGACGTCTTCACCATACCAGTGGACCTATGCTATTTACGTAAAGTGGTGAGCACGATATTGGAGACAGTGTCCAAATACGCGCATTCAAAATACAAATAGGATTATGGTCAAACTCCGGTAGCCGCTGCCCGAATTAAGGTAGACAGATGGCCTCATGTGAATGTGAAATTATTCTGACAATCAGGAAACATACAAGAGGTTTGCACCTTAATTGATACCGGAGGCCTCATTGATTCATGGGAATCTGAGATTTAAGCAGGCATTTTACCATTACTGTATTGGGAGGGAAAGAGACGCCCGCAATCAAAACCAGAGTGGACATGAAAATTGGTAATTTGAAACAAAATAAATACTGATTGTCCCCATACCTGAATACACATTGGCTTTGATATTCTGGAGGGGTTGACTTTAGGATTGGGAGGTAAAATCTATCAGTTTGGGGTGAGTGCCTGGATATGTAACCCAGCCATGGTGGGAAAATTGAAAATGCCCACCCATGCAAGTTCCCTTAGTCACAAAGAAAATATCTATGAACAATATTGCATTCCCGTGGCAGAAAGATTTCAGACACCATTAAAGGATATGTTGAAGCAGGATGAGAATGTGAAAAGTTTGAAGGAACTTGGTATGCAGTGATTTGGAAAATGTATTCTTCACTGTGCCGATTGCCGAAGAGTGTCAAGAACAGATTGCATTCTTTTGGAATGGGAGGCTGTATAAGTTTCAACATATGCCCCTGGGCTACATGCATAGCCTGACCATTTGTCACCGGCTGGTGTCGGAACATCTGGATAAGATTCTATGCAAACCTGATGTGCAGATTTCGCACTATATTGATGACATTCTGGATGAGCAGAGTGTGCGAATGCGCCTGAACCTCATTATGGAGGACTTTTGAATGGAAGGTGATGTATCTGAGTCAGGAATGACATGGAGCAGGAACCAGGTTGACGCAGGTAAGTGTAAAAGGAAACAGGCTTCATTCTGCTTGGTTACATAGCATAGTCAATGAAAGGTAGGAGAGTAAGTAATAAGCCTCTGCCCTGGTTCCCAGTCTATCTCCAAGTCAATCGACACTCTCTCGAACCCCCATGCCTCCAACACTCTCAGCTCCACTTTAACATTCTATGAGGCCCTTTCATACACAAGCACTAGCTACAATCATACCAGGATACCACACACGACCCTCCTTAACAAACAAACTACAAGAAACAGACTACCCTCACCATCATGTTAGGATCACAATCAAAACAAACAAAAACACCTTCTACACCGGCCTGCCACACCGAGGTCTCAGTGCTGCCAACACCGAGCGCATACCTTGCCACATGGACTATAAAAACTAAACTACCATCATAAACCCTCCTAACCTACCACCTTTTGCCAGAACTGCCACTCCTGGCCTCAAGTCTGCCACACCTGAGCACAAACCGTGTCTCAACGAGAACATACCTTCCAAAATATAGTGTAGCCCAACAAGCGTACACAATTGGCCTAACAAAAATCCTAACATGCCAACAACAACAAAACCAACAGTATACAAAATAAACACGCCTCAACACCTTATCCCTTCTCCCCTAAAGAACACATAGAAAAGGATGAAAATTAAAGCAAAGGGACTAACTAGATAAAGACCACATGAACCACAAATACGCAACCATAGAAAGGAATAAAAATGGTGCGTAAACCCAAACACGGTAAAAACCATGCAAAATAACAGTAACACAACCGTTACACAGATGGAATAAACGGTATGCATAGGATGAAAAATGCTGGAATTCTTATTAAAGCACAACAAAAATATGTCATGCTAAATTCCACAGCTCCCAGTAAAATGTAATAAACTTTGATGTTAATAATTTTAAATAATTCAAATTTGTCAGTGCGTGGTTAAACTGGTCCTCCACCGACCACAACTACAACCCAGAAGAATTTAACCAGTGTCAAAAAATCGAACGCTGACCTACAAACTGTGTGACACTCCAAAAACCTATTAGACATAAAAATCAACAGGTGTGCTAAACAACTGAATTTACCCTGCACCACCTGGCACTACAGACAACATTCTAGGAGTCCAGCTACTCCTAGCAGACACCACCATGTGCGGTCACCTTTAACGCACATACCTACAAAATGGGCCTCCTGCCCAAAACTCCCATGCAGAATGCATATACATGACCCCCAACTACAAAAAATGGGCCCCATGCCCTGGTGTCTACATATCTACCCTACTGAAGGGTTAACCTCAACTGGAGCACTTCTATCTAAAGTGTCCAAACTCCCAAAAAAAAAAAAAAGATTCTGAGGTTACTACAAAAGGTTTTTCAACATAAAGGCAAACACACCCGGCCGGCATGTGAGAGCCACTCCACAAAACATTGATACAACTCCAATACACGAGTAAAACTCCACTACCACGTGTTCCATTCACACGTTCACACCTACTACAACACACATGCTTCCACATGTGTAGACACATACGTCACACACGTACACAATACACAAATGTACTTCATCATGTGCACACCCCTACATCATATGCCCACAACTACTACAAACTTGCACTCACAAATGCAAACTCCAATCTTACAGTCCACACAACATATACACTACATGCAAATGCATCAGAAATTTACATTTCCTAAATTTGGATGTGTTGCGCCACCAGCCATGGTGGTGATCAGTCACCATGCTGGGGATGCAGGTAAAAATCACTAAAAACATCAAAGTGATTTCTAATTTGATGCCCGTCATTTGGGCTCTCCCCACATTTCAATCATCCTTGCATAATCGCATAATTTCTAATGCTGTACTCTGTGGACATCTCAATTTTGAAACACAAACTTCATAAAACTCCATATTAAAAAAAACTTATCGATACCCAAATATAAAATCATGTGAAGTCCGCCTGCTTGCTGTGCTCAAAATGCATTATGCACCATTCTAAAACATACGCTGCCACATAAACGTATGCCTACCAAAATTTGATTTACGTCCCCATTATTTTCATTTCACTTCCATATGCCCATCACTTCCATATGCCCGTAGTACGGCATTAACTTCTAATAAAACAACTTTAAAAATAACTGCTATTCCCATAGCATTCGTTACACTGCAGCGTTGGATATAAATGTCCTCGTGAAATATAAACATGTTGGCAAACATTACTTATCACAATATCACTTGATTCCGACACATCCCACCACCATACACACTTCATAAACTACTCATTCAATTTGAATTTAGTTTCCAACATGCTTCGTTTTCACATACTTTAGCAAAATGTAATAGCTTACGTCCAGCGCTCTAACAACAAATCAACTTCAAAGCTCGGTGCTCAGCAAGTCAATGTGCCACCTTCCCCCAGGCACTGTCCAAATAGAGCATTGACACACAGGGTGCTCCGCTCAGTAAACAAACACCAGCTGTTCCTGAAATGCTGGGCACGAACTTCCATAAAAATGTCATGTTTTCTCTTTGATGCCGTACCCATGAGCAAAAGTAGGAACAAGTTACTTACCTGTAACTGTTGTTCTCCAGCATGGGTCTGGCATGGATTCACATGCTCATGAATAAAGAAAACATAGCAGTACACACATGCACAACCACGGGAGGTGGCAAAGGCTCAACATTAAGCATTACATCAAACTCAACATTAAGCATCTTACCTCCTCACCAGGCTCACCTCAGGCGAACAGGTTGCGCAGCACTGCTTGGCCAACCCTGGACTCCTCCCTGGAATCCCGATCGATGCAGTAGAATTTCGTGAAGGTGTGCGTCGACCTCCATGTAGCAGCCCTGCATATGTCCAGCAGGGGCACACCAGAAAGGAACGCCGTGGTAGCTGCGATCGATCTGGTGGAATGGGCTCTCGGACGGCCAGGCAGCGGTCGGTTTGCCAACCGATGACAGTACATGATACAGCCGGAGAGCCATCTGGAAATGGAAGCCTTCGAGAGTGCCTTCCCCTGATTGACAGGTCCAAAATTCACAAAGAGTTGTGACGTCTTCCGAAAACACTTTGTGCGGTCCACGTAGAACTTCAGCGCTCTAGCCACATCCAGCGAGTGCAAAGTCCTCTCAGCCGGCGACGAAGGCGACGGGAAGAACACAGGCAACACCAAGGGTTCGCTGAGGTGGAAGTCCGACGGCACCTTGGGCATGAAGGAGGGGTGCGTCCTGAGCACTACCCTCGTGTCGTGAAAAGTCAAGTACGGGGCCTTGCAGGAAAGGGCCTGGATCTCTCCCACTCGTCGTGCGGAGGTTATGGCCACAAGAAACGCTGTTTTCCACGACAGAAACTTCAACGGGTCCGAGTGCAGAGGCTCGAACGGAGGTCCCATGAGCTTGGTCAGCACCACGTTGAGCTCCCACGCCGGGGCCGGAGCCTTCACCGGCGGGAACGATCTGAACAGTCCCTTCATGAACTCTTTCACCAGACGAGACCACAAGGACGTCCGCCCCGTGGTTCTGGTGTATCGGGAGATCGCAGCAAGATGAATCTTGATGGACGCGTGTGCCAGTCCAGCTTTGGCCAGCGTCAGCAGGTACGGCAGTACTTGGGGAGCCGTAATCCGTAGAGGGTTAATCTTCTGTGCGTGGCACCAGACAGAGAACCTCTTCCATTTGTGTCCGTAGCATTTAAGAGTCGAGGACGCCCTGGCCTTTGCAAGAACCTCTCTGCAGTCGGCCGGTATGTCGTATCCTCCAAACTCTAGCGCTGCAGGAGCGAGGCCTGCAAGTTCAGCGATTTCGGATCGTGGTGGAGGATGGCGTCTCCTTCCCTGGAGAGTAGATCCGCGTCCACAGGCAGCTTGATTGACGGGAACGCTGACAAGTCCAGAAGGTCCAGGAACCATATCTGCCTCGGCCACGCAGGTGCGACGAGGATCATCCTGCACCGTGACCTCTTGAGCTGGTTGATGAGCCGGATTAGCAGTGGCAATGGAGGGAACGCGTAAAGGAACAGGCCCTCCCAGGGGAACGGGAAAGCATCGCCCATGCTCCTCGCCTGGGGAAACCTGCTGGCGAACCTCCGGCACTTGGAGTTCGTCGCCGTCGCGAACAGGTCGATCTGGGGTGTGCCCTACCGTCGGAAGAGGCGATCCACTAGATCCTGCCGTAGCTCCCACTCGTGGCACGAGCGCAGCTCCCTGCTGAGTGAGTCGGCGATGGTGTTTTTTATCCCTGCCAGATGAAACTGCACCAGAAACATCCTTTGGGCGACGGCCCAATGCCACAGGTCCTGCGCCTCCTTGGACAGTGCTGGGGACCTGGTTCCGCCCTGTTTCCTGATGTAAAACATGGTGGTGGTGTTGTCGGTGAAGATCCTCACCACCTTGCCCTTGAGGGACGGAAGGAAGGACCTGAGGGCCCAAAACACTGCACGGAGCTCTAGGACGTTGATATGTAGTGATTTCTCCGTCGGGAGCCAAAGGCCTCTTGCGTGCAGATTTTCAGTGTGCGCTCCCCACCCTTCCAGGGAGGCATCCGTGGTCACTGTCTCCTGGTGGGCTGGGGTCTGGAAGTCCATGCCCGCCGTCAGATGCGCGTGGGTGCCCCACCACCGGATCGCTCGTCGGAAACTCTCGTCGAGTGTGATCCTTTCCTCGAAGCTGCCAGTCGTTTGGATCCAGCGCGCGTCCAGGAACTCCTGCAACGGGCGCATCCGAAGCCTGCACAGGGGACTGAGGTAGATGCAGGAAGACATCATCCCGAGGAGGGACTTGATGGACCTCACCTTGGCCGCGTCGGCCACCAACATCCGTTGTACCTTGCCCAGGATGGCTCTGGTCCTCTCCTCCGACGGGGAGGCCAGAAGGGACACTGTGTCGAGCCTCGCTCCCAGAAACAGTGCGTCTTGCGCGGGTACCAGGTGGGATTTGGCGTAGTTCACGGAGAATCCCAGGTCCGTGAGAAGCTGGACGGTCCTTGCTGTGTGGTCCACGGCGAGCTCCCTCGTCTTGGCTCGGATGAGCCAGTCGTCCAGGTAGGGGTAGACGTGGATCCCCTCTCGGCGCAGCTGCGCCGCCACCGGTGCAAGGCACTTGGTGAAAACCCTGGGTGCCGACCGTAGTCCGAAGGGGAGGGCTTTGAACTGGTAGTGACGCCCTTGGACCACAAACCTGAGAAATTTTCGGTGCCCCCTTAGGATGGGAATATGGAAGTAGGCATCCTCCAAATCCAACGACGACAGTAAGTCTCCTTCCTCCGGCTGACCCAGGACGTGCTGGAGAGTGACCATCCGGAACTTCTGAGCCTTGATGAACTTGTTCAGATGTCGCAGGTCTAGGATGGGGCGCCATCCTCCCGTCTTCTTCACGAGGAAGTATCTCGAGTAAACTCCGGAGCCCCGAAGCCTCTTTGGAACGAGTTCGATGGCGCCCTTCCTGAGCATCGCCTTTACCTCCCGGAGAAGCTGCGGGATGTGAAGCTCTTTCCTGGCCACGGGGGGGACGCGCGGGCACCTTCTTTGAAACTCGAGCGCGTGGCCCCGGGCTAAGGCGTCCAACACCCAACGGTCGGTGGAGATGGACTTCCACACGCTGACGAAGCTCGCCAGCCGGCCTCCCACCGGGGTGCTTCGGTGGGGGCCCGACCCCACGGTCGGTTCAATCCTGTTTCGACGAGGCTTTGCCGCCTTGACCTCCTTGGCGACGACGGCGGGGTCCGCCCGACTTGCCTCGTCCCCTATAGGCCTCCTGAGACGACGAGCGGGCCGCTTGACGGTAGGTGGAGAAACCGCCGCCGGAGCCTTTGGAGGCGCCCTTGCCTCCGCTGCTCCGAAAGGGCGGCCGTCGTTGCAGAACCCCAAGGGCCCGGGCCGTCTCAGTGTCCGCTTTAATGGCCTGAAGGGAATCGTCCACTGTTTTCCCAAACAGGTTGTTCCCATCGAACGGCATGTCCAGGACTCTGGTCTGTACGTCTTGACGGAAGTCCGAAGCCTTGAGCCATCCACGCCGCCTAAGGCACACGCCGTTGCCCAACTGGCGAAATCCCGTATCGGCGATGTCCGTCGCAATAGTGATGGCGTGGTCCGACGCCACCTCACCTTCCTGTAGGATCTCCAGGGCGTCCGCCCTCTTGTCGTCCGGTAGGAAGTCCAGCAGGGGAGCCAGTTTGTACCATAGCTCCCTGTCGTAGCGGGCCACGATAGCCAAGGCGTTGGCCGCCTTAATTGTCGTCGCTGCAGACGAGATGACCCTGCGTCCCATAGAGTCCAATTTCTTTCCCTCGCCGTCCGGCGGGGAAGTCGATGTGGAGACCGCACCCCCCGCCCCGCTTTCTTCCTGGCCGCCACGGAGACGACGGAGTCCGGGGTAGGCTGCGCCCGGAGGCACAGGGGGGCCGCGTCCGGGACCCGGTACTTCTTTTCGTACCGGTCTCTTCTAGCTGGCGTCGTGGAAGGGTTCTTGAGGAGGGCGAGGCCCTCATCCCAAATGTCGTCCAGTAGAGGCACCGCAAGGACCGTCTTCCTCTTGGCCTCGCGCCGTTGATAAAGGAATCCTTCCTTTTTCTTCTCCTCAGGGCAGAGTTGGAAAAGTTCGGATGCCCTGGCGATCATGGAGTGGAACGATCCAATCTCGTCGGGCGGAGAAGCCCTGGTGGGAGGTGACGACGGAAGATCCTCGTCGTAGACCTCTTCGTCCGTACCCGTCGTGGCCGTGTCAGTCCCCGTATCATCCCCTCGAGTCGTGGACGGGGAGGAGGGCTGGACGAGGCGCGACGGCTGAAAAGGAGGTGGAGGGTGAATCCTTCTTTTCTTGGGAGGAGGAACGCCAGAAGGTCCCGGTTCTGGGTCCCCCGACGGGAGTGGTTCCTCCGCTGGCAACGGTAGTCTCGTCCTTATCTCCGAGCATAAGGACTGTATAGCCAACAAAATGGCCGCCGAGTTGTCTTGCGGCGCTGGCAGAGGGGAATCCGACGGGCGATCAGGGGCCCCGTCGGCGCCCTCGACGATGTCACCCGCGTCGGGATCCATCCCGACGGGCCGGTCTTCTTCCACGCCGAGGCCGTGGCTTAAGACCTCGATCAGCTCTTCCTCCGAGGTTGAAGCCGAGTCTACGACGACACCCTGCCCCCCCTTTTTCTTCTCCGCCGGAGATTTCACGGGGTTTCTATCGATGGGCATAAAAGAGGACTCCCTCCGAGGTGGCAGGGAGACTCTGAGCCCCGAGGTCGCCACCACTGGCGTAGCCTCCACAGTCTGAGCCAGGGCCGCCGCAACAGTCTCGATACAGGCCTTGGCCGGATGGATTAAGGCCTTCACCACCTTAGGTGCGCTCACCGCCTTATCCTTGAGGGGGGGGGGGGAGGTACACTGCCTCGCTCCCCCTCCGATGGGGCCTTCGAGCTCGACCGGGGCCTCTCCAGGAGCTTCGAGGGGTGCTCGGCCTTCCTCTTACCCGACCCAGAGCGTTGGCTCGTGGTTGATGGTACCGGGGAGGGTGCGCCCTGCCTGGCGCCCGTAGAGCCCGACCGTTCGGCGCTCCCGGTGCCAGCGGACTCGCGGTGCTTGGCCTTGTGTTGGATCCCCGTCGCCGGGGCGTCCTCAAAGGTCTTAGAAGACCGCTCGGATTTCTTCCTCTTCTTCTCGCCGGACGGGCTCTTCCCTTCCAGCCAGTTGGCGAGACGTTGATGGCGGTCCTTCATGGTCCGCTCCGACATGTTGCCGCAAAACGCACAGTCCTTCTCCACGTGCGTCTTGTCCTCATGTAAGCAGTAGAGACAAAAGGAGTGTTCGTCCTCCTTAAAGACGTTCTGCAGCTGGCATCCAGGGCAGACCCTGAACAGCTTTCCGGGCGTCGAGCTTCCCTTCTCCTGGGCCATGTCCGGGACGGGCCTGCGAAAACTTCTGGAGTCCTCCAAAAGCGTAGCTCGACGAAATCTTCACCCTTGAGCGGCGCAGACGAATCCGACACGGGTCCCCGTTGAGCGGATGGAGAGTCGGTGGAGCTTGAGGCTCTTTTGACCGAAAAAAACAAAGTTTTTGAGAAAAACGTGAAAAAAATAGCACTAACGCTCGAGAGCAATAGCACGAGGATCCCAACACATGAACGTGCGGTAAAAATCTGAAGATGGCTGCCAGAGGCGGGGCTTAGGTAGAGGGCAGTCATTGGCTGTGGTCAGTATGACGCAGAGACCAGTGACTGGTTATTACTACGAAAGACAGATCAGAAACGAAACTGATACTGGTTTTATCTTTACCGAGGATTCCCAGCCTGACGACGGGGAATATTCATGAGCATGTGAATCCATGCCAGACCCCATGCTGGAGAATCACAGTGCCTCGCAACTCCATAGTTCACTAAGCAGTATGCCTCTTACACCTGAACAAGAATGCCAGCATGTCTAAAAGATTTATAGAGCACTGCGTTCTTTCCTGCCATAATGCTCTTACTGTAGCTCTGTGCGTGAACCTCCTTTTCAATAAAGCCACTTCTCTGAAACTCTGATCAGAAACTGCTGTTAATCTGCAAACACCGAATGTCTTCCACGCAGATCTCATGGCACCTCCTGCTTCCTGATGGCATGTCATCACATTGCCGCACGTCCTTGGGGCCTTTCTTCAATGCGGCCTCCTAATGTAAACAACTCCGGTGATCCGAACTCGGGGAAACAAATGGCGCAGGCATCTCTCATGCATTCCAGCCAACGGCACGGCTGGACTGCATGGGGCACAAATGGGCGCGTGCCACCCACGGCCCAGGGACCCTCCAGAAGCGCCCTAATCCATGTCTTTTTTTTTTCATTGCCTCAACCATGGTGCAATCCTCCACGGACTGCAAGTCCCAAAAGCTTTTTCCATGTGAGCGCAACGGCGCTCAGATCACCAGCACCTCGAACACTGCTCGCTTGTGGAAATTCCTTCTGCCACACGGCCCCCAAGCTTCATCAAGGCCTGACACTCTTCCTGCCCACGGATGGGCTACAGGCTTCATCCATAGCCTGTCTGATGCCACAGTCACTTCTCACTTTGGCACCAACTACACTCCACAGCGCCATCTCTCCAAGGCAGCACTTCTCCCAGTTTGTGCACTGACATCTGGCTTTCTCTCCTTCACTTCTACTCCGCTTGGCTCTCTCACCTTGCTCCGGGTTCAAGGTTACCTCGTCGCCAAATGATGCATCTGAGTCAGGAAAAGCATGGAGCAGGAACCAGGCTGACTCAGTTAAGTGTAAAAGGAAACAGGCTTCATTCTTCTTGGTTACATAGCATAGTCAATTAAAGGTAGGAGAGTAAGTAATAAGCCTCTGCCCTGGTTCCCAGTCTATCTCCAAGTCAACCGACACTCTCTGGAACCCCGATGCCTCCAACACTCTCAGCTCCACTTTAACATTCTATGAGGCCCTTTCATACACAAGCACTAGATACAATCATACCAGGATAGCACAGAAGGATGGGAAATTAATGAGACAAAAACACAAGGTCGAGCAGAGACAGCGATTTTTCTGGGGATTCAGTGGCCTCATGGGCAACGGGAAATGGTGCCCAAGACTAAGCAAAAGATCCTCGAGTTGTTTACGCCTATGCATAAGAAACAACCTCAACAGTTCATAGGGTTGTTTGGGTTCTGGAGACAGAATGTACCACATTTGGGGCAGATTCTTGCGTCCCTCTATTAAGTGACCCGGAAGAAATCTAACTGAGTGGGGAGAGGAGCAAGAGAAAGCATTTCAGTTAGCAAAAGACACTATACAGAGAGATCTTGATTTATAGCCATTGAGGGCGGCAGAAGTGGAATTAAATGCGTCTGTACAGGAAAACTATGCCAATTGGAGTTTGTGGCAGAAACAAGACCGAAAGCGTGTCCCTTTGGGATGTTGGAGTCTTAAGTTACCAAAAGCTGGTGACCGATATACTCCTTTATGAAAAGCAGTTGTTGGCATGTTATTGGGCTCTTGTGGACAGAGAGCAAATGACATTGGGTCACAATATATTGACCCAACCAGAAATTCCAATCATGCAGCGGGTATTGAGTTCTCCTAAAACACATCGAATAGGACATGCGCAAGAAACTAGTATCATCAAATGGAAGTGGTACATTCATGACCGTGCTAAAATGGGAAAGGGTGGAATTGCCAAATAACAAGCAAGTGGCTGGTGTTCCGTTGGTTGATTTGGAGCCTATGGAGGGGGGCGAAGTTAGTGAGTCTCCAGTAAAATGAGGAGTCCGGTATGGAGAGCTAACCAGTGAACAAACTGAACATGCCTGGGTCACTGATGGTTCAGCCAAATGTGGGGACTGAGCGACACTGGAAGGCAGTGGCGTACAATCCCTAAAGGAAGAAAATATTGAGCTAGATAGCTATATAGATATATTCACCGTAATCGTGCTTGTATCCGCTTAGATTCACATGGTGTGCATAGGCCGACATCTATTGGAAGCTGCAGAGTATTAGAGTTGTTTTCGAAACTCGAAAAAGAGGTGTCGAACTAGGGCGTGCCAGTAATACTATCCCTAGTGTGACGTCCACTGTACCCATGATCCCTCATGCTTGTAGGACCCTCAGATTGTATTTTATCTGACATGAGGAGTAGCTGAGTACGGAGTATCCAAGCAGATAAGATAGATAAGACTATAAGCATCCATGCGCCTTCTCTCAGAGGGGAGAAAGGGCGGGCGCATGTGAATCTAAGCAGATAGAAGCATCAGAAATACGATTACGGTGAGTAATGTATCCCTTCTGAGGCTGGTGGAATCTGCTTAGATCACATGCTGTGCATAGATTAGCGAGTAGTGTTAGAAGAAGGAGGTGGGATGTCAGAAGGGTATGAGCGTACAAATGTCTTAGAACCGCTTGTCCCACTAGAGTATCTGTCTTAGAATGAGTGTCAATGCAGTAGTGCTGAGTAAAGGTGTGAATAGAGCTCCATGTAGCTGCTTTGCAAGTGATGTCAAGGGGTACATTTGCAATGAAAGCCAGAGTGGCTCCAGTACCTCTTGTAGAGTGGGCCCTCGGTGTAAAAGGCAGTGTTTTATCAAAAAGGTAATAGCAAAGTTGGATACATCTGACTAGCCACTTAGAAATGACATTCTTAGTGACGCAATCTCTCTCTCTGTGTCTGGAGCTATGGAGACAAACAGTTGATCCGTCTTTCTTAGCGGCCTGGTCTTGTCTACATAGTAGCGGACCACCCTACTCACATCTAGTGTGTGGAATTCCACCTCAGCAGAGCTTTTGGGTTCCTGGAAGAAGGCCGGTAGCTCAATGGACTGGTTAACATGGAATTTGGAAATGAACTTGGGTGAGAACCTAGGGTGAGTGTGTAAAACCAGTTTATCCTTATGAACAGTAAAGAAAGGATCCTGCACTGACAGAGCTTGAATTTCCCTGACCCTTCTTATGGATGTGATGGCTACTAAGAAGGCAGTTTTAGAAGTCAAGTGTTTGAGACTAGATTTTGGACGGGCTCAAAGGGGGTGGAGGGGGAATGAGCTTAGCAAGTACCACATTAAGGTCCCAACCTGGTGGTGGGTTAGAAATTGGAGGGTGGAGTCTCTTTATCCCTTCCATAAATGCTGTGTCAACTGGCACTTTACACCATGACACCTCGTTATAGCAAGTGGTGTAGGCTGATAAAGCTGCCAGGTGCACTTTAAGTGAGTTAAACACTAACCCTGCATCCAATAGGTGGAGCATATAGGTGACGACATTAGAAGGAGTACAATCAACTGGGTTGATTTGCTTATTCTGGCATCAAATAACGAATAGTTTCCATTTGTTATAGTAACAGTGCCTTGTGTTAGGTTTCCTTGACTCTTTCAAGATATCCATACATCTCTGGGGTAAATTGAGATGTCCGGTACTCTGACTTCAGGAGCCATGCTGCCAAGTTCATCGAGTAGGGCTGAGGATGCACTGTTAGGCCCTCGTGCTGGAAGAGTAGGTTGTATCGGCATGGGAGTTTGATGGGGTCGCACACCGCCAATTTGCGTAGGTGTGGGTACCATGGTTGTCTCGCCCACATAGGAGCAACTAGGATGAGCGTCATCGGTTCCCTGTGGATCTTGTTGTCCACCTTTCTAATCAGAGGGGTTGGTGGAAAAGCGTAGGTAAACATCCCTGACCAATTCATCCATAGGGTTTTCCCCTTGGAGCCTGGCTGGGGCAACCTGGATGCAAAGTCTGGCCGTTGACTGTTTTCGCTTGTGGCGAATAGGTCCCGGGAGGATAGCTTAGCGGCAACGTGCGCGCCTTGGATGGAAGCAAGACGACACGAAGCAACACAAGTTCGATCCCCGGGTCTGCGCTTAGAAACCTCTGGGTGATTAAGCGCGTTATAAATATGCAAACTAAGACAAAAAAAACAATTACGCAACTCAAAAACAAACAATTCCCGTAACAGCGCCTCGATGCCCATGGGCTGTACGAGTGCTTTAAAAATGCAAAATAAATAAGTCTATAGTGGGGAAACCCCACTGAGAAAAGATGTCTCCTATGACTTCTTCGTGTAGTGTCCACTCGTGTTCTTCTGGAAGGGGATCCCTGCTCAGAGTATCTGCTAGCGAGTTGAGATCGCCTGGAACATGTTGGGATGACAGGTAAATCTTCAGTTTGAGTACCCATCTCCAAATTCTCTGGGCAAGCTTGGACAGATTTGGTGAACAAGTGCCCCCTTGTTTGTTTAAGTAAAACATAGCCGTCGTGCAGCCTGTTTGCACTGACAGGTTGGATAGGAGGGGTTTGAATGCCCGAGACTGCCAGAAGTTCTAGCAGATTGATGTGGTTCTGAGCCACTGTGCGAGACCAGATACCCTGAACTGTATGATGCAGGTAGTGGCCTTCTCACCCGGCTAGGGAGGCGTCTGTTGTGATAACGGCCTGTATCTCTGGATCGTAGAAAAGTTTCCCCTTTGTAAGATTTTCTCTTGTCCACCAGTGAAGACTCTGTACTAGTGTACAGACCACTGGCGAAACGACCACTAGATCGTCCCACTGACCATTTGCTTGAGACCACTGTTTCTCCAACCATTCCTGCATGGATCGCATGCGCGCATGGGGAACCAGGTAAAGGCAAGATGCCATCATGCCTAGCAAATGCATTGCGCACCCTTATTTGGCGACGGCCTGATATTGAGGAATTTGCAGCAACAGGTTCTGAATTCTTTCCTCTGATGGAAAGGCCAACCCCTCTTGGGTTTTTAGGACAGCTCCTAGGAACTGTTTTGAGGTGCTAGGCACCAGGCTTGATTTTTTCTCGTTGATTGAGAAGCACAATTGGAAGAGGAGGTCGATTGTTCTTTGAATGTTTAGTCTGCAAATTAAGGGGGTTTCCCCTGTGATTAGCCAGTCGTCCAGGTAAGGGTACACTGGAATTGCCTCCCTGCTTAGGTGCGCTGCCACCACTGCCAATACCTTGGTGAATACCCTTGGAGCCGACGCTATAATGAAGGGCAGCAACTTGAACTGGTAGTGCTAGTTGTCTATTTTGAAACGCAAGAATCTTCTGTCCACTGGGAACATTGAAATATGAAACAATGTTGCCATGTAATCCCCTTTTTTAGTAGGGGATTACCTCTTGGAGTGTAGTCATGCAGATCTTTTATGGTTTAACATACTTGTTTGCAGGGCGCAAATCTAATACTGGGCGCATTGTTAGATTTTTATTTGGCACAAGGAAGTAGGTTGAATAAATATCCCCGTTTACCTGGTTGCCCGGGACGAGTTCTATGGCGTCCTTTGCAAGTAGAATGGCAATCTCCTCGAGAAGGATTTTCTGGTGCTCCAACAAGTGTACCTTCTGTCTTGGGGGATTGTCGTGGGGGTGCTCTAGTACTTTTATACAGTATCCTGCGGACACTGGACAGCACCCATCTGTCCGAAGTGATCCCCTCCCATGCGTGGGTGAAGGCGGAAATGCACTCCCCGAATGGGGATGCATGGGAGGGGACCCGAAGCGGAACATCACTGTTTACTGGGTGGCGTACCACCTCTGGTGGGGCTGCCTCTACCCCTAGTGCGCCCCCTGCGCTGCCCTCTGGGGAAGGCTTGTGATGCTTGGAACTGATTGTTGCCCCATGAGGTTCCTGTATTTTGATAGTAGTTCGAACTCCTCTGCGAGCTTTGGCCCCGAAAGCGACAAAAATTAGAGTTTCCCCTCTGTCCTGCAGGTTTATTTGTAAATTGCTCTGAGAGATTTTAGTGTCTTGTACTCGTCCTTAAGGCTTCCTCCACTGCCTTGCCGATAGTATGTCCGTCTCTACTGGCATGTCTATAAGGGTGGCTTGGGTCTCGGGTTTGAACCCCGACTGTCTCCATGCGTGAAGCTTTATCACAGTGCCTTCTGCAATTAATCTTCCAGCATTATCTGCTGCATCAAAGTTAGTTTTCAGAATGCATCCCGATACCGACCTTACATCTGCTGCCAGCTGAGCCAACTGGCTCTTCAGTGGTTCGGGTGCGGAGGATACTAAAGCAGCTACTTGTTCCCACTGGTGGCAATTATAGCTTGCCAAAAGAGTTGTGCTGTTTGCAACTCATGCCCGATAGGCGGAAGTGGTGGCAACCTTCCTGCTGAGAGTATATAGTCTCTTGCTCTCTTTATCGGGAGGTGCTTCCGACGAAGCGAGAGGTGTACCTGCCCTCTTTCTGTTGGATGTTACTACCAGGGAGTCAGGTTTTAATTGGCCCCTAATGTATAGGGGATCAGAAAGTGCGGCACATAATTTTTCAACTTGTGGATTAACCGCACAAGTAAGATTGGGAGTTACCAGCGAGGGGTCAATTCTATGCTGGACAGACTAATATAGGGCTAGCCTCAGCAATGGCTGTTTTGTCACCCAGGATCTCTTCCGCAAAATCCCTGTCTTCTTGGACACCTTGTGTGTCAATTTGAAAATGGGCTGCTGCCTTGGCCAGTACCTTGTTGAGGAGTGGCTGATTATCTACCGGTGAGTTATGCACCAGGGGTTCTTTAGGAATTGGGGAATCAAGACTCTTCCTCCTCCTCCGGAGTAGACGTTACGCGTCCTGACTGGGGATAGAGGTCGGAATCGTCTTCCGACAATCGGGCCTCCGGGAGTATTGGGAGTGCGACACCTTTTCCAACCGCGGATGGTTGGTGTTTGTCATGAGGCAATCTCGAACGAGCACGCAGAGAGGACACAGAATCGTTAGACCGCTCTCCGTGTCTTCCGTTGCCGATCGCTCGACACGCGTGTCGAATCGCGGCCGATGTGCTTAGTGGAAGTGGTGTGTGTTGCGCTTATGCCGCTGGGTGTTGTCCCCATAACTGAGCCGCTGATCGGTCCTCCGGGGTCCGGGGCTTGTGCGCGAGTGTCTGAAGTCACCCCTCTGCCCTCGCTGTTCGAAACGGCGGCATTGCTGCGATCGCTAAAAGACCATTTGGCCCCCATGGCCTCTCATTGCCTGGCGTAGTGGGCCCAGCTTTTAGTGGAGCGGTCCTTAAGTGTTTTCGGCTTGAAGAACTTGCAAGCTCGACAGGTAGCCTTGGGATGGTCTTGTGCGAACCACAAATTGCACGTATTGTGCTCATCTACCCAGGGGAACTTCCTGTTACACTTAGGGCAGAATTTGAAAGGAGTACTCTGCAAATGTATCAATTTGGCAGTGGGCGTGTTTATGTATGAAATAAATGTGGGAGCTTGTATGACCACCCCCCCCCCACTCTCCCTACTTGTAAAGGGCCAAGTCCAGAGGCCTTCCAAGGAACAAAGTCCATCGTGGAGTTTCGACGGCTGGTTTCCTCGATCTTCACCGGTGTCGATCTTCAGCATAGGGTGGAAAGAACAGGGAAGTTTTAACAATAATTTCAGTATAATTGGCAAATGCCAAGGGAACTCCGCACCATGCGTCCGACTAGAATGGCGGAAAAAAACAATCTGAGGGTCCTACACGCGTGAGGATCATGGGTACAGTGGACGCCATACTAGGGATAGTATTACTGGCACACACTAGTTCAACACCCCGTTTCTAGTTTCGAAAAACAAACTAATACTCAGCAGCTTCCGCCAGATGTCAGCCTATGCACAGCATGTGATCTAAGCAGATTCCATATATAAAAGAATTATGGGAAAAGAACTGTGTCAAGATATTGACGACATGTTAATGCATAGCACAGTGACAGTATGACAGTACATCATGTAGATGCACACTGTGCGACAGACTCATTAGAACATTGGTGCAATTCTGAGGGAAATGAACTGGAAGGAATTGCTAAGTGGGCACACCAGATAATTGAGCATCTTGGAAAAAAGGCTACCATCAGGTGGGCACGGGATCGAGGAATTAGCATTCCTTTATAAGTGGTGAAAACAATTTAGCAATGTCCAGTGTGTCAGCATCAGAACCAGATCCATTCCTCATGTCATACGTGGTACTTTACCTCGTAAAATCTGCCAGATCAATTATATTAGTCTGATGCCAATTAGTAGAGGATGTCATTACGCATGCACAATTGTGGACGCATTCAGGATATTTAATGATTTTACTCTGCAAGAGAGCCACACAATTGAATACTATCAAATTGCTAGATCAAGTGGCAGGGTATTATGGAATTCCTCTACAGATTGAGTGTCAATGGGTCCCATTTTAAAAGGCTAACTGATTCAGGACCAAGGTGAAGAAAAGGGGGTTGAATGGATTTTTCATGTCCCCCATCATCCAGAGACTTGAGAGAATAAATGGTTTGTTGAAAGAACAATTGTGGAAATCTGGTGAGGGTAATCTGAAAGGATGAATGTGTTTTGGATGCAGTGCAAGTGCTGAATAACAGACCTGTCATCAATGGCGAGACTCCATTGATGCGTATCATTACAAATGAAGCCCAACAGAGCATGTGAAACATTAATGTACTTGGAAATGTCACCTGTAGCGCTAGGTTCTTATCGAGCACCACCAGAGTAGGCAGGGGTGGATTTACAGGCAAGAGAAGAGATTAGATTGGAACCCAGAGGAATCTGGGTTATTGATACAGGAATTGGAGTGCACATTCCATCAGAACACAAGGGATTAATTGCCCCTAGATCTGGACTGTCACTGAGAGGAATCCAAGTACTGGGCAGGATTGTTGACGCCAGCTATCAAGGAGAGATGAAAGTGATTCTAATCAATAGTTGAGAAAACATGCTAGCTACCCATTTAGGTGACAGGGTGGCACAATTGATTATCGTACCTGTCAAATTGTCTATGGTGAGGAAGGGAGAGCCACCCACAGTGATACTACATGCAGGGACAAAGGTTTTGGCTCATCAGACAGAATGGTTCCAGGAGCGAAGGTTTGGGTTGAAAAACCTAGTGGTCTGCCGGTTTCCACCAGATGTAATTACAGCAGGAGAGGACCAGGTTGATCTTATGATGGAACCAGGGAAATGAAAATTGAGTCATGTTCCCACTGACAAATGTTATTTATGTGAGTGATGTACTCCATTGATAACTTGTTTTGTTCTTGAATTTCTTCTTTCCAGACCCTGTGTGTGGTGTTTGCGCTTGTGGATTTGTGTTGAGTCTATTCAGGAGGGTCCAGGCACATGCGAGAAATGGATGCAAGTGTCTCCATGTTGCAGCTGAATTCGACAATCTGGATGACGACTGACAGCTTTGTGTGACCACGCTGCCTACTGCCAGCTCCATTGCGTGGTATCGCGGCTCCCGGAGGAAACGTAGGGGGCATGGCCATGATGTTTTGCCCCCTTCCACAATTTCCACGTCTTGTTCGACATGGCAATGCCGCAACTGTCGAGCAACCGGAGAATGTATGGGTATTTTTGGCCCGTCGTGTGCTGAACATCTCACACTTCTGCTTGGCTGATGTTCATGATGCTGCACATTTGATTTCAACGTGCCTTGTCGCTGTGCCGACACCGGCCTTGTGCTGTGGCACGTTTTCAGAGCACTGCATAATGATTCTCATGTAGAGGATTCAGATGTCAGAGGCTCTTTTTCTGTCTAAGAGCGCTGTAGATTTTGCACAGACACTGATCGCAAATGAAGAAACATGACACGCATTGTCACCTACAATATTGCTCTTGCTGATGTTTGTTATCTAATGACTTGTGATACGCAGCACATTGGTAAATGTCAATAAACGTTTATGTACCCAATCTATGTCTGTTTGTATTGATGTGTCTAATAACATGTTAACATCCCACTGTAAGTCGGACCTTCCTTGCTCTCTGTCTAATGAATCCTCATTCATTGAAGTAGCTGATGCACTTGCTCCTCTAAAAACTGATAAAAAAAATCTGTCTTCCGAGCCCTGGTTTTCAGAAGAGCTAAAAGCTGCTAAACTTAGATGTAGAAAAGCTGAGAGGAAGTGGTGCATGGACTACTCCTTGGAAGCTAGGCGTATTTTCCGCCTCACTCTTTCAGATTATCGTAAAGCTGTCACTGAAGCCAAAAAAAGCTTTCTTCTCCCACAAGGTGGAAACAGCAATAAATCAACCTAGGGCCTTGTTTGAGCTGGTACAGTCTCTTTCTGCTCCTACCAAAACTGGCCCGCAGGCTCCCCCCTCAAGATCTGTGCAAAAGTCTTTCTTTCTTACCAAGATTAAGGATATTCGTAAGAACATTCAGGTGGGTACCTACCCTCCTACCGCACCTCTGAACCCCATAGATTCTGTTCCCGCTAGTAATAACTGGTCTGATTTTCCAGTTTTCTCTGAGCCTTATGTGCTAGCTGAAATTGGGCGACTCAAATCCGCCTCTCCGGCTGACCCCATTCCTTTGACCCTCAAAGAAATCTCTGCTGATTTGATCACTATGCTTACCTCCGCTTTGAACGCCCCTTTTCAGGATGGCGCGATTCCTGCGACCCTTAAACATTTGGTGATCCCTCTTCTCAAGAAGCCGTCCCTTGATCCTGCAATACTTTCCAACTTTCATCCCATCTCGCTTCTCCCGTTCCTCATGAAGTTATTGGAAGCTTTGGTGGCCCCTCTCCTCTCCTTCTTCCGAGACATCTGGGTTCTTCGACCATTTTCAATCCAGCTTCCACCCAGGAAGAGGCACTGAGTCTGTCCTCAATTCTGTAATGGATGACCTGGCTCGTCTGGTGGATCAGGGCGGAGTCGGAGCAGTGCTGCTCCTTGACTTGTCTGCTGTGTTTGACACAGTGGACCATTCCACCCTGATCTCCCGTCTATCTTCGGCCGGTCTATCCGGACAGGTACTGAGATGGTTCATGTCATTTCTGTCTGATCACTCTCAATCTGTCTCTCTCCCCCCCCCTTTTCAGTCCAAACTGATGGGGCTTGACTGTGGTGTCCCTCAGGGGTCTGCTCTCTCTCGAATACTTTTCAATGTCTACATTCACCCTCTCCTGTCCCTCATTTGCTCTCTTGGCTTTCGCTATTATTCTTATGCAGATGATACTCAGATTTTGCTGCGTTTAGATCTTACCCGCCCTGACACAGCTGCCCGCCTCAGGAAGTGTCTTGAAGATCTGGGGGCGTGGATGACAGCAAACTGGCTTAAGCTTAATGGAAGCAAGACAGGAGGTACTGGTTGTGGGCACCAAGACCACCCCTTCTGTTCTGGACGAATGATTTCTGGCCCTCCTCTGTGGGCCCTTTTCCTCTCCCGTCTCCCTCATTCTGGAACCTGTGGGTGCAAATTACTTCTTCCCCGTCGATGAATGAGCAGGTGGCTGCTGTGTGTAAAGGTGGCCACTTCAAATTTCGCATCCTGCACAAGGTGCTCCCCTACATCCAGGAAAAATTTCAGGCACCTGTTGTAGCTGCTCTTGTGCTGAGTGCAGTAGACTACTGCAACTGACTATACCTAGCCCAGCCGCGGTTCCTTGTAAAACGTCTTCAACTTCTGCAGAATGCAGCTGCAAGGGCTATGCTGCGCCCCTCGTATAGGGCACACACGACACCCTTACTCCGACAACTCCACTGGTTTTCAGTGGAGCAGCGGGTCTTGTTTAAGTCACTGTCTTGTTCATCATGCTTTTTCTGGCACAGGGGCAGAATATCTTCAAAAGAAATTCTTACGGTACGTGCCATCTCGCTGCCTGCGCTCACAGTCAGCCTGTGTAGTGGCGGTGCCCCGCATTAGACTTTCCCATGTTGGCGGCCGGGCTTTCTCAATGGCCGCCGCCAGAGCATGGAATGCCTTACCTTTGCCCTTCATACCACGGGGCACTATCCGCTATTCCGTCGCCGTCTAAAAACCTACCTTTTCTAGTTCCCCTGTAACATGCTCAAGCGGCTAGCACCATGCCGCCATTGGCGAACGTGCGCTCTAGAAATTCCGATAGCATAACATGTTCTGTAATTTTACTTTCTTAGCGGCCAGTCATATTCGCCATTTTAAGCTTCCTACGGGTTGGCTGTTTTCATGTGGTAATATTACCTACTCCTATATTCCTGCTAACATTTTTGGGGGCCCTTGTGCTTTGACACGCCTTAGCAGCCTGCTATTCGTCGCTCTACGCATGCTGTTCATAATATCTGTCTGTCCCCTGACTGATTCTAATGTGCATTTGTTATCTGAAACTGAGGTGTTGGCCCTTGCGATTTCCTTGGTAGGGGTTTTTGGTTTAGCTGCTGGGGGCTATAAATCCTTAATTAAGTTGGCTTGTGTAGTAGTGAAAGGACTTACTGAGGCCTCTCAAGCTTTGATCGAGCTGCTGTTAGACAACAGAAATTTTAGAAAAGCCATTTTGCAGAACCGGGCTGTGATTGATTGTTTTTTAAGCACAATTTGGGTTACAGTGCCGTTGAAGGGATGTGTTTTGATTTGGATGATCGTTCCCGTTCTACTGAGAAGCACATTGGCTGTTTAAAGGACCTAATTTCCCCAAGTCACTCAAGATCTGGGTGGGAGCTGGTGGGAACAGGTGTTTGTGGATTCCAGAGGCATTGCGTTCTTTTTTTGGGATTTGCTGCGATTGATTGTTGCATTTCTTGCATCCCAAATTTAATGGGGCTGTTTCGTCGGTTTCAGAAACCGTCTTTTTGTTCATTGAGATATGGCAGTTGGTTTTCCAAAGGGTGGAGTGTAATGCGTGTGCGAAAATGAGCTAAAACATGGCGCAGGTGCGCGGTCCTTTTGGACATTCACTTCCAAACCGCAATGAAAGTCTACGTTTCTGTGAGCTCAGTTAGAAGGCAGACATTCTGCAATGGTTGCAAGATTGAGACATGCTCACTATGAAGGATAGTTGTTGGATTGTTCGCTCAAGGACGAGCCAAGAAGGGAGTTTGAGATGTGCAGGAGTGTTAGGGAGAATTCTCAGAAATGTGCTAATACGGAAACAAGTTAATTATAACCCTTATTGCCAGAGTGAGGAAGAGGCAATAGTGGAAAAAGCCTTTAACAAGCATTGTCTAAGCCAAAGAAAAGTGGAATAATGAGACATTGTCTGCATGGTTTGTTGTAAAAGTGGGAAAACAAGTGGCAGGAGAGAGGCCCCCTGATAAAAGTATTCAGAAGGAGGAGCATAACCTGCATTACAAGTGGCAATCACAAGAGTGGAATAAACAGCACCCATGTGTATCATGTCTTCCCAGAAGAAATAGTAAATGTTGAACAGGACTGATTTCTGTTGTATTTGAATTGCCATATATTCCCTTTATTAATTTCATCTATGCAGAAGTGCGAGGGACAGATGCCTTTTGTAAGAGTTTCATTTAGTTTATTTTGATAGGCAGGGAAATCCTCTTTAGGTTAGCGGTAGTGAGGCGTTTGTCAAACCATTTTGAGTTAATAAAATGCCATCTTGTAAAAAACCTTTGCCAAGTTGTCCGTCTCATATTTCTGATCCCTCACAGCAGCAATGCCCCATTTAAGTGAAAAGCTTCCCACTCCAGCACGGAAGCAGGGAGATTTTCACTGTTAGGGAGAATTCTCAGAAATGTGTGAATTCCCTCTACATTAGCGACCCCCAGCAACTTTACTGGATTTTGGGGACTTGATTTTTTAACCTGGAGAGAGTGAGACCCTTTTTCCCACTCTCTCATGTGTTTTAATGTGATTTTATACACGGTTTCTTTTGGTTGTGGAGTCGAACAAACTCAATAGGCATCATCTTTTACATTGTGTGTCACAGCACCTTCAGAGCAGTGACACAGGGAAGTCTTTCAGATTTCCCAAAGGTTAAAATACCTTCTCTGGGATAAACTACTGTTTTCCAGAGCAGTAAAGTGAAATTGACTTTACTTATATATGTAACTTTCTAGACCCAGCACATACTATCTTACAATAGGGTGCTGGAGGGGTTACTTAGTATGCCCTTTGTCTAGCTTCTCATATAACATTTTTATGTTACCCTTTCCTCACTGAATGGTTGGTGGCAGTGGTTTACTTTTTACTACCATTATGGGATTTTACGGCGGGCTGCGCTCGCAGCCACAGTAAAGCACTGATGGGTGCCATTTTTGTCAAAATGGCCCTGGTCTTTTTTCGCCATTTCTTTGTACAAAGGTCCTTCTTGAGATTTACTCTGCGCGCCAAATCAGGTTTGGTCCCCTTGTTCGTTTTGCAGGCTTCACGAGTGAAACCTGCCTATGGCTCCAGGGTGTCTGCCGTGGGCAGGAAGCGAGGGAGGTGGCCGAAACTCCGTGTTTAGTCTCCTAGGAGACAGGAATGCACTCCTAGGGGATTGGACCACTGGCTGTCCGGCAAGGACAGCCACCCTGCTGGGTGACTGACAGCTAAACTGGAATTAATGGGAACAAGCTGCATAAAAGGTGAGGCTTTTTGGCTTGGAAGGCAGAGTCGACCACTGGACGAAGGAATCCGAAGAAGAACTTGAAAGACACGCCTGCTGCAACTCCTGGACCGTTGGTTTGCCCAGTGAAGCCCTGCTGCTGTGCTGAAACTCCAAATTCATATCGATAGAGATGCTTCTGCAAGGACGACTTCTCCCCCTTGAGTTGGTGGGATCAATGAATTCCAAAGTAAGCCACCTGGACATCCTCTCAACGCTGGTCGAGCATCCACTGCAGTCGCTGCTGGAGCCGGATAGCCAGGGAGAGGAACACCAGTTTGTGTGCGTTGCTTTTAAACTGGCCTTGAGCTCCAGGAAGATCCTCCGAACTCCCAGGAAGCAGAACTGACCGAACCCGACCCTCCCCCCCCCCCCTTAACAGAGTGCAGGACCGCACAAGCAAGGAAAGCCAACCTTGACAGCCAGGAACCGCAGTGTTGCTATTTGCGGTAGACGCGAGGACCTGAAACACCAAACGGCCACTTGTTTTAAGTTTGCAGGTTGCGAGTGGTGACTGTCCCATTGCAGTGCAGGAGTCCCCAGAAGTCCTCCCTCTTGTCCCCACAACTGAGGCCCAGGAACAGAGATATGCAGGGCTGCACAGGAACAGAAGTCATCTGCTGCACTTTTTCTTCAACCTAAAAGGTACTGTAAAGTCTAAGAGAAGTTACCTCTTGTTGTGTAGCCACTTGTCCTCATTGGAGACTTGCTGGTTTGCATATGTAGAGTTGTTTGCAGCTTCTTTACTTCACAAGCCTAATCAGCTTGTGGTCCTACTTTGATTTTCTTCTATTCTACAAAGACTTTTTAAACATTGGAAAAGACTTTCTACTTACCTGCAAGAAGTGCTTCTGCTCACCTTGACTTTTGCTAACCTAACATGGCTGGCCTAGGCTCCCTGAATGACTTCTCTCTTCTGCTTATGTGTATTGCCTTCCTTCCAGGAAAGGGTTAACAGACTTTGCATTGTGGGATTGTATTGAAAGTACTTACCTGCTTGAGAATAACTGTTTAATTCCAAACTCTCTTCTCTTTAGCAGTACTCCGAAGAACATTCTAAATGCAACAGGGATACATTAATGCCAACAGCACCCTAGCTATTGAAGTCACCTGAGGGTGTAGATAGTGCCTGTGTCACCCCAAATGGGGATTTGCTGATTTAGATAACTAAGAGTGTATATTATTGTATGTGTGGTGTTTTATATTGCTACTTTCTGAAGAAGGCTTATTCTAACTGACTGATAAATTAATAATTGTTTTATCAAGAAACCTTTTGTGTAAGAGTTTATTTGAATACTTGTCACTGTGAATCTCTGTAACTCCCCTACAGCTCACATTGACCCCTCTTGAGGTAAGCCTGGCTGCTCCACACGCTACCAACCTGTGTAGCGCAGACTTGTACCAAAGGTTGGGTTTCTATTGCCAGGAGTTCAGGGTTGTTGTTGTGCACCCAAAGAGTACTGCATACAATCTTGCCTAACAAGGACCATTGATAAGGGGTGCTGGGAGCAAGCGGGCAGGAGACAAACTGGGTTTTTCCACTACTGACTGGATTTTTCTATGCTTTGCTTCCCATGCTTGCTGTCCGTCCTTCGGCCGGAGACGGTTGGCAACCTAAGGGCTGAGACGGAGGACACTCCAGACCACGTTAGCATGTGTGACCGCTCTGCCTACCTGCCTTGGGACTGGGTAGTGTTGTGGCTGAGATTAAGTTTTCTTCTGCAACTACACGAACGGTGATGTAGACCTTTGTATAATCATTCTTGGTTGTGTGTTTATATATAACCAATTAGATTTATTCCAATAGTTCTCTATATGTGTAGGGCCTCTAATGAGCCAATTATATTCTAATTGTTGGTCTGAGTGTGTATCATTGCTGTCCTGAGTCCCAGAACCTTTAGTCCGTGTGATAGGGTAAGTGATCCAAAGGTCATTACACATGACAGAAAAGCAAAACACGAGCGCTGAACGAACATTGTTTGAAATACTTATGATAAAAGAGGCAAGTAAAGTCAAACTGCTGATGAGCGAGTGAACTTTGAAAGAACTTTGAAACCAAGATACAATACCTTTGTCAGAGCCTTGTAGAGAATTAGGAATCGAAGTGGTCCTGCAATGCTTCAAGTTAAATCCTTATGCACAGTCGAAAGCCTTTTATATTGATACAGTAAAGGAAGTTTGTGGCCAAGTAGATAAAGTTGGTCCAGGCCCGGCAGAGTGAGATAAATTAAAAGCTTTGTTATAAAGTGGGTCTGAGCACGGCATAGTGGGCCTCGGGGTGAATCGGAAATCATCCAAGAAGTTGTACATGAGAATCCTGAGGAGAAAGGGACTTTTGAATGTTTGTATGTTGCATCAGGCCATCTGAAGTAAGAGACTTTGAATGGCAAAGAAACTTTGGCATAGAAAGCCCTGATACTGATATTTGAACTGCACCCTCGTGCTAGAGAAGCCAGAGTGTGTAAGATCGAGTGTGCCGTCTTGTTCTGTGCTTAAAACGTGGGGAAGGGAAGCAAACGGCTTGAATATTCTGACATATCATTTCTTGAACACTTATTTTGAATAACATTGTTTGCCACATTATTTGCATTTAGAAGTAAGGATTGGCAATAGGTTTATTAGTATAGGCCCTTTTATTTTGACAAGACACAACTAGGACTGCGTCATTATTGGATGGTCATAGCTTGCTCCCATCTTTAGATTTAGTATTAGATAGCTTTTTTCCAAACCCAATTGAAGTTCAATAAACACCTTTGAACTGTGATCACTTGTGTCTGTCTTACTATTTGATACTATAACTTCCTTACACCCTCCTAGAGGTTGATTTGGCTGAGCAGCCATGGATGAACTCTCAGGGGGGAGGGAGATGGGTGGGCAAAAATGCAGTACACTTTAGAACATACAATAAGGAAATGTCCACAGTATAGATTTCTCAAAATATATCTTTATCGGATTTGCTGTGCAAAGGAAATGCAGTATTTCAGGGAAGCAACTTTTGAAACAAATTGAGTTTGGAATTTATGACCCTTCATGTCATTGTAGAAATCCTTGGAAGTAGAAGTGATTGATATGCGACATCAGGTTGCACGAATCTTTAAATTACTATGTGCATTAATTAGAAGTATTTGAAGAGGTATTATCATCCTGAAGAGGATTTCCGCAGTCCTAGATGTAAATGGGGTTGAAAGATGCATGTACACACATTTTGAAGGATCTGGCAAAAATTATGCCCCGGGATGTCATTTATGGGTCGCACTTGCGATGCCTGGGATCTCTCTTGCTATCCCAAAAAAATGTATACATTTTTATTTTTACAAATTGAAGTTCCTGGGCTGTGCCAATGCCATGGGGCTATTAGAGCCATTTGTCTTTCTGGAATTCCATACAATAATTGCTAGACTCGTTAAAGGTTTATTTCAGGTTCAGGGGATGAGTCGCTGATTTAGTCTGTTCTTAAACACCTCAAATTCACAATGCAGACAAAATCCTCCAAAAAGCATTTAGAGTAGAATAAGCATCCATTTCGGACTATGTATTTTACTTTTTGCAAGTTGCAGTTTTAGCATTTTTTTTATGCCGATATATATTGTGATCCATAATTGTATGAAATGTGTATCACGTTACGGTAATATTGTAACCATATTTTTCATAGTGTACTTAGAAACAATGCTATGCAATGCCCCTTCCTGTTTTGTCAAAGGGTAAACTGTCGTGTTCCATCGCTTCTAGTGATGTCACTTTGGGGTGGGGTCAAATGACATTTCCTGTGATGTCATCATAGGTCAAGGGTCATGCGATGTCACTCCCGGAACCCCTGGCATTTTGGGGAAATGACGTCCCTGATTATGTGGTTTTAAATCCGTTTCCCTTGCCTTCTGGCTAGGATTTGTTCACCCTCATGTGATATAGGTCTGGGCACGGCACTACACTTTCCAGCAATAATTCTTTTCCCTCTGTGAAAATTGGTAAATACGATGGAATGCATACGGTTTACAATCTTTTGGTAGGTGGGTAATTCTCAATAAAATGAATAATTTAATATTGGCAATAGCAGTTTATTTGGCTTTAAGTGGTAGAACATGTCTCTATGGGTCTTCCATTGAGGCTTATGCACCTGTCAAGTTATGGTCAGGTTCAGGGTGAACTGTGCCTCTGCGAACCAAGTTTGTCCAAGTTAGGGTTATAATGTCCAAGGGTCAGTGTTTATTGTAAAAGATAACACACCTCTCGCATAAAGTTAAATGCAGAGGTGAAACACAAGAGCCAAGCACTTGCGGTTAAAGGAAAGAAACCATGGCCTGATGAATGTTTAGTAATAGTTATCAAAGTTGAACGATTACACCTGTCAAAATCAGTGTCCAGGTAAGCAACACAGATTTTGGTGATGAAATTGAAGGTTCCACTATAGGAAGGAGACTTTAAAGTTACTGTTAGGCAAGATTGTATGCAGTACCCTGTGGGTGACTGCACCAGCCTTTTCCTCTTGGCAATAATTAACCCAACCTTTGGTACAAGCATGTACTAAACAAGTTGGTAGAGTGACTGAGCAGCCAGGCTTATCTCAAGAGGGGTCAATGTGAGCTGTAGGGTTACAACATAGAGTTTCACAGTGACAAGTATCCAAATAAACACTTACAGTCAAGGTTTCTTGATTAAACACTTATTTACTAATTTAACAGTCAGTTTGAAATTCTTAAGCAGGAAAGTACTTACATACCACTCCCCCACCCCCCATTCCCACCCCAATGCAATGTAGATGAACCCTTTCCCGGCTATACAAGTAGAGAATGTATGACTTTTTGGAGGGATAGTTAAAACAGAAAGTCAGAGGTTAGAAGAATCTTTCAGGGGGCCAGGACAGCCAATGTCACTTGATCAAAGTCTAGGGGAGCTGAAGCACTTCTTGAAGGTAAGTAAAAAGTCTTGCACGTTGTTTCAGAAATCTTTGTAGAAAATGAAATCACAGTTGGGCCACAAGCTGGGCGGCTCGTGAAGGGCAAAGCTGCAAGCAACTCTGCAAAAGGCAACCAAGGCAAGTCTCAACTGAGAACTAGCAAGGCTACACAACAACAGTACCCCTTCATTCACAGTACCTCAAGTACGAAGAAATTGGTTCCAGCTGGCTTCTGATCCTGTTGTAGGTCCTGCAGATCATGTTGTTCCTGGGCCTCAGTCATGGAGACAAGAGGGAGGACGTCTGCAGACTCCGGCACTATGGTTTGAAGGTCGGCGGCAGCAATGGGAAAACTTCAGATCAGCGGCACTTCGCGGTTTCTGCTTCTCGCGAATAGCACCACTGTGGTTCTCGGATACCTTATGAACTTTTCTCGCATCTGGGGTCCAGCACACTGTTGAGGTGGCTCAGGCTTGGTCAGTCCTGCTTCATGGGAGTCCAGAGGATCTTCCTGGAGCTCGGGTCTGACTTAAAGACGATGCACTCTATTCTGGTGTTCCTCTCCCTGGCAATCGGTTCCAAAACCAGCAATGGAAGTACAGCCAGCTCAGAGGATTTCCAGATGAGTTCGTCTTGGGGTCGATTCGTCCCACCAACCCAAGAGGAGAAGTCGTCCTTCGCAGGGCTTCTCTAGTCGAGGTGAAATCGTAGCTTCAGCACTGCAGCTGGGCTTCACCGGGCAAACCAACGGTCCAGGAGTTGCAGCAAGCGTCTCTTCCAAGTTATTTTTCAGATTACTTCATCCAGTGGTCGACTGTCTTCTATCCAAAAGACCTCGGCTTTTATGCAGTTTCTCCCATTCATTCGCAGCCTACCTGTCACTCACACAGCAGGCAGCTGTCCTCCAAGGACAGCCAGTCGATCACCTTTGGGTGCATTCCTGTAACCAAGGAGACCAAGCACATGGAGTTTCAGGAACCTCCCTCGCTTCCTGCCCTGTCAGACACGCTGGAGCCAGAGGCGGGCTTCAACAATGAATCCGGCCAAAGACAAAATGAACAAAGGAACCAAACCTGGTTTGGTGCACAGAGTAAATCTCAAGAAGGACCCTTCCAACAAGAAATGGCGAAAAAAGAAGACCAGGCCCTTTTGACAAAATGGGCACGCATGAGTGCTTTACTGCAGCTGCAATTGCAGCCTGCGGTAGAAACTCCCAATGGTAGTAAAAAGTAAACCACTGCCACCAGTTATTAATTGTAGAAAGGGGAACATAAAAAATGTTACATGACAAAGTAGACAAAAGGGGATATTAAGTAACCCCTCCAGCACTTTATGTAAGATAGTGTGCTGGGCCTAGAAAGAAAGTTTTCATGACCAGTCTAGATCTTGTACCCCCGCCTTCCCAGAACCCCGACACTTCCCTGTAACTGCAGTTCACCAGCATTGGTATATTTTATAGATTCGCATGCAGTGAGTATTCCCCGTCGTCAGGCTGGGAATCCTTGGTAACAGAGCAGTTTACACTTAAACTGAAAACTTTGAGTCACTTTTGCGCTCTATTACAGTCATTTTGGGTTAAACTGCTCACAGCCAATAGGAACCCCTCCCTTAGCTCCTCCCCTGTCGGACATATTCATAGTTTGGCAAGCACACGCGAGTGGCAGTAAGAGCCAAAAGACGAGCCATGTGCGGTAGGCTGGATGGTCACATGTGAATCTATATGAAAGATACCAATGCTGGAGAACTGGAGTTACAGGTAAGTAACACACTCCTTCTCCAGCATTGGATCCTTCATAGATTCACATGCTGTGAATAGATTACAAAGCAGTATGTGAACAATGCACATGGGTGGAGGCAAGCTCCCAGCATAACTTACCACTGGAGACCTACTAACCTCATGCAAGAAGGTTCTGCAGATCAGATTGGCTGACTCTAGACTTCTGCAGAATCTCTGTCGGCACAGAAGAACCTGGTGAATGTATGCACTGATCTCCAGGTGGCTGCACGGCAGACGTCAGGCAGCGGGATTAGAGAGAAAAGCAGCAGTTGCAGCCAATACTCTGGTGGAGTGTACCCGTGGCCTGCCAGACAGCAGCCGGCCTGTTGATGGCAGAAAGAGATGCAGGCTGCAATCCATCTTGAAATGGAGGACTTGGAGAGAGCCTTCCCGGGCCCGAAGGTCCAAATGAAACAAACGGCTGATCCGTTGTACGGAAAGACTTAATATGTCCCACATAGTTCTTGAGGGCGTTCACAACATCCAGAGTGTGGAGGTGTTGCTCCGCTGAAGAAGTCAAAACCACCTGCCGATTAAGATTAAAAAAAAAGAGGATGGCACCTTTGGCATAAAAAGCATTCAAAATAGCATTGTCCTTGTGAAACATCAAATAGGGCGGCTTGGATGAAAAAATCAGTATCTCACCATTTGCCTGGCAAGGTGATGGCCACCAAGCATGCAGTTTTCCAGGAAAGGTTTTTGATTGATGCTTGGTGCATAGACCCGATGGGTGTCTTCATGAACCTTGAAAGTAGCACATTCAGCTCCCCTGCCGGAGCAGGTCAACGGACACGTTGAAAAAAAAAAATTAAAATAAAAATTCGGTACAGCCCACGCAGGAACTCCTTCACCAGCCGATGGGACCACAGGGATTGCACCCCTTCAGAGCGGTTGTACCTGGAGATCGCCGCCAGGTGCACCATAATGGAAGAATGTGTCAAGCCAGACTGGGCTTGAGAAAATAGATGAGGCAACAGTTCTTCCGGCCGAATGTTTTGAGGGCGCAGTTGATTTTTCCTGCACCACAGTTGAAAATGTTTCCACATGCTTTTGTAGCACTTCAAGGTGGACAACGCTCTTGCTCTGGCTAGGACATCTTGGCTATCATGCAGAAGGGACTGAGCCCCAAAATCTAAGAACACATGAGCCAGGCCTTCAGATACAGAGGCTGGGTCGTAATGCAGCACCGCCCCCTGGTTCCTCGACAGGCGCGATTGGTGCGGGCGCAGCTTGATTGGTGCTGCTGATGAGGGCAAGGAGATTGGAGTACCAAAACTGTCTCGGCGACACAGGGTCCACTAATATCAGTTTGCACTGATACAGTCTGAAGGTGTCTAGGACTTGAGGCACCAGAGGAATCGAGGGAAATGCATACAGAAATGTCCCCTCCCATGTTTAAAACGCAAAGGCGTCCCCCCCATCAGCCTCTGCAGATGGGCGATGTTAGGCAAGTTTGCATGCAGTACCCCTTGGGTGCACTACAACAACCCTGACCTCCTTGCAATAGGAACCCAAGCTTTGGTACAAGTCTGTACTACACAGGTTGGTAGCGTGTTGAGCAGCCAGGCTCATCTCGAGAGGGGTCAATGTGAGCTGTAGGGGAGTTACACAGAGCTTCACACTGTCAAGTATTCAAATAAACTCTTACAAACAAGGTTTCTTGATTAAACAACTATTAATTTATTTCAGTCAGTTAGAATAAGCATTCTTCAGAAGGGGCAATGTAACAGTAACACTCAAATACACTTCATAAATAAACATTAAGATCTCTAAATCAGCAAGTACTCAATTGGGATGGCCCACAGACACTACCTACACCCTCAGGTGACTTCAATAGTTAGGGTGCTGGGGACATTCATATCACGGTTGCATTTAGAATCAGATTTAGGAATATGTCAAAGGAAAAAGGTTATTAGATTTTTTTTTAAATTTATTTAAAGTGCATTAGCCAACGTTGACTTTTAACACATTTCATACACAATGTATTAACATGAACAATAAAAACAAACATTTGCAATTTCTAGATAAAAAGAAAAGAAAAGAGTAGAAGATCTAACCAACAAATTTTTTTTCCTAAAACGAGAAATCAAGTTGTTACTAACTTCAATTCCTTTAAAACTCTAACCACTTCAATTGATAAAGCCATCTCATTACCAGAGGATAGGCTCACCCAGAAATCATCAGTATTCAAATGAGACTCCTCATGAACAAATCTGCCAAAAGAACTGACCCGGATACTCCAAGTCCCGATACACTTAGAAAGTAAATGCTTAGTAGTCTGCACTTCCATAGTTAAGCATCTATCACATGTTGGTGCAGTACCCCCTTCTTTATCCCTTATAGCCAGTAATTCCAGGGTAGGGAATAGATTTAAGCGAAATCTCAAAAAAGCAGATCTAAACCAAAAACTGGGGGACTTCTTAAGATAAGCCGGAAGAAACGATAAACGCTTATCTAACAGTGTCAGTGAGGCTGATCTTGTAGTTCTCCGCATCTTATCAATCGTGTGAATCCAATCAGTCACTTTCAATCTTTCCTTTACTTTTAGAGGATTCTGTAAAAGGGACTCTACATCCGAATCACCGCCAGACAATAGTGCTAAGCAAGTTAGTTCTAGCCTACACAAAAAAGCATTATCTCCTTGTTCCCGCTCTACATCAATTTCCTCAAAAAGTGAGTTCCTAGGGGGATCAAGAATTGACCTATAGAGGGTAAGCCATTTCCAGGCTAGCCATGATTTAAGTGAAGACAAGCCAAGCTCATATCGTAAAGAAACAATCGGAACACAATCAGGGAGGCCCAAAGTGCGTTTCCAAATCTTTGATTCAATAGCATCCCAGTCTAGTTGGAAGGATAAAGGATTGTAGTCCATGCCATATAGGATTATGGGAACTACCTTCCCGATATAAAATCTTATAAGAGGGAGGATGGTAAATCTGCCAAACTTAGAGTAGATTTTTTTCATCTGGGCTCCCAATTTGATCACCTTTAAATCAATAGAGGCCATCAAAGTAAGCCTAGATGGGAAGGATCTTAATTCAGCTCCCAGATAGGTTAATTCGGAGACAACCTCTACCCGGGCAGAATCTAACTTACAGATCATCGTCTTCACTATTTTGTTAGGCCTCCTAAATACAAGAATCTTAGACTTTGAGCGATTTATTTTTAATTTATAAGTCCTAGTAAAATATTCTAGAGCAGTTAAAAGACGCTGCAACCCCACTTGTGAGTGGTCCAAGACTACTATATCATCGGCATATGCTAACCAATTGATTTTTACGTTACCGATGGAAGGAGATATTAACCCTATATTCTGGAGCCAAGCCGCTAAATCTGCCATAAAAAGGATGAAAAGCAGGGGAGCTAATAAACAGCCTTGGCGTACCCCTTTAGTTATCCTGATTGGGTCGGAGAGCAAACCGGACCTGCCCAGTCTGACCTGCATATAATTGTTAGAATGCAGCTCTATTAAGATAGAAAGTAGGCCAGCAGGAATACCCCAGGCATCCAATTTACCCCATAATAGATTTCTATCAACCATATCGAATGCCTGGGATAAATCAATCCAGGCTCCAAAAAGGGCAGGACCCCCCTTGGTGAAGGACTTCTCTGCAAGACAACTCAAGACTAACCCATTCAATGAGGTAGAAAGACCCTTTCTAAAGCCAGATTGCTGCTTTGGAATAATTCCCTTTGTTTTCGCCTAAGATTCCAATTCACCTAGAACAATGCCTTAAAGATTTTACTATCGGCGTCTAGGAGAGAGATGGGGCGATAGTTAGAAGCCAGTAGCCTATCACCCTTTTTGTAAATGGGAATAACTATTGAATGAGTCCAAGAGTCAGGGATTTTCCTCTGGACAATTATGTTGTCAAAGAGGGCTTTAAGGATCTTCGCCCACATTTCTGGGTCCGATTTCAAGATCGAATTACTTTGGACCAGAAGCTCTGGAAGTTGAGGATTTTTTAATTAACAATTCTATATCCAGAACGTTAAACTCAAGAAGCCAACTACGGGATACATCCGCAACCGAGCATATCGAGGCATCAGAACCATAAACCTTAGAAAAATGGTCAATCCAGATCCCCTCTTGAATAATTGAATCTTGTTTCTGATGTTGAATAACCTCATTCAGATTCAATAAAGTCCAGAAATTTCGAGAATTCCTAAGAGACAGGGCGTAAAGCATTCTCTCAGCATCCTGTTGAACTACCAGATGATTATGTGCACGAAGCCAATTCCTATAGCTATTTTTCAGCTTTACTAACCCCTCTCCATAGGCTTTCTCACATAGGCCTGATCTCTTTAAGATAGATATCTGGGACCTCAATTCGTTTTTAAGACTTATAATTTGCACATTCAAAGAATGTTTATGCAGCTTATGTGGTTTCTGCTCGGGGGGCTCCACCGACGCCTGTACCGTTAAAAAATTCAAAAAAACACTAGGGATACAAAATTTAGAGAAGTTCTGAGTAGATAAATGGATCGTCCTAAAACGCAACTTGCCATTTAATAACTGGCCTCCTTTTTGAAATTTTCTAATGACATTTCCTGAGTTATTAACAAGTAGTTCATGATCATAACGAGAAGTTACTGGAGCACAATCATAACACAGAGCCACCTTCAACATAGCATGGTCATCAGGGTTCCCATCTCCAATTATCAAACTATTACAATTTTCAAAAATGTTTCTAGAAACAAAGAAATAATCTATCGTGGAGAAAGAGGAACCTCTATGCCAGGAGGGGGAATTAGGAATATCCCCCCTAATATTTCCATTCAACATATATAGATTCCATTCCTGCATAAATTGTAACCATATTTTGCCATTGCTAGACTTCTGCTTACAATTGCCTGATCTGGGATCCACGGTGGAAATACATTGGGAGTTAAAGTCCCCGGCAATAAGAATTTCATCCGCTGGGTAACGAATAAAGCAATCAAGTAAACCCTCCGAGAGAGCACACAAAAACTCACAAAGTGGAGAAATACCCGGGTTCCAATACAGGTTTACCACAATCCAAATTGAACATTCATTGGAGTTTCTCAAAGATACTCTCACCATGAGGATCCCCTGGGTGCTATTTGAAACAATCATCGAGGATTTAAACATCTCGTTATTAGAGGCTACCAACAAACCCCCCATCGGTCTGCCCACCCCCGGAGCCAAAGCCAACTGTTGAAAAATTGAGTATCCATCAATACCCACTAGACCAGTTAGCCAAGTTTCTTGAAAAAGAATTAGATCGAAAGTTTTAAAAATTTCCGATCTCCTAGGCTCCTCAGAGAAGGATGTGTAGCCTCTAGTGTTCCAAGATAACACATTGACCTCAGTTGACCCTAAAGCTTCGGATGGTTATTAGAACAAAACAAGAGATCACACAAATATTCTAAAGCAGTAAAGTACTTTTGGTAACCCCCAATGCAAAGATAGTTAACACTTCCTGCAAGGAAGGCACAACACTTAAGCAGAGGCAAGAAGAGTCATTCAGTGAGCCAGGCCAGCCAATGTAAAGTTAGCAAAAGTCAAGGTGAATTGAAGCACTTCTTGTAGGCAAGTAAAAGTCTGGCACAATGTTTTAGAATTCTTTGTAGAATAAGAAGAAATTCAAAGTAGGGCCACAAGCCGATTAGGCTTGTGAGGTAAAGAAGCTGTGTGCAACTCTACAGAGGCAATCAAGACAAGTCTCCAACGAGGACAAGCAAGGTGGCAAAACGGGAGGCAAGTTCTCTCAGACTTTACAGTACCTTTCGGTTGAATAAAAGTGCAGCAGATGACTTCTGTTCCTGTGCAGCTCTGCAGAGCCTGGTGTTCTTGGGACTCAGTCATGGGGACAAGAGGGAGGACTTCTGGGGACTCCTGCACTGCAATGGGACGGCCACCACTCGCAACCGGCAATCTTCAAACAAGTGGCACTTCGGCATTTCAGCTCCTCGTGCCTGCCGCAAATAGCAACACTGCGGTTCCTGGCTGTCGAGATTGTCTTTCCTTGCATCTGGGGTCCCGCACTCTGTTGAGGGGGGCTCAGGCTCAGTCAGTCCTGCTTCCTGGGAGTCCGGAGGATCTTCCTGGAGCTCTAGGCCAGCTTAAAAGCAATGCACATGATCTGGTGTTCCTCTCCTTGGCTATTCGGGTTCCAGCAGCAACTGCAGTGGAATTCCAACCAGCTCCGAGAGGATGTCCAGGTGGCTTACTTTGGAGTTGATTGGTCCCACAAACTCAAGGGGAGAAATCGTCCTTGCAGGAGCTTCTGTCGATACGAATTTGGAGTTTCAGCACAGCAGCAGGGCTTCACCGGGTAAGCCAACAGTACAAGAGTTGCAGCAGGTGTCCTATTCAAGTTCTTCTTTGGATTCCTTTGTCCAGTGGTCGACTCTGCCTTCGAAGCCAAAAAGACTAGCCTTTTATGAAGGTTTCTCCCATTCATTCCAGCCCAGCTGTCAGTCACCCAGCAGGGTGGCTGTCCGTGCCGGACAGCCAGCCGGCCAATCACCTTAGAGTGCATTTTGGTCTCCTAGGAGACTAGGCACAGGGTGTTTTTGGCACCTCCCTCGCATCCGGCCCCCGCCAGACACCCTGGATCCAGAGGCGGGCTTCACTTGTGAATCCTGCCGAAGGCAAAATGAACCAAGTGACCAAGCCTGGTTTTGTGCGCAGTAAATCTCAAGAATCTTCCACAAAGAAATGGCAAAAAAAGAAGGCCGGGACCATTTTGACAAAAATGGCACCCTTGGGTGCTTCACTGCAGCTGCGGATGCAGCCCGCAGTAAATGCACACCACGATAGTTAAAAGTAAACCACTGCCACCAGGCATTCAGTGAGGAAAGGGTAACTTAAAAAAGGTTACATGAGAAGCTAAACAAAGGGGATACTAAGTAACCCCTCCAGCACCCTATTGTAAGATAGTGTGTGCTGGGTCTAGAAAGTTACTAATGCAAGTAAAGTCCATTTCACTTTACTACTCTTGGAAACAGTAGTTTCACCAACAGAAGGGAAAGACTTCCCTGTGCCACTGCACTGAAGATGCTGTGTGACACAATGTAAAAGGTGATGCCTATGGAGTTTGCCAGACTCCACAACCAAAAGAAACTGTGTTCAAAAATCACATGAAAATACATGCGAAAGTGGGAAAAAGGGTCTTGCTCTCTCCAGGTTGAAAAAATCAAGTCCTCAAAATCCAGCAAAGTTGTTGGGTCTCTAAGGTGGAGGGAATTGGCACATTTCTGAGAATTTTCCCTAACAGGCAGTGTGATGGATCTTCACAAAATCCCTGCCTGAAGTCTCCTCCCAGGTGGCCAGGGCAAGGCAGCTGCTGCCTGACCCTAAGGTTGGTATAAGTCGGGTGGATCAACTGGGAGGAGAAGGCCCCCAGAGAGCCAGGACGACTCGGGAGCGACGCTGTATTTGTCTTTCTTAGAAAGTGAGATTTCTAGGGTGCCATTAAATAATCTGGCTTGCTGTCAGAGTAAGTGTACCTTTACAGAACTAACTAAACTTTCTAAAACATTGTGAAAAGACTTTCTACTCACCTACCAGAAGTGCAGCATCCTACATAAGACTTTTGCCCATTGACTTTGGCCTAGCCTATTGTACTGAATGGCTCTTCCTGGGGGCATCCAAAGGCATTTGCCTGCTTAAGAATAATTGTGGTCTCTTGTATGTTCGAAATAACCTTTTCCTTTGACTTATTACTATATGATTCTAAATGCAACAGTGATATATTAATGTCCCCAGCACCCTAGCAATTGAAGTCACTTGAAGGTGTAGGTAGTGTCTGTGTGCCATCCCAAAAGGGTATCTACTGATTTAGAGATATTAAGAGTGGGTATTTCATGAAGTGTATTTGAGTGTGACTATTATATTGCTCCCTTCTGCAGCAGGCTTAATCTAACTGACTGATAAATGAATAATTGTTTATTCAAGAAACCTTGAGTGTAAGTTTATTTGAATACTTGTAACTGTAAATCTCTGTATCTCCACTACAGCTCACATTGACCCCTCTTGAGATAAGCCTGGCTACTCAACACGCTACCAAAACTGTGTAGTACAAGTTTATACCAAAACATTGGGTTTCCTATACCTGTAGTCAGAGTTGTTTAGAGTGTTCCCAGAGGAAACTGCATACAAACTTTGCCTAATACTGCCCAAATAAAAAACTCTGGGCTCTCCCCTCCTCCTTGGAGGAGGGCGGAGACAAAGGCTATGTCCCCCATCTTCATTGAACCCAAGCATGGCATATTGCATAAAAGCAATGAGCATTTAGAGAACATTAAATGTGTATGTTCCCAGAATGCTCTTTGCTTTTATGCAGAATGCATGTTTTGTTAATTTGTGGACATTCCCATTAACACCCACAATTTTAAATTTGAAACATGTCGGATAGTGATTCAGCAATAAATCCTTTTCAGTGAGTAACGGAAGTTGGACCCTGCTGTTTTCATTGATCACAATATTCAGCCCAACAAAAGAAATGTTTGAACATTGCAAGACATATATACCAATTCTGACATCTTGTGAACAGGCTGTAAGGCTGGCCGTTTCTGCATTCAGTCTCATGCCAAGTCTTCTGAAGGTGGGATTGGGAACAGATCTGGGATTTTCCTGGGTCGCCCCGAACCTCAGGACCTGGTTCTGGGAGCTTTTCCTTTGCATAGCGCGCCACTGCCAAGCCAGCACAAAGGAGCCTTGAAGAGCTACCCCGAGCTGGTGCAGTGGTAGAGCCAGTCCATATTTTGTTTGGGGGTGAAGGGTCTTGAAAGCTGGTCATCAAGGGGTATATTGATAACGCCTGTGCAGGCTTTTGTCTTCTGCCACTGTAGGTTTGCTGCTGCTGCCAGGTTAATTAATGATTAAATGTAAATAGTCTGCTCTACCAGGTGAGAAATTAGACCAGATTTTGGCAGCACCCCTTTCTCATAAGAAGCACAGGATTTAGCAATGAAGACATCAAGGCAGAGTGCTGCCTTCTGCCTGCAAGCCTCTTATTAAAGTGGGAGACTTAAGGCCACCTGTTAGTTAAGAATTGGCGCAGTCACACTGTGTGAGCCTACACAAGACATATCTGCTTGGTATTAGGTAACCCACCTAACAATATAGGTCTGTAGTGCACGAGTTGGTAGTGTCACTGAGCAGCCAGGCTTATCTCAAGAGGGGTAAATGTGAGCTGTACATAGTAAATCAGTCAATACAGGTAACCAAGTAACACTTACACTCAAGGTTTCAGTTATAAATATATATTTATTCATTTACACATAATTTTTAGTTCAGAATTTGTTTTTTAAAAGGGCAATTGTTTGTAACAATCAAACTTTGGAATCACTGAAGTTGGTGAATACTCTTTGGACATGCTAATACATTTCTCCTAAACCCTGAAGTGACTTCAATAACAAGGATAGTATTGCATTTATCTTAGACACCAATATACTTTTTAGACTCTGCGTTTCAGGAAGGAAGGGTTAAGGAAATAGAAAGATCAGAACATAGAACATACTTTATCATAACAGGAAGACAGATTGAACCCTCTAATGAAATCTAGGTAAGCCTTTCCCAGCAGTAACAGTGTTAAAGTACAACCTATGAAGGGACAAGCAATGCCAAAGTCAACAGATTAGAAGGGTGCCTTTAAGGAGCCAGGAAAGCCAAAGTCAATTGGACCGAGTCGATAGTTCTGATGCACTTCTTGGATAAAGTCTTTCACAAAGTCAGGTAGCTCAGAAAGATCACTAAAGGAACACAAGTTGTTAAGCCTGTGCAAGGGGAGTTACCTTCAAAAAGGTAAGCCAGTGCACTTAAGTGAGACAGCACGACTTATGGCGATAAGGTAAATACCCCAACCCCCACAGAACCTCTGGTTAGAAGAAAGTGATCCTGCTGGATTCCGCCTTGCTACAGCCAAATAGACCCTTTTTCCTGAGCCTCATTCGTGGGGACAAGAGGGAGGATGTCTGGCAGTCTCCTGCGGCAGTACGCGGGAGAGTACTTCGGCAGCTACGGATTTTCTTAGATTCAGCGGCTCTTCATGGTTTCAGCGCCTCGCAAACAGCACCGATGCAGATTGAATATCCCTGGTTGGACTTTCCTTGCTCCCTCGGTCCTGGACTCTGGTGAGAAGAGTCTGGATCTGGATTTCCTGCTTCTGGAGTGTCCTTAGGAGGCTTCTGGAGCTTTTGGCCGGATTTGTTCAGCGGAAGACGTTGCACTCGGTAATGGACACTCAACCCCTGGAATTTGGCTTCTGCAGCACTGGAGAGGCACAGTAAGTCGGGGTTTGCGCCAAAGTAGAGTCTCAGGGCTAGTTGGTCCCACCAGCCCGAGGAAAGAGGTCGTTCTGTCCGGAGCTTCTCAGTCGATGCGATAAAGAAGATCAGCACAGAAGCAGGGCTTCACCGGGCACTTCAAGGTCCAGCAGGTTGCAGCGGGCTTCTCTTCACGATTTCTTCTTCGGATGTTTCTTCCAGTGGTCGACTCTGCCTGTAGTCCCAAGAATCTCGCCTTTTAAGCTCGTTCTCATTCCTTCATTCACCGTCCTAGCCTGTCAATCACCCAGGAAGGTGGCAGTCCTTCCCAGACAGACAGCTGGCCAATCAGGACTGGTTTCATTCAGGCACACCTAGAGACAAAGGACAGGGGAGTTTCGGGACACTCCCTCATTTCCTGTCCTTCCAGACACACTGTAAGCAAGGGGCGGGCTTCAAATTTGAAGCCCACCAAAGGCAAAACACACAAAGGGCTCAAACCTCTCAATTTACTGAGTAAACGCCAAGAAAGACCTCAAACAGAAAATGGTGAAAAAAGAAGACAGGGGCCATTTTAACAAAATGGACACCCCTGGGTGCTGTACTGTAGCTGAGGGTTCATCTTGTGGTAAAAATGCACACTGGTAGTAAAAAGTAAACCAGTGCCACCAGCCATTTAAAGTAGTAAGGGTAACACAAAATGTTACATGAGAAAGTAGGATAAAGGGTTACTAGGTAAACCCCCACACCACCCCCCACAGCACTCCACATAAGAGGTGTGCTGGACCTACAAAGTAAAAAAGAAAGAGCAAGTTCACGTTACTATTCTTGGGAACAGTAGTTCTCCCAAGAAAATGTATATAAAGCTTAAGGGAAATCCAAGGGACTTCTCAGTGACACTGCACTGAGGGTGCTGTGCGTCACTATACACAAAGCAGATGCCTATGGAGTTTGTCAGACATAAAATCTCAGTCAGGGAAAAACAGGGAGTGAGAAAAAGATCCCACTCACTCATGAGTTAAGAGCTGGGGGTCTCTAAGGTGGGATGAAATTAGCACAGAAGTGAAAATTCTCCAGAAGACCCCCCAAGCCAACAGCTGGCACCATCCCATTTAAGTGAAAAGCTGCCTTCATGACGCCGGCTGCGCCTTCACGAGGGTGTGGGCGCAACATTTTGTTTCGTCCATGGCTCTGCCAAAGCAAAGGCTGGCCCTGGTACCGCTCCTAAGAGTAAAGATAGACTGCTCTTTCATATTTACTATTTGAGAGACACATCCACAAAAGGTTGGTCTTCTTGAATCCCTCACCAGAGGACTTGGGGAAACCTTAGTTCAGCGATTACAGGCCATTTCAAGTTAAAAACAAGAAATGCTAAACACTAACCTGTATGTCATGGCTTCAATGAGGAAAGGCTGGTTCTCTGCCACAGCTCGCCGGCGAGCCTCCTTCACAGCGTTGTAGACAGCAAATACATCATTGCCGTCCACTCGAATGGACAAGATCCCATAGCCTGGACCCCGAGCCGCTGCAAAACAAAAAGTTGATTACATGCAACTTTTCCCTGCGAATACAATTCTACTCCTGTATTTACAGGTTGGCCCCTCCCTAGTGCATTTCTCCTCCTGATCAGTACTTTACTTATGTGATATCGTCCCAAGTACTAAATCCCTCTATTCAAACAGTGTTGAGATTCCCCTTGGCATTCGCTCTATTGCCTGGTTTCCTGAACCCCTTTGGTCAATTCCTGCATCCTTAAAAATCTGAATGCATATCACTTGTTCCCCACACTTGATGTTTTCGGTTACTAGCCTAGATATAGTTACAATGGAGAAGGAGGGAGAACATATTTATGTATCCCTGTACAATTTCACACACAAAATCAAGGGGGGTGATAAAACACTACATCGGCACACCAGGATTCAAACTGGTGAGCCGCTTGCTGCACACAGATATTTGCAGAGTGCTCAATAAACTTAGCTATCTTATCAGCAAACTATCACACAAGTGAGTTAGTGGGTTTATTTACTGTGCACTAAGGTGGGGAAACAGAAATATCAATTCATTCATCCCCAAGGTGTTTAACGTATTAAGTTACCACACCAATCAAGCCTGATTCTGTACCAAAAAACGAATCCAACAAGTCTGAAATCGGATAGAAGGGGAAACGTTCTTTGAATGCCACTGCCCCATAACAGCTTGTGCTTTATGCTCCTCAGTACTGCCTGCTACAGACTTTTTAAAAAAAACAGATGCCTCCTGTATACTTACCAATGCCATCCCCCCTGTACTGCTCTGAGGTGGGTGTTGAGATGGCATAACCATTGTTCCTGCAGAAGAAGATGATTGGGCACTCCAGAGTAGCAGAAAAGTTGAAGCCGGCATGGGCATCCCCCTCGCTGGCTGCCCCTTCACCAAAATAGCAAATGACGATACGGTTGTTATTCTCCCGCTTCATGGCATAAGCTGAACCCACGGCTGCAGACAGAAGGCAAACAAGTAATTGGAATTGTGTAAAGATCTGCAAACAGCCTGTCCAAGTTCACGTGTGTGTGATGGTTGGACATAGCTCTGATACATCTGAAAGTGTATGCTTTGCTGCAGCATAAAACTATGACTGCCTGCAAAAGAGTCCGTCATGAGGCAAGAGAAAGCAGGATTTCTGAGTCTTGGAAGACTGGCAAACGGCGCAGGAAATGGGCCTTAAGACGGAGCGGTGCTCCGGGAAAACGCGTCTTGCAGCCTTGTTACCAGACCGAGGGGCTTGCCCACGAACTATCACACCACTTCAACGAGCAGGCGGCTTTCAGAAGACTCTGCACCACTGCCCGAGTCTTCTGAAAGCGGTCTGCTGGATGAGGGGCGGGTTGCTTGTGGTGAGACAACTTGGCTTCAGAACAGGATACTCCCAGCCAGAAGTGTCCTGAAGCAGACTTATCACTGCACGAGCAACCCATGGGCAGGGCAACTGAATACAGAAACAGCCAAAGCCCCACATGCTTGTTGTCAATGTTAACACTGGTGTACATGTCGTAAAGAATGTTTTTATTAGCATGTCTCACACTTAGAATTGTAAACATTAGCCTGCATCACATCTAGATAGGACTGTGAATGTTGCGACGTCCACCACTTAGATGGAATTGTCAACACTGTACTGCCCCGCACCTAGACAGGATTGTGAATGTTAGCACGTGCCACACATAGATGGAATTATGAAGATTACCAAGTGCAACACTTAAAATGGATTTGGGAATGTTAGCATGTCCCACACTTGGATAGAATTCTGAACGTTAGCCTGAGTCGCTCCTGATGGGATTGTGAAGGTTAGCAAGTGCCACACTCGGACAGAATTGTGAATGTTAACGTGTGGAATATCATAACCTACTAACCAAAAAAAAAGCTCAACATTTCTGCATACTTAGCTCACTTAAAAACTCACCCAACCATCTCTCGCACAACAACCCGCACGCACTTCACAACAATGCAACACATAAGCCGCACCATCAGCGCACGAGTACAGACATCGATCCGATACTCGCACCAAAGCTCAGCACCTGGTGTATACCGAGTTGAAGCTGCAAACGGAACACCACTCCTATCACTACCCTACTCCCTCTTCACCTTACGAACCCATCCCAACTTCTCATTTGCAGATCTGCCAGAGCACCTGGGGACCAACTCTGTTGGCAAAGGTGCGCGGTACGAATACCTTTAACATTTAACACTAGGGTGAGTAGTATGACCAATTAAAATTGCAGAGCCCAACTGCCATTATTCGCTCAAAAGGGTTTCCTAATTAATCACAATAAGACATGTTTATTTAAAATTCTGGACACACTCATATTGCCATAATGCTCTATGCTGTTCTGCAATTCACCAGATTCTATGAAGTGATACTGTATTGCGTGACCTGGCCTGGGATCACGCCCCCTCAGACCGCCACGCTCCTCCAAAGATGAGGGGTTCCCCCCCCAGTAAATTGTTCCTATTTCAACACTTGTTAATAATCTTAACAGGGCAGTGCTCATAGGACTTGCAGTGCCCCAATGTGGGCGATTTTCAAAGTTACAAGCCTGTTACGAGTTTCCTCCGTTTCCCCTGGGTCCCATAGTCTGACATGCTTGCGTTTACCATAATTCTTGACCCGAGCAAACACAGATTTGGGTGCGGTGCTCTGAAACAATTCACAAGAGTAGAACAGGGACCACACAAAGGTTTTTTTTCCAAGGCACCATAGCTTTATTTGGTTTGACACTTCCCATTAACACAACTAGGTTCAGCTTTGTCCCACAGACACATATCCAACATTTCATATCACCACAGTGTGAGGGAGGACCCAAATTCCAAACACACCAAAAGAATCCACACATTTCAGGGATTTACCAACAAATGTTACATATTGTCCATTTGCACATTGTGATTTTGCTTAAAAGTTAAATTTTTGTTTGAATGTTGCAGCTGCATCTCTTTTTAGGAAAAGGCTGAGGAGTTTGGGGATGGGTCTTGAGACCATCAGCTGTCTGAAAGAAAATATTATTTTGCCGAACCAACTACCCCCAAAGGAATGAATACAAATGAATTGGGGCACTTAGAATATGCACATTTCTTTTGAAGTATTATTAAAATGTTAAAAAGACATTTTATTGGATACTCGAGTTAGATAGCATGCTGCCTGAAAACACCCCTTTCTTGATTTTTCTGAAGCATGGCACACGGTCTGTAGATGGACCTAATAAGAGGGAGTTATCCTTCAAAACCCAACATCATACAGAGATTTGAAAAATGGGGTCAGCATCCATCTGATGAGGCCAAAAGTGGTTGAGACTAACTTGATAGAATCTGCCCCCAATACATCAAGAGCTTTGAATGAAACTGAATATTATGAAGAATCTAGTACGTGTTCCCTTTTCCACTGGCTCATTGCAAGGATGAAGTCATGCAGGAGATAAGGCACACAGGAGTCAAGACAGAAAAATAGAGGGAAAACATAATTATGTTTATTTGCAAGTGCTTAAAACGTTCATGCTCAGGGGATGAGGGGAAAAACATAGCACAACATGGAAGAGTGGCCTACTAAAACGGTTAATTAAAGTTGAATGGGGCTTTTAGGGAGTGCATGTTGCGTGGTTTCGCTCTATATGGAGATCATTTTCCTCATGACCAGTAGTTTGCCTAGTGGCTCTGGGCCTTGGGGTTAGGTTGGTAAAAAGACTACATGTTCAAACAAAAACCCAATAGGAAAACTGTATACCTACTGTATCAGGATGAGGAGCAACTAAGCCAGTGAAAAGGGTTACTAAGATAAAAGGGCCTAGTCTCCTTAGTCCGATATCCAAACAGTATTCTCACACACCCTTGCAGGGTGTCTCCACCAATGGAAGTCTTTCAATGTACTCATACTCTCCGGTTGGTTTAAGTGCCCCAGCACCAGTGCTTAATTTGTAAATAACTAAGGGCCAGTTCTCAAGTATTTTCTAGCATGCCTGTATCACATCAGGGCAGCAACTCGCCACCCACTGCTGCTCCCCATAGTGTCAACATATTTAGTTATGCACCAGCTCATGGGGGGTGACGTTTGGACAAAGCATGGCAAATGCGCAATTTACAAATATCAATCAAAAAACATAACATGCTGTAGTAATTGTGTCTTAATGTGAGTCACCAGCTGTTTAACTGCTTCTTTAGGGTGGCAAGCGGAATATGTTGGTAGTCTAGCCATAGAAAAAAGCTGCACAAGCACTCCTTGGCAGTTGCCTTTTCCTTTGACTTGCCCGTCCTGGCAGTGCTGTTGGCTGGTGACTGTCCAGTTTCTGTACTCTTTGTGCAGGGTGCCACTCAGCCCAACTAATGGGACTGGCGACTGTGCAACGCAGATCAGTAATGCGCCAGCAGTTGGTGGCTTGTGTGAAGACATCATGAAGCAGACAGCCAACGCTAATAAAGTTTGGGCTATAAACATATTTAAACAAAAAGGTTTGGAAAAAGGCCCATCTTGTCCTATACCAAGGTTGGTGTTCCCTACCAAAATAAAACTAAGGATAGTCTGTGTCAGAATGTCCAAAGCAAAGGTCTGTGTGTCCAAAACCTATACTTGGCCGCACAAACATTTGCATACCATATGTAGGGATGTCAGCCTCAAAATGAGAAGTTTTCAAATAAAAGTTCAGCTCTTGGTTTTCAAATGGTTTCCCTTACCCAAGGTTCAAATAGTTCACAATGTAAAAAGGAGTTCTCTTCCCCACGCTTTCAAGCTTTTCACCAGTTTCAACACAGCTCTTTGGGATACTTCCCAGCTCGTCTGGCTTGGTTACTTTTCACAAATCTCAAGAGTCCACTTCCTTAATTTCAAATCACACAAGATTTCCTTTTGAATCAATCACAAGCTTTGTTGTGGTGCTTTAAGTGGCCTTTCCATAAATGGGTGTACTCGGTCTAGGCGCAGTTGCTGGACCGCACAGTCCACCCATGTTAGGAAAAGCCCAACTGGGGTCAGACTTCATAAGACTTCTCTTGGTATTAGGGAACCAACTATTAATATAGGCCTGTACTACACAAGTGGGTAGAGTGGCTGAGCAGCCAGGCCTATCTTAGGGAGTTGTGTGAGCTGTAGAGCAGTACAAAGTAGTCGGTACATACAGAGATCCAAGGAAAACACTCAAAGTTATATTAAAATATATTTATAAATACACAAGGCACACAGGCAAATCTAAAATACAGCAACTACCAATAACATTCAATTAGAAAAGGAATAATAATGCAGGTAAGTAACTTTGTATATACTTTTCATATCCAGCACAAACAGTGACTTCAGTTAAGGTCAGTAGGAACCTATAAGTATTACCTTTACAAAATTCTGTTTAAGGGTGAGTAAAGGTTAGACAGAACACAGCTAGCAACTGGTAAGTAACAATGTACACTCTCCCAGAGGGATTTAGGCAGTGTGTTGTATAACTAAAAAAAAAGTGTTCACAATTCAAGTTTATCGAGGACACAGCATTGTCAAAGCCAGTAGGATCAAGAAGATGGACCTTTCGGAAACCAGCAAAATCACAGTCAAACGGACCGCACCAGTTCTGATGAAAATCCTCAGAGAGAAGTTATGTAAACAGTCAGTTCTTGTATAAAACACAGGAGCTCAAGTGGAGCCTTCCAGTAGGAATACAGGTTGCAAGACCTGCACTGAGGAGTTGAGGTGAATTCCCAAATGAGAAAAGCAGCACTCCCAAAACAAAGGAGCACCGAAAATGGCCTACGGGAAGTCTAACCCAAGCCTCACAGTACCTGAAGAGTGAAGCTAAAAATATAGCTGCTCGACTTCCGGATGCAACGATGAAGACTCTGGTTCCTGGTCGTGGGTACGAAAGGGGGACCTTCAGTGGGCTTCTGTGGCAGCACTCGAGAGAAGGGGTCGGCAGCAAAGGATTCAGCTCACTCCAGCAGCCGTTTGTGGTTTTGGTGCCTTTTTCTTAGCGTCAAGAAGTAACTAATATCGCCAGTTGGTTGCGCTTCGTTTACTCGGTCCTGAACTCTGGTGAGGGGACTTTGAGGTACATACAGATGCCTGTGAAGTTTCCGCGAGATTTGTTGATTGCAAGATGATGCTCTCGCAAATGGTCCAGGTACCCCGGGTATTGTTATTCTGCAGCCAAGGAAAATCACAGGACGTTGGGGGATGGCACAAATTGAAGGTCCTGAGGCTAGTTGGTCCCAACAACCCAAGGGAGGAAGTATTCCTTGGCAAAGCTTCCCTGTCAAATTGAAAACTGTCAGCAGAGCTGCAAGGCTTCACCGGTACTTCTGCAGTTGTTGAAGGTGCTGTTGGCATCTCTGCTTGTATTCTGCTTTAGATTTCCAGTTTCAGTGGTCGACTCTGGGTGTGATCAAAAATCCTCACCTTATATGCTGTAACCCATTCATTCACCCCTATTGGCCTATCTATCACCTACAGGTTGGCTGTCCTGCCCAGTTTGAACTGGTTTCAGCCAGGCACACATACACACCAAGGACAGTGAGATTTTCGTGTCCCTCCCTCACTTCCTGCCTTGCCAGACACACTGGAGCATGGGCAGGCTTCCTACAAGAAGCCCACCAAAAGGCAAAAGTCAAAGGATCCAACCTTACCTGGAATGATAGAAGGAACTTCTAAACAAAATGGCAGAAAAAAAAAAACACAAAAGCCATTTTGAGAAAATGGTCTCCCATAGGTATTGTACTGCAGCTAAAATACCAGCCTGCAAGTAACGTCCACAAAAATGTAGAAACCCTATCCACTGCCGCCAGCCATTTAGGTTTGTTAGTTACTGTAACAAATGTTACATGAGTAGTAGGAGAGGAACTACAGTATAACCACCCAGCACCCTACATAAGGTGGTGTGTTCTTGTCCCACAAAAGAAAAGGCAAGTAAGATAAACGATACATTACTACTCTTGGGAACTGTAGTTCACACAAGAGAATAAAATAATGAGGGATGTCCAAGCGACTCTACAGTGACACTGCACAGAGGGTGCTGTGTCCACCAAAAGTCAATTACAGTTCCGCCCATTGAAATCTATGGAAGGAAAGCATACTCCACAAAGCAGTAAAATAAGATTCCAAGCCAGAGCAAAGACTGAGCAAGTGGCAAAATGTTCCACTCACTCGGGAGAATAAATCAAAAAAGTCCAGAGTCCAGCAAACAGTGCTGGGGTCTCTCAGGTAAAAGGGAATCAGCACAGAAAAAAATCCTCCCCAACAAACCATTACAGTTCACGCAACTGACGCACCTCAATTGCTTCTTCATTTGTACATTGCCACTATCATCTCTACAGTGGCGCTTGGTTTGTTTTCATTTCACATCCTCATGATGCTTTACCATTGCTTGTTTTGCCACCATTCACTTGTTGCACTTTCACATACTCGAGGCTCTTGCCAATGCTTGTTCTCTCAAGCTGCACAGTTCCTTTGTATCGTCATGGCTCTCGTCAATGCTTCTTCTCTCAAACTACACAACTCCCTTCATATCCTGTGATTCCACAAAACTACTTTCATTCCTAATGGTATTCAACCGTACTTTCATTCAGTTCGGTATTCAAAATGCTGGTTTTCATTTAGATCGACAATCAAACTTTCTTATAAGTCTTACATGCTTGCCTGTCGTCCCGGTGTCCCCCTTCCTAGGTTGACTCACCGGTCCGTGCTTAACATGTTCCAGCGAAGATTTCGGCTGCCACAAGCTCTCTCTCTCGTGCAGTGCCTCGCTCCGTCTCCACATCGGCTCTCTGTGGCTCTCTGCGGCTTCGCTCCCACCACTGATGCGTCTCACAGCTGGGCCTCACACTGCTGCTTCGCCTGGTTCTATGCATTCCAAAACAGACCTCCAGCTTTCTTTAGCCTTGCTCACTGCTGCATTCGCTTTGCATCATTCCGGGTTCCTCCAGCACGCTGTCTACCACACCATCGTCCTGGAGAGGTCTGCTCTCACCCAGCAGTCTATAGACTGGTTTCCCCAGCTGCCTCCATTCTCACTATTCTTGCAGCTTTTAAACTTACCGCCAGGTTGATTGGTCCTAAAAGGACTAGACCGCTCATTGCCGACTTGGAAGTTCTGCATTGCTCTTGCTTGCCTCCTCGTCTCAGTGCATAACTGGTGTGCGTGTGTAAATCAATAGAGAGGATGTATGGTTCAGGGTTTTCTCTTCCTCTTCCCAGTACCCGACTGGTGTTTCCTGGGAGATGATCTACTGGAAAAATAGGGAAGGGACTGTAATAGCCTATAAAGGCCTTGGGGATGTCAAACCCACTATAAACGGGGAAATGTGGGATCCTGCGTCTCACCTAAGGGCGCATCATCCCAACTCCCCAAAGTCTCCTCCACTCAGGTGGATCCTCCCTCGCATACCCACCCCTAGTGTCAGGATCTGATCGAGCCAGCGTTTCAGTGGCCAACTGGGAGGAGGATATATTGGGAAAAGAAGTGCGGACGCCCTCGGATTCCTCACAATTGGCATGCGCCTGAATATTGGTGCCACTTATGCTGGCTGCACAGCAGAAGAAAAAGGGAAGGTGTCCAACTTAACAAGGCCCAGAATGCTGCACTAGTGAGATGCAGAGTCCCCTGCTTGCTGCCTGCACCCCATGCCTGGAGAAAACCACCATCCTACCTCTTTGCTGCCAGTTATTGCAGAAGCCAGGTACTCTTTACACTTTCAAACACATTGAAGCCTCCAAGAGAGGTGTGGACTAACACTCATTAAGTAATTTCTAAGGAGTGCCCTTTCGGTTTCTGGCTTATCGCAAGAACTTCAAAGAAGTACTATAACCTTTTTGCTTCCCATGGCCCTGTGAGAAGCAGCCCACATTGCAGCTGTGAGCTAGTTAGAGAATTTACTATTCATCTAGTCTCTAATGCAAGTGGTGGAAGCCAGTAGTCGGCAGTGCAATTAAATAGACAAAGTTTAACAAACAACTTCGCTGAGCAATGTAAAAGAAAAATTGTCACTTAGGCGTGCCAAGCAGAAACACCTTGTATGCAAGTGTTCACAGTCTTAAGAAGAAGTCTTATATTTAATCAGTGGAGAGTTTTAGTGATCCAGCCTAAACGAATGTCCTAGCATTGATGTATTGGTTTACTTCTTAAAACTCTTGCAAAACTCTTCGAGCTCAGTTTTGCATTTTATATTTCATAGCATACATTTTTTCTTTCTGCCACAGTACCCACTTGCTCCCTAAACTGAAGCAAAATGACCACCATTGCATTGTTAATTTCTACAATACAGCCATCTTCTGGATTTGTATCATGAGGAATGTCCATTTTGGCTACACTTTTACTTGAGCTCTGAAGAGAGCTCACAAAGGCTGAATGGAATTTGGGTTAGACTTGATGAAGGTCAATTCAATAACCTGTGTTTTTTGGCTGGTGTGCAGGGCAGAACGACGCCATGGATACCAAAGTTGTGAGTACCATAAGATAGTATTAATTTAGGTTTTAGTTAAGGGGCTGGAAAAAATGCCTATAGGAGCTGGGGTAGACCTAAAAACAAAAGGAGATTCTAAGGTAAACAGTGACACGAATGGGTCACAGAAAATGAGGTTCTCTCAGAGTGTCCAATACGTTCAAAAGTAAAAGATCCACACCAACACTTACTAGTCCCTTTCTGTCCTGGTCTACAAATTATTTTTCAAATGCTGTGCCCAACAGAAAACTCCCAAAACCTAATCTTAATGAGTTATTTAGCCTCCTGGCTACCATAAGCTAATAAAACATACTAGCAGTTCTCGGAGTTATATACGCCGTTATAGCAGATCTTAAAGGTCAATATCGGTTGGCTATTTATAGGGTCACTTATGTCCCCCTTCTTAAATATCGGAAATTACCACTGATCGCTTCCAAGAAGGGGATGTAGGTCAGCGTGACTTTTTAATGGTCATTGAAAAAGCGAAACTTATAGGTAACGGTCTTCTTTTGAATTTGAAAGGCATATTTGTATCAGATGGAATGAGAAGTGCGAGTTCCACCGACTACAAGGGCCTCTATGATGTGGCTATGCAGTGGAACAAAGTTGACAATTCCGCATCTACAGAGTCCCTGTGATGGCATAAGATTGCGTATGAGCCGAATTAAAGCAACTACTATCAGTCTTAGCTTGTGAGGAGGCATTCGTCCTATAGCGTTCCACTCTTTAGAGACTGCAACGTTGAGCCGGTAAGTAATATCGACACTGAAACCGCTGTGCTCTGTGTGAAGAGAGGTGGAGGTAGAAAGAAGTTACTAGAAGTTATTCCGAATGTTTGAGATAGTGAAAGGTGAAGTTGACCACGTAGAACCCGTGCTCATTCCGTTTGTTAGAATGATAGCTGTTGTTGAAGTGAAAGGGCACACAGAGGTGAACTATACCATTTGGGCAGCAGAGGGAAACCTAACACGATTATTTGCATTAGCGGACTACGGAAACAAGATTTTTAATACTCCACTCAAATATCCATCCTAAGCAAGGTAAAGCCAAATCAATAAATGTCCCAGGGAAAGTTCCTTTAGGAGCTACTCACAGTCTGGACTTACCTTCAGTCTCTCTGCTTTTACCTTGATTCCTAGGATTTGTCCCAGGCATATCACAGCTTTGTCTTCAGGTTTGTGGCTTCTGCCTGACCGAGTATTCCTGCTTCTTGGAAGTTCTCTTTTAGACCGTATCCTTCTCAGTATGTTCAACAGGACCTTCATGGACCTCTGCTTTCTACAAGATTCCAAATGGGTCCTTCCCATAGACAATGGATTTTCAGAATTCATAATCCTCACAACTCAGCCTTCTGTTTCCAGGATTCCCAATAGGTATCTTCCCAGACCCAATGCATTTTTGGTTTAATGGTTATTCCAAACCGCCTCACAACCTCATTTAGGGTCCTTTTTCAGACAGCTGATATTCTCTTGCTCTCCTACCATGGGCCTGTGTCCTCTACTTTTCTTCTCCCAGAGGTCGCTGACTGCAAACTAACTTCTTGCCCACTTGATGTGTACCTGCCTTTGACTAACATATTGCTCACTTGCCGCTGCTCATTAGCGCCTTATTCAAACATTCCTAAAGCATGCTTTTTAAATTTGTGCATCCACCATGCTGTGCTGTATTTAGTGTGTTTTGAGAAATTCGAATTTAGGTGCAATAGTTTTCGATTGCACATCTCCTTCTGTGCCCGCCTGGCTGCTAGGCCACCTGGCGAGTTCCTTTGCACTGTTCAACTCCCATTTATCTCCCTCTCATCCACTGCTCCCATGGCACTCTATCTCTCGAATCTATTCTAACTGCTATTCTATCACCCATCATACCTCTCTCACAAAGTCTGGAAGAAATAAAGCTGAAGAAAGCTGTCCTGGACTCTAATCCAGGCCTAACTATTGCTGACACCTACGTCAATGTCGCTTCCAGGCAGACTATTGCAGACCTCTTCTCTGTGCCCTCTTCTGACCTATGGACCCCCCATTTGGTCTCCACTCTTTCCCCTTTCTCCTCCTCACCCATTAATGGGGGCACTAGGTAAGAACTCCTGGTATACTTCTCATCCTCTAGGTGCATCATTTATGTATCTGTAGAGGAGCAGCCGAATGCCTCTGCAGGAAGTCCCGCCCCCCCCTACTACCTGTATTTTTGAAGACAAACTGCACAATGCTTAACATAGTTGTGACCATATTGTGACGAGTGTTCATGAAAAGGTACCCATTAAGAAAACCCCATCTGATGTACCCCTGTAGAAATGACAATCAAGCTGGTGACGTCACAAGAGGTGAGGGTGACTCACTAGGAAGAGTGGCTGAAGAGGAGGATGTATGGACCTTATAGAAACTGATGACGAAATAAGGGATAAAGTGAACATCCTTATGCAGAAAAGAAGATTGCACGTGTGAAGTGAAGAGCACTGCAGAAAATGTCAGCCATTTAATAACTGTACAGATGCAGGAAAGCAAGCAGACTAAGTAAACTTAGAAGCTAGCTATACGTAGTGAATAGATTGCAGGCGAAGCTATCATTGTATAGTGTCTGGACATCTGTACCACAAATTTTAGTGAACTCAAACCCACAGAGAAAGAAGGATCGAGAGCGGTGTATGTCGTAGCAAAGAATTAACTGAAGATCGCAGACTTGAAGGGCGAAGCTGCTTAGCCTGGTATCAAAGCTGGAGCAAGCCTAAGCCGGTTATCTATCCATGAAGAACAGTGAACGTGAGAAGCTGAATTATCCCTCGTTAAGGTGCAAGGAAGGAACACCATGAGTGCCAAATTTATTAATTCAAGACAATTAAATGCTACAAAATGGGCTGAATTGCGGTCTCCTGTCACAGGAGCCACGGATTGAAGTATGAGTTGGACATGTAGACCAGAATTGTGATAAGTGTGTATACGTACTCCCTTTTATTCCCAAGAGAAGAGAATCTACTGCAAGGCCAAGCTCAAAGACAGTCTGCATAGCAGAAGGCATGGGCGATGAGATGTAGGGCTAATTTGGGTGGGAAGCAAAGTCATGTCCACTTCCTGGCACCTGGGTATGAGCTTACGTGCTGCTAAGGAGCAAACTGTTCTAGACATGGCACGAGCATGCCAACCAATTGTAGAGGGCCATATAACGAAGGGCCTTCTAGTTTAAGAATCAATAGTATTCTGTGTACTAAGTGTTGAGGATGACTTTCACTAGAGGCAGGCTTAAGTTGTCCACCTCACAGTAGATGTCCTATCACAACCTGCCCTAGTATAGAAAGTGTACTTAGATGTTCCCCTTAATCCAAATCCGATCGCTAGTAGGTTTTTCTCATTTGCCACGTAGTATGATGAATTTCTGCAATTTAAATGTGTTTATATGTGATTTACGCTGAGAGCACGATCAAACGTCCGTTGATATTCATTGTAACTCCCTGTTTCAGACAATTGATAATACTTTGCCAATTTCCCGAGTTGATTATTTGATGCAAGTTATTCTGCATCCCACTCCGCATGACAGGTTACTGATTAAGGACCTTATGTTCATATCACAATGGTACTATCATGGCCCAAGGTTCTCAACCTACTCTTTTCCTTCTCGGCAGGCGCATGCCCACTCATGAGCTTCCTCCCTTCTCCTGCCACTCCTTCCTCCTGCCCACCACCACTGATGGGGGGTACCACGCCCCTGTACCCCTCTCTGAATGGGCGGACCTTACCTCCTGCCTCTCAACCTCTTCTTCCAAACTGCTCCTCCTCCTTGATCACTTCAACATCCACCTCGACTCCCTTGAATCATCCACCTCCCAGTGCCGTACCCTTGGTCTCCATCTATTCTCTCTGCGACCCGTCCCATTCTGCCGGTCACACCCTGGACGCCCTCATTTCTGGCTACATCCCTCATCTCCAACCCAGTCACCACCCCGCTCTCATGGTCTGACCACTCTCCTCCCACCTGCGTCCCCTTGGCTCTCTATCCGGACCGCCACCAGTCTCCTTCACTGTCATCCGACCTATGAAGAGAAGGTTACTCGCTTCTCTCACCTCCACCTTCATCCCCTCTCTCACCCCCACCACGGACTTTTCCTCTGATCCGGTCCTTGCACCTCTCCATCTCTATCACCCTTGACATCCTTGTCCCAGTCATGAGGGTCCACCTAAAACCTGCCTCCAAGGACAACAGCTGGTACGTCTCTGGTCTACCATCTCTGAAACACAAGTGCAGAGTTGCTGAACGGAAGTGGCAGACCTTGGGTTTACCCTCTGACAAACTGGCCTGCCGACCTGCTCCAAAGGCAATATCGCTTCTCCATCCGCTCCAAGAAGCGGGCCCACATCTCTGGAGCCACCAACATGGCCGAACCTTTCAAAATCTGTGCGCCAATCCAGCTGCAGTCTCCACCTCTCTCCTCCCTTCTGAGGCTCTCTGCAATGCTTTGGCTTCCCATTTCACATATGAAACCCAGGACATCTTGTCCTCACTATTCCACACCCATCCCTGTCCCCCTGCCTCCCTTGGCTCCTCTCCTTCAACCTCTCTCTCCTCCCTCCTGCCAATAGCAGGAGCTTCGTCTTGAGCCAGATCTCCTCAAATTCCGGAAGCTCCTCAAGACCTTCCTTTTCACCTTCTTCCCTCCCGCCCCTCTTCTGCTAAACCCCACCGTTGTTGAGATTGAGAACCAGGGCCCTTATACGTGTCCTCCTGGGTCCTGGCCTTCAACACCCAATCGCCTTCAGCCTCTGCCCGCTCCCAGCACTTGCCTTGGCACCCACTGGCATATGCCACCACAGGACTGCACTTATTTATTGGCAGCTGACCACTCTCACCAAGTCACTTAACACTTTCCTCTTTGGTACACTTAGCACTTACCCCCTCCCCCACTTCCTCCCCCCACCTCTCTCTCTGCACTTGCACGTTCTGAATGCTCACAAGGCCTAATAGGTCTGCCTCTATTTTTCATTGTTATATTTGCTTTTCTTTTCCATGTTCCCTCCCAGTTGCCCTGTGGGCACTTTGAAACACAATTTACTTGTGCCGTACAAATGCACAATAAATAAAAAATAAAATAAATAGCACTGGATGAGGACTCTAAAGTGGTTCGCTCTATGAAGGACTCCTCCAGACAGGTGCTCCCCTGCTCCTCCAGAACCATTAAGGACAACATCTCCTCCCTCGCCCATGCTCTCGCAGACTTCTGTAACCACTCATTCACCACTGGTTCTTCCCTCTATCCCTCAAGCACTCGGTTGGTCATCCTCCCTTAAAAAACTGTTAGGCTCACCTGGCTCCCACAGAGGCATCGATCTGAACTGGACAGCTGTGGTCTCCACCAATGTGACGCGTAGGGCCGAGATGACAGACTGGACAGGCCCACCTAGCTTTGTTTGCTTGGCCCGTAGGAATATTCTTCTGATGGTTTGAAAAGATGAGCTCTCCATCCTGCATTGAGCGCAGGGGCGCATTGATAACCAGTTGCTTTACTGGCTCGAAGGAATTGGTGAGTTCCAGAAAAATATTGACTCCGAAAAGTATGTAGTTCGTAAGAGTTCACATGTCTGACTTTCACTCTTGTCCGATTCCTTGCAGTTTGCAGCTTGAACCCAGCAAAGAGTTCCTCGTGGTAGCTGACGAAGTTCAGGTAAGGATTTGGCTTATCCTACACAGTTCAATAAGATAAGGCCAGAATGTAACCTGTTGCTTGCTCCCTTATTCAGGTGTGGAGAGAAAATATGAAGTTCGGGGAATAATGCCTCCGGCGGTAGTAAGTCTATTGCGGTGAGAAGAGTTCCCCTTGTTTGTCCCTTTGTCTCACCTTGTTGTCCGTTTGTTCCCCTTAGGGGCCGGGGTACAGCGAGGATGCAATGGAGACTGCGCCGACCCGTGAAGAGGAATAGTACCCCAGCGGTAATCAGGTAAGTCTATGGGGGTAGTTACTATTGCCTCTGTTCATTCCCTTGGCTCACCTTTGCTGTTCTTGTGTTCCCCTTAGGTGCTAGAGTGCGGCGGGAATGTGCAGAAGGATGCGTGGATCGTGAGGATGCTGCGAAGGCCGGTGAGATCAGCGCAGCTCTGCAGCAGGCGAGGTGGCACGCGTAAAATGCTTCCTTCTTCCAGCTCGAAGGCACAGTGGATCCGGAATTTAGGTAAGGATCGAAGGTTTTGCTCTTATGCTAACCTTTTCTCCTTCTGTTCCTCCCTTTGTCTAGGAGCTGCAAACTCGAGGCGGGCGTGGCAGAAGACTGGATGCAGGCTTGCAGACAAGGTGAGCATTACGCTGCTGGATGCAGAATAACGCGAAGCGTGTGCAGCTCTTCGGGCGTGGTTTAAATAGCCTCCAAAGTAGTCTCAGGTAAATATTGCTCCCCAGCCCCACCCGAGTAAAAAATAGTCCCTAGCTAAAATAGTCCTTTCCAAGCCTCATTTGGCTTGGAGCTCTGCAGCATGGTCTGCCTCAGGTAAGCTTGCAGCATGGTCTGCATCAGGTAAGTTCTACTCTATGAGCCTTGCGCCTATGGCGCCAGGACCGACTCTCCATATGAGCCTGGCGCCATAAGCGCCAGGATCACACCCAAACAGCCCCTAGCAGGGGTTTTTGGGCTTGCTCAAAATAATATGATGCCTGCTTACGGGGTTGCTGGACCTGGTCTGGTTCCCCGGGGGTAGGCATGACAAAAACCCTCCTGAATGGCCAACTATCACCCCACTTCCACTACCCCCTTCCTGGGTAAACTCTTGGAGAAGTTGGTCCTCCCCCAACTGAACTTCCACACTGGAATTGTTGGTTGCCTTCATGACCATCAATGTGGATTAGGGGCATCCAGGAGGTACAGAAACTGCTCTCCAGAACACATGCAAAACCATGCTTGCAAATCTCGACTCCAATTCTCCCGCTGTTCTCATTCTTCTTGAGCTCTCCTCTGCCTTTGATACAGTCAACCAATCCTCATAAAATGAACGACACCCTTGGCATCACTGACCGGGCACTTGATTGGCTGACCTCTTTTCTCACCAACCCCCTTGCCAGTTGCAATTGGGCCCCTTCTCCACCACCCTCTCTACTAGCAGTGTCCCCAGGGCTCCATCCTATTTCTCTGGCTCTCCAAACAAATTGAGGTGTTCTAGTATCACTCTGATCAGCCTTTCTTCCCCGGACTTCAAGGGATTACCAGCTCCATCCCTTTCTCCAGCCTCTCCAGGCTTGCACTGCCTTTCTCTAGGCAGCAGTTCTTCGAGTACGCTCCTCTTTAGCAATCTCCCGCTCTATCAAGGGAGCCTCAGCATGTACATCTCCTTCCTCCAAATCCATGACAGTGATTGAACTTGTCCAGCCCCCTTCATAAAACGTAGTCTGGATATTTTTCTAATAGTGTTTTTTTGTTGGTTAACCCCCCCCCCCCCCCCAATTGCTCTCGTACCCCTCCCCAGGATTGGTTATTACTTACAAAATTCTTAATTCCCCTGCTGAAAGGATTAGACAAAGGCTAGGATTGGTTTAATGAATAATGGTTACATAAGTGTCTGCGCCATGGAGCTCCATCTTGGAATTTGCTTTGTGGGGCATGGTAGTTACTCAGCGATCCATCATTTCACCCACAGGATGTGAAGTCTTTCACCGCCTGAGCACAGGAGCACCAGAGAGCTTTGTTGTTTCTTTCTGGTTGGGTAAGGCAGCTTGTTCTTGGTCAAAACTTCTGCGGGGTTATGGAGAGCCATCAATGCTCTCACTTTCTGTATTCTATCAGTGCGTTCTGTGAAATGATGTTCCCAGGTTTGTGGGTGTTATTGAACGAATGTTACCATTGTTTAGGCCACTATCCTTCACAGTAGGTGACACTGAGGGATGATGGTACTTGTAGCTAAGGTCTATTTCTTCAGGCACTGATCCGATAGGCTGAGACAAGAGATTACTGCATCTCTGCGAAGGAGTCAAGCCAGTGGGATACTTCTCCATGCACCCTCTGGGCCTCAGGTAGCGGCTGGGTCAACCCAATCCCTGGTGCCTCACTCCCCTCATAAGGCAGTCTGGAAAGGTTTTCAAACCCACCATACTGTTCAATCCAGTTTGGATAGCTACCAAAACTTTGAAAGGCACAGAGACTGAAGGACTGGGTAACCCCACCAGGTCTCTGTGTGTATAACTGTGGAAAGCCAGAGCTGTTCTACAGAGAATCGACCTGAAACTTTGTGGAAGGAATTGGAGACACAAGCATCCTCATGGATGGCTGTGGTAAAGACAGCTGATCCACCTAGGAGGACGAAACTTGGTATACCCACTTCTTCAGGCTCTTGCTTCTCGCTACAGAGGTCATCCTCAAGGCTGCAACTGTGTTTGTCCTTCTACAACACCCACCCCACACCCCAGAAGACTCCACTTGTGTGCTGGGCCAGACCGTTTTACTTTTTGTGCTTTACCTCCAGATGTGAAGCAATGGTGCTGGTCATTACCGTAGCATAGGAGGGTCTTGAGACTCCAATATCCCTCCTCATCTGCTCTTCAGGCTGACCGAGTCATCCCCAGTGTAGTGTTTTCTGTGGAACATTTTATTATGTGTTTGGGATGTCCTTTTTTCATCAAGCTGCTGGAACATGTTTTGCCAGGCTCTTCAGCATTTCTGGCTTGATGGGTTCTCTTCAAGGAAGGCTGTTTGCTGTTCTTTTCTCATTGGGGTCATGTCCTGTAATCCACACCTAGAAAAAGAAGTCTGTACGTATGGGGTGGTTGGCAACTGCATTTTCACGCTGGATTTCATTCAGGCTTTGCTAGACCTTCTAGGGCTCCTGGTTCTCGAACCACCCTCAAACTCTTGACATCTCCTCTGTTCCTCCCAGAGGTTGTTCAGTGACAAATGAAACTGCCAACTGTCTTTTCCCCATACACACAAATTGCATATTGAATTTGTCTTTTATTTCTATGGGCCCATTCCCTCGCCTGAAATTCTCTGCAAAGTGACTTTGGAGTTGCTAACCTGCACCTGTATATTTATCTTGTAACCAGTTTGATTCTAGGGAGTAACAACCAAGAAAGGGATGGGTGGAAGGTTTTGAATTAATCTGAACCACTGGCACTACTCTGGGCAACTTTCCACACCACTTCAAAAGGGGTTCAGCCATTGGTACTGCCACCAATGGGCGCAACTCAGCACCAACTGCTAGGCCAGTTCCCCACTGCATAGAAACAAGCAACCACAGACATGCTTTGGCCTTGTTGTGCCTCATCAGCAAGGTGCAGCTTGGTTCACTATGGGGCCGCCGAGTGGCATAACAAAATGTGGGGGCCCCCGAGCGAGCCATGCTGAGGACCCCTCCCCACCCCCCCCCGCAAAATGATCAACAAATCATGGGTCGAGCCTAACTGTGGGCCAGCCTAGATGGTCACGCTTGCGCAATATACATGAACGTGCTGCACACTGCACTAGGAGAAATATATAAATGTGCATTTTAATGTATTGTATAGCACACTGAGAAGAATTCGCTATAAAGCCACAGGGTTTGCAATTGTTTTGTAGGGCAACACCAATCCAATACATGTAAGTCACCAAAAGTGCACAGGAACATTAATGCTTTGCTATTAAAAATGCCATGCCACAATGAAAACATGTCCAACTGGCTGCACAATGTAGACCAGTGTAGACACGTAATAACATTACAGTAAAGCATGGCAGGCCACATTTAGACATACCTAGACTGGTTGCACCAAAATGCCAGTCAAAGTAATAACACTCATCAAGAAGAGAGCACACATTCAAGCCTGCGTCCCCGTGGCCTCTACCAACACGACCAAACTCTTTAAAATCTGCAGGGAACTGGTCAATCCTGTTGCGGTCTCTACCTCTCCTGTTCCCTCCAATGCCGTCTATAAGGCTCTGGCCTCTTCTCCGCTAAATCTCAGGACATCCTGTCCTCCATCTTCTCTTCCTCTTCCGGCCCCCTTTGGCAATCTGTACCTCTCCCCCTCCTTTTTCCTCTTTCTCTCCGACAACACCTGACGAGGTTTCTAGACAAGTCTGATCTAAAAGCGTCGTCCAAACAGGTGCTCCCCTGCTCCTCCAGAACCATCAAGGACCATATTGCCACCCTCGCTCCAGCCTTGGCCGATTTTTGTAATCACTCTTTAGCCACTGGAACGTTCCCCTCTCCCCTTAAGCACTCCCTTGTGCACCCAGTCCTCAAGAAGCCATCTGCTGATCCTACCTGCCCGGCAAACTACTGCCCAATCTCCTTCACCCCTTTCTTGGGCAAACTCTTGGAAAAGCTTGCCATCTCCCAGCTCACGCTCCATACTGAATCTGTTGGTTGTCTCCATGACCATCAGTCTGGCTTCAGAGATGCCAGAGACATGGAAACTGCTCTCCTGAACACCCATAAAGATCTGCTCTCTAACCTTTATTCCAGCATTCCTTCTGTCCTAACTCTCCTTCTTTCCTCTGCTTTTGACACAGTCAACAACACCATCCTGATCAATCGACTCCGTGAGAACCTGGGCATCGTGGATCAGGCCCTGGAGTGACTAACCTCCTTCCTCTTGGACTCCCCCCTCCCTCCCAGGTACAACCTGGTCCCAATCTCTCTGCCACCCCTCTCTACCTGTGGCGTTCCCCAGGGCTCTATACTCTCACCCTGGTTTTTCAACCTCTACTTGGCCCCTTTGGCCCACCTGATCTCTACCTTCTCCTCTTTGGCCCACCTGATCTCTACCTTCTCCTCCAACTTTGAGTTATGCGGATGACTCAGCTTTCCTTCAGGCTCCCCTCGGCCTCCTCTCCTCTCTCGCTCATTCCTGACAGTCTACCCTGCGCCTCCAACAATCTCTGCCTTAATACCAGTAAGACTGAGATCCTTCTCATTGGGACCCTGGCACCAGCTTTACCTCTCTCACTCTGGATGTCCGCCTTGGGCCCTCTTCCTTCACATTCCTGCGAGGCAAAACACTTTGGTGTCATCTCTATGCCACTCTCCCTTTCTCTCCTCACATCTCCGATGTCACCAAGAAGTTCCACTACCAGCTGCTCTTCCTCAAAGGGACTCTTCCCTTTCTCACTTTCCTCCAGAAGCTCACTGTCTCCAGAGCACTCGTTCTCTCTAGGCTGGACTACTGCAACAGCCTCTTTCTCATTCTGCCTTCCTCTACTCTCCGGCATCTGCAACTAATCCAGAACAGGACTGCAAGACTTATCCTTGGCTTCAAGCCCAGGGATCATATCTCTCCAGCCCTGAAATCTCTCCACTGGCTCCCAGTGGCTGCAAGGATCAAGTTCAAGACCCTTTGTGTTGTCCACAAGGCTTTCTGGGTCTGGGGCCTTCACTACATCCATCTATCTCTTCCAAAATACCTTCCTTCTCGAGCCCTTCGCTCAGCTACCTCCAACTTTCAAAGGGTTAGACGCTTCTCCAGGTAGAGAGTGGGGGTAGATCTCTCTTCTCTGCTGGTGCCATCTTCTGGAATGGCCTCCCTACCCTTTCAAACATGAGCCGGACCATCTGAAGTTTCGGAATCCGCTCAAAACCTTTTCTCCTCTGCTTTCTCTCCCTCCCTCCCTCCCCTGCTGACCTACCTGTCTGCTGTACCGACCGGTTGCTTGTATACCTTCAGAGTCTCTGAGTCCGGCTCTTTCTTGATCGGTCACCCTTGAACTGTCTCCGTCTCCGTGCCTACCATGCACTTAGGGGCTGCACTGTAACCCTGCAGCCCCTTGTTCGCCTTGCACTACCCAAAGCCGCGCTGCCCTGGCTGTGCTTACTCAGAGCATTGCAGCCATGTTTTCCCATCCCCTCCCCTCCCCTCTCCTCTCCTCTCCTCTCTCGTGCACTTCCCCCCCCCTCCCTTTCCTATTGCACCTCTCGTTCTCACAATGACACAAGGCCTAGTGACATGGTTTGTCTTGTCCTCCCTCTATCTTCCCTCCCTTGTCACGCATAGCAACACTTGTATACAGGCACGTTATCAATTACTTTTATCATATCATTTTATCACAGATGCCCAGAAAAATATACAATGCTGCAGTAAGAAATGGCTAGACTGGCAGCACCAAAATGCCAATCTAGCCAGGTAATTACACTTTTTCAGAAATTCCCAGTTAAAAGAAAGTCATACCAAACTGAGGTATGACTAGACTGGCTGCACCAAAATTCCTCTCTAGCCACTAATACCACATATCATGCCTGCTTAGCCTGGACATGGACAACCATTATGATTTATAGCACAACCCCGCCCCCCACACATCCCCTCTCCCTCCAATCCCCTACCCCAACCTCCAAAATCAGCTCCTTGGCCAAGAATTACCTCGACATCCCTCTTTCTTGTCCCAGAGTTACGTATGAGGCTCCTTGCCTCATGGGTAAGTACTGGTATGAGGAAGAGTGGGACTAGGAGTAATGAAGATTACAGGTAGCTAAGTCAGGCATTACCTCCTTGTACCTCTACCTCATCCCAGTACTTATGTATGAGGCAGTACTTGTGTACTCTGCCTCATACACAAGTACTGGGACGAGGAAGCATAGGGCTAGGAGTAATCAAGGCATTAAACACAAGTAGGGGCGCAACACCATTGAGTTGACTGGGCATCAGCACTCCCCTCCCCGCCCCGATTGACATTTTGGGCTATGTTGCCTTGACCTGGCTGGCCTTTAGAGCAGTTGCCGGAAAGAACAGGACACAGATGTTAAACGGCACCTGGGTTTTTGCTGTTAATAAGTTCCCAGCAATTACCAACGTAAAGCATTTCACTGCTAGTACTTGCATTCAAAAGCCACATTTTTTAGGCAATTGAAATCGCGATGTGGGTCTAGTACTTGCATGCCAGGGGAGTGATTGGAAGGGTAGAGAGGGATTAGGAGACTTAAAGGAGAGAGCTAACTGCTTGTAACATTGAAGCTGCACTAGAATAGTCTCATTAAAACACGTAAAGAAGTTAGATGCCCCCACACAAATAAGTTTCCCCCTCCCCACCACCCGTGAACTTAGTGCCTCTCCCACCATTTGAAGGGTTAGCCCCCCTGAAATGTTAGGCGTATAGCCCTCACCTGAGGAATGTGCAAACACTGCATTAACACCAATCATAGTTTCCTTGGTGTCAGTTGCAGTTTTATAGCATCCCTAACAAGCACCACCGCTCTATGCGAGACATACACTGCTTACCTTGTGGGATCTGCGTTGCCAAAGGAGAGGAAATGGTGAGAAAGTTCAGATCCTTACTGCCATAATGCACTGGCATCTGGCGACCCTTGCCAGGGTCCAAACAATTGCCATAGCACTGTGCCATGAAGAGGTCCAGGGGGTAGCCACGGTACATCAGGACACCTGTAAAAGAAAAGGACAGACTAAAGGAATTATGATTTAACGTGATGCGCCTGCTGCAATGATGCAATAGAAACATATATAAGGACCAAATGCTTTCTTGGTTTAGGAGAGAAAACCAGGGTGGTGATCAGTTTGACAAAGGAAGAAAATAGTTTGCCTGAAGCTTGAGACAATCCACAGCCATGAGGATTGAAATTTGACACAAATTAAGATGGCCTTTGGTAAACTGTGCACATGCTTGCTCTCACCATTGACTAGGATGCCGTCATATCCATAATCCAATCACCACCCTTGGATCGATTAGCAGAGGCCCCTTAGATTCAAAGCAATGTATTTATTTTGCCTGAACATTAATTTTCATGTTTTTCTAGATTAGCCTCTGACAACGTATTTGACCAGAAATAAATTACTGCATAGAGATGGATTAGAAATAACCTTTGATTGAAAATTATGTTTTTAAAATTAATTAACAATTTCTGAAGCATCCTAGCCCCAGTTTCACGGTCAATCCTAACCTATTCAAAAACACAGAAAATCAGTAACAAGTAGGAGGAATACAGTCCCCCCTCCCTCCATGGCACCCTTCTCCTGCACAGTCTCCGTCACCTCCCAAGTCCAAAAGTACACTTCCTGATTGCAGCACTTTTTCATCCTATGCCGCCTGATTTTTCCTCGCATGTACACATTGGGTGGGCCTGTCCTCCCCGAGTTCTGTGTGCTGCGCACAATTTAAGGCAGCAAATGGTTCAACCTTCCTAAAAGCCCCATGCAGAGGTACAGAGATCCCGAGCATGGGATGAGAAAACAACCATTAACAATATCTGGTTTTTAGAAGGTAGCCTTATTTTATTTCTTAAGTGGCTTTTTCTTGTAACGTTTTGTAAAAACAAATATTCAATTAGAATAAAAGATATAGAAAAAGAGTAAAGCATGGAAAGCACAGTCAAGCATCAGAGTTTTAACGTCACATAATTTCAATCAAAAACTTGGTAAGGAACTGTGTTATAGCAATAAGAAGGGTTTAAACAGTTTTCTGAGGCAATTTATCACAAGTCTGTAACTAATATGCAGAAACACCTTATGTTTAGCAAAAGCATGGAATAGAGGTATATGTTATATTACTTCATGTTGAAACATAACCTTTTAGTTACAATGCTGTCCAGTATTATATTTTGCAATTCAATTCTTTTGCATATAGTAGCCTGGATGGGTTGTTGTCATTTCTATGTAGAAATAGTTTTAATAATGGTGGCCAGCCACGGCTGGTCCAAGACCGAGAGAGACTGGTCCTGGCCAGCCACGGCTGGTCCAAGACCGAGGGAGACTGGTCCGATGTCTGTTTAAAGAATAAAGATAGTTCTGTGTGTTCCTCGAAGGTGGTCTTGCAATGGGGGACCACGGGGGACACTGACGTTTCGATTGGTATTTATTCTCAATCTTCTTCTGGGGCCTTAATTATGAAGGTCTCCCTGTACCCGGAAGCTGTGTGGAAACTCCTGTACTTCCAGTGGTCGATGGGGGTGCATGGTGCAGTTAGTGTCTTGCAGGAGTAGTCACTGCATAAACGTGGGAGACATCCATGTTCGTATCTGGTTGCCAGGTTCCAGTGTCTGGATCAAACCCTGAATGAAAAAAGGCTCGAGTACGGCATGGCTGCGTCCGCCGTCTCCGTGTAGCAATCGCAATGTGCTGCCAATAATAGCCTTCCTGTTCCTTAACCTTTGGGTGTCTCCTTCCAGTTTCAACAATAGCCTTCCAGCATCATATCCCCTTTCCCTGAAGCCCTGATCACCATCAGCAGCTAGGCCAGACCTCAATTCGATTCCCTTGCTCATTTCAGCTGTTCTTGACTTCTATTCAAGTAACCATGCCTCTTGACCGTCAGTAACTATTTCATGGTTAAATAAAAAAAACAACAAACAATTCAGAAATTCACAGAATGTCTAATGTACATTACTGTACTTTCAAAACTATGAATTTCAGTAAATGTATTTTGCTGTAAAAATAACAGTTCCCATTTTTAATTCTTTTGACTGTACAGTAGTGCAAATAAATAATGAGTTTATTGAATATAGATATAGCAAAAGCTTTGTATAACATTTCATAGAACAGTTTAAAATCCATTCAATATGTAAGCTAGACAAGTTAAAACATATCATTTACGAGCTGTTTAGAGTGTTTTTTTTCATTAAACATAGATGCTGTTATGGAAGACATTTAAAAATCTCTACGATATGCATATAAAATCTAACAGTAAAGTAAATTAAAATCATCACCCTGTAAAAATTCCAACCATAGGCAAGGAATATCTAGCACCTTAACAGCATTATTATGCGACTTAAAATATTTAATACAGAGACTGTTCAGACTTGCGCATTCAGTGATTAGATGGAACAATGTTTCTTCCAGAAGTTTGCTGCATAGTTTGCAATATTTGTAATTATATGTGGTATTGTTCATCCAACTTTTGGCGAGAGCGCAACTGATACGTTAAATTTAAGAAGAAGGTAAACCCGAAATATGTTTGGACTCTGATATGCCAATATATATTTTGCAATGGATTTACAAGCCCATCTGTATTGGCAATATTCAGTGGCAGATGTCAGGGTTTCTAGATATAGCATATTTTGAAGAAACGCAGTCTCAGTTAATTTTCTCTTGAGCCAATATTTGAGGTCACCTGGGACATACGGATTGCTTCCTTCATAAAGCCACAGACTATGAGTACGCTGCAAAGTACCGATTGTACCCAACGGTGTGGTAACATCCAGACTTAAGAAGGCCTGCATGCAAGGGACAATTATCGTATCAGTTGACACAGTGATCAAACGTTGGTAGAACATTACACATTGAGATAAATGTACATTCCAAATGCCCTTTAAGTTAAACTCAAGGTACAAATATTCGATACTTATGCATTTAGGAAGTCGAAATAGTCACCTCAGTAGTTTGGCTTCAAATCTAATGAGCTTTTTTAAATTTATGGCCCCAAATGACTACTGCGTAAGACAGCATTGCTATTATTTGAGTTGTACATAGATAGTAAGGCCGATGCACTGTAACCATTATTACGACCAATGAAAGCACTTAAGGTGTTCCCCGATGTCTCGCATTTCAATTTTGCCTCGGCCCAATGGCGGTCCCATTTAAGCTCATCGTCGATAATTACCCCTAGGTATTTGTAAGAGGATAGTTGCTCCAGTGGGGCGTCGGATAAGGACCAATGTGGACGTTTTGGCCTCAACTTCTGTGTGAAGACCATGATTTTACTTTTGGAATTGTTAATTGTAAGGCCATTATTGGATGCATAGATGGCTAATGCATTTAACATAAGTTGTAATCCAGTTGGGGTATAATTAAGAAGTAAAAGGTCATCGGCATATGCAAGCCACCCCAAAGCCACATTCCTAATTTTGATAGAGTTGGCAGCGTAGATGTTAAAGGAAGCAATCATATCGGCCAGATATAGGTTAAAAAGTGTCGCGGCTATCATGCATCCTTGTTTAACACCACATTTGGTGGGCATAGATATAGATAATTTACCCAATGCGTTAAGACGGACACCAACTGATGCGTCTGCATGAAGTAACATCGGCATACACAGCAAACCACTTGGGATCCCCCAGTCCACCACTTCGCACCATAGCTGATTTCTACATGCAGTGTCCAACGTGGCGGAAAAATCGATGAAAGCACAATAGACATATAGGTTCCGCCGCGTCCAAGAGTGTTCAATCACAGAGTTTAGAACGAGAAGATTATGTAGGGTGCTAGATTTGGATCTTAAACCAATCTGATTGGGAGGAAGAATCTGTGTGTTAATCCAAGCATTTAGTTCATGATGCAAAACTTTAGTAAAGACTTTAGATGTTGAGCCTAACATAGCGAGCATTCTGAAATTAGATGGAACATCCCAAGCTCCCTTTTTGTGCACAGTCAGAATGTTACTAGCTTTCCAGGAAGGTGGAAGAATTCCATATATGCCAATATGACAATATAATATGTGCAAGGCAGCACCCCATAACGGTGGATCACTTTTTATAACCAGATTGGATATACCATCAGGGCCAACAACGCAAGATGATTTTAGATTTTCGATAATGGCGATTTTTAAAATTGAGGCTTTACATTCCCATGATGAATCAGGGATCAGTGGGGCCGTAGCGACAGTTTCAATGCTGCCAAGAGTGGAGGCTATATGGTCCACCCATGACTCTTCATTGATGCAATTTATTGTCAAGTCTCTTTTTGTTTTTAGCTAACAGATGCCATATCGCGTTGCCATTACCTAGGTGGGATAGTCTGGCAATCTTTTGTCAAAGTTTTAACTCAATATCTTTTTTAATGGGATCTTAGCCAACGTTTATGGCCTTTTTTTAAGTCACGGATTTGTTCTGTTATCGATAACACCGTGGTCACCCCTATTTTGGAGTGGACTAACTTTAATATTTCGGCGTAATTTCCTCTTTTCAGATTGGATAACTGTCATTATCTTTGCGTATTGGTTGCAAAATATTGACTCTCTCCAAAACAGATTTGTATGAGCGTTGCTCTATGGTGGAGCTTTGAATATTGGTCTTAGTAGACGAAAAGTGCTCGATTAATTGAACACCTAAGTTAGGCCCAAAGGAGTACAATTGAATTAAGGAAGGTAGCAGTTCCCGGGCCATTGTTTTTGCTTGTTCAATATTATGACGTTTCTTTAGGATACGATTCTGTCCTTCATTGAACAGTATCTGACCATTTTTGTCATGAGATGGCAATATATGCTTTTTGTGCTTTGCATCAGTAAGGAGACATAGGGGCAGGTGATCGCTCTCCTCACGACACACAACTCCCATAACCCTAATTAGTGGCATGCCGACGGTGTTTGAAAAAAATGTAGTCAATGGTGACTGCAGATGAGCCCTCTACACGCGTGCGAGCCATATGTGGGTCGCTCACGGTGCTACCATTCAAACGTGTTATGTTATGAGATTGTAAGCGTCTGTGCCACTTTTTGCCTCGAGTGTTAGAAACATGTTTGATGGAGTTGGATTTCTGAAGGCCATCCACCAATTGCTCTACTGGGGCGATCTCACCTATTTTGCCATTAAAGTCGCCAAGGAGCCAAATTGGGAAGTTGTAGGAGTATTTTTTTTAGTGCGGCATCAATCCCTTTGATGTTTTTTTAAAAAAATTGACATTTTGGGTGGATCATAGACATTAATAATAATGATGCTAGTATCTGCTTTCATGATCTTGGCTATTAGAATATTTGGAGATGATGGGGATAATTTTTCTATTGTCCACGGGCTCAAAACTAATATAAGTAGCCCACCCTTTGGACGACCCAACAGACCTTTAGTTGCGACTTCATGGACTGTGGACCGGTTGTCTATAAATAAAAAGATTTGTGGCAATTTTCAATTGCTGAATTTAAACAACTCTTAAAAATGGCAGGCATTTGCATGTGCGTTTCAGAGCTTTTTCTTTTTTTTAAGCTGTGCAAAAGGTGCTTAGCCTGTCTGCAAAAATGTTAAGAGATATTTTCAATATGTATATAAGCTTTTTTTTATGACCATATTGTACAATATAAAATGGTCATGTGGTTTGCTTTTAAAACTTGGGAAACTTTAGGGATGAACCAATAAAAGTTCATCAAAAACAACAATTTAAAATGTTTTCTTTATATAAATAAGTACAAATTAAGCGAATGTACGTGTTAAAAATGTATTGTTTTAATAGTAGCAGAGGAGAGAGGTTTTAATTCGTGCATTTAATTGCAGGACTAGAACAAAATGTAGGCAACATAGCATCTTCCAGGGGCCATTATTTTCCACCATTGCCTCCAACTACTCTCCTCCTCCTACTTCTGCATCCGACTTAAACACTGATACAGCCCTCTCTAACTTTCACCGTTCCTTCTCCAACACCCTTGACATGCTTGCCCCGTCACGAGGGTCCGACTGAAGCCTGCCAAAAAGTGCAACTCTTGGTACAACTCCGATCTGGCTGCCCTTAAATGTAAGTGCAGAGCAGCGGAATGGAAACGGGGATCTTCAGGTGCACCCTCTGACAAACTGGCCTGCCGCCTTCTTCAAAGGCAATGTAGACTCTGCATCCGTTCCAAAAAAAGTCTACATTCAAGCCTGCATCTCTGCGGCATCTAACACGGCCACATTTTTGAAAATCTGCAAGGAACTGGCCAACCCTACTGCAGTCGCATCCTCTACTGCACCCACCCAGGCCCTTTGCTGGGCCCTGGCCACACATTTCACCACCAAAACACCCTGTCCACCCTCTCTTCTGCCCCCCCCAGACCTGCACCAATATCTCTTGTTGGGGCCCCCCCTTGGCTGCCCCCACCACTCCCCCGCTTCTCTCCTCACTCTCCCCTGTCACACCTGATGAGGTCTCTGAAAGAGGCTTTCATAGACCGGACTTGTCTAAACAGGTGGACCCATACCCCCCCCAAAATCACCAAGGGCAATATTGACACTCATCCAGCTTTGGCCGACCTCTGCAACCTCTCTTTCACACCTGGAGATTTCCTCTCAAGCAATCTTGGGCACTCCCTGCTCAAAAAACCCTCCACTAACCAGTCTATTCCAGCAAACTATCAGCCTATCTCCATCACCCCTTTCCCGGGAAAACTCCTGGAGAAGCTTGCTATCACTCAACTTAACCTCCACACTGAATCAGTTGGTTGTCTCCATGTCCATCAGTCTGGCTTTAGAGCATCCAGAGGCACGGAAACTGCTCTTCTGAACACCAGTGAAGACCTGCTCTCAAATCTTGACTCTTAACTCTCCTTCTGTCCTCATTCTTCTCGACCTCTATTCTGCTTTTGATAAAATAAACCACAACATCCTTATCACCCATCTCTGTGATACCCTTGGCATCACAGATCAGGCCCTGGTGTGGCTCGCCTCCTTTCTCTTTGACTGGCCCTGCCAGGAGGGCCTTGGGTCCTCTCTCCTCTATCACTCTCTCTACTTGTGGTGTCCCCTAGGGATATAACCTATCCCCCTGGTTCTTCAATATCTACATGGCCCCCTTGGCCCACAGAAACTCTACCTCTAACTTTCAGTGTTATGCGGATGACACTCCGCTCTTTCAGGCTCATCCTCAACTGTCTATCCGCAATTCAGTCTTGGCGCGCTGGTAAAAATCTCTGCCTGAATGCAAGTAAGACAGATCGTCCTCATTGGGACCCCTGCTCCAGATTTCCCACTCACATTGGCCAGCCTCCCTTGGCCCTGCGCCCTCACCTACCAATGAGCCAAATAATCTAGGGGTCATCTTCGACTCCACTCTCTTCTGCTCACATCTCAAACCTCTCCAAAAAGTCCCACTACCAACTGCACCTCCTCAGAGGTATTCCAACTTCCCACTTTCCCCAGAGGGTCACAACTTCTAAAGACCTGGTTCTCTCTAGGCCAGTACTTTTGCACTTGTCTCCGGGCCGCTGCACTATGTTCAGCATTACTGCACTTTCAGCTTACGCTCATGAGGGGCAACCACTTCTGCACTTAACCCAGGGCCCTGCTGGACTGGATTTATTTGTCCCCTCTAACCCCTCCCCCCCCCCCGGCCACCCCCTCCAAGTCAGTACGCATGCATAACCTAAAGTACTAGGGCTACTTAGTCTGTCCTGTCCACCCGCCTCCCCCACCCCCCATTTCTTTGTCCCCCTCCGCCTAGCTTGGTCGCAACTAACACTTCATGTGCTTGTACTAGGAGAAATGCCATCAGGCCTAGTATGCTATTTTTTCTTTTACATCATTCGGAACCTTCAAGGCCTAAGAATGATTGCTATATTCCCTTGTTCCTGCCTTGAAGCGCTTTGAAGCAATCCACCTGTGTAAAAGCGCTGTATAAACAATTACAATTTACATTTTCGACTAGTTAATAAGGACCAGTTCTGACAATCAAATGAGGAAATGTGCGGAAATGTGATTCGAAGATTATGGAGATGTAACAGTCTCACTTCAACTGGAGATCCAAAGTAGACCATGGGCTGCAGATGAGGTAACAAACATGCACGCTACAACTGTACCACTGAAGTGATCAACCATGTCTATGGTCCAAGCCTAGTTTCAGTTACCTGCTTCCCTGTACTGTCCAAAGACCAGGTCTGCGTCACTCAGAGCTGCAGCACTGCCAACATGGGTGCCCTCTTCCCCGTAGTTGGTCATGTAGAATGAGATTCGACCCTGAAAAAAGAAAACGCCATTCTTAGATTACGTATCAACCTGTGATGGTCCCACAAAGGCATAGATCACTTGCCATTTGGGTTAAGGTCCCAAACTGGAGGAATCTCCAGAAAAGCCATGCCAGATCACAGACACCTAGTCTGCTCTGTTTTGAATCTCTCAGGCTCATGTTATTTATCCGCTTGTCCTTGATGATGCCCAATACACATTCCTATTTTGCAACTTGGTAAAAAAGCAAAATGTTGTAGCATTATCCACACAAGCACTGGCAAAGTCAATAGTACTGTATTGTAGGTTATCAGCTTTTGAATTGGACATGGGCAAACCTAACCTGACTTAAGGCAGTAAGAACATGTTTAAGGAGCAGGCCAGCAAGGAAGCACCAAGATCAGGGCACTGCCACTCATGTAATTTTAAGGCATCTGATTTTCAAACTATGCGCAAAAGGACCACCTCCTCACTCAAGAACCCATCACAACAGCCATTAAGACTGTTCAGGAGCCATATAACAGTAGGTGGGTCGATTTCTAGCCCTTAACTTCCAGTTGCAGGAATATTAAGAAAGGTTTGAGGGGGCCATCTCTCTCAACAGAAGCCCCTCCCTTGCTGGTGCAGATTAAATTAACCCGGTTTCCTTTATTGGTACAACAGTTTCTTATAGATTTCTAGCATGGTGAGGGAACTGTAAGCTCAGCAAGCACAACAATGTGGGGGCATGCGATTCATGTGCAGTACATGTAAATTAATCATTTTGTGCTTTTAGCTATATCCATTAGACTATTGAGGTATGGTAGTAAAGAAGGCTCTTGAGGAATAATAGAAAGCTACAGTCAAAAGATTAATAGCAAAAATGTCATATGGGACGAAATCCACATCGGCAAGGAGAGAGGTAATAACCAGAAACCCGAGGAGTTAGGAGGGCTTTAAGTGGGTCGGGCCAGTGGTTGAAGTGAGCGGGAAAGGCTGGGAGAGGCGTTCCAATACTTTTACAGTTCTAGTACTTTTTCCACACCTCCACTGTAACACCCAATAGCAGTTTCAGTTAGAATTAGATCGGTTTTAACTCAAATGGATGTCAACTAGCATGGCTGCAACCCTTGAAAAACGTGTTGCACGTTTCGCCCTTCCAGCATACTCCGTCGCCTGCTGGGGTCACAGCTCCACTACTTTTCTTTGGATACACTTCTACCACTGGTCGGAGCTAGTTGGGCCCCACCGCCAACTAGCCCCAGACACGCCAACACCTCAGGCAGCCTGTTTAGTCGAAGCGATGTATGATTACACAGGCTGCCTGCAGGTGTCAGCACTTCAGAATAGAAAAATAAAAAAAGGCCTGCAGACAGCCGGTGTAATCGTGCAGCCATGGCTTCGGCTACACAGGCTGCATGATGACTCTGTACTCAATAGGAGAGCCGGGCCCTCCAGCCTGCCTCCTGTTTCTGAGTACAGACTAATCACGCAGCAGACAGACCTTTCATTCAAAGAGCCTATGGTTTTTAACCACGCAATTCCTTGAATGAAAGGGCTTCATGCTGCGTCTGAGGGGGAGCTGGTGTCACACCTTTATTGCGCCCACCCCCTGGTTTGTTTAAATCAAGGGCCTGGGTGCACCAAAGGGAATCCCCTCACAGCGAAGACCCTGTGAAACCAGCCCAACTGTGACAAGTCTACACAGACCAAGAAGAATCCTAACCCACGACTACATACTCAACCTGAGAAGATGAGGCTCAAGCCTCGATATCCAGAAATCACAGCTGATGGATAAAATCTATCAGCAGGAAAAAAGACTAAAGGGAATAGTGCCAGCCCCCTCAAACCCAAGCGAGGGGGGGGCGGATCTCTCGATAGAGGAGTGGCCCAAATACACACACACACACACACTTGGGCCACGCCCCTTAATGAGGGTTCCCCCTCGATTTAGCATCTCACTTAAAAGAACTGGGAGTTAGTGAAGATATACAGCAAGCAAGAGAATGGAACAGAGAGCAGGATACGAGCAAGAAAAAGTTAAAGATATGAAGGCAAGAGATAACACCTTCTAGTCTCTGTAGCCGGTCAGTCTCCATGGCATGACGAGCCACAAGGAGAGGGAGCTGTGTAATGGATGACAAGTGTCCATTTACCATACTTCCGTGACCTGGGTGAATGACAATGGATCTGTGCTTTCACAGGTTAGGCTGCATGGGCTGCAGTGTGGTGCCCAGTGGCTGTAGCAGGAGAGGGTCTGTTGCTAGTGGACTGAAGAGTGATGACCGGTACAACCAATCACAGTGTTGACAGATCCAACAGGAGCACTGACAATTGGGGTCTCGAAGAGAAGTTGACCTGTCGTTGTGTAGAGGAAACAGATTTCAGCTAATGGACATTTTTAAAACGTGTTTTAGAACTTGGGCTCCCTCATTGAGGGAGTTCCTGGGGCTCTCTACCCATAAGAGGGGCTACTAGCAAACAATCTAGATTAGCAGAATGTTGTGGTTCAGGGCCTTCTGATGCAAGCCACTCAAAACAGAGACTACTTATGGGCAAACCAAAGTATATCACATGGCGAAGTAAGGAACAAAGGTTATTGACCCGACATACCTGCCACTGGTAGGATGACAGAGGTTGCAATGTAGGCACAGAGCAAAGAGCGGCGAGAGCAACTTTATCCCACAATGCCATGAATCTGTATGAAGTACTAATCAGAGGCTGGGTGTTAGGGCACAATTTGACTGAAGAGCCCAAATTTCATTTTTTCTTCTTGCTTTTAAGACCAGACCACTTCTTGTGGTCTTCTACTGAAGTCCCCCTAGCAAAGCAACCATTGAGTGTATGGTTTTATAGTAGTCAATACGGCTCCTAAGATTGGGGTGCTTTAAATGCACCCCTTTTGGGCATCGGAGTGATTAGGGCACCTTGCAATGGTTTCTAGTAAGTAGGCTGGTTGAAGCTGTAATTTAATTTTGGCTTTGCTGGGACCATTCCTGTGCCATTTTACTGCTGTCTTCCTCAAATAACAGCATGATTGTGCACATTGAGATAGGAATCTGCCATTGTACAGAAGGGTTGCAGGACACCACTACCCAATCTCTGCTCTTCGACTGGACTGTCCTAGGTCAAATTCACAGTGTTTCGATCATAAAAAAATTTTCTGTGTATTGCCTGTCCCTCAAGCCATCAAACTCTGCCTTGTTATGTTTCTCGGCCTTTTCGCGAGCGAACCTTGCAGGTTTTTACTCCAGGATGCTGGGTCCTGCTCCAGCGAAGGCAGATTTTCATCTTGTTGTTGATGGGGGTTCAGGTATCTGGGTATTCTGATCCTCGTCACCCAAGTAGATCTTCTACTGATTGGGTTTTTACACCGTTCCTGAGCCATCTATGGGGGAACTGCCACAGTGCGCAACTGCCTCTGCGTTGGTGGGCTATTTCGGATACTCGCCTTCATGGGTCCCTGTAGTCCATGGTCAAAGGTTTATGCAGCCCTCTCCTTCAACCACGTTTTGCATTTAACTTGCAATGGCCTGAATCCTATTATGCTGCCTTTTCGCCCGAGGCTCTTCATTCACAAACTATGGACTGAATTCTTCTTGATGGTCTCACCTGGCATTACCCGATGGTAGGTTGCTGCCATGTGGAGATTAGGGACGTACCAGCCTTTACCCCATAACCACACCTGCCAAACTTTGTCCTACTGATTCCTATGGAGACCTCTCACACTTACCTGAAACACTTTAAAAGTGACTTTGAAGGTCATTACCTGCACATGGATGTTTTTCCACAGACGCCCTTGAGTTCAGGTCGTTTTCAGGACAAAGACTAGCCTTAACATGTGCCACTGATTCCTTTTGTTTTTTAATACTTTATTTACGCTTGGCAGAGAGACAAATGCATGGATAAGTTAATCAAATTGGACCATAAAGTGGTCAACGATACATATCATGCTTGAGCTCCTACAGCATGTAAATGTCATTGAACTGGGACGTAGATTCAGTAGACTGGCATTTTAAGACTTAAGACAATACAGCCATGACAACTGGGAGTGCACTTATGGCAACTGCATTTGGGCTAAATACACATGGTAATCGCCGTTATGGGAGTTGTCCTAAAGTCCTATGGCAGTAAGACTTAAGTGAGCTATCTCAGTGTTTTGTATATTCCCCCAACTCTTAGTATCAGTCTGTACTAGCTCAGGGACTTGGTATAGTGGCAGAGCAGTCAGGCTTATCTTAAGAGGAACATGGGAGCTGTAGAGTACACTGAATCTTAGCTAGACAGGCACAACAAAAGAAGCACTTGCACATATTTATATAAAAAGTATATATTTACATCAGAATCACTTTAAATACTACAGACGCTTACTTTGAACACTTGATAATACACTTAAAATGGCACTTTCACTTGCGTTTGTTCGCGGTTACATGTGTAGCAATATTAGAAAAGGAAAAGACAAGGTCATCGTATTATCGGCTATGATATGATATAGGATAGGTTATTTATAACATGCTTAAAACCCAGAGGTTTCTAAGCGCGGACCCGGGGATCGAACTCTGTGGTGCTCCGTGTCGTCTTGCTTTCAAGGCGAGCATGTTGCCACTGAGCTATCCTCCCGAGACAAATTATTGTGCACTCACGCGGTTTATACAGTAATACATGTACTCTGCAGACACATATTAAAGTCTCTTAAAGGGAGGATAATGGTTAGTGTAGCACGAGCTTAGTTCAATGCTCTAGATACGGTTTCTTCAACTAGTGTTAGGCAAGATTGTATGCAGTACCCTGCTGGAGACTGCACCAGCTGTGTCCTCTTGGCAATAGTTAACCCAAACTTTGGTATAAGTCCATACTTCACAAGTTGGTAGAGTGATTAAGCAGCCAGGCTTATCTCCATGAGGGGCCAATGGGAGCTGTAGAGTTGCAATAGAGTTTCACAGTGACAAGTATCCAAATAACACTTACACTCAAGGTTTCTTGATTAAACAATTATTTATTAATTTAAGTCAGTTTTAAAATAAATAAGCCTTCTAAAGAAGGCACCAAATATGTAACACTTTATACTTCAAAATACACACTCTGTTTCAATAAATCTGTAGATGACCTTTTGGGATGGCACACAGGCTCTTCCTACACCCTGAGGTGACTTCAATTACTACGAAACTGTGGACATTGATATATCACTGGTACATTTCGAGCAATACTGAGTTTGGTGTCAAAAAGGAAAGAGTTAGGTAAGGAAACCATGGTTAACAAGTTTCTGAAACCGATGAGCACTCTTAAATCCCTCAATGCTATGTAGATTAACCCTTTCCCAGCTATACAAGTAAAGAACGTATGACTTTTGGAGGGACAGATCAAAACACAAAGTCAGAGGTTAGAAGAGTCTTCAGGGAGCCAGGACAGCCAAAGTCAATTGAGCAAAGTCTAGGGGAGCTGAGCTACTTCTCGAAGAAGTAAAAAGTCTTGCACAATGTTATAGAGAGTTTTGTAGAAAAAGAAAACACTGTTGGGCCACAAGCTGGGAGGCTTGTGACAGGCAAAGTAGCAAGCAACTCTGTAAAAGACAGCAAATGCAAGCCTCAACAGAGTAAGCAAGCTAAACAACAAAAGGTAAGTACCCTTAGTTCACAGTACCTTAGGTCTGAAGAAATTGGTTCCAGCTGGCTTCTGTCCCTGTTGTAGTATGGCAGATCCTGTTGTTCCTGGGCCTCAGTCGTGGGGACAAGAGGGAGGATGTCTGGGGACTCCTGCACTATGACTCGCAGGTCGGTGGCAGCAATGGGTAAAATTCAGATCAGTGGGACGTTGCGGTTTCGACTTCTCGCGAATAGCACCATTGTGGTTCTTGGACACTTTGTGAGCTTTCCTTGCTTCTGGGGTCCAGCACTCTTGAGGTGGCTCAGGCTCGGCCAGCCCTGCTTCGAGGCAGTCCGGAGGATCGTCCTGGAGCTCGGGTCTGGCCTAAAAATTATGCACTCTATTCTGGTGTTCCTGTCCCTGGCACTCGGTTCCTGCAGCAGCAATGTAAGTACAACCAGCAGAGAGAGCGTTTCCAGTCGAGTTCGTCTTGGGGTCGATTGGTCCCACCAACCCAAGGGGAGAAGTCATCCTTTGCAGGGCTTTTCCAGTCGAGGCGAATTCGGAGCTTCAGCACTGCAGCAGGGCCTCACCAGGCAAACCAACAGTCCAGGAGTTGCAGCAAGCGTCTCTCAAGTTCTTCTTCAGATTCCTTAATTCAGTGGCCGACTGCCTTCCTTGCAAAAGACCTCGCTTTTATGAAAGTCTCTCCCATTCATTTGCAGCCTTGCTGTCACTCACACAGCAAGGTGGCTGTCCTCCAAAGACAGCCAACCGGCCAACCACCTTTGGGTGCATTCCTGTAACCTAAGACTAAGCACAGGGAGTTTTGGGAACCTTCCTCGCTTCTTGCCCTGCCCGACACGCTGGAGCCAGAGGCAGGCTTCAGCCCTGCCAAAGACAAAACGAACAAAGGGACCAAAACTGGTTTGGCGTGCAGAGTAAATCTCAAGAAGGACCTTTACAAAAAGAAATGGTGAAAAAAGAAAACTGGGGCCATTTTGACAAAATGGGCACCCATGGGTGCCATACTGCAGCTGCGAACCCAGTTCGCGCTAAAAACACACACTGGTAGGAAAAAGTAAACCACTGCCACCAGCCATTAATTGTAGAAAGGGTAACAAATGAGAAAGTAGACAAAGGGGATACTAAGTAACCCCTCCAGCACTCAAGATAGTGTGCACTGGGTCTACAAAGTTGGAGAGAGAGATTGCAGAGGAGTGTGTGCTGGAACTGTATAAAAGGTGAGGCTTCTGGAGTGAAAAGCAAGTCGACCACTGGAAGCTGAAGTAACCGAACATGACCAGAGACGCCTGCAGACCCTGTGCAACACCGTGAAATGGCCACTGCTGTCCTGACCCCATTTACTGTGCGACAGAGGAGCTCCGAAGATGACGACTCCTTCCTTTTGGCTGGTGGAAACAACCAGTCCCAAGACAAACTTTGAAATGAGCCATCTCCTGAGGTCCTCAGAGTCTCCTAGAGCTCCTCCTTTGGGAAATTCCCTGGAATAGTACAGTGTGCACTTCCGGTTGACACTGGTAGCAAACAGATCCACTCGAGGGGTTGCCCAAAGGGCGAAGATCTCTTGAAGGACTTCCTGAGCTAGTTCCCACTCATGGGAGACTATGCTCTGCCTACTCAGAGCGTCCCCCACTGCCACCGTGTTCTCCTCTCTGGCTAGGATAACTGCTTATAGGGAGATTCTTTCTTGAATTGCCCAGAACCAGAGCTGTATTGTCTCTCTGCACAGTGGTAGTGACCCTACACGTACAGAGGGCAGAAAAGCCTTCAGCGTAAGTTATTGTTTTCAGCTCCAAAAGAATGATGTGTAGTTTGGACTTTGATGGAGACCAATGACTGCTGATAGTCAAATTGTTGGCATGGGCTCCCCACCCAGTCAGTGAGGTGTCCGTTACTACCTTTCTCTCCGGCCATGGTTGCCAAAAAGGTTCTCCCTTCAAAATATTGTCCTCGCAGGCCCACCACAGGAGATCCTGTGTGACCCTGTTTGGAACATGAAGTAGGTCTGACATGTTGCCCGAGAATTGAGATCATTGAAAGGATCTCATTCTTAGACAAGCCTCTGGCACCAGGAAAATGCAGGATGCCATGAGGCTGAGCAACCTCAAAAAGTCAGGCCGGGAAACGCTGGGACCTCACATTTGTTGACCATCTGCAGAATGTATTGAGCCCTCACTTCGGGTGGTGAGGTCTTTCCCAGGGATGTATCCAGTACCACCCAGATGAATTGGATCTTTTGAAATGGTATCATGTGGGACTTCTTGTAATTACGGGAGAAGCCCAGTCTGTGGACAGAGTGGCAGGTCACGCATGGATGATCCAGGGTTTGTTCGGGAGAACATGCCCTGATCAGCCAATCGTCCAGGTAGGGGGTAGATGGGAATCCGCCCCTCATGAGACTCGCTGCCACCACTGCCATCAGTTTGGTGAAAACCCTTGGGGCTGAGGTCAGCCCGAAAGGCAGAACTCGAAACTGATAATGAGAACCGCCAACAGCGAACCTCGTGCATTTTCTATGCTTGAGATGGATAGGCACATGAAAATAAGCATCCTGAAGGTCCAATGACACCATCCTATCCCGGAGAAGGAGAGGCTCAAGGATCTAAGAAAGTTTGACCATCTTGAACTTGTCCTTCCTGAGGAACTTTTTCAAGTATCTCAAGTCCAAGATGGGTCTCAGTCCTCTGTCCTTCTCGGGGATCAGGAACTATGGAGAATAGCATCCTTTGTTTCTCTCGGTTACAGATACTGGTTCTATAGTACCTTTCTCTAGGAGGGTGAACATTTCCTGCACATGGAACTGATCTGGAACCTTTAACACATGGCTCCCCAGTGGATGATTCCGAGGTCTCCGAATGAAGGGGAGGCAGTAACCTTGGCTACGGTTTGTAATGCCCAAGCATCTGAAGTAATACCCTGAGATTCTTTCAGATGCTGAGACAGTCTGCCTCCCACTGGGGTGTCGTGAGTCAAGAGAAGTTTTCAGGTGGCTGAAGCAGTAGCTGATGGTAAAGATTCTGCTGCTTGGGCGGGCTTTGCACCTCTCCCTTGTCCACCACGAGGGAATCTTCTTTGGCCTCTTTGACTAGTCATTCCTCTCATTCTTCCAACTGAGGAGCAGTAGCAAAAGGATCTACCCCTCCAAGACGTTCCACTTGAGTGAAAGGGCTGAGGCTGCCTAAAAGCGGCACCTAGAGACTTGGCTGCTGCCAAGGAGGTCTGCAGCTTCAAGGCTTTAGTCAGCCTTGCTGCCAAAAAGAAGAGATCTGACAAAAGGCATATTTAGGAGTCTAGACTGCACCTCTGGTGCAAATCCAGGCTTCCTTAACCACGCAAACCTGCGTACCACGGTGCTTGCCACCATGGCTCTGCTGTTGCTGTCAGCAGAATCATAACCAGACTGAAGAGACTCACACAAGGCCCCTTTGCCGTCTTTTACAATGGGCCAATAAACAAACAGTCTCATTCCTCCCCTTCTGGAATATGTTCAGCTGCCATGAATATACAGTACCATATAGTGTAAGTGAATTCCGCAAGGGCACATATAGAGTTGGTGGATTTGACAGCCATGCTCCCAGCAGAAAACACTTTCCTTGACCAAGCGTCTATACGTTATCATCCCGATCTGGTGGGATGGTCGGATAGGTATCCTGCTTGGAGGTAATGGGTGCTGCTTGCACCACTAGACTTTCTGGGGTAGGATGTTTTCACAAGTAGCTGCTTGACGGACAACATTTTTTTGTCAAGTTTTTATCGACTGCCGGACTGGATTCCGGTGCTTCCCAATTAGCACTTCCTCTCTTTTGTAGAGAGGCATGAAAGGGTAGAATATGATCCCTTTGAGAACCTTTGTCCAGGATGTCTCTGAGGTCATCCTGTTCGAATGGGAGGGCAGGCCTGCTCCATCCCAGATAATCAACTATCTTTAATTGCCTGCAAGAGGCATCTGCATGCTCATCTGATTCTGGCTTAACAAAATCCAACTTTAGTGAAGTGTTCACTCCACTAGACGTCTGTAAATGTTCATGCAGGTCCTGTAAACTGGATTCTTCTGATATGAAGCCATCAGGGACATTTGGAGTGCCACACTGCAATCCAAAGAGTGCATCATTATCATCAGATGGTTCATTGTACTCATAAATGGAAGTGAGTGACTTAAAGAAATCCTTCCTAGCCGAAGTAGTGAAGGTTTTCTCAATTACTGGCAAAGGTGTCGATGGCTTCGAAGGTTTTGAGCCAGATGCCAATGGAGTCGATGTCTTCGATCGAGACGTCTTAGACGTCAACGGCACCGTTGGCGATTACTTCGGCTGGTCCTTGAACTTTGTCCATGACGTACTTCGATGGCTCGAAGGATTCCTCCGACTTTCCATCGTGTCGAGGCCTCTACCGCTCTCGATGGGAATCTGGCCTTCATCCCAGGCTAGAGGGTGTGCAGCATTTGGCTCAAGCCCTTTCCTTACCGGCTCCAGAAGGCGCGGTAGGAGCATGGCCTACTTGCTTTCGAAGGCTTCTGGCTCTCAAATGTATTTCCTGCCTAAATGATTCCCATTCAGCCTGAGTAATCTCTGGGAATTAATCGGACGAGGCTGACAAAGTAGGTGATTTGGGATGCCTTTTCTTTGATTTCCTCGACAATGACGAGGAGTGGTGGGAGCCACTCTGTGACCTTGACCTTTTAATCTTCTTAGATAGAGGCGAGTAGTCTCTTGTTTCGTTAGAAGACATTTTTTCGACGAGATAGTCGAAGGGGATTCTTTGGGGATTCTACCAACCACCAATTTGCCTTTATGCTCCTTCAGAGTTTTCCAGTCATCGATGGACACTTCGGACAGGCCGAGGTCTTATGTTCCACACGGAGACAGCACAAGCATACTCGATGTGGGTCCATCAGCGACACCTTGGAGTCGCAGTCTAGGAATTTTTTAAAACCTGGTTGTCGGGGTGGTCGGAGCCAAAGACAAAGACATTTTTTGATAATACTTGAAGAAATATCTGAAGCGTGCAGTAGTTCACAAAGCGAAAACTTACTCAGAAAAACAGAACTGAAGCCAACTGGCGCTACGAGTGCTATATACACTTTAGGTGACATCCTCGAGATGGAGCCCCTCGAGGGACATCAAGTCGACAATCAATGCACAGCGCCCTCGGACGAAAAATCTTTTCGAAGCAGCTCAAGCTGGATATACTGACCTCCCCCTCCCAGATCGGCAGAAGCGCTAAACAAAGAACAACCACGCTAGTAATGGCAAATAAAAGAAGGGGGGCACCAAGTTGGTATTTGGGTGCCCCCATTGTGCACTACCGCGGCTATGGACATAATCTGCGGTATAAAAAATGCACAATAGTTGGTAGAACACGTCCACTGCCACCAGCAATAACTAAGTGATTGTGTGTCTAAAAAGTCACAGGAGCAGAGAGAAGGGGGATACTAGGTATCCCTTTGGCAATCCACTGAAGGTGGTGTGTGCCAATCTCTCAGACTATAGAGTTTAGGGGGAGATACCAAGTATCACTCTAGTTACTGGAGGATACAGAAAAGGAATATTAAAAAGGAAAACCCTAAAGGGTCCCCAGAAACACTGTCCATAAGGAACTGTGTGCTGCAGTTGTAAAAACACAGATGCCTTTAAGAGCTATGGAGCAGATAGACTTCATAGTACACGTAGAATACAAAGAATATAGTTCCAAAAGACAGAGCCCACAAGAGGAGGAGTGGAAAAGGCTCCACTCATTCAAGATTGAAAGAAAAAGGTCCAGAAGTACAGCAAAAGTGCTGGGGGGTCTCACTAGGAGAGGGGATGAAGCATAACAATTATAAATCTCCTCAACAATCACACCATACATCTCGGCTTAGACGTGCTTGACAATGTAACTTTATAAAAGTCTTCACAATTCTCAGCCCATGGCAGTGCTGCCAGCCAGTCTTTTCCCAGCGGGAGACGGATGTCCATCCATTTCTTCAATGTACACTGCTTGTCGATGAGGCATTCCATGTTTAGGAAGGTTCTGAGCCTCCTCTCCGGACGTCCCTTCATGACCCAAATAGCGCACTCATGGGCGATTGAGTCAAAGTGCAGTTCACCACTGCAGAGTATCCAACACATGACCCCAAAGGCCACACTGTTTGCCATAATTCCACAACATGTGCAAGTGATTTTCACTCTTGCATCTTGGGGATCTACCATCCATGTCTGGGTCGATTTTTTAAAGTTTGTTAAATATCTTTTATTGGATCAATTTAAATACAGTATTCAACTACACAGATTTGGACAAGGAGCACATCCTATCCCATTGCTCTTCGAATAGGTCTGTCCCCATATCCTCTGCCACTGCTGTCTCACGTTAGATATCTGTACTTCTGCCTTACCCATATCCATCCTATACAGTGAAGCCAGTATCCTGCGACTATGAGAAGAATTTTAGATTTACACAAGTAGCTAATTTTCTAGGGGTTCTATGGGGCGACCTTCCCACCCTTTGGAGGCCATGGCTTTCAGTCTGTAAACTTGCAGAATCTCTGTTGTCATACCACCCCCCGTCTTGGTTTGCACGTTTGCATAGTAAGGAACCTCCCCCTCTGGGAATAGGTCCCCTAAAACCCGGTATCCCAACTTTTCCCAATGTGTGCTAGAAGGGTTGCAAGTGTTGCATTGTTTTGGTTATAAACCTGTACTCATAAAAACAAAAAAAGGGGTTGAGAAAGACCTTTTCTCTCCCAAAAACTAACAGAATGCTAGGCTGGCTGAATGAGTGTCTCAAGTTTCTATTTGCACATTTTAGAACCAGCAGAATAAGTGAAAATACCAAGAGTTTTCAATTAGTTTCCTACACTACAGTAACTGGGAAAAATAATTTCAAGGTGCAAGCTAAAGTCAGCCATAAAAAGACTCACTACCTCCAGGCTATGGATACATACGAGCACAACATTTCTTACTCACCAAGAGTCAATCATCACTAGCCAACGGCTAGTGGCGAGTGCATATTTTGTGCCTTATATGTACACACATGCAAACAAGCTAGCCACTGAATTACACCTTCTCCCTCACCCATGAATAGATATACCAAGTTTACTTTTATGACAAAAGCAAGTTATAAGTGGCAAATTAATTTTACATCTGTAAATTCTGCTGGGTAAAATACTGTAGATTTGTTTTTAATTCCCTCTATCGCCACCCCCCTCATTCCCCTCCCCCCGACCCCGTTACTTCAAAACCTCCTGAAATTTGACATCACTAGTTATAAATCAGTGCTTCATTTGTTACAAATGATTTGCTCGCCTACGGTCCTCCAAATGGTCTCACCGAGCAGTCAGCTGGAAGGTGGCGGGCCAAGAGCTTGGTTGAAGAATCTTCCTGGCTTTGAGAAGTGGGCATCTTTCCTAGCACTGCTAATGGGCTGGCATTGTCAAGTATATTCTTTGGTCAATGATCAGAAAGCTTACTGTACTGGCCCATATTCTTAGTGTGCATGTTAAGCTGCTGAAACTTTACCCTCTGCCACCAGTTTGTGATGCTTCTGGGGCTACTGGGGAAGATCAATGGAAGTGGAGGGTGGTATGGGAGCAGGTGCAGTGCCTTCAATTTAGCCACTATTGGCAGTCTTTGCTGCAAAGTAACAGAAATGTGATTGATTAGCGGTCTTGTGTCTCTGCTCAGACTTTGTTTTACAAACATGTATTGAGTGAGACGACACTGTGCAGGCTGAAACTGTCCTGGAGAGCCACACGGCACCCAAGCCCGAAGGATACTGGTGCAGATCCTTGGTATTGCTCCCAGAGTTGGGTCACGGCAGACCCTTGGCACAAGTGCAAGTTACTGGAGTGTTCAAGAAACCCTATCCAGTCTTTTGGAGTCACATCATCTGGGTGCCTGAGAACATAAAGGTTGATTTTTACGTACTCTTGTTGTCAATGAAAAACCTCAATTAAAGTGTGTCAATGAGTGCAGAGTTCTGCCAAAAAATGTTCAGTCATACAAATCATGTAACAGGAAAAGGGGGATGGGTATGTCCAGGAAGGACACAATGCTATACCAGATAGGGATATGGGAGGTTCATTCAGTCTGAGCAATCCCCTTCCTATTGTGGGTTCTGGTTATTCATACACTTAGCTGGATGCAAGGATCTTCTGCACACCAACATCTTTGTGTTTATTCCAGGTCCTCAGACAGGGGAAAGCTATCCAGGTAACAGGTGTAAAAGGTGAGGACACTACGACCGCAAATAAAGGAGGCCTTCTGGGAGAGCAGCAGACACAGGGACAGGAGGTGGTTAAGGGAACAAGACCAGTGTAATGAAAACAGTATCAGAAGACAAAGCTGGGAAGGAGGTAGTTTTCTCAACACAAACACTAGTAGAGGAAGGCGGGGGACAACTTTAGAGGGATTATCGGCTTCAACATGAGATTGCATTTTAAAAGAGGGCAATGCCTGCGAGGTATATATGGGTGTTGGGGAGAATTCTCATTTCTGTGCTAATTCCCTTCATCAGGTACCCCCAGCTCTTTTGCTGGACTTTAGGACTTTTTAATTTTATCACTGAGTGAGTGAGCCCTTTTTCTCACTCTCTCATGTGTTTTGCCCGATTTGGATTATGCGTTTCCTTTGTTTTTAGAGTCTGACAACTCCATAGGCATCTACTTTTTGTATGGTGACACAGCACCCTCAGTGCAGTGTCACAGAGAAATCCTTTAGATTTCTCACACGGTTTAAATACCTTTACAGTTCCCAAGAATAGTAAAGCGAAATTGACTTTACTTCCCTTTTCTCTTTGTAGATCCAGAACACCCCATTTTATGTGGAGTGATGGGGGGAGGTGGGGGGGTTACTTAGTAGCGCCCATTCCTAACTACTCATATAAAAAATGTTGTTCCCCTCACTACTTTAATTGGCTGGTGGCAGTGGTTTAATTTTCCTACCTTTGTGTTTTACTACCGTCGGCTGAATCCTCAGCTGCAGTATAGCACCCATGGGTGACCATTGTGTAAAAATGGCCCGGGTCTTTTTCTGCCATTTTCCGTTTGCGGGGTCTTTCTTGTGTTTTACTCTGCGCACCAAGTAAGGTTTGAGCCCTTTGTTCATTTTGCCTTTGGCGGGATTCAGTACTGAAACCCGCTTCTGGCTCCAGTGTGTCTAAGTGCAGGAAGTGAGAAAGGTGCCCGAAACTCTTTCCTTTGTCTCTAGGGAAACCTGAATGCACCCAGTCCCGATTGGCTGTCTGGCTGTCCTTGCAGGACAGCCACCCTGCTGTTTGAGTGACAGCTAGGCTGTGCATGAATGAGAGAAACCTGCTTAAAAGGCGAGGATTCTTGGACTGAACACAGAAACAACCACTGGGAAGAACAACCCGAAGAAGCTGAACAAAGCTTGCTGCATCCTCCTGGACCGCTGAACTGCCCGGTGAAGCCCTGATGCTGTGCTGAAACTCCGAGACGTACTCCACTGGAGCCTCTTCCCAGACTGGCTGTACTTCTTTGCTGCTGCAGGAACCGAATGCCAGGGGTCAAGAAATCCATAGTCTAGTGCAACGTCTGTGATCCAGCTAAAAGCTCCAGGAGTCTCCTCGGGACCCTTCAGAGGCAGGACAACCAGAGCTTGAGTCCCCTCACCAGAGTGCAGGATTCAAGGAGTGAAGAGAGCCCAACCAGTATCCAAGGTGGTGAACTGCTGCTGATACGAAAGGAGCCTGTAGCTGCCGCCAACCTTCGAATTGCTGTCGCAGGAGTTCCCAGACGTCCTCCCTCTTGTTGCCACGACTGGAGGCCCAGGAACACAGGATCTGCATCGCTGCAACCAGACAGAAGCCAGCTGTACCACTCGTCTTCTAACCAAAGGTACTGTTCTGACTTGGGGTACTTACCTCAATGTCTGTGGCTTGCTCTTCTCAGTTGAAACGTGCAGCAACTGCTTTTGTAGAGTTGATTTCAGCCCTAACCTTCACAAGTGTAACAGTGATTTTTCTTCAATAAACTCTTTGTGCAAGACTTTCACTATCTAGAAGTGCCTCAGCTACATAGACTTTTCTCAAATGAATTTGGCTGTCCTGGCTGCCTGCAGACTCTTCTATTCCATCCGACATTGATTCTTGCTGTACCTCATAGGTGATGCATTGGTTTTAAACTAATATTGCAGGGAAATGCTTGTATCTAGACTACATTGGACGATTTAAAATGCTCTCATGCTCCGAGAACCTGTTTAACCTTCTTCCTTACTCTAACCTCAGAATCCAAAAGTGTACAAGTGATACATAAATGCCAATACTGTCCTAGTTAGTGAAGTCGCCTCAGGGTGTAGGGCATGTGTATGAAGCATCGCTAAAGAGTATCTACTTGCTTTGTGATGATTCTGAGAAAGTACTATGAAGTGTATTTGGTTGCTGCATATATTGGCCTTTTTAAAGAATGCTCATTTAAAAAAACCACTGTTAATTGTTTTTAACAAAAACCTTGAGTATAAGTGTTACTTGTATTGGTGGATTTCATTGCTAAAGCTCACATTTACCCCTCTTCAGATAAGCCTGGCTGCTCAGTCAGACTACCAATGTGTGTAGTGCAGGCCTATACCAATAGGTGGGTTACCTAATACCAAGAGGACAAGTGCTGTGTAGTCTCCCACAGGGTTACTACATCAATTCTTGCCTAAAGATGGGCAAGCAGAGGAGGAACCAGTCAACAGAGAGCAGAAAGGAATTCAGCAGAAGACATGCAAAGGGAAAAAAATAGGCATGGGGGAAATAAGTCGGGGGACGAGACGAGTTAATAAAGAAAAACAGGCCAAAGGACGGGAGAAGAGAATGTAGATGAGGGACAAGACATGGTAATAAAATGCTCAAGGATCGGAATAAAGCAATACATGTGAAGAATAGGGACGCAAATGAAAGCAAACAAGTTATTTGGCATTTGGAGGATCATCATCAAGGGCACAATGGAAACCAGAGGAGGAGCAAGTAAAAATGACAGAAGAAGGGGATGAACATGTAAAACTAAAAAAGAGGAAGCACAGGCAAAAAGGTGTACAGGAGAAAAGAGTCCACAATACTACACAATGACAGGGAGAGGACGACGAGCTATAGGAAGAAAATGCATGTGTATTAAAAAGGCCATGGAGTAGAGGAATGTATAGTGACTTAAAACAGGACGAAAGTCTCTAGGGGAGCAAACAATCAAGGCTTTGAAGAAAAGAATGTTTAAGCATCGGAAGCAGACTGCACTGGTAGTAGAGGATGCTTGCGCAATCAGTAGTAGTAGCAACCACTGGCACCATTTCAAAGAACCACTTTTAAACTTGTAGCAATACATATCTGCACGTTGTGTGCGAATTAAGTACTTCAGTCAGTGTGAAACATTTTATAAAACGGTGAAACCAAAAAATCGGAACTGGTACCAAAACTTCCACTGCATGCACTCATTCAAACCCACTAGGATTGCTTCAGAAAAATCAACCCCTTCCTTTTCCTAATAATAACGCCTGGCTCCCGTCCAATTCATTGCCAATGGCGACTTGCCATTGTCCACTTCAAACTGCCAACTCATGTCTCATCTCAATGAACTGTGAGACAAGAGGTGCATTTGGGCTCTTATTTTAACGTAACTGTGCAGTTACACTCACGTTCCCTTTCCTTTCCTTTCCGTCTTACCAACGATCACGTTCTGGCATGGGCAGCTTATCAAATGCTCAACCATACTAGAGTTGCAATTAGTAAACGTAGTCTGTTGCCATGGGTTACTACCATATCTCCACGATTAATTACAAGATGCACACCGAGCTCACCAGTCGGATTTGGTATGCCCCTCAACTCAGGGATTGTCTTTTGCCATTTTAACTGGACATTACCCATAATTTGACCTTTCAAATTATTGTGATGATGCAATAATTTTTTGCTGGTGTATAATAAAAATGGAAACAGGTTTTAAAAGTGTTGTTAATAAAAGGAATAGAGTTAAAGTGGCTATATAAAGGGGATACTTTAGAGGAAGCCTTGTATATGTATTGGATTAGAGAGCCCAGGCCTCCATTTTGTCTGCTGTAAGTAAATGCATAATGCAACCTCTATGACTGACTGCGCTTCCCAAAGATACTCTTGCAACAGGCACACTCTAATGCAGGGACCATAAACGCTTAAAGGGTCAGAGTCTCTCCGGTTTCTTCTGTGTCTAGTCTGAACTCATTGTGATGTAGGGTCAAAAAGTCCATACTGGTGCTAGGTTATTGTACCATGTCTCAGATCCAACAAAACAAGTAAAACAGTTCATAATTGATGATAAGAGTCATGTAGAATAAGACAAAGCCACAATGTTGAATAGCCCAATCCGAATTAGGACAAGGACCATGTCGATGTCACCTGAAAGGCTTACCCACACTGTTCGACAACATGACCCTCAACTATCAAGCCCCTTACTGGAACTCTGCTGACAAATGTACTGATATTTGAAGGCACCACAGCAATATATTCAATTGGGATAACCTAGGAATCCTGAAGTAGCTTGAAACATTTATAATTAAAGTTCCCCATACCACAGCAACACCATTTTAAAGCACATACAGGTGTTCAAACACTGTTATATTGGACCATGATAAACAGAGTTCATTAATTGTACCCTTGTTAAAGTGCTTAAGCAGAAAACACGTTTCAGCCCCTATACATAAATACATTTTCAAAAACAAACTAGGATAAATAAACGAAGAAACAAAAATGTAAGAAAATACTTTGTAGATGTATTTGTTTTACTGCTTTCTGTTTAGTACATAAAGTCACCTTGGTGGAGTGATCCAAAGCTAGAAGCTTGCTACTATCCACTGGAACTAAAACGTTAAAACGGTTTGCCCACCATGTTCTTTCCCAGTATCCTACCATGTGCTAGCGTAGCACTTATATAGTAAGGGGAACTTAAAGGAGCATGCATCCAAGTGGGGTATTACAATGTGGCACACATAAGGTTAATAGTGCGTGATACATGGAAAATAAATAGTGCTTCCGGACCGCGTGGGGTTCACATGTTGCACAAGACGTACCTGTCTCTGAGACTCATACAGGATGCGGTCCATGGTGTTCAGCAGCGTCATGGTGTGGTAGAACTTCAGTACCTGCTCTTTCGTTAGCTGCGTAGGGTGAAAATGCCCGTTTAAAAATCATACTTTAAGAAAAAATGTATGACAAGTGCGCACTTGAATATATAGATACATAGTGACAGTGACGACAGCGGAATTCGAGGCGGGCACAAGATCTGCAGCAATGGAATATGAATTTTCCATCTACAAAGATAGCCACAACCCACATCCTTCACCCATACTTTAGAGGAAACATCTCAGGGACCTTTGGAGCTAAGCTCTTTTGTGTTGGCTAGCAGAGTGTCTTTTGTGTTTGAGACGCGGGGGCTTTTCGGGAGCATTGCAAGAGTGTCTGGGAAAACGTGATCACCCGATGATTTAAGAATGTCTGTACATGTTCACTACTTCCATCCGAGTCGCCCGTTTGTCACAACTCTTTCCCCTACTATTTCAAAGCCAGTCTCCAGTTTTGCACTCATTTTACAGGCCAGCCTCATCCATCTCTCGATCTACTACCCATTTAGTGTTGCCTACTTTATTAGCCCCCCGCCCCCTCACCTGGTCGTCCTTCTCTCTGTAGTTCCTAGTCGTCCTTCTTCCTCTATCCCCCCACTCCTTATCCGTTACTCCTCTTCCACAAGTATTTACACCAATAATAATACTGCCATCTTGTTTTATATAGCATTGGCTACCACCATGCAGATTTGTAGCACTGCAACTAAAAGTGTTACCTTTAACAAGTGCAAGCTATTCAATTTATGGACCATGGAAGCAAAAAGGGCGGAAATCTTCAAGATTCAATCCTTGATTCGGAAAGTTGGACACAAATCGAAACAGAAAGAGCACACCCTTCTGAGCTATCAGACAGTCCCCATTGCCCAATCTCCATTTTTCTCGGCCTTCCACTTTTCTTTTGTGCACCCCCATTCTGAATATCCACCATCACCTTCTTGTTCTCGCTCACGTTATACCACTGGGCTGCTCCGATTGATCGAGATCATATTACATTTTGAAAACTGGTCACGGAGGGGTGGGGGGAGAATCAAAGGGGGACAAAACTCATCATTGCATGATACCTGCCCTTTCGTGGCACTCCCACTTCAGCACTCTATACCAGAGCGAGGATGGAACAATCAGCCAGGCTAATGAGCTTCGGTCCTCAGGGAACTAGATATCTTCTGGGCTGCCATATCAACCTGTGAAGTTGTGAGGGCACTGAAAGAACAGAAGTGGCCGCACGGCAGGCCCAGATCTAATCCCACTGGATCTTTAGAAGGGCGAGCCAGCAATTTGGGCCCCAGTGCTGATTAAACTTTTCAATGCTGTGCTTACCTCAAGGTCCATCCCCAAGTCCTGGCCGAGTGCAGTAATAGTTCCAATTTATAAAAAAAGGGGGCAGGGAGTTGCCATAGAACTACCGCCCGATTTCCCTAATAGATTGAGAATCGCCTTCCCAAATATCTTTCCCTGCACAATCAACTGCAGGAATGGGTTGACAATAATAATGTGTTGAGTGACTTGCAAGGTGGTTTCACGCAAAAAGGGGTACAATTGACCACTGCTTCTTACGGTTTACAGTGATCCAGAAATATACGGTATTGCGTAAAATGGAATGATATGCTCCATTTCTGGACCTGAAAACTGCGTTCGACACAGTGTCAAGGACCTTACTGTGGTAGATTTTAAGAAATCACAATATTTCCAACCAAATGCTGACCTCTATAATGCTAGTATATGGGGAGAACTAAGCCACTGTACGCTATGGCTTGAGGGTGGCGGGGGGGGTGGAAGGGAGCAGGGAACAGACTATTGTAAATAAAAGGATGAGACAAGGATGTGTTCTGCCCCCTCCCCTTCCCCTCCCATGCTGTATTTATATCCAGGAGCTAATAAAAGCCCTGGTGATGTGCTGCTTTGACCACCCAAAGATGGCATCACTGGAGATCACTGCCCTGGTTTATGCAGATGATGCAGTTATTTTGGCCACCACACCGATGGGACTGAAAAACTCATTCAATATTTTTCTGTAAAAATGGAGTACGCAGAAAAAACAAAAGTCTCTTTGCCAAGTACTGCCCCCTGTCGATCCAAGTAAACAATGTCAGACTGGAGCATGTTAAATATTTTGACTACTTGGGTGTTACATTTCAAGATTCAGGGGTATGGTCGCAACAAATTCTCAAATCTGGGATTACCCTGGAAAAATACAGTGGGGCAATTCAATCATCCGACAGAAGGCATGGCAGCGGTGCAATATCCCTGGCCTTGGAACTGTATAAGAAACAGGCTGTCCCTGCAGCCATCTATGGTTCCGAGCTCGGGGGATATGCCAATACCAGGAAACTGGCTAGCATAGAGCACCCATTAAAATAAATAAAACAATTGGTTCTCCTCAGGAGCAGTACACCCTCATCGTTGCTACAGCTTGGACTCAGTGTTGCGCCATTATGCGATTTGAGTACAAAGCAGCATTATATTGGGAGTGCCTGTGGATCACAGATGATCTGACAATTTATCCTGAAGCAGCAAACCATTTGTTATCCTTAAATAGGGCGCACAGTGCCAAATGGATTACACACCTGAAACATACACTGAACGAGTGGGAATAAATGACATGAGAAACCACTCTAGATCCCACCTCGGTACAAGTTTATCAAACCTGAGGGAGACAATAAAAACAAGAATTAAAAAGAGGGTAGTGGGCAAAGCTGCTATGTTAAAGTTGGGCCCGGATTACTTATCCCGGTGGTCAAAAAGTGATCAATATACCCATCTTGATCACATTTTGCCCCCTTTTGAATGATCACTATATATCTGCATGAAAGCTGGGACCCTGCAGATTGCTCCCTTCACTAGGGGGGTGGGCATGAAAACACTTCTGCACTGTGCCCCATGTGTAAATTAGCAGAAGAAAAGCGAATCATTACCTACTGGTATGCCCTTGTACAATTAACATGAGCCGCTGTTATTTGCAGCCAGTAATTTATTTATTCAGATTTATTTAAAGCGCACGTCAGCCCGGGGGCATCGTGGCGCTGTTACATGAAGACATACATAATCTGGATACCGTGGAAGGAAGATGGTTACAAAGCAATTTTCATTACAAGACACATTTCGTATCAGACACATTTCGTATCAGACCTATGCGAGCTGGTGTGGGTGAAGGAAGGATGGAGTTAGTTGAATAGAGTGGTTTTTAGAGATTTGCGAAAGGAATACAGAGAAGGTTCTGCTCTGAGTGAGTTAGGGAGGGCATTCCAGAGCTTAGGAGCTATGTGTGGGAAGCCAATGCCGCCGGCTTTGGCTCTTTTTACAGTGGGTACTCGGAGTTGGTTGGCGTGATGGCTACTTCTGGGACGGATGGAAGAGTTCTTAGTTATAGTTTCAGATAGGTAGGGGGGTGCTGTGTGATTGATGCACTTGTGTGTGAGAGTGAGGATTTTAAAGTTGATTCTTTCCTTGACTGGGAGCCAGTGGACAAGTCTTCTGGCCTGTGAAATATGGTCAGTTTTGGGGATGTGTAGTGCAGCGCGGAGGGCATTGTTTTGCACTATTTGGAGCCTGCTTAGGTTTTTTGACGATGTGCCTGCCAGGAGGGCGTTGCAGTAGTCCTATCTGGCTCCTATAGTAGCTCTGGCTATGGAGAGGCAGTTGGGCGTGGTGAGGTAGGGTTTTATGGCATAAAAAAGGAGTTTGGTGGTCAGAGCAGAAGCTGAGGCGATGGTTTGTCTAATCATTGAGAGTGTGGCGTCAATGTAGACTCCTAAGGTCTTGAAGGAAGAGGAGACAGGTATGCTAATACTGTCGATCATGTGAGAATAATTGGGGCTGAGTTTGGTTACTGTTTCGTTGGGGGCTAGGATGATGATTTCGGTTTTGTCTCCGTTTAGGCAGAGACCATTGATAGCCATCCAGGTTTGGATAGTCGAGTAGATTTTGAGGAGGGCTTCTGAGTCTAGGTCGTAGTCTCCGGAGAGGGGGAGGAGAACTTGCATGTCATCTGCGTAGTTTGTGTACGCTATGTTGAGGGAGTCCAGTAAGTCAAAGAGGGGTTTGGTGAATAGGTTGTAAAGGGTCGGTGCAGTGCAGGACCCTTGTGGGACTCCACAATTTATAGTGGTGGGGGGGCGCTGTCCTGGTCAGAGTACACTTTCATGGCCCTACCTTCAAGGAAAGATGTGATCCAAGTGGTAGCCTTGTGAGAGAATTGTGCAGCATTGAAGAGGTGAGATGTGAGAATGCTGTGGTCGACCAGGTCAAATGCTGCAGAGGTCGAGCAGAAGGAGGAGAGCAGGTTTGCCTGTGTCCATTATTTTGGTAATTTGATTTTTTAAATCTAGAAGGGCAGTTTCAGTCCCATGGCCTTTGCGGAAACCTGATTGTCTTTTGCCTAGGATGGTGTTGGTTTCCAGGTAGTGTTGGATTTGATTGTGTGCGGCTTTGTCTAGGATTTTGAGGAGAAAGGGGACGGTGGTGATGGGGCGATAGTTGTTAGGGGAGGAAGGATCGAGAGAGGGTTTTTTCAGGAGCGGGTGGACCCAGGCTTCTTTTAGGCATTGTGGTACAGTTCCAGATGCGAAGGAGGCATTGATGAAAGTCGTAATGATGGGGGTGAGGGATTCTGAGCACTCTTTGATTAATGAGGGTGGGCAGATATCCCCTTTGCAGGTGGAAGGTTTGATTTTTTTTGAGGAGGTCCTTGACTTCCGTCTCTGAGACTTCTCTAAAAGCAAAAAGGGGTGTTTGTGAGATAGAGTTGTTGGTGGAAGGTGTGGGCGAGCAGGTGGGGGTGTTGAGAGCTTTGCGTTGTGAGGCTATTTTGTCTTGGAGTGTTTTAACTTTATTGAGGAGGGCAGCCTGGATGCCTGTGCACCAGGCTTCATCCTTGATGATTTCATCTGGGCCGGAGGCAGGTGTGGTGAGTTCTTTGAATATGGAGAATATTTCTCTTGATTTGGAGCTGGCATTAGTAATTCTCGGATTGTAGGATTCGGATTTAGCGTGGAATATGGCTTTTTTGTAGGTCAAAGAGATCTCTTTAAAATCTTTAAGCGAGGATTGGTTAGGCGCTGCTTGCCATCTGGATAGGGCTTTGCGTTTCTTGGTGCGAAGGTCAGATAGTTCTTCAGTGAACCAAGAGTTGCAGTGCACTGATTTTTTCCCTTTTTTTTCTTCTAGAGGGGCAATGAGATCGATGGCTTGAGTGAGTGTGCTGGAGTAGATGTTGGCTAGAGAGGTAGGGTCATGGATGAATGGAGGCTTGAGTTCAGGGATATCGAGGAGAGGGGCGAGGTTGGAAGCAGTGAGTTTTTTGGAGCTTCTTACTTTAGCGGGTGGGGCATGAGTTAAGGTTTTATGAGTGGGCGTGGTAGGAATGGAGAATTGAATGAGGTAATGGTCCGTCCATGGGAGGGCCGAGATGGAGGTAATTGCAGATGAGCAGTTGTGATCAGCTAGCCAGTCATGGATCTGCCTTTGTTAGGAGTGGGGGCAGTAATTTTGTGTTCGAACCCCATGTTTGATAGTTCTTTGGCTAAATTTGCGGCTGCTTTGTCCTTTGGGTCAGCTAAACCAAGGTTAATGTCCCCTAAAAGGATGCTTTTGAGGTGGTTGCCTATGTTTTGGAGGAGTTGCTTTTGGTAGTCAAAGGGTGATCCTGGTGGTCTGTAGGTGATAAAGAAGTTTATGGTGCAGTTAGGTGAGAGGGCTAGTTTAGCAGTGAGGAGATCAGCGTTGTTATCCCATTGTTGATTACACATTCTTATGGAGAGGGTGTCTTTAAAGATGAGGGCGACGCCGCCGCCACCACCTTTGGAGTTTTTACGGTCCTGTCTGAGAATGGTATAGTTTTGAGGGAGAGCGAGGTGGATGGATGGACTGGAAGCTTCGTGGAGCCAGGTTTTGGATATGGCAAGTAGGTCAAGATTGTGGGTGGTGATAAGGTCATTGATTTCAATGGCATGGGCATAGACAGAGCGCGCTTTGATGAGAGCGCATCTTAAGTCTGGTCGTAGAGTGTGTGTGTTGGCGTTGGTGGTGTTGGGGGTGGGCGGTGCGTATTTGGGTGTGTGAGGCTGGGGCATGATAGATGCAGCGTGATGGGTGCTAGGGTAGTGAGCGTGGTCAGAGAGGTAAGTCTGGGCGGCTGATGTATGGGTGCGAGAGCTGAGTCTGTTGTTCCTAAGGAGTGTGGAATGCTGCGGAGAGTTAGGAGGTGTTTGGTGCGTGTTCTTAGTCTACAGAGCCTGAGGTGGAGTGGGTGATGTCCGATCGGATTGGTGTGGTAGTTGAGTGTGGAATGGAGTGCAGACGACGCTGTGGTGTGTATGAGGTCAGATGGTGGGGTAAGGCATGGGTGGGCATGCTGGTCTGGGTGCGCATGCGGCATGCTGCAGATGGCCAGAAAGGAGAGGGATGTGAAGAAGATGGATAAAGAGGAAGGGAGGTGTGTAGGCGCTTTGGGGTGTGTGCCAAGGGGCTGCATTTGTAGACAAGAGATGTACAGGTAGGTGGGCAATAACACTGTTGGTAAGGGTGGGCAGTTAACACAGTAGATCAGGGCCGCTAGGGGCATGCAGTAACACAATTGAGCAGGGCCGCTAGGGACAGGCAGTACAGGGCCGCTAGGGCAGGGCCGCTAGGGGAGGCAGTTAACGCAGTAGATCAAGGCCGCTAGGGGCAGGCAATAACACAATTGAGCAGGGCCGCTAGGGACAGGCAGTACAGGGCCGCTAGGGCAGGGCCGCTAGGGGAGGCAGTTAACGCAGAAGATCAAGGCCGCTAGGGGCAGGCAATAACACAATTGAGCAGGGCCGCTAGGGGCAGGCTAGAATCGAATGGCAGAGTATCACATCAAAATGGCTAGATTTGAATGGCAGGGTAACACAACAAATGGCTAGATTCGAATTTGTATGGGCACACTATGGAATGAAGGCGGATTTTTTTGAGATGGGGTAGGCATACAATTTTTTAGTGGCATAGACTGGGCAGAACAAGGAGTGGCTAGCAAAGGTACATATGCATTGAGTGCGTAGCTAATAGTATGACTATGGCATTTTGGGCGGCACATATGAAAATAACATGCATGTCTGGGGATAGTGCAAGGGTTAGATAAAGCCTGCAGGCTTACCTTAAAGGACAAAGATCAAAGGACAAGGTGTCTCTGTGTTGCTCCTGCAGTGCGGGTTGCTGTGGGGGAGCTCCTGCTCTGACCCCGGTGCGTAACGGTCTGGCGTAGCAGTGCAGAGCATTAAGGGTGGGAGTAGTCAGTGTCCGAGCAAATAGTTGTGGCTAGTGGAAGCTGGTCGAACATATGTGCCCGCAGGTCCGTGGGCGAACAGGGGAGGAACAGGGCCTTTTCCCTCGGGCCTTCTCCCGAAAGCCGGCTTCCGCCTACCGGTGTAGGGGATTGGCTGAAGATCGAGCAGGTTAGCAGCCAATGGCAGCCTCGTTTTAGGGCCGCACTGCGCCTGCCATTTTAGGGTCAGGCAGCATTAGGAGAGACAAAATGGAGGATCGGCACAAAGGTAGTATGCAGGTGCCCCGGAGGGGCTATAGTGTGCAACAGGGCTGAAGGATTTGCTGTACAGGCGATGCTGTCAAGGTCCTGAGACAATCTCTGCAACCACACGTTATTTTTGCAACTGCCAGATACACCCATAGAGTGTGGCTGCATAGATTAAATGTCTTTAAGGCCCTAGGAGCAGGAGCTCAGCCCACACAGCCTTATGATACGGACACGGGGCTGAGAGTTTACTCTCCCAGTCAGTACCTACCTAACTGAACAGCAGTGCTGTTCTTCCATCTCTGGCCCATACCAAGTGAAACCTTACTCTGTCTATTAATTCCGCTGGTACCCTGGTTTTATTTATCGTTGCTGTTCTATGTATGAAGGTTTTTATCTGTAGATGTTCCATCTTTTTATTACAATTTTAGCTAATTGTTAATTTATGAATTTTACCAAGAAATGTGTATTGTGTTTTAATGCTGCATAACTTGAGGGTCTTTTTACACCAAATAAAAGTTGGTTTGATTGCTCATCTGCCTCGCTCTCTTACTCCCTACCTTCATCTCCTCATCATCATCTCCACTTGCTCTTCTCTGCTTGCGTTTCGCATTCTGTTCTCTCCCTCTCTTGTTTTACGGCTCTCCTGTAGATGTGGAAGTCACAGTGGCCAGAGAGCTGGACGTGTGGAGGTTGGGGAATATGGAAGAGAGTAGATTAGACGGATTCCTCTCAGAGTGCTCAAAAAGCATATGCCAACATCATGATCTTTCACTTAGATTGACAGAAATGTTCACATTCTAGTTCTGGGACAGGTTGTTCGTTCTAGGTTTGTGTGAATACTGCATTTACGATCCAACTTCAGGTCGTGGAATAAACATGCTCATCATAACCACTGCGTCACAAAGTGCCCGTTCATCAGTTACTGTGCCACTGCAGCGCCAGTATCAGTGCTATAGCCATCAGAAATGTTGAGCATGGCTTACAGCAAGAGGGCAACATTTGAGTGCAACAGCAACAGACAGGAATGGCTGAGATTTATCATACAGCCTAAATAACCCACCTAGAGTTACTGTACCCAGAGAGCATGCATAGCAGCTGCCCGTCCATTAATGTGCCAACAAATGCTTTCCTGCAAATGGCTGCGCCATACCATGGCAGCACATTAGATATTGTAACGCTGAACAGTAATCCATCAAGGCATGTTCCCTTAATGGGCGGGGGGCGGGTGGATGGCAAGGCTTTGCTGTGACACACAAAAAAGGGTCATCTTAACTGCTGCGAGAGGGAATATAGAGTTGGGAAAAGGCTCATCGGAAATCTGAGGCTCTCAAATAGACAGAGAAATGATGGCAGTGTGAGATAAGGGATGTCGCAAGGGCAACTATAACCCCTAGAAACCGCTAAACTATGCCTCCTGATGGGCTTCAACAAAAGAGGGCACACACAGGTCCGTCCTAGAAACTGAAAGACATTTGCAATTTGGTGTGTGATGCCCATTCTCTGACCTAAGCAGAATGGCTACATACCTACCAGGGAGATAGCATTCAAGTTCGACTTCAACACAAGGTTGGCAAAGATGAATCTTTCATGTGGGGTGCTGGAACATCCAGAGATGTCGGGGCAAAAAACTTTCACTGCAGACATTTTTCAGCAAAAAATGAACTCATCTACAATAGAGATTTGTACAAAAAGAAGATGGGCATAATATGCGTTTAGGCTGGGGTTGGTTCTCCTTTTGCTGCCGCACTGTATTTGAAAACTGAAAATTGACATTGAAAAAATCCAGTAAAAAAGAGCAGTAAAAAGACAAACAACCGGTATAGCATCACATTTCAAAGAGTTTAGACTGCCCACGATAGCAATTATTGACTGGTCTTCAACATGACGCCATCCCACCTCACCCCACCCACACAACCCAACGCCTTTCAATAAGAGGCACACCTTACTTGTCTGTGCCCCTTCAACCAGGCGGCTTACCTGCGGGTCTTCGTCCGGATTAATTATCTGCCCCTGGCGGTCCATCACCCTGTAGATGGGTATCCCAGAAATCACGTTGGGCTGAATGAAGTCCAGTTTATCCACAAATTCGGCCGAGGCTCCGGGGAACTGAGGCTTATCCTCAAGGGATGTGAACTCATTCTGTTGGCGGAGGCCTCGCTGTGATGAGGAGGAAGGGAGTGAACAGTTAGAGGCACTAGCATATGGCCTGGCACTGTGTGGCGTCATGCATCTCATTGGCTTATCTTGCACAGATTTAGAACAACCTTTTTTTTGCAAACTAACAGAACTGAAGAAGCTTCTCTAGAAATCAATGTTGGGGATGGGGCTACAATTTACATGGCAAAGGCCAAGAAGGATGGCTGTACACACATGCATTTTACACTAATCAGGGTAATATATGACGCATGCCATTTTTCAGTAAGGAAAGGGTGATGAATCAAAAGTGGTGTAGCCATAGAAGAGATTTTTATGTGCACTGCCTAATGGGACCATACAGTTCAAGGAGGCATAAAGTTCGTTGTCCTATCACGGTTTACTAGTTTGATGGTTCTCACTAGTTCCCACAAACAGTTTCCCAATAAACGTAAATACATTGGTATTCTATGAAACATTTGATCATCTTTTGCAGAAATCGGGCTTGGAGATGATATGGTTCGCCAAAGTGTTCTAAACACGTGAACACCCAGTGACTATTCTTTTTGTATCTGTTAAGAGTCTATAGTGACTCTGAAGTCATCTTTAAATTGATGTTTCTATATGCTTGTACCTTGGGTGCCATTCGACACAAATCTTGTCAAAAAAGTAGACATGCCCTCGGAATGTTATTGGAAAGGTCCGTTCCAGGGGGGCCAAAGATATAGGGGACATTTCACAAAAGTTGCATTTCCCATTCAAACACCTAAAGGGATTTTTGAGATCACCTACAGAAAACAAAACATGCTGGACAGTTTAGCGAACAAACTTTGCGAGCAGCTGGCATATGGAACAACTCGATTGGTTTGGTGCAAATCTGTGCAGTGGTTTACAACAAATAAAACAGCGCATTTGTATTTATGAATATTTGGCAAATGTGCAAGTTGGAATTGAAAAGCTTAAATTGGATTGGTGAAGGAAAAAGAATTTGATTGGCTGGAACATAATCAGCAGATACCCACACATATTTGTGTTGCTGCCACATCAGAATGGACGTCTTAAGTTTGGCTGAACTCCTATTGATGGGACCGGTGGATCCACTACAAAAAGTGCCATACAACATTTTTTAAAAGGGGACATATTGGAAACCTCCGAGGCGTGCCCCAACCTCCAGGTCTGTGAGAGCAAACCCTAGTGCGACGGAATATGGCCTTTACTGGTGAAAATAAACAATGGCTCTTGGCAACAGAAACCAACTTCTGCAGGAGGTGCCCTCCAGCAGATGTTCATTTTCTTCAGCATCCTGACAACACTGGAGCTTCATCAGGTTGCAAGTGCTGTTCCCTTTAATCCGCTTGTTGGTGTTCTTCATGTAGTGTTCTTTTTATTTTGAATTTTCAAACTACGCCCATGTTGTGTGTGGTGGCGTTTTACCATGACTTTAATGTCCAAACTCATTTTACCACAACTTACTGTGCAATCACACAACTGACAAATCATATCTTGGGCTTGTGATTTAATAACTCAGCCTTCAGCAGGAAAAACTGTCCATACCGAGCATTGCGACGAGGTCCCAGGAGCCCGACGTGGACTTCTTTTTCTGATGAGAAGTAGTAGAAATGACTAAGGGGGTAATTCATATAAAATCGGCGCACAAGTGGCGCACGCGGCTGGCGCACAGAGTGCGCATGCAGCAGTCTGCACCAGCCACGTGCGCCAAAACCCATTTAGGCGCACAGCGTATTCATGGAATCACATCCATAACCAGCCGTGGCGCAGCGACCCTGCAGCAGCACCAGTTACGCCCCCAACTCCGCCCCGTGCGCCAAAGAAATCGAACAAATCCAGTACCAGGCGCAAAGGCCAGTGGACCAGCATACAGCCCCCCCCCACCATGAAAACACGTGCAAAATTCCCGCACACGCCCCAGAATACAGGTACCCAAGCTCGCGCCAGGCCAAAAGCGTGTAAAACTCCCTGCGCATGCCCCAGAATACACGTACCCCGCTCGCGCTAGGCCAATAGCGTGTAAAACTCCACGCGCACTCCTTGGAATACACGTACCCTGCTCGCGCCAGGTAATTTGCGTGGAATAAGTCCCCCCTGTGGTGTGGGCTGCCTGTGGGGCATGGGGAGGGTGGATGGGCTGTCTGCGGGGCATGCCCACGGGTGAAGGGCTGCCTGCGGAGCATGCCCAGGGGTGAATGGGCTGCCTGCGCGGTATGGGGAGGGTGGATGGGCTGGCTGCACGTATTCTGGGGGTGCGTGTGTAGTATCATACGGGATAGGCCTTGTGCGAGCGGGGTACGTGTATTACTGGGGTATGCAGGGAGTTTCACACGCGATAGGCCTTGGCCAGCGGGTACGTGTATAATGAGGGGTGTGCGTGGAGTTCCACAGGCGATTTCGCTGGGCGAGCGGGGTATGTGTATTCCTAGGGTGGCCCAATGCGAATTGGCAGTGTGTGTCCTCCCAGGTGAGCACTCTTCCCCCCCCCCCCCCCCCCAGGCCCTGCAGGCAGCACACAACACAGGGGACTATCCTGCACCCCTGGCCATGCCCTGCAGGCAGCCCATCCACCTTGGGCATGCCCCGCAGGCAGCTCATCCACCCCTGGGCATGCCCCCCAGCCAGCCCACATGTCACCATGCACAAGTGAGCACCGACACATGTCCCCCTGCACCCCCACCCACCCACCCAGCAGAGACGGGCACCTGCCAGCAGGCCCCGACACATGTTTCCCCCATACCCCCCAACACGTCATCATCATCAAGATCATGGCCCTCATGGCCACCCAAATCCCACCGCACGCCACCTCTGCCCAAAGTACCAACCAAGTATTACATACACCCCACATTGAAAGGCCCATTACATGAAACAACCCAAAAGGCATGTATGTACATCAACACATGTCCGTCACACACACACACACACACACAATGGGTGCCAGTGAATGTGAAAACCCACATCGTGACATGCATGAAACCAATGAGAGAATACCACACATTGAAGTATGAAACAAAAATGTATTCAACACAAAAAGCAGTGAATCAAATGAACACACAATCAAGAAATAAAATGCTGCATGTTCCAAAATGAGAAAAAATATGAAATCACAATCCAAATGAAAAAGTGTCCAAAGTCTCCGTCCAACAAAGCAAATCCAAAGGGAAAGAAATAAGTAAAATCCATTGCTCCATGGTGAAGAAAAAAAAAAAAAAAAAAGACGACGATAAATCCACTGTTCAACTATATACTAATAACAAATCCAGGGTCCATGAGCCCAACCATTGAAATCAAACCTACAAAAAAAACGACCAAATAAATAATTTTCTACAAAAAGGTGGGGCATAGTCCAAGCGCCCAAAATTAAAGAAAAACAAATGAAACCCAACACTAACTATATACAATGGCGGCGGGCATGTCCTACGGCTCACTTGCCTATTTCCCGGGCCAGGGCATCATCGAACTCCTGTTATATGTCCTGGAGGCGGCCTTGTTCCATGGCCCCGAGGTTTCGCAGGGATAACGCCATGTCCAACTCCAACTCCCTGCAAATTGCCTCGAGGCACTCGGCCCGCCTCAGCGCCCTGCGCATGGAGTTCTCCGCCCTGACCATAGTGAGCCGTGCCTCTTCCGCCCGCCGCCGCCGCTCCGCATCTATGTGCTGGCCCAACCGCTGCCACACGGAAGACACTCCCAATCCAGGGTCCTCCTGCCCTCCGGCCGATGCCTGCCCCTCTGATGTTGATGGCCCGAGCCATCATTGCTCCCACCTTGAGCCTGCTGCTGCTGTGCCTGTGGCCTGGCTCTTGATGCCTGCACGTCCTCCTCCTGCTGGGGTGCAGTTGTTGGTGTGGCCACCCCTGCTGGACCTCCGACTCCCAACTGTGGCAGGGAAGTGTCCTCCACCAGCCTGGCCGCTGGGTCAGAGGCACCTCCACAGGGTACCCAGGTGATACATGGGCCGGAAGATGGCACGGAGTATGACTGGCGCATAGGGGGGGGGGGGGTTCAGGTGAGGAGGGGGTCGGAAGAAGGTCCAGCAGACAGAGGAATCCAGTCCTAGTGACCCGTCCCAGTAGGTCGACGCGGTCAAAGAGGCATCTAAGATGACATGCAGTGTCTTCACGAAAACAATGCAGGTCATCTTGCATGCCCCGTTCACGCAACGCCACCCTAGCCAGGACAGGCTCAACACGGGACTTGATTGCCACATCCGCAGGGAGAGGAAGGCCAGTTGTTGTGCGCTCAGCCTCTCCCCGAGAACGGGTCTGGACGTAGGCATCCCGTCTGGTGCCGGATGATGCAGTCACAGGATCGGGGACAGGATTACACACAGGCACCCCCGCGCTGCCTCCTGCCCCTGGACTGCACCAGTGAAATTCTGCCCCCCAACTAAAAAGCCTCCCAGCGCTTCCGGACTTGTTGTATGTCACGGACTGCCACCCTCTCCACGTTGATAGCAGCCACATCCTCTATCCAGATCCTCTTCCGTCCTTCATTGTTGGTGGGCAAACTTCCAAAGAGGGCATCATACTGCCCCAGGACTCCATTGGCACTGAAGCTGCTAGCCCTCTACCTCTCTGGCTGGGGGTTGCCAGTGTTGGGAGATAAGTGTTGTGTCCGACATGGCAACCCCAGAGGCAGGTGTGGGTGGGAGACTGGGTCCTGGGGCTGGGCTGTGGAGCGATTGAATAGCAGTCTGGAGTCTTCTGTTCCAGCAGGGGTGGTCACAGCAACTGGACCCCTGCAGATGGTTGACGTGCAGGCACCAAACAGCAGGGCACGTGGCCAGCAGATGGCAGGTGGGAGCGTGCTCAGGGGGGCAGGAAAATGGCCTTCAGGGCAGGAGCGTGGTCTTCCGTGTGTGTTGTCGCGTGGCCAGCTTGATACAGAGTGACTTGGCACGTGAAAAAAGTGCACATCAGCGTGTAATTCGAGGAAAGGCCCTTAGCGCGTAAGCGCGTCTGTGACGTTACACGCATGGGCGTTTCCCTCGTGACTGGTTCATAGTGATTCAGCATGTGAAAAAACAGCACGTCCGCGTGTTAATGCGTGTAATCCGAGGAAACGGCCTAAACGCTTAAGTGACGTGACCCGCGCAGGTGTTTCCCTCAGCAGGGGTTAAAGGTGAGCAGGGCCAGCAGTTCAGTGTACGTGCCTTTCGTGGAGACTGACGTGTGTGTTGCTACTTCGTGTTGATTCGCGCACCATCACAACTTCACAGCGGATCAAGGACGTACCTCTTCTTTTGGCGGGGGTATTGGCTACGCGTGTTTTTCGTTATCACGCTAGTCTGACGTTGAGTCGCGCACGCTATTTTTCCCACTGTGGGTGCCCCTGTGTATAGCGTACCCGTTTGAGGTCATAGTAGCCTGCGTGTCCCACGCATACATGTTTTTCGTGTCCCTGGGTGCCACCGCGTACTGCAGGGGGTTACTTCCACACACGTGGGCTACTGGGGGTTGCATGCATGGTTTTACTGCAGTTTTGGGGTGCCTGAGCGTTGATGACCCGTCACTTCATCACCGGGGTCACATATAGCCTTGCAGGTGCAGGGGTGCTTTTAACATCTTGTATCCCCACCCCCTTCACCCCAATTGCCCAGGACAATTGTTGTGTACACCTCCCATTGGCACTACATCTGTGCCGGCACTACTCCATCTGTGCCATGGTTGGTAGGTCACAAAAGGTGAGAGGCGCCTCAGCCGGGCATACTCCTCGTGGCGGTCATGGTCAGGGACGTGGCTGGGGTGACCAGAGAGTAGGGGGACTCCAGAGTGTCCAGGGTGGCTGCAGAGGGAAGGGGGGGGGGGGAGAGGCAGGGGTGCGGCAGCTCGTGACGATGTTGTGCCACGTGTTGGTGCAGTCATGCCACCACCCCCTGTGGCTCCGAGAGATGCAGTTCTTGCATCTGGCACTGGCGCCCATGTGACCTGGCAGTCCGTTTCATCGACTGCCACGGGTACAAGGGTAGTAGTAGCTTCAGGTCAGGAGGCACACCGTAAGTGCACGCAGGGCTGCCTTGACCGAGGCACATGTCCCTGGGGCAGTATTGTCATCTGCTGCCCCGACCATCTTGGTGTTGGCAAGTGCAGGGGCAGATGCAGCCAACACCACCCCGGTTGTGAGTCTATCAAACAGGATAGTCACGGTCAATGACCCCGACACAGTGGATGTTGCTGCGCAGGGTCCATTCCAGGGCACCCCCAGCCACTGACGCAAGTCAGGCCTTCGCTCCTCCTTCCACCCGCCACTCCCTTGGTTCAATCCACCGGTGCCACTGGCCATACTGATCAGGGCGGCATTCGCCAGCCAGGGTCCGCACCACTATCCAAGAGGAGGAAGGTTGCATCTGCAGCACAGGCTGGGACCCCAGACACAGCCACGGCCTCCTGCACGTCAAGGAAGAAGCCTTTCTGTGCGCAGGAACTGGACTCCCTTGTGGACTACATGCGGGCCCACAACCGTGAGATGTTAGTGGGCCGAATAGTCAAACTACGGCTGCCCATCGGAATACCCACTGGAAGCATGTTGCGGATAATGGGAGTGCATTCGGCCATGAGGTGCGCAAGCTGCCGAGTGCAAGAAACGTTGGGATGACCTCAAACGCAGTGCTAAGTCCAAGTGTGCCTCTAATTACAACATGACTCTGGTGACTGTCGGTGGGCCACCACCTGAGGAGGATGACCTCACTCCGCACGAGTCACTCGTTGCGGGGTTCATACCAGCAGAATTGGTTGAAGGAGTGGGAGAGATGCAGGACTTTGATGCCCCGTCCAGTGAGTGTTGTTGTGTGTATGTCCAGCCCATGTGTGGTTTGCCTGTGTGATGTGTTGTGCTTGACTGCCACTACATGCTATGTGTACATGGTTCTCATGTGCTAGTCATGCAATGCTTCACTGATGCGCGCTTGCTGTGCAGGATGGTGAACATGTAGAGCAGACGGGGACTGTCCTCATCACCACACTTGCACCCTACTCACATGCTAGTTACCTAGATGCCCCTACAGTCCATGTCCAGCTCACTGGCCCTTCTGCATGTAGCCAGGGGTGTCTTTCCTCTCAGCACTGGGACTATGTCATTGCATGACTGACGTGCATGTGTCCTCTGCCTGCATGCAGATACTCCACTTAGGCATGCCCCCTTGCCCCCCCCCCCGCACCCCAATTACACCATTGCATTGGTGTGCATCATTTTGGCGTATTGCAATGGCCTGTTCAAGCCTCCTGTGTACATGCTAACTTCCACCAGCCAACCTGCCAGACACAAGCAGTGGGGTACATCCTCTGGCCTTCATGCAGGGTCTCTCACTAGGACTGTGCAGATGGCAGATGCTCCGCAGGGACATGAGTGCCCATTCATGCTCCATGTGCATTCCATGCATGCCCCTGTGTGTCCTTGACTGGATGATCATTGTAGTACGTGTCCAGGATGAGCAACATTTCAAGGCATTTCTTCAGCCATCCCATGCCCACTCTGGCCCAGTCCTGCATCACACACATGTTTAGGGTGTCACAGTCTGTGTGGGGCACAGTCCTCCCCCAGTTTCAGGCTCACTGACTCTGTCCAACTGGTGTAGTGGCTTCTGCACACATGGGTGTACTACTGAGGGTTTGTCATGTGTCCTGCTTACTGTCCCATCATCTGCTGTGTTGTCAGTTGACTCAGATGATGCCACTGATGCTAGTCAACACTGTCTGCCAATACGCAGGTCTCTGGTCACCCTTTTGCTACCATGCAAGGCATCCCTGCATTTTCACTAGGGGGGTGGGGGGGGTTTGCTTGTAGCCATGCTACCCATTGCATGCACATTGCACGTGATGCCTGAACTTGCCCTTGCACTGCCTTCACGTTTCTTTGATACACATCATGAAGTACTTGTTCATGTAGATAGTGAGTAACATACACATGTTCTGCACTGCATCAACCCACTTCTGAGCCGTGTAACACCATTCTACATACCTACTCACTGATGCAATGTCAAATTGACCAGGCATGCATGGCAGGTTCTCTTGTGTGTGACATGTCTGCTTCATGTGTTGGATGTGTGCGAGTGTGAGGTCGGCGTGCGCGTCTGAGGTCGGCGTGCGCGTCTGAGGTCGGCGTGCGCGTCTGAGGTCGGCGTGCGCGTCTGAGGTCGGCGTGCGCGTCTGAGGTCGGCGTGCGCGTCTGAGGTCGGCGTGCGGGGCTGAGGTCGGCGTGCGAGGCTGAGGTCGGCGTGCGGGGCTGAGGTCGGCGTGCGAGGCTGAGGTCGGCGTGCGAGGCTGAGGTCGGCGTGCGAGGCTGAGGTCGGCGTGCGAGGCTGAGGTCGGCGTGCGAGGCTGAGGTCGGCGTGCGAGGCTGAGGTCGGCGTGCGAGGCTGAGGTCGGCGTGCGAGGCTGAGGTCGGCGTGCGAGGCTGAGGTCGGCGTGCGAGGCTGAGGTCGGCGTGCGAGGCTGAGGTCGGCGTGCGAGGCTGAGGTCGGCGTGCGAGGCTGAGGTCGGCGTGCGAGGCTGAGGTCGGCGTGCGAGGCTGAGGTCGGCGTGCGAGGCTGAGGTCGGCGTGCGCGTCTGAGGTCTCCGTGCGCGTCTGAGGTCTCCGTGCGCGTCTGAGGTCTCCGTGCGCGTCTGAGGTCTCCGTGCGCGTCTGAGGTCTCCGTGCGCGTCTGAGGTCTCCGTGCGCGTCTGAGGTCTCCGTGCGCGTCTGAGGTCTCCGTGCGCGTCTGAGGTCTCCGTGCGCGTCTGAGGTCTCCGTGCGCGTCTGAGGTCTCCGTGCGCGTCTGAGGTCTCCGTGCGTGTCTGAGGTCTCCGTGCGTGTCTGAGGTCTCCGTGCGTGTGTGATGTCTCCGTGCGTGTGAGATGTCTCCGTGCGTGTGAGATGTCTCCGTGCGTGTGAGATGTCTCTGTGTGATGTCTCTGTGTGATGTCTCTGTGTGTGTGTGATGTCTCTGTGTGTGTGTGATGTCTCTGTGTGTGTGTGATGTCTGTGTGTGTGTGTGATGTCTGTGTGTGTGTGTGATGTCTGTGTGTGTGTGTGATGTCTGTGTGTGTGTGATGTCTCTGTGTGTGTGTGATGTCTCTGTGTGTGTGTGATGTCTGTGTGTGTGTGTGATGTCTGTGTGTGTGTGTGATGTCTGTGTGTGTGTGTGATGTCTGTGTGTGTGTGTGATGTCTGTGTGTGTGTGTGATGTCTGTGTGTGTGTGATGTCTGTGTGTGTGTGATGTCTGTGTGTGTGTGTGATGTCTGTGTGTGTGTGTGATGTCTGTGTGTGTGTGTGTGATGTCTGTGTGTGTGTGTGATGTCTGTGTGTGTGTGTGATGTCTGTGTGTGTGTGTGATGTCTGTGTGTGTGTGTGATGTCTGTGTGTGTGTGTGATGTCTGTGTGTGTGTGTGATGTCTGTGTGTGAGTGTGAGGTCTGTGTGTGAGTGTGAGGTCTGTGTGTGAGTGTGAGGTCTGTGTGTGAGTGTGAGGGTGTGTTAGTGTTATGTGCTTCTAACATGTGTACTAATGTTTTTTTCTCTCCACTTTTCAGATGATGATGCAATGGAGCCAGAGGATGGGGTCATGCCAGGCACAGGGTTGTTATCACAACCGCAACCCGGCACAAGTGGGGGTCGTGTTGTGTTAGAGCACGAGAACCCACATGTGCTACAGACCATCTTGTCTTTGGCTGGCAATGAGTCCAGCCCAGATGACCACTCTGATGTCCATGTCGAGTTGGATGTGCATCAGGTCCATACATCAGGGGCGAGCGATTCTGATGTGGACACTCCTGTCTGCGACACCTGCACCAAGGGGCCAGAAAGTGGTGTGACCTCCGCCTGTGGTGGATCGGGACGCAGGGTCACCCTCCACACCAGTCGCTGATGTGCCTGGGGCATCACATCGACAGGGGCATGTAGTCCTGCAGCCGCGGGCGGTGCCAACCTAACTAGGATGGCCGGTCCTTGGGTCCCGCAGGTGTCAAGCCCAGCAACGCGGTGGCCGCGCGCCACCGAAGTACACTGAGTGGTAGCCAGACATGACTGCCAATTTAGAACAGCAGGGGGCAGCACTTGATAACATTGCTGTGAGCATGGAACGTGTGGCCTGCTCGCTCAGGCTGGGCATGGAGGCCTCAGACAGGGCACGCCAGGCTGAAATGTTGTCTTTGCATCAAGCAATTGCTGCTCACGCAGAGGCACACATGGAGGCCCTGAGGGCTGAGTATGAGTCCCTCAGATCCACTCTGGGTGTCCTCTTGACGTCCCAGAGGGTGCTGTCAGAGGAGAGGTTTGAGCAGCTTGAGCGTACCATCTCGGCTGAGCTATGTGCTTGCTGCGAGGTGCATCAGTTGTCCAGCCAGGCCACGCAGGAAGAACTCTGTTACCTTGCAAGAGGAAGCACGTATCACGGGAGGTTCTGCATTCAGACCTACGTGTCATCGCCACACAGAACCAGGCTCACCCGTCCGGCAGACTTGCTGCCGACGAGGGGCAAGCTGCGGCTATGCGTGGTCAGGCTCCTGTGCCACATCCTCCTTTTCAGGATGAGCCAGACTCGGACGACGTGATATCTCCCACACAGGTCGGGCTGCGCAGGCGTTGAGCCCATGGAGGTTTTTTTTGTCTCAACATCATTGCATGTGGGTGTTGAGGTGCACCCTGTATCTCCCCCTCGTGGGTGCTCCTCCCCCCCGGGTCGTATATGGCCATTTTTGATTTTTATTTTTAGTTTAGTTAGTTAATATTGACTATTTGATAGTTATTTTAATTAGGTTATGTAGGTTGTTCATTGTTAGTTTAATTAGTTAATATAGTTTAATATTGTTTGTCTATTGTGCATTCATGTGACTGTGTGGTGCTTAGTGGCTTTTGAAAGCATCCACTGTCTGTTCCAGCTGGGCCATTCAAGCTTGTCTCGTGTATGTGTTTGCAGCTTGGGGTCCTGACTCACATAGGCCACTCCTGCTTCCCTTATCCATGGGCTTGCTAGGATGGTTCTGTGTTACACAAGGGCTTTGGACTTTCATCATAACTGTGGCCCGTCTGCTGCTGTACTACTTGTGTTAACACCCCTAGTGGGGATTTGTAGTGGTTTATCCACCCCTTGTCCGTAATCAATTTGGGCGAGTACGTGATTGATGTCTCCATTAATTGATGTGGATTGTGATGTATGTTCTTTTCTTGCCTGTATATGTGCTTGATGCCCTTCGTGCTGTAGACAGTAGCCTGCACCCTTGGCCTGTCAATGTCACACTGATGGTGGGAGGAGTTTGGATGTAGGTCTGTAACCTGGCCCAGTGACAACCAGCATGAAGACACACACACAGAGTACTTTCAAGCCTTATTAATATCTTTTATGCCCTTTCTGCAGCAGAATGAGCCTCCACACTACTTTTGCCAGCAGACACAGGGACGTGTAATCCCGATGACTGGGCACGTTCAGTGGTGCAGACGTGTGCATGTGTGCGCAAGCAGAAGCACAGGGCTTGTGCTCAGACATCCGACAGAAGCAGATGCGTTGCCAGGAGCTCCAGGCAAGGTGAGCAGCACAAGGGCCCACACCGCAGCCAACCTTCCACCTGGCCACTTGCACATGAATGATAAGTGGCACCAATGCTGGGGAGCTTTGCCAGGCATTGTTGGAGAAGCGCACAGTACAGCTGTGACGGCCAAATGCAAAGTGGCTTTACAAGTTGTCAGGGGCACACGCAGGGGCCATCGAACATATCCTCGAGTACCCCCTGCTCCATTGAAGCAGCGTTATTAGGGCAGTAGCTTTCCTAGCCAGAAACTGATACAGCGCACAGTGACACCCTGCGAGACACAGACTCGTGTGCAGTGCATATCATTTGCATGTGCAAATTGCCACCTGCATTACCTATTGAAATCGGCGGCTGCCAGAACACAACTTGTACTGAAGTTGTACCTTGCTATACGCATGTAGCAGCTCACCCAGGGACCATTGTATCATGTGTGATTCTTGACGCATTGGTCTTCCATTTCCTGCGCGCCCACATGCGCCTGCCTTACTGCATTGACAGTGTATGAACCATGAGGGGGGGGCCAAGCTAACGTTTGGGTACAAAGAAGCAGACAGGAGTGAGTGTTTGTGGAGGAGTCAATTACTTTGGGGCATGGATGGTGTGTGTGTGTTGTTAACACACATTCAGATTAGTAACTCTCGCTCTCTTTGCAGCTTTGAAGTGCTTCTGTCACCAGTACTGAGAGTGCGCAGGCAGGAGGCCAGCACTCACCCCAGAAGTCTCTCTTTGGCTTGCATTTGACTCATTTGGTACAATGTGCATGATGAACATGTTTTCTCAGATTGAGTATGTGCTATTGTGAATAGTAGTTTTTTGTATTTTGACTACTTTCCCTTGCCAATCCGACGCCCCTCTCCTGCCTCTCTTTCCGGTTATCCTGCATACCAACGCCTGTCCAAACAACATCTCCCTAACCCTCCTTCCCTGCCGGGGTCTCAGAGGCCTGTGTAAGTTTGACCTTGCAGGCGCCCAGTCCACCGGGGGGGGGGTGGTTGGTTCGTGCCACTCCCACGCCTGGACGTTGGTGCTGTGACACTACCCATCAGTTGTTGCATCCTCATTGTATGTTATGTACCATAAATGGTACCCATCCTGTAGGACCATTGTTCAACTGTGCTACCTTTGTTGTTCTATCATTGTGCTTGTACATGTGCTTTGACATTTCCTGCTACTTCAAGTCATCTACTGGAGACTCTTCCAGGGTTTTCTGGTGCCTACAGGCTTTTTCCCCTGGTTTGTGGGTTTGGCTACTTGGAGTTATCTGCGATTTGGTATTTTTACCAGTCAAGGTGGCCTCTGAGGGGGCTGGACCCTATTTACACGCAAGCTGGAACATGGAGACCAGGGGTAGGGTGATCCTGTAGCAAGGTAGACTTGTAGGAAGGCGGCTACATACCCCAGATACAGTTGTTCAGAAGGTCACGGTGATGTGTAAACGAGGGAGGGCCTTTTGTTGTTGGACAGTTGGCTTGGGCTACAGTGTTTTGGGCACTCTGACATTGTAATTGTGGGGTACTATGTACATGTGTTGTGCTGGTCAATGCCTGTTCCTGTGTTGTCTTTACGTTTCAGGTGTCAGGGGATTGGGGTGGTTTGACATGCTGGGGTGTTCACATGGGCAATGTTCACATGTAATGTGTACAGGACACGGAGGGTCACTTGATTTCACATGCATATATTGAGTGCATGTCCCTAATGACACACAGTTGCACAATGTTCCACCACACGTACAACAAACCCTTCCATGGCCACAGGTGCACACAGATTGCATTCTCAGGCCCACTGTGTCCCTGCAGCACATGAGCTATTACCATTTGGGTATCCTGTACATGTGTCATTTGGTTAGTGATTTTATTTGTCATTTTCATGTGATGCTCAAGGTGTATCTGCAACACAATGGCTGTGTGCTGAGCAGTGTGTTGCAGGAAACGCACACAGCACACGGGTTCAGGAGTCAGGATTTTGCCATGCCCCATGTGCATGTGAACAGGCATTCAGTGTTGCTTTCATGCTACGACTGGTGGAAAGCATTTGTGTCTGACTTTGTATGTGTGGGAGGTTGTTGGTCAGTCATTTCATCTGATTCCATGTCAGGCATCATTGGCTCGTGCCAGTTTTCATTTATGACATGTCACTTTGTATCTTATTGGTCATGTGTTGGCCTTTTGCTATTGCATGCCATGTCATGGTGTGGCAGACAAGGGTGATGTGGTTTGGGAGGGTTTGGGTGACATAGCAGGGATTGTGATGGCCTGTTTGCAGGGGGGGGGTGTGATACACACCTTGCACGTGTTCCTTTTGGTCACACAGGATTGGTTATGTTTAAGTAGCTAACGGTGCACACAATGTAGCACTTCCGTGGCAACAATCTCAGGGTAGTAAGGTTGTGACAGTTGACTGTCTCTTTGTCACCATCGATTGTCACCTGGTATGTGCCAGGCCTGTGTGCACTCCGCAGGGGTGGGAGTTTAGGTGAAGAAAGTGGCCACAAGCAGGGTGCAGGGTTACCTCGCCACGTGCCCCGTCCCCTCCCATGGGCAGCGCCTGTGGTTGGGGGATGTGGGGGCACCACTATGTCCACCAGTACCTCCTGCCATGTTGCAACATTGTGCAGGACACATGCTGCCACAATGATCCTGCACACTACTGGGGGTGCATATAGTAGCTGCCCACCAGAGCGGTCAAGGGAGTGGAAGCGTGACTTGAGCACTCCGAATGTGCGCTCCACTATGTCCCTGGTTGCAATATGGGCATCATTGTATCTTACCTGGGGTGGTGTGGTGAGGTTCCAGATTGGCGTCATCATGTGGTTGCTCAGAGGGTAGGCACTGTCCCCTGGGGAGGTGAAAATAGATGTGAGTATTAGGGTTTGGGTATTTGTCTGTGTGCGACATAAATGCATGTGCACAGGCATTTGTACTCACCTAGGAGCCATGTGTCACCATGCTGCCCAGCTTCCAGGTCCCGGCCCAGGGCATACATTCTGTATACGAAACTGTCATGGGTGGAGCCAGGGTAGTTTGCATAGACAGAGGTGATGATTCCTTTAGCATCGCATACAACCTGCACTTTGATGGAATGCCAGTGCTTGTGGTTTCGATAGATGTGCTCAGTGGCCCTAGGTGGACGTAGGGCCGCATGGGTGCAATCTATGGCACCGAGCACTTTGGGGAAGTGTGCCACCCTGTAAAAGTCCTGGACCACGGCCTGCCTTTCTGCGGGTGTTCTGGGCATGTATATGTGCCTGCGGACTGAGGGGCGTACAGTGATGATTGACAATACCTGGTGTAGGCAGCGTGACTGCGTGGCCTGTGAGACCCCCCCCCCCCCACTATGGCAGTTGTCCGCTGAAATGACCCAGTGGCCAAAAAATGCAGGACATTGAGCACCTTCTCCAAGGGGCTCAATGCTTGGGAGCACAGGGTGGGGGATGTAAGGTCATCTTCCCACTCCCTGACGAGGTCTAGGATGATACGAGGTGGAAACCTATACCTGCCATAGACGTGGTCATCAGGCATCTCAAAAAGGCTGGTCTGGGGGTGGTGGGGGGAAGAAAAAAATAAATAATTGCGGGCCCTGGCTATTCTCCTCCTCCTGCGGTGTCCCACGATCAGTGCTGCGACAAATGGGGCATTCATCGTAGCTGTATATGCGCGTTTGTTGTTTGCGCGCACTTTTATACTGTGCGCGGGGGCGCTTCCGCCTTTGTGTGGCGGACGTGTTGTCGCCTATGCGCGTCTTTTCCCGTATTCGAATCCATGAATACGTGTCGTTCATGTGCGTGTGGGCGTTAAGTGTATTTCCCTGTAGTACTTCCCCCAGTTACGCCTTTTTTTTCACGCGTTGTTCCCCATTCCGCGTGTTACGCCGTGTGTCCCGCCCCCTTTTTGGTGTGTGCGTGGACGTTGTGCGCTTTCCCTGTGCCCGTCGCGCACGGTGTTCGGGATGATGCAATGACGTGTGCACCACGCATGGGTTTGGCACACATCCCGAGGAAAACATGCACAGGGACTTCCTAGAATCGCATGCGTGTGCCTGTTTTTTTCACGTTTGCGCCAAGATTTTCGGGGCACGTTTGTTCCATGAATCTGCCCCTAAGTTATATCATCTTAAAACCACTGGGAAAAGTGTAAAAAGGAATGTTATGGTTGTTACATTAATAAAATATGTATTTTTTTAAATTGTTGATGTTCAGTTCCTTAACATTATAAAACACTTTCAAATATAAAAACCTTTGAAATTCAGTAAAAAAAAACAAAAAAAAAATTGAAAAAAAAAAAACGACAATATGGTTACAGCGGAAAATCTAAAAACCAGACACATTTGTCAGTTATGATAAACTACAAACTATCATTTGCACCCCAACCATAAACAATTCATACCAAGACACCGAGGGGACCTGCTGAGCCACCATGTGTGCCCCCAATGGTTGTCCAGAGGCCAGTGGCCACTTTACTTGGGCTATGGCCTTCAGGCACTGCGTTATACCATATCACATTACCATGCCGCTATCAATATTCAGTACATATATCCTTTACATGCACACATCCGAGTAATATACCCAATGCATTCACACAGAAAATGTCATCACTTCCTTCATATACTCACGTTTGCCAAAGGCGTTAGACAAAGTGTGCCCACAAGTCACAACCAAACAATGTCGATAAGTGCACAGTGGGTCATATACAAAATGTGTCCACAAATCATAGTTGCTAAGGCAGTTTTTTGTAACCCTATGTTAAGGTAAAAGTGCCCAGCCAAAAAGAAGGTACAGCGGCAGAGCAGTCAGGTTTATCCCTCAGTAAGTGCTCACAGGCTGACATTAAGGTATATTCAATTAGTACCCATGCACCACACTGAAATACAAAAAAAAAAAATAAAAAAAAAATAAAAAAAAAAAAAAACATTGATTTATCAAATTAGAGTTAGTTACTCTTCCTATCCTTTATATCTTCCTTCACGGACCATCGATAACATCTCCGACAGCGGTGAAGAAAACGACCGTCGAAGACTCCCATTGACTGATCCTTGGACCTTGGAGGGCCGCTTCGGGCCACACAATAAGGAGAGAGGGGGGTGACATTGAGAGTGTATTTACCACTTTTCATATATTATCTACGGCTAGCTGCCATTTTGTTTAATCATGGATAGAACCCCTTTCAAGTTTTGCCCAAAGTGCAACAAAAAATTCCCCTGGGTCGACAAGCACCTAGTGTGCAATCTTCGTCTCCCTCGGGATCACGTTGAAGCGAACCGTCGTGCCTGTAAGCTCTTTAAAACCAAGATGTTAAAGGACCGTTTAACTGAACGCTGGGCCTGCCACGCCATGCAGGCCAAAGCCACCAGGAACGTGGAAGGGACCTACAGCGACAGCAGCAACACAGCATTTTCAGACAGCGAAGGCGACGCGGAAAGTTCGGTTTCCCAAGCGCAAGCCCCCGACCCCATCAAACAGGCCGGCGGACGACCTGTTAGGGAGAATTCTCAAAAATGTGCCATTTCCCTTCACCTTAGAGACGCCCAGCAACTTTGCTGGATTTTGAGGACTTGATATTTTTTTTCCTGGAAAGAGTGTGAGCCTTTTTTCCCCCACTCTTTCATGTATGTTTTACTCTTGTGTTCTTTGATTATGGAGATAACTCCATAGGCAGCTTTTCATGTGTGTTACACAGCACCTTCAGTGCAGTGACACAGGGATGTCTTTTTAGACTTCCCAAAGGTTTAAATACCTTCTCTGGGATAAACTACTGTTTACCAGAGAATGTAAGGTTAAATTGACTTTACTAGTCTTTTAAAATTCCTAGACCCAGCACACACCATCTTCCTATAGAGTGGTGGAGGGGTTACATAGTATCCGCATGTAGCAGTCAAATGCTACCCTTTTCAATCCAAATGGCAGGTGGCAGTGGTTTTACAACAAACTATCATGATTTTTCCCGACTGCGAACACCGGTAGCTAAAAATCTCATGTTTTTTCAAGATGGCGCCTTAATCCCCTTTGTTTATACCAGTCCCGGCCTTCTTTTTTCGCCATTTCTTTTTGGAAAGGTCCTTCTAGTGTTTGTCTCTGCGCGCCAAACCAGATTTGGTCCCTTTGTTTTCATGCCTTTGGTGGGCTTCAAGACTGAAGTCCGCCCATGGCGTCTGTGTATCTGGGCTAGGCAGGAAGTGAGGTAGATGCCCGAAACTCCCTGTGCTTAGTCTCCTAGGAGAACCAAATGCACTCTGGCGTGATCGGCTGGCTGACTGTCCGGCAAGGACAGTCACCCTGCTGGGTGATTGGCAGCTAGGCTGGAATGAATGGGAGGAAACTGGATAAAGGGCCAGTCTCCAGGACTGGAAAGCAGAGTCGACCACTGGAACGCAAGAACTGATGACGAGCTGGAAGAGGACGACTGCTGCAACTCCTGGACCATTGGTTTGCCCAGTGAAGTCCTGCTGCGGGTCCGAATTGCCAAAGCTCCTTTCGACGGAGAAGCCCCTTCAAGGACGACTTCTTCCTTTGAGTTGGTGGGACCAATCGACTCGTAAGCCACCTGGATACCATTCTCGAAGCTGGTTAGGATTAACCAGGGGGAAGGACACCAGCTTGTGAGCTTGAAGAACAGTTACTTAAACTGAAGCGACTCCTTTTGGCAGCATTTTCCGACGATCCAGTGCAGGAGTCCCCCAACGTCCTCCCTCTTGTCCCCACAACAGGCTCAGGAACAGGGAGATATGCAGGAACAGCCAGGAACCAACGTCTTCAGCTGCATCTTTTGCTTCATACTAAGGTACTGTGCCAACCTGATTGAGAGAACGCTGCTCTCGCGGTGAAAGTTTGTGGAACTTTCCCAATTTACAGGCCTAATTAGCTTGTGACCCAACATATGATTCTTACTTCTGAGACCTTTGGCAAAGACTTTACCGTTTACTTCAAGAACCGCTCTTTCCTAGCCAAGACACATGGACTTTGGCCTAGGCCTATTGAACTGAATCGAGTCCTCTAGTGAACTATAACCATTTGCACTGCCTAAGAAAGTATTTTTGATCTATTCTGCTAACTTGTGCCTTTTTACTCCCATTGAAAGTAACCGAAGTGCAATTTTTCTGCTATTTCAGTGGAGCTTAAATTGCACAGAAACCTATTGGTTTGCTACTGAAGTATATTTCTGTATATGATGTAGTTGCCTCCTTCTAGTAAATGTTTTCTAAATGATTGTGTAACAAGTGTCTTACTTGAACCACTGTGATTGTAAGACCTCTGTGCAACTTCTTGTACTGCTCACATTCCCTCTTGAGATAAGTCTGGCTGCTTCGCTCGCTACCACAAAACTGTAGTACAGACTTATACCAAAGGTTGGTTTTTGCTTGCACATGTGGTCCTAATTATATGTGGTGGTCCCAGAGGGTAATGCATGCAATTCGGCCTAACACGACCCCCGGCAGCATCAGGGCTGCCACAGCCCCTTCCACTAAGCACACAGCCAAGGGCCGTGAGTCGACACGTCTGTCGACCAAGAGCCCACAGACAACGTCTAGGGGGAGGTCCGTAGATTCCCTGTCCTCTGGGCACTCGAGGTCACGATCGGGCGCAAGACAGAGAACAGATGTTGTGCCTAAATCTGTTCCCGAACGTCGCAGACGAGACGTCGGGTCACCCCACATCCGAAGTTTGACATGCCTCGTCGAAGAAGGCTAAGGACTCAATACAGTCGGGATTAGCCCACCTGGTAAAGAAACTTCCCAAAGGGCCTGCTAAAGGGGAAATAGTCCAAAAAGCACTCTAAAACCCCTCACAAGGAAAGGTCTCACTCTACATCCAAACAAAGAAAGGGATTCACTTCTCCACGAAGAGGAATCTTTGTCATCAGCCCTAAGGAATAAGGGTCAGCCCTCAACTCTAGCCTCAGGCTTTTCCTCTAGGCCCTATGTCCATTCCAAGCTCGGCCCAATGGACATGTGAAGACATTAAGAGTCATGAGAAGGATGACTTATGGCACTTAAAGAACCCAGATTCTTTCAAAAACTTCCAAATCACACCTCCCACTGCAGCTGCCTTGGGTTCTCAAAGCCCCTTTAGACGCCCCTACTCCTCGCCCTCCCATCTAAGAGGGCTCATACTGATACCCTGGCTATCCAATCACAGGTGGACCCACCCTTCATTGATCTCTATGACCCAGACTGACACTGCAGATACCTATACAGCTCAGGAGGGCAGAGAACAGCACTATGGCGAAGAGGACAGCATGTATAACAAAGACTCTCCAGTCACTCTAGATCCCCGAGTAGCAGATTCGCCCATAGACAACCAGCCACTACAAAATGACATGCTCATCAAGGCAACTGAGCATTTTCAGATAAAAACACAGGAGACCCAACAAGACCAGGACATTGTTGAGGACATTTTAGGGGATAAGAAGGCGGTCACGCAGTTCATTCCCATCCTGCAGTCCCAATCTGCAGTCTATCCAGCAGAGGATCCAACCATCCCTGGAAACACCTAACCAGACGCGGGCAGTTAATCCACACATAGATAAGCTCTTCTGCCCTGCTCCCACAGATCCCCTTTATATCAGGGGACAGCTCAAACCTGAGTTACAACAAGGAAGAGAGCAGGGCCACCATTAGCCTCTTCCGAGGCACCACCAGACAAGGAAAGTAAGAAGCTGTTTACTATGGGGCGGAAAGTAGCCTCTTTGGCGGCCTTTCAGGCTAGAACAGCTAACACCACCACTCTTCTGGCGAGTTATAACTGCCATAATGGGGTGAGGCGTCCGCAGTATGGTCTTCAGCGCCTGAACCCCTTAAGACTCAATTGGCTCCGGTAGTGGTAGAAGGCAGAGCAGTTTCTAGCTCCATTCCAAAGAGTAATTTAGATCCCGGGGACAATGCAGGCAGAATCATTGCAGTGGGAACCATTATTAAGAGACATGCTTGGCTACGCCAATCCGGCTTCAAGCAAGAAACTCACTTCTCAATATGCCTATTGAGCACAACGTCTTCTTCCGAAAGGCAGTTGAAGACGCCCTCAAGTCTGCAAAGGAGGAATCCAACACCTTAAAGTCCTTGGGTCAGCTTACCAATAAACCCACAGGCCAAAGGGTTAATAGTTAATTTCTCTGCTTTCGCAGACAATTCACAGAGAGGGTCAAACAATCAGAACCAAGAATCGTCCTGGTTAACAATCAGGGCCAGGCCTCACGGGGTTACCAAAGGGGACAGCGCAGGTCTTGCAGCCGGGGGAGGTTCTCCACCTCGAGGTGGAGCCACACCTCCAAAACGGTGGCTATCCGCTTCAGATGCCCCCCCCCCCATGCCTCTCCATTAGGAGAGCGCATTTCAAACTTCACCCAAGCATGGGAGGGAATCACCTCAGACAAATGGGTGCTCTCCACAGTGGCGGGCGGTTATTGTGTGCACCTAATCCAGCAACCCCAGAACCATCCCCCCGTGTCAAAAGACTCACTCGAAGGAAGAACAACGCATTCTTCGAGGAAATCGCAACGCTGCTCCAAAAAGGACACCACAGAAGTCATCCCGGCAAACCAGGTAAACAAGGGTATTATTAAATTTACTTCCTTGGGCCGAAGAGGGGGCGATGTTCCGCGACAAGATGGCCGCTTAGAAGAGGAGCTCCTCTCCGGAATGAATCCTGCAGTAATAAACTCCTGTTTCCAGCCCAAATTGTGCTTTTCTAATTAGCGGCGCCGCTCCTGCAATTGACGCTGCACCCACAGGCGAAGTCCCGACTAAAATCGGACTTTCTAACCCTGAGAAACCTGGCAGCTCCTGGCGCGCGGCTCCGGGCCGATCTGCGGCTCCGCGAGTACATACGCGAGTGCCGCGGCTCCTCGGCTATGTCGGGCCCGGCGGCAGGCCGAACCTCACATCCTTGACGGCGGTGTCCCAGCTGACGTGTGGCGTCCTGGAACGGCCCCCCGGGCCTGGGTGCACATCAGCGGTGGGACCTATCCCTCGGATCTCCCCCCCACCTCGTATCCTGCAGCTGCGGCGTACTGGCCTTCCCTGCAAACCTGCTGCCGAGGTCCATTGCCGGCCTACTCCATACGGGGGAGTGCGTGCGCGGAGAGCGTACGCCAGCGGAGGACCACGAACCCCCGACACGGATCCTGGGGCGGCCCGGCTGTCGGAATTGAAACAATGTTATGCCTCCTATCGCAACAAGTGTATATGTGTATTGGCCTACGCCAAGTTGTCTAAACATCATATGCGAACAAACTCCACGGCAAGGTCTTGATGTAATGTAAGTCGCCATCTTGGATTAAGCAGCCATTTTAGGTTCTCTTGTTATATGGAAGTCACCCTGAACATCAAAATGGAGGCCGAATGACATTCTGAGTAAAATTCTGGCCGTTGTGACCTCCGTACACACAAATAATTAATATGCCTGCAGGCCACTTGTCGGGGTCGCGAACTGAGACCTTGTCCTACTGTTGACCTGTGTGTAAATGTACAACTATATCAGCGAAACAAATCAAAATGCATATATTATAGGATTGACCTGGCAAGGAACCCATAGGCCCGACTCCTAGAATGGTTAACCCGCGAGAGGGTTGGCCAAGGGCTGGATAAAGGGTATAAAACACCCAAGTATTCCAATGTACGGTCTCTCTCACTCACTAGTGAACTCTTGTTGAAGTTCGTTATGTTACTCGGAGAGCCGAATAGCTATCTGTTTTTCAATTGACTTTGGTAACTGTTGTAGCTTTTAAATAAAGCACTTGTATGTACTTTGTAACCTGTGTTGGTGTGTTTCTTTTTGGGCTTCCCGGCCTCATATTATTTTTATGTTTTCACACGGCGACCGGGGGTGTTCCCCCCCTTGACTCTGCGCATACTCCTGAAGGTGGGTGCTGTGTGGGGCCCAGCCTCGGGCCGTTATTGCGGTTGCCCTATTCTGCAAAGGCCCGGCGCGGCGGCATCTCTCCTATCCCAGGGCGCCCATTGCCCGCGGCCGGGCGTTGGGAGGCGGCGGGGAGTGGGAGCCCATCCCACTTCAGGGGCCCGCTCAGACGCCATCCGGTAATTCCCGCCTCTCTCCTCCCCCGGTGCGGCCATCTGGCTGTCCTGCAGGCCCCCCCCCCCGAGCCGCGTACTATATACTGGGGGCTTCAGCGACGCCCTGACTTACGCTCGAGTCTGGGAGACCGCGATACACTCTTGGTAGACTAGCGGATGTGAACGACTAACTCCACAACTCATCCGTCGTTACCCTTAAGCAGCCTGGGGCACCTGCTGCCGGCCCACACACCCCAACCTCGCCTGCCTACATGCCCGCCGGGCTGCGTGTCCCACGAGAAATTGACTAGAGGTGGTCGTGGACCTAAACACTTTCCTCCGGCTGCGAGACCTACGCTCCCTTTGCACATATTTCGGTGGACCTCTGCGGCATTGTCCCCTTGCGCCAGAGGGCCCCTGGCCGACTTTAACTGCAAGTTCACCATGCCGGCAAAGACCCCGGGCAAAGCCAGGAAAACGGGCCCGATGGACTCCTTCACAAACTCGCAGGCTTCGCCTGAGGGCCCGGATCCTCAATCCTCTACTTCGCCCCTCGATGCAGAGGACACCAAATTTGATCATTTACTGACAACTGTTCAGAATGGATTCCTTGCAATAAACGTTAAGCTTGATGACATTGTCTCAACGATAGGTTCACTGAAAACGCGCCTGGACAAGGAAAGTGCCAGATTTAAAGACACTGAAACTAGAATTGGTGCAAATGAGGATTCCACTAGGCAAAACACCCAGGAGATTGCACAAATTAGAGGGGAAATGAACAAGCTCCGTGACAAGTGCGACGACTTGGAGTCCCGTTCCAGACGAAACAACATCCGTATAGCCGGCCTTTCAGAGAACGTCTATAAGGGCCCTATGGAAACACGCCTGGAGGACCTCTTGAGATCTCACCTTGGGGAGGAGGCGTTCTCGCCCCAATTCCTTGTGGAGCGGGCACATCGCTCAGCCGCCCCGCCACCCAGGCCGGGTGCGCCTCCCCGCACGGTGATAGCCAGAATGATGAACTACAGGGACAGGGATGCAATCCTTAAACTGGCGAGGGAGAAGGGTCCCCTTAGGTCCGGAACCGGCAACATCCACATCTACCCGGACTTCTCTGCAGGGGTCCAGAGACGGTCCTACGACACTGTCAAGCGTAAACTTCGAATGCGACAGGTTCCTTATGCTCTCCTCTTTCCGGCGAAGCTTCGCATCCAGCATGGGGGAAGAGCCAATTTTTTCGAATCCCCTGCAAATGCCCTCGCCTAAGTGGAAGCCTCGATACCCCTTCCACCCGGGAGACGGGAGCCTGATCAAAATGATCTGCAACAACCCATCTGATCGGCCTCTTCAACACACTTGTACTAGCTTCAGGAGCGGCTAACCTGCTGTGACATTTGAGAACACTGGAAACAGGACAGGAAAGGGGGATGACCCATGTCCCCCTCGTATTATAAAAACCGGATGAGTCGTGCCCGATTCGACGCAGGGTTTCTGGACTCGTCCCCTTCTTTGGGGGACACCCATACATTAGTCTTGGGGATCATCATCAAGTTGGGTACGATGGTGTGGGTGGGGGTGGGAACGGGTGATAGGGAATGGCTTCACTGTTTGGAAACCATGTCAACGCCAAGGGTAGCCCCTCCTGGGCGCCGGATAAGTGGTGTATTTGACTTACCCAGGTTAAGACCTCAGGACGCCCCAGTTGGGCGCAAGGCACAAATGTTCATCGTTGTTTGTTGTTGCTGGTTTACTGATAAAATTGCACTCACAGGTTTGCTCGCTGACACTCTTTGTAAGAATGCTTCTCCTAATGTTATCATGATGCACGAAAATGGCACAAAACACTATTGTACCCAAGGGGCTTCAACTGAAACTAATCACTTGTAACATTCGAGGGTTAAACAATAGAGCGAAGGCTAGCAAGGTGGGTGCATATATTAACAGGCACCACCCACATATCGCATTGCTCCAGGAGACCCATGCATTGAAGGCTACACACAAAAGTATCCTCCGGCAATGAGGTAGCAACAGGCATTACACAGAATATTCCTCTCAGAGCAGGGGGGTCATTACATTAATACACTCCTCATTGGGGTTCTCCACTGAAAAATGCAAGATAGATCCACAGGGTAGATATGTGGTGGTCTGGGGCACGTTGGCTGGAGTTAAACTTTTGTTAGTTAATACATATGGTCCGAATCTGGACGACCCGGAGTTCTACATACAGCTTCTTACAGTGATAGGCTTGACAACAGATTACTGGATCCTGTGGGGGGGGGGGGGGGGGGGGGGAGATCTCAACACCATCCTCGACACTACATTGGATAGGTCCTCCAGTAGACCCAGACACCTCTCCAAAGCAGCGAACATCATTTGCCACGCCCAAGAGGAACTTGCCCTATCTGATGCTTGGAGGGGACCCATCCTACTGACAGAAAATGTACGTTCTTCTCTTCAGTCCATGACACTGAATCCAGAATAGATTACTGGCTCATTTCATCCCCCCTTGTTAACTGTGTCAAACGTTGTGCAATCCTCCCGCGCACACTCGGACCACTCTACAGTCACCTTGGACATTCGGTTCCCCGATATAAACCGTCCAGCGTGGCGATGGAGATGTCCTCCAACATATTAAAAGATCTGAGTGTTGTAGATACCCTCCACGCTGACATGGAAGAATTCTTCCAGTTGAATAAAGGCTCCGTAGACAGGTGGGCGACGATATGGGAGACGTTTAAGGTATGGGTAAGGGGTCATTTGAAGTCCAGGACGACTGGCCTCCTTAAAGCGGTCAGGAGCCAACTGAACGATACAGAATATCGCCTGCAAACACTAGAAACTTAATACAGTATGACCCAAGACAAACGTATCCTCTCAGACATTAGCGCATATCTCCAAACTTTCAGAGACCTGGCAACCAAAGAACAACAATACATGGCCATCCCAATCGGAGCACGCAGATACGGGGAGGGCAATAGAGCAGGCCATCATCTTGCCCGCATGCTACGTAGTGAGCGCACCCATTCTCCCATCATGAGCATCCTAACGGAGGATGGGACAGTCGCGAATGGAGAAAGCGAAATAAACCTCGAATTCTCGCATTACTACTCTGACCTGTATGCTAATCATGACAGTCGTACACAAAACAGTATACGGACATATCTGAGTGAGATTGACCTCCCCAAGCTGAGCCTGGTAGACAACTGGGCCCTCGAGCAACCCATAACAAGCGATGAAATTGCTGAGGCAATCAAATCGCTGCCCTCAGGTAAAACCCCAGGCCCAGACGGCCTGTGTGCCGAACTATACAAATCATTTTGCACAATTCTGGCCCCGATACTTGCCACGGTTTGGGAAGAGGCCATTGATGTTGGTTCACTCCCAGAATCCATGACGGAAGCGGTCATCACGGTGCTTCTGAAACCCAGACGCCCAGCCCACGAACGCTCCTCATATCGCCCCCTGTCCTTGATCAACACCGATGCGAAAATATACACAAAAGTACTTTCCACTAGACTACTTCCTAAGATGACAGCCCTGGTCCATTCTGACCAATGTGGATTTATACCCACCAGATCCACGGCTCTAAACTTGCGTAGACTATTCTGCATACTGGCACAGATTAAACCAGAGGCGCAGGCTGTAGCTATATCGTTGGACGCAGAGAAAGCGTTCAATTCGGTTTCATGGATATATATGTTTGAGGTTCTCTCGCAAGTTCGGATTTGGCCCCTATCTGACAGGATGTGTCAGGCTACTCTACTCGTCGCCCAAAGCCAGAGTACTTACCAACCGAACTCTATCTGAACAGTTCTCGCTACAGAGAGGAACTAGACAGGAGTGCCCCTTTTCGCCTATACCCTTTGCTCTGACAATTGAGCCGGTGGCGGCCGCAGTCAGGGCCGAACAAGAGCTGAGAGGCATATATATGTCCGGGGCGTACCAAGCCATCTCACTGTACGCGGACGATGCACTGTTATATGTCCGGGAACCGGAGAAGAACCCGACTCCCATACTGACCGTGATAAACGACTTTACCTCATATTCAGGATACAAGATTAAAACTGCCAAATCCGATATCTTCCCTTTGACTGCTGCCACTACTTGCCCCACAAACACACACGGCCTCACATGGGCACCCGACCACATCAGATACCTGGGAATCCTAGTCTCCCGGGATAGTACCTCCCTTTATGTTGACAACCACGAGGCTACTTTGCAAACCATAATCTCGAAACTTCAAATTTGGGCTAAACTCCCCATTTCCCTAGCTGGCCGTATTGCAGTGCTCAAGATGACCGTACTCCCTAAGCTCCTCTACATCTTTTGTAACATCCCTATTTGGCCGGGAAGACCCTTCTTTGATAACCTCCGATCCATGGCTATCACCTTTGTCTGGAACGGGGGGGCAAGCAGAATCAGTTGGGCCAAGTTAGTCGAACCCTATGAAAAGGGTGGCTTTGCGGCTCCCGACTTCGAGCTCTATTATTATGCAGCACAGGCACATTATGCAAAATTCTGGCAAGACCCCTCGGATACAACACCACATATACCTATTGAGCGACATTCAGTTCGCCCAACAGACTTGCGTTCAATCATATTCACGAAAAGGTATAGAGATCTGCAAGTTTGACCCTACCTCTTGTACAATTGCGGCATGGGCGGCGATTGGCAAGCGACTTCAGATAGACAACCCCTATGACTCTCAAGCTCCCCTCTGGAATTTCCCAGGGATTACACCTACCTATGATACTGACATCCAGAAAAGCTGGCTCCCGGATTATGAACTTACCATGAAAACCATGTTCCCGAACGGTAAATTTGTTACCCCTGAGGACTTCACAGAATCGGTTGGCGGAAACCAACTGCTCACCCTTCAGTTCCATCGCATGAAAGCGGCGTTCAAGAAACGCTGGCCCACATTTCCAGATGAGCCCCCCGAACATGCATGTTACCAATCATTGTACTCTCAAGCGGGCACAGGAATATCCAAACTATATAACATTATTCAGACACATACGGAAACTCGGACATCATGGGAAGAGGACATGGGCACTGCTATTGATGCAGGGAAATGGACTAGATACTGTCTCCTATCCAAAGAAATTTCATTGAATGCAGGTCTGAGACTAATACAATTCAAGATACTGAATAAACTACACTTCACCCCGGTAAAAATGGCAAAATTCTATGTCACCTCATCTGATAATTGTCCAAAATGCCTAGCTCCAGACGCTACCTCCTTTCACATGTACTGGGCTTGCCCCCATGTAGCGGAATTCTGGCGCATGGTGGCTAGCATCCTAGAGGAGATCACACAAATCCCTGCAGTCCTTAACCCTCCGAAATACTTGTTCGGGGACATCGGTAAAGTCCCCGAAAAAATCAGGAGACTGTTCAATGTGGCATGCGCAGTCGCAAAGAAATGCATCCTCCAGAAATGGAAGAGCACACAGGCACCGACGGTAGATCAGTTACTTTCTGCACTGGTTTACGTAAATTAATGCGAAGACAACTATGTGGAAACGATACCCTCTCCATGTAAACCGAAAGACATTTGGGCACCATTCAGGGCGTACCTAACTGAAACATGTCCCGATACAGAAAATTCTGATGATGAAAGTGTGAACTAAATGTAAACTCTTCGTGGCTCTACATATGAGACTCTATCCCCTATTATTTGCATTGTGTCTACTGTATCCATAACAATAATGGCCTGACGTATAACATCAGCTTGATAAAATCTGTACGATTATGAAATGCATAACATACTTGTAACTTGCATGGGAGATTGGAGGTGAGTGTATCGTGATGTGCAACCCAAAAATAAAGTTTAAAAAAGGGCCAAAGAAAGATCTAACAATGCAACCAATATTAGACCTATGCCCTGCAAACACTTATGTTAAGCCACAAAAATTACACACGACTACACTACAAGAAGTAATCCCCGTGCTAAAGCGGGGAGACTACATGGGAACATTGGTTATGAAGGATGCTTATTTTCACATTTCAACGGTCCCAGCGCACAGAAGATTCTTGTGATTTAAGATAGCGAACCAGCACTACCAATTCAAAGTGCTACCCTTTCGGAAGAGCATCCGCTCCAAGGGTATTCACAAAGGTACTGGCAGTGGTGGCAGCGCACCTCTGGAGGGAAGCAATCCCAGTGCACCCTTACCTAGACGACTGGCTGATTACAGGGGAGCCTCCTCATATTTGCAGACGAAACATTCAAAGAACCATCAACCTTCTCTTTCAATTGCGCTTCTCAATAAATGAGAAAAAATAAAATAATACAAACCAAGCCTAGTGCCAAGCACAACCAAACAGTTCCTGGGAGCTGCAATGGACTCAAGAGGGGTTTGTATTCCCCGTCAGAGGAAAGAGTCAAAAATATGTTACTGCAAATACCTCATTATCAGGCCGGCCGCCAGATAAGCATATGCAAAGCTATGCGTTTGCTAGGCATGATGGCATCTTGCATTTACCTGGTCCCACACGCACGCCTGTAACCCATGCAGGAGTGGTTGGCGAAACAGTTGTCTCAGACAAGCGGTCAGCGGGATGATCTAGTGGTCATTTCATCAACACTGGTACAAAGCCCTCGATGGTGGACAAGAGAAAATCTGTTGAAGGGGAAACCCTTCCACGATACAGAAGTGCAGACAATAGTTACGACAGACGTGTCTCTCACCGGGTGGGGGGCTCATCACCTTCACCACACAGCACAGGGTCTGTGGACTCATGCAATGCACAGAACCACATCAGTCTGCTCGAGCTACTGGCGGTGTTCCAAGGCCCTTCATATATTCAAGATACACCTAGCAAACCAGTCTGTGCAAGTCCTCACCGACAGCACTACAGAAAGGTTTTACATCAACAAACAGGGGGCACACACTCTCCAAATCTGTCCAAACCAGCACAACAAATTTGGAAATGGGCACTCAAACGGAAAATATTCCTATCCTCAACACGTTCCAGGGGAACTCCACTCTCTAGCCGACTCACTGAGCAGAGATCCCCTATCAGAGGAACACGAGTGGCAACTAGACATAAGGGTCTTACACAACCACTTCTCTCAATGGGGTTTCCCCCACGCTAGACTTGTTTGCTACAAGCGAAAAACAAACAATGCCCAGACTTCGCGTCCAGGTTCCCCCAAACAGGCTCCAAGGGGAATGCCCTATGTATGAACTGGTCAAGGAGATTTGCTTACGCTCCCCCCCCCCTTAGCTCATGAACAAAGTGGTGAACAAGATCCACAAGGATTAAGTGATGCTCATCCTAGTTGCTCCTATGTGGGCAAGACAGTCATGATATCTACATCTGCGCAAACTTGCGATGTGCGACACCATCAAGCTCCCGTACCAGACCAACTTACTCACTTAGAACGGGGGATTGACAGTGCACCCGCAACCTCACTCAATGAAATTGGCAGCGTGGCTCCTGAAGTCAAGAGTTCGAACATCTTAACCTACCACAAGATGTATGGATATCCTCAAAGAGGCACAAAAGCCAAACACTAGACACTGTTATTTCGACAAGTAGAGGAGATTTGTAATTTGGTGCCAGTCTAAACAAATTAACCTCATAGAATGGGCCCCCATCCCACATTCTAAACGATATGCTCCACTTGTTATCAGGGTTTGTATTCAACTCTAGAAAAGGTCCACATGGCGGCCCTGTCAGCTTACACCACCTCCCACAATAAAGTATTGTGGTGGAAGGTACCAGTCATCAAGGCATTCATGGAGGGAGTAAAGAGACTCCACCCACCGCCAGGATGGGATCTCAATGTAGTACTCGCTAAACTCATGGGACCCCCTTTCGAGCCGATACACAAGTAAAGTCTTAAGCACCTGACTTACAAGACTGCCTTCTTAGTGGCTACAAGAGTTAGTGAATTGCAAGCATTGTCAGTGCAAGATCCTTTGTCATACACAAGGACAAACTGGTTTTATGTATTCATCCCGGTTTCTCTCCTAACTTCATCTCAAAATTTCATGTGAACCAGTCCATTGAGCTTCCAGCTTTCTTCCAGAACCCAAAAAGCTCAGATGAGGTAAAATTCCACACACTAGATTTAAGGAGGACGGTCCTTTACTATGTAAACAAGACCAGACCACTAAGAAAAACAGACCAACTGTTTGTCTCCATAGCCCCAGGCAGAGAAGGATACCGCATTTCAAAGAATGCCATCTCCAGATGGATAGTCAGATGGCTACAACTGTGCTATTCTCCGTCAGACAAAACACTGCCTTTCACACCAAGAGCTCACTCCACAAGGAGCACAGGAGCTACTCTAGCATCTATTGCAACTGTCCCCTTAGACAGCATTTGCAAAGCAGCTACATGGAGCTCAGTACACACTTTCACTCAGCACTACTGCATTAACACTCATTCCAAGACAGATACACAGGTGGGACAAGCAGTTCTAAAACATCCGTTTGCCATGAACCTTCTCACAACCCACCACCTTCTCTTAACATTGCTCGCCAATCTATGCACAGCATGTGATCTAAGCAGATTCCACAAGCCTCAGAAGGGATACATTACTCACCGTAATTGTATTTCTGATGTTTGTATCTGCTTAGATTCACATGCGCACACCCTACCTCCCCTTGGAGAGAAGGTGCATGGATGATTATGAGCTTGTCTAATACATATATGCTTGGATACACCTCTACTCATGCTACACTTCATGGAGAAACAAAACAATCTGAGTGACCTCGACACGTGAAGGACCATGGGTACAATAGACGTCAGAAAGAAAGCTTAAGTATGCTATCGAATCATGCAAAGACTCTGAATTAGGTTCTTCAATATCAATATATCAAATAGTTAATATCAATGGTTGAGTCCCAGTTAGTACAAAGTGTTGATGATTATTTAATGGTATGTTTCAACAAGTTCGCAGCCGACATGTGTTTCGACCCCTAGGTTGTTTTCAAGGCTAACAAGTAAGTATCCGGAATCCTTAACGCAGCAATGGCGTCCCTGCAAAAACCTCAATGCGATTTGATTCCACAAGCCATAATGTGTCGATGTAGTCAAAATTAGTTGTGTATTCATCAGCCAAGTACCCCTAAATGGTTTGAACTTCATTGAATATTACTTCAGCCGTTAGGCTCCTCTTCCTCTAATGTAGCAAAGAATCCTGATGTAAAGGTTCACTGTCTTTTTGCTGTTGACGCCAATCTAATGGAGTATCCTCTTTCAAATCAGTTGTTAAATACCTGTATCTGTCTTTAGTACACGGGTTAGAGCCCGCGATTCCTCTCTCCACGCCACACTAGGGATAGTATAACTGGCACGCACTGTCGACATCCCTTTTCGAATTTCGAAGACAACAACTAATACTCCGCAGCTTCAACTAGATGTCGGCCTATGCACAGCATGTCAATCTAATCAGATACAAGCATGAGAAATACAATTACGGTGAGTAATGTATCCCATATGCAGCATTTTTAAAGTCAACTTTTTGTTTGTGGCCAAGTGTTGTTCCTTATACAATTCCACACTGTTTCAATCTCCACCACATTTTGAATAGTTGCCTGCTAGGACCCTATGGACATTACTGGCTACATGACATTTGGACACCCCACCCCTTTCCCCGGATTTCAGCAAAAGTCAAAGTTTGTGGTATTTTGGATTGGCGAAGCATTGTTCCTTATACAATTACACACCGTTTCACCAATCTTCACCAGATTTTGTATTAGGATCCTCCGGACATCACTAGGTACATGACATTTGGACACCCCACCTCTTTCCCCGGATTTCGGCACCTTCACGCATGAGACGGATACTTGAAATCGGCGATACCTCAATGTGGTCGTAGAAGGACCGGTCTCAAAACAAGGAATGAAACTGGAGGTCTACTAGGATGCACGGTTTCCAAGATATTTGCAGTGCAACACACTGCAGCAAGGTGAGGCGACAGGTGGGGGAGAGCACAGAAGATCTCAGTATGCAGCAGAACACTAACTCTCGCCCACCCCACCCCCAACGTCTGCTCTGGGGTATGCCAGTCAGTCACACCAGCCTCCCAGTGCAGTTTGCTTTAGGGGGCAAAGCACATCTAGCGATAAGCGAAACAGAACAGCTACCTACAGGATCAGCGTTCGGTCTGTCTAAAGAACCCGTTGGAGAATGGGTACTTTTGCAAGTATGTTATAAAAATAATCAATAAGGACACTTAATACCCATTAAATGTGGGTCACAACATAAAGTAACAAAAGAGGGGAGAAACTTACACCACAGTAAAAATAGTCCCCAAGGCCTCACCAACAATACACACCATTTCCGGTCCTCTACGGCATATTATCTGTTAAACACAAATGCACACATCCCATTCAAGGACAGTGCTAGTGGGTAGAAAACATCAGCGACGAAGGCCCTCAGAAAATCTAGGTACATTATCACTGCAACTCAATTAGGCACAGTATAACGCAGGTATTCACATTTAGTTAAGATTATGAATTTATAAAAAAAGACATTAAAAAAAAATCCCTAGTGAGTACTAAACAAAGTTTCTGGCGTAGAACTTCGGAACCTCAACTGGATAGAGGACAAAAACAAAACAAGGAAAAAAGTCTCTTTAGTAGAGTTCCAAGGCGAGTAGTAAGTTCCATAGGAAACAGGAAATAAAATAAATCAGTAGGCCACCCACATGTTTGGGGAAAAGTCTGTTTATCTCACACAGTTGCGCATATGGTAGCAAGCAACCCCAGGGAGGCCCAAAGGAAGAGATGCAGAGGTCAGTTCAAGGACCAGGAGCCCCAGGTTGCAGCACAGCAGAAGATCCCGTTAGGGAGAATTCTCAAAATGTGCTAATCTCTACCTTAGAGACCTCCAGATCTTTTGCTGAACTTTGGGACTCTGTACTTTTTAATTCCGTTTGTTTTCTGTGTTTATTTCTTTTTGTTTATGGAGTTTTAGACAACTCCATAGGCATCATCTTTTCATGTGTGTTACACAGCACCCTCAGTGCAGTAACAGAGGGAAGCCTTTTTAGGCTGCCCCAAGGTTTAAATACCTTCTGTGGGATAAACTACTGTTTCCCAGAGAATGTAAGCTTACATTGATTTTACTAGTCTTTTCAAAATTCCTAGACCCAGCACACACGATCTTCATATAGAGGGCTGGAGGGGTTAGCTAGTATCCCCTGTGTCTAGAAACTCGTAGCAGTCAAATTCTACCCTTCCTATCGAAATGGCTGGTGGCAGTGGTTTTACAACGAACTACCGCCATGATTTTTCCCGACCGCGAACACCGGTAGCAAAAAATCGCGGGAGCCATGTTTTTCAAGATGCGCCTTAAGCCCCTTTGTTAAACGGGTCCTGGCCTTCTTTTTTCGCCATTTCTTTTTGAAAATGTCCTTCTAGAGTTTATCTCTGCGCGCCAAACTAGGTTTGGACCCTTTGTTTCAACGCCTTTGGCAGGCTTCAGTACTGAAGACCGCCTGTGGCGTCGCGAGTATCTGGGGTGGGCAGGAGGTGAGAGAGGTGCCCAAAACTCCCGTGCTTAGTCTCCTAGGAGACCCAAATGCACTCTGGCGTGATTGGTCGGCAAGGACAGCCACCCTACTGGGTTAGTGGCAGCTCGGCTTGAATGAAATGGGGAAAACTCTTTAAAAGGCGAGTCTCTTGGGACTGGAAAGCAGAGTCGACCACTGGAACGAAAGAACCGAAGACGAGCTGGAAGAGGACGGCTGCTGCAACTACTGGACTGTTGGTTTGCCCGGTGCAGCCCTCCTGCAGGTCCAAACTGCCAAGTTCACCTCGACTGAGAAGCCCTTCAAGGATGACTTCTTCCTTTGAGTTGGTAGGACCAATCAACTCGTAAGCCACCTGGATACCATACTAGGAGCTGGTTAGGTTAAACCAGGTGGAAGGACACCAGCTTGTGTGCTGGACTACAGCTACTCAAACGAAGAGCTTCCATTTTGCTAGCTTGTTCGACCCATCCCCGTGCATTGCAGGAGGCCCCCCCTCCCCCCCCCCATCCCCCGTCCCTCCAACATCCTCCCTCTTCTTCCCACGACTGAGGCCCAGGAACAGTGAGATCTACAGGAACTACAGTTTTCAGCTGCATCTTTTCTTCATACTAAAGGTACTGTGCCAACCCGATTGAGAGAACTTTCCTCTTGCGGTGAAAGTTTGTGAAACTTTCCCAACTTGCAGGCCTAATCAGCTTGTGACCCAACATATGATTCCTTTTTGTACAAATTACTTCTGAGAACTTTGGCAAAGACTTTACCGTTTACTACAAGAACTGCTCTTTCCTACCCAAGACACTAGTCCATTGACTTTGGCCAGTGGTCGAAGTGGGCGGGAGCGGTGCTCTGCTACTTCTTTTAATTATGTTTTACCGTTCCTATACTTTTATTTCAAAAAGAAACCTTTCCTGAACGGTTTCGTTTTAAAATATAAGTGTAGGAAGAGGTTGGAACTTGCACTTTCAGTGCACTGCACAGGACGTTTCCTTAAAGAGCAGGCACATGTGTTTTGGGGATTTTATTGTGCTGTGGAGGGGGTGCGGCGATGGGGTCTGTTGGGAGCGGTGCAGGCCAGTAGGGAACATGGTTTTGGCGTAGGCCTATTGAATTGAGTCCTCTAGTGAACTACAATTATTTGCACTGCCTAAGAAAGTATTTGTGATCTATTTCATTAACTTGTGCCTTTGTAGGCCTATTTTAAGTGCCTGAAATGCCATTTTCCTCCTATTTTAGGGGCGCCTAATTTACTCAGAAACGTATTGGTTTGGTACTGAGTATATTTGTGTATAATATTAAGTTGCCTACTTCTAGTGCATGTTTTCTAAATGATTGTGTAATAAATTAATAACTGTTTTACCAAGAAAAAGACCTAATGCTGAAACCACAGTATGGCAGGAAGCTAGTAATTCTGGGGGGTGAAGGGGGAGGAGGCTGAAACCTTGTTAGCCTGGAAACAGCTAATAGCTGAATTATTTGGGCCCACGCAAGACTGGTGAAGTGATCGGGATCCAACAGAAACCATGGAAGAAGAATCCCTACTGCAAGACAAGAAATAGAACATGAAGGAGAGTAGGCTCGGAAGGGGGGGGGGAGGGAAGGGGAGGGGAGAAGCAGTGGACACGGATTAAGTGATGTATATTTCAAGTGTTCTATGCACTGCAAGTTTGGTTTGTGTTTGTTGAAATAAAATCAATAAAATTGTTTTAAAAAAAATTTTTTTACCAAGAAACCTTGAGTGTAAGTGTCTACTTGAACCACTGCGATTGTGAGACCTGTGTAACATCTTTGTACTGCTCACATTCCCTCTTGAGATAAGCCTGGCTGCTCTGCTCGCTACCACAAAACTGTGTAGTACAGACTTATACCAAAGGTTGGTTTCGCTTACACCTGTGGTCCCACAGGGTACGGCATACAATTGCCTAACAGATCCCCAATGTTAATAAATCTGAGGTCCAGTACACCCTCTGTAAGCGGATTCAATTCAACACTACAGCTAAGTCAATGCCTAGTCTTGGATGCTGAGGGAAATCCTTATTGATATATTTTTATGTCCAGTTTGTTTACTCTGGATGACAACCCTTATATTATTATTATTAGAATCCCCCTGACCCAAGAAGTAGGTTTGTTTTGCAAATTAAAAGGTTTATTTGAAAATTAAACAATATATATCACACTTTTATAATAAATTAATGTTTGATAGCACACTTGTGAAGATGGTAGTGATCAACAATGGATAATGTTACAGTGGCACACTCTTTTGATGGCTTAGAAGTGATATAGAGAGGATAAAGTAGCTGAGAATGCTTTTATGGCTTCAAGGACAATGCAATGATGAATGAAAATGCAGTACAGAAAATAAACTTGATGTGACTTCAACAAAAGACAATGTAATCACTTTTCTTTGAAAATTCACCCCCCCCCCTTTATGCAATGTAAAGAGATGGAAGGAAAGCACACAGTTCTCAGGAATGCAATCAAATATAATTCAGTTCCCCCCTAGCAAGCTTAGAGGAAAACAGGTAGGAGTTTTAAACACAGGCAAAATACTTTTAAACGTGGTGGCAATGAAGTGAAAAATATACTCAAATTGCTTTTAATTCCTTATAGGAGGTTCAGGGTGAGTGAGAGATACTTTAAATTAGTTCAGGATCACTTTAGCAATGCTCTATGAATGATTGTCAGGTTGCAAACGAATTTCAGCAAAGGAAAGCAAGGACAAATCTTTTTACACGTGGCTGAAATTAAGCAAAATGTCAAATCGCGGCAAATTTAGTCACGTGCGTCGAGCGCAATTACGGAGGGAGGGTAGGAAATCTCGTTCCTAGCACAAATGGTTCCGGAGATACGGCCGATTTAGTAAAGGTAGTTTTTCGGATTTTAAATTTTAAAGCTCAGAATGACAGATGACAGTTTTCAGTTTTAAAGATGACAGAATGACACGATTCTAGGAGGCAGTTCTAATAGGCTAAAATAGTTTGGATTAGATTCTTTTAAACTAAGATTGGTTTTAGCACAGTGCTAGCTGGGTACTCACACTAGATTTTGGACAGGAATGCGACTTCGTCACGGATCGGGTCAAGATTGGATGCGGTTCTCTGGTACTGGTTCCGCGCACAGCGATCTGGTCCCTGGGTCTCCGGTTCTGTTATCGGTTCTGCTAGCGGTTCTGGATACAGCGGTTTCTGGTTCTGCGGGTCTGGATCAAGTGGATTCTAAGCAAGCAGCAAACCGCACAGCCCGGCGGTTGAATAGTGCAAATTATTTTTGAGGCCTGCTGAAGAGAACTCAGCTTGTGGGTTAGCCTCTCTGCTACAAATTCTGAAGTAAAGTTCTGGATCCCTGGAGTTCTGGATTTGAAGTCTGGAGTCTCCCGGCAAAGCGTCCCGCAAGAAAGTGGAAAGTGAATGTCTCTACCTGGGTTTCAATGTTCCTTTTATATGTTTAGAAAGTGGGTGGGTCGGCTCATTCTGCATGCCCAACCCTCTCAACTTATCATTGGCCAGTTCCTCCTCTCTTCCTTGATTGGGGGAACTGGATTGTGAGTCAGAGTGATGAGGTAGATTTATGGTCAGAGGATCCTCCCCTTGTCAAATTGTACACAAATCTATTTCTGATCCAAATACATATTTATCTATGTACCATTTTTCTAATATTATAGGTCCAGTTAACATTTTCTGTAGCACCAAACCATCCGATCCCTGTCTTTGTACGATGTCGTGTCCACTTATGACAGAATTCTCCCCTTTTCATCCAGATAAAGGCCTTTCCAGATTTTACACAAATATGAACCAGGGATATGGGTTTCAGATGATAAAGGGTCAGATTTTTAACATGCATACGTTTGGAGTAACACCCTTTTTTCCCGCTACTATCCCCATACCACAGGGTCCTAACACCTCTTAAAATGTGCACAGAAAAATCACAAGAATGATGATGTTATTTATATAATTTTTACAAGTCCGCACTATGAATTATCCATCTTTTTAAAATCATGCTCTGGCCCCAAAGGGGTGTGGTTTTCTTTTCCAAAGCACATGGTGGAATTTCTGGTTTATCCACTTCCCCCAAGCTCAGCTTGCTCTCACAGATTCAGTGCCCCTCCCAGTTTCTCCCAAGAGGAAGCCATTTACGACCCCCCTAATATAACATTTGCCTGAGCCAGGGACAGTGCTTTGTTTGGTTTCCTGTAGTCCCCATGTGCTCCTCCCCTAATCCAATCAGAGAGGTGTCATCTCCTTTTGGCAGGGGCAGCAGAATGCAGCCAGGCCTGGGAAGAGTTGTTGAGCCAGTTCAACTCCTGTCGGGGGTAGTTGTCAGGCAGAATTCAATCTCTTTAAGCCAAGCTTCAGCTAAATGTCATGTTTGTTCCCAGTTTTCTACATTCAAATCCAACTTACAATTTTTACACATGCAGCTAGAATGCTGATTCTAAGTTCAAAACTATGCAGCTAGAATGCTGATTCTAAGTTCAAAACTATGACATTTAACCGTTGCAACCTATGTTCCACTCAAAAGTAGGTCACTCATTTATTTTAAACATTTCAATTTTAGTAGCTTTCTGTCCATTTAACTTAAGCTGCTGACATCGACAGCTCAGCCAGTTTTGTTATAAACATTGTTTTGGGCTCTTCATCTTTCCAGATTTTGTATGCACACAAGAATACATTCTGCCAAATGTCTGCTGGTCTTCATTGAGATTTTTGAATATCTTGTGATGTTTAAAATAGGCATTTTGAGCTTGCATTCAGGGAAACAAAGGTGATTTTAAAGCTCTTTTTTAGTCAACCGGCACTGCCGTTTTTCCTTTGGCACACAATTCACTCCTGGCCCATCATGCTTGCACTGGTGGGTAGCAGGTTAGGCAACCATTTTGGTGTGTGCGGTTTTCCCGGATTCTGGCGCAACTGTGGGCTTTTCCGCCATCTTGGATTTTCTAAGCCCACAGCACCAAATGTTGCAGCTTAATAGTCCAAACGTGGGTCAGGACACCCAACACCTCCTTCACAAAAATTCTTAGCCTTTGACCAGAGGGACCCCTAAGGTTGGGTATCAAGAATAAAGGTTTCCCCAGAACACACAGTGACCGGAGCCAGCTAGGTGGCGAGGGCAGGAGCCCCCACCAACCCGCTTCTGCAGCCCTCCCATCAAGAATCAGGGATCTGACCCTGCGCCGAGGAGAGAAGCATTGATCTACCTCCACATGCGGCGTTCGATGCCCCGGATCTCCCTTTCTTCAATTCAGCAATAAGTGCACATTACTGGTGCACCGTTACCCATCGAGCACCCCAGATTTCACCCTTTGGCAGCCGAGGCCTTCAGGATGCGCCTGCATAAGCGCCGACATTCGCTGTGAAAACAAAATGTCGGGTGCGATGCAGCGCCACAACGAGGCTCAGCGCTGTGCCGGTTGCCAAGCAACCGCGTGTTTGAAAATATCTAGCATCCGCCGGCAGGCAGAAGAGCCGGCCCACTAAAGGCCCTCTAAGGCCCCGTTTGCCACTAGGAGCAACAATTGTCCTCAATGTGACCCGGTCTTCATTTCGCACAAATCTCCAGAGACTCACATCCCGGCAAAGATTGGACAAGTACCTTTATATGCGCGAGTACCAATAAGCCCTGTTGAGAGACTGATTCACTACAATGCTATGGTAGAACTGCCCATCCCTTGTAACCGTATAACCCTCACATTACTATCGAATGGTTATACGCCCATACGACTTATGCTAGACCTTGAAGGCTAATACATTTTGGCTCACACATATTATACCTATTACATGTTAAACCTGCCTCAGGTATCAGCGCAGAGTCAATTTGATGCTTTACTTAAGCAAACAACAAACGTCTCATTCTGTCCCCTTGGAGACTATCTTTTAATGATCCTTAAATGTATAGTGTGGTGGACTAGCCTATTTAGCACCATTGCCTTACCTGTGATTTTACATTCTGCATTGCCTGGCGTACTAGCCCATTTAGCACCATTGCATTACCTGTGATTCCATACTACGTATCGCATGGCGAACTAGCCGCTTGCTCTCACAGATATCCACACCATCCCTAATTATAATGTTTATCATTCTCCTCTGCCAAACTGCTCCCTGGCTTAAAGGCCCCTAGTAGGTCCTACCCAACAATATACGTCCACCGAAATGCTGGACAGCAATATTAGATTGTCCACGACTACCCTAGACACACAGTGGCCCCTAGGAAGGTCGCACATTTCCAACCATACATTGAACTTCCTAACAACCAACATCCCGTGCGACTTGACCCAGAAACTCCAAACTACGGTCAAGACTACCAAAAATATTCGAACTGCCTGCCCGTTACCATACTAAATGTGCCCGTTATAAAAATCAACATGAGGCTACCACTACCAAACAGAACCGCCCCCCACCAAACTCAACATCCAATCATCACCACAAAAGAGGCAAATGTCAAACCAACAACTTGCCTTGCTAAACACAATAGCCCTGCCTCACCCACTCAACTAACATCTAGCCTTGCCATTAGAGGAGCCCTTATCAATGCCAGATCATAAATAGCCTATGCTACAGAAATTTCCAACCTTAAACAAATCGGCAAATATGACTACTTAGCCATCACCGAAACCTGGCTACACCAAGCAGCCGGTCCTGCCTTGATGCTTGCTGTGCCCACTAATTACACCATCTTTAGAGAAAACCGAACCAACTCCCGTGGAAGAGGCATAGCTTTTATAGCTAAAACCAACCCGTCAATGAGAACAGCAACACCCTTGCACACCAAATCTTGTGAGTCATTAACTGTCAAGATTCCCACTTCCAATTCTCAAACTATTTCCATACACTTACCTATAGGCTGCCAGGACCTATCAGCTCCTTCGAAGAAGACATACCTATGATCCTGTCAGACAACTTGAAAAATACATCACAGGCCATTATACTAGGAGACCTAAATCTGGGTTTCAACGGCTACAAAGATGCACAAGCCACAAACATAGCCAATGTCCTTTCAGAGCTCGCTTCACCCAAAAAGTGACACAGCCTACTCATGAGGAAGGCTGTATACTCGACTGGGTGGCTGACTATAATTGCAATACCACCATCACTCCACAAGCATGGACAGACCATGCTCTCTCGTAGCCTTCTCCATAGATGCTAAAATTCTCTTGACACAAAATAACCTAGTAGCACCCCTGACGCCAACAAGGAATAAAGTATAACCACAGACAGATCCATTACCTCTAATTCTCCCTACCTTAAACGCGCTGCCAGACACATTAGACCCATCCACCTTAGTTAATGAATTTAACACAGTCATGGCCAACACCTTGGACACCATTGCCCCGATGACAAACAGTAAACCAAGAGCACATCTAAATGCCTGGTTTACCCCACACCTAAAATCCTTGAGAAAAGAAAAAAAACAAGTGTGAAACCATCTGGCGACTATCACCTTCAGAGGCAAATAAAGCAATCTATATCAATACCTCTACAAAATACAAAACTGAAATATGACGCGCAAAAAAAGAAAGCACTGACAAAAGAATAATGCAAGCTAAATCAGGCACCACGGAGCTCATCACTATACTAAAGGAATTGAGAGCCCCATCCCGATGCCGGACAACTGCATCAAAAATAAAACATGGTTGACATTCAGAAGGCACTTAACGACAAAATTGCCGCCCTCCAAGTTAAAATGGATAAGAAAAAACTAAACATACCACCCAACACAACCTGATTCAACAAATCTCATACCATCACCAAACCAGAACAGCGATTCAATTTCAATAAAGTATCCATTTTAGAGGTTGAAAAAATAATATCATCGCTCAAGCCATCAAACTGCCGAGGCGATAATTGCCCTCCACAAATTATAAAAGATGCAAGACATCTATCTCCTTTTATCTCTAAACGTATTAATGCTTCACTCACTTCAGGTACCATACTGAGTAATCTCAAGGAATCCTGGGTTCTCCCTCTCCTTAAAAAGCAATCGTTGGACCCAGCTATACCCCAGAATTATAGGCCAATCACCACTGCGCCATTCCTACTAAAGATATTAGATAAGAGTGGCATCTGGAAACGCACCAACTCCTAGGCACCCGGCAATCAGGTTTCAGACCACTGCACGGCACTGAGACAGCTCTTATTGATCTTAAGGCCCAGGTCGACGAGATTAGAGATCAGGGAAAAGCTGCCTTAATTCTCCTCCTGGATCTCTCAGCAGCGTTTGACCTGGTGGATCATAAAGTACTCTGCAACCATTTAGAATCAGCAGCACACCTCAGGCTATAGCATGGATCAAATAATTTCTTAGCGAAAGAACCAAGGGTCTTTGTTTTGCTCTCCCCAAAGTGCACAGAACAAACATAAATCACCAATGCAATTACAGAGCAAATACTTTGAACGTAGACAGGCGCAATAACTCACAGCGACGCACTCTTAGAAGATAATCAGCTCTTATACGGCTATTTATTCAAAGCTCAGAAATACATAGAAATAACTCACAAAAATAATATGGACATAAATCACAGAAGAAATAAAGAATTCAAAAGGAAATACATCACCCTGAGCGTAACAGGATTCCTCATCTCTCCCAGAAGCGGCTGGAAGACCCAGGGAACAGCCAGGCCGAGAGCACCACAGCTCACAGGAGGGCCGGACGTAAGCGTCCTTCTCGGGCTGAAGGCTCACCTGACCACCTCCGGGCTTCCGCATATATACACACTCCACAAAGGGGAGTCACTTCTCGAACCTTCTGGAAATTGCACTTGCGCAGTTGAGGAACAGCCGTCGGTTGCCAGCTGGGTCAATCGAGAGCTCCCCCCAAGAAGCGCAGTGCCTCCCTTCTCTAAAAACACGCTCCACGGAGAACAGTAGCAAACCATAACAAAGTTAGCTTTCCCAGCAGAAATGTCCTTGACCGCATAACAGGTTTGGAAAGCATGTTTTTCTCAGCATCGTGAATCTAACACTCTCAAAATGTGTGCAGCTTTTCACTGCGGCATGAAGTAAATATCCATCTTGGCTCCGAGCGCTCCCAGAATACATTGTGCACCAGCGCCATTTTAGATCAAGCATAACAGTCTTCACCACAGCAGACCCCGGTGCTATCACTTGTGGCGTAACCCAGGGATCCTGCGTCTCCCCTACCATGTACAACATCTTTACCAAGCCCCGGTTCGATGATCTAGACCTTCTGGGTGTCACCTACACTAACTATGCAGATGACACTCAGATTCTCATCCCACTTTCTGGGGATTACGAACTGGATTTGGCCTTGGTGAATATGATATACCTCATCATCCAGGCATGGATAGCACTTCATGGTCTATGCCTGAACGATAACAAAACGGAACTCATACGGGAGACAACACCTAACATTAAGAAACTTAGCCAAGACTACACCGCCTTGGTTATAGATGGACATACAATTAAAGTTGCTAAGGAGTTGAAAACACTAGGTTTTTACCTCGATTCTAGCCTTACACTGACAAAACAAGTGAACGCTATGGCCTCATCTACTGCCTACACATGTAAGATTATTAGATCAGCTAAACCCTACCTATCCACAACTAGCTGCACCACTTTGGCAAGAGCACTTGTGCGGTTCAAACTGGATTACTGCAACGCTCTCTACTTGGGAGCTAATAAATACATTTCTAAGAAAATCCTAATATTGCAAAACACCCTGATAGCAGCCCTTGGAATACCCAACAGAGAACACAAACGATGAGACAATCAAACTGGCCCTCTACTAAAGACAAAATCAAATTTAAAACTGCCTCTCTCACATTTAAATGCCTCAACAACTTAGCCCCTAGCTACTTGACAGAGGTTCAGAAGAAGACCTACCAGAGCAGCGTGCACAAACTGCGTATCAATTACCCCCTTCAAAATGACTACAATTGGAGGGAACAGTTTCCCAGTGAAAGCAGCCCAATTGTGGAATTCCCTCCCACCCACCTTATGGACCGATCAATCTTACCCACACTTTCGATTAAACATCAGCAAGTGGCTTAAAGAAAATGATCAGTAGCTCTAGCATTACCGGCTACTCCCAGTATTTGACCTTGGAACCTAGTTTGGACCTTGCTCCTTAGCTGTGTATACTTGTAACCGAATTGTATTTCTTTCTGTATCATTGCACTGACCTGTAGCTATGTACCTTGTAACAGTATGTAAGCTTAAAGTATTCTCGTCCTCACACCTGACATTCTCTGGTCTGGCGCGCGCTACAAATCAATAAACACAGTAAGTAAACCACAACACTGGCTCCCAGAAATTCAGTTCCAAGGAGGCCAAGCTCCCCCATTATGTATGAAGCTTCTTCTTAGGTGTGGTTTAAAGGGATCCAACTCCCAAGGACTTGATCCCTGGGCCAACGGCAGCCACAACGAACAACCAGTAGAACAAAAGGCCTTCACATGATGGATACCCTCCATCTAGTAGTAAGAAACAAATTAGGAGTAGACAAGGTGGGGTAGCAGCGTCCCATTACCCTCCCAGGGGAAGATCGTGACCAGCACCAAAGCTGGAGACCCTAGCAGGAAGCGGTAGTAAAACGGCCAGGAGATGTTGCAAGCACAGAAGGTTCCACTTAAAACACCAGTGGGGTCATCAGGAGGATTCAGGATGCCTGTGATGAACGTCCAGCAGCATAAATCCCTGAGCGAAGATATGCCGAAGCCACAGCGTTCAGCCAGCATGGACAACTGAGGGACTTAAATGGCAGCAACAGCAGGAAATGCATGAAGGAAGGTAAACCTACTTCTTAGGCAAAGGACAGGGTCTGGATTCCCCTTAAGTACTTCTACAAAGAGGGGCTGGCCAGAGCAAGCCCGCCAATTTCAAGAGGAGGCTAGGGAGAAAGGGGTCAGGTGGCCCACCAATCTAGTTGGCCTTTAGGACTTCCAAACAACCCAGACTACACCCACAGCATGTGAAAGGAGGGGCTCAAGGACTTGTACTGGTATAGAACAGTTCTAATCAATATGAGGGGCTGCCATGTGTCGTGGCTGTGCCACTGCAACACCAAGTGCCACCCATTCTGGACTAATTGGGACCCGAAATCATCACCTATTCATATTTATGACTTTACGTTTCCTTTGCAACACTTTGTACAATGAACTAGGGAAGTACCGAACTTAATATATTCTAATGCACATTCTGGTGTGGTGCTCCAGGTGGTAACGAGCCTGCTTCAGCGCAGGGCGAGTCCTTATTTAAGCAGCTACCTGCAGGAGAACAGGGCTCTTGCATACAGTTCGCTGCCAGACCTTTGATTTATTCTGTGGCCTCTTGCTGCCGTTTCCAGAACCTGCTCCAGTTCCAGTGGCCTGTGCTCTCCACCCTGCACCCCTGCTGGAACTCCTATGCAGGTGTTCCCTCTGCCCTGAAACCCTCAATACTCTTCCTGCAGTTCCTGTGCTCCTCTCTCAGCAGTCAGCTCTTCCCTGGCAGTCCCTTGCTCTCTAGCCCCAATTCTCTTGTTCCTTGCCGGCAGTTCCTTGCTCTGTGCCCATCGTCCGTGCTACATGGATTTAGCTTCCTACATTCATGCCATGAGTTTCCTTATATTCTGTCTGCAGCTCTGTGCTCATTATTCTAATCCAGACGTACAGTCCCTCACTGTGCAGTTTAGTCCTGTTCATCCTATTTCAGTGCAGTTGACTTGTTTCACGATCTACAGTTCAGTCTGCTGCTCCTTGATTCAAGTCCTTAGGTTCCACTCTGCAGTTCGTCTTCTGTACCTTTGCACTTATTATTGTATTCTTACTTAGGCTATTTCGTTCTGTTCTCTGCCCTGAAGTTGGTCACTTTCTCTTCCTATTTTTTCCCTGGAAATGTCTGTTACTGTTCTCACTTGCGCGTGTGTAATTGCTCAGAGTTTGGCTTCTGGCTTTACCTGACAGGCAAGCAATCCCTTTCTTTGGTCACGTCATAGTCTAGTTTATTGTGCCATATTCTTAACAGCGTGCTCGTTCCGGTTTCAGCGGGTAGTCACTGCTCCATTCCTGCTGGACCCATACAGGCTTCAGTCTTGTTTCACTGTTGATGTCTTCGGGTTCAAACACAGATGCCCACTCTTGTTGCTCCTTTCCATGAGCAGAGTTGGCCCTGTAATAACCAGCTCAGAACGCTAGAGTTTGCCCTGACCTGTGGGATACTTCTCCACATTCTGCATATACCCCAAGTGTGAAGCTAACGTGTTTGTCTTGGTTGTATCCCCTGGCACTTTGTTCACTACCTGTAGTTATGATGTATTCTTCCTTGCCTACAGGACTCCTTACACTCCTATCGCTTGTGCACTATTCTCCGCTCTGCTTTGTGGGTACGTCTCTGCCCTCAAGCACCCAACAACACGAGTGCAAAATGCCAATTTTAATCCTACCATGTACAAAAAGGTACATTGGGCTACCATGTCAGTAAAATGGCTAGCAACAGAGATGCACTTGAGGGCCAGTTCTCCAGGATTCTCTCTCATTTTAACATGAAAACTCTTTTCCTCAACTAAATTTACCCTACACCGTGTACAAGACGTCATTCAGGTGGTAGATTTTGCAAGAATACAAAGTGGAGACTCCCATCCTCCGACATTAACCTGCCCAGATCTACGTTTTCAGTAGTCTTCCTTGCACGGCGGGATATTTTAGGTGAGGGGTGCCTACTGGCAGAAATGCTCACCTGCAATGTGGGATGTTATGTTGATTTATGCCGTGCACTGCTACCACCCAGGGGCATTCTCCACGATGACTCAGAAAAGGAGTTTAAGAGCTGATATGATTAACATGGTTGCATGTGGAAGCGGGTATGATGAACATGGTTGCATGTGGAAGCAGAGTACAGAAGGTGGTTCAGAGGGCAGTAAACACGCTTAGAGCCGACAGAGTGAAATGTTAGATCGTTAGGGAGTGGCAGGCACAGTTTTTCTAAAGCCTATGTTGCATGTGCACATGTAAAGTTCAAAATCGTAAAAAATCTAAACTTTTTCTGCCATACGTTGGTGTATGAATTCAAGGTATGTGCATTTGTATTTCTGGTTTTCAAGAAACATTCAAATAAATAAAAGTGCCTTGTTAAAATATTTTAAAAGGAGAATTGTTTGTAACTACCAATTGGACTCTTGCGTCATGTCCTTACGTGGCTGATAGTGTGGCGATTCTCTCTGGCAAAAGGGGATCGATTCCTAATTTTATGACCGTCTTTGTACACATCCGCATCCGGTTGGGAGAAAGCGGAGGACAACAAAAGCTAGAATGCTTTGCATTGTCAGACCCATCCCTAGGTTACCCACACTAGGGTGCAATCAGAAAACCAAGGATCATATTAGAGTAATCCATCCACAGCACACAAAGTCCCTGATTCAAAGAACGTTTTCCTGTGGGATTGCATTATAAAACGCTTCTGTCAATCAGTCCCAAAGTGCTAACTCTTGCTGCATGTACCGAATTGAGTATGGTCAACTGTACTTGTTGCTAAAGTGAACATGGTTTATGGGGTACATTGTCAATGCCATATACACCAGTTTGAAATTGATTAGTACTACAAATTGGGTTTTGATATGATCACAGCATTCTGGCAATATTAATCGAATTGCTAGGGTAGGGCAAGCGTAGTAAATCAATTGGAGATGTTGCCAGTTCTTTTACTTTCACATGAAAGAGTTAATCTTCAAACCTTTCTACGGAACACTGATGTATGTAGTATGGCATTTGTTGTATTGCATGTGGTTCTTTCAGGCATTAAACTGTTTTCATAAGCCACATGCTCCGCCATCAAATCGGCACCACTCATTAGGTATGAAGGACATTTAGAAATAGGCTGCAATGTCGACTGCTAAATACTGACATTTAGCAGCTGCACCCAAATCGCACTTGTGCCAAACGAGTGGTACCGAGTTGGCTTTCGCACCACGTGGCTGCTCTGAACGAGAATCTGGCCACAGTGGTGCCCCAGTTGGTCCGCCCGAAAGAAGAGGGTGCCATTGCCTCTTGCCCTTGGATTGGTGCAGTCACCCAGGCTGCGAGTACTGGAACAACGCTGAGCCAGCCAATGCCAGTTTAATGTTTATAGTGATCCATTATGAAATTATTTCTAAGCTGGGACTATGCCATGGCCTGTTGCACACCTTCCTGCTGTGACATATGTTCTGGGACAACGCGGCTTAGGCATTTCACTCTCCCCACCATTGTCAGGGACAGACTGTATGGTCCAAATAACAGTGCAGCAGAAGCACTTTAGAGCTGCTCTGAAACTCTACAAGGAAGCAAAACTACACCCTTGCTATGGGACTGCTGTAACGGTTTATTGAGAGGCCACCCTCAACACAGGGAGTTCCTTCCCTCCCCAATCTAGGTGTCACACAAACGGTTTGTCAGTTCCTCCTTCAGTCCTATTTCAGTCTCACGTTGTGCACCTGGATCCCTCTTCTGCACCACCTGTGAGCCAAGAACCAGACTCGTGTACAGAAAAATATACTTTATACTCCCACCTTCTTTGTGGTTAAAAACGTATTTGTACATAAATAAATCACACAAGTTGATTGAGAAAAACACAAATCACAGTACTATATCCCGATTTCAATTCTAGAAATAACCAAAACTAGTCAATTAACAAAATCAATGTACAGATGCAGTGCTATGCAATTAATTTTCCTGCAAGCATAAAAAGGCCAGCAGTTTGGTTTACAGATATTGTACAAATGCATATGACAACTATTTCACACACACTTTTGCTTTCAAATAAGCACAGGGTGATTCAACATGTTTTTAGACCACCCCTCCACTTAAAGGCCTGTGTTGGGAAAGTTGGAAGTTTACAGTTTTAGTTTAGGCACCAAGACACCCCTCTTCCTTAATAAGTTGGGGTCAACAGGACAATTAGAATTACCCAATTAAATTACAGCTTATAGTCTTCAGCGTTCACTAGGAATGAGCTTTGTTAATTTCGAATTTCAACAAAAAATACCCCTCGAGTGTTGTTGCTGAATGGGAATTAAATTATATTCAATCAAATAGGCTAATGATCTACACAGTTTTGCCCCCCGCCCACTGTAAAGGGAAAGGAGTCAAGTCCAGAAGATTCCCCCACTTTTTCAAAGAGCTTAATTCTACCTACATTTAAAACCTGTTTATGAAGTTCAGGAAAGCCAGCAGCATTTCAGGACCCTCTTGGAGGACAAGGCAGGGGTCTGGTCACTCCACTCTCAAGGATGGTCCCCAGCTCTTAGGGCCCAGTCAGCTTTTAGGCCTCCCCTGCAATAGACTGCTCCACCTAGATGCAATTTCACTAAATCTCCTTTGGAGTTTCCTTGCGGCTGTCAGGGGGTCATTTTTTTAGCAGCTCTTCTCTTATCCGATAGTGCATCCACTTTATATACCAGTGATGACACCATCAAGATTTCAATATTGGGCAGTGCCCTGCAATAATTTCGCAACCAGGATTGGACAATTACCCTTCTTTCTCCCCCCAAATCCAGCCTCTCTCTAAGGATTGGTTTAGGAGTCTGGAACAGAAACATGGCAACTCCCATTAGAAATCCCCTTTTGTTTCCATGTCAGCTTTTTGGAAACAAGTAGTTATGTGGCAAAACTTCATACTATACTAGTAACATTATATATATATATTTCTGATGCTTGTATCTGCTTAGATTCACAACCTCTGCATAGGCCGACATCTAGTGGAAGCTGCAGAGTATTACTGTTGTTTTCAAAACTCGAAAAGGGATGTTGACAGGGCGTGCCAGTAATACTATCCCATGTGTGACGTCACTGTACCCATGACTACACACGCATGTAGGTCCCTCAGATTGTTATTTTTCTGACATGAGGTGTAGCGCGAGTACAGTTGTATCCAAGCAGATACTTATCAGACAAGCTTATAGGCATCCATGCGCCTTCTCTCCGAGGGGAGGAAGGGTGGGTCGCATGTAAATCTCTACAGATACAAGCATCAGAAATACGATTACAGTGAGTAATGTATCCCTTCAGAGGCTTGTGGAATCTGCTAAGATCACGTGCTGTGCATAGATTAGCGAGCAGTGGAGGAAGGAGGTGGGATGTGAGAAGGTTCATGAGCAAATAAATGTCTTAGAACAGCTTGTCCCACTTGTGGATCTGTCTTGGAATGGGTGTCAATGCAGTAGTGCTGAGTGAAAGTATGTACAGTGTTCCATGTAGCTGCCTTGCAAATACTATCTATGGGGACATTTGCAATGAAAGCCACAGTGGCTCCAGTACCTCTTGTGGAGTGAGCCCTGGGAGTAAAAGGCAGCGTTTTATCTGATAGGGAATAGCACAGTTGGATTCATCCGACTATCCACCTAGAGATGGCATTCTTAGAGATGCGGTCACCTTCTATGCCTGGCGCTATGGAGACAAACAATTTATCTGTTTTTCTTAGCGGTCTAGTTTTGTCTACGTAATAGAGGACCGCTCTCCTCACATCTAACGTGTGGAGTTTTACCTCAGCTGAGCTGTTGGGGTCCTGGAAGAAAGCCGGTAGCTCAATGGACAGTTTACATGAAATTTGGAGATGAAATTTAGGTGAGAACCTAGGGCGAGTACGTAAAACCAGCTTGTCTTTGTGTACAACAAAGAAAGCATCCTGCACTGACAATGCTTGTATTTCACTAACCCTTCTTAAGAAAGTGATAGCCACTAAGAAGGCAGTTAAGTCAGGTGTTTGAACCTATCCCCAGCAGGATTCCTGTGCAGGGGAACAAAGAAATAATTCCTTTAACGAGTACTATTCCCAGCTGGATTATTGTGCTGAAAAGCAGCTCAGTGACAGCCCTTTCTAAATTGTGAAATATTAAATGTTGTTGCATGTCCGCCACTAGCCGAAGAACGCCCCACCCATTTACTACTCCACTCCAAAATACCTTCTGAGTAGTTACTCCGCTAGATAAGAAATCCAATATATTTCCATAAAATAGAAAGCTTGACCATCAGATACTGTGCCACAGAATGTTTGAATACAATTTTCAATTACAAAATGCCTGCTGGTCAATTACTTTGTCACAAAAGGCGTGTCCTTCAGTTGCTATGAATCTATTTGCCTGCTAGTTCCAATGCGCCCAATACCTGTCCACCAGTTATTGCACAATATGCAGAGCTATTCATCTTAACTATTCCAAAACTCATCTTTAAGAGCTACAGTGCAACTGAATATTTGACAACAGATATATAACCATCTAACACCTGCTAATGTGTTAAAATGCCTATTCCTCAGTTATGAACCGAAAGCCTGCCCACCAGGAAGAGAATGTCTGCCCGATCAGTTTTTGTACCACAGAAGACATGTTCACCTTTACTATTCCACACACATCAGGCCTTCGGGTTATAGTGCCAACAGATGTTTGAACACCAGTAAACATGCATAGAATACCTGCCAGTATGTTACTGTGGCACAAAACGCATGCTCTACGATTATTATGAACAGATGTCCAGTGCAGGCACTATGCACATAATGTCTGCCGATCGGTTTTTGGGCCACAGAGGACGTACTATGCCACACGAGGTATTCCAGTTATCGTGCCACAAAATATATCTCCATTTGGTACTATACACCCCAGTACACTAGTTAGTGTGCATGAATTAATTGTACATCAGATACAGTCACTGTGCATGTAGTGCTATCCCCATCAGATACTGTCCAAGAAAAACAAAGCAAGCTTCCTTCCCGTAATCCACTGTGCCATAGAATGCCATCCTATAAGATTCATGCAACATTACTCTGCAATAAACGGTCTGCATACTCATGCGTGTATTTGGACAAAATGCCTGTCGGTCCTGCACTGTTCAATTGCCTACCCATCATTATGTCTCACAGAAGGGAGTACATCTCTGAGAGGCAGATACAATGCTATGGAATACATTTGTTTTGTTGACGTCATTGTCAGACAAACTCCATCAAATAATGCAGAAATCCAGCAATTATATTTCATATGTTCTTAAATAAGTGTCATGTAGGCTCTCAACAATTGTGCCCATGTTTACCGCCTTCCCAATCCAAGAAACCTAGACTCCATAACTTTTGCTGTTGGTTAGGGATGAATCTCTATGGTGGGAGAAGGGACTCGCTTATTTGGTGTAGCTCTACCTCACTTGAGGGCTGTTTCACACCAAGTTAAAGACCTTGTAGCACATTATCATCCACCGTGTACAGTTTTCAGACCTCAGAGCACCCTTACTAAATGTCCCATTTCACAGTGTTGGTCAGTGGGTGTACTTTTCACACCTCGATTCCCTGGGTGGAAGTCTCACTTCTAGGAGCACAATTTGATTTGCCATATTCGACGCACACTACTCGAAGAATGTTCTCAACCACTGGGTGGGGTGTCTTTTCTCCGAGCAGATGCTCCCAAAGGGTGTATATGTCACTGTTGGGAGAAATGTCTCAACTGTTTGGGTGAGAGACTCAAACCCGTCAGAGATTCATTACTTCAGCATGGGTCTCACAGTTTGCAACAAAGTCTACTTCATTAAGCATGGGTTTCACAGCTCACAGGAGTCTTGCTCCTTTGAGCATGAGTTTCACAACACTGAGCAAGGCAACACTTAGGGTGCAGTTATAACTTCTGGTAGCACATACTCACTGGGTGGGAGTCTACTACTAAATCTGTCTATCGTTTTGTGCGAGTCTCACTCATTAAGGATGAATGTAATTCCAAAGAGAACAATTACACTCTGTGTGTGAGCCTCACAGTTGGACGCAGAGGCTCAATCAGAGTATGAGCCTCTCCTTTGGGAGCACTGTGACTTGTTGAGTGTGAATCTCCAAGCTGGACCATATTTGCAGCGAGGGAGAAGGGAGATGTGCGGGGTGGGGTGGGGTGGGGAGAAGTGTGCTTGCACCTGGCAATAGAGCGTGACCCTCACTCCTCAGAGAACTCCGATATCACAATGTACAGTCTAATTCACAGTGTGTCTCACATCTACGAGCACATTCTCACTCATTTAGAGTCTCCCCTCTGAGATAACAGTACCACTCATTGGGGCACGTCTCCCGCCACAGTCTATCTCACTGAATGTGAGCCTCAGAACTGGAAGCAAATTCACACTACCGGTATGGGTCTTTCTTGCTACTAAAAGAACAGTGAATTATTTCGTGAAATTCGCACACCTTGGAGCAGTCTCATTCATCGAGTATCACACTGGATCCCAGTTTCAATCATTTGGTTTGAGTCTCTAATGATGCAAGTCTCGCGTCTGAGAGTATAGAAGAGGTCACATTGCCTGCAGCCCCGTCAGTCATTGAGAATTAGTCTCTTCCCCTATGACCACTGGACCACTGATTGGGTGTAAAAACCACACCTTGTACCACAGGCGTGTCTGTACTTAGCTTCGCAGAACAAAGCATCTCAAAATGGCTATTCGTCTCATATCGTGAGCAATGCCTCATTATTACATTGCCAGTATTACACTTAGGAGCACAGTCTGACGCCTATTGTGTGCATGTGTTATATATTATATTACAGTCTCACTCATTTGGTGTACAATCTAAAATAGACACTTTCTCTGACAATCTCAGATTGTGAATCACACACCTTAAAAATGTGCTTCTCGGTCGTTGTGAAGCCAATACCTTCGAACACTGTCTCACTGACGGGAAGTTAACTCATACCCTGGAGTACAGTTTCACTTTTAGCCAGTCTCAGCGATCCCATTTACTGGGATTGAATCATAGTCATTCCTCAATCAGATTTCTTTCAAAATATAACCTTTTGCTCAAACTCGCTGATTGCTCCTCCTGTGGACTCTGACATTCAGCTGCCTTAACTCTCTTAACAGATTGTTGCATGAGAAGCAAAGCTGCGTTTGCAAAAGTTAGGAATTCTCCTCAAGAAGCTGTGAGGTGGCGTCAAAAACACAGTAGCACTAAGAAGTGCTACCGACATCTCATTAAAGAGAAGTAAACCTTAAGGTAGTGCTTCTGCAGTCTCAGAGTACAGCAGACGTGCCATGAAGTGCTGTTATTTTATTCAAGCCCGCAACAAAAAAAAGCAGGGTGGCGTGGGGCTCGATTTAAAGAAAAGCCAACATGTTAGAAATTGCTTGTAGCCCATTTTCAAGAGTAACACTGAAATTAATATATTGTCAGAGGTCGGGAACTGCTTGCACTGCCTTATTAAAAACACAAATACCATGAGAGGGGTTGTTAGTATGTTTTCCAAACTATAGCAAGATACTGAGACATGCAGGATTCAGTTTAATCAGCAGTGTGATTCCTCATTAAAAGTAAAGCAACAATACAGCAGCCTTTCTGAGAGGTGTTGTAACCGTCATTAAAAGTGTATTTCGGTAGGTTCCATTGGTAGAGTATCAGCTCTAATAAAAAGTGCTGCTTGTTTGTTTATTTATAATGCGCTCCAGACCCATAGGTTACCGGGCGCAGCAGCAAGTATATGCGAGACTTACAATGTTACATGAATAAGTTTACAATATAACAATATTACATGAATGAACAATTAGCAATATACAAAGTTAGCAGTTATAAACATAAAGGGTCGCTAAAACATCTGAGTACATTGAGTAGGGCTGCGCGTGTGAAATTTCATAGCAGGTGTCTAGTCATTGTTAGCGTTAATGTGTTTAATGAAGTTCCTTCTGAAGTGTGGGAAAGGTTGGTCTACTCTTAGGTTGGGTGGCAAAGCGTTCCACAAGTTGGCAGCTCTCACAGGGAAGCTGGCACCACCGATTTTGGCAAGTCTAAATCTGGGTACATCCAGGCAGTTAGAGTTGGCGTGTCTCATAGGTCTATTAGATGTTTTTCTTTTTATTTTGTCCGTCAAGTAACTGGGAGCAGCATTATTTAGAGCCTTATGGGTCAAGGAGATCATTTTAGGTGGATTTTGTTATCAGTGGAGAGCCATTTGTGTTGCCGCCTAATAGAGGAGATATGCTCCCTCTTCTTTATGCCTAGTGCAGCTCTAAGAGCATTGTTTTGTAGAGTTTGGAGTCTTGCTTACTTTCCCACTCAATGTACAGGAGCACCGATACGTGCTGGTAATGTCCACTTAATTGGACATCATCTGCTGTAGAGAACTGGTATGGTCACTCACTTAACGCCAGTTAAAACGTGAAATCATTATTTATCAAACACGATTATACCTTTGTGTCCCCATCTCAACCCTACTTTCCTCATCTCCCCTCTCTCTACGCCACGTTTAAGATGTACTTATAACCTCCACTGCCTACTACCAATGACACATCTAGCCTGGTGCCACGAAGCAGCTTACAGGAACACAGTACATATCACCAATAAACAAATACAACATTCCCATTCTTTCTCTTCTTCACGCTTCCTTCAACTTGTCGCGCCTTGAAGCACTTGTGTATAGGCGCATTATAAATGCCATATCATATAATATTCTCCAGTACCGCTCTTGTTCTGTCCCCCGTCGTTCCGGGTTTCCGCATGCCCCTTTTGATCTATCAACATCTGCCACTCCACTTCGCAGCTTCCCCGTCCTAAACCCAGTACCTAACATCTACCCCTCATTTGCTTTTATTCTACTCCCATCATTGCATTACATTTGAGTGTCTTGTGCGCGACAAAGCCACTTTCTCTACTTCGAGGAAGTACTTTCCCTTTGACAGCGATCGTTACGAGCCCCACACACTCCCCCTGCCAGCAGCAATCAGAGACTGGCTGCTAGACAGGCTTTCGGTAGGCTGGCCTAAACTGCGGATGACTTTACCTTGCCAAGGTCAATACATGGTCTGTGCATATTGAGGCAGATGTTAATATGAGTGGCTAAATATTTATGAAGGGTCTGTTGACATAACGTTTTAGGAATCATTGTCGTCGGCTTGACAGTTCGAAATAGAAAAAGCTATGGTTTCGAAACACATTGTTGACTTGCGAGCCTATAAACAAAGTTCTCGTGGCGAGTTTCTCAGTAAAGGGGTCATGGTCTTCTAGACCGTGCTTCCGTGAAAGGGGTGCTCTCAGTCTGTGACTGAATAGCATTCTCTGCTTATCGGAGTGAAATGTGCTCACCACGATCTAAGTGTTGCTAAACTAGTTACAAGGAATCCCATAACTCACCCGTTCAGTCGCCTTCAATTGCCTAGTCGCCCCACCCAAGCGCACACGAACAGTTACTTACACCGATGGAAAGCGTGCGGGTAACACCGTAAAACCCAGCGCTGCGAGGCAGCCGGGTCAGTCTCCTCAGCACTGCAGCGGCCGCCATCTTTGATGCGGGTCTTACTCTTGTCAAGTTTGTTGGCCGCTTGGTACACCTGAAGGAGTCGAGCTGGATATGGGTTCACATTAGGTCACCGTGTAATCCGGCTACGGATGCCAGCCTAGCTGATACAGTTGTGCTTTAGAGGTGCACAATCCTCAGGCAGCTCTACAGCCAGCCTTTTGTCATCAGGGGGCCTGAAGAGATAAAAGTTAATGTTCTTACTCTGGCAGCTACATTGGAACATATAGCAGAATAAATTGTAAACAGGTAGACACACAAAGATGACATGTAAACCGTAGACTAACTTTAATATTTTTCAAAATGAAACTATAACTAATGGTATCTACTCGTTCGTGTAGGACATTCGGTGATGTAGATAGCACAACAAGACACAGCGAACGCATTATCTTCATAAATGATCAATTTCGAGGTTTTACATAGGCAAGTGGACGGACCTGCTGTTAATCTCGAATGATTTCTTTTCTGATTGCTCCCCAATCACCAACACAAACGCGCGGCGTGAAAACGTCCAATACTTTATACACGAACGGCGACGCTCCAAGATGGCGATAACGCTGCTGATGCGGCGACTGGGGTTTGCGCACCTTCGTGGCTGCTACCTACAAGGATAGCCAGACGGCTTTGCTTTACAACGTTGATTCTTCGTTAGGCGACTTGTATCGGACCTCCTCTTTCTTATTTAAAAACTAGCCTTAAAATGTATCAGTTAAAAAAAAAAAATATGAATCAACGTGTTGCCCTTATTGAACACATTTAATTGTTGAATTAAAATGATCGAAACCATATATTTCTTCATTCTAAACACGTTATTTAGATGCGCGTCTAATCTTCACTTTCCTCTATTGCAGTGTTGCATTGAATAGTACTGTTTTTATGGTAAGGTGGGCGAGGAGCGTTGTGAAAACAGGTTTCTCCTGCTGTCGTAGGGGTCCTCTTTTATTCCCTGACAGGGTTGTCTGCGCAGTGCCTGGTTTGTTTGATAGACAGCATGGAAGCTAAACAGGGTTTGAGCATGTTTTCTCATGGCAGCCTTAGAGTTTTCGCCTGTGAACAGAACCTGTTGTCTAGACCGGACGGGTCTGCCTCATTTCTGCAGGGTAAGAACACAACCCTCTCGCCTGTGGTAAGGTGACGTCTGTGTGTGAGTGATTTTGGTACAATGTCAGTGTCTCATGGACAACAACTGTTATCAATGGACCACCAACAAGTTTAAAAAAAAAAAACAGAAACTATTTGGTGTTTCGCATTGGTTCATTTTTGAAGCATATAACCATTATTCTGAGGTAATATGTTGCCTGCACTTGATCGCTTACCTCGGTGCCACACATCTCTTGACAGTGGCAAACAAATGTTCTGATTATTTACCAGTAATCTTCATTAATCCTAGTCCTACTATTTATTTTGCTTTGCAATATTTACTTTTGAGGTGCAGATGCTTCCAGGATTTGAACACATTTATTTTTTATTTATTTATTGCATTCGTTGTACGTCCAAACCCAGGGGTATCACAGAGTATTTTACAAGTATACTTAGTCTTAGTGGTTGCATATACATTAGTTTGTGTTAGATGTTATGTTGGCAGTATATTAACGCGTAGCGTTGGCGCCGCATGCATGCAATATAAATCAGCAATTAGATAATTCAAATGAAGCAGGAGACAATGATGACACGTTGGAATCTGTCTTTATTCAGGCCCTAACTGAACTTCTGGCGGCAACCCTGCCTCCTTAATCACGTGGGTCGCAGCCAACTCATTAACTGTAATGAACAGGGTACTGTTCCTCTTTGTGAACAATAACAATAAAGGTAGGACATTACATCTCCCCCTCACTAAAACAAAACGTGACAACTTTTAATTGAGTTCTTCAATCCACCTGGTGGGCCTTCTGATAACCCTCTTGGATGGGCTGTGTGTTGGTGGGGACAGTCTCGAAATTGCTCCACCGCTGTCGCTGACATCAGCGTCTCTCTCTTCTTCACAGTATTCCGTGTGTATGTCTGATGAATCATCCAACAATGTTCTTGTGATGGTGGCATTGGTGTCGGTGCCTGTAAATGTCCTGAAGAAGGATGAGTTTCTGGTAATGGTGCCTTGGATGCTTGCTGCCATTATCATGGAGCCTTGAATGGGAGTTACGGTCATTGGATCTGGTTTGAAAGCAGGTGTGTCCTTCGTGACTTGATTCTGTCTTACCAGGACTTGGTCCCCTATCTGGATCGAGCTTGGTCTTGCTTGTCTCTTGGTGTCATCATATTCTTTCATCCTGGCTTTGCTCTCTCGATCTTTGTTTCTGGCATTCTCCACCTGGGTAGAGTCAGTCTTGGCTCGGGGGTTGTGCGGGAGCCTTGTTCTTATAACACGTCCAAACATTAGCATTGATGGACATTTGCCTGTCGAGCTGTGAGGCGTGTTTCGGTATTCTCGTAATAAATTGCAAATGGCTTGCATGAACGAGCCGTTTCTGATGGAGCATATTTAAAGGGTGCGTTTGAGATTACCCATAAATCGTTCCACCATTCCGTTTGCTTGTGGCCATAACGGTGTAACTTTGTGATGCTGGAAACCTAGGTGTTCAGCAAACATGGCAAAGTCGTGCCCACTGAATGGAGGCCCATTGTCCGATTTGACATCTGGAAGGAATGCCATAGTTGGCAAATGTCTTATCCAGGGCCGGCATGACAGCCTGAGCACTGGTGGAGTGGATCAGATGTACTTTGGGAATCGTGACATCTCGTCAATGATCACTAGCGCATATTTGCCATTGGCTAAAGGGCCAAACATGTCAACCGCTACTTCATCCCACACTTGCAGCAGCATTTCAGATGGTCGGATGGGCTCGGGGAACGTGCGCGGAGCCACTGCCTGGCATGGTAGGCATTTCCTTAGCCGCTGTTCCACTCGTTCATCTACGGATGGGAACCACACCTTGGTCCTTAATTGCCATTTGGTTGATACGATGCCTCTGTGTCTTGCGTGAGCAATATCTAACACTTGGTCATGCAGTGCTGCAGGAATTACAAGTCTCTTTTCCTTCAGTAGCAGGCCCTCGGGTGATGTGGACAGGGTGTTGCGGACAAGCTTGAATGTGCAAAAGTGTTGTACCTCTTCAGCAGACATGAATGGCATTCCTCTCTGCTTGCACTGCCACTGATTTGAGCGTAGACACATTTGAACCGCTTGAATTAGTTTGTCTTTTCTTGTCTCTTCTAGCAATTGCGCTGTAGTTATGGATTTGGGTAGTGCGCTGCTGACCAGGTAGCGTAGGTATTGGTTTGCTTTGTGTGATTGCCGCTCATCACGAGCTGGGAGTGGGTATCTTGAAAGAAAGTCTGCTGGATTGTTGTCCTTACCTGGATGGTGAATTATTTTGAAAGAGTATTCTTGTAGCCTGAGGCCCCACCTGGCAATGCGAGGCGGCATTTTTGCTGTTGGTTTGCCGTAGATCGTGGTAAGAGCCTGGTGGTCTGTGATTATGGTGAACGGTCACCCGTACAAGAATAAATGGTAATGTTCGCACGCCCAGACTACTGCCAGGCTTTCTTTTTTGGGTTGAGAGTATGCGCATTCTGTGGTGGACAGACTTCGGCTTGCGTATGCCACAATTTATTTTGGAGAGTCTGGGGATGCTCCGCGCTTGGATTGCGCTAGAATCGCTCCTAACCCCACGGGGATGGCGTCTACTGTGAGTTCCGTGTCAAGGTTGGGGTCGTAGTATGTCATACATGATGCGGTGGCATTTTTGATTTCTTGGAAGGCTTCTTCACATGCGTGTGACAATTGGAATTCCTGAAGTTTTCCTGTGAGGAGTCGCAAGGGTGTACTCACAGACGCAAAATCTTGAATATATCGTGTGCTGTAGCTCTTCATGCCAAGGAACGAATGTACTGCTGAGACTGACGTGGGTGTGGGCATTTCTACCAACGCTTGGACCTTTTCAGGGTCGGGTTGCAGTCCATCTTTCGAGAAAATATGTCAGAAGAATTTGAGGGTGGATTTGCTAATCTCACATTTATCGGGATTGAGTGAAGTGGGCGTTTTCCAAAGCCATGCAGACTCTTCGCAGGGTGTCATCATGGCTGTCTTGCGTGGTGCCAAATATTAAGATGTCGTCAGAATAGTTTAGGCAGTTGGGGATGTGTTTTATCACCTGATGTATTTCGTTCTGAAATATTTCTGCAGCTGAGGATACCCCGAAGCTGAGCCTTTTATATCTGAATAAACCAATATGCGTTGAGAAGGTGGTGATCTATCTTGAGGCAGGGTGTAACTCCAGCTGGTGGTATCCCTTGTTCAAGTCTAATTTTGAGAACACTTTGGATCCGTGAAGTAGATGCATCATATCAGTCATTCTTGGGGCGAGGTGTCGTTCTCCCTCTATGGCCACGTTTGGGGCCCTCATGTCAATGCATATGCGAATGCTGTCCTTGTTGTCTTTCTTGGGTACTGGTACAATGGGAGACACCCATGGAGTTGGTCCCGACGCTGGCTCTATGATGTCTTGCTGTAATAATGACTGGATCTCGTCTTCCACATGTTTCTGTATGTTGAGGGGAATGCCTCGGTAATGTTGTGCCGTTGGGGGTATTTGTGGATTGATATGTAGTCTGACTTGTTTGTCCTTTAGTTTCCCCAGGCCTGTAAAGAGAGCGGGGAACATTTGCTGCATCATGTCTTTTGGGCTGGTTGTATAAGCTGACATTATTTGATACATTATTTGAATGAGTCCCATCTGAATTGCAGATTTGAAACTTAGGATGCTGCCCCCGGGCACTTCCCCTTTTATAACATATATCTTGATCTTCTGACTCTTGTCCTTGTATTGACAATGCGCCGTAAACATACCTTGGCAGTGCAGTGGCTTATTCGAGCCGTATGGATATATCACTGTGTCTGCTTCTTTCAATGTCTTCTTGTAGTTGAGTAATTTATACGTTTCATCATTTATGACATTGACGGTCGCTCCCGTGTCAATTAGGAATTCTTTGTTCTGCCCATTTATTTGTAGTAGTAGGGTGGGGCTGTATTCTGCTGCTATGCTGTTTCCGATGGCATGTACGTATCCCCTTTTCCGGTCCCCGCTTGATGAGGACGAGTGTGACTCGCGTTTCCTGCGCGGTGAGTCATCTAAATATCAAATTGTTTGCCTGGAATGACGTTTTTGTGATTCGTGCCTGGTGCTGGTGTTACTCGAATAATCTCTTCTTTCTTCCCGCTTTCTCTCTTCACGCGGCCGGTCACGTGGTGTATTTTGTGACTGGTGTCTGGAGGCCGCAGGCGAGTGCCTCACACGGGATCTTGAGCTCTCCCGCCTTGGGTTGCGGTCTTGTCTCCATGTGTCTTTGTTGTTCTGTCGGTTGGAAGAAATTGATGTTTCTGCACACAATGATTTTCACCTCCACATTTGTGGCCAATAGCAGGGCACGGCCCCACATGTGGAAATCTGAATCCGCACCTGTAGCATTTCTTCTGTTCCGCGGGAGGGGGGTCTCTGGTTGTTCTGATGGGGCATACTGATGCCGTGGAAACTGACTGCGTGATCTTGATGTTGCCTAATGATTCCGTCTGTAGTGTGAGAGCCGAGACAGCCCGTGTGAGTTGTAATACTTCCTCTAGCGTTCTGCTTTTCTGAAGTAGATTGTTTCTAAACTCATGTGATGCACAGCCGGCAATGGTTTGAGATTTAAGCGCTTCGTCTGTTGAATATCTGTCAAAGTCACAATATTTCGTTCTTTTTCTTAACCTCATTATAAAATTGTCCATATTTTCACCACTTTCTTGCGTGGATGTATGGAAGATGTGTCGTTCATAGTCAATGTTTCGCAACGGTGCGAAATAAGCATTTAGTGCTTCAATGATTCCTTGAAAAGTGTCTGTATTGGATTCAGGCATTTCAAACACAATGTGACGCACTACTGGGCCAAGAGAATGTAGCAGGATCCCTCTTAGTCGGCGCTCCTCCCTTACCCCCGATGCATCTATGTAGATGTGCAGTTCCTTGAGCCACCTATCCCACGTGGGGGCAAGGCTGCTGGTGTTATCCAGCCATGTCAAATGGCTGCGGGGCTTGTAGTTTCTTCTTTATGCGAGGCTTGGCGGGGCGTGGAGCTGGTGGGAGGGCTTACAATTCCACTGTTGTCTTCAGACATAATTGAGCTTTCTTGAGGGTGGTAGTGCTTTTCTGATGAAACTGGGGCTTTTGATCCAGTCAAATGCTGCTGGGATAATTAATGTGGTGCACGCTTTATGTGGAGCGTGTTAAGTAGCTTGCGATGCCTTCAGCCTTTGACAGGACTCTATTTTGTTTTTACGGCGCACGCGTATGACTGTGCCCTTCCACCGCGTATAATACGCAGCGTGCATAACACGTGCTGGTAGCTGAGCGTTCTGTGCGGAATGCTGCAATCTGCACTCGCGTGCTAATGAGTCCTTACTTGTGGTTTGTTTTCCTGCCGTGTGTGTTTTGAGCGGCTCCGGTGCTTTGATTCAGGCGTTTGATTGCTGGCACTGCGTCGCAGTGGCTGGGCTCACCTCCGGGCCTCGGCGCCGCTTTATAGAAACCTCATCGCCATTGTTAGATGTTATGTTGGCAGTATATTAACGCATAGCGTTGGCGCTGCATGCATGCAATATAAGTCAGCAATTTGATGATTCAAATGAAGCAGGAGACAATGATGGCACGTCTGAATCTGTCTTTTTTCAGGCGCTAACTGAACTTCTGGCGGCAACCCCGTCTCCTTAATCACGTGGGTCGAGGCCCACTCATTAACTGTAATGAACAGAGGACTGCTCCTGTTAGTTAACAATAAAGGTAGGGCATTACAGTTTGCAGTGGTACAATGTATACATAGAAACGAAAAAGCAGAAGAGAGGTAATCATTGCATGGTAGCATAGACTAATACAGGTATGCTACTTGGGTGAGCGGTTTAGTTTATTGTTGACCTATCACCACGATAGTGTTAAATTGTGGTTATCCATAGATATACAACATTCAGGAATAGTCGGGGCTGTTGTATTACTATGCGTCTGAAGGTGAAGTTAGTATTTGTTAAAGAGCCAGGTTTTGAGGAGTTTCTTAAATTTGTTCAGGGAAGGCTCATTGATGATATAGGCTGGGAGTGAATTCCAGGTTCTAGGAACTGCTACCGTGAAGCTGGAGCTGCCTGTTCTTGCATTCTTGCATTCTTGCAATGAGGGATGTGTAAGTGTGTGTTTGCATTGGATCTGAGGGATCTGGTTGTAGTTTTACGGCTTAAACTTTTGTTGATGTAGCTGGGGGCATCTCCTGAGGCACATTTGTGAGTGAGGGTGAGCGTTTTATGGAGTATCCTGGCTTGGATAGGTAGCCAGTGTGCCTCTCTTCTGTGTTGAGAAATGTGATCCTTTTTTTTATTTTCTTATGCCTGGAGCTGCTCTTAAGGCTTTGTTCTGGAGTAGTTGCATTTTGCTAATATTTATTTTTTGAAGTGCCTAATAGGAGTATATTACACTAGTTAATCTTGGCTAAAATGAGGGCTCTTGCTAGGGTGATACAATTTTGTTGTGTAAGGAAAGGATGACTCAGTGTGATAAGTTTAGTAGTATGGGCTGTGGAAGAGGCAAGGGCACTGATATGTTTGCACATGGTAAGACTCGAGTCTAGATAAACCCCTGGGGTTTTTACTTGGTTAGAGATTGGGCTGGGGGTGTCGTCAATGACTATGGCTGTGTATTGTGAGTGAAGCTTGGCTAATCAGGCGGGAGAGCCTACTATGAGGATCTAAGTTTTTTCTCCATTTAGGCATAAACTGTTCTGTATGACATGACGGAGTAAATTTTGTTCACACAGATGGTGTCCTGTTCAAGGTTACCTGAAATAGGGATAAATATATGTGTATCATCTGTAATGTTTGGTTTGTTGTTTTAAAATAATAAAAACAATTCAAAGAAGAAGTATATGTGTATCATCAGCAAAGTTGGTATAAATTACTCCTATTGCGTCTAGTGCTGCAAAGAGTAATTTGGTGTACGCATTGTAGAGCGTTGGGGAGAGACAGGATCCTTGAGGAACTCCCAGCGGGACTGAAATGGGGTCTGCTGCTGTGTCTCCTATGGCTACTCTGGATGTGCGGTCTCAGAGGAATGATTTGATCCACGTAGTGGCTTCCTTAGAGAAGTGGAAGTTCCCATAATTTAAGAAGGAGGTTCAACATCAGGTGTACATAATGGGGACTATTTACAGTGCATAAGAGTAAGGATAAAACAGTGACTAAAGGTGCATTAGTGGTCATTTTCTTTGAGCCACTTAATGATGTTATATCTGAAGTTCAGATACGTTTGGTCCGCCCTCAGGTAGGGGGGTAATGAGTTCCAGAATTGAGCAGCTTTGACTGGGAAGCTCCCCATGCCCCCTCCCACACCCCAGCTTTAGTCAATTTGAACCTGGGTTCAATCAGACAGTTCGTATTTGTAGTCCTGGTAGGCCGGTTCGAGGATTTTCTATTGATGCTCTCTGAGATAGCGGGGTGCAGTGTTGTTTAGGCACTTGTATGTTAGTGAGGCAGTTTTAAGCAGGATTTTGTCACTCGAGGAAAGCCAATTATCCAGTCTCCTTACATCAGAAATGTGCTCTTTCCTCGCTATGCCCAATGCTGCTCTAAGGGCATTATTCTGGAGAATCTGAATTTTCTGACGGTGTACTTATTGGCTCCCATGTAAAGGGAGTTACAATAGTCCAATTTGGACAAGGTTAAAGCATTGGCCCCAATGGTACTATTTTTTAGATGGGAATGGTTTGCCGGCTCTGATCAGCTTGCATGTGCATGCAGAGGCAGAAGCCATGGAGTTAACCTGTCTAGCGAAGGTGAGGGTGGAATCCAAATAAAAACCGGTTTTTACCTCTTTAGCGACCTTAATAGTATTGCCATCAATGTTAAAGGAAGTGTATTTGTGACCAAGTTTATTGAAGTTAGACGTCGTTCCTAGAATGATGAGCTCAGTTTTGTCATCATTCAGGCATAGACCGTGACAGCCATCTATGCCTGGAGGATGAGGTATATTTTATTTACAAAGGCCTAATCCTTATCATAATCCCCAGTAAGTGGTATGAGAATCTTGGTATTATCTGCGTAGTTAGTGTAGGTGATACCAAGAAGGTCGAGATCATCGAAAAGGGGCTTAGTGAATATATTATACATTGTGAGAGAGACACAGAAGCCCTGTGGCACTCCACAAGTAATATGAATAGGGTCTGCTGCTGCTGAAGGCGCGAAAACTCTTAGTCTGGTTACTTAGAAAGGATTGGATCCAGACTATGGCCTCCTGGGAAAAGTGTGCTGCTGAGTCAAGGTGATTACATAACACCTTGTGGTCCACCAGGTCGAACGCAGGCGAGAGATCAAGGAGAAGTAGTAAGGCTGATTTCCCTTTGTCTCTAAGCTCGTCGATTTGGGCCTTGAGGTCAATTAGTGCCGTTTCGGTACCGTGTTGGGGCCTGAATCCTGATTGGAGGACTCCTAGTAGCTGGTTGTGCTCCAAATAATCCTGTATTTGGAGATAGGCCACCCTATCTAAAAATGTTAGTAAAAATGGTACTGTCGTTATGGGCCTATAGTTGGTGGGTATAGTGGGATCTAATTACTTGTTTTTTGAGGAGTGGAAGTACCCAGAACTCCTTTAGATTACTAGGGATGGTGCCGGTCGAGAATGAGGCATTAATTAACTTGGATATGAAAGGTGCCAAGTCTCTAGCAGCATCTTTAACGATTTGGGCTGGGCATTTATCTCCCTGACAATTCGAGGGTTTGAGGGAGAGGATCATTTTTTCGACCTCGAAGTGAAACTTTTGGAAAACTAGCGCTGTGCTGGTTTATGAGGACGCATGGAGGTTCTAGCTGGTGTGATCATGTTAGGTAGGTTAGCTTTTTTTGGCAATCTTATCCTGAAGGTTGGTAACTTTATTAGAGTGTCCTTATACAATTTCACACCGTTTCACCAATCTGCACCGACTTTTGCACAGTTGCCTTTACCGATTTAGGCAATGAAAGCCCGTGCAACGCCAGGTATATCAGCTAGTGTTTCATACAAGTTACAAATATCCCCTGCAAATGGTACTCGCTCATCATAAAATGTTCTTGACTATGCAGGAGTGGGCTTTGCAAGCCCTGGATGAGTGTCTGTAAATGTAAAAGGTTAGCTGCACGAATGGACACAAATGGATATTGTAAAAAAGGCTATGAAAAGAGTTTGGCCAGCTGTCTCCCACATGAACGAATATATAATGCAGTCAGAGTGAAGCGAGCTTTGGAGGTTTATTACAGTGTATGTTAGTGCAGTAGATCTGTAGATGTATAGACTAGATGGAAATATTAATCACTACTTTGTGTAAACATCTAGTTTGCTTTGTGTATTATCTAAGAGGAAAGAAATTAAGAGATTAAGCAGGGTGGATGGCATAGCATGCAGAAAACTGGAAAAACTAGGTGCAATGTTGTAATTTGCGGCCATCTCACTTTCAGGGTAGTTGGTATAAACCAACAGGGTGATAAGACACGATGTCAAGAAGTATAGGATCAGATTATGGATTGAGCACCAGTTGCACAGATGAATGCAACCAGCAGGTCACAGAACTAGGTTAGCCATAAAAAACATTAAACTGTGTGAGCAGGTGTGTTTTCAAAATATTCACTTGTCGATGTGATGCATCTTCCTCAACAAAATGAAATATAGTTGACACTGATATTTAGATGCACTAACCTAAACTTTACTGTAAACCATGAAGACTGCAGTATTTTACATAAGCAATACTGTAGTTCAGTATTATGTAACAGCTTAGGTTTTTAGGAATGGAAATGCATGACTGTTTTCTTTTATTTTTTATTGTATTTAGTTTCAAAAAAATCTTTTTACAAAACTTTAACAGAGTTTTAACAAACCATTCTAAGTCCTTATTGCTTAGGTGTCATCAATTTGTCTTAAAAAGGACTTAAAAAGCACATAAAAAACAGACTTGAAATGCACGTATATCAGTACATCACTTTTCTTCGGTTAGTCCTTCCATTCTTTCTGTTGCTGTCAACAATATTTCCAGAAAGTCTATGACCGCACATGTCATTTGGTTTTTTCCAAACAATATAGCTGTCCACCACTCATTCATATTCCCATTTAGGGGTGCAAATTTCCCTAGCGCCAACGTTCTTTCTGATTTTATTTATCAGGTGCTTCATTGATTCTACATCTTGATCACAGAACTGACAGTGGTTGTGTTGGATTTTTTGATCTTTTTTTCAAAAACAACACCTTCGTCGGTAACAGGTTTAAGTGTAGCCGTACAAACTTGTCATGATGATATCTCGAGGGAAATTTTGTAGGTACTTCGGGACTTGATCTACTCCTCGATTTTCACACTCAAGACGTATGCTAAATTTCAGCTTTTCTCTCTGATTGATGGTGTTAATCCATTCGCAGTACTTCACTTTTTTTTTTTTAACCGCACATGGTTTATCGTGCAGTAAATTAAGGGTGGCTCCCACATATGTTAGTTGCTTTAGAGCTTTCGCTGACCAGTCTCTTAATACACCTTCATTGTTTTTTCTGCAGTTTCTTTTAATATGTCATACTGGGGAGCGGAGTCTGACATAGTTAATTTTTTCAGCATAGACCAGGATTTCCATAGCACTGTTGCATCTAGAGATTGTAGAACCCTGTTTGTACTTTATTGCAGAAATAGAGACATTTTGCGGACTGTTTTTAAAGTTAACACAAACTGGTCTTTGCCAAACAGGATATAGTTGGCTTAGTGAACGTTACATTTAGATTACTTTTGGTTTTCAATTGTTGAAAAAGGAAAATAAAAAGTGCTTAGCACTCCCACACAGGCCTTTGGCACTTAAAAGTGAAGGTGATTATTACTATTGCACTCTCTCCCTTCATTAGCCCCTTTAAACTTGCAGAGAAAAAAGGGTGGAGAAAGCCTTGAGAGCCAGAGAGGAATTCTGGGTGAGCTGGGCTGTTATTGAACAGGTTAACTTAAATAGCTACTTTGCTACTCGAGTGTCATTTTAATGAGCAAACCTACAGATTTGCATAGCGAATTGCTCTGCGACACTACTTATTTTGTGCCTTGTCCTGTGCACAGTTGGTAACTTGCATCTTTTTAATTTTTTTTTCTTGTGCTATGCTACTCGTTTGGCTTTTTACCAAGGTTTTCACGGTATGTGTGCTATTAAATGCATCATTTTAATCCATTACTTTAAAAATCCTGCCTACGCTAAGCATGCATTTACACCCCTTGAATTGAAAAAATCATGAGCCACCACTACTTGGAGCAGTTGGGGAACTAACCCAGTGAACTTCCAGGTCATGCAAGCAATCAGTATATCAGTGTACACTTTGTAAAGCTTTGCTCAAACAGAGCAGTACAGGATTTCTTCACAAAATTAGATTAGGCACACCAGGTCAACAGCAATGGAAGCTGTCATCATGTAGAACTGGTAGATCATGCAAAGTAGAGAAAGGGACGATGATTCACACACAGAGAAGAGATAAGGAATGGCTATCTGCAGTGGAACTCACCTCTCATAGAACTGGTGCAATATAGGCTGCAGGAGTACACACTCTCATCCTGGATATGGCAATGGTATGAAATGGACTTCAGTACATCGTGCTTCCCTCACATAGGAGAGACATGTCATGGGTCTTAACCAGTGCCAGCTTACCACATAGAATGGGTAAGCCATGGGTCACAGCAGTACAAACTACACTCACATAAAGCAGGAACTGCATGGTAGAGAGTAGTGCAAGCCCCTGCACCGTGCATTGAACAGGTTAAGGGCCTCAGCAATGTACGCTACTCTTTCATAGAACAGAAAAATCTAGGCCTCAGCAGTCAAAGCTCTGATCACAAAGAATATGTCCGGCGTGGCCCTCCGTGACCCCAGTTCCCCTTGCATAGAAAAGGAAAAAGTATAGAATAACCATAGCAGTTGGAACACCTCCCACATCGAAAACTATGTACCGCTGTAGTGCAAGTTTCTCCCATATAGTACTACTACTACTCAGCTTCCCTAAACTAAAAATCTCCATGTAGTAGGAATGAAGTAAACCATAATTTCACCTCCTATCATCTGATTAAGGCAGGTTTTGAACATTACTAAAAATGAATACATCAATTTTGCTATTCAATATAGTGCATTACATCAGCAACAGGGCATAATGGCACAGGGAAAAGCTACATTTATTTTAAAGTTTTTAACTAGTTAACAGAATGATAGTGTGCGTGTTAACCAATTGTGGGTCTATTTATAGTATTTCAACTATAGAAAAATACATTATGCGTGCCAATTCCCAGTCACTCTACAGCTATTTTGCTTACTAGTTTTTAATAGTGCGTGCTGCAGATTTGGGATATTTATGTTTTGCAGGAGAATAAGTCACTCAATAGTCCGTTAGTTATTCCTCTCCAAAGGTCTGTACATTTAGATTTCTTCAGTATTTTTGTTCAATTTTTAAATGCAAACAAACCTGGCCGATATCTCAGAAGCAAACCTGTTAACTTTTTTTATTCAATAAGCCATCATCACAACCAAATACATTACATATCAAAGTTAATTTGTGCTACCACTCCCTCATTTGCCGTTTATAAAAAGGGGAAGCAAAAGGACGAGAATTAAAACCCAGTGCAGCATTCTGAATACTACAGTTTCCCATACATTTAAGTATACCCAGATGCCCCGACACATCCCTCCAATATAGGCATCAACGGTCTGCGCAGCGTCTAGAGTCCGGCCTCTCGAGCTGCTTTTTCAACCAAGAATTGCTGTAACCAAACCCACACTTCCCTTGGTCTTGCAGATGGGTGTGCTAGCTCACGGTAGAGCTCCTCGCATTCATTAGCCTTGGCCAGCTCATTCAACCATTATGTGATGGGGCCAGTCTGTCCATCTATCTTAATGGAATCAATTTCAGGCGATTAATAACCCCAGAACTATGAACCTACCTTCCCTCTTAGGCATTGGGGGAGGGGTGGGAGAAGGCCCAGCAAGCAGGCCAGTGGGTCCTCCATTGGCTCCAGCCCAGACATCTCTGCCGTCGTGCCCACAACCCCTTTCCAGAGGGCCCACCCAAGTCGTGTGCCAGGAGCTGTTTACATTTTGGACATGCTCCAGACACTGCAGCATTACACTTCCTCACCTTCATTCTCATATACTACGTTTGATGTAAATATCTGTACTGCTGTGCTCTGTGTTTGTGTTTGAAGGATATGTACCTTGTTGGCCAGCATATTTTGTTCCATCGTTCACCCTCTATTGGGGTACCTATCTCTGACTCCCACCTCCTCCTGGCTGCCCCGTTTCTCCTGGGCGAATTCCCCATGGAAATACAGAGACAACGCGTGACTTAGGATCCTCAGGCATTTTCGGGTACCTTGCTATCAATTCACTGTGACCCAATTTTATATAGCAGGGTAGATATCATGTGAGTGGGCTTTTGTTCATGGAAGCTCGATGGGTCTATAAACTCATTCCTTAAACAACCCCCCCCCCCACAAGCCGATTTTTCCAGCCTCGGTAGTCCCTTTTTATATATATATATTTTTCTTGCATACCGCCCTTCTACATAGTGAATGGTAAACCCTCTATGCTATCTAGGAAAATGGTGTGTAAGGTGGTGACATGTCGTATTTGTGATGCAGTTTCAGGGAAGCCCAAATAGTGATCTTGAATGTAACTGAATCCCGACTACACTTACTAGTTGCAATAGTCATCGCCTGGGGTGCCACTGGTTGCCCCAGCATTCTTTCCAATCTAATGCACTGGGGAACCAGGGATCCCTGGAACCAATATGTGTGATGAAACATGTTAACCAGTATATACGTTTTAAAATCTGGTACATTAACCCTCCCAGATGGTATGGCAGAATCGGTGATTCCCATTTAATGTGACGTGTTTGCCCGCCTCTCTCCCATATAAGAGCGATAAGTAATGCCTTGATCTTGCCAAAGCATTTGGACTTGAGATGTATGGCGTTTTTAGTAAACCAGTAGAGACATTTAGGAAGTAGCACCATTTTGTTCAAGGAGATTCTAGCCAGAAAGGAGATGGGCAGTGTAATCCATTTCCTAGCCTTAGCCTCCATGTCGCAGATAAGAGGTGCATAGTTTTGCTCCTATAAAATGTCCACAGATATGGCAACATTCATGCCCAAGTAGAGGGCTCTCTGGTCTGACCACTTAAACTGTTTGCAGTAGGCCGCTGGGGATACCGGCTCTGTAAGTGGGAAGAACTCTGATTTGTTCCAATTAATTCTTAACCCTGAGTGTTGACCGAATCATTACATTTCCTCTACAATGGGATGCAGATTACGCTCGGGGTGTTATTACCACATCATTCGTATATAATGACAACACGGTTTTGTTGAAAAATCTGAGGCCTCTTTCTGTATGATGCTCCTGTAGTATCGTGGCCAGTGACTCAATGGAAAGGGCAAACAAGATTGGGGATAGAGGATACCCTTGACAGGTATTACGAAAGAGGGGAACATCTCTGATGTCACTCCATTAGTATACACCCAGGCCATCGGGTTGGTATACAGTAGTGACACCAGTGCAATAATATATCTCCCTGTTCCCATCCTAGAGAATACCTCGATCATAAATGGCTATTCTAGTGAGAACGCCTTTTCAGCATCCAAAAAGGCTGCCACCGGTGTTGCTATAGGGTCCATTAAATCCATACTGGTAAAGTGTTTTCTCAGGCTATGACATTGGATTGCCCAGGCACAAAGCCAGACTGTCATCTATGACCACCTCCTGTAGTAAAGGGAGTGTTCCTCGTGCTAGCAATTTACCTAGTATTTTATTATCCACATTCAGCATGGACAGGGGTCTATAGAACCAGCAATCTCTGGAGTTCTTATTGGGTTTGGGCAGGACCACGATCTTGTCTTCTTTGGCTGAGGGTGGTAGGGAGCCCAGCACCAGGGCCTCATTATACATTATCAGCAGTTCCGGGGTAAGGATGTTTCTGAATTCTGAAAGCCTGTCGGGACCTGGCACCTTCCCAGACTGTAGGTCTGTTAATGCTGCTCTGATCTCCTCCACGGTGACGTGCATATTCAACAAGACACTCTGCTCACCTTCCGGCCATAGCAAAGTGGAAGTATTCTATTAACTGGAAGATGGTTGTGACAAGGTTTAATGCATACAGTGCAGTGTAATACTTCTTGATTATCAAGTTGATGTCAGTGGCGTGGGAGGTAGACCTCGCCTCCAAATCCACTACAGATTAATTCTTGTTAGGCCCCCTTATGTTGCCTCACCAGCCAGGCCAAAATGTTGCTAGACCTGTCGGTTCAGCGTATTTTCTGGCCGTAGGCCTTTGGGTGCACATCTTGAGTTTCCTGTCAGCAAGCTCACAAAACTTGGTATGCTTCTTAACAGCTTTTCCGGAGCCTGCTCCTGGCATGTTCATTGTACAGTGCCTTCAAACGGGATTCACACCGGTTCAGTCCCCCCACACCAACTTCAATAAGCCAAATTCCTTGGACATTGTAAGGATTTGTTTGCTACAGTGTAGGGAATTCGTTAATTGGTCATTGTTTACTGCTATGATTTTATTTTGGGTCTTTGGCTAATGAAATGTCAGGCTTAGCAATCCACTAGGCATACTAAGTTCCCATATCGACTATACTGGATACAACAGACTTCATCACATATCACAAAATGACCAGGTCACGCAATTCTAAAACACACACAAAGCTTCCACAATCATACCCTCAGGCACTCTTTATCTTCATTTAGCAAAACAGAATAATATTAATGCATTACATCTCGTTGAACACATAGAAGAAACGGGAAGAATGATCTAAATGCAGCTTGGCAAAAATGCAGTTTTCTTAACTTGTTGGAGCATTTATATTCGCAGTCTATCGTCATAGACTTCCTTAACATCCCCCCCACCAAGACAATTATTTCCCTTTCGAGTCTAGCAAAACTAGCTTCTCTTTTAGCAAACTTGGCAGACCACATGCATTTTTATACACAACCTTGAAAATATTACTGATGAGCTTAACAGTACTGCAAACTCCTCCTTCTAACAAGTGACTATTTGCGCTCAGGAAAATACACTTGTTCTCCGAGGCATAGAGAACAAATGGGTTTCCACCCTTTTGTGCCCAATTTGACACTTCCCTAATTGCAATATGAGTTATCTCTAATTAAATATTTGTTTTGTCACCTATGCTTGCCAAGAGTTCAGTGCCACTTTGTCTGCATGGCTGGACCCTCTTTCGTTTCACGGTCTCCCTCTCCCTTCCTTTCCTTCTCTCTCCCTCTCCTCCGGGTTTACAGCCATCACTCCTCTAACACCAATCTCCCTCCTTTGCAGTGAGCACAGCTCCCGGCCCAGACTGCAGCCTCACAGCCCCCGATCCGCCCTACTTAACATTTGTTTTTCTTCTCCCCCTCTTCTTGCTATCCTCGCTCATTCTGTGGCCAACCCCTTTCTCCTCTCTTCCCCCAGCTTTTAAGCTCTCCTGCTTTCACCTCCACCGCCTATATTTTCATAAAGATTCTTTGTTTTACCGCCCATTTTCCTGCATTCTATCGTGATGTCATGGGGTGCCATTGGTCAATCACCACCCATCTTTTGGCCAACAACCCCCAGTATCATTCCAGCCTTTTCTGGCTTTTTCTACAATAACCTTTAGTCAGCACTCCTGCTCAATATTTCACTGAGCCCAGATGAAATGTGCAACATGACATCCTTTGCTTCCTGACTTGTACCTTGAACAATAAAATCATTCTTTCAAGCTCACATCCTGCTGCCTCATTGTGCTCTAAATCTAACATCTGCAAAGCACACTGCTGATATTTCAGTGTGAATTCATGCACTTACAGCCCCCAGTCCAATTACTAATGTCAGTAGGATTATAATTATTGTTATTATTTAGTTGTGTTAATGTTGTTAATATCCTCCACTACACTGTGCTATGTTACTATGCTGAATTCCAGATCAACCCCCTCTTTAGTTTACCCTCAAGGCCACTCATCGTCGCCAAGCCACACACCTCATGCTACAACATTAACATCCTCCATTGAAATTAGTACACGGTTGAAATGTGTGCACTCATTTCTCCAACTTCTCCCTCCTCCCCCCCTTCTTCTGCAGAAACTTGAATAAACAAAGGCCTCTTCAGAAGCATTAGTCTTAGCTACACCTCCCCAACCCATGTGATCCTTGGCCAACCAAATACGTTTTTCCTTTTTAAGTTGACTATAACTCAACAATACATCAGCAACAATTTCTCATAAAGTAATTGAATCCATCTTTCATGCGAGTATGTGGCTGTTGAATATTGCAGTCTTTGAAAAAAGAAAAGAATGTATACTAATAATTGTGCATAGATTGCAACAAGAAATAATCAACAATTGTCCATGTTGGCAACAAATGTCTATACCTAGGAATAAATGGCAATACATGTTGCGACAAATGTCCATAGTTTAAGAATAGCACATAATGGAGGAGTGGCTTGGAGCGCCATCTATATGACCGCTCCTCTGAAGCCATCCGTGGGAAGCCCGTGAAAAATATGCAGTTCCCGCAATTAAAACGGGTCGCTGACACCAACTAAGGCGACCGGAACTGCTTGAGCACAGCTGGTCTCAAGCTGAGTGGTTAACGCACAACCATTGTGCCTGAAATCAGCTGTTGAAAACCAGCACCTGGCACCATCTGAAAAACCAAGATGGCAGGCGCATATGCCGACAAGGAGTGGAGGCGGACCTCGTAAGGACATGCATGTCGGGAGCGGTGAGGGGCCGGACAACAAGTGCGGACTGGCGCCCCTCAGCCGTGGGATGTAGCCCAGTTCCAGCGTCTGAAGAACCAGAGCTGCCGTGGTGTTGTCGGAACACCAGCCGAGGGAAGCAGCACAGGGAATGAGTCCCCCCGCTCCCGCAAGCCACCGAAGAGCGGACCCCGTCTCCTGGGCGTGACACGCAGCAGGGGCGACCGCATCAAAGCTTCAACTGAGAGCCTCTATCGTAATAGAGCCGGCAAGAGGTAGCCCTCTTCAGCCACGGATGGCGAAACGCAACGAAGACTTAAAAAACCAAGTAAACACCGCTTTGTGACTTTTGGATCTGCTCCTCCGTAGCATTGGATTCATTTACTGCATGGGACTCTTTCTTTCCTTACTTACCAATGCAGGCTATCCTTATTCTACGGGGTAGATCTGCGCCCCCCCAGGTTAGGGATACCTGGGGCGAACCCCGGAACCCTGCATAATAGAGCCCTTGGCTGGCGGTTCTGCGTCGGGAGGCCCCTTGGCTGAGGCCTCCCGCAAGCAGGCCCCCTGAGAGGAGTGGCGAGAGCCAAGCCAGCGGCGGGGACCTCCGGGGTGGAGTGGGGGCACGGGAATTCGTGGCAGTAACCTCAGGACCCCTCTGCAATAAGATAACCAGTTCGACCCTTCCCCCGCCTTTGAGTGTGGGGGGCCCCTGGCGGCACTCCGTCTGGGCCCCGGGGTGGCATAGAGATCCCGGAGGTGGCAATATCTTCCAAGGAGGAAACTTCAGCGGCACACCAGACAGGCGGCAACATCCGGCGCAAGGCACGTACAGGGAGTGAAGCGGGGACCGACACTAGACTCAAGCACCCCAACGGAGAGACAAACTGAGCCTGCAACAACACCACAGCCATACCTATAGGCACAGCAGGTAACGGAGTGCATTCATCAGGGCCTCTTGCAATGCAGTCTAACTAACTATGCTACCAAAAGGCCCCTGCAGCCAAAGGGGGTCCGCCAAGTCCAGCAGAGTCCCAGCCATACCTGAAGCAACTTGGGCTAATTTTCCCAGCCCTGAAAGGGGCCGAGCGGATCCGCCACTCTCACAGGGTGGTGGGAACCCCCTTTGTTTCTGCCCCCTGCTCACTTCCTGGGGCGCCCCGGCCCACATCCTCATTCAGCCGTGCCTCCTTTGCCCAAGGAACAGAGTACGCCTCTGGAATTCTCCCCTCTACCGGAAGAACTGTAACCACCCGCTCCTCTCCGCATAACGTTGGGTGGACACAACCTACTGGATCAGTGACACTGACGGGTTCCGTCCCGAGCCTTCGGAGCTCTCCCCCCAACAACCATTGAGATCGCTGCCTTCTGGATCCGCCCTCTGACGGAGACCCCCAATAGGAAACCTTGGCGCCTCTCAACGCGTCCCCTCTGTGCTGCCACCATGACCAAACAAGCAAAAGCCGGCAAGAACTTGGATATAGCCACTATGTTCTCGACATCGGACAAAGGAAAGAAGCAGGACCCTCCTAGGCTCACCCCGCAGAAACCTCAAGAAGAAGAAGCTCTCGCTACCAAAGGAGACATAGCGGCTTTTATGGCTGACATCAAGTCCGAATTTCGTTCTTGCATGACAGAACTCACCACCAAAGTAGAACAGACCGATCAAAGGGTGACTGAGGTGGAGCAGAGGCTAGGAGAGATCGAGGATCGCTCACAAGAACATACCGCTACACTGGGGGAAGTCCAACGCTCAATCAGAGCCCTACAAGACAAATGCGAAATCCTAGAATTTAAACAGGAGGACCTCGAAAATAGGGCACATCGCAACAACCTCCGGATCAGAGGATTCCGTCCTTGATAAAAACCTGGCGGAATACGTAGGGGACTTTTTCCAGACCTTGCTCCCACAACTGGAAAAATCCCAGCTTCTGTTGGACCACATCCATAGACTGCGCCCACGCCGGGAAGTGGACTTGAACCTCCCCCCAGATGTCATCACCAGTGTCCATTTCTTCACTACAAAAGAGGACATCTCAGCTATAAGCCGGTCTCTGAACGAACTCTCTTTCCAGGGCTCACTTCTCCAGATTTACCAAGACCTCTCAATGCTCACTCTCCAGAAAATATCACTTTGGCCCCTGACGCTCTTTCTTCGAGATCACCAGGTGCGATACAGATGGCTGTTCCCAACGGCCCTACAGTTCTCATATAAGGGCAGGTTGCGGCGATCAGCCACTTGGAAGACGCTAATAAAATCATGCACCCAGCCTCATCTAGAGAGACCACTTCACCGGACCTGGAGGTGGCCAAAAATCCGGAGCCTGCCCCCTCCCCGAAACCTAGGCGGCCCTCGTAGTCAAAGGTGCAGCGGAGCAACAGGAGGAAATAGTCGGGGGCGAGTCTGCGCCTTATAGACCCACGCCACATTCAATCATCGGCCGCCCTGCCCTGCTCCACAGGGAATCTCCATCTCTGATCCAGCGATCGAACACCTGTAACCATGACAGCAGGCTACATCCACGGCTCATGCCCATTCCAAGGTACGTTCCATCTCTGAGTCCTTGGAAATCTGTAGTATTTCGACTTACTTGTTGGCCCGGTTGGCTAGGGGTACGACCGTACTTACAATGTCGGCCCACTCGCCAGTTAAAGTTACGGCCTCCTGTTGGGGGCTCGTGTTAAAACTCCAAGTGCAGGATGACACACTTCTAGCTCTCACCAGAGATGGCGGCTGACCCGCTCACCTTCAAACCCCCCCCCTCCCTCTAGACGGGATGGCGGGGAAGGGCCTAGCCCAGGAACATCAAAACTTAAAGCTCCTCTTTCAACGTCAATGGGCTGAACTCCCCCGCCAAACGGAGAGCGATCCTGCAAAAACTTCAGGATGAGGAGGCTCCGATGGCGATACTCCAGGAGACTCACCTACTACCAGCAGACGTCGGGCGGCTCCGCTCCCGGCTATACCCACTCCAGTTTTTTGCCTCAGGAGGTACTAAAAAAAGGAGGTACCGCAATTCTTTTCAGGAAGGACCTAAATCCCCAGGTCCTAGATTTGAAAACATGCACAGACGGCCGTTTTATAGCAATCGAATGCCTTCTGCTGGGAGACCTGTACACCTTTGTTTCAGTATATGCCCCCAATTCTGGGCAATCAAGCTTCTATGACTCGCTGAGTTCCTCTCTCTCATGCTTTGTAGAAGGCCAGACTATAATTGGAGGGGACTTTAATGGAGTACCAGACCCTATAAGAGAGAAATCTCACCCCCGACTCTGGGTGACTTTACCCAGGCGCTCAGCCTTCTATGTCTATTTAGATCCCTGGTGGTGGTGGACTCGTGGCGGGTGCTTTATCCCACCGAAAAAGATGACTCTTTTTACTCTTACATTCACCGAACCTTCTCAAGGATCGACCTCCTATGGACGTCCCCGCAGACTCTCGCCTTCGCCAACGAAGTGACTATTGGCCCAAGGATCCTATCTGACCACGCCCCAGTAATCATGGAGATCCGGGCACACGACCCCAAGCCTAATTCCCCACGTAAATGGTCCCTTTATGACCCAATCCTCAATGACATGTCGACGAGGGACAGGAAAATCCAGACTCAGACACTTCTCCGGCAAATAACTGGGATGCCATGAAGGCAGTGATTAGAGGTGTCTTGATTGCACAAAGGGTGGCCTACCACCGGAACAGGCGGCTGATCCGGATGGCCCTGGAGGAAGAACTCGGAGTTGCAGAGGAAGCTCACAAGAAAAAAGGCTGGTCCCCCTAGGACGCAGCGAGCCATACGCATAGCCAGGAAGAAACTAGAAGCCCACTATGCTGAACAAACTGCACAACTAATGGCCAAGGCCAAACAATCTTATTACACAAAGAACAATTAAGCAAACAAAATCCTGGTAGCTAAACTGGCCAAAACAAGACAGACTAATTCCATCGCTGGCCTGCGTGACTCCAAGGGAGTCGCCCAATATTCAGAACTAAAAAAACAACTACTGGCTGTGGACCACTTGACCCAGGTAATGACTGCTCTGCCACAAGACCAGTCCAAACAGGTAGAATACCTGCAAAGAGCAACCCTGCCCCGACTCACCGACTCGGCAAGAGAGAGTCTGGAGGTGCCCATCACTGAGGAGGAGGTCGAGGAAGCCATCAAAGCTCTTAAATCTCGGGCCCCAGGCCCAGATGGGTTCTACGCAACATTCTACAAACTATTCAATCCCCAGCTAGCTCCCCCCTTGGTGACACTCTTCAACTCCTTCAGGGAAACCGGACCAGTGACCTCTTTGATGCAGGAATCTACCACCATCCTCCTGCCCAAGCCAGGGAAAGACCCGAGAAACCCGGCTTCATACGGCCAATAGCCCTGTTGAATGCTAACCTGTATTCCAAAATTCTCGCAAACCGTCTAGGTTGCATACTACTGGAGATAATTAATCCTGACCATGCAGGCTTCATCTTAAACCGAACAACAGGAGATAATATCTGCAGAACCTTGAACTGTAACGCTCACCTGGTATCCACGGGGACGTCACTCAGCCTGTTCTGACCTCTTACGACCTCGAACCCTTCCCTGGAGTCTACTCGACTGGAGACTGGGTCTGAAACACAGGATTGGTAGAGTCTAACTCCTTATTGTCTCTGTGTGCTTGAACCCCTTCTTCCCCGGGGTCCAACCCTCCCCTTTGATCCACAGCTCACCTTGTTTTCTTGGAAAGTGTGCTCTCCGTCCTGCTTTCAGTGCGGGGGTGCGTTGATTGGTGCAGGCTCGTTGCTGCCTAGTACTTCACTGGCAAGAGTCCGACAGGTAAGTATAATGAGTCTTTTGAACAGTTCTCTAACTTCGTTCCTTTCCTTCCTTAGATGATGGCCGGCGTCCGGGGATGGCGACGTGCTGCTGAGATGAGTAGCGCTGAAGGTGAGTGAGAGCGCAATGCGACCCTTTCGTATTTGTATTGAACGGAGTTCTTTTTCTGTGTCTTTTAGGTGCCGCAACGTTTTCAGCGTGGATGCCGGTTATGAAGAAGAAATGCGGTGAGTAAGCACGGTATGCGGCGCCTCTAGATGTTTCCACACTAACCTGGAGTGTCTTTTCCCTCTTGCAGATGGATGAGAAGTTCCAGAGACAGTTCCCCCAGAGCGGCTGGGATTCAGGTAAGCGTTTGAAGCTCGTACATTCTGTAAAAATAAGCAAAGATTTGCTGAATGCTTACTAATGCCTTTTTTCTGTTCTTTTCCCTTTTCCTTAGGAAGCGGCGTGCCGGGATTGGAATGACACCGCCGAAGATGCCCGCAGAACAGAAGGAGCGATGAATAATGGGCAGAAGCGCCGCAAGGTAAGGCTGTTCCTAACGGTGTTCTTGTTCTTAGCTCCTGCAAGCGCAGAAGAAAGATGCAGGCCTACTGGAGACCGATCCGAACACGGCGAATGTCACGCTGCAGGTGCAGAAAACACAAAAAAGCATGTTTCTCAGCCTGCCCGTGGCTTAAATAGTCTCTCGGTATCCCAGGTGTCTCTGGGCTGAACCGCACCCAAAAGACTAGACTGCACATGCAGTTCTGGGAACTGAAATATGTGGGGCATCCATCTTGTCCCCATCAATGCACTACAAGTCCAATCCCCAATGTTATCCTATGGGAGTGAGTGAGTGAGTCTGGTGCCACAAGCGCCAAGTCTGACTCCAAGTGGGTCTTTGGAGGGATGGAGAGGCCCTTGCGGGCCATGTAGGTGATTGTGGCCTGGGTCCAGCCTGACATCTTGGAGGGCTGGGGACATGAGGGGCAGGAATCATGACAGAACTTGGTTGACCTCGCCGCCCTAAATTTTAAGTTAAGTTAAGACTAGTACTAATGGCCTTAGAAGCTACCAAGGCATTTGACAAGGTGGACTGGTCGTTCATGAAACTCACTCTTTGGATTTGGAGCAACGTTCCAGACAATCATGCTGGCTAACTACAAAGCCCCAAAGACATTTCTGAGGACCAACGGATCCATCTTGGCCCCAATCCCCCTGTCCTGTGGAACCAGACAGGGCTGCCCGCTATCGCCTCTGCTTTTCGCACTCACCATGGAACCCTTCGCTCAGAGGATCAGACGGAACAACCACATCAAAGGCCCCAGGTCGGCTCATCGCAACATAAAATCGCCCTATACGCTGATGACGTACTGCTCATGATGTCGGAGGCCCGCTCCCCTTTCAAGCATGCCCTGGTGGAAATAACCAGCTATGGAGAGGTTTCCTGCTTCTCTTTCAACTTCACCAAGTCGGTGGCTTTGGGCATCGGCCTCCCCCCAGAGGAACAATCACGTGGAAAAGAAGGGCCATCCCCTACCTGGGAAACCACATTCCGGCGAACCCAAAAGATACATACTAGGCCAACTTTCCCCGGCTGTTCAAGGAACTAGGAGGAGACCTGAAACGCTGGACGACCCAGGAAATTTCACTGATGGGACGCATAACCTTCTCCTGAGGTTTCTCTATGCCTGCTCTTCCCTCCCAGTGGCAATCCCCGCACCAACCCTTCGTGACCTGCAGAGGAAAATGCCGAAGTTCATCTGAAGGGGTAAAAGGGCTAGAATCCCCCACAAGACAATGCTGGGCGGCTCTAAACTGGGAGGGCTGGGGGGTCCCGGACCTACAGGGAGGCAGCGCAACGGGCACATGTCCACGCATGGCAGACAATCACAAACCGCCCCAGATGGGTAGAATTGGAGCAGTCGCAACTTCCGCTCCCCCTGCGATTCCCGCCACATATCCCACCCCTGCTCAGAATGCGCTGGGAGGGTCTTCTATCGGCAACCAAACACCCCCTTAGCTCCTGGGACTGGGCACTAAAACGAAAGGGAATCCCGAGGGGTCTGGGCCCGCAATCGCCAATTTTGCATAATCTAGCTTTTTCACCCGGGTCGAATCCTCGTAGTTTCCGGAACTGGATAAACGGTGGCCTCGAGACCCTAGAACAGCTATACACGGGAAATGTACCCCATACATTCGAACAGTGCAAGGAAAGGTTCCAACTCCAGGAAAAGGACAGATTTACATATATTCAATTGTGTCACTGGTGCTCAAACACCCAGACCCTCCAGGTGGCAACGCGCACCCTCATCGCCCTCGAACTAACACTCGAGGACCTCCCGACTCGAGGCAGGATATCCACCTTATACAGGCGCTTTTGGGGGACTTCCTGGCATCAAAAACCCGATGCATGGCCCAGTGGGAGGTCGACCTGGGACACTCAATTGAGGATCAGACATGGGTGGACATCTGGGCCCGAGCACACTCCTCGTCCACCTGTGTCACCAACAGGGAATGTGCATACGAGATCATGCTGTGGTGGTACTACCCCCCCCCCCCTTAGGCTCCACCACATGAACCCCCAGGTGGACCATTCTTGCTGGAGAAGGTGCGGTCAACCAGGCTCCTTCTTTCACATGTGGTGGACATGCCTGAAGATCCAGCAATTCTGGAAACTATTTTTGGTGACTATTGCACAGATCACCGGGACAGCAATCCTGCTGGAGCCGGAACCCGTCCTGCTGGGGGTCACAGTCCCCGCGATCTATCCACGCTCCGGGAACAGGAATTGCTGACCCAATGTCTCCTAGCTGGGAAAACGGTGCTTGCCCGCTTCTGGAAATCCCCGGCGGTCCCCTCATGGCCTAGTGGTGGACGAAACTATGGGACATACTGATCGCGGCGAAGGTGACAGCGGCAAAAGTCGGAGTCCTCCACCGATTCCAGAACATTTGGGCCCCAGTGCTGGAATACGACCAGCGATTTCCCACCCTGATTTACAAACCCATCAATTCCCGGTGGACCCTGAGAGACCAGGAAGACCCCGGAGGGGACACATAGCCGATGGGGCCACAGAGTGGCCCAGAGGGTGGAGGCCCCAGATCGGGAATGGGGGGGGGAGAGGGGGATGGGACTTGAGGGGAATGTTTGAGGGGTCAATGTGTCTCATCTATTGCTCATGTTGTATGGTTGTCAACCTGCCTTGATTTAAAATAAACATATTAAAAAAAAAAAGAATAGCACATAATATAGAAAGTGAGGATAAGAATTGTAGAGAAAGAAATGGAAAATGAACACCTCTTTCAAATGAAATAAAGTCGGTGGTGATATATCCACCACAAGGCTTAATGCTGGCCCCACCAGCTTGCAAATTGTGTTTGTTTGCCGGAGAGGCCTATGTCCATGTATACAGCACACATAACACAAGTGTATAGGTTTATCCTGTCATCTGGGTCCCTCTCGGCCGTCTCTTTCCATCTTTTCCCCTCTTTCTTGGTCCTGCATCTTCACCCAGGGGACTACGGTTCATCCGGGGGATGCTGATGAAGGAAACAAGTTAACTCATTTAAACCAGAAGAGAGAGACAGACAGGTTAGTATTAAGCAAAAATAATCTTTCACTTATAGCTCCACTTTTCAATTACCTGATAACAAATACATGTGTTTTATACATATAAATTTCTAATAATTATACAAATGTACCTTTCCTAAATTTTCTATTTTGTGTGTGAAAATATACAACTTGCATTCATACCTGCATGCACACCACGCCCTACACAGCTACTTATTTTCTCGATGGACCCCCTTTAGTCTTTCTGTGAGTTACTTACCTCACTGTCATTCACTGACTTACTCACTTTGTTTTTTATGGATATGCTGCAACTCTCTCATTCCTTACTGGTTTCTCCAGTCTGATCCAGCCTTTAAATCTCGTGTTTTGGTTGGAATGGTTTGATCTGGTTCACGTGGACAAATTGTTCCACAGACAGACAGATCTCCTTCTTTCATTATTATGCTGTAGACAACGGGCAAAACCTTGTCCACAATTTTAGATGGACCACGCCAGGATGCCAACAATTTGTCATTCCTATTCTTGCCTTTCGAAAAAAAATTACATTTAAACACCTGGTCACCTACTTCATATTCCCTAACGGATGTTGTCCTGTCATAATATGACTTGTCACCATCGGCTACCCTTTCCAGATTTTGCTATGCAAATGCATGCTGCAAGTGCTTTCTCAGTTCTTCCACGTACTCCTGAATTGTGGATGCATTTACCAGGACTTGCTCATTATTTCTGTAAAACAAGTGTTGGGGCAAAACCATTTTAGTCAAGATTCCAAGAGGGTAAGAGTATCGACACTCTGCCCCGAACCACAGAAGCCGAGTAGATTTGAGCCTCCCACCGTGGTTGGCATGGGCGCCTGATGTCAGAATAAACAGGGAACCACATGGCAGCCAATGGTGGGGAGAGGGATTAGGGAGCGGTTGTGAATGGGGAAAGGGGAGATAAGGAAAACCGAAAAGAGGGTAAGGCTAAGCATAATGGGATAGGTATTGGGAAGATACATACATACAATTCCTACCTCCTGACCTGCCTGACTTCCATTGTAATCGTGAAACCCACAACACCCTCTTATAACCTTTTCAGACATGCAACTGTGTCCTAATAGCAAGCAGCATAATGAAACATGAAATGCACAGACTCACTTTAGCAATGAAACAAACAAGGGAATGACCCTGCATGAATAACATACCCATGGCCCTTTGGGCAAGCAAAGCAACACACAGCTGACATGAAAGTTGATAACATAAAAAGACCCAATTATGTGTTACTCCCTTAGCCAGCACAGTAAATACAAATGGGTTTTTGGTATGCCTCTGCCGACTAAATAGCATTCTCAGTAAGGCTCAAAATCATATTCCTTGTGCAGCCGTCTCTCCACCGTCCTTAAAATCAGGAAAGTGGGCTTGGCGCATTGAATGATAAGCGAGTGTGGCAACAGTCAACTCCCTGCGCGATCATAAGTTTTCCATGGAAGATATGCATGTGGGTACTTGTCCGGGCACCCTGTGGGACCACCCACACCTGGAGGGATGACGTCGTGATTAGCCCTGCAGTGTCTCCTCACTGCTGGGACCCAGGCTGCATTAATGGGGCTGTGCTCGCCACTCCGTGCTATGCCGTGCAGCAGCCAGCAGACCTCTGGCCTCACATTCACCACTGCGGCCCAGGGGAGAAAACCAGCAGTCCTCCGGAGTCCAAAGTATCATGAGAAAATTCAATCCATGCCGCCGTAACTGCCCGTGGCAAACGCCATCAATAATCCGCACCTGGACACGGGTGGCCGGTGAGTAAAGTAGTCCCTGTGATCACAATCAGCTGTGGAAGAGTGCGCACTGGGGAACTACAATTCCCTCCCAATGCAGCTGGGAATTGTAGTTTCCTCAATCCAGCAATATCATACAAACATTTTCACAGCCCCACACGTCTCCTCCTGGCCCAAACATTGAACCTAACAGTACCTCCTCTATCAGGGCCCTTCACCGGACCTGGCTTCTCCAGATGACACAAATTAAATTGTCTCACTAGTCTTGGAGCATGAACCACACCCGCCGGTTCCTATTTAGTCTTCCGGACCATAACCTACCCATTGAATTGAATACCATAATTTGCTTTGTTTTCTTTTTGGAGTCCAGAATCCTTTTCACCTCATATTCCACTTGACCCTCCTTCAAGATTGCTGGTGGTCGCTGCATGGTCATCCCTGGAGCTGCGGGTTTAAGCAAAGACACATGGAATAAGGGGTGTATCTTCAAATTCTTAGGTAATTGCAATTTCATAGCCACAGATGACACACACACTGTATGATCTCGTAGGGCCCAATAAACCGGGGTGCAAATTTGCGTGGTCCAATCAGGGAAAGATTATGAGTGGACAGCCAAACTCCATCTTCCATCTTGTATTTGGGAGACTCTTGCCGTTTCTTATCAGCTTGTGTCTTGTAAGCCCTTTTAGCCTGTTCCAGATTAGCTTGTGCCTTCTGCCTGATGTTAAGAAGCAATTGCTTCCTTTCGTGTAGAACCAGAATTTGTTCCACCTCAGGCAAAACTTCGGGTAACATATTTTGTTCACGCCCGTACAAACACTCATTAGGTGCCATACCCATAGATGCGTGTTGAGTGTTATTGTACATGAGCTCGGACAACCACAAGGCTCTCAAACACAAGTCCAAACCGTCCCCCAGGTAGCACTGTAAGTACTGTTCCATTGTCTGATTTACCATCTCCGTCTGCCCATCAGTCTGTGGGTGATAACTCGTGAAAAGGGCACAATCGATTTCTAACATCCAGCAGAAGGCACGCCAAAATCTAGAGGTAATTCAGGTCCCCTGTCAGAAACAATACCCTGAGGCAAACCATGCAATCTTACAATATTCTGCAAGAACAACTCTGCCAGTTGCCCGGCCCTCAGAATACCAATCCATGGCACAAAGTGAGCTTGTTTCGACAAATAATCGACCACCACCCAAATAGTGTCATACTGATTATCTGGAGGCAGATCTGTTATAAAATCCATGGAGATGTTTCCAGGCCCTCTGAGGTATCGGTGAAGGATGTAACGGCCCCACCTTTCGGGAATGATCTGCCTTGTTGTGGACACAAGTCTCACACTTTTGGATGTACCCCACTGTATCCTTTCTCAAATCCGGCCTCCAGTATTTTCCAACATGAGTCTTTTTTTCTTCCAGAAAGACCTGCTAAGGAGGATTTAAAGAAACCAATATAAGGCCTTATCCTGTAAGTTATGCATGGGTAAAAAATGCCCCGCAGCATAATAAGGAAGCCCATCCCGGATGGTTTTTAATAGGTTCTCCTCTCCCCACTCATGCACTTCCTGTTGACTCGGGCCTTTTCGTCCTTGTTCTGTTTTTCAGTATACGCCCCAAAAACCTTCTGGGGGGGTGATTGCCTTAACCTCTGTCACCACATTCTCCAAATTCTGCTGCCTAGTCAAAGCATCAGCCTTCCAATTTTTCCACCCAGGTCTAAAAGTCACAACAAAATCAAATTCATGAACATGTTGGGACCATCGCAGTTGCCTAGGGCTCAAAGTCTGTGCTGTCTTAAAGTATTGTACTTTTTTGTGGTCTGTCACCACTATCACCTGATGCTTGGCCCCCAACAAGCAGTGCCTCCACTCCAAGAATGCTGCACGAATGGCTAAACAATTCTTTCTGTGATTGAATAATTCTGTTCACAATTTGTAAACTTGCGAGAGCAGAATGCCACCGGATGCCTATTCCTTCCTCATCTCTCTGGGACAACAATGCCTCAATGGCCACATTAGATGCATCCATCTCTACCTGAAAGGGTTTCTCAGAGTCTGGATGTCGTAAGACTGGTGCCTGAGTAAAAGCTTTTTTCAATTCCTGGAAAGCCTCCTCAGCTTCCGGGTTCCAATGAAACCGTGCTGCCTTTCTTAACAACTTACTTATGGGGGTCACCACCCGAAAACTTCCAATAAATCTCTGATAGAAGTTGGCAAACCCAAAAATGACTGGATGTCTTTTACAAATTGAGGGGATGGCATCAGTGACCGCCTGCACTTTCTTTTTGTCCATTACAATACCGGTCAGGGTTAAAATGAACCCCCAAATACTTGTCAAGCTGATTGGCCCGAGAGGACCGCGTACCTGTAGTTTTGGTGGTTGGTCTCGCAGAGGTCGCCAGTCTGGAGTCCGGGAACTGATGAAATAGCGGCACGAGGAATCAGCCTCTCCACCACCCAAAAGAGGAACTGGGTGAAGGATGGACCAACCCCCAATGTCACGAAGGCACTCTCCCAGGTAAGCGTGACAAGAGGATTGTAGGCTCAGATGGATGGAACCATAGTCCAGGTGGAGCTTGTTGTCAAGACCATGAACCTTCCAAGAACCTCAATGCAGCGACAGTTGGTAGATAGACCAGTGTAGCAGAAAAGGTATTCGCAGTAGGCAAAAGGAGCTTGGCTGGTGCAGATGGTTCCAATGGTACACAGGATGAGATTCGGAGTCCGGCAAGACAGGAAAGAGTGAGGTCAGTTGTAGCTAGCTGTCTGGCCAAATAGAGAACTGTAGGAACGTGCCCAAGATGGAACAGGGGAATGCAGGCTAGTGTAGGATAAGTCCCATCTACACAATGATGACTCGGGACAGAACTCCGGAATGGGCTGAGGGAAGGCTGACCCAGGGCAGAACCCAGGTAGTAGCTGGAGGCTGGCTGGCCCAGGGCCGGACCCAGGTGAGGATTGGAGGCAGGCAGGCCCAGGACAGAACCCGGGTAAGGACTGGAGTCAGGCTGGCCCAGGGCAGGCCACAGGTAAGGACTGGAGGCAGGCAGGCCCAGGACAGGCCACAGGTAGGACTGGTGGCAGGCAGGCCCAGGACAGGCCACAGGTAAGGACTGGAGGCAGGCAGGCCCAGGACAGGCCACAGGTAAGGACTGGAGGCAGGCAGGCCCAGGACAGGCCACAGGTAAGGACTGGAGGCAGGCAGGCCCAGGACAGGCCACAGGTAAGGACTGGATGCAGGCAGGCCCAGGACAGGCCACAGGTAAGGACTGGATGCAGGCAGGCCCAGGACAGGCCACAGGTAAGGGCAGGGCAGGAACAACGAGGTGAGCAAAGCGAACCGCGTTGAGACGCGACCCGCTTTGACTCGCGGCCTCTTTTATGGGCCGCTGGCGCCCAAGAGGCCTGGAACGCAAACCGTTCCGTTTCCGGGCGCCGGCGAACCCATAACGAGGCTTGGGAGGCAAGCCCCCACGGCGCATGCGCGGAACCGATAGAGAGGGCCTCCGCGCATGCGCCGAAGGCCGCCGGCCCCGTAACCCGTCGCTCCCCTCCCGGCGAGTCCCCAGACGCGAACGCGCGGGTAGACTCGCCAGGAGGAAATGGGAGCGGCAGACCCCAGTCTCCCGCGTGACATGACACTATGCCCCCTCCCAGGAAGACCCGGGGCCCCAGGTTTCCAGGGAAACCGTACGTAGAACTCACGTATCAGCCGGGGAGCATGCACGTGCTGGCGCGGTTCCCATGTACGATCACAGGCTGGGTACCCCTTCCAGTCAACCAAATAGTGGAGCACCCCTCTACGGTAACGGGCATCACAGATCTCGTGTACCTCAAACTCAGGGACGCCCTGTACCAAAACAGAGGCCGGACGAGGAGAGGTGCGGCCGTAATCATCGACCACATAGGGCTTTAACAGGGACACGTGAAAAACGGGATGTACACGCCAGGAAGAGGGTAGGCGAAGACGGAAGGCTACAGAGGACAACCGTTTGGTGATAACAAAGGATCCCAAATATCGAGGGGCCAGTTTGACGGGCAAATTGCGGAGAGGCAGGTTCTTTGAGGACAACCACACCTTGTCGCCCTCCTGGAAATTAGGTTCTGCACTCCTCTTCCCGTCTGCCTGTCTCTTCATCCGATCCTTGGCTTCACTTAAGATCTTGCGTGCAAGTTCTTGCTGTTCCCGGATGTGTAAAACCAGACCATCAGCAGAGGGAACAGTACTAGATGGAACTGGTTGAAAAGGCATTAACCGAGGATGTAGACCAGTGGAACAGAAGAATGGGCTGACTCCAATGGAAGCATGAACGGTGTTGTTGTAGGATACTTCGGCCAGATCTAACCCATCTTTCCAATTAGACTGTGTGGCATTGGCAAAACAGCGGAGGTACCCCTCCAAAGTCTGATTGGTCCTTTCGGTTAGCCCATTTGTCTGTGGGTGGTAGCCTGAGCTTAGAGCTCTATGTATTCCCAGATGACCACACACCTGTCTCCAAAATGATGAAAGGAACTGGGTACCTCTATCCGATATGATTTTCTCCGGTAGGCCGTGCAACCGGTAGATGTCGTGCAGAAACGCTGAAGCCATTTGAGTAGCTGTAGGGATTTTCTGGAATGGGATGAAATGGGCCAGTTTGGTGAAGCTGTCTACAACCACCATTATACAGGTGTACCCTTCAGATGGAGGCAAATCCACAATGAAATCGGTGGCGATGGTATGCCATGGATAGGGAGCCACTTCGGTGGGCATTAACAAACCCAATGGTCGTCTTCTGGGAACCTTGCACTGGGCACAAATTGGACAGCTGTCGATGTACTTCTGGACCTCGGTCGCCCAAGCAGGCCACCAGAACTGTCGGGATATCCAGTCTCGAGTGGCTCTGACCCCGCGATGTCCTCCTATGGGTGAATCATGGAATCCATGTAGAATGCCCCTTCTAACGGTTCCTCTAGGTATGTAGAGTCTTCTCTGAAAAAACAACAGTCCATCTCGTTCTGAAACCAATTGCCGACTAAGAAGGGTCGTTCTTTCTGGATCCGACCGAGTGGCTTCCGCGATGGACTTAAGGTGAGAGGACAAGGCCAGCAGAAAATGGCGAGGAGAAATCAGTGGCAGTTCTGGACAAGGCGTCCCATCTACGTTTTCCAGGGACCTGGAAAGCGCATCCGCCTTTGTATTGGAGGTTCCCGGGATATAAGTAACATGGAACTCAAACGGAGAGAAGAAGAAGGCCCACCGGGCTTGACGAGGAGTCCGACATTGCAGAGAGCGAAGATATTGCAGATTGCGATGGTCTGTCCGCACCTCCACAGAAAAGCGTGCTCCGAGGAGAAAATGTCTCCATTCCTCGAATGCGGTCTTGATGGCCAACAGTTCCCTTTCAATCACCGCGTAGTTTCGTTCGCTGGGACTGAACTTGCGAGAATAATAGGCCTCTGGATGTTCTACTAACGTGGTTGGATCTTTCTGAAGAAGGACTGCTCCTACAGCGAAGCTGGAAGCATCGGCCTCCACTATGTAAGGCAACTCTTCCTGGGGATGGCGCAGGATCGGGGCAGCCATAAAGGCCGACTTCAATACGTCGAAAGCCTGAGAAGCCACGAGATCCCATTCGAACGTGATCTTGCTGCTGGTTAGCCTGGTGAGGGGCGCCGAGATCTGTGAGAACTGTGGGATAAAGCGCCTGTAAAAGTTTGCGAATCCCAGAAAGCGTTGGAGAGCCTTGATATCGTGTGGATGTTTCCATTCTTGTATGGCTCGCACCTTCTTGGGATCCATCCCAATACCTTCTTGATTGATAACAAATCCCATGAACTCAATGCTGGGTTGGTGAAAGCTACATTTCTCCGCTTTGGCGAACAGGTTATTGACGGACAGCCGATGAAGGACCTCACGAACGTGTTCCACATGCTCGTCTAAGGATTTAGAGAATATCAATATGTCGTCCAGATAAACCCAGACGGATAATCCTAACAGGTCACCAAAGATGTAGTCCATGAATCGTTGAAAAACAGCGGGGGCATTACATAAGCCGAAAGGCATAACCCTGTATTCAAAATGCCCAAAAGATGTCTTGAAAGCTGTCTTCCACTCGTCCCCACTCCTGATGCGCACCAAATGATAAGCTCTGCGGAGGTCCAATTTGGAGAAGATTCGCGCAGTATGCAGGGTTTCAAGGATACTGCGAATTAAGGGTAAAGGATACCGGTCCTTGGCTGTTATGTCATTCAACTGCCGGTAGTCGACACAGGGTCTCAATGTACCTTCTTTTTTCTTTACAAAAAACAGGGGAAATCCTGCAGGTGATTTTGACGGCACAATGTACCCCTTTTCTAGACTCTCTGACAAATGCTCCTGAAGAACTAGCTTCTCGTCACGTGTCGAAGCATATAATTTCCCATGGGGAATAACGTGGTCCGGTAGCAGGTCAATGGAGCAATCAAAGGAACAGTGTGGAGGAAGGGGTATGTTGCCGGGTTCAGAAAACACCTGTTTGAATTCGGAATATTCCTGTGGGACCAGAGACGTGGAACATGGATGAACCCCATTGCTGTCCGTTACTAGAGAAGTCGAAACGGTCCTGGTGGGAACCGGTAGCTTGCATTCTTGAGCACACCTTTCGGATGAAAAGGTCAAGGTCTGGGTTCTCCAGTCTATCAAAGGATTGTGGTGTTGCAACCAAGGTAATCCCAAGACCATCTTGTAGTTCGGTGACTTAATAACATCCAAGGCTAGTTCCTCGTAATGATCAGCAATCAGAAGAGCCAGTCCAACTGTGAACTGACTAACGGGTCCAGAAGACAAGGGAGTACCATCAATAAGCTCCACCGACAGAGGCGTGTGTCTGGAAACGAGTGGTATCTTATGTCTGGTGACGAACGTTTCGTCGATGTAATTGCCGGAAGCCCCACAGTCCAGTAGACCGGATACTTCCATGTTCTTGTCTGGTAATTTAATTCGGACCTTCAGGGTCTGTAGCACCGCTGGTTGCATGGGCAGACGAATAGAACAAATAACAGAAGGGTCTGAGGAAGGAATGGGACCTGTCGTTGCCCTTCCTGTATACGACAGGTCTCCTAGTTTCCCGACTTCTTCTTCTGCGGACGCAAAGGACACGTACCCAAATAATGTCCAGCTGCTCCACAGTAAAGACACAAACGCAAAGACCTCCTTCGTTTCTTCTCTTCTTCCGTCAAAGGTCCCCTCATGGCTCCTACTTGCATGGGCTCAGGTCCGGACTCGGTCGACCCAAACGAACCAGCGGGTGAGTTGGTCGTCCGGGGACCGCTTCTGTCAAGCCGACGTCTCTCAGCCTTTCGTTCGGCTAGCCTTTGGTCAATACGGAGTACTTGATCAATCAAGAGTTGAAGGCTCTCTGGTTCAGGGATGTGAAGTAACTCATCCTTGTACTCCTCTCTCAGGCCTCGACGAAACAGTGTCTTCTGTGTAATTTCGGGCCACTGGGAGTCGGTAGCCAAAAGTCGGAAACGGCTGATGTAGGTGATGACGTCATTGCTTCCCTGTTTGTAGTCCATCAATTGATTCTGTGCAACGGAGGCCAGGTTCGGCGTCTGGAATACCTCAAGAAAGGCCTTTTCAAAGGCAGCAAAGTCATTCAAAATAGGACTGTTCGTAACCACAAACGGAGTTGCCCAAGCTAATGCGTTCCCAGTTAGGTTCCCCAAGATGTAACCAATCTTGGCCCTATCGTTGTTGAAGTAGGTAGACCTGAAGAGAAAGTGTATCCTGCAGTGGTTACAAAACTCTGCCACCCGTCTAGGGTCTCCGTCGAATTTGATGGGTGTTGTATGAGCCAATGATCCCTCTACTTGAGAGGTACTGGGTGCTCCTTGCGTTATCATTTGTCGTAATGTTTGATTCTCCTGACGCAGGGCGGTCATCTCGGCCCTGAGCGCTAGCAACTCGTTCCTCATGTCCTGCGATTCATCCATCTCTGAATCAGAAGGAAGGCGTCTCAATCTGTCAAGCTGATTGGCCCGAGAGGACCGCGTACCTGTAGTCTTGGTGGTTGGTCTCGCAGAGGTCGCCAGTCTGGAGTCCAGGAACTGATGAAATAGCGGCACGAGGAATCAGCCTCTCCACCACCCAAAAGAGGAACTGGGTGAAGGATGGACCAACCCCCAATGTCACGAAGGCACTCTCCCAGGTAAGCGTGACAAGAGGATTGTAGGCTCAGATGGATGGAACCATAGTCCAGGTGGAGCTTGTTGTCAAGACCATGAATCTTCCAAGAACCTCAATGCAGCGACAGTTGGTAGATAGACCAGTGTAGCAGAAAAGGTATTCGCAGTAGGCAAAAGGAGCTTGGCTGGTGCAGATGGTTACAATGGTACACAGGATGAGATTCGGAGTCAGGCAAGACAGGAAAGAGTGAGGTCAGTTGTAGCTAGCTGTCTGGCCAAATAGAGAACTGTAGGAACGTGCCCAAGATGGAACAGGGGAATGCAGGCTAGTGTAGGATAAGTCCCATCTACACAATGATGACTCAGGACAGAACTCCGGAATGGGCTGAGGGAAGGCTGACCCAGGGCAGAACCCAGGTAGTAGCTGGAGGCTGGCTGGCCCAGGGCCGGAACCAGGTGAGGATTGGAGGCAGGCAGGCCCAGGACAGGACCCGGGTAAGGACTGGAGTCAGGCTGGCCCAGGGCAGGCCACAGGTAAGGACTGGAGGCAGGCAGGCCCAGGACAGGCCACAGGTAGGACTGGAGGCAGGCAGGCCCAGGACAGGCCACAGGTAAGGACTGGAGGCAGGCAGGCCCAGGACAGGCCACAGGTAAGGCAGGCCCAGGACAGGCCACAGGTAAGGACTGGAGGCAGGCAGGCCCAGGACAGGCCACAGGTAAGGACTGGATGCAGGCAGGCCCAGGACAGGCCACAGGTAAGGACTGGATGCAGGCAGGCCCAGGACAGGCCACAGGTAAGGGCAGGGCAGGAACAACGAGGTGAGCAAAGCGAACCGCGTTGAGACGCGACCCGCTTTGACTCGCGGCCTCTTTTATGGGCCGCCGGCGCCCGAGAGGCCTGGAACGCAAACCGTTCCGTTTCCGGGCGCCGGCGAACCCATAACGAGGCTTAGGAGGCAAGCCCCCACGGCGCATGCGCGGAACCGAGAGAGAGGGCCTCCGCGCATGCGCCGAAGGCCGCCGGCCCCGTAACCCGTCGCTCCCCTCCCGGCGAGTCCCCAGACGCGAACGCGCGGGTAGACTCGCCAGGAGGAAATGGGAGCGGCAGACCCCAGTCTCCCGCGTGACATGACAATACTCCACCTGGGTAGCATGGAATGCGCACTTCTCAAGTTTAACATACAATTGATATTCCTGCAACCGACCCTAACCATGCTTTTACATGTGCTATATGTTGCTCTTGGGATGCCGAATAAATTAGAATATCATCGATTTACATGATGACAAACGCATCAATTAATTCCCTCAAAACCTCCTGCATGAAATATTGAAAAGCAGCCGGGGCATTACACAGGCCAAAGGGCATGACCAAGTACTCAAATAATCCAAACTTGGTCCTGAAAGCGGTCATCCACTCATCCCCACTCTTCACCCTTATCAAATGATAGCCCCCCCTTAAATCCAATTTGGTGTACTCCATTGCTAATTTCACTTGATCTAACAATACAGCAAATAACGGCAGAGAAAACCTATACTTTAGCGTCACCTTGTTCAATGCGTGATAATCTATGCAAGTTCTGAGTGTTCCTTCCTTCTTTGGCACAAAAAACAAGGGTGAGGATATAGGGGAAGTAGAGTGCCTGATGAACCCCATTTCCAGCATCTCATTTAAATACTCTCTCAAATGTAAATTCTCAATCTCAGTCAGTGCGTATATCCTGCTGCAAGGCAACTTCGCCCCTGGTTCCAACTCAGTCACACAATCATAAGGCCGATGGGGTGGCAATCTCTCAGCCCCACCTTTGTCAAACACGCCTGCAAACTCCTTGTATTGGGATGGAATTCCCATTTCAATGGCCCCACAACCTAAGGCATTTGCTGTGTGCGGCCCGCCAAGAAAATAGCGGGTCCAATCTCCCCCTGCATATGTGTCTCACACTCCCGAGACTCAAAAAACACTTTGTGGGTCGCCCAATCAATCCTAGGATTATGCTGCACCAGCAACCGCATCCCTAAAATGGGACCAAATTGTGGGGCCGCAATAAGATTAAAGGTAATTTCTTCTAGATGTCCTCTCACACCATCCTCAAGGGTTGGGTTTGCTGTCTAATGGATCCTGACGTCAATGGAGATCCATCCACTGACTGAACTCCCTCCACCTGCTTCTTATCCTGCAAGCTTGTTCTGCAAGCTTGATGTCAATGAAATTCGAGCTTGATGTCAATGAAATTCCCTCGAGCCCCAGAGTCCACCATAGCTGACACCATATGTTTAGTTAGGGCAAAACATAATGTCACCAAAATATATAAATGATAGAGGTCTTACTTCCTGCTGTATTTGCTACCCAACCAGGGATCCTTGATTCATTAGGGCCTGACACCCGCGTTCCCCCTAAGCCTGCCCCAATCCTTTTCTCGCCTCTCCCTTGCTTCGGTCTCCCCCTGTCCCTCTTTTAGGAGTGTTTGGACGGGTGCGTATATAATGCCCGGATTGCCCGCAGTATAAACATAGATTGTTGCTCTTATGCTGTTCTTTCTCTGCTGGTGACAAGGGCCCTCTTACACTCCCAATTTGCATGGGTTCTCCTTCTCTACCCCTTCCTCCTCGACCTTGTCCAACCTTACAAATGGTACTACCTCAGGCTTCTTCCTATCACGCTTGCGTTCATTCATCCGATGATCCAACTGTAAGGCTAGATCAATCATGGCCGTACAGGTAGTGGGTTGGGGTTTCACTTATGCAATTGCCTCCTTCAATTCCTCCCTCAATCCTTGATAGAACAATACGGTCTGTCTGTTTGGTCTCCAGCCAATCGGTTACAATTATCAACCGATTAAACTTTGTCACATATCGTGCCCCCTGATGTAATTCCAGCAGTTCTTTATCCTGAGCCAGTGACACCTCCCGCCTGTCAAACAATCGCCCAAACTCAGTCAAAAACCCCTCCCAATTATACAGCAACGGTCATCCTTTTGAACCAACGGCATGGCCCAGGCAGCAGCTTCTCCCATCAAATATGAGATCTCAAAAGCGGTTCTAGCTTGGATTGTTTCAAAGGCCGCCGACTTACACAGAAAATGTAACCTGTATTGTGTTAAAAACATTATGTACTTCCTAGGATCTCCAGTGAATCTTTCTGGTGCCGCCAATGGAACGCTACTAGGCGGTTGCACAATCTCTGTAGGGGCTCTGCCCGCCACTGCCCCTCCTGAAGGTTCGGCATTTACACCCTCTTAAGGGGTACCTTGCGCCACTAGTCCCTGCACCTTGGCCTTCACAGCGATTGATTCCTTCCTAGCATAAGTTAATTCAATCTGAATATCTTGTAATGTAGCACATTGGCTAAAGGGGAAGGATTTGTCTCCATTTGGCTTGGGTGGTAAATATAACCTGACTCTGGGGCGGATGATTAGGTCAAGATTCCAAGAGGGTAAGAGTATCGACACTCTCCCCCGAACCACAGAAGCCAAATAGATTTGACCACCGTGGTTGGCACGGGCACCTGATGTCAGAATAAATAGGGAACCACGTGGCAGCCAACGGGGCGGGGGAGAGGGATTAGGGCATTTTTTGTTTGAATCATGTTTTTGATATAAAACCAGTGAGATGCACTTATCTGCAAACCCTATCTCCAGAAAGAAATGTTGGTTCTTTTTTGGATAAACTGACCACAAAAGTGATGGGTGGAAGGTTTCGAATGAATCTAAACCACTGGCAATTGCTCTGGGCCAACCTTCCACACCACCGTTTTTTAGCTCGTCTGCGCCATTGCAGAAGGGGACCAGCCATGTGCAAATCAGTCAGCAGCTGCCGCCACCGAAGGTAGCAGCCCAGCCCGAACTGCTAGGCCAAGTCCCCTCTGCACAGAAAACCAAGCAACCCCAGACATGTTTCGGCCTTGTTGGACCTCCTCAGTGAGGTGCAGCCTGGTTCCCTGTGGCGCAGCGAGCAAGGGACCCACGTCTGGGCATACCCTCTCTCACAAGGAGAAACAAACTGACCACAAAAGGGATGGGTGGAAGGTTTCGAATGAATCTAACAAACTCTTCAAGCCCTTCAGAGTTGTGGGATCTTTTAATTTTTAGAGAGCTTCAACCTTTTTCTTTTGTGGGTTTAACCCTTACTCGGTCACTTCATGTCCCAAGAAATGTACCCCTTTCCTACACCACTTCGCTTTCTGCAATGGCACGTTTGCCCAGCCTTTTGCAACTGGCTGAGCACATGTCTAATTTCATTGAAATGGCTTATGATGTCTTCATTTTTGATCAGGACATCGTCCAAATAGATCAGTTTCCCCTCTCAGCTGCACCCGGGAGTGCTTTGTTCAGGACTATCCCAAACTCACTCCCACTATTGATAAAGCCAATGGGTGTACAATTCCACGCATATAGTAGTCCATTAAACGAAAATAGATTTTGTATATATTTGGCTAGGGGAACACACCAATACCCTGCTGTTAGATCTAAGGTAGTAAACCCCTTTAACTCATGGATCTGTGCAACGCATTGATCAATACATGGAAGCACCCACCTTGACACAGGAACCCTCTTGTTTGAGGTACTATGAATGGGTCTAATTATTTCTGCCAAGGACTCCAAACAGGCCCAACAGATATCCAACAGATATTATCGCACAAATACAGATTCCCTACTGTAGTCCTCGACAGTGTAGCAACATCAGTACACGTCTTTGGCAAATACCTTCTTGAATTAGACAAATATCTTTCTCAATTGGTCTTTTTCTTCTTCAGTGGCACCGGCATCTGCCGCCTGAATTTGCTCCTCAACCATTTTGGAAAACTCTGGAAAATCCTCCAAAGGAGGAACCTCTGCACTTAACTGTGTGTCAGTATCCCTTTGGAGGGACGCCATCCTCCAAGTATCTTGGCATTTCAGCCTCTACTTCAATTTAATGTTTTTCCTCCTCATGCTTATCCACCTGAAATAGGATACAATCACCCTCATGAAAACCAATCACATCCTTTGTTTCATAAGTGTATACTGAAGGATTATTAAAAATTCCTTTTGTTTTAGGATCTGAGGACTCCGGTAGTTCACCCTGTAAGGTGACGTAACTTTCAGGAATATTCCCAATGACTGAGTTCTTTAAATTTGCAGTGTAGATTATTCTTACATTGCCAGCACTAATGGTGAACCTTCTTCCAAGTGAACGTCCTTGCATCATTTATTCACCAGAATTCAAATGGGGCCATCCCCAACTTCCACCAAAGGTGTGTATTCACATTCCAGCTCCTGCTGTCTTGTGGATTCATTGAGACACACAAATGCATTGCGTTCCTTCAATTTATTTCCCTTCTTGTATTTCACTGCCATTTGTGAACTGCCTTGTGAATGCAGAGATGGTAACGTCTGTTTTCACTTGCAGTCCTCAAATTCAGGTGCTGCTCCACCCAGTCTAGACCAAACCTTTTGATTCAAGAAATCTAAATCTAAATCTCACTCCCCCATCACCTGTGCAATGTAATTTCCTTACCTAAGTTTTAAAAAACCACTCAAAACATGGCTATTCAACTCCTGCACCAGCTCTCCAACAGAGTTGGTCACCCCTCTCAGTATCGCAAGATAACTGCAAAGTCAAATGATAACCAAGCTGTATATATGACTGTACCGTTTCTGCAAAACAAAAAGTATGTAACCTTGACATGAAAATGAAGATATATGTAACCCACACCGTGATACACAAGGGTTTGGCCGTATAATGAAACGCAATAAATAAAACCATCACACATTCAGTGCATGATGTCATTTCCCAAATGCTTTGGTTCTACTTACAATCCATACATTGTGATGAATGCTTTTGGACCCAATTGTGATTTTCAACATGCATTTTCCAACAATTCTTTGTCCCAAATCAGGGCCATTTAAACCAAAAACATGCTGATTTGACATTTTAAAACTTGGTATCTCTTAACTGTCAAACATATGTTTGAACACTTTTTCATTAATGACATTCCTTTCCTGTTCTAGGACAAAAACTGCCTCAATTATTTCTGGGTGCCCATTCATATGCACCGGTATCCAGGCATGACCTTCTTTCATGTGTATTTCTGCAATTGTTGAAATATACCTTTCCTGATCTGACTCCGAGACTTCACTTTGTTCAGTCTTTATCACTTAGATATAACCGCAATGTGTTTTCATCTATCTGTGCCTGCCAGTTCTTCCTGTGATCCAAGTTAATCGCTAATGATTTTTTTTTCTTTCTCTCCTTGGATTTGCATTTCACCCTGGCACATGAGAATGACAGTGACACTAGGTACACAGCCACTATGAAGTTACACTTCCACTGCTCTCTCTGATCTAGCAATGGTGTGACATTCTTTTTCATTGCTAACTGGCGCATCACTTTTTAAAGTTACAATGGTTTTTTGACCAAAGACCACAACACCCCATTTACCCCCATCAATGAGGGTAACAGCCTCTTGAGACAATTTGTTCTTAATAGGAATGGGGTCTCCTCAATGGATGTGACCACCACATCTTGCCTCAGTCTGTTTCCCTGCCTTGATGTCCTTCAGTGGCACCATCCACTGGTATTTCTTCTCCATTGAAATTATGTACAGGTCCTTCAATCTGTCTCAATTTTAACATGTCTTGTGGTAGTCTACCTTCGTTTATGCTGTCCAACACTTTCCTTGACATTACAGTTGCCTGTGCGCCTGTCTCCAACATTGCGTTTCTCTTCAATGGTAACATGGGCGTAATACCTGCTTCAAATTCTTCAGGTATGCAAAGGAAGTGTTAGTTGTTACTAATCTCAGGGCTTATTTTCTTTAAACCTGCCTGGCTTCTTGCTTAGCAAAGTGGCATATGAAATGACATTTTACCCCATCTCTTTTTTTTCAATTTCTCTGTTTATATTTTTGTCATGAGAATTAATTTGGAGCTTTGCCACTGATTGCCCATTTGTATATCGGGTTCACCTGTGTTCTCATCCATTCTCTTTCTGCTCTTTCTCCATTGTTTTGATTTTCTTCACTTACTTCCACACTTGTGTACAACTGTTTTGTGTTTTCATTATCATTGTGTGGCAGAATATCAGTACTTTGTGATTGAATACCTGGCTCTTGTACCATACCGGTCAGCTCTGCCTCTTGGAACATCTGTCGCTCGAAATACTCCTCAGGGGACTCATCTACACATATTCTTTGTAACATTTTCATTTCTGTGGAGATATGAGCACTATTAGAATTGCCAGGCAATGAAACACTTTAATTATTTTTCTGTTTTCACCTACTATCTCATTCATTCTGGTATCATTTAATGTTGAGTCATTCAGTGCACCATTTAATCCTGTAATGGTCCACTTGATCACAGCATATCATTTGTTCAAAAGTAAGAGCCTCATCATTTTCATGTTGTATGTTCTTTTTAAATCGTCTTTTAATTCTTAGTGCTTTGGGTTCCTCCTGTATATTTCTCTTTCCTCCTATCTCATCTTCATACACCTGATTGGTTTGGTTCAACTCTAAATTAAACCACACTCCATTCTTGTGTGTGTTTTTTATTTCCTATGTTGCCATCATATGATTGTTTTCTTAATTTTAAGTTACCAAGCAATTAAGTTTGTTCAGTCAATGTTCGGTCATTTCTACCTTCAGGAAACAAATCCTGGCTGATTAGTCATTTAATACCACCTGCTGGAATGTCACTTTTGTGATATTCTGCATCACTGCTGTTTCTGCCCTGCACACAGCTTTCCTATCTGCTCAGTTAACATTTTCACTTGTGCCTCTAAGCACTGGAATCTATCCAGATCCCTAAATGCATCCCTCTTTGCTCTAGGCTGGCACTAAACTGATTTCTGTTTGTGTTTCCCCTGAACTCCCAGACCAAAGGAGGTGACAGTCCTCTGTCCAGAAGCCTGAACATATGGGCCAGGACTATACGTTACATTTTGTCTCGTTTGATTGATTCTGTTCCCTTTGCTGATTTCCATTTTTCATGAACCTGTCCTCATATTTTGGCCCTGTCTGATTTCCATATATCATTGTAGCAGGGTTAAACCTACTCTGGGCCCCCAATGCCTGGTAGGGTCCATTATACATTTGACTTTGGGTGTTATTATGTCCTACCATATCAAGTGAAACCCAACCTTTGGCGAATTTCTAAGATACATAGGACTAATGTACGTGTCTCTCTGGCTGGGATCTGTAGATTGAAATACAGTAGCCTGGGATGGTGCAGCTTTCACCTGTATGGCCACGCCCTACTTATGTGGTGTGTCATTCTTCATTGGAGCAGTCCCTAATGTCATGTTTTTCCCATTTTTTTAAAAACTTTTTTTTAACATTGTAAGGGCAGATTCTTTCGGTTTTTGCTGTTTTGACTCCTTAATTGTTCCCTCATGTGAAATGACCTTATAAATCTTGGAGGTCGTGTCATAGCTAGTGTCAAAACTGTTTTTAGGTTTCACAAGAAGTGCTTTGGCGATACATCTAATTGTGCGGTCATAGTATATGCTGCCTTTTTTGCATCCTGGATGGAGCAATATGGAGAGAACTGCTTTAGAACATGTTTCAAAATCTTCCCATTGCACATTTCTTGCTCATTCAAACCTCATATAAAGCTAGCAGAACTCGGTTCCATTGTGAGATGAAGAAATCTGACATACTGGGCCTTGGGGATGTCCAGAGTCTGAAATAATTTGACAGATTCCAAATGTTTCTCAATAGAACCATCTGAACATTTCTTAAAAGGTTTAATCAAGCTCTTAATATTTTTCATGATTTGTAATGGGCTAACATGTTCTTCATCTTGACCTCCCTCTCTGTGCTCTGTGCAAACAAGCCCAGTCCCTATTACTGGAGTGTAGCAGGCTCTCTCTGAAAGCACATCAGCTGGCAAATTTCCCAGACTGTGGCTGAATCCAGCCTTGATGAGTCATGCCCTGCAGCCCTTGGGATTTTGAGAGCAGTTGTGGGTTTCTCGAAATCCAAACTTTGTCGCCTCATCCCTCTAAACTGTGCGTGGAGCTCTTTTGTTTTCTTCTAGACTGCAGTTATCTCAATTTGACTATTATTAATTTCAGTAATTTTATCAATCACTTGCAGCTTTCTATCATTCTCAGACATTAATCTGAGCACCTCCTCCTCTAATGGTTGCAAGTCTCTAGAAGATTATTTACCACATTTGTGTCGTGCCTGCACTTCTGATAAAGCAAGGTCTCTGTCCTTCCGGACAGTTTCTAAAACAGTTTTCAAATGGGCAATTTCCCCTTTACCTTCAATCATCTGCCTCTCTTTCTGTGCAATCTGCACGTTTAAAGCCTCACACCTGGCTTGTAATTGTACACTAAGTTCACTCTTTTCTGAATTCTTTCCTAATTTGTAACATTTTCTCGCACACAGTTGCGTAAGCCAGCAATAATCACATCAACTTTTTTTAAAAAACTTTATTAACACACATGGCATCATACGGTACATATATGGAGGGCAAACAATAAAGGGAAACTCGGGTTGCAAAGAAAGTCAAAAGGAACAGCCCCCGAGGGGCAGAGCACAACACATGTCCTTTGGGCGAGTCTTGACGGGTTGCATCAGGGACCATTGCTTCTACATGTCATCAGCCCAGATGACTGAACTTAGCCATTGGCCCCTTGTGGGTGCTCCAGCCCTCGTCCATCGCAACAGAATGTAGCTATTGGCAAGCAGAAGACACAGTCCCACAAATGTACTCCTTTGCTTCAGTCAGGGTTAAAACACATGAAATACACATTGCATGGGGCTGGGGGTTGTATCCATACCCGTCATCTCTGACAGTAACGTGCATACATCCCTCCAGCAGGGCACCAATAGCAGACATTCTCATATCATGTGGAATTAGTTAGCATCCTCACCTTCGCACCTAGGGCATTCACCCGTCCTCTCTTGCAGAAACCTCGGTAGCCTAGCGGATGTATAGTGGTATCTATGCAACACCCTCAGTTGTATCAACTTGAATCTGGAATTATAGGAAACATTACGAGTGTGCATGCACATGTCCACCCACACGTCATTCGTGATATTCAGCTGCATGTCCCCAGCCCACCTTGAGCAAGCATCGGTGTGCGGTTTCCCCATACAGCCCTGAATTAGGTGATCTGGACGATACAAGGCCTGGGCTCCCATCTGTAGCTAGGATATATACCCCATGACCTTATCACTCTCCGGCTCCACCGGGAATCACTTCCACTGTTTCCTGTATGCCCTAAGCGAACCCATATATACTAACCAGGTAGAGGATTTATTTTGCTGTTGCATAGGTATATTTTGCTAGTGGGCACTGCACTCATCGTGGTGAACCCATGCTGTGCCGAGGTGCGCCTAGAAGCCATGTCTGCTAATGTATGAAGGCATACAGCTCCAGGGAGATCTGTGTGATACTGAGCAGTTACCCCATACACGCCCATATTTTGCTTTAGGCTAGCGCCATAACACTCGCAGGATCGAACTCGCAGCAGTCGGCAAAATGGGGAAAAAAAATCAGCGACCTCAGGTCCCGGTCTCCAGCAGAGCGCCTCTCCAGCTTAACGTGAGGGGCAGACACACCCTCCGAAAAACAAGTAGCCACAAACTGTGCCTGCGCCACAGCCCAGTACAAATAGAAATCGGGGTCTGCATCCCCCCTCCCCCTTTTTTATATGGTTGTCTCCGCGTGGGCCATTTTAGCCGAACAGCACCATAGTGCCATACAAATTTACAGACCTCCGCCTCCAGTCCAATGACTGCCCAGGCCATAGCGGGATATTAAGAAAGAAATACAGTCGTTTGGGAAGCACCGTCATTTTTACTAGCGTGATCCTGCCAGTTAAAGTAATCGGCAATTGTGCCCAAGTTTTGTCACCAGTTGTGCCATGTATGCGGCATAGTATTGCTCATACAGCAACATGCCTTGCCTGGTCGCAACAATCCCCAGATAATGCACAGTGGCTGGAGACCACGCAAACCCCTGCAGATCACAAGGTTTGACAGTGGAGTCTGTTAGAGTAAATAACTCTGATTTTCTGCATTTCACCCGCAACCCTGACAGCTCAGCAAAATCTAGAATGTCCGCCATAACTGGTGCGAGATGAATGTGGGGATTACTAATGCACACTAATGCATCATCAGGATATGTCGATGTAATTTCAGGCTCACATGTCAACCGGAATCCCCTGTTCCAATGCTTGTGTCGTATAAGACCTGCTATGGGTTCAAGAGTTATGGCGAATAGCAAGGGCAATAGCAGGCAACCCTGACGGGTGCCTCCAACTACTGCTGGTTTTTTTGACAGTGTACCATTCGTCTCAGGAGGATAGCTCAGCTGCAACATGCTCGCATTGGAAGCAAGACGACCCGGACCAACACAGGTTCGATCCCCGGGTCCGCGCTTAGAAACCTCTGGGTATTAAGCGCGTTATAAATAACTTATCATAACATATCACACCATGGCCACTGGTGCCGCATATAGGAGATGTATGTAGGAGAGAAACACCGGACTGCGACAATACAGCATACATGAACTGCCAGGAGACCGAAACAAAGGCTTTTTGGATGACCAAGGCTGTCGCCCCTGCCTGCCCAGGAGGATCTATCTGTGCCATGATATTAAAAAGCCTGCACAAATGTGGATCTCCTGGGAATGAACCCTGCTTGATCCGGATGAATTATGTGCGGCATAAACGCCAGCAGTCAAGTGGGCAGTATATTTGCAAAGATGTTAACATCAGTGTGGATCAGGGAGAGAGGTCTGTAGCAGCCACATTGCTCTGCAGGCTTGTCGGGCTTCAAAAGGACTGTGTTCACTACCTCCCTAATAGTTATCGGAAGCTCCTATGCCCGAGGGATTCTTGACACAGTGCAGGCAACTGGGGCGCTAGCAGGGCCTTATATTGTTTGTAGAATCCGGCGGTGGGGCCAATACGTACCTGGGGCCTTCCCTGTCGGTAGGCCCTTGATCGCACTCGCAATCTCTGGGAGGGAAATCGGCTGGTCCAAGTGGACCCTTGCATCCTGCGACAGTTGCGTGATCGGTAGAGCCGCCAGAGTTCTTTCAACACCCTCCAAAGAGTCACAGTCCTTATTACAATAAAGGTCAGTGTAGTACCTTGCAAATACCCCGTTGGTTGGCGCATACCTGCGCACCCGTTTTGTCCACAATAAGCGGAATGCACCCACCACCACCCTCCTGCCGTACCATGTGAGCTAACAGCCTGCTCGTTCGCTCCCCTTCTCCGTAGAGCCTGGCAGGCCGGCGGGGTGTTAAGGACTTTAAGCTTGTGCTCCGCATTGCCCCTAAAATTGTCCACTGCCTCCTTTACTTGCACAAGCGTGGCTGTGGGCAGTGTAGCAGCATGCTGCTGCTCCAGCACAGAGAGATTCCTCACAATGCCCTATGTCGTGCCAGATCAGCTTAAGTACACTAGACTCTGTGGCCATGGTGATCCCATGTATGCAAACCTCCAAGGCTTCCCAAAGCTTTTGGAATGAGGACACTGAGCCCATGTTGCTTTCAAAATCTAGCCTCACATGCGCATCTATGGTCGTCTGAAATGCCACACCTGTCAGAGCCTGCGGTTTAAAAGCACCAGTTGTTTCCGTGCCCGGGCAGGTTATCCAGAGTCGGGGAGACCCACAAAGGAGTGATCGGAGTAGGATCTGGGAAGCATACATGTCTCATACATTCCCCCAATAGCACATCAGAGACATGTGAACATGCATCACTCTCCAAGTGTCACCAACCTCAGAGAAATGCAATACCGTCGCTGATGACTCTCACTGCTCTCGTAAGGGACCTTTGGGCATGGGTGAATCTATCTAATTGGAAGTTAAGTATTGTGTTAGTCACTGCCCCAAAGGATGGGTATTAATGGGTAAAAGGTCAACATATCAATAATATCCGAGTACAAATTGAGGGTCATCAACATTGGGGCTGTACACATTCAAAAGCAAGATTTCCCTCCCAGCCAATGACCCTTACACAAGTACGTATTGCCCTAAGGGGTCAAACACCACTCTCTTGTGTTGGAATTGGATTGACTTATGCACCAAGATCAATACCCCACGGGATTGTGTGAAATATGTAGTATAGAATCTATTCCTGTCCCAGCTTTTAGCAAAATCTTTGCAGCTCGCAGTAAGGGCACACGTCTCTTGCAGGTGCAATAGTTTGTCCCTGTCTCTTTCTACACATAGCAATAGTTTCCACCTCTTAATCACGGTTCTCAGACATCTAATATTCAAGGTAAGCCCTATCCCCTCCCCCATCCCAGTGTCTGAAGAATCACACAGTCATCAAACATTTTAAGCCCTTTCAGCCAACCCGTTCCCATGGGACCGACCACCATCTCATATGTCAACAATTTCTGTGCCAAATTCTTTTTCATAAACCCAAACAACCCCCCACCCCTCCTCAAAACTGGGCTGATGCAGACCCTGGAAGAACAACCCCAACTTTTATAGAGCGGCTGATGCACAGGCACTTACCCGGACCATCCAACAGACTTTCTAACATGAAAGGATAAGTATTCACACACATCCTAATGTAACATATACCAATAAGGTTCTAGCCCTTTAATAATGTTCATTGCTGCCCACCGTGAGGGCAGTCTCGGCTAGAATCAAGTCACAAATCAGCAGGCAGGCAAAATGCCCTACATTTGTCAAGTCAAGCTGTTCGTCCATATGCCAAACTCTGGCCGTTGGCCCTGGCGCTCAAGGTGCAAGCAAGTTCTCGTCCAGAAACTTCATAGCCTCGTTAGGCATAGTAAAGAAGTAGGTTTTGGCATTCCATTCAATTCGCAATTTGGCTGGATATAACATTGCACACTTGAGTGCCTTTTCACACAGACGCCCATTGACTGCTAGGACTATCTTCCGCTCTTGTTGCACAGTCCTCAAAGTAAGCATTGATGTGCACTTTGCTGATACACAACATAAGGTCACCTTGTTCACGGGCCGCATGGTGGATGGCATCCCAATTCTGGTAGTTGAGGATGCAGGAAATTATTGGATGTGGCGACGCCCTGGGTTTGGGTGCCAACGACCTGTGGGTGCGCTTCACCGCAAACTGAGGAGAAAGCTTGGGGTTGCCCAGGAAAGGGAGAAGAATGTCCACCACAAATTCTCCAGCGATGTTTCAGTATTGCTCTCCAACACCATGATGATGTGAATATTATTACGGTGGGACCGTGATTCAAGTTCGTCATTTTTCTTGGTGACTTCCTGAACTTGTTTAGATCGTGTCACCTGTGAGGAATCAATTTACGGGGCACTAATGGTCCTGGGATGAATATCTGTTTCTAAACTATCAATCGGCCCCACACCTCCTAACAGATTGGAAACAAGTCAATTATAAATCTCCTTGTCCAATTTTGGTAACCTGGAGAGAACAGCAGGCTTTTCTCTGAAAGCTTGTGGATCATTGGTTAGTTGCAACACAGCAAAAATACAATTATTACCCAATGACAATAGGGACTGTCCAGTCAAGGTTGTATGAAAATATCTACTTTATTATCATAACAGACCGTTCTAGCACACTACGAAATGCAACCTCCCCTGTAAAGGAATGCAGATGGCAGACAGTTTCTAAGGAAAAGGGATGCACTCTGGATATTGACAGGAGGGTTGCCGGTATAGTAATGAATTGCAATAGTTCAAGGATACTTGGTTTCAACACAAAGGGAGCAATGGGTCATAAAATGTCACTAGGGACCTTCTGAGTAGGACCACGGGGACAGAACCACAATGTACCTTGTGCTTGTAGAAGTTCTTGGTGCTTGACAGTGTCAAGTCTGTTTCAGGGCACTTTACAGCTTCTGCGACAGAGTTCAAAACGGGAGACAGCTGTGGGTATCACGCGGCAGGCAGTTCGGCAAGCAAAGCTGGGCGGACGGCTGCAGGCTGGCCTACATGGCGGCTGGCGGTCAGGAATCGTTGTTTCAGAGCTGGTCTGCGGTTCTGAAGCACTGGTCAAGGTATCTTGGACAGCTTTAGCGACTGCGGCATAACAACAGTCAGCGGTGCAGTCAGTTGCATCTCAAGGGGCTCGACTGGCTCGAAAAGGCAGACGTCGGTAGATGCTTGTCGATGCACTCCTCCTAGCTTCTTCACTGGGCTTGTGCCTTCCTTCAAGGCGGAAGTCCCAATGCTGAGTGCTGCAGGCAGCTGCCTTGTCCTTGGTTTGGTTCAGAGACTCTCTGGCACTTCCCACCTAGGAAGCTTGCTGCAGAGCTTAGCAGGGCTTGCTGTGTGCTGGTTGGGTTCCGGTTCTGGAACTTCTAGAGGGTCTTCTGGATTCAGTGGGCCTCATTACAAGAAGGGCGGAATGGGTTTAACTGCGCCGGTAATGGTGCCGGCGCCGTTAAACCCATTCCGGGACCCGCTATGGACGTCTGGTAAAACCAGACATCCATAGCGGGTCCCGCGAGCAGACCAGGGAGCTAACAATGGACCCGCTATTAATGGGCCCGTTGTTAGCTCCCTCCCCATGGGGAAGGACCGGATCTGGTTCCCTGAAGGAGGAAATGCCGGGCCCTCCAAAGTCGGAATGGCCCGGTATTTCCCCATTCAGGGAACCCAGACACAATTTTGGAGGCAGCCATGGCGCGAATAGCACCATGGCTACCTCCAAAGTCGTAATGAGGCCCAGTATCTCCCTCTGTTTCCTGGGAGATTTTTATGGGAGGGATCTTTCTTCCATCTTGGAGGTCCTGGCCCTCCTTTACAGGCAGAAGATGTAAGGCAGACTGTACCTTCAACCAGGGTCCAATGCCAAGTTCTTCTTGTTACTCCTTGCAAAGTCTTCAGATGATCTGCCCAAAGAGGGGCCAGCCCTCTTTTAAAGCCAAATGGGCCACTGGGATTGGGTAGGCTAAGCCTACTTTAATGAACCAATCCTGGGTCCCCACCAACAATCTCCTGCATGCACGAGGTCATAACCAGAGTTCTTTGCAACAGAAAAGATAAAGCGGTGAAAGCATGCAATACTAAGTCCCACACATCTTTCTGTCTGTTGTGGATCAAAGGGTCTCTCTGGTTAAAGGAGCTCTGTGTGGTTCCTGATTAAAGTGGCAGGTCTTTCACAACCTTTTGGTGGTCCTTGTTGCAGTGTTGGTGCAGAGAGTGCAGTGTGTTAATATCTGCTAGAATGGTTCAGGTCAGAAAGTGCTGCCATGTTCCGAGCAGCAGCGGTCTAGTCTTTTCTAAGATGGATTCCACTGGGAGAAAAGGAAGGCTTATAGCCAGCGAGGTCCCTTGTTCGGGTGCGTTGCAACCCTCATCGCTCTTTAGCCCAGGGGTAAGACGCTAAGGCATTGTTTCTTGTTTGTACTTTCTCTTGGCTACCTACAGCGTTCTTTTATGCTCCATATTTTTCCCTGCTACTCCTGGAGCTTCCCTTCCTTGGCTCACTAGCTGTTCTTCTCCCTCCCGCTGTGACTTTCTTCTGCAGACTGTTTTCTACTAGCTCTGCCCGCGGCTCCAGCTCCGCCCTCACCTCGGTGGCAGGTCTGACTAATCCTCCTGTGGCCCAGACCCTTTCTGCTGCATTTTGGTGCACACTCCTCCCCAGGGTCGCCGGTGCCCGTGCGGCTATTGTTCTGAGCTGGTGCTTCTTTAGGCTACTTTCTTCATTTCTCCTCCAATCTCCTGCTCTTCTATCTTCTGGGACTTCTCAGATTGGTAGCAATCTGTCTTCAAGGACATTCTTCGGGACAAGCTTAAAGCAAAGAAGAAAGATGAGGCCTCACGAAAAGACGACGAATTGCCATCATCAGGTGAGGATCTTGAGGGGTCTCCCTTGAAGCTGTGGCACAACCAGACTTTCTGGTACTGTCAATCCGCATACTCATACCTTCTGAATGGGGTCTCCCTGCGGGGATGATTATTGTAATACACACAGTCCAACATTTCACTGTCCATTAATACTAAGGGCAGGAGCTGGTTTCAGGTTGCCACAGTGCATATCAAAGGTTGTTGGGGTTTCCTGTCCCATTTGTTAACCTCTGCAGCCAGGCCCCATTGGGGCCTGTTTGAAGTACACTATATTTGTATGTTAATTGCTGCCACCATTTGTAGCGCTAAACAAAATGACAGGGTGGATCCATGGAGCCTTTGTTAGTTAATTAGGCTAGCCATGGCAGGGGGAAGGTTTTGACCTCCTACTGAGAGGAGATGGTGTAATCCTGGCTGTCATATCCCAACTAAATATGACAGGGGCTACTGCGCCTGTAGGCTGTGTCCACCCAGAGTACACTGGTCTATGTGTATGTCATGCAGTGAGCATAGGAAACTGTGTGCAGATTAACCCCACACATTTTCCAGAGGTTGATCTACCATCATTCAATTTCATTTCAAATTTCTAAAAAAGACCTAGGTGAGCGCACACCCACTGTGTGAATGGTCAAATTCCTCACACCACCACCTCAGTCTTCAGAGTTAGCACATCATCTTCCACTGCGCCCACCCTCTCTTCGGCCTCCATCAGCCTGTTCTCTGTTTTCTCCAGCCATGCCTTTATAGATCCAACTGTGCTTGTGATGTCATTCAGTTTTCTGTGGACTGCCAAGAACCCCTCCTGCATGCAGGCCATCATGCACAAGGTCTCAGTGAGTTACATTGTCGCAGTAGCTGTGTTTGTGGTCTTAGTCCCCTTCCTGGTAGCCAACTGCTTCAGGCATATTGGCTCATGGAACTTTGCTTCTTCGCACCTTCCTTTGTCATCTCGGTGGGACACAGCACTGTGTGCCTGGTATGTACAGCTCGATACCCAGCGATGGCTCGCGTAAGGAGGATCCTGAAAACTAGAGAATATCATTATGGTGGACTCGCCACATGTCCCTGAAGTGCCAGAGCAAAGCAGCCTAGTGAGTGGTATGGATGCAGGGATGCGAAGCCAGGGACTTTCTTGGATGATCACCCTTCTGCCAGGAGATGTATGCACCATGTCCCTCTTGTGAGCAGGCATTTAAAGTCGACATTTCTGTTAATCAGGGTTAGGACTCCCCTAGAATATTTGGAGTAAATGGCGTGCCTGCTACGTTCCCCCCCAGTGCCTCCTCAGACAGACTTGTAGGGAGGTGTGTCTTTTGGAGCAAATTGTATCTCCCTTCTGGTGTCTGTGAGGAACCTGAGGGGATCCTACCATCTACTTCCCTTCGATCCTCTTCTCAGGTGGCCAGGGAAAGGCCATCATTTTGCGACCCTGACACTGGGGGTGGAGATGCGAGGGAAGGTCATCTGGGTGGAGGGACCCTGGGGAGTGGGGAAGAGGAGGTCTGCAGGTGAGACCTGGTATCCCCCCTTTCCCTGTTGAGAATGTGTCCTACCCGCCGCCTGATCATTGTAGGGTATTTTATGTCCTTTTGCCTTCCCTAAACACCTACTGTCCCACATTTACATACCTTTCCAACTGGAACGAGGAAGAGGCAACTAGGAGTAATGCACACTTCTAGTCAGTTTCACCACTATGGGACTGAGACGAGGAAGAGGACTATGGAAGTTCAGGCATGTCCCGTTAATTGCTATAATTGTGGTCAGGCAAAGGAATTGCACTTGCAACCAATTGACAGGCCACAGGTGCATAAAATGGTAGACTGAGAAAGGAGAAGGTGGCAGCTACGAGGTGAGGGGCAGGCTGGAGCGGGGCCGGCAGACAGGATGCCTTGTGTTGCCAGGCGGTGAACGTGATGCTGCGACCCGAGCGGGCAGTGGAGGACCAGAGCCCCAGCAACTACCTGAGCCACATGTTCCCCAGCTAGAGCTGGGGAACACGGAAGACTCAAAAATGCCGTGGCCCGTCGCAGCAAGGTTTGCTGGTAGCTGGAGCACCCGATGCTTTCCCGGGAGGAAAGTGGAAGTTGGAGAAGTCTGCGGAGACACCGGGAGGAGCAGCCGAGTACCGGTAAGTGTGATAGAGGGAACACTCGTATTGGGGCGCACCAGGGGCAGGAATTGGACATTTGCAAGTAGCGATTCAGCTAAAACGCCTAAGAGTGGGGTTTGGAACCCTAAGGGAAGAGTATTGAATACCGAGAAAATTGCAAAGCACCTTTGAAATGTACTAAGATTTAGTGAATATCGAATTGAAGAGAAAGATAAGGTAATCAGATGAAAATGCCACATGAGGGACAATTGAATGATGTACAGTTATGAACACTGAAAACCCGTTCAGAAGATTTTAATGAACAAGGTGAAAGCTCATAATAAGTACTATTGAAAAGCAGAAAGGCAAGTGTGAAAGACAAGTTGATGAGTTTAAATGGACATTGGAAAAAGCCAAGTTTAAAAAGGATTTATTGTACAGTGTGTCAGAGTGACTTGAATACAAGTTGTGGCAAAGCCAAGAGACTGCCACTGTGAAAACTACCATGAATGTGAATTACTGACACAGGTTTAGGGAGAATGTGTCACGATTCGCTCTCTTCACTCCCGTTCCCACCACTTGGGGGCATGATTTGGGGTTTATTCCCTCCTGAACTTTCCTTCCGAATCTTACTCTACAGTGCGGTGGTGAATTGGGAGCGCTAAATCCTTATTTTCCATGCTACTTCCCTTCCGGATCCATTCTAGGTTTTTGACAGCCAGCATGCTGCTTTAATCAAAAGATTATGCTTCCCAGAATGCCTGGCCCACTGCTTCATCTCCACCCTTGCAGGACAAGGGTGGGTTGAGGATAAGCAACACCTGTGGCTGGTAGGTGCAGCACCCCTGAGGGGTGTGCTTGTTAAGCAGCTTTAAAAGCCTCAGTTTGCTTTAATCCAGCGCTGGTCATTGATGCAGTGTTCCTGTTTGTGACTGGCCCCGGAGCTTAGTGTCTAGTTCCTGGTTTCTATTTTCTTGTTCCTTTTCCCTGGATTTAGAATTTAATGTGCTTATTAGTAATTTGTACTTCCTAGATTCCCTTTCTGTCTTCCTCTGTTTTGCAGGCAGCACTTCCCAGTGCTTACCTTTTTCTGTGCAGCCCAGTTTGCCTGTGTTCTATATTTCTTACACTTTGCCCTATTCTGCTGTGAAACCTTGATCCTTTAGTCTCTCTCTTTATAGATTTAGCATTTTGCCTTTTCCCCTGGACGGGGAGGGGAGGTTTTTCCTTTGTAACTTAGTTTTCCCTGCTTCTGTTCCTTTACTTTCTCTTGGAATCTATTCCAGGTTTTCCCTTGCACATTTCCATTTGTTTCCTATTGATTATTAGGTGTAGTGTGCTGTTGTAGCTAGCTCCTGTGCGAATGCCTTCGTTTTCCTCACTATTCTGTAATCACTAGTCCTACTTGCCCCTTGTCATGAGTCCTATGTATTAAGGTATCCTCCCATTGCTGTTATAGCCTTTCTGGGTACCTGTTTGATCAACAGGGTTTGTTGGCTTCGCTGGCATTTCAGGTGGTATTTCTCATCCTCCTTAGTATTGTCTTTAAGTTACCTTATACAATACCATCAAGGGTGTTAGCTCACAGATCATGTCGTTGCTTGCCCTGTATGTGGGCTTAGCGCTGTCAGTACCTGTAACGGCAATTGTGGGTAAGGAGCTTGCCAACTTTCTTTGTAATCATAAGGAGCTTCCAAGTGCTTACCCAACATCCCTTTTCATATATTTGTATTGTTATCCCGCTCTACATGCACACCCTGGGCTTTAGTGTACATGTGTCCTGGTTCCTGTGTGCATGTTTGACTCAAATCTATTCACTGTGTGATCTTGTGCACATTTCCCTTGCCACAGTCACTGCCTTTGTCCTCTCATGACAGAAAGCCTGTGTCGGCCAAGGAAATCCAAGAGTATCACAGAGTGCCAAGGGTTATCTCTTGCATGACCTTTAATGGGTGGACTGTGTGGTCTGACAACAGCGCCTCGACTGAGTAGCCCTGCTGGAGGAGGAACCAAAGAAAGCCACAATACAAAGGCTGTGCTACATGACAATTGCTGAAGTGAAAGAAAGCATACATTTTAGCTACTTGGGGACCTAAAAGATTACAAAGTTAAACTGACTGCATTTTTACAAGTCCAGAAGCTCACAGCAGTTCTAGTGGAGGGTCTCCCTGCTTGGGGAAGTGAACCCTGAGTCTTTGTGAACTGTGTTACACTGGCATGTATTTTGTAGGTTTGCCAGTGTAGAGGAGGTCCCAGATATGGCCTGCACTCCAGCCACCCATTTTGAAGTACCAGGAACGTACACCCCAACATATATGACATATGATGTACAAATGAACCAGCAGAGAGCTGCACTAGGGCTCTGCCCAGTGCCCATCAGAAGCAATGCCCATTGAAGTGCCAATAACCAGACAACCATGGGCAGTAAGGTATCCATTGAGACAACCGTACCAGCAGCTGACACGAAATGGAGACTACTTACAAACTGTCCCAGAAGAGACCCAAAGGGCCTTAATCGAAGGCGAATGGTGACGACACAAGGGCCCGGACAGACTCACAGATGAAAGAAACGACAACCAAAAAGGTGATAAAGATGAAATGTTACGAATAATGACGTAACAGACCTAAAAGAAGAGACAATGACGAAATAATAAAGAAACGTAACTATAAAGCAGGATGAAAATATGCAACTAGCTAACGCCTGTAAATAGGCTTGGAACGCAAGAAGCTAAGAAAACAGTGCTGCTTGCAATGCTTAATAGACAAATAGAGCGGCAGGCTCCAACTTTGTATCTACCTCAACGAAGCACATTATATGAGTGTGAGTGCACTTTATACAATAGCAGAATGAAACCCAGGTTGCTAGGGGTCAAACAGGCCAGTATTCGTATGCCAGCTAAAAAACAGACGAAAGAGCGGAATTGAAACTCAGCAAGAGGCAGCTCATGCCTGGGAAGTCGAGATCAAACCAAGAGAGGGAGGCAGACAGTAACTTCCGAGAATCGAAACTTAAGAGCAGAGCAGCCTGCCCTGTGAATGTCGAGATAAGGGGGCCCAGGCAGGTGGCGGCTGAAAAGGAGAATTAAATGCACAAATAGAAGGAAAACAAAGCCGATTCACAAGAAGCTACTGTTTCGAGGCCAACCTCAGCCAACTAATTGACACATAGCCCTAAAGTACTGATTGATGGAAGGGAGGCAGGGTGAATCCTGGGGCATCCTGTATCTGGGTGACCATTCTGCATGCTGCTAATTAATGTGGAGTTTTATGCTTGGGGTTGTAGCCAGCCCAATCACAGTGGGCCAAATAATCTAAGGTCTTATAGATAGTAGAACCAATGAGACGTCGTACCTTTTTAGTGAAGTTTGCATGAGTAATGTAGAGGGAAGGGCGTAGACGCCTACCCGATAAGAGTTATCCAATCCTCTCACTCCGTTACCATATACTGATATAGCACCTATACTTAAGTTACCTTTTCAACCAATAGAATTGCATGACAAACTTATGAGTGTTAAGCGTCAATGATGACGAATTTCGACTATAACTATTGCTGTTGATTGAAGTTTGAGGGAGTTGAAGTGAGACGGGCAATCGCATCACTGTTGATTTCCATGTTTCCCCGTTTTTTGTACTTGTCATTAAACGGACTTCCCTTTGCCAAACCATTGAGTTGTCCTTATTGATTGGTGTTGGAGTAAGAGAATCCCGCACCCCATCCACCTCAAGGTGCAGCTATCTCGTCCTAAAGTACTCGAGGGTGAGCTCTGATCCTATGGGCCCGTCAGAGGTCACTCCGCCCTCTTGTACACCCATATCAGCCAAGCATCTGAGCTGCAAACGGGCCTTATGCTAAAGAGCACTGCATGATTAACACAATTTCATATTTACTAAACTACATAGCGTGATGAAAACACATGTACATGTAGTGTAATGCTGGTCTTCTTGCTATAATGCACAGTGCGATGTAAACTTGTTTATATTTAGTGAAATGCAAGCGGCAAGATTTGCTTTTCCATGTTACTATGAAGCGCCACGTTAGAGTCTTTTTCTAAAAAGTCTGGGCTGCGAGCCGTTGACCTTGAGCCTAGAACAGCATCTTCTGATGGTATAAACAATGTCTGTTAACCGTTATGGAGGCCCAGTCCTGGAAGGCAGCCAATGTACTCGCAAAACAAAAAACAAAGATAGCGAATACTGCAAACTACAAAATGCAGGTCTTCTGTAGTTCTATTATGAAGGACAGGGCCATTTTCTGGGTTATGCTGTGCACAAGAAGGGTGGGTTCAGCTAAAAATAAATTTCTGGCAAAACCCATAAATGCCATTGAAGACAGAGAATTGTGCTTGACAGGTCAAGGTCACTGGCACAGACAGCTAAAAATATAATCTTTGGCCAACTTCATAGTTGCCAATGAATGACAGAAGCCATGTCTTTTGCCATGCTGCGCACATAGACAATGCAGTCAGCTGAAAACCTAGTATTGGCAAAATTCCTAGTTGCTACTTAGGGAAATGGAAAGTAGGTGTGGAAAGGCTTGAAAATAGGGAGCCCAGAGGGTTATAAAAAAGGGTGAATTCAACCCCTGAGGACTGTTGTTCCGGGTGACGGAAGACTGGGCAGACTTAGATCCTGGAAGAAGATGAAAGCAACCAGGCTTATCAGATGTATGGGGTGCTGAACCTATCTTTTGATTTAGTTGAAGCTCCTAACTGGGTTCTGGCTATTTTTAATTATTTTGAGAAGAACTCAAATATCATTTTGAGCTGCTGGGGGTAATGGGGGGATCGGGAGGATGGGGTTACTTTTCCCCAATACCACTTTTCCAGCTCACAGCCTAAGGGCCTAAGAAAAGACGCCTACGTCTGTATTGGCCATATGCTAAGCACCAGTGAGTCCAATGGACATTTAACTCTTTTTAAAGCATTATATCTTCATTTAATGAACTTTTGATAAAAAGCCCATGAAGCCCATGAATTTTTCCAATTTTCCATTTTTAATTTCTATTTTGAATTGTGGATACCTTTCCATGCCTCCCGGTTTTCCAGTCCTCTTCAACTCCCTACCTTCTATGTCAGTGAGTATAAGGGGGCTCTTTTACCCTTCATTTGATATCAGAAAGGTATTGGTGTATTGATTGATTGATTCAGATGCCTCTATGATTTGCCTATCATGATTTGGTGAGGCAGGTTGTTAGGCAGAATCACCTTCAGTACCCTTGGGGAACACTACAGGCAATTAAGACTACAAGTGTAAGTACAAGTTCACCTTTGGTACAAGCCTGTACTACACAGTTATGTGGTAGCAGTGGCTGAGCAGCCAGACTTATCTCAAGAGTTGAGTGAGCAGAAGAACAAGTTAACACAAAGGACCAGCTAATACAGTGATTCAAATAGACACTCAATGTTTCTTGGTAAAAGAATATACATTTGTTTACTCAGTCAGTTAGAAAACACTAGCACAAGCAGCTCAATATCACACACTAATAAACCACAAAAATCCAACCGGTAAGTAAATGAACAAGTTTAGCTCCAAAAGGAAGTGGGAGCAACATGGCACTTCAGATACTTAATAAAGGTGGGAAAAGAGAAGGTTATAAGAATAGACAGCCCAAATACATTCATAGGCAGGGCAAAGGGTTTCAGTTAAATACAACCAGCAATACGTCTCAATAGGCCTACGCCAAAGTCACTGGTTCAGAGTCTTTTGTATAGGATAGCACAGTTCTGGTAAGTAACGGTTAAGTCTTTGCCACAGAGATTAGAAGAATTTGGCTAGGCGAAAAGTTTGACGAATGTTTAAGGAAGCACAAGCCTTCGTAGTTGAGGAAAGTTTCACACACTTTGTCAATGGCCGAGATTTCCGGACTGCGTTTGCACAGTACCTTGTCAATAAAGAAAGCTGTAGCTGAGGCAGTTGTTCCTGGCAGTTCAAGCAGATCTCGCTGTTCCTGAGCTTTAGTCGTGGGGACAAGGAGGATGTTGGGAGGTTCCTGCACTGCCCAGGGAAGAGGCCAAAAGCTGTAGCAAGACGTCGATTTAAGGTGTGAGGGCCTTAAAGTCCACAAGCTGGTTTCCTTCCTTCTGGCTATCCGGTTTTCAACAGCACTCTGATGAAAATTCGACCAGATGGGGACGGTGTCCAGTTGGCTTGTGAGTTGGTTGTTCCCACCAAACTCAAGGGAAGAAGTTAACCTTGAAGGGCTTCCCTGTCGTCGGAGTTTCTGGCAATTTGGACCTGCAGCAGGGCTTCACCGGTCGTCCAGGAGTTGCAGCAGTCCTCTTCCTTCCTCTCCTCTTCGGTTCTTTTGTTCCAGTGGTCGACTCTGCTTTCCAAGTCCCAGAGACCTGCTTTTAAACAGTTTTCCCCCATTCATTCCAGCCTGGCTGTCACTCGCACAGCATTGTGGCTGTCCTTGCCTGACAGCCAGCCGGCCAATCATGCCAGAGTGCATTCGGGTCTCCTAGGAGACTAAGCACATGGAGTTTCAGACACCTCCCTCACATCCTGTCCACCCCAGACACTCAGGGGCCAGAGGAGGGCTTCAGCACTGAAGCCCGCCAAAGGCCAATGAACAAAGAGACCAAACCTGGTTTGGCGCGCAGAGACAAACACAAGAAGGACCTTTCCTAAAAGAAATGGCAAAAAAGATGACCGGAGTCTGTTTTTACAAATAGGTCTTGAACGCCATCTTGAAAAACATGGCTGACCCGATTTTTAGCTACCGTTGTTAGCGGTCAGGAAAAATCACGGTAGTTGATCTAAACCACTGCCACCAGCCATTTAAAGTAGGAAAGGGTAACATTTTACTGTTGCATGAGTGTTTTGACTCCGGGGAAGCTAGGTAACCCCTCCAGCACTCTATAGGAAGATAGTGTGTGCTGGGTCAGTAAATTTAAAGAGACTAGTAAAGTCAATTTCACTTTACATGCTCTGGGAGACAGTAGTCAGTCCCAGAGAAGGTATTTAAACCTTGGGGAGTCTGAAAGACACCCCTGTGCCACTGCACTGAAGGTGCTGTTTGACACACAGAAAAAGATGATGCCATGGAGTTTTAAAACTCCATAACCAAAGAACACAAAAGTAAAACACATTGAAATTGAAACGTTCAAAGCCCCAAAATATAGCAAAAGAGCTGGAGGGCTCTAAGGTAGAGGGATTTTAGCACTTGTGTGACAAATTTCCCTAACACAGGTAGTTGGATTTTAAGGTGGCTTTGATTTCTTGGCGAAGGTTTATCAGTCTTAGTCTGGACTGGAGGTAGAGGCAAATGACAATGGTTCAACTTTTCTATTAATGGTTTATTGCATTTTAAGTGTGTTGATAATGATGTTCATTTATTACATATTTCTCATAATTAAAATGATGTATTTTGTATATTGGAGTGTAAGACCCATTCATTGAGTGTTCATTATTGAGTGATATCACATGTATGCTATGAATACTTTGTTTGAATCGACCGGGAACCACGGGACGCAGTTTTTGCAGTGTAATGTAATCTGTTGTTGTTGAAAACCAAAATAAAGGTTTAAAATAAAATAGTGAGTGATTTCAGATGACTTTGAACATGATTATTACGTGTGGGGCATCAATTTAAACTAATGTGTATTGATGTGTCATACAAGGTACATGTCTTGTAAAACACACCAAGGGTTAAGGGATGGTGTGAGCAATGGATGATCAATGAAAATATATGTGACATTGGTAAACCTCTCCTGTGATTGCAATTGAGAGCAGCCACCTACTGCAGGGGTTGTTGCCTGCTCTCATCTCTGTTGCACAGTGACCGGTACATGCCCATCCCTACCCTTACACCTACCACAGCCCGTGCTGGGGTGATCATGGACACTCCTGGGAGGGGGGGGCAAGGCTTTGGAGGTGGGGGTGATAAATATTCGTGACATTTGCGACCGCAGCAGGACATTGCTCACCCTTTCTATACCCAACAATAGTCTATACTCTCCCCACCAGGCTACTGAAGAGGGGCGAGAGGGGTTGATTCAGGCCTTAGCGATACAAACAATAATACACTCTAGTGAAGAGCCGGGTGTAAACAAAAGCTTAATGCACTCTAGTGAAGATCAGGGCGACCGTTCTTGCAAGTCCTCTATGCAGCTATCAAGCTAGGAGGCATTAAAACACTCTAGTGAAGAGCAGGGTGTTTAATACATAGGGCCTCATTACACGTTGTGCGGTAATAATCGTAAATTACCGGCATGGCGCTATTAACGTGTCCGCCCTCGCAAGAGGTCGCTAATAGCGTACCATTACGAGTACGTGGACACAAGCATAGTGCCATGCCGGTAATGACCCCACCGCCATGCCGCTAAAGTCCCCAAAAAGTCCCTTACCGGCTTCAACGAAAGTGCAGATAGCACCTCCGCCCTCACGCTACATGCAAATAGCGGCCACCGCTATTAGCGGTGAGCGTTAAATACCGGAACCGGAAATGGCGTCATCGCACAGGAACGGGAAAGAGCACGGCGGCCATCTTTAAAAACACAATCCATTACCATCCTCTGCCCCCTGGACCTGTTCTGAGTAGTTTGCAATAGGAAATCCACAGGGACACCCTCGACATGCCTAAGGCTGTAAAAAAAACTACCGACCGGCAGCGGAAGGAAAAATTCACCACAAAGGAGCTAATGATGCTCACCCAGACCCTTGCTGCCAATGCCGCTGTGGTCTTTGCCAGCGACATGCGTCGGGAGACACTAATCAGAAAGAAGGCAATCTGGGCTGAGGTTGCCTTGAAAGTCAGTGCTGTGGGCACCACCACCCGCAATGTGCGTGAGTGCAGAAAGCAGTGGGATGATCTCCGACTACGGGTTAGAAGCATCCTATCAGCAAACCACAACATTGCCACATCAGGTGGATTTGATTCCCCTATAAAATTGAAGGAATGGGAAGAGACCTGTGCCAACCTCATTGGAGTGGAATCTATAGAGGGAGTCGGGACAATGGAGCACGGAGTGGCAACCACTTCAGATGGAGGTGAGTGTACACATGAAAGTATGCAATGTGAATCTACTGTCCCCCCCCCCCCAAATATGAGGCCAGAATCACCTCATGCATGGCCAAACATCCACAGATGCATGCAACCCTGGCTATGTCAGTGTCAATCCCAAACACACACACATGCACACATCACCAGAGACAAGTGCCACACACAACCATGCATGGATGAGCCACTGAACTGACACATCACCTGCATCCTTAACAATGAAGTCAAAATGCCCACAACTGCATTATTGATGTATACTGCATTAAGTACATATAACCGTAACCAATGCCATCCCCGTCTTTGTCCCCGACAGGCTCACATACAGACAGTGAGGATGCTGCCACTGCATCTCAGGCACCCCCTGCGAGTAACAAAATCAATGGCACAGGACACAGAGGACACCCCCACGACATCAAGGGGCAAAGGTAGAAGGGTCCACATGCAGAGTGGCAAACATCGGTGGAGCGCCACTGCCAAGATGCAAGTGTCCACACCACCAACAACTGCCCCACCTCCGGAGGTGAACCCACCACCACCGAGCCCAACCACGGAGGGCCCACCCTCAGCTGCAACTAGTTCCGCAGGAGAGGCGGCAGCCACTGCACCACTCTCAGATGTGGAGGATACGACCGATTTCCACATGGAGATGCACACCCCTGGAACCCCCGAGGCATCACCACAGCAGACACCTGGGTCTAGTGTCACTGGCGAGGACAACATGGGAGGTTTTAGTAGCCCTCCGGTGGCTTCACTTGTTGACCTGGTTGCATCAGCGGGCACTGCAGCCACTCCACCAGAAGGCAACACTGCCCTCGACCTGGCCAGCATCAGCCAGCGGCAACAGGAAATAACTGTGCTGGTTAGGCAGCATGTGGAGGAGGCGGCCCGTCTCAGGGCGGACATTGTGGAGACAGCAAGGCACTCCATGGAGAGGATGGAGACCTGTATACACAGGCTGTGTGGGGAGATTGTCTGACTTAGGGAGGTCCTCACACGGATAGCGGACGCAATGGACTGCCAGTTCCCACCACCACCACCACCTGGACAGTCAGCCACTTCCTCAACCGCCAGTTCAAGGTAGACAAGCCCCCTCCGCCGCTCCTCATGCACCACCAGGCGCACGTCTAGGCAGCCTCCCAATGCTGGTGGTGGCAATGGCGAATAGGGAGTGCATGGTCAAGCTTCCGCGTGTATGGCTGGACGAAAACATTGTGGCTGACACATGAGGAACTGTTGTGGGGGGTGGAGGGGAAGGGTGTTTTTGCACTGTTGTGGGGGGTGGGGGAAAGGGTGTTTTTGCACTGTTGTGGGGGAAGGGTGTTTTTGCACTGTTGTGGGGGGTGGGGGGGAAAGGGGGTGGGATGTTTGGGGACATGCACTTTTACATCTTTACATTTCTCAATACACTGGTGTTTGATCCATACACAGGCTTGGACTTCTTCATTGTGTATGTGTGTTTTATTAGCGACAGGGTCCATTGTGAGCTTCCAAACAGACACCAGTGCATAGCAGCCCATATCCATTCCCACAAAAAGAAAAATTGTAACTCAGAATATTTGGTTGATCAGATGCTGTCTCACAGCACGTCCCTCCTGTCCCTCCTGGCCATCCCATCTTGCATGACCTGCATCCCCGTCAACTCCGTACTCATCACCATCATCATCCTCATCAGGTGCTTCTATTTCTACGTCCGGGGGCAGTGGCACATTCCGTCTGATACACATATTGTGCAGCACGACACATGCCATTGTGATCTTGGCAACCTTCTCATGGCCATACAGGAGAGCGCCACCAGACCTGCTAATGCACCTAAACTGTGTCTTCAAATGGCCAAAAGTCTGCTCGATCACGATGCGGGTACGGGTGTGTGCACGATTGTAGTCCTCTTTGTGCCTGTTCTGTGGGTTCCGTACAGGGGTAAGCAGCCACCTCTTCAGGGGATAGCCGGCATCACCTGTATGGGGGGGACGAATGGGGTCTGGTTAATGTTCACCTCAAGAGCGGCCTGTTCATATCACACAAATTGACTTTGCATTGTGATTGTAGTCCACAATTGGCAGCATGCATGCAGACGGTCTGTGTGACTGCAATGTGCAAAGTTGAGCTCGACCATGCAAGTGAACATGCCCCATTAATGCCTCCTAAAGTAATTGACATGACCTGGGTGAGGCCAGGTCTTACATGTCCTTGGGCCTAGGCACAATTGTTACCACACTGCTAGTGTAGTGCCATTCATACATTTATGTTGCCATGCTGAGATGCATCACTTCAGTGGTGCTATAGGTGCGTGGTACAATGCCATGGGTAGGGGTGATCCCTTTGCATGCACTCAAGGGCACATTGCATTATTGTGGTTGTGCAGCCGTGATCCTGTATGACTGTCATGACGGCATGTAGGAGATTGGTGTATTTTGTGGTGTTGACTGTTGTGCAATGTGGATGTGGATGGTTGCTTAATGTTTCTAGGCCTAGATTTTTCGCTATGTTGTGTAGTTTATACTTGCATGTGGGTTAATCTCAGGTAGATTGCGGCCTTCCTAGATGGGCATGGGCCTACATGTGTATGTCCATTTGTCCTACGGACGACAAGCTACACCCAGTTGGAGTATGTATCTCCCCCCCCCCCCCCTTCACACTGCCATGTGCTTGCCCTGCTACTCACCAAGTAGCCATGAACGTTGTCCGGTTTGTCGCTCCATGTAGCGTGGGATGGTTGTGTTCCGCAGGACCATGGAATCATGGGTTGATCAGGGGAAACGGGCACAACAATGTGTGATTATCTTGTTGGCGTCACATACCATTTGGACATTGATGGAGTGGAATTGCTTCCTGTTTCGGTAGACAACTTCATTGTAATGTGGGACCACCAATTCCACATGGGTACAGTCGATGGCCCCAATGCAACTTGGGATGCCTGCCAGTGCATAGAAGCCAACTTTGGTGTTTGCAATTTCCTGGGCAGTCCTTGGCATGAATGTGTGTTCAGGTGCATGCCTCAGGAGGGCATTTAGTACCTGATTCAGCGTGCGTGAGAATACTGGTTGTGAGATGCCATGCATGTGCCCCACTGTATGCTGGTAGGTGCCTGTGGCCAGGAAGTGGAGCACAGTCACCACCTTTAGTAGAGGGGGGTGGCAGTTCTGATGTCTATGAGGCTCACAATGTCATCATGTATCATGTCCACGATACTGGTGATGGTATCCCGGTCCAGACGGTACAGGGTGTGTATCTGCTCAGGGGCTAGGTTAAATGGCCTGGCTCTGACCCTGGGGATTGGTGGCTGCCTCTGTGGTATGACTAGGTGCCGTGGTGGTGCTTGCTGTGCCTGTCTTGCCCTCCTACTCCTTCTCCTGCGTCTCCTCTGTGCTGCCTGTTGTAGTTGCTGCTGCACTGCAATCATGTCCTCCAGCCCATGTAATGCTGCTAGTATTGGGACCATCTTGGTGTGGGAAGGGGTGTGGGAAGGGGTGTGGTGTGCTCTTTTTGTGCTGCCAGAGTCTACATTGCCTCCACCTGTGCTGATTGTGTCCACCTGTGGCAGGTGGGAACACTGCTCCGTTCTCTTAACGGGTGGTTCGCAATGCCGGTATTAGCGCCATTGCGGTAAGGGATTAGGGGGGCTTTACCATGCCGCTATTGGCATGTCTGCTCGGCTTGTTATGGTGTCCTATTAGCGGCATGGCGTTATTTACGGGATGGAGGGTCGCGCACACGCGGACTGCCCGCTATTAGTGGCACCGTACTTAGCGGTGCCGCTAATAGCGGTGAGCCGGGTCGTAATTCGCATGGGGATTTAACGTTACCGGTATTCCATTACCGGTAACGTTAAATTCCCACCGTGTAATGAGGCCCATAGTCTTGACCGCTATCTAGCTAAAAGGTATAAGAATGGCTAACCCACATGATAATGTCCTTATACCTGTGAGCTGCCACCGTGCAGTAACCAGGTAGTTACACGAAAGAGGTGATGGGTTGGTCAACACCAACTTCACAGTGACATTGCCTGGAGGATTGCTAGGGGAAACCCTGTTCACATACATGAAGACACCTGGTACCAAGTCAGGAGACATGTTTTGAGACCCTATACATTAGGAGGGATCTAGATCAATTGTAGTACACACACTATGGGTATGCTGAAGTAGCCTTAAAGCCGGTAAACCACCAGAGCTGGTTTCAAGGGGGCTAGACCTAGTCCTTCCATTTTGTTATGGAAGTGTTAACCTGATAACGCATCCTTAGGTTCCACTCTAATAGGCAAATGACCCATATATCAGGGAGCAATATGACGTTCTGGTGAGACATTTGACACTGTCCACACTCAATCTGTAGAATATAGAGCCTTGGGAGCTGCTCCAGCAGCACCCAGAACAATGTTAGCAGGGGAGGAAGGAGCACTTCCCTTCCAGACCCTCAGGGACTTACTGAGCACATGCCCCACAAGGCAGGAGGACATCCCTAGGTGGTATTGGAGAAAACTGAGCCAGCTAGAGGCAGTTTACCTCAGCAGAGGCGTAGGGTGTTAGCAACCTTAATGGCAACATGTTGTAATCCTCCGAGGGAACACTGTGAAAGTTGGGTTTCAGTGTACAGTTGGTTGTACCTTTTTTATTTATTTATTTTAATACTTGTAACGCGCCACATGCCCGCAGGCCTCAGGGCACACATAGAAACGAGACAGGACGCACAAAACATAAGAGCAAACCAGAGGAAAAGAAGTAGACAGATATTCTTTGTTGAGATTAAAGAGATGAGTTTGTACAGCTTTTTTAAAGAAGAGTAATTCTGTATTTGGCATATAGCCGCTAGGAGAGAATTCCAAAGCGTGAGGGCCTGAGAATCAAAGCTAGTGCCTCGAGACCTGGCCAGTTTAGATCTCGGCTGGACAAGTGCTGTAGCTGCAGTAGAGCGCAAATTTGTATTATTAGGCTTCATTTTGATACGCTTTGATATATATACGGGACGTGAGAGAGACACACATTTGTGTGCTAAAGTGAGCGCTTTGTATGTAATTCTTTGTTGTACAGGAAGCCAGTGTAGCTTTTTCTTGGAGGAGATGTGGATAAGGCGCGATTGTTTAAAGGAGGTGCGCACGGCATTATTCTGTGGGACTTGGAGTGGTTGTATGTCATCGGAGGTAGTGCCGGTCAGCAGACTTTTACAAAAAACAAGCTTGGAATTTATCAATGCTGTGGACAGAAGAGGGCAGTTGTTATAAAAGTTTGAATATATTGTATTCTTTATTGATGAGTCCACAACTTGATCGGATGTTGGCAACGTGGTGTTTCATAGAGAGTTCATCATCTAGATAAACGCCCCCAGTGTTTTCACTTTTCTTAAGATGGTTATGACTTGGTCTGCTATCAGGAACTTGGAGTAGTCGGGTGTTAACCTGCTCTGGGTGTTCTTGGTGGAGACAATTATAAGCTCAGTTTTACTGTTTGTAAGAGCTAAGGTTCGCAGGCCATCCAATTTTGGATTGCACTATAGATGTTATTAAGGGTTTCTGCGTCATTCTTGTATTGGCCATTGAGTTGAATAACAACCTGAGTGTCATCTGCGTAGTTCGTATATTGGACACCCAGGCTGTTCAGCAGGTCTAATAGTGGCTGAATATACAAGTTAAAGAGCAGCGGCGACAGGCATGAGCCCTGCGGAACACTGCAGGTTTGATATGGGAGTGAAGTGATTGTTGCCCACACAGACCTTCACTGTACGCAGACCTAAAAATGAGGCAATCCATTTGGATGCCAGCTTGGAGCAGTTTGCATCCTCTCCTAGCCTTATCACTAGCAGAGTGTGATCAACAAGATCGAAGGCTGCGGAAAGGTCTAACGGCATCAACAAAGCGGCTCGATTTTTATTTACTATGCCTGCTAAGGTGGACTTATGGTCAAGCATGGCAGTCTCTGTGCCATGACGAGCCCTATAACCTTCATTTAAATGGGACTCATTCAATTATAGCACTAACCTGCATTCTGAAAGAGACATTAGGCAGCCAGGGAGCAACAGCATCAATAATCTTAAGGCTGGTAATGGCTGGGGGCAATTATTCCATGGTAGAAGGAGGGATTCATAGAGCAGGAACTGAAAGCAGCTCCTGATCGCCAGGAATATTACTCTAACCAGGAGATATCAAAAAATGTGGTTCCATGAATACGTTTGTATTTGTCGTTTTACTGAAAAAGCAACACGAGCAGCACAAAAGGAAGAAAAGACATATTGATTGTAAAATCTGCTGATTTTTATTTTGCATCTTTGTCATTCAAATTTACTTGAGAAAACACAAGTCTAAGCAGAGATGGAACAGTCGCTACAACAGCTTGAGAATGTCATGACAAAATCCATTACAGATTACCATCAATCTACCAAAGATGTAAGGTTCAGTATGGACATTGAAATACTTGCCGAATGTTAACTTACAAATGGAAGTTAGTCTTGACGAATATTTTTAAATGTCACATTGCGATTTTACAAACTCAGTACATACTAGGTTGTTGAACCTCACTGCGTTTGTAACAGGAAACTAGAAAACAGACACAACCACACACAGGCACACACGCACGTCTCTCTTTCTTATTTATATTAGAACATAACCATTGAAATTATATGGCCCAACCTGAATTTCCAATTGAACTGGAACAGAGAAGCATTTTGGATACTTCTTGTAGAAGCACGACTATTGTTTAAAAAGGAGTGTAAAATGTGACCTCACTTCCAATTGACAGTCACCTGGGATTGCTAAACTGGATTTGTATTGGGTGCAAAACAGGGAACATATTTTCTAACTCTAGGTAATAGTGGGAATTTGCGCACTGGTCACATATTAGGATTGTCACACTGAGCGCAACACTTGGAGACAGCAATATAAGGGCACACCTGTGGTAGTAGGGTGCTTTGAAATAAGCACCATAAAACAAATCAGCTTAAAAAAAAGACTAACGCTATCGTTTCTAGAAACTCCTTCAACCATACAGCATTTCAATGCCATCAGGCACTTGGTGCAGGGGTTCTCTCAGTTGCAAGCCTTTAAATATTCAATTGGTACAGTAACAGTATAATCAATATTTATGAACCACATTTAGCATTGGGTCAGTTGATGAACACAATCTCCATAGATGCAAAGAGGTGAAAACAATTCCTGCACTTTTTAAAATTAAATGACCTTTAAAATAACAGTGCTTACACATAGTTTTAGAAAAACCCTGAAAGTCAATGGTGCTTTCTATTTGTAACCATGGCAGCAGCGAGGCTATGTTGGTAAAATAGGGCAATAGGCACATAATGACCATAGTTCTACAACATACATCTTCATAGAGGTAGAAACTACACACATTGATCCCTGATCTCCGACTCATTCAAGTGAAGACTGCTCTGATGATTGGCACCAGAGTTGTTCACTTGTATCAGAAGTGGGCTCACATGCTTAATGGAAGATTGCACCACGACGCAGAGGTTTCAAATCACCTAAAGTAATCCCTAACTAGGATGATGAGACAAAAAATGTGTATTTTGGACTGGTCAACACTTCTACATGCTTCCTTCAGAGGGTTAATCGAGTAGGAAGGCTTGCCTCAGTTGTATCATATTTAATGAATCGTAAGTTGAGTGGACATAACTGCATCAGATGTTCATGGAACTGAGCCAATGTCTGGCTCAGGAGAAAGGCTATGGCTTTCGTCATCTGAATCTGGAGGAAAGGTATGGCTTTCGTCATCAGAATTGGGAGGAAGAAAGCTGGGACATTAATCATCAGAATCTTCTGTAATGATGATTTATGTTTGAGGAGGAGTAATGCCATATGCAAAACGGCTATGTAGTGTTTGGCACCTACAAGCCACTCTTTCACTGATCAAGTGCTACAATATTCCTGAGGTTCTGGAGCTTCTATGGAAATCAAAAGCAATTGCTCAATAGTGCTGATCTTTAGATTAGCTCTCCAACCAGAAAAGATTCTCTTGTTGACTGAGAAAGCTCTCTAGAGTGTTGCATTAGATAAAGGGTAGACCAGAGTGACTGCAATGATATGCAAAATATTTGGAAACAAGTGAAATTTCCTTTGGAAAAATAGACACCACGTTTCAAGGAATGGGATTTTCATATGGTGCTTATATATATTTACTTTTAGCAGCTTCCATTCTTGAATCACATTGTTTATGTCACAGCCATGTTCTACGATTACAGTAGAAAAATGATTAAGGGGAAATGCAACTGCATCATTACCACAGGCAGAGAGGCTGAATTCGTTTTCCGGCCAATTAGCTGTGTCAAATACACAGCTCTTGTCTATCAAGAGGTCCTCTGTGAAGCCAGTGAAACGCTGATTGAGACAAGCCATCACCGCTGGGATTATCTTCTCCCTTTTTGTAGGGCTGCCAATGCAATGTCCACTTTGGTGAGTTGCACATCATGAAAATAAGCATCACCTCCTCCAGTAATTGTTGTCTTAGGAATGCAGCAAATCTGGTGCCCTTTGTATTTTAGTAAGGTTCTATTTACAAGAGCATTTTTGACCAGATCCTTCAGGAATGGGAGTGAGAGGCCTTGCAGAAGAGCACAGGAGATATCAGACAGTTGAACTACTACATCCAGGTCAGAGTGAAAGGATAAAAGAAACAAAGTCAATTAACTTCTTCCAGACTATCATCTTGACCTTCTCTGCTTGTGGGATGTCCCATCTGCTTTCACTGGCAGCTTCATCCCAATGGCCAAGAATGGACCCATCATTATGCAAAACGGCTTGAAGGGCATCCCTCTTGTGTGTAAGCCAGCGAGTGCCATGGGAATGTTTGAATTGTTTTAAGGAAGAGTTTCGCACTTCAGCAACTCATTTCTCTGTAGCGCTTTGGAGACTTTTCATAAAAGTAAAATATAGATGATGGGAGTTCATCAATAGTTTCAACGTATATTTTTTTAATGCATGCTTCGCAGCCAACTGTAGTCTATGGGAGACAAAGTGGACAGCTATTTTCCATCGGCAATGCTCTGAGCAAAGTCATCATTCCTTTTTTGTGGCCAGAATTGACCGATGCCCCATCAGCACCAATGCAGCACAGCTTTTTCAAATTTACTTCAGCGTTTTTAAAAGCAGATCTGTAAGCTTAGAGCATTGCACATTTGAGACCCTGTGCGTCACCAGACTGAACATCAATTAAACCCAATAGCTTCATTTTTGGTCGACCATTTTCCAAGGTTTTAACATACACTGGCCCTCATTACAAGTCAGGCATTAAGGGGTTAACGGCGCCGTTAACCCTTAACGCCTGATTCACACTTTAACGCCTGCTTTTTGCAGGCGTTAAAGTCCAAGGCGCTAAGCGACCTAGGTGCTAATTACGGCACCGTATTTTACGGTGCCGTAATTAGCGCCTTCCCCATCCCCATTATGCCCTATGGGGCAAAAATGGGAATGGGGAAGGGCAAATGGTGAATGGGGAATTACCGCCCCACTCACCTTGGAATGGGGCGGTAATTCCGCCATCCACCATGGCGGAATCCGGCATGGACCATGGTGCTAGTAGCACCATGGTCCACCGCCTGACTTGTAATGAGGGCCACTATCTCTTTCTCGGTTACTGTTCGGTCTGTTGTTCCGTCCATAAAGACTGAATGATATCGGAATGTTGAATTTGCAGAAATGATGAATAAGTGGATCCTTCAAATTGTTTGCATGAAACCAATAAATGTGGCACATGCTTTGTCATTATTGTATGCTGCGCCAAGATCGCAGCCATGCCGCTTTTCTAGATCTATGAGTTTAGGATATTTTGTAAATGGTAATTCGTCCTTAGCTACATAGTATGCAATGTCAAATAATTTCTCCATACAATCTATACGTTTCCTGTTCATTTTTAGAATTCCCTTCTGAATTGGGCCAGCTATAGCAGATGTCTCTGCTAAGACAGCAGCTGTGGCTCTTCTATGTCCCTCTGATGTGGCATAGCGTTCATAGTTTTTAAAAATATTAACTGTGCCTTTGATGTAAGAGTCAACATTTACAATTTGTCCTACCTTTTCGGAGCACTGCCTCAGGATGTCTGGTTTTAATTAGCAAATGTGTCTGGTTTAATGGCGCACCCGTGTAAAGCCCCGTTAAGTCCCGCTTTGCCGCGGACGCTTCTCCAGTGCTATTGCGATCGACAAAGGATTTGCTGCTGTACTCACTACAAGATCCAGCAGGCTTTGCTGCATCAAGGGCTGGGTGGAGCTATATAAGCTCAGGATCGCGCGCACCGCGCGCGCGCACCCGTGTAAAGCCCCGTTAAGTCCCGCTTTGCCGCGGACGCTTCTCCAGTGCTATTGCGATCGACAAAGGATTTGCTGCTGTACTCACTACAAGATCCAGCAGGTGAATGGAAGAGTGAACTGTGCACTACATGGAGATAATATAGCCATAAAACAGACTATATAACATACTTTTCTCTTATTTAGGCTTTGCTGCATCAAGGGCTGGGTGGAGCTATATAAGCTCAGGATCGCGCGCACCGCGCGCGCGCACCCGTGTAAAGCCCCGTTAAGTCCCGCTTTGCCGCTTCGCCGCGGCAACGCGGCTAGTGCTGGTTATTTAAGCGGGTGTTTTGTTTACAGTTAGACTCTAGGGAAGCACACTGTAGTTAGGTGCTATTAAAACTCTGTGGCGTCCGGAAAGAGGCATCCCAGTGTTAAGATGTTTACACTCCGTACTGGCATGCCTTGCACCGAACGAGTTCATGCCTTAATGGAGTCCACTTCAAGAGACAGTCCAGCGTTGTCTACAAACACGGTACGACCCTCTGCCAAAAGTGCACCGTGGGACAAGCGAATAAAGAAGAGAAGCTCACGACTGGATTTCGCCATGGGCGACTTAAGGAACTTTGGGTTCAACAGTTGTCGGACATTACGCTCTGTAGCTAGAATGCCTGAACTTAACAATCTAAGTGTATCGAATATAGAAGCGCAGCCCCTTTGTAATGACGTAGGGGCGTGCTCTGCTCAGCAATCTGTGGTGAATTCACAAGTGACACAGGTCACAGATGGTGACAAGGAAGTGGAAGAACAGCCATGTAATATTTCACTGTCTGATTCAATGATACTCCAAAATGCTCGTTCAGGGGTTGTTAGCTCAGCTCCCCTTCCGATAGAAAGCCAGGATGTTGGTGTTGCTAAAGATGTTGCAATTATTGAGCTGGAATCTTCGGACTCTTGCTTTGTGGCCAAGGACGACACTTTTGATCTTTCCAAATCGCCAGCATTGTTTAATACTGGAGACATTACAGAATCTGAAAGTTCGATCTCATTTATTCCGCCGACTCCCAGGAGATCAAATGGAAATAGCTCGATTATAAGTCCGGCTCTCGTGTTAAAAAAAGATGATCCTTTAACACTGGAAAAAATGAACATGGCTTTGATGGCTCTAGCTAGACTGTTTGAAACCTTAGACTCCAAAATCAATGTAATACAAGATAATGTTGATAATTTCCAGAGATCTCAGAAGGCATTTAGTTTGTCCTTGGCCCGAAAGCAAGAGGCTGATGTTGATCAGGCAGCCCATTTTTCTAAACAGTTGGGTATGATGTTATTATCCTGCCAAAACATTGATGACCAGCTGACTGGCAAACTGAACCCAGTTACAGTTGGGGGAAATATACAAAGTGTTAACACTGTTGTGCCCTTTGTTGAGGGCATTATAAGAGAGGTGACAGATAGGGAGACAATGAATGTACCAATGGGGCCACTATCTGACCCAAGAATTGAAATAATTAAATCTGTTCACGGTGGGAAGGGAGGAAAGTCTGTGAAGTCTGTGGAGATGAAACTGGTGAATCCCATACCCGATCAGTTGATACTGAGGGAAAAGGAGGCAGGGGTTCCCATGGTTGATGATTCAAAAATCAGAGAAACACAGCAGATAAAAGGGGCGTACACGATATTTGTAAAAAAATCTAAGGGCCCCTCCAATCGATCAATGTTAAACCCAAAGAAGTCAAAAAATCAGAAGTCCAAAACAACGGCTGTGAGTGGGTCTACGAAACAATTCTTTAAATCCCTGTCTAAACCAGATAGAAGCTCAATGTTAGCTTCTAGTGCTATCACAAAAAAATATCAAAATCTATCTCAGGAAAGACAAAGAATGTTGAACAAGGGTAAGGATCCCAACCACAGGACTCTCCCTTATGCTCCCTTAGATGAGTTGGTGCATGTTGCGCAGGAGCTGGGGAGCGGATCTATTAATGTAACGGCCCCAACCCAAGTGCCGCCTGTACCGAAGAACAAGCGAGTGAAAGCTAACTCAACGCCCAATGTCACAGTCAATACGCAGGACCTTAGGAAAGCTGTGGATGAGTATATGAATCAATTCCATCCTAAGCCACATGTGACTCACCCTCTGTCTCAGACTTTTAATCCATCACTGGAGAAACCTGAATTAGGGGATGATGAAAATACTAATGGCGAAAGGACCCTCCCGATTCAGGAAGTAAAGTCCTCTAAGAATGACCTACTAATAAATAAAACAATGTTGGATGCGCAAGACAACCTACAAAATAATATTCTATGCACAATTAAAGACTGTCTAGTTGCTTTGACCACGGAACAAAAAAGTCTTAAATCTTCCTTGAAGGCAATGGGGAGTGGCCACTCTGGTGTGGGAAATCCATCTCATGAAGAATGCATCTCTAAGAATGTAACGTTTAAATCCCCACTGGAGGAGACCCAATGCTACAAGACTAGAGATTCACTTAGTAAACGGAATCATTCTGATGTTAAGGTACCACACAAGAGTAAAAAGCCTACCCAATTATTTTCCCTGTTCCTTAGTTGTCGGGGGGGGTTCCTTTCCAACATACATAATGAACAGAGGAAGCATCATGCAAATATTTGCAGATATCCCAAATTTGGAAGATATCTCCTCTGGTGATCTAGTACAAGTGGAGTTCCCCGATGATAATGATCCAACGGTGTCCTGTATGTGGTTAAGTTCTCGCATCATTTACAATATCATTTGGTCCGCTAGATCTGAATTCTTTGATTTGGGCTTTGATTTAATTCCTACTACTAAGGAATCCCAGCCGGTGGAAGCTATCACTAAACCAGCTAGTCAGGTAATTAGTGGTGAGCATACCTCAGGTAGGGGATGCAGCTGTGGGAAAGCATAACTAGGAATTGATGACCCTGATGTTCGGGGTCAGAAATTGGTAGTTATGAGCTGGAATACGAGGGGATATAAACATTTGTTAAATAATGCTAAGTGTGATCTCAAAGAATGTGATCTAGCCCTTATGCAAGAAACCTGGTTGACTGTCCCCCTATCGTGGAACAATCATTATGTCCATTTAGTTCCAGCAATTAAGGGACAGAAAGGCAGACCAATGTCTGGGTTGGTGACTATCTCCAATATGTCCACGATAACTAATATCTCTGAGGGGCCCAACCCAAACTCCTATTTGCAATGTTCAGTAATTATGTTCCAAAAGCTGAAATTTTTAGTTATAAATATATATTGGAACCCAATTGCAATTTCAACCTCTACTCTCCTTAATGATTTGAATACATTAATGGAAGACAATATAACTATCCCGGACATCGCGCATGTAATATTAGCCGGGGATTTGAATATGCATTTGCTGGCTTCATCTAAGAAAAGGAGTTTGGATCGGGTTTCGCCGTGGAGAACTTTTATTAACACGTGGGATCTAATTATGTTGAATGGGGCAGTGGAAACTGATAACCCTCCATCATACACGTGGTCTTGTGGCGCTCAAAATGCTACAATTGACTATATGTATGTTGATAGAAGGCTGTTTGAGAAAATCTCCGAGTTTAGGGTAGTTCCCACCATAGCGAGTGATCATTGGATTTTGAGAGCCGAGTTTGTGATCCAAACCAAGGAAGAACTTCGCTCCAGTCCAAATCAATTGAGTGGTCTTATTATAAACGCCCAACGAAACAGACTTTACTGGTCAAGCGATGCACTGCAAACATTTGCACGCAGTGTAACGAATGACCAACAGCGATTGGTAAGAGGTATGGATGTTGCTGATTATCATGATAAAATGCATCTCTTTGCCCCTGCTTCAACTACAGAAACTAATAAGAGCAGGCAGCAGCATATCCATATGTTCGATTTGGCCATTAGAGATCGAAAGAGGCAATACCGAAAACAGAAAAGACAGATTTCTAACTTACCGGTACAGTATCGTGAATTGACTTTACGCAAATTGAAGACCAAATATAGAAATTGGATTCGAGGTCACAAAGTTAATATGTTCCAACATGATGGGGAAAAATGGTTACAGATGGTCCAAACTAAAAATACATCACAAATCTGGAAAATGATAAATAATGGAGCAGGAGCTCCGCAGCTAACGGCACAACTTAATGGCGTGTCGGAAAAAAGTTGGGTCGCCTATTTCACTAGCATTTACGCTCTTCCGGCGAATAGTACCTCAAAGCTGAATCTAGAAATATTGAATTCAGCCTTTCAGATTAGTTTTGACCGTGAAGATGTTTTGTTTTATATCAACAAAGCTAGCTCTTCAAGAGCCCCTGGTCCTGACGGTTTATCAAATAATGTCCTAAAACAGAATCCGGAGTTATGGGCATCTATTCTCTGTGCTATCTTCCAGGTCCTGCAAACAAAACAGGCAGTTCCTCCGTCGTGGTGTAAGGCCATCACAGTGCCAATTTATAAGAAAGGCGACCGATCAAATCCGGCCAGTTACCGTCCGATTTCTCTTCTTGACGCCCCTGGCAAGATTTTCAGCAGAATTGTTTTAAGAGACCTTGACAATTGGGCTTCAAAAGAGAATCGACGAGATCCATTTCAAACTGGTTTTGTGACCTTAAATTTGGAGAAAACACAGGTGATGGAACTGGGGAGACTTGGACTTAGATCAAAGAAACAGTATTGTTGGCTTTTGAACAAACAGAGGTTAAAAATAGTCAACGAATACAAATACTTAGGAGTCATATTTAGCAACTCCTCCACTAATATACCCCAAAGAGTTGGTATAGAGAGTAAATTGTCCACTCTAATCTCGCAAGCGAGAATCTTGCAATATAAGTATGGCAAGTTCTCATGCAAACACATTCTCACCTTTTATCAACAAAAAGTAATCCCCATTGTTACCTATGGTTCAGAAGCCTGGTCACCTCCACAGGCTGGTTATTGGAACAAAATTGAGGCTAGGTTCTGGAAGAAAGTTCTGAATCTTCCAAACTCTTGCCCAAACGCACTGCTTCGTTTTGAGTTGGGAATTCTCTCCGTGAACATACAAGTGTCCTGGAAGAGATGCTGCTTATTTCGGAAATGTGTGATGGGCCTATCCAGCAATAGTGTGCTAAGAATTCTGGCAGACTATTTATTGCGGTCAGAACATTTATTCCCAGTAAATTGGAGAGCGGCTGTTTTGTCGGATCTAACAGAAGCTAATATCACATTAGATCTATTACTATCCAATCCTACCAAAGCTAAAACCAAATTGTATCATTTAGATTGGCACATAACGCAACAGAACTGTATGAAGCTAAAAGATTTTGATAGAGCTATGTTTGGGCATAAAAAACTCCAAGGAACTGCTGATTATCTATTAAAATGTCCTTCCCATAAATTGAGAAACCAAATATTGCGATTTCGTTTGAATCTATGGCCAACGAAACAAGTTTTGCTAAGGAGGGGTATCATTAAGAGAGACTGTCTTTTTTGTCGATTCTGCAATGATGCAAAAGTCGAAGAAACATTGAAACATCTATTGATAGAATGTGCTGCATTACAATCACAGAGAAAGGATTTGGTTGACAAATTAACAAGGCATCATTACATAAGACGCTCTAATGATGAGCTATGGTATGAGCTGTTCGCAACCCCAAAGATAACAATAAGAATAGCCACTATCCATTTCCTAAACAAAATATTATGTCCCATATTCAAGTGAGTAACTAATCTGCCCATTGGAAGAAATGGAAGAAATGGGATAGTATTTGGCTCTCTATATATATCTTGATTGTGGTATGGTTGTATCTGATTTTAACATGTGATTTTAACATGTGATTTTTTTTCTTCTCCTTTTTTTTTAATGATGTATGTATCTTGTTTTAAACCTCGTTTTGAAAGGTTGATTTAATCAGCCATCCAAAATAAAAAAAAATAAAAAAAATTAGCAAATGGTACACCATAACATGGTCACTTGCCCTTCCTCTGACTCAAATTCAATCCAAGGTAGGTCACAATATTGTTTTTGGGCTTGCTGTCCTTTAACACTAGAAACCAGAGTAACATTAATCTTTCCTGGATTTCGTTTTGCTTGTTTAGGGGCATTTTCACACATTTCATCAACTGGATTGTCATTAAGCTTTCGTTTCCCTTGTATAGTGAAGCCAAATTGTGTTAGCTTGGACACTGCTAACCTACTTTAGTGCACTGAGAATTATACTGTCGAAAGTGGCATGTACACAAGACTGGACAGAACCTCATTTTCTCCAAACACTCAATTATAGCATGGGAAGCACGATGGGTCACTTGTAGGGCTGAGGTGATGGGCAGAAGACGACAAAAAGTAGATTTTGTTCAATAGTTGTATTTTGAAAGCATTACCCCTAAGAGAAAAAAGAAAGGGGTTTACAATATAATAATAGAATCGGATTCCTAGAACTGTACACAAGCTGCTTTAGTTGTCGCCGTAAGGATTCCACAGCTTGATATATTTCTAGTCACCGATTTAACTGAGATGATCTTAAATACTGTTCCAAATTAAGGCTCTGGTTACCTCTATCTGGTCTCTGAAATAATGTTCTTCCTATGCAGGTGTCGCCTGGGGTGCTCAGGTTTCAGCCATAGCAGGGACAGGGGGTAGATACCTACCTCAATTTTCTGTGGACAGTGGGAACATTTTTTATATTTTCCTTTTTTTTTAACCTTGTTTTATCTCCCATCATCTTGTTTAAAGGCCAGATACTGACCTAGTTAGGGAACACCACCAATCTCCCCGAATTACAGTAGAACCTCTGCAACAGTAAGTATTTTGTGAGCAGCCCCATGACTTGTCAGTTCATACCTAGGGTGCTCAGGCCAGGGTGTCATTTGAGGTCCAAACAGGTTTGGGTCAATTACATGTGCCAGACACACCTGCTGCACATGGCTCCTAAATAGCTAGCTGGTAAATCTTTTGGTGAAATGCATGGGTGAGATGGGCGTGCCTGTGATGTATCATAGGATGGAGCTGAGAATGTGCTAGGCTACAGGGAAGGCTATGCACAGGGTGAAAAGGGTCAGGCTGGTGCAGGGGAGTATCCGGCATGACTGGGACAACTTTGGAGAGGGAATTCAACTGGTATGAGCCAGGAAGAAGCTTCAGATCGGCTAAACAAGGACTGCTTAAGCCAAGTCACCCCAGAGCCAAATCCACAGGTCTAGGCAGAGCATTTCCTAGCAAGGCCATCTCCCACTGGAATGAGCTACCTCGGAACCTTAGTCTCGAAAGCAATTTGCTATCTTTTAGAAAACAGTTGAAAACCACGCTTTTCAAATGAGTAACCCCTTTCTACTCTGCGCTCATGTAGAATCTGGTTCTTCTCTTCCTTATTGGTCTGTCCTGTCACCTTTCCGTCCTTGTGTCGTTATCGCGCCCTGATGCCTGCAGGCTTTCGGCGCATTATAAATATATAAATAAATAGATTTGAAGAACGGAGCGTTCCATAGTACACTCCCCAAAGGGTCATTAAAGAAGGGGGAGATACCTATTCATTGGGCCGGGTGCTCCACTACGAACACAGTCAAGTCTAACCCTGATGCAAGGAATAAACTTCATTTTGCATCACAAGGAGTGCCAGTAATTTTATGGCAATGTAAAAAACATTTAATCAACTTGTGACAGTCCTGCCAGAATTCAAATGTGTACCTGGCGACAGGGCGCAAAACGTGCACTCGCACCTAGTCATTGGCTAGTGATAATTGACTCTTGGAGAGTAGTACACAATGTGCTGTGTGTATGTTGTGTTAGAATTGAGGTGGCAAGTGACTTTATGTCTGGCTAGTAACATAGAACTTGCATTTTTGTACCTTGCCTGGCCCCATGGTATGAAGTACCTTGCAAGGTAAATGAAACCCCTGCCCCCGCCCCCACCCCCAACTAAGGGCAATTCATTTAAACTCTTATTTCCCCCAACACAAGCAAATGGTGTCAAATTATGCTCTGGCATTTAGAGGGCAAACAATGCCACCCCTGTTGCAATTTAACATGCTCATCTCACCCAATCACAGTTATTTCTTAAAAAGGCTGTCGCCTCATCCAAAAAGCTGTGGCACACCTGGTAACTGCACTGATTTATTAAAGGCTCACTCAAAAAGATGTGATGCCTTGTAAACATGCCTGAGTTAAGGCAGATTCTAAAGACCTCTCGTGTGTATGGCATTAGACTGTCCACCCACAATGCTCGTTCCTGGAGTGATCTAGTCACCAAGTCGGTACCAGCAGAACCACTGGAGGACATCATCAGGCTGGCAGGGGCAACCATTGTTCTGCTAAATGTTGAACCTCTTCTGGGGGCTTGAGAATGCAAGGGGGGGCGGGGAGGAGTCACTTGACCAGTGGCTGTAGTCAGGAGCTTGGGGGGTAAAAGTAAGCACTTAACATGCTTTCACCCATCTCTAAGTCATACAATCTTAGCTAAGCAAAATTAAACCAGAAGAATCACTTGCGTGCCCAGGATCAGCCAGTTTGATAATGAGAGAATATAAACTGTCTCGTGGCTCTAAAACATATCTAGCACGAACTACAAATGCCTCCCTTGACAGTTAGAAGATTTGCTGCTGGTTGTCAGCTAAAAATATTTTTTGTGTAAATTGAATTGGGTACTAAGCGTAAAAACTGAAGTGAATGGCATGGCGCGTGCCACTTGTTCCACATAATCCTGGTGTCTATTTGCTAAAATGAGGTTCTGGAAATGGAATCCAGCTCTTCCTCTTTTATAGTGAGCAAACTGGCTATATGACCTGTTTACCAAGTGGAGTCAGTGTGCATTTGTCCAGTGCCCATGTACTTCGTTTTAACGATAGTTTTGTTTGCTCATTCTGTAATGCTCTGGAGCAAGAGCTGCAGATGTTTCATGCAAAAGATTTAAAAGACCCACATGGGAACGAGATGCAAAGTTTTACAACACTACCTTCTGTTTGCATGCAGGGACGTCATTTAACCAAGATGCCAGGGGTAGCGGAAGTGACATCACACAACCCTTGACCTCTGATGACATCACAGGAACTGATGTCATTTGACCCCACCCTAAAGTGAGATCACAGGAAGCGAAGGAACACAACCTTTCACCCTGTGACAAAACAGGAAGCAGCATCACTTAGCATTGTGCCTAAGTACACTACGAAACATATGGTTACGATATCACTATAATGTGATATACATTTCATACAAGAATGGATTGCTATATTTATCGTTAAGGTCACTGTGTACAATCTCCCTTATTACCAAATTACTATGAATGCTAGCAGACGTCCATGGCCAAATGATAATGATGTGTATTTTAGAGCTGTTACGCTTGAGCGCTTTATATAAAGCAAATATACCAAGGCATAAAATTATCAGTTTTGCACAGTAATTACTATGCAATTCTGTAGTTTTGCTACATAAATGGACACTTGTGTAGTGAAAAAGTTAGCTATTTAAGTTACCATGTTCAATAAAAGCACTGCTCACCCTGAATTCCTCTCTGGCTCTCAGGGCTCTCGCCATCTTCTTCTCTGTTCACTGCAAGTTCAAAGGGGGTAATTGAAAAGAGAGTGCAATAGTAATCATCTCCTCCACTCCTAGTGCCAAATGCCTGTGTGGCAGTGCTAGGCAAGATTCATTTTCTTTTTCAAACAACTGAAAACCAGACGTAATCTGGCTGATAATTTTACTAAGCAAAGTATATCCTCTTTGGCAAAGACCAGTATGTGTAACTTTCTTAAAAACAGTCATGCAATTCCATTATTAACAATTTAAGTTGCATAATGCAGAACTACAGTATTGCGTTTGTAAAACACTGCATTGTCTCCATGGTTTACAGTAAAGTTAAGGTTAGTGAATCTACATCTTAGTTGTTTGCTGGGGAAGATGCAACACATTGATGAGTGAACACTAGTGAAAGTGTACATGATCACACGACCAACTGCTTTTAATGGCAAATGTAGTTCTGTGACCTGACCTGCTGGGTGCATTTATCTGTGCAACTGGTGTTCAACGCATGAGCTGTTTTATACCAGTTACCCTGAAAGTGAACTACAATATCCCACCTAGTTTGACCAGTTGTCTGCCTGCTACACCTACTACTCTTCTTAGTCTCTAACTGTCTTTCCTCTTACATAATGAATACACAATGCTAACTAGATGTTTATGCAAATGATGGATCAGTTGTTCCATCCACACTGTAAATCAGCACATCTACTGCGATACCACACACTGTACGTAGGCTCCAGAGCTGACTTCGCTCTATTATTATGATTGCATTATATACTAACACAGGCGGGAGAGAGCTGGCCAATTTGTTTTCAGTGCCTTTCTATTAAATCTATTTATTTGTGTGTCCGTTTATGCAGCTAACCTTTTACAGACACTCAGCCAGAACTCACAAAGTCCACTCACCCACTTGCATAGTCCAGTAGAGTTTATGAAGGGCTAGTACCATTTGCAGGGGATGTATGCAACTTTTATGTAACATTTACTTTCTTTGCAGTAAATGTCAAAGAAGTTTCACTGTGCATAGCTGGCTTCTGCGTGGCAGCAGTGTATTTGTGGTGACATGCACCATTTTACAGAAAGCGCATTTACATTTGTTGTCACCCGCTGCTTTCGGTCGAGTGCATTACTTTTAAGTCGAGTAGGTAAACTAAATTACTTCACCTGCCGGTTTAGTGGAATTTTAAAGAATTTGCAACGCCTGATTCGTCTCACTATATTATTTTACTAAAAATGATGTATTGCTGCTCATTTTATGTTTTGGACCCAAATCACTTCTGGTGGCATGAAATGTTAGTACAACATTGCTAATCAAATGGGTGTGTTTGCTAATCAAGATAGTTTAATTAGCAAATTCTGCTAATCAATTTTTTAAAACTAATATCGCCCACTCATTTATCGACCTCAGAAGGATGAAAGGCTGAGTTGAGGGGTTTAAGAACAGACTACATCAGTGACTCACCCCCCCCCACCCTCTCCCCCGCAGGTGCCCCTGAAATAAACCTTTGATGAGCCTAGCAATTATTGTATAGAATTCCAGAAAGACAAATTGTTTGGTATTCCTATTCTTTCTTATTTAGAGTCACTGCTGAAAGTGTTAGACTTGTGGTACCCCTGTTCTTTATCATTTTCTTTTTTTTTTTTAAGAGGCCTGAACAAGAAAGCCAGCCAGTCCAGAAGCAAAGAGCCACATGGCGCTGGCCAAAGCCCAGGACCTTGCATTTAAAAAAGAAAAAACTTTACAGTTTTTTGTTTAGGGGTTGCAAGGGAGCCCACAGGGGTAGCAAGGGAGACCTCAGGGGTCGCAGTTGTGACCCCTAAATGACGTCCCTGTTTGAATGATTTCAGCCATGCACCGCTACGTGTATTGTTACCTACTTTGCCTGTGCTTGAAACCTTTCATAAATATACTTTGTGTGTGCGTATATATGTGTACCACAAAGCTGCTGTAGAGCCACTGGATGTGGCAGTGTCTGCATACAACAAAACACAGGACCGAAGACCTGGAAAGCATCTGGAATCGAGCTTGAAAGAAAACCCTTCATTTATATAGGCTCGGACTGGCCTGAAGGGCGATAACAAACATGCTAATGTATGCTAGCTTTGTTTGGCCTAAGAGGCCAGGCTGCCCAGGAAGTTTGAGTTTCTGCAGCACGGTGCATCTGTTTTTGACAAAAGTTACCAACCGATTGTGTAATCAGTTTGCAAATTTGACAAAAGCTCAGCTATCGGGAAAAAAAAATTACCATTTGCAGGGGACTTTGGACTTTTTGTTTATTGGTGCTATGCTGATTTTATCTATTAGTCTGCCCTGGCCGTACTGGATAGTGTTTAGCTACAGTGCTTGGAATTGGCTTTTTAACTAATGGCTCCCAGTACCCTGGGTCTTTTATTTAGTTTAAGTACCTGAACCTCTGGTCATTAGAAGGAAGGGCCGGTGTCGCTCACAGGCACACCGAAAATGGATGTCGAGGGACACGGTATGCCCGATGATGGGTCCGATTGTGCTTGTGTTACTGCTGCTGCATGTTTTCACCAATACGGGCTGGAAAGCAGAGCTTATTCTTGACAAGTGGACTTTATTTGGAAAACATTCAAATGAAGATTCCCATCTGCGTTTTTAAAATCTTTCTCATGAAACCTCTGCTGCTAGTGGTTTGTGGATGCAAGGAGGTTTATGTGGGCCTAAAGGCAGCAATAGCATGCCAAACAGTACTCTGACCTGAAGGTTTGGGAGAAAGCTATTTTTCGAAAATGTCCTGTGCACTTGAATGCCCCCTCCCCACACCCTCCACCACCATTAGCTGTCACAAGGAAAAAACACTTACTTGAACATTAGGCCTTGGCAGCAGACCAGGTCCTTTTCTTCAAGGCCTCTGGGGAAGGCTTCTTTCTTTTGGGTCATCAGGTGACTTGCTTCCAAGTGAAAGCAGGTTCCAGGTTCAATTAAGGCTGTCTGGATTCTACCCTCTATTATTGGGGTGCATGGATCCTGTATCTTCCAGATCAGAGGCACGTGAAACCCGAGAAATTGATCTGCCCACGGCCTGCAGCAGAAATGGTTTCACAGATCAGCAGTGCCTCTAGGCCCACCCCCTCGGTAAATCCACCAACATAAGTTGACATATTTACTAGGGGGTAGGCTTAGTGAGGTAGGAGCACTACATAGACTAGGCAAGGCCGTCAAGATGTCGATTGCAGCCCCATGCTGGTCTCTGATCTGATGAGCTCTGCTGCCATCTAGTGGCCATAAGTGGAAATTTCACTAAGTGCTGATAATGGCTCCTGCATGCACATGAACACATCATTTCCAGGCGCTGAATAAGCTCTACCAGGAGCTATTATCGCCTAGCAAAATCGAACCCTGATGCAGACATGATGACATGTTGGATACATGTAGATGACATGTATGGTACACATGATAGCTTAAATTTACATTTAGAGAAGGTGGACTTAATCATTAGGACACTAGCGGCTAAAAGCTGCGTCTTTCAAATTGAAGAAGTCTTAGCCCGTAGAGAATCATAATTCTGGGGCCTTCCTTATCGGTTCTATGTCATTTCCTTGATACCCTTTTTTACGACCAGTGTTCTTATGCTGAGTGTTTGCAAAAAAAACTCATTGAAATTTTGTTTTAATTATTTTGGGGGTCCCTCAACCCAAACCCTCTGTTCTCCCTTTCACACACCCCCACCCAAAAGAGTCATTGTTTTTTTTCGACAAAAACCCAGCGTAAAAACACCCATCGCAAAAACAGGTGTTGATAAAAGGACGTTGTACCCTCATTATCTAATGCAGGAAGGGGACCTGCTCCACAATTCCTTGAGAAAAGTATACACTTGCAAAGCCCACGTGCCCTTAAATGGCTGCAGGCCATACTTTGCCTAGTTAACTTTGGGCAATCCTAGGTGGCAGACCATGCAGCATTTGTGAAACCACTATATGACCTTCGTCCAACAGACGACTCAAATTAGTTCTCTTCAGGACAGGAACACAAGGATTAATAAATGACATTATTGTCTTAGCTCAATAAATCTTACAATTGTAATCATGGAGAGCCAATACCCAAAGTATACTATTCACATGTCTATACAGTTACTGAGCGACTCCTTGCTCTAGAAGAAAATATTCTGTTTGCTGTACAAATGATAGTGCATAAGCAATGCAGACAGCACCAGACATAACACATCAACATAATCCAGAATAGCTACATACAGATATATACACTGGAATGGTCCCTACAAGTAGCAGCCAGACATCCTGTTTGCAATGTCTACAAACATATACTGTGATGGAAGTGCTGTTCCAGCGAGTATTCTGCTGCCTGTGCTGTTGTAAAAGGGTGATTCAACCAAAACAATGTGTTTGACCACCAGAATATACAAACAAAACACAGGGGATACATCAGCTCAGGTTTGTGAGATATAAGGCCTCCTCCTTGCACGAAAACAAATTGGTTGACATAATAAACCCACTGTAATTGTGTCTGATACAGACTATGTAATACAAGGTTATACCTTTAGGCTCGAATGGTGGCAAGCAAACTCATGCAGAGATTCTAAAAGCAAAATAAATTTGCCATATAAATACACTTCCCTTCCTGGCCAAAGTCCAGAGTGAAATAAGAGCGTTTAGCACAAAACAAATACATACTCTCCCCCACCTCCTATAGATGGCCAGTGTATGTGGTTTACACTTTGTGGTCTATGATGATGCATTCTTTGCCATGATGACAGAAACTGTGTGACAAGACACGGTCCCTCTCAACATGTCATGGTAGGGGGTGACTCTTGGCAAGTGTTTGCAACAGACATGCTACAAGTAGCATGTAGGCATCCACATTTGATGTTTTCACAATCGTATTCGTTTTGCTATAATGTGTGGTCCATTAGTCTTGCTATAATGTTTGGTCCATCCCATTTATCATTTTATCCAATAGGGAGGCCAAGGAGAGTGGCTTTTGGTGGATACATAAATAGCTCTCTTAATGAAGCGATAAAGGAAGGGAAATATGCATACATTATAGATGCCTCAGGCTTTCCAGTAGACTGGAGGCAACGAATGTCATACATGACACAGAGGGGGAAAGACAGGTAGACAGCAATCTTAGACGGCATAGGTCACATAGGAAAGGCTAGGGCCAAGAAGGAGGTGAAAGAAGCTGAACTTACTCTGAAGAAATAAGAAATCTGTCCTGAAGATCCAAAGACTGGCTAAAAGGCCAAGTAAGATGAGCCATTTGTGCAATTGATACGACCTCATTGCATTGCAGGAGAGAATATACAGGCGCTCCAAACACAGCTCTTCTCTTAATCTGTTACCCCACCAGTGCCTGCTCTCTTTGACCCTATTGTACTCTATTGCAAATCCTGATCTTTTTACCTTAATGTATTGTACGACATAGCTACTGTAATAACATGTACCTGTAACACCGCCTCAATACCTCCAGGCTGTATGCACGCTCTACAAATGAAATAAATAAATAATATGGTGCATATCATCCAAGAGGACATAGAGACCTTACAGTATGAACAACAAGCAATTGTTCAACTTCTGGATATCACAAAAATCCTGTGCACACTCTCTACAGGTGTTCCAGTCTGGTCTATCAAACTATGAGCAGAGCAGCTGACCGAATTGAATCGATCAAGACAAGCTCATAGATAGGCCATTCAGAGTTAATCTACGCTTTGCTAAATGCAATCAGGAGAACATGCTACAGAATATCGGCCTGGGACAATGACTCCTTGTCATGGGCACTGCATGGGATCCTGAATATTCATGTGCCAGCAGAAACAGCTCTGTTGTGTAAAGAACAACTGCAGTCCTGGGGTACCATGCATCAAGTGAAGAAGCAATGGATGCAAACTCTGTATGAGGTGCCCTATACCCATGCTTGCATGAATTGTGGGGACTCTGAAGTGCAACTGTATTCCCTGAACACCTGGAGGATTATGTAGGAGCACCCCATACAAGATGCCAGGACATTCTCAGACTCCACCCAAGTGAGCAGAATCCAAGCTCAACCAAGTGCATTTTGGGTACAATTTCGAATATGAACCTGCAGTAGCAAAGCTCTACTACTACCAAATGGAACCTACATTGTCCAGTTCAAAGCTTCATTCTGTGGTGTACCTGTGTGGGTTGCCAGCATGATCACAGTCTCAAACGTGGTGAACTGTTGCAGTTATGATCTACATCCACCAGTACAGACTGAGCTATTCCTTTGTAGTGGAGCCATCACCATCCTGCATCTAAAACTGGGACTGGCATACCTCCTCACTGTGGCAATGCACAGCGCTGGCACCACACTGACTTTCATCAACTCATCTAACAGAGTACTGCAGTTGGCCAAGAGTCTACTGGGAATATTACCAGGAAGGCCAAAAAGGCTTTAAGACTTGGTGTAAAGCTCTATTCCAACAAATGGGAACTCCACCTTAAGCTCCACCTACAGACTGTCGATAACAGTTGCTTTCTGCAATATATTGAATGATTTTTAAACGTTCATGGAACTTCATGCACAGGGATCACACCTGTGCTCTACATCCTTGTAGCTGAATTCATCCTGTTCCTGATCAATGTTTGATGTTGTCATGGCAAGCAGAATTGAACTTGTCAATGCACCAAAACTGTATCCAGACTAACCCAGGAAAACTGTATGGAACTGTTCATGTGGCGAACATCTACTCGTCCATAATTCGTTAGCGGTCATCAGTGGCTGAAGATTGTCTGCTGACTAGTACCTGCCGTGGCTGGCTCACCTCAAGAAGAAATGTTTGTTTTAACATTTAGTAAATGGTGCAGATTTTAAGTGCACATTTTAGCAGATAAGCGTCCTGTAATTTTTGACACGCTCTTTTGTCTCTTCACTCTTATTCACTCTGATACCTATGAAGCCTCCATGGCCCGTTTCCGCCTCATTGGGGGTGACATGTATTTTCTAGGTTTGCCCATATTAGCCAAGCATCTGATCCGCAAACATGCCTTTATGCTAAAGAGCACAGCATGATGAATAGACTTTCACATAGTGCACAGCAAAACGAAAACACATTTATATTTAGTGTAATGCTGGCTTTCTTGCTATAATGCACAGTGCAATGTAAACACGTCTATATTTGGTGTATTGCAAGCCGTGAGATTTGCTTTTCCATGATGCAATGAAGCACATTAGAGTTTTTTTCTAAAGTCTGCGTTGCAAGCCAATGACCTTGAGCCTAGAATAGCATCTTTTGATTGTATAAACAATGTGTGTTAACCACTATGGAGACCCAGTCCTGGAAGGCAGCCGATGTACTCGTAAAACAAAAAACAAAGATAGTGAATACCTCAAACTACAAAATGCAGATCTTCTGTAGTTCTATTATGAAGGACAGGGCCATGTCCTGGGTCATGCTGTGCACAAGAAGGGTGGGTTCAGCTAAAAATACGTTTTCTGGCTAAATCCCTGAATGCCATTGAATGACAGAGAATTGTCCTTGACTGGTCAAGTGCACTGGGACAGACAGCTACAAATATAATCTTTTGCCAAATTCCTAGTTGCCACTAAAGGACAGAAGCCATGTAATTTGCCATGCTGCACACATAGACCATGCAGTCATCTGAAAACCTATTACTGGCAACATTCCTAGTTGCCACTGAAGGACAGGGAGCGTAGGCGTGGAAAGGCTTGAAAATGGGGAGCCCATACGGTTATAAAAGAGTGTGAGTTCAACCCCTGAGGAATGCTGTTCGGGGCGACGGAGCTGGCAAAAGGCTGGGCAGACGTAGATGCCTGGAATAAGACCAAAGCAACCAGGCTTCTCAGATGTAAGCTTATGATTTTTTTGAAACTCCTAACTTTATTATTTGGAGCAGAACTCAAATACCTTTTTAAGCTGCTTTGGGAAAGAATGTTACTTTTCCCCCCCAAGACCTCTTATCCAGCTCACAGCCTAAGGACCTAAGAAAAGACACCCAAGTCTGGATTGGCTATATGCAAAGTACTGGTGAGTCCAATGGACATTTAACTCTTTTTAAAGCATTATATCCTCATGTAATGCTTTTTCGATAAAAAGCCCATGGTATATTAATAGGTCTGGTTTGGAATGGTGCAACATTTTTCAATTTTTATTTTGAATTGTGGATACGTTTTTCGATGCATCCCGTTTTTCCAGTTCTCTTCAACTCCCTACCTTCTATGTTAATGAGTATAAGGAGTTTGTTTTAACCTGCATTTGACATCACATTGAGAAAGGTATTGATTGTTGATTGAGGCAGATGCCTCTATGAGATTGCCTATCATGATTTGGTGAGGTAGGTGCTAGATTTCCTAGCATGTTCTGTGAGGTTGCTTATCCCGACTTGGTGAGGCAGGTAGTCGGATTTTAAGGTGACTTGGATTTCTTGGAGAAGTTTGATCAGTCTTAGTCTTGACTTGATGTAGAGGCAAATGACAATGGTTCAACTTTTCCATTAATGGTTTATTGCATTTTAAGAGTGTTGTCTATAGTGATGGTGATGATGTTTCTTTATTACATATTTTATTAAAATGATTTTTTTATATGAGAGTGTAAGACACATTCATTGAGTGTTCATTACTGAGTGATATCTGATGACATTGGGCCTCATTACAACCCTGGCGTTAAGGGTTTAACGGCGCCGTAAAAGGCTGCGGCGCCGTTAAACCCTTAACACCCGATTCACACTTTAACGCCTGCTTTTTGCAGGCATTAAAGTCCAACCCGCTAAGGGACCTTGGTGCTAATGACGTCACCGTAACTTACGGTGCCGTAATTAGCGCCTTCCCCATTCCCATTGAGCCCTATGGGCCAAAAATGGGAATGGGGAAGGGGCCATGGTGAATGGGGATTTACCGCCCCGCCAACCTTGGAATGGGATGGTAAATCCGCCATCCACCATCCACCATGGCGGAATCCGGCATGGACCATGGTGCTAATAGCACCATGGTCCAACGCCAGGGTTGTAATGAGGCCCATTGAACATGATTATTAAGTGTGGGGCATCTATTTAAACTACTGTGCATTGATGTGTTATACAAGGTACATGTCTTTTAATACACTCCAGGGGTTAATGGATGGTGTGAGCAATGGACTATCAATAACAATATGTGACGTTGGTGAACATCTCCTGTGTTGGCAATTGAGAGCAGCCGCCTACTGCAGAGGTTGTTGCCAGCTCTCCTCTCTGTTGCACAGTGACCCGTACATGCCTATCCCTACCTTTACACCTACCTCAGCCCCTGCTGGGGTGGTCATGGACCCTCCCCTGGGGGTGGAGGCAAGTCTCTGGATGTAGGGGTGATATTTATCATGTCAACACTTGTGGAAGGGAACCCTAAGGTTTCTGTGAATTGTGTTGAACTTAGGGAAGGGAACCCTGAAACATTTTGTTACTGTATTGAACTTGGGGAAGTGAGCCTGAGACCTTTTGGAACTCTTTTTGACCTCTTTTTGAACTTGGGACAGGTACAGCTGAAAACAAGCCAGAGGTGGAAGAAGCTTGGAACCTTTACTTTGAACACGGTTTCTTTTATTGCTGACATTCCCACACACTATACGTTTAGTTGAGGGCAAGTATAGATTTTGGACACCGACAGACTTTCGAGTTGAACTTGATGACACAGTCTGGACTCAGTTTCTTTAGGTAGGGAAATCCCACCTTAGCCTAGGGTAAATTGGGCCTTAATACATCCTGACAAACAAAGATCAATGAAGTATTTTTATTAAGAAAAGTGAATCTGTTGTCTGTGTCTTGCTTTATGATGCCTTCACACGTCGCAAGTAAGCAAAGACCTCGCCTGTTTTGAGCAGGTTGTTTAGCCCACGCACATTCCATGTAACATCTCGCCCCAGCCATTCTGTTGAATGAGAAGCAACGTGTGTAGGGGGAAATCTCTCACTACACCAGCACGCTTGTTTAAATGACAGCATAAGTATAGACTCGGCCTGGGTATCCAGGTAGCTAATGATAGAGACCGTGAGCAAACAAAATAGATTGTGATGGCTCTTTTAATGTAACTGTAACACACAAAACAGAAAACGGACAAAAAGCTTCACTTGAGCCAATTTCTTTATTGCACCATCAATGGAGCCCTAACACTCTCCTTAAGTAGGACGCACTATCCTAGCCCTTCATGATGCTCCTCACCCTAGAAAGCGCTGTTGTACCGACTAAATGAGGGGGATACATGCGGGCAACGCTCACCCTGTTCCTACATACAATGAGATAATTTTCAGGCAAATTTATTCACAATGATTGCATTAAACCCAGTCTTAATTTTGGCACAAAACAGTTAAAATTTGCAGTTACGGGAAACCGTGCCTCCTAGCTGCACACTTTTGTCAAACAGTTCACGTGGGACTGGCTGTCAGGGTTCGGACAATTTATTTGCCTTTTAGTCGGTGCAACAGCGCTTTCTAGGGTGAGGAGCATCATGAAGGGCTAGGATAGTGCGTGCAATAAAGAAATTGGCTCAAGTGAAGCTTTTTGTCCGTTTTCTGTTTTGTGTGTTAGTTATATTAGATAACAGAAAGGACACAACACCCATTTTTGGAGGTAATGTGTATCAAAGAAATTCCCTGTGTGCTTTATGATCTTTTAATGTAACCCCATCCCCGCACTTGCCACCTCCCTCGCCAGTGACCCCAACTTTCCAGCGGAATCCCCATAGAATTTAAATAATCACAAGATTATTACCAACATTGTATTGCCACCAGGCTTTTGGGGGTGTGGGCTGGGGGGGTGGGGGTAGGTAGCGTGAGAGCTAACATAGCTCACCGACTGCATAAACAGTTTAGCGGTTTTATAGGAACCAGAGGGCTAAGTCCAAATCCGATACACCATACCTCAGAGCGTCCAGTCAACGATGGGGATGTTGCATGTTCATGTAGGTCATGCAGAAATCCATTGCATCAGACGGGGATGTGAAGAAGTGAGGCTTCTTTAAATAATTTTGAGCTTGCCTGGGAACAGCATTGTGTATTGCACCTGCTTGCAGAGACTTGCGGACCTCATTGAAGGTTTTCCTGGTCGCCTGTACCGTCGAGCTATAGTCGGGAAAGATTTGGATATCTGGCGATTGCAACTGTAGTTTGCCTTTTTCTCTGGCGGCTTTCAGGATCAGGTCTCTGTCTCAGAAGTTAAAGATTTTGGCAATGATGGGTCACGGCAGGAGCCACGGCACAGGGCGCGGATCAAGATTCATGTGGGCCTGCTCAACTTGAAAGTGCGAGGAGAAGACTGGGTTTCCCAGTATCGTTGGTAGGTGTTTTTCCAGGATCAGGTCCAAGGGGCCTGTCAGTGTCGACTCAGGAAGACCCAGTATACACACGTTCTTGCTTCTAGAGTGATTTTTTTTCAACTTTGTCATTTGTGGCACACACTGATTTCAGCTCAGCTTGTAGGGATACTACTGCACTTTCCATTTTGTGCACTGCATCCTCTGTGCTCTGCCTCTGAAACTCTAACCATGAGTTTTTCAATCTTTGCAATTGAGGAGTGCACATTAGCAGCCAGGAAGTCAATCTTATTACCAATCGTGGCTATGCTCTCTTTGAGGCCACGTAGCGCTGCTGTGAAAGGATCCGTTGGGATTTATTTTTTATTTATTTATTTGCATATTTATAATGCGCCGAAGCTCGCAAGCATCAGGGCGCGGCAAGTACATGAAGACATAAAGGCACAGGACTAGAACAAAAAGAAGGAAGGATTCAATAGAGTTTTGAACAGTATAGTGGCTGTTTACCTGAAAAGGATGGTTTCAGCTGTTTAAAAAAGAGTGGAGATTGCTTTCTAGCCGGATGTTGCAGGGTAGCTTGTGCCAAAGGGAGATGGCTTTGGTGGGAAAAGCCCTACCCAGGCCTGTGTCTTTTGTTCTAACGTGGATGGGTTCAAGGAGACCTTGTTTAGCCGATCCTAAGCTGCGGCTTGGTTTGTACCATTTGAATTCCTTTTTAAGGTATGCTGGGGCCGTGCCATATAAGCACCGGTGGACCATTGTCAGGGATTTGAAACTAACCCGCTCCTTTAAGGCGAGCCAGTGAAGGTCGGTTCTGTCTTTTATTATGTGTTCTCGTTTGGATTTCCCTGTGATGGATCGGACTGTGTTATTTTGGATGATTTGGCATTGCTTGAAGCAGCCGTTGCTAGATCCTAATAACAGAGCGTTACCATAATCCAACCGTGAGAGGATGGTGGCTCTAGCAATGGTGGCACTGTTTTTGGTGTTCAAGAATGGCCTAATGCGGCCTAGCAGCCTCTGGTAGTACTGGCAGTTTTTTTTCAGGTACGCGACCTGTGCCTCTGAACCTAGTGAGGATTGCAGATATATGCCGAGTGTTTTAACCTTATTAGTGACAACAATGTTGGAGTCTTTTATATTGAAAGAGGAATAGGCTGGGACTAGGTTAAATAAAGCTTTCTTTGTTCCGAAGGTCATGAGTTCTGTTTTTGAGCCATTTAAGCACATCCAGTGGGCTTTCATCCAATTCTCGATGGTATTGTAGATGGCTGATAATCTGTTGTTATCTGATTTATGGTCTCTGCATAGTTCCAAAATCAGTTGCGTGTCATCTGCAAAGTTGGTGAAGTAGATTCCTAACTGTGAAAAAAGGGTGCAGAGACAGCGGATATATAGATTGAAGAGTAAGGGGGAGAAGCTAGCACCCTGGGGGACGCCGCAGTTTACAGGATGAGCGCTGGTGGAGTGTCCACCCCAGGACATTTTGGAGTTTCTGTCCTCTAGGAATGAGGATACCCATTCTATGGCTTCCTCTGTGCAGTTTCCCGCTGTATCGAGGGCCACTCGGAGCTTCCTGTGGTCTAATAAATCGAAAGCTGCCGAGAGGTCCAAAAGAATCAGCAGTCCTGCTTTTCCCTTGTCCAGAATACCCAGCATTTTGGTCTGGAGATAAAGTAGTGCAGATTCTGTGCTATGAGCGCTTCTAAATCCTGACTGTTGGGGATGTAATAGGTCATGCTTGTCTACGTATTCCTGCAGTTGGTGTGTAGCTATCTTGTCAAGAATTTTCAGTAAAAAGTTGCAGTTAGTAAAAGGTCTAAGATTGGTCTGGTTTTGCTGATCTAGATCAGGCTTTTTCACCAATGGTGTGACTGTAACAGTTTTTATGTCCCTCTCCCAAGGCCTCCTACCTAGCTTCCAAGTGTACAGCGCTGTAAGGGTGTAGAAGTAGGAGACTGACACACAGGTGGCATTTTGGCTATAGACTTTTATTATATAAAATAAAAAAGAAAACCCTAACTAACCCTACTATTAAGGGGGGTTTCCCTGCCTCAACCAAATACTAAGGATACCATCAGGATGTCAGTCCAAAACAAGTAGTCCACAGTTGTTTGTCAAAACCTATTTCCTTCCCTTCCCTTATACTCTAAATCAAACTAAGTAAAGTGGTGATCTTCTTGATCAAGAAGATTGGCTCCCTTCCTCTGGGTGATTGACCAAAGTTCACTTCGGGTGATGGTGAAAAAAAGGAAACGTTCTTCAAAAAGCTCAAAACCAAAAGTCTCAAAAGCTTTCTTGGCATTCTGCCAACCCTCATGGAAAAAGAAAGTCTTGTATCTTTACGGGTTTGGGGTGATTTGCCGTCCCCTTAATACCTTTCACTGTGCCAGGATGAATGTCTACCTTCTCCTGGCCTCTACCGTGCAGTTTAAAATGCCAGGGGGAATTACGCCCTTCCCCATGTCTTTCTTGGGCTTCTCAAAATGCCAAGGGAGTGGCTCCCTTCCCATGGCTTCTCACACAATGATCCTAATCACCAGGTTGGGGCGATTCCCTTCCCCTGGCCTTTTTCCAAATCCCCACAATGCCAAGAGAATGCCTCCCTTCACTTGGCTTCTGGGAAGTGTGGTAGACTAGTGGAATGAGGATGAGGGAGTTTGGGACGCATTGTGAATATGCCACGTTCTAACCGAAGAGTCATCCTTAGTCCCACAGAAACACTGAGTACCACCCCCAGGGGGACTATCGGGGAATCGGCCTCACCTCTCTGGCCTCATGGAAAGGGGCTCCCCATCGGGGAGAAGGGATGACATCTGAGAATTTCGACACAGCGCCCAACACTGCTTTTTTAGCAAAGCCAACCAACTTGGATTGTTTTTAAGAGGCTTCTCCGCCATGATGGATTTGTGTGCAGGGGACACTATTGTGAGAGTAGTGGTGCCCCCGCAGCCTGCCTTCTAGCAGACAGTCAGATGTGATAGTGGGACTTGTGTTTCTCCCTTATGAGGCCACCACCTACCTCAGTGCCCCCTGTCTGTCGGGACCAGCCACCCAACTGTTAGCCCCGCTCTAGCTTACGTGGCACTAGTGGGCAGGTGGCCTTCCCTCACATGACCAGTACCTCTGCTCTTCTCTGCTCATCTACCAGGCTTGCCTGTCACACCAGGCAGCCTTCGTAGCGGGTGTCGTCCACGGCCGCCGTTTCTCTGGAGCCAGCCACAGTGCTGCTCACTGCACACTGCAGGAATTCCACACCCGGAGGGACGCTCACAGCCAGTGACTTCCAGCTCGGGGGCAGGTCGCTCTTACTCCCCTCCTCTTAGGTGTACCATGAGCCCATGGTCTTCGATCGCCTCATCCGAGCGCTCACCACAAGACGGTAGTGCTGGCTCCGCACTGCCTCGCCTGAACCCATATTCGCCCGCTCTCCAAAAGAAAGCCAAAACTGCCCCAGGATGTTCAGACCGGGAATTTACAGAATAATGCCGGTGAGTTGCAGAGCTCTATTCAGAGGCAGCCATCATCTTTGCTGCACAACAGCGCCCTCCAGTAGAGAAAACATGACTTGTATTATGTGTCTGGACGTTTGAAAGCATACCTTGCTTTTGTATCTTTTGTGAAAATCCTCATTACCGGAGCTACTACTATTTTATAGTTTGTTCTTATATGGGAGTGCAGAGATGTAAATGCTAAAATCTACATTATAAAATCTTGTGGTACAATATTGTCTGGACTGAGACCATTCTTCCTGGTCGGTGATATGATCACTGATTTGGTTCTTCGTTGTAAGAATCCTTAATGAAGTGCTACTGTGACAATCCTTCAGATGGCGCCACTTCTCCCTCTTCCGGAGGATAGGCCGCTAACCAATAGAACCCCTAAGGGTGGTAAAATGCAGGAGGATCTCATGGAGAGAGGCTCCTCTTCTGGGGATCGGGACGCGATTGGGAGGCACATCCCCTTTAAACCCCAACCCGGTATGCTGGCGATGTGACCTAAACCTTATGGGTCTAAGCTCATGGCTAAAACCATGTTTTACTGTGACCATTAAACCACCCTGATGGTTTAAGTACTGAGAAGAAGAAGCCCTTGAGAATGCTACAAGCGACCGGGAAAAATACCAGCTCAGCTGTAGTCCATGAAATGGGCGTTACATTAGGGCAAGCGATACTATATCAGGGCACCAGAAACAAATCAGGGCGGAAGTGTATCGGGAAGAGTACCAGGAAGGGTATTGTAAGGAAGGCATGGTATCAAACAGTGAAGACAGACGGAAGTGATCACAGTTCAAGGGTGTTTATTGAACTTCAATCGGTTAGTAGAACATCTATCTAAACCTAAATCTAAAGATGGGAGCAAGCTACGACCATCAAATAATAATAACGCAGTCCTAAACCCTAAAAAGTTCAAAACCCTCGGCATTGTACACAAGGCCTTCTGGGGTCTGGGGCCGCAATACCTTCAACTCTCTCTTCCTAAATATCTTCCTTCTCAAACTCTTCACTCATCTGCCTCCAACTCCCTCAGGGTCAGTCGCTTCTCCAAGCAATGCGTTGGTGGCAGATCACTCTCTTCGGCAGGGGCCTCCCTCTGGAACAGCCTTTCTGCTTCCCTCAAACTCGAGAACCATCTCCAGTTCCAGAAACACCTCAAAACCTTCCTCTTTGCTTCTGCTTTCTCTCCTCCCCTCCCCTGCTGAATTCCTGACTGAAATTGCGCTGGTTACCTGGCCACCCTTTCCGATCTCTAGCCCCGGCCCCGTCAATTGCCCACCTGCACTGCCTCCCTGGCAACCCCTGCACTTGGGGACCGTTTTTCTGTATCCCTTCAGTCCCCCTACAAGCACTTATGTCTGCACTTCCTTGCACTTGCCACTAGCTGGCTGTTTTATTTGTCTTATTTATCTTATTTATTCCACTTTCCCATGTACTGCAATTTCCCCTCTCCCTTCCCCCGCGCACTTTTCCTTTCCCCCCCTTCCCATGCACTTGTGCGATCTGAATGACACCTGGCCTAGTAGGATCGCTGTCTGTCCTCCCTTTGTCCCCCCCCCTTGCCTCGTCGCACCTTGAAACACTTGTGTATAGACGCGTTATAAATGCCATATCATATCCTAGTGGAGTCTGTCAAAATAAAAGGGCCTATACTCATAAACCTATTGCCAATCCTTACTTCTAAATACAAAATAGTGTGGGATAACAATGTATGTAAAAGAAAAGTGTTCAAGAAATTATATGTCGGGATAGTTGAGCAGTTGGCTTCCCTTCCCCACGTTTTTAGCACGGGGCAAGGCGGCACGTGCGGGCTTCGCACACTCTCTAGCTTCTTGGTCATGAGGAAACCTTTCAACACATAGGCATCAGGCCCTTCTGCCAAAGTCTCTCACCTAATGATAGTCTCTTATTGCAGAGGGCCTGATGTAACAAACAAAACACAAATGTTCTTTGCTTTGTCAGGGCTTTCACTTTCACAAGTTCAAGACTGGTCTCCCTCCTTCGGGCTCGGACCACGGGTCCCCCTCGTCTTGGCTCAGTCCCCTTTTCTACAATGTTCGCAACTTGGTCTCCCTTGTTCGGGCTGGGACCTTGGATCACCCTATTCCGGGCTCGGATCTCTTTTGATACCATAATCAAAGCCTTTCGATTGTGCAATGGGTTTTGCTTAAACCATCGCAGGACCACTTCGATTCACTTCACACAATTTACACTTCACATCCATCTTTTTTCCTTTCTCTTGTCAGGATACCATACAAAGACATTCGACTGAGCACATTCACAGTGCTGGACCACTTTCAACGGTATTGTATCTTTTCTTTTTAATGTTCAAATATTCACCAGCAATTTAGCTTCACTCACGTCTTTCATCACACGCATTTAACAATGTTCGTTCTAGTGCTCTTTTTACAATGTTGCCGCTTCCAACCTTGACTTCAACACAGACCGGTCTGGCATTGGTCTCCCCAACTCACTGGCCATGTTGTTCTCTGTCGTTTCTTTGTTTTTGGCACCAAGGACGATACCACAGCGTCTGCTGCTCATCCCCGCCTTGGTCAGTAACGCGGGAGGACCCTCGGTATCTCTGACACACAATGCAGGATTCTACAGGCTGGTTTCCTGCTCTTATGCTTTCTGCCTTGAAGGTTTCTTTAAAGTAACAGCTTCCTGCCAACAAGGTCATGGGTGTTTCCCCTCTCACGAACCTCTCGGGCATCGCCATCTTTCTCCCCTCGTTTAGCTGCCAACTCGAAAATGCTGTACCTTTGTGTGTTTTGCCTCGCTCAGAGTGTGCTCTTGTGCTCCGCCTTTTATCCGTGTGGGGAAGTGTAATGAAGTCAGGTGTGAGTGATTGTCGATAATTGCCTGACCTCGCCTGATCATAGTATTGGGACAAGTCAGGTTCACGGCTCGGCTGTGAGTCTGTTTTCTCCCAGAGTGGCCTGTCTATGTAAAAGTGTTTGTGCAGGAAAAGGGGGAGGATGGGTAGGGGCTGAGTTTAGGATGGGATAAAGGTGTTACAGGGAAGAGAGGGATACTGCGTCTCACCATCCGGTGTCCCACTCCCCTAGGACCCCTCACCCAGGTGATCCTCCCACACTGGTCCACCCCCAGGGTCTAGATCCAAAGGCGATGGCCGTGCTCTGGGGGGAGGGAGGGAGGGAGATATATATATATATATATATATATATATATATCGATCCATCCGCGGGGACTAGTGGGTGAGGCACATTCTGGTTTTTCACAGTATCCAGGAGAGAAAACGAGACCGGGATAAAGAAATTGAGAACCAGAGAAAGACTGCAGCCGAGAGAACACACAAAGGCAGGCCCGAGAAGCTCGAGCAAAAGACGTGAAGGGTGTGGTTCAAGGGAATGCACAAGGACGTCTCGAAGGCCGATGGGCTGTTGGCCGTGCAGAATGTCGAAATGAAGAAGGGAATAGGCATCCTGCATGGAGGCAGAAAGCCAAATGCTATACAACGGAAAGCTGGTGCCCAGTGGGTGAAAGGCAAGCCGAACAAGAAAAGCAGTGGCAGAACAGCCCCGATTATTCAGAAACACATTGTGGGAAGCAGGGAAAGTGTCATAGCAGTCGGCCAAGAGGCCGCTCTACAGAAGGACAGGGATTGGGTTGTGGTGGTGTGACCTGTAATGGGTGGACCGGGCAGTCCAACAACTGCGTTGAAACTGCTAACCCTACTGTTTCGCACAGCTACGTAGACGGACCTGAACAGTTTACAGAGAGGTGGTGACTTGACGTTTAGTACAGGGAATGAAGGTTTAATTCGTGGTTCGCTTCTCTGGCATTCGCCCCGTGCGGCAGGGTCCCAGGTCAGGGATAAAAATGGGAAGAAGAGCGTCTTCTCGGGAAGCAGAGATTCACCTACGGGGATTGCTAGATGAGAACAGATCAGCTGGACGGTCTGGACCAAAAGGGAGTACTCAACTGAGGAGGAAAGCTGGCAGCTGAGGGCATGCTCTCTAGTGTTGAGTATGCCTGGGAGGTGGGCTGCTTGTACGAGAATAAGTTTGTCTCTGCCCAGTTCATTGTCCGTGAAGCAACATCCTGTAGGGGAAGGGGACATGTCCTGTTGATGTAGGTCATTGCAACCTGTGGTGCTGACCTCAACCCAAACTGGAGAATGAGCTGTAAACCCTTTCCAGCAAATTGAATGACCTCTGGTGCCCTGGATGGATGGGCACATGAAAGTTAGTGTCCTGCAGGTCTACTGAAGTCAGGAAGTCTACTCGGGCCACTAGGAGAATAATCGCCTGAAATGTTTCTATTCGGAATAGAATATTGCTGCCCTGCTATCAGGGGTGAACATGAGTGGTAACTGCCCAGCAGCCTGAGTTTAGCGAAGGCAGGGGGCCCATTACTGGCATGTCCGCACCCACAGCGGCTGGCGGTGTGCACATGTTTTTTTTTCTTTTTCTCCTCGGGAGATTGGCTGTGCAAGTGATGCCAAAGGGAAAAAAAATAGATGCCGGCCGCCATAGAGAAAAGGGAGTTTGTCCCTTTTCCATTTGTATGGCAGTGGCAGGGATCTGGAGGTGTGCCAGGACCGGAGCACAAAGCACTGGTCCAGCAGGTAAGTGGGGAGGTGGTGAAGGCATATGGTTTGTTTTTTATTGGCGTCGGGGAGAGGCTCCCTGTTGCCTCCTCCATAAAAACAAAAGATGGTGCCAGCCGGGAAGGGCGTCAGGTGGCTGGAAAGAGCAGGCGCAGAGAATGTGTCTTCTCGCCCGCAGTTTCAGTCACCTGATTGACTGAGAGCCCTTCCCCACGTGCAAATGTTCTTGATGAAGCCATTTGCTCTGTTGAGGTCTATTATCGGTCACCAAGACCTCAATGGTTTCTGCACATGGAACAGTATGTGAAAAGAAAACTGCATTCTCCTCTACGTCTGGGACTGGAACTACTGCCCCATTGTTGAGTAGGTCTCGGTTACCCTCCTACATGGCCTACTTCTTCAGTGTTCCTGGGCCAAGCAGTGACCACCAAAACTCAGTGTGGTGCCGGTTGGGAGAAAGGAACTCTATGCAGACAAAGGGATCGGACACCTCCTTTTCCCAACTGGGGTACAAATCTTGTATGTGACCCCCTGGGCCAAGCAATGTGAGAGGATAGATACCCGAGGCCTTGCTGCAGTCTGGATAGCATAGGGGCATTGGCCGTTTTCGCTCTGGCTAAGATGCACTTAAAAGTACTCCTGCCATGAAAGTCATATCTCTGAGGACTTCCATCCAAATGTGAGTCAAGGAGAAGTTGTCCAGGAAAAGTCAGGCGAAGCAGAATGGCTCTTTGCGAGGCCTCCCCCTTCCATATGTGGAGACAAAACTGTCTCCTAGCTGTAACTTTGGACGTGCTCTGGAGGTTGATGGCTCTGAAGAGGTCATGGAAATGTCCAAACAGAACATACTTTCCTTCTCCAGGATCTCCAGCATTTCGGCTCACTTGATCCCTTTCTATAAGAGGGAAACCAGAAGGTGAAAGTCCTTCAGCAAGGGCTGGGTGGTGTAGCACAGGTATGTGTTTGCTCTGAAGGAAAAATTAGAGGCCTCATAAGCTCTCTTCAAGGCACTCTCAAACTTGCATCTATGGGGCAGCAGCAGCTGTGTCCTGTGTGCCAACTGCCTTGTGTTCTGCAAAACAAGGAAGTAGAAAGTCAATCTTGAGCGGATCAGGCAATTCTGTACCAAACCCCTATAGGATAAAGTCTAGACCACTTCCTGGGTATAGCTGCCTTTTCCATCACCCTCCGTTCACTGAAGATAATGTTACACATGCTATGGAGAAATAGCAGCCCCACTGGAGGGTATGTAAAGTGAAGAGGAAGTGCTAGGTATCATCCGCACCCCAGCCACCCCCTTTGAAGTGCCAGGAACGTTCACGCCAAAATATGTGATGTATGGAGAACAGATAAACCAGCAGAGAGCCGCAGTTGGGCTCTGCACAGTGCCTATCAGAGTAACAGCACCTATTGAAGTACCGACACCTAAGCAAACCTGGACAGTAAAGTACCGACTGAGAAGACCATATCTACAGACAAGACAAAAGGACGTTTGTCAGAATTAAATACCCGAAGAAGCCAAGAGGATACTAAAAGAAGACGAATGGTGACGGACGTCATGAGAAAATCGGACTGACGCACATATAGCATATATAATGACCTAAGAATACTGACAAAGGGACGAAATACCATGGATAAGTGACATCTTTAGCCTAAGTTGAAACAGTTCATTTCAAGATGAAGAAACTTATGCCATATGCACAATGACGATATTAAGTTAGTTACAACATGTACAGATGCAAGAAACCACAAGAAGCAAAGAAACCGTGAAGCTTGCTTATGCTTAGTAGAAAAATAGATTGCGGCAAGCTCCAACTATACATATATCTACCTCAAAGCACTTTATAGATGAGTGAAAATCCCCTACGCACACGAGCAGAATTGAACAGAGGTTACTAAAGGTCTCAAGAGGAGAGTGCCGTGGCAAACAAATCAAGAATTAAGATGGAGAAAAACCCAGCAGAAGGTAACCATGCAAAGAAGCCAAGGTCGTACCGGGTTTGAATAGGCCAGCAATGGATACAATTAAAGAGAAAAAGAACAGAGTACCCTGTTCAGCAAGGTCGAGATAAGCCACCGATGCTAGAAGACTGACAGAATTAAATCAAATACACGAAAATGCATGAAGAAGAGGCCTGCCTGAATCACGTGACAAGACAGGCAGGAAGGTATGACACTTCAACACTTAAGCATGGAGCCCTGCATTGGTTTACAGTGATGGCATCGAATGCAAAAGTATTGAAAAAATGCATTTTTTTTTCATTTTTTTTTTAAATGGGGGGGGGGGGGTTTCCCCCAACCCCCGTTTATTTTACCCCTTAAAACCCATTATAATAAAAATAAAACCTTTACCTTTCAAAAAAAGCATTCTTTCGATGCTTTTACATTCAAGGCTTTGTATTCGACGGAATCACGGGATACCCCCTTCCGTACCCATACTCCGAAACTTTCTCAAGACCACGAGGCAGATTCAAGGCCAAACTACAAGGCAGTAATTGACACACGACCACTGAGGTGATGAATGGTTGTAAAATAATTGGAGGGAAGCTGGGGTGCAGACTTACTCCCTGCACCTGGCTAATTATTCTGCATGCTGCTAAGCGCAAGTGGTAAAGTATGAGTGGGATTGATGCCAACCCAATCATAGTGTACCGTGTAATCTAGGGTCCTACAGAGAGTAGAGCCAATGGGACATCGTACGTTTAGTGACGTTTACAGTGGCCAGTTTTAAGGAAGGGCTTAGTTGCCCCACCTGACATTGATTATCCAATTCCCCTCTCCCCGTTACCATATACAGATATTGTACCTATGCTAAAGTTACCTTCCCATAACCAATCAAGTTGCATGTTAGGTTTTTAGGATTACACGTCAATGATGATGAGTTTGGTATAAAGATTGCGTTTTTTCTGAAATTAAGTGGAGTTTAAGCGAGAAGGAATATCGAGCGGTTGCTGATGTTCATTGAACTGCCTATTTTCTGTACTTGAAACACTTGTGTATAGGCGCGTTACAAATGACATATCATATATCATATCATTAAACAGACTCCCTTTGCCAAACTATTGAAGTGTCATTATTATTTGGTGCAAGAGTACGAATCTGCATCACCATCTATCTCAAGGGTGCTGCTACTCATCATAAAGGGCTGTTTGGAGACCCCCAGTCTTATGGGCCGGCTGGGGTCCATCCAGTTCAAAAGTAACAGCTGTAAATGTCCTGTCTTGCCCCCCTACCTGGGGAGCCTTCGTATATCTGAGATCCAGGTTCAGCAAAAGATAATGGGTGACCTCCTCCACCATCGCTTTTCTCAGAAACGTCAAAGTCGTGCCCCATGCAGGTTTAATACTCTGAGCCATTGTGAAGAATTCTGCAGATCCCTCACTGAAACCCTGCCTAAAGTCTCCTCCCAGGTGGCCTGGGGAAGGCAGACGCTTCCTGATCCCAACCCTGGGGGTGCTGTGCTGCGTTAGGATCACATGCGAGGAGACTGTGCCTAGGATGGTGAGGAAATTTCGTGGGGTGAGAGACAGTATTTTTCCTCTGGAAGGAAACACCTTCCCGAGGTACCAAACGAGGTAATGGCTTATTGTAATTTTAATGTTCTTGACCCTCATATTAAAACTAATGGTATGGTCACAAGTATTGTAAAATCTGAACAAAGGATAGACCATTTTGGGCATTATGAGAAATCAAAGGCTGTCTCACCCGCTAGTCCTCAGGGACTTGTCATCCAGGTGCCCAGGGCACTGCCATCGTTTTCGGATCCAGTTCCTGGGGGTGGACCAGTGCGGGAGGATCACCTGGGTGAGGGGTCTTCAGGGAGTGGGGGTGAGGCAGCTGATGCTTTGACGCGGTATTCCCCCCTTCCTATTTTGCAGGATTTTCTGAAGTCTCAACTCCAAGTACACAAACACTGGGCTTAGGAAGAAGGTGACTGAGAGTAACCAGTCTAGCTCTCTGACGGTACTCAACATGTCCCTTTAATCAGGTCAGGCAAAGTCTGGCACTTTACACTAAGTGCATACACCTGATACCAGTTAATTCTCCTCATACGAATTAAAGGCCACACCACACCCTGAGCAAGGCGGAACACGAGTACGAACAGAACATCTGGGATGAAGGCACACCTACTGGAGCAGAGCAACGGACCAAGGGACGAGAACAGCAGATGGAAAACCCCAAGGGTTCTCTACTGGAGATAGTTGCCTCTGACCGACCGCGAAAGACATGTGGAGAAGGCCAGATCCCACAAGAGAAGATTGCATTGTGTTTCAAAGACACCAGCGACCCTCCTCTGTGAAAGGCAGAACTGGGGAGCCGAGGCCAAGCCTGTGGTACTAACTTTGACTGAATTGGAAATAGCAACACAAGAACGAAGCGCACAGAGTCGGTGAGTTGGCCAGCGGCCTGAGAGGGACCAGTGAGTTGGCCAGCGACCTGAGAGACCGGTGTGTGTTAAAGCGAATGAAGTAGCAACATTATATCACAAGTGAAGGCTGCACGCATATGGATGACACGCCAAGAAACGCAGACCTGTGAATGAACTTTGAAGTAAGACAGCTGTGAGATCAGCAATACTATGTAACGGATTGGGCTGGTGAAAGAAAGTAGCCCATTCAAAAGTCTCCATGAAAGGTATATTTTTTGAAGCTATAAAGCGAACAAACAGCCAAAGTGAATTAAGCAAGAGTAAATGTGAACTTTGAGTCAAAGTGGTCTTGCGGTGGTCTGTTAAGAGAGCCACACACATTCGAAAGTCTTCTACATCCAAAAGGAATGAGTCCGATTGAGGGAGACCTGAAGTACAATAAGCTTGTGGAAGGGAGCCCCCTTGCAAGTTTGTGTTGAACTGTGACGTGAGAGGTCTGAGCCCGACAGAGGGGGGCCTACATGAACTGTGTGCTGTAAGGTCTAAGCCCGGCAGAGGTGAACATTGCAATTCTATTTTGAAAGTCAAGAAGAAGACTGTAACATGGAAGGCCAGGCGGGCATCAATCCACGGTTTGGAATTGCTTAAAGTGTTAGTAACCGAGCCAGAGTGTGTCATCTTGCCTACAAGGACAGCCTTACTCCACTTCACGTGAGGAGGAGAGCTGTTGCAACTACCTTTTTATTCTTTTGAACACTGATTTTTCCTTTGCATACATTTCTCAATTTTACACTTTTTGTACAAGAGATAGGACAGGCATTAGGTTTTTGTTAGCATAGACCATTTGGATTTGAAAGACTCCACTAGCACTGTTTTGTTTATCGTTTGATGGTCGAGAGTACTCCCATCTTAGTTATAGGGCAAAGTAGGAGTTTCTCCAGCCCCAACATTTTCAATAAAAGTTTTACGAATTGTATCCATTGGGTCATTGTCATAATTGTGATACCATGCCTTCCCTACAGTAGCCTAAACTAAACACCTTCCTCACTCCCAAGGGTATAATGTGAAGGAATGTGGAAATGCTGTCTTCAATAAATGAACGTCCTCTGTAACAGCTCATTCTTATAGTCCATCTCTTAATGAGTTTAGGGAAAATAAAACTACCCTTAAAAATAGCTGAATTGTCACAAGAAACACCTTTACAGAAAGGGACTACATGTCTAGAATCCTAGAAGCACTGAGACGAGGAAGAGGGCTGGAGAGGCATGCAGTTGTAACAGTCAGGCAATTAAGCCTAACCGTGATTGCAGTAGTCGGGTAATTGAGACTAACAGCCCATAACTGAAGGAACCTGGAAGGCATAAAAGAATCCCTCAGGTGGAGGCAATTAGAAGGTGTGGAAGGAGCTGGAACTGTGAGTGGAGTGCGAGCCACAGCAGTAGTAACAGAAAGAAGAAGGCACAAGGATGGCAAACCAAGCAGAAGTGGGATAAAAAGAGAGGGGCCGGAACGAGTTAACAGCAGATTTCCCCTGCATGTTCTGAGAGAGTCATGTTCCCCCAAACTCTGAAGTGCAGAAGCTGCACAGTGGAAGAAGTGCAGGAGAGCTGGTTTTCCACATGTGAGACTGATTGTTGTGGTTGCTGTGCAGAGACTGTGCGGGAGACTGAGGTGAGGAGCAGTTTTCAAGCCTTTAGTATTAGGAGCGTGAGGGGCGCCAAAGACGTGTGGCCGAACAGATGACACATTCACAGAGGAAGGGTGAGGGTCTCAACAAAGCCAGATGCCGCAGAAGTAGTAGCATAAGTCGGAAAAGCAATGCGACCCACAGAGCAAGTGTCGGAGAAGCCGGTGAGTGAAGTACAGCTTTTTAAATCCTTGCGCAAGCATTACCAGCAACAGTATCCAGCTCAGTGATAACTTGCGTAAGAATTAAAGCAAGTCAAACCTGTTAATTGAATCTCAAATTTTCAACACAATGGAAATTCAGCACTTGCGTGTAATCTGGAAGCTCCTTTTACTCGCGTAGAAAGCTAACATTACTTAATTCCATTGCTCAATTATTAAAGAGACTGTCTATACCTAAACGAGTGGTTGCGTTTCTCCAATTAAGGGAGTGAACGCTGCGGAGACCATTACCAAATACTTAACTCTAACAATACAATTGTGGAAACATTTAACCTATGAAAAGTTCATCGAAGGGTGGTTGCGTGTGCCTAATTTCCTAAAGAAAGGTTGAACTCATCTTCCACTTTTCGTACAGGAACACAATTGTGTACCAATCTTTAAACCTTGAAAACCATATCAAGAAGAGGTTGTGTGTGCGTAATTGTGTTTCCTACAGAAAGACTGAATTCTATACTATACTTGAATGTAACATACCTTTCAATTATAAGCTGAAGTGTATAAACTATTGAAGAAAAGAACAGCATTGCCCATGCCAAGTGGTGCCCCATACTAACAGTGAAACCAACCTTTCTTAAAGTTAAAGAGCAATCCAGCTGTACTGTGAAGTTACTAACAGTTAATTGACCTAAAACACCACTATACAAGCATTACCTGAAGCTAAGAGAGTGGCACCAAGGTTGTCTGGGTAATTGAATCGACTGGTAGCTGACAGAAAGGTGCAGATTTGGGGAGGGGATCTGGCTGCTTATAAATACTATTTCGAAGGAAACTCGACCTCCAGTGCCCAAGAATGAACACCACAGAGGAGTGTGTCTTGAACGCAAACCCAGGTTGAAATTGTGGCAGAGACAAGAGAGGCAAAGAGGTGCCCCTTTGAAGAAAGTTATTCAAATTGTGGAGATTATGTTGTTCCCATAATGCTCTTTGCTTTTATGCAAATCGCCAGGATTTGGTTCTATTTAGAGATACTGTGTTGTGCAACCTGGCCGGGCGACACACCCTTGCCCGTCCTAAGAAGTGACGGTTCTCACAATACATGTTTTCCATTTCCAGCACTGGGCAGCACCAATGCAAAGCAAGTTTCCCTCAAACACTGACCAGGTTACCATGGGCCACCCTAATACATACTACGCTCGCACTAAACAGTTACAGCGTGGGTCTCAGCAGTCAAGGCTCACCTTACATACAACAAACACAACATGGGCCTTGTGTCAGGTTTCCCCATACTTTTTTGGCTAAGAACAGAACTAAGATGCTAAAGGCTGGTGGGAGGCGAAAGAGATGTGTGGTCTTATGAGTCTGTTGTTTGTGTTGTTGGAGAATTGAGCTCCTCTGTAAGCAATTTTCCTTAACATTCCTATTAGGATACAGGGTTCCCAGTGCAAGATGGAAAGGGAGACACTCGGCGCTGATTGGTTGGACGTTCTCTGTGAGGTAGTTTGGAATTTTGTTTAGAATTCCAAACTGCCTTTCGTTCAACTAGTGTCTAGAGCATGTCACAGCAATTTGAGCTCCTGAAGAAAATCAAGAAATGTAACCCAAAAAGACTAAGTTCAGAGACAACAGAAAACCAAGAACATCCATAGAAAAGCTCAGATAAGTGTGGAAACTATTCTTTTCAAATACTGAAAAGTAGAAACCTAATTCTAGTCTATGAGCAGCTGTAAATCTAGTTGTCACTTAATTATTATTTTGCAAGTTTGTTATAATTGTTTTAGTTCTTGTAGCTGAAGAAACAAAAGATGAAAAAGGACAGCTGAGGTATTTAAAAGTTATTATAGAGCCTTTCAGTGTGCGTAAGGCTAGTATTTACTAACAGATTCCGTGCACCTGTCTAATTCAGCTTGGTTGGCGAGGCCCTTAGAAGAAAGGGCCTAGTAGTGCGATCTACGGCATGCGTCAATCCAGGAAGTCGGGTCCTGTGAGAAGGCATCGGTGTTTGCATAGCCTATTTTTGTTGTAGCAGTGCAGCGTAAGTTTTCGGTCGTCGGAGCTGCAGCGTGAGTTGGTCCAGCTTTCCAAGGCAGTGTGTCCTTTTCGCCGGTCGCATTTGTTTTCTTCTGAATAGATACGAACTTTGAGACAATTCTTTTTTAGTTACTATGGAATACAAAAAGACAAGACTTTACTAGTGAGTTTTGTGAAAAAAAAGAAGCATTTTTAAGGAACTGTGAATTGAAACGAAATTTATCCCTCAGCAATTGAAGTAAAACGTTATGTATCCCTCAGCTATATATTTCTCGAGAAGTCTTTCAGCTACATACCTCTCAATCATTTCTGTTACAAAGGCGGGTGAAATCACCCTATTTTGTTTTTGGCGGGTGAGACGCCCATTGGAATTAATGGGAGTGCAGGAGGCTTGGCGGGTGAGTCAGCCCTTTACAGGGCGGGTGACACCCGCCAAAAGCGTGTGAGTTGAGAGCTATGCTTTCAGCTATCGGGCAAAAGCCAACCAGTACTGGGAATAAAGGGTGGATTTGATATCAGAAAAGGTGTTTAGGGTTGGAGAGGAAAATCATTAATGATACCTTGTTCTGACTTGTAGGTCAGATGATCCATAGCTCTTCAGAAAGAAATCGGAAGCAGACCAGAGCAATTGAGAGAGACCTGAGTTTGTTATTTAATCCACTTCTCCTTTCCCCTTGGGCTTGCCTACACAGCAGTTGTTAAATTAACTGTTTGCTGAGCGAGTCTAGGGGGTCTGGTGGCCTAGCATCTGTTGGGGGCGGGTCGGAGCCCCCACGCGATCCCGCAAGCCCCTCAACATAAAGGACTCACACGGGCACCAGTCCTTCGTGTTCGGGCTTCCTGGTCGCTCTCCCGTGGCCGGGTACGCCCCCTTTATTTATACACACTGCGGCGGCGTGACACGTCACGCCGCCGCGTAAGCCCGTCATCGGGCAGCGCCACACTCCTCCTTTTCCGGGAGGAACAACAAAACAGATTAACAGTAACTTTATTAACCAGAAAACCACACATCTATCATAAACACTACTGCACACCCAAAACCCCTTTAATGTCATCCACCCAGATCCTCTCACCCCAGTTCACTAACCACGTGTCCCACGACATATTCGCTGAGGTAGGCAGGTTTCCCTCGCCCAGCCCTCTGGGGGTACCTCCTGCCTACCTCCGGCACGTGACGTCCTTCCGCCGCTTCTCCCCGGACTGGGGATTCGGGTACCTCGCCACAGAGGCCTCCGCCAGCAGGCATGTCTGGTGGATCAGGTTCGGGTGGGGTTTCAGTTCGTGGATCACCCAGCTTCTTGAAGAAACTCACATTTCGGGTGACAGCAGATCGTCCATCCGAGGCCGTCACCATAGACCCTTTCACTGCCACTACATCCAATGGCTCGGTTCATAGGGGAGTGAGAGCTTCCCGTGGGGGTGTCGGTTGCGGATGAGGACCTCATCTCCCGGTTCAAGTCTTTGAGGTCAGAGACCCCTGCGCAGGTTTTCTTGTTCAGTTCGGACTCGCCTTTCAGCCTCCACCCGCTGACTATCGATGACCCCAGGTTCTTTCTCCCCAACTTCCAGCAACAGCCCCCGGGGGCACCTCTTGAATAACACTTCTGCCGGAGCCACTCCCGTGGCGGCATGTGGGGTGGTGCAGTACACCCGCAGAAACTGATAGAGGGCGCGTTGTAATGATTGACCCTGCCCCTGAGCAATTCGGAAGGTTTTGTTCAGAGTCCGCATCAGTCTCTCAGCATCCCCGTTCGCTCGGGGCCACAGTGGGGATATCTTCCTGTGTTGTATTCCGCAGCTCTCCATCAACTCGGAGAACCGCTCACTTTGGAAGGGCGAACCGTTGTCAGAGCATAGAGTGTGGGGAAAACCAGGGGCCGCAAATATTTCTCCATCGCCACCACCACATGCTCAAAGGCCACAGATTCAACAAACTCGACCTCCGGGTATCTCGAGTGTTCATCAACTATTACCAGGAAGTGGGTGCCCACTGATGTTGAGCCAAAGTCGGCGTGGACGATCTCCCATGGCCTCGTGCCTCGGGGCATTGCCTCAATGGCAGGCTCTCGTTGCAGAGGAGAGGCCGCCTGACACCATATGCATGCCGCCACAAAGTCGTCCACCCTTTTCTCCAACTCCGGAAACCAGACTTTCGAACGGAGCCGCGCCTTGGTCTTGGCGGCGCCCTGATGTCCATGGTGGTCGAGACTGATCACATCGCTCACCTTTGACTGTGGAACAACAATCCGGTCACCCCGGAGTAGCAGCCCTGAGTCCGAGAACGACAACTCCTCCTTCACCTTCCACAACTGCTCCAGTACTGTTTTGGCTTCTTGCGTGCGCCCGAGGATGGACTTCCAAGACCCATTACGCATCGAGTCCTTCAAGATTCGAAAACACTCGTCCTCAGCCGCCGCAGCCTCCAACTCCTCTAGGGACATCGCATTTGGTGTTGCCGCCTCCACCACCATTCGTACATGACTGTCCGCTTCTTCTCCGCAGGTGTCATATTCCTCTCCCCCACCCACTCCTGGATGACGAGAGAGGTAGTCTGCGGCATTGTTGGCCCCTGGCCTATACACCAGGGTGACGGAATACTCTAGGAGGGCGAGCATCCACCTCTCGATTCTAGCCGGTGGTTTTGAAGAGGAGCCCACCAGTATTGGAAGCAGTGGTTTGTGGTCAGTTACCACCGTCACCGGACGTCCCAAAACATAGAGCTGGAAATGTCTGCAGCCCCACAGCACGGCCAAGGCCTCCCGCTCGATCTGGGAGTACCTCTGTTCCGTTTCGGTGAGTGCTTTGCTAGCATATGCCACAGGTCGAACAATCCCGTTGCGGTCCACTTGAGTCAGCACTGCTCCCAACCCGAAAGGACTTGCATCGACCACGATCTCTGATTCCAATGCGGGATCGAAAAACGCCATGGTGTCCCCCGTTGTGAGGGCACCCTTAATGTCCTCAAAGGCGGCCTGTTCGAGAGGGCCCCAATGCCATGGTGACTCTTTCTTGGTCAGCGCCCGGAGTGGTTCAGATCTCGAGGCTAAGTTCGGGATGAACCGCCCACAGTAGGTTACCATCCCCAGGAAGCTCCTCACGTCCGTCACAGACTCGGGGGCTTTCGCTGCTCTGATGTCCTGGACCTTTTTCGGGTCTGGCGACACCCCCCCCCTCCTTGAATATGAAGCCGAAGAATTCAATAGAGGAGCGCATGAATTCACACTTTTCCCTGTGAAGGGGGAGGCCCAACGATTGAAGTCGTTGCAGAGTCTTATCGAGCCTCTTCATGTGATCCACTTCGGTTTTGGCGAATACCAAAATATCATCGCTAATGTTAAGGACGCCCTCCAGATCTGCTAGGGCGCCCCTGATGATATTTTGGAACACTTCAGCGGCAGACGATACTCCAAAGCTCAACCGCTTGTATCGATACAGTCCCCGATGGGTGGTAAACGTTATGTACCGGGACTCTGGATGAAGGACGACCTGGTGATACTCGGCTCGGAGGTCCAGTTTCGAGAAAACTCGAGCCCCTTGAACATCAGCAATGATATCATCGATCGTTGGTGTAAGATGTCGCTCCCTTTTGATCGCCTTGTTGGGGAGCCTCATGTCCACGCAGATGCGTACCGAGTCAGGTTGCTTGGGCTTTCTGGCCACCACGATCGGAGACACCCAGGGGGTTGGGCTTTCAACCTTCTCGATGATATCCAGGCTCACCAAGTTGTCCAGCTCCTTATCGACCTGCTCCCTTAAATGGAATGGTACTCTGCGGTGTTTCAATGCGATGGGCTGCACCGATTCATTGATGTGTAGTCGAACTGGTTCCCCAGTCATCTGTCCGATCCCACTGAAGAGTGCAGCATATTTGTCAAGGAGAGCATTAATGTCCTCCAGGTGGACGGAGTATGCAAAGCTGACGATACCTAAGGCCTCCGCAGCTGCACAGCTGAGCAAGGTATTGCTGCTCACCGGGGTCACATAGAATCGAGCCTTGATTTGTGAGCCATCATGCTCCACATCTGCCACGAAGGCACCGTCTAGCGGTATCGGTTCCTGACCCTCAAAAGCAAATATGCGGGCCTTCGGTGTGACCAGACCTGGGAGGGGTTTGAGAGAGTCATAATGCCCTCTGGCCATCACATTGACTGAGGCGCCTGTGTCAACGAGCACTGGGACTGGGGAGTGGTTGATCTCCACCACACATCTCGGCTGTCTCCTGCTTTTTCCTTTGAGTATTCCCACGCTGGAGACGAAAAAGATGTTCTCCTCGTCTTCCTCTTCGGCTCCTTCAGCATGGGACTCGACTTCACCCTGTTCTACCTGGGCTACACTGGGCTGTTGGCTCTGTCGCGGAGTCCACGTCCGTGCCTGACCTCTCGGCACCATCACCGGCATGGCTGCACGACATACTCTCGAGAAGTGATCGGCCAGTCCACACCTCCCACAGGTTTTTCCAACCGCCGGGCATTCTGCCATGTGAGGGAGGTCGTACCCGCACTTCTGGCACGACTCCCCGGCTCTTCCTGCCCTGTCTCGGGGTCCTCCACCCGGGCGTCTCACTCCTCGGCCACCTCGCCACACGACACACACCTCCTCCGACCTCACCGACCGAGACCCTGCTTCCATCTTGTTGGCTCGGGCTTCTGCTACCTCGTGGCACCTGCCCAGCTCCAGTATGCGGGGCAGCGTGATGCCCGGCTCTCTCAGGACTTGCCTCCTGAGCTTGCCAGAGGAGCATGCCTGGATCAGCATCGTGCGTATCCTGTCGTCTGCATCCCCCCATGCGCATCCGAGGGAGAGGCGGCATAGGCGACCATAAAAAGTGTCCAGTGTCTCCTCTTCCTTCTGCTTAACCGAGAGCATGACGAATCTCTCATAATCCACATTTGCAAGGGGAAGGAAATGTGCAAGGAGTGCCGCCTTGGCCGCATCATAAGAGTTATTAATAGGTGTAAGCGATTCAAATATCTCCTGGACTGCCGGCCCTGCCGAGTACAGCATGGTGGCAATTCTGCTGTCGTCATCCGTCACCTGAGCAGCCCTGAAATACATGTCAAGGCGACTCACCCATCTTCTCCATCGGGGCCCCATGCTCGAGGGTGGGCCCGATGCATCGAACTCCGGGATGGGCTGCAAGGCGGCATGGGCCGCGGGTGCTCGTGCTTGAGCCATGATGGGAAGTCCTGGTTGTCCAGGTAGCGGTCCTGCAGGGGCTTGAATCACCGGAGGTAGGACAGCCTGTTGTTGAGCCACTGCCTGGCCACGATCGCGGAGGAGTGACGCAGCTGCAACACCACTGTCTGAATCCTCAGAGTCACCCATGGGCTTGAGCGCACAGGCACCCCCACCTACTGTCCTGAGGGCCGCGACTCAAACTCCCACCATCATAGTGCAACTCACCCCTTCCTTTCCGGGCACACGAACAGTTCAAACAGGGGGAGGCTTCCGGACAGGGCACCAATGGAGGCACAAAAGAATAAGACACCCAGAGCAGCCAAACTTGATGATGAAGGAGACAAAGAAGGAGCCACAGCACACTGATGATGAAGGGGACAAAGAGAACACTGTGGATCCATCTTGCCGTAGTCCAAATGGACCTGGGAGTTCCAAAAATTGAGCTGAGGCGATGGATTGGCCTAGACAGGCCCTGTCATGTAAGTCCTTCTCCTGGCTTTCACACGACGTAGGAGTCCCAAAACTGGGTTAAAAAGCACAAAACAGGCATGGGCGTGCAGGGTAGACTTCCTGCTATCAATGTTTCCAAAAATTAGGCCCGTGTTGCCTTCACGCTCCAAACCGGAGCCTCGTGAAGTTTCACGGCCTACAAGACAAAATGGCCGCCGGCCACGTGTGCGTCCCGCGACCCGGCATGAAGCGAGATGAAGCTTCGTTCCGCTTCGTTTGAAAAAAATTTATCCAAAGGATTTCACCGCCGGGCCCGGGTCTCCCTCACCACTCGTTGCCACTGTTGGGGGCGGGTCGGAGCCCCCACGCGATCCCGCAAGCCCCTCAACATAAAGGACTCACACGGGCACCAGTCCTTCATGTTCGGGCTTCCCGGTCGCTCTCCCGCGGCCGGGAACGCCCCCTTTATTTATACACACTGCGGCGGCGTGACACGTCACGCGCCGCGCCACAGCATCCACTCATGCAGGAAGAAAGAGCTGGGACCTCATACCTTGGCAGCGCAAACACCCCATCAAATACAGCCGGTACAGCCTGGGTCTTCATAGTGAAAGCTCCATTTACATGAAACACGAATGGCAATTGTCATGTCATTGTACAGGTACTGCCTGGATCTCAGCAGTGCAGGCTCCACTTGCATAAAAAAGTATGATATGGGCCTCTCCCTTGTAACCTCACCGTGTAGAGTAGAACAAGCCCTTCATCATCCTTAGCATCTCAGTCTCCACTCAAAAAAGAAGCTATTCTTCCAAAGGCCACTGGTGCAGTGCCCCCCCCGTAGCCCCTGCGATGAAGGGAGCATGGGGGGGGGCCCACCACCACATGTCCTGGGCGGGGGCCCCCTCAGACTTCAAAAAGAAACAGTTTATTTTTAAAGTCACCCTGCTTGAAGGAGAGCTTGCTGCGATCTGCAGAGAAATGGCTATCTTCAGGCCCGGCCCAGACAGCATTGCGTTTGTTGGCTGGCTGAATTCAGTTTAAAGCTAAAACCTCTGCAAAAGTATAGTTTAGGACTACGATTTCGCTAAGCTAATGTTCAGGTTGTGAGAGTAAAGCACACATTTCTCTTCCAATTTGGGTTTGGTTATGCAGGTACGGTCACCAAGGACATTTTAAACTTGTTTCTAGTTTATTCGATATCGGCCTGTATCCATCACTGAATATGCAGCTCCCCAGACATTTGCGTTTTATTTGACAAAATAGATAAGTGGTGCATGTCCACCGATTTAAGGAAAATGTGAATTATAATTACTCCAGATTAATGAATGTAGTGCATGAATAAAAGCAAAGGGACTATTAATTGCTGAAAGAGTATTGGCCAGTTAGCCCACTTTTTTTTTAGGACTTCAGCCCATTTACTTTCTGCATTGTAAACGTATTGGGAGTCTATTCCGCGCTGCTGAGGAGTGTATGTTTCTACATTATGTACTAACGTGTTTATCATTCATCCAACATTCCTGAGCTGAAATACGAAAGGATTTCCCAGAGATACCGTGGTGCTTGACCACCATCTTGTGGTTAAACGACTAATACATTACAAGCATTGGAGGACGAATCCATTTTGAATTATGGGGAGAGAAACTAAGAACAGTCAAGCGGTCGTGGAAACCAGTGTAGCATTCCGGGGTCATAGATGATACAGTATTTCTTACTGGTGTGCAGGACCATTTTGGGAGATTCCCATCTCTTAACTCATTGCTCCTCACGTTGTCCCCTTCCCCAGCCATCGCTCTTTATTCCCCCTTCCCATGCTCCTCTCGCTTGCGTCAAACATTTTACACCTATATATTTTTTTTTTGCCCTCTTCATGCGCCATTACTATTCCTTGTACTGTGCTTCTCCTCTATTTTCCGTAGCCCTCGGCCGCCCTCAGTACTATTTATTTATGAGCCTCATCTGTATCCCTTACAATATGTCAATATTTGTCCTCACCCCTCCAACATACCTTGCAGCACCAGAACGTTCATGGCAGTGCTTTAAATGGGCAGGTATTTGCCGGTCCTGAGTACCCGAGCACCTGCATGTCTTTTATTTTAAAGACCTAGCACCTACTCTTTGTTCATAGGTACAAAGGGGCATACCCATCGTCATTCTCTGGCATCCTAGCTCAGTTCTCAAATGACACATTTAGAACACTAACGTGTTTATCATTCATCCAACATTCCTGAGCTGCCAATCACCCACTTTACCAACATTCTGACGAGCCAGCAGGGATGACCAGCAGGACATCTGCATAGGTAATGCATTACATTACAGCAAATGACAAGACACAACACACTTCCTTTACATGGAGGAACAGCAAGACTGACATGAATCGCACACAAGACAAGGCACATCACAGCCCATCTCATGTTTGGTGGTATTAACATCTTCAACATGGATCCAAATTAATATTGGATAAAAGCAGCCCCAGGGTATCCAGCATTTAACCCGTGGCCAGGAGCTACCACGGTGGGACAAGGCGCTAGTACATAGCATTGCACAAATCTAACTTTCACATAAAATGCAGAAATATCATTTTGTCCATTATATGTGACCCTTTATGCTTTAAACTTGATATAGATGTGTCCTGATCTTTATTTATAGATTGTCTCAAATGCACAGAATAAAATTCACATTGGTGTGTTGGGTCTGCATCCATTGTCCGGGGAGCTAAAAGCAGCTCCCTCTCACCACTACTATTCAACGTATACATGACCGCTCATCAACCTCATAAAATGACATGGCCGCACCAGCTACAATTATGCAGATGACACACAAATCATCTACAAAATCAACACTAGTGAAGAACAAAGCCCAACCCTTACTAACTGCCTCACAGGAATAAATCAATGGATGAATAACACCAGCCTTAAACCTAACCTGGACAAAACCAAAATCATGATTGGGCCCAATGACCTGCCAAGCCATTGCCACATTTCATCTACTGAATTGGGAAACAGACCAGAACCATCAAAAGTGGTCAAAAATCTCGGAATATTAATGCACAGCGACTTAATACTCGAACCGCAAGTCAACACACTAGTAAAGAAATGCTTCTTCCATCTACATACAATCCAACAGATACTTTCCCCCTTTCACCTTTCTACGTAGAACACTCACCGTCATTTTTCTCGTCATGCCAAGAATACACTACGCTAACAGCATCTATCTCGGAATGGCAGACTACCTTATCAAAACTACAATGAGCAAGGAACACAGCAGCAGGACTACTCTTAAGGCGCACTAAGAGAGAACACTTCACACCAGCACGGAGAACCCTACATTGGTTACCGGTCAGGAATCCCATTTTCTTCAAAACACTCTGCCTAAAACACCAAGCAATCCACGGCATAGGAGCAGAATTCATACAGGGAAAAATGTCCATCTACAAAACAAACATGAACTCTAAGGCCCAGCAACATTTGCCTCAAACCTAAACACTACTCAAAGCGGAAATTTGGGGAAACCGCATTCTCCTGTATAGTGGCGAGACTATGGATATCGCTCCCAAAGGAAATATGAACAACAGAAGATACCCTAAAGTGCAGAAAATTGTTAGAAATGTGGCTCTTTAACTCCCTGAGCTAAATAGGAAACATAATCCAAGGGAAACTGCCAGCCCATCAGAATAAAAGCACCAAAAACAACTGAAACCTGATGAACTGAAACGTGGCCCACCCAAAGGAATAAAGCCATAAAGCAAATCACCACTGAATAATTTCAACTTGACGGATTAACATAACCTTGCATAAAACGCCTGATGACTCCCCACTAACCCTACCAAAACTCTCTAACCTCTGCCGCAGACAAGAAAACTAACCCCCCCCACAAAATACACACACTCCACAACACCTAACCGGAAACTAAACCAATCACACACCCCATACACACTCATGCACCAAACACCACATAACGTCTACCAACTAAAACAAACCAGCAGACACTGACAGTTTTTTATGAACTGAAGCTACCAACTGCACATCAAACCTCTCTTGCGCTTTTCCCTCTCAATCCCACCAACTAATCCCTCCCAACCCTCCATCCATTTTAGATCCGCCATAGCACCTGGAGACCATGAAAATGGAAGCGATGCACAGTAAAATCACAATAACATTACCTCCATCTAACTCCCACCAAGACTTAGGTCCTTTTCTTCCCTGTCTCTACTATTCCTCCTCCTTTGCCTACTTTTCCTCCTACCTTTCTCAATATCTCTTCAACTACACGGAACCTCAGCATTTTCAGTGATTCCTCTCATATTCTCCTCTCATATCTCAACAACTGCCTGCTCCTGCTGCCACCAGCTCTTCAATATCCGCAAGGCGTGGGCTTTCCTTTCCTTCAACACTACCAAAACGCTTGTGTCCTCTATTATATTCTCTCTACTATGTTTCTCTTCTCCTTGGCCTTCCTGCTACTCACCTGGCTCCCTTCCGTACTTTATACAATTCCTCTATTCGTCTTCTCTTCTCTTTATCCTCTCAAGGGTCCGTCTCCCCTGCGCATGCATCACTTCAGTGGCTCTTTCGAATCGCACCTTCTTTTCAATTTCTTCTGTCTCGTTTTCAAGTGTCTTCACGAACTGCTTGCCCCCTACTTGTTTCTTTGTATACACCACCCTGCTCTCTTCAGTCCCAATCTCTTTTTCTCCTTACTGTTCCTCGCCCTCCATGTGCTAAATCTCACTTATGCTCCTTCTCTGTATTGGCCCCCAAACATTGGAACACACTCCCCCTTTCTCTTCGTTATCTCTTTTCCTTTCCTCTCTTCAGAATCAGCCTGAGAACTCATTTGCTTGCCTGCTGATTTGGATGTTCATCTAATTATGCTTGATTTGTACTGTTTCTTTTACCTGTGCAAGCGACTTGGCGTATAGCGCTATATAAATAACATTAAATAGAAATACAGAAGAATTGTTACTTTTTGTGTCCATGCTCCTTCGGAACAGTAGCTACGGACTATATTTTGATTTCCTAATTTACAAAAGGCACCTTTCCGAAACATGTAAAACTGGACATAATACCCGCCAGTGGAAAAGAGTCAATTTAAGGTATTAAGTAATTTCCAGCTGGTATTTAGTCTACCATTTATTTCGGAAAGAGCTGGAGAAGGAAGTATCATTATATTGCACATTTCTATTGTCCCTGAACACCTTCTCGGGACGTGTGGTTTTAGACCCACTCGCAGCCTTGAGAGTACCACTTTCTGTGTGATGGTGTTGCTGAGTCTCTCAGTGGCATTTGTCACAGGGGACCATGAAGTACTTATTATGTACATCTTTTACCAGCACATCTCTGGGTGGTTGTCTAATTCTGGAGTGGTTCCAAGCCTTCCTCACTAGCAGATAGCAAGCGGTCTAGAGGGGATCCGCCAGATCATCTTCTCTTCCTATGTGCTGGGGTGTTCTTTCAGGGGAGTGAGGGGCATCCTGTTAAGAATGGGTTTTAATCTATGTATAGAGTTGCAGAATTTGGCATTCGAAATGTCCATCCATATGACACTTCAATATTATAGTGTCATCAGAAGATGTTGTCCGTTGGTTAGAGTGTTGCCTCTTAGCTATTGAGGTATGGATGACCTTAGCCCTTCTGAAGTTCATTAACTTGAAAACTGAGTTTTTGCTCTTTAACCCTGCGGACTAAGGGAGCAAACTGAATCCTGGTTAACTCCACTTGCCACTGGGGGAATAGCACCTACCCTGGTGTAGTCTGCCAAGCCATTGGGATTACTTTTGGATATTAAATTATCGTTGCAGTTGAATGTAGATAATGGAGATAGTACAGTTTCAATTATATTTGCTGTAGAGGATCAATACCTTTTTACTGGCTGAATCCTGTCCAGACCTAGATCTTTCCCAGATAGATGGTGAAATTATTTTGGAGTCGGCGTCTCCAAAACAGCGTTGAGACTGCCGAAAACTACTTTTAAATCTGCAGCTACTTTAGTTATAGGCCTATTTGAATGTTTCTCATCAATTTTGAAGAGTGTACGTTTGATTCTTTTTGGTGCCTGGATTTTGTTTATTTTGTGTGCAGGAACAGATTTGTGCATAAACCTCCATGATTGTGTGCTCCTCTACCATCTTGACTTGCACTGGAGATTTACATTTTTTTATAACGTCTTTATGACCAAGGATATTGGTTATTGATGGCATAAAAGACCGGGTAAGTTTAGTCATTCGTTTTGTGGCCCTAACATTGAAGAAAGATTATATCATGTCTCGTGTGTGTCGTTTGTGCCCGAAAAGTTCAATCACAACAGCCAAAATCTACTCGTCTGATAAGTGCAAATTTTTGGTTAAAAACTAGAGGAAGCTCAATGGACTTTTACAAAGAGTATTGTAATTTTTAAGAAATTAAGAATATAGTTTATTGTAAAAGTTGCATAACTGATAACATGTTTACTAATCTTAATGGATGGTATTTTAGATGGGCGTACCCACCTTTTATTGTATTTTTCTAATAGTATTGAGATTCTCATCCATGCTTGTTTTGAGGTCATTGCATTTTGATCAGGAAGTGCCAGTCATTTTCTTTGTCTGCTCGTTGTGCCACCATTCATGAAGGGGAACATTTTCTAGGGAAACTATCCCAATATTAATCCTGTTATGAGAGGGGAGAACCCCCTTACAAAATAGGACCAGGACATGGCGTCCCTACCCACAAGCAAGGAACCCGATTCTGGAGTATAGGTGTTGATGCTGCATGGGTGTTGAATTTTCGCTGTTGCAACTGTCTTTTCACTGTGTTTTATTTTTTGTTTTTTCCAGGTGACACGTCTGTACTTGCTGGTGTTTATGGCCCAGCCGAAGTTAAAGTCAGTAAGGAGATCTTTGACAAGGCAACAGTGGAAGTGATATTGAAGCCAAAAGTGGGGCTACCCGGTAAGTCCAAGATGGGGGAAGTAGTAGTGAAGTACCAAACTGATTCCCCAGGAAGAAAGTCTGTGGCTTTGCTTTTTATATATCGGAGCATTTCTGGCATTCCATATCATGGGCAATGCATACAGATTCGTACAGCATCTTCTGTCAACATCTTAGTTTATGTAACTTTTTGTTTTATGCATTAGTTTACGTCCAAGATTTCACATACAATCATAATTTCTAGGGTCAAGCTGAAACCTGGTAAGAGTATTATGGAATAATATTGAACAACATTTGCAATGCTCTTATGTACAGTGCAGTATTAAAGGGAACTATCCTGCCCACTTATGAATGAGCATGGATTAACTGGCGACCGTGTGTTTTCTAAAAGTATTCCTGGTCCAGGCTATGGCTCAGAATTCTGCCTTGGCAGAATCTGGCCTACTGACCTAAAATGCTTCTTGTGTATTGGTAATGCTGGACACAAATTGGAACTACAAATCTTCCCAAGGCTCTCCTAAGCCCTTTTTTCTCAGCAGACCGCCGTGGCAACATCTGAGGCCTCCCTGTACCATCTAGTCATCTGGGTGTGAGCTGAATGATTGAGAAGCACCGAAAGAACTGTGGCACTCTGTTCTCCGCCCAAGATTGTGGCGAAGTGTACATGAAGAGATCTTGGGAAGCAGAGACCAGTGTACTGCTTCTTGGTCCTCCCAAAACTAACATGATTTGTCAGCACCTGCGCATGTGACCAGACCTCATTTCCATTCATAAACTTAGTTCCAAGGTTGGACTAGCAACGGCGGCCTGGAGAAGGTCAGTAAGTCAAAGGGTCCCCTTCAGCATGCATGTTTTATCATGTGCAACTTCATATAACTAAGCTTAAGGATTGACAAACGGTTCCATTTTCAGGATGCAGAAGCCCCCTTTGTCCCATTCAGGTCACCTAAACAATCCGACTGCCAATCAAAGTGTAATCCCTCTTTGATAGTCCTTCATGCCTTCCTCAACCTGCAGGAGAGCTAACCTACAGCTTTGGAACCTGTCATTTTACCGTTGTTCACCAACTGTACTGTGATTTCATATCTCACCACTACTACCTCTACCAAAAGCAAACGTAAGCTTAAGTAATTGATCAGCAATGCCTAAAAACATGTATTCAAAAACCTATTTCTGATGTTTGTTAATCTGCTTAGAATCACATGCTATGCATAGGTCCGACATCCAGTGGTCACTGCGGAGTATTGCATTTTGTTTTTCGTAGTCAAAAAGGGACGTCGACAAGGCGTGTCTGAAATACTATCCCTATAGTGACGTGCGTTGTACCCACAATCCCTCACGCGTCAAGATCCCTCAGATTGTTTTTTTCCGCCCAGCTACTGGTCGCCTTTACGCGGAGCTCCTCGAGAGACATTGCAGATTCCATCTCCTCGACCTTTGGTCGTTTTCCTATTTAATATATAACATATCAATCCCTCCCTCGACGCAGCTGTGAAGCTGTCTCCACCGAGCAAGATCTTCGACGGAGGGGACGAGCGGAGGAGATCCTTCAGCGTTGCCGAACATGTGGCCTGGCCTCGCAGGCCAAATACAGTAGGGAGAGTGGGGTCGTGGGACATCTCTGGTTCTTTTCTGAGAATGCCTTTCCTTTTCCCCTTCCTTTCCCTTGGGTTGTTATCACGATTTATTGCCTCGGCTATGGAGAGGACACCCTTTAGGTTTTGCCCACTTTGCAAGGGCAAGTTTACTTGGAAGGACAAGCATTCACGGTGTAACCGCTGCTTGCCCCTCGATCACAAAGAGGAGGGTTGCACGGCTTGTCGGCTTCTGAAGCCAAAGACTCAAAGACCGTAGGGTCAAGAGGTGGGCGGCCTACGCTATGTCGAAGGCTGATTCTTCACCCGCCGCTGCTACCACCGACAGTGACGAGGAACGTGATAACACGACCTCCGCTACGGAAGTCGTACACCCCTCTAAAGAGTGCTCGCGCTCTTCGTCGTCTGTCCCCGGCCCCGACGGGCTCGGCTCACGCCCTGCTTATGGGGATGAACACCCCGGCGACACTGACGCACACGATACCACACATAAGCACACAACCCATAGCTCTTCTTCGTCGAAGACGAAGAAAGCATCAGCGCCCAAGGAGGCGCAGGTTCCACCAGCGGCCTCCTCGGACCGTTCAGGTTTGAAGCCCCTCTCGCAACCGCAGCCGCGACCAGCGACTGGGCTTTCGGCAAATAAGGGCGCCGCCCCCAAACCATCGGCCGGCGCGCACCAGCAGAGAGCGCACGCCGCCATAGAACGATCGACACCCGTAACGTCGAAACCACAGCCCTCTGCTGACAAACGAGTCGCAGAGAGCTTGTCGAGGATCGTTGTAGCCGACACCCAGAAGCGTACGCCGAAAGACACGTCGAGCGCTACGCAGAGGCCGAAAGACACGCCGAAAAAGCCCGAAGAAAGACGGGGACTACCCCCTTCAGTCGGGGGGACCCCCAGCACACCGGAAGGCTTTTCGGAAGGTGACGGGACACTTTCCTCGACGTTATGGGAGAGGTCGAGCCGTTTTCAGCTAGATGACACTAATTTTCCCCCGCTAGACCGCTCAGGGGTACCCCATGAAACCATGGAAAGGCTCCATCTCTGCATGGAGAGAATGGAGAGGTTTATGAAGACCCAGAACCCTCCCACTCCCAAGAGAACAGGGCCAAATATCCGAGACTAGTCAATCCTCAGCAGGACACAGCCTCAGACTTCCATAATGTGTATGACCTCACTGGTGAGGAACAATACTTGGAGGAGGAGGATGAATTTGTGGACGATGAAGAGGGACAGAACCAGGAGGAAGGTCTGAAAGACAGCCCAGACATGGTAGGAGAAGGCTTCGGAGAAAATCCAGAAGAAGGACCTTCTCATCCCTGGAAATCCCCATCAGTATATTCGGACACTGATGTCCTGAACCTAAATCCTCCTGACAATTCACCTGTTAGAAACACGTCTCCCATTGACGATCAGCCCACATTCAATGCCCTGTTGCGCAGAGCAGCAGCACATTTCGAACTGGACACTGGGGAGATCTCTCCTGAAATAGACTTTGTGGAAAGAGTAATTAAGGAGAAACCCCCAGTCAGCCAGACCATTCCCCTCCTCGCTTCAGTGAAGAGAAGAATCATCTCTTCGCTAGCCACACCCGCACTAATCAGAGGAGTTAATCCAAGAATTGAAAAGCTTTTCACCCCTTCACCCTCAGCCCCCCTGTACATCAGGGGACATTCCATTCCGGATTCCCTTGTAGTAACTAATACAAGGAAGAGGGCAGGGGTGCCGCTGTCCACCAGCGAGGCACCACTTGACAAGGAGGGCAAGAAGTTATATGCCCTTGCAAAGAGAGTCACATCCTCGGCTGCCTTTTCGGCAAGAATTGCGAACAACAATTCTTTGCTAGCTAGCTACGCGGACCCGCAGTGGGCCAAACTGCGCAAAGACGCCGAAGAAGCGCCGGAACCACTACGTACACGCCTGCTATCAACTATTGGCGAAGGAACCCAGGTCAACCAGAGTATTGTAAAGAACTCTCTGGATGCTGCAGAGACAGCGGGACGTTTCCTGGCTCAGGGAATACTCCTAAAACGCCATGTATGGCTGCGCAACTCAGGGTTCAAACCGGAGACACAGGCGTCTTTAATAAATAAACCTGTTGAAGACTCAAACCTCTTTGGGAAAGCGGTGGATGAGGCTCTGGAGATGGATAAAAAAAAGAGTTCGATACTATCAAAACTCTTGACCAGATCTCTAAGCCCACTACCAGACGCGGCTATGGCAACAAACGCTTTTTTCGTGGCCAACGCCAACAGCAGAATCAGCAGCAACAGTACCCTGCCACCAATTACCAGACCAATAGTGGGCAGTACAGCCAAAGAGGCCAGCGCCGGGGCAAAGGGAGAGGTCGGGGTCCACCCCCAGAGGCTCCCAAGCCCCCAACAACACCAAGTGATGCGAAGATTCGCGTCCCCTCCCATGCAACACCGGTCGGGGGCCGGATAACATCCTTTCTTCCAGCATGGGAGGGAATAACGTCAGACCGCTGGGTACTTTCCACCGTAGCCAACGGATACTGCATCGAATTCAACAGTTCCCCAACATACAGACTCCCGAGGGGACGACGCATGACACCGGAACACCTTGCCATCCTTCTCCAAGAAGTACAACTACTGCTGGAAAAAGGAGCCATAGAGGTCGTGCCTCTATCTCCGGTAACGGAAGGTATTTATTCAGTGTACTTCCTTCTACCCAAAAAGGATCTAACCATGCGCCCTGTATTAGATCTGCGCCCAGCTAACAAGTATATCAAAACCCAGAAGTTTCGTATGGTGACCTTACACGAAGTGATCCCACTGCTATCACAGGGAGATTACATGACAACATTGGACATGAAAGATGCATACTTTCATATTTCAATGTTGCCAGCGCACAGACGATACCTCCGGTTCATGATAGAGGGCAAACACTACCAGTTCAGAGTGCTACCCTTCGGCATAGCATCAGCACCAAGGGTATTCACGAAGGTACTGGCAGTGGCAGCGGCCCACCTGCGCAGGTTGTCCATCCCAGTTTACCCTTACCTCGACGACTGGCTCATAACAGGGGATTCTTACGAAACATGCTTCTCCAATACCCAAAAGACTGTAGACCTTTTGTTCCAGTTGGGCTTCTCCATCAACGAAAAGAAGTCCAGCCTAGACCCCAGCCAAGTCAAACAATTCCTAGGGGCTCTAATTCAAGCAAAGGACGGCCTCGTCTTCCCCTCCAACGAGAGGGTCCAAAACATGCTGTTTCAGATCCCTCAATATGTGACCGGTCGAGAGGTAACGGTACGCAAAGCAATGCGCTTGCTATGCATGATGGCGTTGTGTATTTATTTGGTACCTAACGCGTGCCTGCGCATGTGCCCTATGGAAGAGTGGCTCAACAGCCAGTGGTGTCAGGCCAGCGGACTATGGGACGATCTAGTGGTGGTCTCGCAGGCCTTGGTTCTCTCGCTACGGTGGTGGACAAAGGAAAACCTGGAAAGAGGGAAACCCTTTGCCACACCCACGGCGGAAGCCACTCTAACCACAGACGCATCCCTCACAGGATGGGGGGCTCACCTATCCCATCAGACTGCTCACAGAGTGTGGACTCCGAACGTAGCATCCAAGCACATAAATCTACTGGAGCTACTAGCTGTGTTCAAGGCGCTAAAAGCCTTCCAGGAACACCTACAGGGCAAGACAGAGATTTCCCCCTGCCCGAAGAGTACGAATGGCGACTGCACGAAGACATCGTCTTCGACGTCTTCACACAATAGGGATTCCCAGAAATAGACCTATTTGCAACCCTGGAGAACTCACAATGCCTAAGTTACGCCTCCAGGTACCCCCAGAACCAATCCAAGGGGAACGGTCTGTCGATGCAATGGTCAGGGAAATTTGTTTACGCTTTTCCCCCGACTCCCCTTCTCAACAAGGTGGTGCACAAGATGCACCAGGAACAAGTGACCATGATACTGGTGGCCCCAATGTGGGCCCGACAGCCATGGTTTGCTCACTTGATGGAGATGTCTCTATCCCCCCCAATGAAACTCCCCTGCCCGTACAACATGCTGTCACAAGACAAGGGCAGGACTCTGCACCCATGCCCCCAGAACATGAATTTAGCAGCTTGGCTCCTGAGATCATAGAATTCGGACATCTACAGCTCCCGCAGAGATGCATGGACATCCTCAGGGAAGCCAGAAAACCTAACACTCGCCACTGCTATTCTAGCAAGTGGAAGAGATTTGTCATCTGGTGCAGAGGAAAAAGCATCAACCCGATTGACTGCTCTCCCACACATATTGTTCTATACCTGATCCACTTATTGGATTCAGGTCTAGTGTTCAATTCCATTAAAGTCCACCTAGCGGCACTTTCTGCATACACCACTTCCCAACTCAAGGTGGCGTGGTGGAAGCTCCCTGTTATAAAGGCCTTCACGGAGGGAGTAAAGAGAATACACCCCCCAATAGGTGACCCGGCTCCCGGATGGGACCTTAACGTGGTACTTACCAGACTCATGGGCTCACCATTCGAACCCATGCACAAAGCATCTCTTAAAGACCTCACTCTGAAGACTGCTTTTTTAATAGCCATCACCTCCATCAGGAGAGTAAGTGAACTACAGGCTCGTTCTGTTCTAGACCCCTTCGTTAGTTCACAGAGATAAGGTGGTTCTACGCACGCACCCAAGGTTTGCTCCGAAATTCATCTCGAAATTCCATGTAAACCAGTCTATAGAACTGCCAACGTTCTTTCCAAATCCTTCCAACTTGGGAGAAAAAACTCTGCACACACTAGATGTGTGCAGAGCGGTCATGTTCTACATGGAAAGAACCAGACCACTGAGGAAGACTAATCAGTTCTTCGTCTCGGTGGCAGCAGGAAGAGAAGGGGATGCAGTTTCAAAGTCCACTATTTCTAGATGGATTGTTCAATGCATCACTCTCTGCTATACTCTTGCTAAGAGAGAACTGCCCTTTAAGCCAAGAGCACACTCTACTCGAGGCACGGGGGAGTCCATAGCATTCATTGCAAATGTTCCCCTTGAGTCCATCTGCAAAGCGGCTACCTGGAGTTCTGTGCACACCTTTACAAAACACTACTGTCTAGATGCACACTCGAGATCTGACTCCCAGGTGGGACAGGCAGTATTAAGACATCTTTTCTCTACTGTTCCTTCTCATAACCCACCGCCAACTCCGGGTACTGCTCGCTAGTCTATGCACAGCATGTGATTCTAAGCATATCATCGGAAGACAATGCATTACTTACCGTAAAAGCATTTCTGATGGTTGTATCTGTTTAGATTCACATGCGCCCACCCTTCCTCCCCGCTCGGATGGAAGGAACATAGACTTCCTTTTATATCTCTCTTTTCTGTACTCACTCACATCTAGAAGGCTCCCTCAGGGCAGAAAAATACAAACAGAGGGACATCGACGCGTGAGGGATTGTGGGTACAACGCACGTCACTATAGGGATAGTATTTCAGACACGCCTTGTCGACGACCCTTTTCGACTACGAAAAACAAAATGCAATACTCCGCAGTGACCACTGGATGCCGGACCTATGCACAGCATGTGAATCTAAGCAGATACAACCATCAGAAATGCTTTTACGGTAAGTAATGCATTGTCATTAAACCTAAAACCAAAACTACCACAGACTTGTTTTCTTTTACTGATCGGAAACAAGGATGGTTCTATTCTTGATGACCATGCAAGCACCTTAATCCCGCGGGTAGCAACTGAAATTCTGCTCGCAGTCTGCAGAGCAGGATGCAAATGGTCTTGCAAACGAGCACGCTGTGCTGTGCCCGGGCTTCTGGGTACGCGCTCTGAAGGAACCTGAAAGTTGCGGGCTGGAGGCCGCAGCCCGCAGCAGGGGCAGGAGCTGGTGGAGGAATTCTTTATGGAGACAAAAAAAAAATAGAATGCTAAATTCTTCAAAATAATTTGGAATTTATAGTAATCCTTCAAATGGTTTTTCCTGCCTACACAGACATAGTCTGGTCCTTAATTTACCTTGGCCTAATTCATCCATATCTGATCAACCTCTTCTGGTCAGGCCACGTGCTATCTAACAACCATGAGAATACATCCAAAGAGGTCAACTCTTGGAGGGCGCTTACTTTCATGGATCCCTTCCCCCACCAGGAGGAATCAATCTGCCCGTTCACCATGCTGCATGCCATGTACTCTGAGAACTACCTTTCCCAATAGCAATAGGAAAAGTGAAAATCCAGCTACAAAGTGCTAATAAATGGTACAACCCAGCACAGACCAGCCTAAAAAGAACAAGCAGAAAATCTGGAAATGGCAGAACTTACATTTCAGTGAAGATGCTCTAGCATGACAAATCCATGTCGGAGTCTAGCAGCAAGCCATCTAGTGTAAGAAACAGGAGCCATTTATCCACTGTAATTTCGGAACGTAAATGGAATACACAAAAATGGAACCCAAGAATGAAAGACAAATGGTAATTTTGGTGTTGCAATTGAAACCAAAGTCGTCATCCAAATTTCTACACTATTCATTTCAGTATCTGTTCTAGTGTTAGTAGACATTTCAGAAGAAAAAACTATGACCAAATAAAACTCCCTTATCTTGTGTCGCATGTATTCCACAAAGCCCTGCATGCCAGTAGTCCCAATATCGGGCAACAGCAGTTGAGTCACTGAATGTAGTATTGAAAAAGGCTAAAGAAACTGAGGCAGGCAACAAGTAGAGGGAAGAGCAGTAGCGGAAACACCCTACTAGCGGCTTCTGTGTTTTATCGGACCTGTTCCCAATGTCGTGCAGGCTCTGAAGGAGCATACTAAACACGACAAAGGCTCTATATCTGAGTATTGGTGTGTTCTGTATTTTATTTCTTTTTTTATGGAGCATGTCTTGGCCATGACAGAAGCATCCCATTCTTAACTGAAATACAGCTCCTATCTTCTCTGGTGTGTAAAGAAAATTACATTTTATTTACTTTTGATAAGGCTCTAGACCAGCCTCTAAGCGCGGGACCAGGCTTCAAACCCATCTGCATGGTCTTGCTTCCAAGACAAGTGTGTTGCCCTGAGCTTTCCTCCCAGACAGTAATCAATGACTTGTCTTTGTGAGGGTTTCTCCTTGCATATATAGTCGCTCTGTTCACCTCGTATCGAAACACTGCATCCCACCCAGCTTCCCAAAAAGCCAGAGGCTTTGTTATTTTATGTTAATAAGCGTTTGTACTGCACCCTTCTCCACCGCAGAGGACTTAAGGCAGAGGCTACTTTGAATAGTGGAGCATTGTGCCCTTCAGCGATAGCCACATTGTGTGCTGTAGGGGAAAGGAAGGAGGCAACGTGGTGAGAGGTTAGGTGGAACATGAGTAGGATAGAAATTAATACAAATTGAAAAGGAAGGCACAAGGGGCTTGAACAGAGGGGGTGTCTGATTGGATTACTAGGGGTGCATGTATAATCTTTGGTAATGTATCAAACTGAGTGCTGGTCATGGGAAGTGGGCGAAAACGCTGCCCGTAATACAGAGCATTTTCGGTAAAGCCCATTTTCTAGTACATTGTTGCATGGAACCGGAATTAGTCAGTGCCTGGTTGTGTGATGGACTTGGGATGTGATCAGCCATGTCCTTGAAGTGTGATGGCTTCCTCACCAAATAGTTTCCAACGTCACCCGTACACCAAGGAGATAATCTGAGGATGCAGAGATGACTGACGGAGTACCGAGAACCAAGACATGGGTGTGTACGTTTAAATGCAGGGGAAGATGGAAGATGGAAGGGGGAAGAAGGGAAAGCCAGATCCTCCAAGAGCCATACTTACTTGGCCATTTCTAGAGAGATGTTATTAAATTATCCTAAAAGGTGCTCTGGCACAATGATCGACATAACTGTGAGTTGTATGGCAGATTATAGAAATGTGTCTATATTAGAGAATTTCACCATTGATATCTCAGATCCTAAATTTGTCTGAAGACCCAGATGATCATAAAATGTTATTATATCTAGAGTTGGTCCCCGATGCTCAGTCTGCGATAGTAAATCTGAAGAATAGCTAATGGATGAAATGCACTGGAAGGTAATGAGATATGCAATGTTGAAGATCTATTGGGCTGTGCCAGGCATGTCTAAAAGCTGGCATATTGTACCACTGCCCGGGATCTCAAGACTGCAGATGAAGAAACCGGTTTAAGCTAAAACGATGATGGAGGTTCAAACTAGGGTGTGTTAGATTAAAGAAAGACGATACAGTTGGTAGTAGCTTGTGTCTGTGTTGATACAGCCAAAGCAGGTCTTAGATGAGAATTGCAGAAAGGTAAACGGTTACATTCTAAATTGTCAGTAGGAAAGGGGAATATTTACAAGCAGGCATTGTAGATAGATAAAATGTATTGCTTAAAGTAGTGTTCAAAAGTGATGGCTTCAGATGTGTTTAAGCGGACCCTTCACATGTATTTTCTATGTCTGCCCATATTAGCCATGCTTAACATGGCCTGTGATTTGAGCCACAGACTAGGCCTTCTACCCTGTGCAATGAAACATTTAGTGAAATGCAGGCCTCCTTGCTATGATGCACAACATAATGTAAACACTTTTATATTTAGTGAAATGTAAGCTGTGAGATATGCTTTTCCATGTTGCGATGAACTACATTAAGAGTTTTTTTATTTCTAAAAGTCTGGGCGTGAGCCAATGACCATGAGCCTGGAACTTGTCTGTTAACTGCTTTGGAGGCCATTTTTGGGAAAGAAGCCAATCCACTCGAAAAAACAAAAAACCTAGATAGTGAACACAGCAAACTACGAAATGCAGGCCTTCTGTAGATCTACTATGAAGGACAGGGCATGCCTCTAGCCCTGTTGTGCACAAGAAATGTGATTTCAGCTAAAAATACAATTGTTGGCAAAATTCCTAGTGGCCTCTGAAGAACAACGCTATGTCCTTGCCCATGCTGTGTATGTGAACGATGAGCCAGTTAAAGATCCAATTGTTGGTTGAATTCCTAGTGAAGGACAGGACCATGTCATTAGCTAGTCTTTGCAAGAGAAAGATGTTGTCATCTGAAATGCAATAGTTAGCAAAATCCCTAGCGGCCTCTGAAGGACAGACAGTAGGCGTGGAGGGCTTGAAAATAGGGAAGGCACAGAGGGTATATAGCAGAGTAGGCTCGGCCCCTGGCAATGGCTGTTCGGGGCGATGGCAGGCAGTCTGAGGCAGATGGAGATGTCTGGTTGGAGATGAAGAGCAGAAAAGGTTTCCTGTGGGTTCAGTCCACTCCTAAATCTTTTTCTGGAGTTTTGAAGACTTAAGCTGGACCATGGCTATTTTGAAAATCTTTTGAGCAGAAATTCTTTTTGAGCTGCATTTTGAGCTGGTGGAGAAATGATCTCTTGGTCAACCTCCTATCCCCCCCCCACCCCCCAAGGCACTACAGCTCACAGCCTAAGGGCATATTCGGGATTGGCTATATACTCGGCACCAAAGGACATTTAATTTTTTTGAAGCATTCAATCCTATTATTATGAATTTTTATGAAAAGCCCATAGGGCAGCAATAGGTGTCTTTTGGATTTTTTTTCCAATAATTTCAATTTTTTTATCAATGTTACATTTTGTTTTGAATTTTGGGATTTTTGCAGGCATCCAGTCTTTTCCTCCATCCCTCTTCAGCTTCCTACCTTCTAATGTTAGTGAGTATAAGGAGTCTCTTTTTACCCTGCATTTGATATCACTTTGAGAAGGGTATTGAAGTATTGATTATTGATTGAGGCAGATGCCTCTGTGAGATTGCCTATCATGATTTGGTGAGGCAGGTAATTAGTTTTTTAAGGTGTCTTTGATTTCTTGGAGAAGGTTGATCAGTCTTAGTCTTGACCCGAGGTAGAGGCAAATGGCAATGGTTTAACTTTTACATTAATGGTTTATTGCATTGTAAGTGTGTTGTGTATAGTGATGATAATAATGATTGTTTCTTTCTTACATATGTGCCATAATGAAAATGATTTTTTTTTATATGAGAGTGTAAGCTACATTCATTGAGTGTTCATTACTGAGGGATATCAGATGACTTTGAACATGGTTGTTAAGTGTGGGACGTCTATTTAAACTACTGTGTATTGATGTCTTCCACAAGGTACATATCTCTTAATACACACCAAGGGTTAATGGATGGTGTGATCAATGGACTATCAGTAAAAATATGTGACATTGGTAAACCTCTCCTGTGTTAGCAGTTGAGAGCAGCCACCTTCTGCAGCGGTTGCCTGCTCTCATCTCTGTTCCACAGTGACGGGTACATTCTTTTCCCTACCCCTACAACTACCACAGCCCCTGCTGGGGTGGTCATGGACACTCCCCTGGGGGTGGAGGCAAGGCTCTGGAGATAGGGGTGATAAAAATCGCATCACTTTGGTGACTGCGGCAGGACCTTGCTCACCTTTCCTGTACCCTAACAATACTCTATATACTCCCCACTTGGTTACTGAAGAGGTGTCAGAGGGTTGCTTCAGGCCTGAGTGATACAAAGAATAATACATTCTAGTGAAGAGCAGGGTGTAAACCAAAGCTTAAGGCACTCTAGTGAAGAGCAGGGTGGCTTTTCAAGCAAGTCCTCTATACAGCTATCATGCTAGGAGGCATTAAAATACTCTAGTGAAGAGCAGCATGTTTAATACATACTCATGACAGCTATCTAGCTAAAAGGTATTAGAATGGCTAACCCACATGAGGATGTCCCTATACGTGTGAAATGTCACCATGTAGTAACAGGGTAGTTATAGGAAAGAGGTGTTAATATCAACACCAATTTCGCAGTGGCAGTGCCTGGATCATTGCCAGGGGAAACCCTGTTCACGGCACCAAGCCAGGAGACATGTTTTGAGACCATGCAAATTAGGAGAGATCTAGATCAAATATAGTACACACTCTATGGGTATCCTGAAGTAGTCTTACAGCAGGTAGACCACCAGAACTGGTTTCAAGGGGGCATGGCAAACCCCACCACCAGGGCTAGACATGGTCCTTCCAGTTGCTATGGAAAGGTTAACCTTAATACACATCCTTAGGTTTCACCTGAATAGGGCTGCAAATGGCCCATATACCCAGGAGCACTATGACCTTCTGGTGAGACCTTTTTACACTGCCGGTGCTCAAGCGGTGAAATATAGAGTCTTGGGAGTAGAACCCAGATCAGCAGCAGTAGAGGAGGAAGGAACAAATCCATTCCATACCCTATAACCTTACTGGGCACTAGCCCAACAAGGCAAGAGGCCATCCCTATATGGTATCACAGTGAACTGAGCCAGCTAGAGGCAGCTTACCCTCAGGCCACTCCTCTGCAGAGGGAGTTAACAATTCTAATGCCAACTGGTTGGAATCCACCCATGGAACACTGATAGTTGGGTTTCGGTGTAAAGTTGGTTGTACTTTCATTTATATGAGACTCCTTCAATTACAGAGGATGGAAGGATGAATACAAGAGACTGATGTGTACACAGACAGATGACACCGACTGTATGAGTGCATGGCATAAATGGAAAGTACAGAATAGATGATTCAAGTACATGAGATGAGTGTAGTGCATGAAACAGATAGAGTGCACAGAACAGATCCAGTGCGTATGACAAGTGACATGGCCTGAAATCGATAATGCATGATGACTGAAAGAAGTGAATGGAGCGGATGAAATCGATAGAATCGATGAAGCGCATGGAACGGATGAGAGTGCTGAGCGGATGAATGCGTTGAGCAGATGAGTGTGTAGATCGGATGAGTGTATAGAACGTATGAGTGTATAGAACGTATGAGTGTGTTGAGCAGATGAGTGCGTAGAACAGACGAGTCTATGGAGCAGACGAGTGCGTAGGGCGGACGAGTGCATGGAGCAGACGAGTGCGTAGAGCGGGTGAGTAAGTATAGCGTGAAAGGGCATAAAGCGGACGAGTGCCTAGGGCGGATGGAACGGGTGTAATGTGAAAGCTATAGGTGTAATATGTGAAAGCTACGGGGAAGTATGTGGATCGTACGGGTGCAATACGTGGATGGAGTGCATAAAACAACTTAGAAATGCACAGAACAGATCAGAGTACATGGAACAGATTCAAGTATGTGGAGCGGATTGGAGTGCGTGGAGCAGACTGGAGCACATAGAATTGCACGACTGACATGGAATGGTTTGGAATGCATGGAACGTTCAAAAGAGCATGTAACCCATCATATCCCATCACCACGCTTACTCTCTTCTTTACACCACATTCAACTGGAACACAGAGATACTATGACACCATTCGGTATAGCTGTTCTCATACCAACATCTGCCTCATACTCCCCATCACTCTAACTATACACTGCTGGCTACACACCCCCCAGCCAGGCTTTCTGCTCAGGCCTAACGCAGCCACAATCGGTCTGGATAAATCCTGCCAGAACGAACACCTACTCCTGATCTCTCAACCACCACACCTACCGCTAAGAAGCAGCTATTACACAAATGCCACACCAGCTGCACACATCTGGTGCTCACACGCACCTTTGACTCTCTCTACTGACTTGAACTTCGGTTCCCAAGGGCGTTCAACCTACCAGCGCCTTCAGACCATACCAATGGTACATAAGGCGCTATATAAATGCAAAGTAACATAACATAACAGCACTAACCTCTATTCTACAAAACCTCCCAGGGAGCAGAAGCAGCAATTAATTCAGGGCTGGCAATAGTTGGGGGCAAGTATTCCATGGTGGAAGGAGTACTTATGCCCCTTGTAAGAGGGGATGTCAGTAAGACTAGAAGTCGTCAGACTCTAGCACCATTGCCCAATGACCAAGAATGGAAACTCTGGTTTGGTCACAGGTATCTAGACAGGGATCTCCTGTGTAGAACCCCCAGGGAAAGGCAAAGGAAGGAATTAGGGGAGAGTAAACACTCCAAACAGCACCACCTACTAAACCTATTGGTACCTGCCAGGAACCAAGGAGCCATATCTTCTCAGCTAGACGCCCCAATGGGGCGACAAGAGATAGACAAGGGCTTCGAGTAAGCCCCTGCCAAAGAAGAAAGGGAGACCCTTAGTAGCAGATCACTATCTGTAGAAAGCGATAGCACCAGTCCCAGGCAAAAAGCTGGTTGGGATTGAAGACCCTTTAAGGGTAAACATGGTAAAAAGGGTACCTATAAGCTGAAGGATAGATCCTAGCTTAAGCAGCCGCAAATATACAGAGATGGAGAGCATCCTTCAGTGCTCAGCACCCAAGTGAGAGCAGAAGCCCACCAAGAGAAAGGAGGAAGGAAGCAGAATGAAATCTTGAGAGTGGACAATGGCAACAATGGTTGTCTCTAAACGAGACTCACAAGATCATACCAGAGACTAAGGATCCAAGGGATTGGTTAGTGCCACAATTTGATTCTGGCACACAGGTCTCCGTAATCAAAGAGAGACACAAAAAGCTTATATAACACATCTCTACTAATTGAAATGTTGAAGTGTATACTCCCACAGGAGACGTGGTTGTGGACAATAATGTGTATATAGTTACAATTCACCTTGAAGGGGAATATCCAAAGAAAATAGAGGCACTATTTTGGTCTGATATACATACAACACAAGATGGCCTTTTAGCAGAATATATTTGGATCAGGCTATTTGTTAGGGAAAGCCCTAGAAGGGAAGAATTAGTTAAACCCGATTTATTTCAGATACACTTAGAACATGTTGTGATCTCCTATGCCTCATGGGCTCATAGGCTGCTCTAGGTGCACAACAGTGATGCAAGAATCATGAAGACATGACCGCACATTGATTACCCTTCATGTATTATGCCAAGTGTTGGCAACACCAAAGCCTCAGACACTATATCCAATCAAAGCACAGGATATAACATATGTGAAAGTAATTGTGAATCAGTTATTGGAACAAGGGGTTCTAATATAACCGGCATGCCCCTGCAATACAACGATAATTCCACACCAGATGGTAATTGTTAATAGATCTTCTCCAGCATTGGATCTTTCATAGATTCAGATACTTGAATATTCCCTGTCGTCAGACTGGGAATCCTCAGTTATTTAAATCATTATTTTAAAATTAAATATATATACATTATTTCCATAGAAAAAGAATGTAGATAGTCTATTATGGCCTATGCATCATTCAATTGTGTTGTCCCTCCACCTCACTTTGGTCTTTATGGGCCCCAACCAATGAGGTGGCAGGGTTTAAGCTCTGCCCCAGGGAGCGATCTTCAGATTTTTCACCGCAGCCTAACCGACTAGAGGGAATCCTCCGCTCTCTGAGCTTTTTGTTTTTTCTTGACTGTTAGATATAATATTTTTTTCTCAAAAACAGCTTCTCCTGATCAAATGTATTTATTTATTTTGGATTTATAAAGCGCCCAGAGGCATTGTGGCGCTGTTACAGGATATTCACTTATTGCAGGTTTTACATTGGTTAAAGAAAATAATAGAAATGGAATGACATTGGATGACATTTGTCAAGACATGTTCCGAGGTTACAGAGGAACAATGTTGGAGGCAGTGCAAGATGTAAAGCAGTCTAGTTGAACTCCTGAAATCCTTCCTACACCGTGTTTCTGGGCTCAGAAAACACCTGTTTTCACTCGAAATTCGTTGAATGAATCCTCTCTTCACACCATGTCAGAGGAACCTGCTACCAAGAAACCTTCCTTTTTCAGGGATTGTGAAAGATGCAAAAAGAAGCTTTTCTACATGAAAGACCCTCATGAGCAGTACATATACTGTCTCTATCCCCATGACATTCACAAATGTGATATTTGTAAGACTTTCTAACAAAACTCTCCAGGACAGACATAGAAGACTCCTTCTACATTTGGAATCAAGAGGACACCCTTCTGATGAAGAATCAGCTAAGACAGCCCCCGTACTGTCTATGAAGCCTTCAGAGAGGCAAACTTCAAAAAGAAGGGCCTCCTCTGTAGAAAGAAGTTCTTCTCCTTCACATAGGAGTAAGAAAAAGATGGAATCATCTTCCCTGGGTTCTGGAGACCAAGAGAAAAAAGCACCCTGATGAGAAAACCTCCTCCAGGGTAAGGAGACGTCATCGAAAACGCCCCCTGCGAGCGGCACCGGCGATAGAGGCCCGTCGATGAGCAAGCTGTCGACGAAACATAAGTCATCTATGATGACGCTTCAAACCTCGTTGTCGCCGAAATCGGCCACAACTAAACAATAGTCGACGAAGGAATGTCACCACTTGTCAACAAAGCTATCGTTGACGGAGCATCACCCGTCCACAAAGCCATCGCTGTCCACGAAATCTTCGTCCACGGCACCCTTGTCGACAGACACCCAAACCACCATCGACGAAAGCACCGTCAACGACAATTGACCCCTCCCCTGTTGACGGAAAAGAATAAGTCCAAGGCATCGTCCATGGATGCTTCGAGCACGCCTTCCAAGGAAAGCGAATTGTTCAAACCAATGGAAACGGACCTCCAGACCCTGGAAGCCCTCAGTCTACCAATAGGGACTCAACTGTCTCCCTTAATAGAGATGGCAGAACTGCCGACATCATCCTTCAGGAGGATTTTTCGGATTCCGAAAACATTTCTGAGCAACTGATCCTCACTCCCAAGGAAAACAGTCCTCCCTAACATCCAACCTCGGAGGAACCGGCAGACCCACATGATCCAGAGCTCCTGCTTTTAATGCAGAGGATCATTGACGAATTTAATAGGCGTCAAAGGCAAAGGCATCGTTCTTCTACACCGATGGAAAAGTCTCCTACAAGGCGAGTTCACTGCCTCATTATTCTCCAGGAAACTCTCCTAACAGGAGCAGACCTCGTAAGACAGCACGCTCACCGGATCATCGCCTGCACCAAGACTACCTACAAGGGACCCCATGAGGCCACCCACAAGGGATCCCACGATAGTTCCATCCACTGCATCCATTTCCGACTGGCAGGAAGATCCTTTCAGGGATTTTTCAGATCCTGAAGAAGGAGAAATTACCCAGGATCCTGACGCGCAGAGTGAGTGGGACCATTACATTGTGGAAAAGCCTGAGAAGAGGGACTCCCCAGGAGACACTTCACCACCCGACAATCTAGTGTCTTTTCATGCCATAATTGTTAAAGCGGCGGACCTCTTTCATTTGCAAGTTGCATCAGAAGAGAGAAAATCGGTGCTCTATGACATAGAGACAAACGTAGAAGGACAGTCACTACGATTGCTCTTTGGGCACGATATGGGACACTGGAGTGAAGATTTTGGCCACACCAGTACTCGTCTCAAGATCCGAGAAAAAGTATAAGGCACCGGACAGGCATCATTATGTCTAAGGGGACATACTAAACCGGATTCCGTCATAACGGTTGCAGCCAGAAAAAGGCTGGCTAACCCATCATCACCCCTTTCAGCTCCACCTGACAAAGAAGGGCGTAAATTAGAAACCATGGGCAGGAAGGTATCATTGTCGGCATCTCTCACCATTAGGGCTGGAAACGCTCTTGCCATAACTGCACGTCTGGATCGTGAGCTGTGGCTCCGTATGTCCAAGCACTTGCCTGTAGAACTGCAAGAAGAGGCCAAAGCAATCATATCGGATTGTGAGGCTACCTCTGACATATGATCGACGGTTTAGGTTGAAATTACCTAAAAAAATAAAAATTCAAAAAATAAAAAAAAAAAAATGGTCGCATTGACCAAAAGTTCTAAAAATGCTATCACCAAAGGTTCGAACACCAAAAGTTCAAACCTTTGGTGGTAGCATTGGGAAAAAAAACAGGGGATGCGGGGGTGTCCCCTGCATTGCCCCGCTCACTCTACTTTGTGGTATAGTGAGCGGGGGCTGCAGGGGACACCCCCGCATCCTCCCGTTACAAAAAAAAACAGAAAAGGAAAGGAACCTGCAGCGCCGGTTCCCGATCACGGAAGTGAAAGGGAACTCGTGCTGAAGGGAACCAGCGTGAAGATGAAGGCAAGTGGGGTTTGTTTGTGTTGGGGATGTGGACAGCTGTGGACATAGCGGAGTCGGGTTTCAGACAAATGGTACGGTCTTGAGGAGACGAGCCTGGATGAAGGCTACAAACTTTAGACCTGGGGTTCAGGCCCAGATACTGGATATGCCCTTCGATGGGCAAGACCTCTTTGGAAAAAAGATAGACGACCATCTCAAGGGTATAAAGGCTGAAACTGATACAGCGCGAGCCATCATTTCTCTTAAGGACAAAGATTGCAGGTCCTTTCGATCCTTTCGAGGTGCGTCTTCAAAATACAGAGTTTTCAGCCGCCCCTCCTACAGTCAAAAGACGCAAAGTACCTTTCAAGACCGATACCATCAGTCGACAAGCAGATAAACCCATAGGGGTAAACGTGGTTCGAACCACGCCTAGACCTAGATCAAGCAAAATTGAGTCCCCCTTCTCCCCTCTCACGACGCACCCCGGTGGGAGGGAGAGTGAGCAGTTTTTACCAACGTTGGTTAAAAATATCAGATAAGTGGGTGCTACAGGTGGTTCGCGAAGGGCACACCATCGAATTTCTGGATCAACCTCCATTTCTTGCCCCCGTTCCAGGCAAGGTACATCATTTGAAGCAGGTCATGCTCGAAGTTAACCAGCTACTCCTAAAAGCAGCGATATAAACGGTACCAAACCAGCAAATGGGAAGAGGCTTCTACTCCAGTTTCTTTTACTGATGAAGAAGAAAAATGGCCGGTGCAGACCGATTCTGGATTTGAGAACTCTCAACTAGTTTATCGGCGCATCAAATTCAAAATGACATCCTTTAAAAAGATTCTCCCTTGGCTCATCCAACACGACTACCTCGCCACCCTCGACTTGGAAGACGCCTATTTCCACATTCCCATTCATCCTGCCCACAGGCAATTCCTCAGATTCGCCATAGGGGAGTCACATTTTCAATTCCGTGTCCTCCCATTCGGTTTAAAATTGTTGGCAGCATACCTCAGAAGATCGAGAGCAGAAGTCTTCCCGTATTTAGATTGGCTCATTCCAACTTGCGAGCTTCGCAGTGGAGAGAACAGTAAATCTCTTGAAAGAGTTAGGTTTCTCGATAAATGAGGAAAAGTCCTGCCCTGTTCCCAGCAAGACAGTGCTTTTTCTGGGAGCAGAACTCAACACCAACATACCGAGAGTAAGACTATCAGCAGACAGAATATCTGCTTTAACTCAGCGGGCTTCATGGTTTCAAAGCAATGGGACAGCCATGGTCTTCTCCCTCAAATCTCTTCTGGGCATGATGTCCTCATGCATATTCCTCATACTGAATTGCAGGCTTCACATGAGGCCAAACGAAGAGACCCTGGACCACCAATGGAAGCAGGCCGTCACCGTACAACTACCAGCAATCTTTCACAAGCCCCTCATATGGTGGGGTATAGCTCAAAATCTGCTACAGGGAATGCCTTTCCAAGCTCCAATTTCGACTCTTCTCCTCAGGACGGATGCTTCACTATCGGGCTGAGAAGCGCACTTGGCAGATCTACAAACAAAAGGCTCTTGGTTCTCTCAAGAATCCCAAATGCACATCAATGTCCTAGAGCTCAGGGCGATACGGTGGGCACTGAAGGCTTTTCTACTGGTACTTGCAGGGCAGGTGGTGACCATCCAAACGGACAACACGACATCGGTGCACTACACAAACAAAAAAGGGGGGAACGAGGTCGGAGTTGTTTTCTCAAGAAGCTCAAGAAATATGGACCTGGGCTTTACATCACAAGATCCACATCAAGACAGAACACTTACCGGGAGTGGACAACGTTCTGGCAGATAAGTTAAGCAGAGACTATTCAGCATCCCACGAATGGGAGCTAGACGAAGCAGAAGTCTGATGAATTTTCCACAGGTGGGGACATCCACAAATCGATCTTTTTGCCACCAAGGCCAACAAAAAATGATGCAGGTTCGCCTCCAGGTATCCAGAGCATTTCTCGATGTGGGACGCCTTTTCAGTGGACTGGACAGGCAAGTTCCTTTATGCCTTCCCTCCGATCCCGCTCATAGCGAGAGTGCTACGCAGACTGAAGGAACAGACCTGCTCGATGATCCTGATGGCACCAGATTGGGCTTGCCAGGTTTGGTACCCGGCCCGGTACCCGGCCATGCATCACCTGTCTCTATGGCCCCCTATTTGCTTCAAAGTTCATCAGAGTCTCTTAACGCAACAGGATCGGGATGTGCTCCACCACGACCCAGCAAGCTTTTCACTCCATGCGTGGTTCCTGAGCAGCGAAAATTAATTAACCTGAATCTTCCTGCCGAATGCTGGGACATAATCAAGGCCTACAGGGCCCCTTATACATGAACAACTTACATTAGGAAATGGACTTGTTAAGTGGTGTGAAACATAATCAGTGAACCCGCTCTCTGATTCCATTGAACAGATACTGCCATACCTGTTGCACCTAGCTAAAGCAGGGCTCTCCCTTTCATCCATCAAGGTGCATTTGTCTGCCATATCAGCATACACAACTAACCCTGGTCAATAATAATCTTTGCTCACCAAACCGGCTGTCAAAATATTTTTTAAAAGTTTGATGCATACTTTCCCGTCAACTCCTACACCGGTTCCTGCATGGAGCTTGAACATGGTCCTGGCAGCGCTCATGGAGCCACCATATGAACCGATTCACAGGTGTGACATAAAGTTCTTATCCTAGAAAGCAGCTTTTTTAGTAGCTGTCACATCCGCCAGGAGGATTAGCGAGGTGCAAGCCGTGTCTTCAGAACCTCCATTCACCTTGTTTCGTAAGGACCGCGTCATAATGAGGACGCATCTAAAATTCTTACCCAAAGTGCTGTCAGAAATTACGCTCACCGAGCGCATCATACTTCCAACCTTCTTCATGAATCATTCATCTGATGCGGAGAGATCCTTGCACTCCCTAGATGTGGCTAGGGTTCTAAAGTTCGACATCCAAAGAACTAAGGAATTCCGCTCCTCGACTAGACTTCATCGCATTTGCTGGCCGAACTAAAGGGCAACACATTTCGAAGCAGAGTTTGGCGCGTTGGGTTTCCCAATGTATCAGTCACTGCCACCAGTCTAAAGGCGATCCACTCGCCAGACCTCCTTCAGCCCATTCCACCAGGGGGAGGGCCGCTTCGGTTGCTTTTCACGCTGGAGTACCATTGAAAGACATCTGCAGAGCCGCAAACTGGAGCACTCTGCATACATTCGCCAAACATTACTGCCTGGCAGAAGATACCAGCAAAGAATCAGCAGTGGGTCAAGCGGTTCTTCACCATCTCTTTGCTTAAGGTAGGAGCAGCCTTCTCTTCCCGGGTAATGTAACCTATTCAGTTGCTGTATAGTAAGGCGATCACAAGGATCTGCAGAATGTACATAATGATGGGCATGTCTAACTGCTTGGTATTCTATTCAAGCTTCTGAATCTATGAAAGATCCAATGCTGGAGAAGTTTTAGTTACTTTCCTGTAACTGTATTTCTCCAGCATTGGTATCTTTCATAGATTCACATGTGCCCACCCGCCTCCCCTGGGAGGCTGCTCCCTCTCCTAGGTGCCATCTATTCATGTAGTCTTCTAAGGCTCAAAATCTGAAGATGGCTGCCTGGGGCGGAGCTTAAGCCCTGCCACCTCATTGGTTGGGGCCATACAGGACCAACGTGAGGTGGAGGGACTACACAATTGAATGGCTCATAGGCCATAATGGACTATTTACATTCATTTTCTATGGAAATATTTAATTTTTTTATTATTTAAATCATCGAGGATTCACAGTCTGACGATGGGGAATATTCAAGCATCTGAATTCTTGAAAGATACCAATGCTGGAGAAATACAGTTACAGGTAAGTAACTAAAACTTAAAATCTTAAATGCTTATACAAGCACAGAGGTTTTACAGAACATGCATAGTTCAGGTCTTCTGGTAGCATGCAGAGATACAATTATAAGACTGTATTGGATCTGGGGAATGGATTTATTACACAACCTCTGGATTCAGAGAGCTAGACATACACAGTTATACCCTTTAAGGGCAATAACATGCATTACTGGATTCACACAGAGATACTAAATGCTCCTGGGCTATTCTCTAGTAGAATAGAATCCCTCTTAGAAGGCATACAGACATGATGGACACATATAGATGACATGTACGTCACACAAGATAACTTAAATTTACATTTAGAGAAGGTGGCCTTAATCATTAGGACACTAGCAGCTAAAGACTGCATCTTTCTAATTCAAGAAGTCTTAGCCCGTAGAGAAATCATAATTCTGGGGTTTCATAATCTAATAAGGGAAGAAGACTTGCTCTACAATTCCTAGAGAAATGTATAAACCTGCAAAGCCCAAGTGCACTTAAGCAGCTGCAGGCCATACTTTGCCTAGTTAACTTTGGGCAATCATAGGTGGCAGGCCATGCAGCATTTGTGAAACCACTATGACTAGTTGAATGATGGCCTCCGTCCAACAGACTGGGAGGGAGAGCACACACCCATCCTACACCAAGACTACCAATAGGAGACTCCAAGTTCTCTTCAGAACAGAACTCAAACAAGGACTTTGAAATTACACTATTTTCCTAGCCCAATAACTCTAACATATGTAGTATGTAAACACGGAGGGACAAAATCCCATTGCATACCATTCACATGTCTATACAATTTCTGAGCACAACCATGCTCCAGAAGAAAAGATTTTGGTTGCTGTACAACTGATAGTGCATAAGCAACACAGACAGCGCCAGACATAACACAGCACTATAACCAGAATAGCTACAGATGATCTGGAATGGTCCTCAGAAGCAGTAGTACCGGACATCCTGTTTTGGATGATTGCATTTATAATAGAATGAGAATGCTGTTCCAGCAATTGGGACCTACTTTAAGTATTCTGCTGCCTGGGCTGCTGTAAACGGGCGATTCAACCATAGAAATATGCTTGAAAATCAGGATACGCAAACCAAACAATTAGGGGATACATCAGCTAAGGTTAGTGAGATACAAGGCAGAGGTTTTTGTACTAAAACAAATTGATCCATATAAGCCCACTCTAATTGTGTCTGATTCAGACTATGCAATATAAGCCTGCTGACAAGCCAAATCATTTAGAGATTCTAAAGGTAAGCCAATCTTGTCAAAACATATTTGGCAAATAATATGGAACATCTGGGAAGCTAGACCTCTCACCTGGGTTATGCACGCAGAACTGATTATGTGCATAGTGCAGGCAATGAACATGCTTAGGAGTAGTTTGATGGCCTTTCTTTTAATACGTCATAGGTTTCATTGCTGCATGGGGAACAGAAGTAAAAAAATGACGGATTACAAGAAAAGCATCCATGTTGCAAATGTGAATTTTTGTACATACAGCCCTCATGATGATCCACACCTATGTATAAAGTTCTAGAATGTTGAGTAATATAAATCCCATTGAAAAGCGCGAAAAACTGGTAAAAGGGTAAAACAAGGTCGCACAGACTGGAGGATTGGACTGATATGTGCTGCACATAATATGTAACCTGTGTATAACATTTTAAGTAAAGTAAATGTGGGAGTTTTTGGACATTGTAAAACTCGCCTCATAAATCTGACATTTTCCTGAAATCCAACCAACTGAGAGCGAGGCGGAGACTGGCACCCTTGTCCAATCCCTTTGTCAGGGGGTTTGTTAGTTAAGCCTACCCCAGTCATATTCTTGGATGATGTCACTAGGCATTATAAATAAGGGTCCCTGACAAGACTGTGACACACACTCTTCCTGATTTCCTGCGCGCGTTCCTGTACCCGTCATCTTCCAGATCCCGACTCCAGCTACAAGGCCAAACCATTGCTGATCCTGCCCCAGGGTCCACTGCAAAACCCAGGCATTGCTGGTCCCATTCCCAGTAAGGCCTCGAATCTGAAAACCACTAAAATTCCCAAATAAATAAAGGGAAAAACTGTGGTACTTTTGGTATCCTGATCCCACTCACTGCATGCTGCTGCCACCCACTGCTTGCTGCAATCCTGCCATCCAGCTAACCTGTAGTGTCCAGTGGCCAGAACTATCCTTTGATATCCAGTCCCTGCCCAGCTGATCCTATCCTGCTGATTTTGTCCGGCTGTCCTTTGTTAGAGCATATCCGTGTGGTGACCAGAACGCCGACTGTCCCAAAATCCTAACTAAAGTGGACTGTGAGTATTAAGAGGAATCCATAGAAATCCATAGTATACCTTGCCTTGCTGTGTCCCCATACCACTCTCTAAGTCATCCTATCCTTACCGTGATAACTTGTAATGCTGTCAGAATAATTTTTCCCACCCTGCCATTGAATTTGAGTGCTAGCGCGATCTCTTTAGTAATTGTGTCTCGTGAAATCCTAAGCTATTAATCCTATTTCGAGTGATCGGACTGGTGGGCGCTGGGGAGTTACGGTTGAACTTGCGAATCAACCCTGGAGCTTACTGTGTCCCTTTTTGGTGGCCTAGCCTGAATACTCTAGTGTAGAGTAAAACTGTTCTTGTCAAAACTGATTTCCTTTCCTTTTTCACTACCCGATTTGTCCAAACACACACCTCATTCTATCTTGCCTATCTCATTCAGTTTAACAGCTAGAGACCTAATTTCACTTCTATAATATACCTGTGATATATATCCATCTCCCTGCCTATTACAATTTACAATATTTCACCCATTTTTCAAAGGAACCGTTTTAGTAAATTTACACGGAAAACGGAAATATTTGCAAAGTTTCCAACGTGTCATTTTGATTGCAAACTGCTTTAAATCTTCCACTAATTTTTTCGAACTGTGTGCTCTTGCTAACGCATTGCTTGTGGTTGTTTGTACCTTTACATTGTTGCTTTAGTGTAGAACTGTATTTGTTTCAAGGTTTTTGCACACATTCATTATTTTATTCATCCATTTCCGAGTGTCATTTTAGCATTGTCAGGGTTTAAAATCCGTTTTTCTCTCGTTTGGGGAGGGAAGGTCGGATTTCAATTATGTTTCCTATTTGTCATTCCTGATTACCGGCTGCTTCTGTTGATCCGCTCAGAATTGATTATTTGTGGGTTGTGGGAACATTACAGGGGGAAATTCTAACTCAAGTGCTATCTTACCTAAAATCAAAAAGTGCTCCTAGTCAGTGGTGTTTTGTAGATGTGTCAATAGAAGGCTAAAGTATGTGCACTGCTTACATTCCTATTGTTATTATCACCCCATTGGTGCTGCCCCATATTAAAAAGTGTATGATTTCTATTAATTTTCAAATAAATAAATATTGTATTTTACCAACCAGCCTGGTTCATGGTCCATTGTGGCCCGGGGTATTTGAAAAGGGGGTGTGATATGAGTGGTGTACCATCTCAATATTGAATCTAACATAAAGACATAAACATTTCAGGTGTGCGTCGCCTGATTGAAATCCTTAACAATTGTCTGCGGACCAGTACCTGCTGCAGCTTGCTCATTTCAAGAAGAAATATGTTTTAACATTTAGTAGATTCCAAGTGAACACGTTTTAGCAAATAAGCATTCTGCTGTATTTTACATGCTCTTTTGTCTCTTCACTCTTATTCCCACGATTCCCAGGTAGCCTCCATGCCTTTTCTACGCTTAATGGGGGGTGACATGTATTTTCTATGTCTGCCTATATTAACCATGCTTAAATGGCCTGTGATCTGAGCCGGAGACCAGGCCTTCTACACTGTGCGATGAAAACATTTTAATATTGAGTGAAATGCAGGCCTCCATGCTATAATTCACAGTGCAATGTAAACACTTTTATGTTTAGTGAAATGCAAGCCACGAGATTTGCTTTTCCATGTTGCGATGAAGTACATTTGTTTTTTTCTAAAAGTCTATGCTGTGAGCCAATGACCTTGAGCCTGGAACACCACCTTCTTGATGTGTAAACGATGTCTGTTAACCGCTATGGAGGCCCTTACCGGGAAGGAAGCCAATTTACTTGCAAAACAAAAAAACATTGATGGCGAACACTGCGAACTACAAAATGCAGGCCTTCTGTGGTTCTACCATGAAGGACAGAGCCTTGTCTGTTGTGCACAAGAAAGGTGCTTTCAGCTAAAAATATTGTTGACAAAATTCCTAGTGGCCTCTGAAGGACAGCGCTATGTCCTTGCCCATGCTCTGTATGTGAACGATGAGCCAGTTAAAGATACAATTGTTAGCGGAATCCCTAGTGCCCTCTGAAGAACAGGACCATGTCCTTTGCTAGCCTTTGCAAGAGAAAGATGTCATCTGAAATGCAATTGTTGGCAAAATCTCTAGTGGTCTCTGAAGGACAAGACAGTAGGTGTGGAGGGCTTGAAAATAGGGAAGGCACATAGGGTATATAACAGAGTAGGCTCAGCCCCTGGGGATGCTGTTCGGGGCGATTGCAGGAAGTCTGAGGCAGACGCAGATGGCTGGTTGGAGATGAAGAGCAGAAAAGGATTCCCAGACGGGAAGGGCCAGCCCACCCGTAAATCATTTTCTGGAGAGTTGAAGCCTTAAGCTGGACCCTGGCTATTTTGAAGCATTTATTTAGCAGAACTGGAGCAATTATCACTTGCCCCCCTCCCTTCCCCAAGGCACTTCAGCTTATTTCAGCTCACAGCCTAAGGGCCCAAGAGCAGACACCTTATTCGGGATTGGCTATATGCTGAGCACCATTAAGTCCAAAGGAAATGTAATTATTTTTTAAGCATTCAATCCTATTACTATGCATGTTGATGAAAATCCCATAGGGCAGCAATATGTGTCTTTTTGTCAAATTATTTCATTTTCTCCAATTTTACATTTTGTGTTGAATGTGTTTTGTGTGATTTTTACAGGAATCCAGTCTTTTCTTCCTGCCCTGTTCAACTCCCTACCTTCTAATGTTATTGAGTATAAGGAGGATCTTTATACCCTGCACTTGCTATCACATTGAGAAAGGTATTGTGTTATTGATTATTGATTGAGGCAGATGCCTCTATGAGATTGCCTATCATGATTTGGTGAGGTAGGTGCTAGATTGCCTAGCATGTTCTGTGAGGTTCCCTATCATGACCTGGTGAGGCAGGAAGTTGGTTTTTAAGGTGATTTTGATTTCTTGGAGAAGGCTGATCAGTCTTAGTCTTGACCGGAGGTAGAGGCAAATGACTTTACTGTGTTGTGTATAGTGATGATAATGATGATCTTTCTTTATTACATATTTCTCATAATTAAAATGATTTATTTTTTATATGAGAGTGTAATACACATTCCTTGAGTGTTCATTACTGAGTGATATCAGATGACATCGAACATGATTATTAAACGTGGGGCGTCTATTTAAACTGTGTATTGACATGTTATACAAGGTACATGTCTTAACTGCCAGGATATTATGCAAGTCTATGCAAAAAGGACGCGCATACTCGTCCCTGTCACTTAAGGGGTTAATACACACCAATAGGTAATCGATGGTGTGAGCAATGGAGTATCAATAAAAATATATATGACATTGGTAAACCTCTCCTGTTTTGGCAATTGAGAGCAGCCACCTCCTGCAGGGGTTGTTGCCTGCTTTCATCTCTGTTGCACAGTGAGGTACATGAATTTACCTAGCTCTACACCTACCACATCCCCAGATGGGGTGGTCATGGACACTCCCCTGGGGGTGGAGGCAAGGCTCTGAAGGCAGGGGTGATAGAAATCACATCACCCTTGAAGCCAGTCTGGTTTACTTGCCCATGCCAGTAACTCTGGGACTGCTAAGCTTAGTGACCAAGTAGAACATGTACTGTTAGCCCTATTGAGGAAGAGGAAGTGTCAGTGGCTATTGGTCAGCTCAATAAGGGTAAATCACCGGGGATAGATGGTCTTCCAGTAGAGTTTTACCAGACACTGAGTAGGGTTCTTGTACCGTTCTTGTGCAATCTATACAATGGTTTATGCAGGATGGTTTGCTTTGTCCCACTATGAAGGAAGCTTGTGTAATTGTTATCCCGAAACCGGGGAAAGATGGTAAGAAATGCGAGAATTATAGGCCGATCTCGCTCCTGAATGTGGATCTAAACATTTTCAGTAGGATTCTGACTAATAGACTGAATATGTGCATAGGCAAACTGATTAGTGGATCACAGGTTGGATTCATGAGAGGCCGATACGGTTATGACCATATTAGGACGTTGATAGATTTGATGGGCCTACCGAAGACAAAGACCAGGGACACCTTGTTGCTATTTATGGATGCGGAAAAGGCTTTTGACAGGGTCAATTGGTCCTTCCTTTACCACACCCTTAAGAGGATGGGATTTGGGGACGCGTTTATTAGGACCATCAGGGCATTGAATTCTAATATTAGTGCGAAGGTGTGAGTCAATGGGGTTATGTCCTCTTCGTTCTTGTTATCTACGGGAACTCGGCAGGGTTGTCCGTTGTCTCCGTATCTGTTCAATCTGGCCTTGGAACCTCTCATCCTATACTTAAAACAAGAGCAGGGCCTTCGGGGGCTTAGATTTGGAGATAATGAGATGAAAGTGCTATGCTACGCTGATGACATGACATGACAGTTATATTGTCTAACCCGGTTGAGGGATGTGTACTACTTAAACAGATGTTTGATGAGGTGGGACGTTTATCGGGCCATAGGATCAATTGGGGGAAGACTGTAGCCTTTCCTTTGGATGTTAGTGTCCCGCGTGATGTCTTGGGTTCTTGGGACTGTCGCTGGGAGGTGGGAACAATGAAATACTTGGGTATACATTTAGTTCGGGATTTAAAAAGGATGACTGCTTTCAACGTGTCAAGGATATTGGAGGTAATTAAAAGGGATATATTGAAATGGGGCCGACTGCAGTTGGGAATTTGGGCCAAGGTTAATGCCGTTAAAATTGTACTTTTGCCGAAGGTTCTTTACATCATACAGTCCATCCCGTTGAAGTTTACGAGAAAAAAGTTGTTGCTCCTGTTGATAGTCTTTCGGGATTTTCTTTAGGGAGAAGGCAAGCGGCCTAAAATTCCTACATTTATTTTGAATGGTCCAGTAAAAGATGGAGGATTTGGATTCCCGAATTTGATGAATTATTGCACAGGTTTTCTATTGAAAAAAATCGACCCCATATTTTTCTGAGGCTAATGAATATGTTCCCAATTGGTATATAATTGAGAGTTACCAGTTTTCGCCTTATGCGCTGAGAGACCTCTATTCAATGTCTAATTGCCTGCCTCAGTACAGAAGCTGCCCACAATGGGTGCGACTAGGGAAGCGGTGCTGCGCTTTCTGGACTTTGGAGGTGGGAATGATGGGTTGCATTATGATGCGTCTTTACGGCAAAATGCATGTTTGCAATTAGAGAATAGGCCCTTATGCTGGAAGAGTTGGATAGGTAAGGGCATACTTGGGGTCCGTGATGTGTGGCATAATGGTGACATGATCTCCTTTGAACAGCTGAGAACATCCTTTGGTATTGGAGCTAGAGAAAGAAATCGTTATGAGGCCTTAAAGGTGCTCTTGACCGAAAGGACAGGGATGTTAGATGGGGGCATGAATGAGAGACATGCTCTGTGTGAACTTCTCCGTTCTGCATCGTATGGAGTTTCAACTTATCTGAAGTTGATGCTGGCGGATGAGGTTGATGTGAGAGCATGGGATAAGCTTCGTCAAACCTGGACGGATGATCTTGGGGCGGATATCTCGGTTCGGGAATGGACGTATTTGCTTCATGTAGGAGTGCAGGCAAAGATGGACTTGCAGCTGCGTTATATTAGGCAAAGGGTCCTCTTTAGACTATATTGGACTCCGTCCAAGATGGCCAGATTGGGTCTTTCGGACACTGATTCATGTTGGGGTTGTGGATGTGGTGTGGGCTCTTTGATACATATTTTGTGGACGTGCCCGAGAGTTTCCGACTTCTGGACTGGGGTATTGGATAGACTGGACCTTGTATTGGAAGAGAAACTTCCTTGCTCTTCCTTTCAATCATTTTGTTATCCAACAGGGGCAGAGGAGACAGAGCTAGGGACTGTACAGAATGTATTAATAAAGGGTTGATTTTGGCAATGAAACAAATCCTACGGGTCTGGAAGTCAAGGAAGAAACCGGGTGTGGATGGGTGGTTATCAGATATGCAGGTCTTGTCGAACTTTGATAAAGTTATGCTCCTTGGACAAGGTAGAGAAGGGCGTTATTCTCGACTTTGGGGACCCTTTAATGACCTATTTGGCTGAAGGTTGGGTTCCAAACCTGGGTGGGTAATCCCTTACTTGGGTTGGGGATACTTTGATACTTCTGGTGATGGGGGGCTGTTTTGTTGTGTGTTTTTGTTTCTTGTTGTTTTGTCTTATTGGTTGAGTGTCAGGGATCTTTGTTCAAACTGTATTTGTTTTTTACAAATATTATTGATGTCCATGTGTTCAGTATTGTTTTGTTTATTTCTGAGGTTCTTTTAGACATTGCAATTTGAACACGATGCGATGTACCAGAGATTTTTTTTCTTTGTTGTTTGTTGTTAAAAATTTTAAATAAAGTGATTAAAACAAAAAAAAAACAAGGGGAGTACAGAGGGATTGTTCACATGTCTGTCCTTATGTGCACATTGAGTGTTTTGTGCCTTTGATGTGAAATTATTTAATGATGTGAGTATGTCTTTTGGTTTAGGGATCAACACTTGTCACACAGCGCTGTCTTTACATGTTACTCCTTCGCGGAAGCCGTTCTGAGCTTCCGATTTGTTTAGCAGCATTTTACTGGACCTATTTGCATCCGTATGCGACTGCTTGTGGTTCCCTCGGCTCACAGGTAGTCCGATACGACCACATTCAATTACATTTCGTCCTGACACCGATGACACTGTGCCCGAGTTTTTCCTGGATTTGACTAGGGGAGATAACGATCAGCGGCACCAACGGTTTCTGTGGCGCATAGACATGTCCTATGGCTGCCTGCGCTAGTTATTCACGCACATTCTAGCCCTTTGGAGGGCGCAATGTGTTTTGGTCCTGATGAAGGCGGTGCAGTTCATACCGCCGAAATGCCCATGAGAACATTTCCCCTGGCGTCCCAACAATGTAAAAGTCTCCCCTAGCATCAGCCCTCGATTCACATTATAACTCCAGATACACATTGTTGGTTTTCCTCCATATTTTCTTTGATCAAATTGTAACCTTGAATCTTCATCAGATTGTTGAATACATTTGGTTATGGGTTTTAGCCCTGAAATGTTCTGGGCCTCGCCCCTATATGTACAAAACACATAGGCCTCTGAGGTTTAGACTAGCTGTAGACTAGCTTACTTGGTTCTATTATTCTTTAGGAGTTAAGTCAATCTTGCTGTATAAGAAGGCTATTTTGTTTTGTCTGTCACTCTTTATTGTTTTTTGTCCACATGTATTACAATGTGTTATATATACATTTTCCATCATTCCATGGCCTAATTGATTTAGGGTCCTATATTAAAATGTTTTTCATTTTGTTGATGGTTTAACTCCTTTATTGTGGATTATCTACCATCCGTGGTGGCTTGCGTGCAGCAACTCGGTAGCCAATCCATTTAAATGTCTGATTTATTTTCCTCATTGAGTATTTAATACGGGTAAGTAATTCCTGGTGGGAACGTTTGTTTGGTGTTTAGCTCAGGGATGGTCGGGCAATGATGCATACCTACTCCAACCCCAGGGTGGCATTGTTAACTTGGATGTATTGAAACAAAGTATGAGAGAAAAGGTGAGCAAATGCCCTTCTACATACTTCTGAGGTCTCGAAGCCGTGCACAAAGTACCATGAGAGCAAACACCCATTCAATTTACTCCCTAGGCCGAACTTCCCCGAACAGCCAGGATACAGGAAAGCTGGGAGGAAGCACTTGTATATGAGGGCAGGTTTGAAATGTGATTTCTCTTTGAGAAAAGCAGTGGGCATGGCTGCCCGGAAGTTCTTGAGGGCTGCCAGGAGGTTGTTTATGAAGATGGTTGTAGTGGTGCTGGTGGCACGAGTCATCTTGAGCTGGCACTGTGATGTTAATCTGCATAATCCAGCCATGTCTATCCTTCTCAACATAAGCCAAAGTTACCTTGTCCTGTTAAGAGATCAGGAGGGAGATCTTCGTCCCAAAAACGGCTTATCGTCTGTTTACCAGCTTAAATTTGCTAGTCTAATTTGGGCGTTGGAGCTCTTTTAATGAATTCTATTCAGTGCTGGAATTGGGACAGAGTTACCTGGATTTGGAGTATGGCAAAAATGGTCCCTCTGATAACTGATACGGGGAAACCAAAAGCCCATGCTTGTGCCGCTGCGTTACCCTGTGTGGTGTCACGTGCCAGAGAGTAGCCGGTCACGTGACCAAGGGAACCGGGAAGTGGAAGAATAAAGGTACCACCGGAACTGGCGTCATAAGGCCAGTCCGGCTTTATGCACCGTAGCAGGCAGTCGTGTCTCTTTCCTGCGCAGCGACGTGCTGCGCCACATCATTTAGACCAGGGCGCACATAGTGGTGGGCCCCGTTCGATGTCCTTGAAGACATCACACTGGCGACGAGTACTATAAGAGCCCTGCGCGCGATCAACGTGGGCCGCAACACCCTGCAGGCAAAAAGGGTAGCGGGAGAGTGAGAGGCCTACTGACTACCTGCAGAGCCGCGTATCAACACGCGCGTGCGTATGCAGAGCCTCACTCTCATACCCCCAACGTTCCGTCACACGGCCCAGCTACAAACAAGGAAGTGGAGCCTCACTTTAGCACCCCCAACGTTCCGAAGCAATCAACGGAAGAAACGGAGAAACGGAAATTGGAAAGCGAAGAGACAGCCACAACAGTCAACAAGGCCCCCAAACACCACTGACCAAAGAGACAAAGTTGAAACTGTCACAGAACATTGCAAACAACCCAGAAGCACCAACCCGGGACATTGGTGAGTGAAATCAAACCAGCCTGTGCCCACATTGGATTTTTCTTTCTCTTTCCTCATCCAAGTAAGGACTCAATTTGCGAAACGCCACAGCGCCAACCTTGTCCAGCGCTGAGACAAGCTCCGGGAGGACTGGTGTGAGCCCGTCAGCAGGGAGAAATGCCAACCCAGATCACCCTGGCCCAGCGCTGACCACCGTCATGCCACCTTTTGACCCCTCCACCACGGGTGCAGCTATTCGGTGGGAGATCTGGTTACAACAATTTGAAATGCACCTGGATGCAAGAGAAATCACTTTAGCTAACAAGAAACGCACATTTCTTCTACTCAACAGTGGAGCGGCAGCACTGCGCCTGTTCCAACGCAATCCCCAACCGCGGAGACGCAAACAACTACGACGCCGCAAAGAACGCACTCACCAACATGTTCAGGCCCACCCTCAATCAAGACTATGAACGCTTTCATTTCTGCATGGCCAGACAGCGTGAAAACGAGACAGTGGACAAATTCCACGCACGCCTATGCGAAATGGCGGTCGGCTGTGAGTTCCCCAACGAAGAGTTTGCCATCCGTCTTCAAATCATAAACAGAATTTTGTACAAAAAACGGAGACGGGCCATCCTATCAGAGAGGAACATACGAGTAACGCCTGTCCCGAATCTTAGAAATGGCGCGCCTGCGTGAACAAACAGAAGACCAGGTGGCATCAATCAAGGCAGCAATCCAAAGACTCCCGCTCGACAACCCGAAACCAACGGAAGACGTTGCAGCCATATCGAGACACCAAAACACCCGAGAGCAGGGCGAGCGAAGAGGAAACACCACCAAAACCCAAACGCCGCAAGGGAGAGACAATGCATGCAAATGATGCGCCGGCCCATGGCACAAGGGAGAATCCTGCCCTGTGTGGGGATCGACATGCCGCAAGTGCAACCGCCTCAACCCATATGCAGATGTCTGCCTAAACCCACCAAACAGAAGCGATGGAGAACAGACACTGCGGCAAACACATGAACGCCGGAAGAAATTCGCCCCCCGAGAAACACCTTGCCAACAAAGCAAGAAAGGAAGAGCGAGAGCAGTAGGCCACTCCCAGAGATCACCGGACACAAGTGAAAGCGAAGACAGTGACGACAGCGCATCCCTCGATAGAAGAGACCATGACAAAAGAAGAAAAAACAGCAAACGAGTGCACCGCGTACACCTTATCTCGGCCCTAGAGCCGCAATGGTCCAGACAACGGAAGAGGCCATCATGCACTGTCATCTCTGATGGGGAACCACTGCGCGTGGTCATAGACACGGGCGCAACCATCAATGTAATGCCAGTATCAGCATTCAACAAACTCCACCCAAAGCCCAAACTCCAAGAAAGGGAGGTCAGACTATATGCATACGTTGCAAGAAACCTCTGCCGGTGCAAGGATCGTTCAAATCTGACTTCGCCCACAACAGCGCCATGTGCCGAGCACGAGTCTACGTCGTCGATGCTGGCTGTGAAACACTGCTAAGTTGTAGAAGCACCGAGGAGCTGAAACTCATCCATTTTGCCTTCAGCATCCAATGCAGGGAGATCGACGACTTACTGAAACAACATCACAAGGTATTCCAAGGCATCGGGCACCTAAAGGGCAGATCCATCTAACTCCACATTGATCCCACCATTGAACCAAAAGCAGTACGCCATTGCCGAGTACCATTCCACATGAGGGAAGCTGTAGAAAAAGAACTAGACAAACTAGAAGCAGCGGGCATCATAGAGAAGACATCAGGGCCGACCCTGTGGGTATCCCCCATGGTAGTCACGAAAAAGCCCAAACAACCCAACGCAGTACGAATCTGAATTGACATGAGGCTCCCCAACGCAGCCATCGGGATGGAACGCCATATTACACCGACCATAGACGAACTTATTGTTGACCTAACAGGGGCAACCTCTTCACATAAGGTCTCTCGCAGCACCATGTTTGCCAATAAACTGTATGTAATGTAATAACCAAAGATGCATGAGCTGTAATGACTAATCTGTTTGTAGCAATCATAATGTGCCAACGACTGCTACCAATCCTGTACCCCCTGTAACTAAGTTCCTGCAAGTAACAGCGCCACAATGCCCCTGGGCTGACTGCGCGCTATATAAATATAAATAAATAAATACATTTTCAGCAAGCTTGACCTCCGGTCCGGCTACCATCAACTTAAACTAGCCAAAGAGTCGAGGTACATCACTACGTTCTCCTCCCACTTCAGACTGCAACGCTACAAGTGGCTAAATTTCGGAATATTGTCAGCTGCCAAGGTATTCCAACACGAAATTCGGAAAGTCCTCACCGGCCTGAAAGGGACGACGAACATCAGCGATGACATCATCTTATATGCGTCCAACGAATGCGAACGCCTCAAGCGCCTTGCAGCGGTCTCATGCAGGCTAGAGGAATCCGGACTGACCCAGAACGCCGAAAAGTGCGAATTCGGAAAAGAAGAACTAAGCTTCTTCGGATACATTTTCAACACAAGAGGGGTGTCGCCAGATCCCGCTAAAGTCAACGACATCAAAAGCACCAAGCCTCCAACATCAGCCACGGAAGTAAGGAGTTTCATAGGAAAGGCGACGTACTGCGTGAGATTCATTCCAGATCTCGCCAACATTGCAAGTCCGCTTTGCGAACTAACTAAGAAGGACCAAAAGTGGGAATGGTTGCCTGCCCACCAACAAGCGTTCCAACAGATCAAGGACACTCTATCTGCTTCCACAACCATGGCCTTTTTCGATATATAGAGACATACAGAACTCCTAGTCGACGCCAGTCCAGTCGGCCTGGGAGCCGTACTTACCCAAGCTGACAAGGATGGAAACGTTTACCCCATCGCCTTTGCCAGTCGTGCACTAACCAAAACAGAACAAAATTACGCATACATAGAGAAAGAGGCCCTCGCCATTCTATGGGGATGCAGACATTTCAAAGTCTACTTGCTGGGCAAGCAGGCAAAAGTACTCTGACCATAAACCACATATTCCAATTTTCAGAGGATCAGCGCCTCATCCACCAACACGCATCGAAAAGTGGATGCTTCAACTCCAGCCCTACAATATAGAGGTGGAATACCGCCAGGGACAGACAACCCAGCCGATTATCTGTCTCGACACCCACAGATCAAGAAGAACACCACGCGAGCGAAGGAGAAGGATGAACATGTGTGCCACGTGGTAGCCTGCGCCCGACCACAGGCTTTGACTTTGCGAGAGATAGCCAACAAGACCGAGACAGACACTATCCTGACCCACACCATAACCGCCATCCAATCAGGGAATTTGAAGAACTTCCTTGCCTCCATGGCTCAGCGCACCGCAGCGGCCCAGGTAAAGCTTCAATCCTTGTTCGGAATCCATCACAAACTTACCATAGCCCCCGAAGGGGTAATACTCGAGGGCCACCGCATTGTGCTACCCACGTCATTAGAAGAACGAGCCCTCAAACTAGCCCACAGCGGGCACCAAGGTATCGTGAAAACAGAATACTTGAAATCCAGGATGTGGATGGCCAACATGCAACAGCGAGTGATGGAGCTGGTGGGGTCCTGCACAGCCTGCCAAGCCACCTGGAGAGCCGAGAACCCAGAACCCATCATCAGCGCCCCGAGAAGCAGCAAACGGTGGGAAGCTGTCAGTATTGATTACTGCACCATTGCTGGAGAAGGCTACCTACTTGTCCTAATCGACGAATTCAGCAGGTATACCGAAGTCGAACATGTGGCGTCCACCAATGCCGAAACCATGACTCTTTCATTGGAGAAGATATTTGCTATACACAGGATCCCATCAAAAATCAAAAGAGACAATGGGCCGCCTTCCACCAGCCAAGGCCTACGCCAGTTCCTCCAGGATCTCAACGTACGGCACAAACGGATCACCCCAGGATGTCCAAAAGCGAACGGTGATGCCGAACGATTTATGTGGTCACTCAACAAAGTTATCCGCATCGCCAAGTAAAGGGGACATTCGTGGCTGAAGGCAGTGTATCGATTTTTGAGGACCCACAGGCAGACCCCGCACTCCTTGACAGGAATCAGCCCAGCAGTGCTCATGTTTGGAGTACCCATACAGGCAGAACTCCCCATACACCCCCGGTGGGTAACGCCTGAATCAGATCTTCCAACCATAGATGCCAAAAGAACGAAACGAAATGAACAAGAGAGCATTTCTCGACGAGCCAGCCACCGGGAGCTAATACCCAGAGACACAGTCATCTTCAAGAACCGAGCCACCCCCAAGAAGATGTCCCTCAACTTTGAATTCCAGCCCTGGACAGTTGGTGCCGCGAATCACAGTATGATCACGGCCACCCGAGGAAGTGAGACCGTGACAAGGAATATTTCACGCTTAGGAAAGTACCGCCTGAATTGTGGGAAGGAAGCCAGGAAGCCGCGAGAGAAGGATCCGGATCGCCCTACCGGCCGCAAAGCCAATCGACACCTGGACTCTGTGAGACACCAAGGGAACCGAGGACTCCCAGTCGGCAAGAAGATGAAGTCCAGCCTGAGAACCCCTCGGCGGACAACCCAGAGGGAGGCAATCCCCGATACCACCTGAGGGAAAGACCAAAACCATCATCACGCCTACAAGGATATGTGGTGGATGGGATCTACCAGCAGGTGAGCCTGCCCTGATAAACCAGAGAGACTAGACAGTATAGACTATACCTGTTGTGTTTGTTGTCGTTAATTGTTGCCAAAACATTCCAAGTTGGGGAGGAATGTGGTGTCACGTGCCAGATAGGGTCCGGTCACGTGACAAAGGGAACCAGGAAGCGGAAGAATAAAGGTACCACCGGAACTGGCGTCATAAGGCCAGTCCGGGTTTATGCACCGTAGCAGGCAGTCGTGTCTCTTTCTTTCCTGCGCCACATCATTTAGGCCAGGGCGCACATAGTGGTGGGCCCCGTTCGATGTCCTTGAAGACATCACACCCTGGACCAACAATGATTGGCTGTGCACAGCGCCCAGACATTCAGAGGTCATAAGAGCCATTCTCCCATTGCTTTTCGTGATGGTAGTTGTTGGCTTCCTTTTATGATGAAGAGAATACATCTACAATCCTATATTCTTTTTGCTCGCATAGTGATTTATGTATTTTCAGGTTGGTTCGTTATTTAATGTGTGCAAGTTTCAAGTTCTCTCTGTAAAATGCAGTGTCATTTTCATCCTGTATTCTTTTAACACGTTTTGGAAGCCTATCACTTGCCTTCTGTGATTCCACCCCTAGCAATTGCGGCCTTCGCCCTCCCCCCACCTTCAGGAAGAGTGCCAAAGTGAATGTTTTCTTTTTCCAACACTGGTGCTGCTTACGTGTATTATTTATATGAATGTTTTGTGGAGTGCTACAGGTCACTTCAGTTGGCTTTGTACAAAGCAACACGACGTTGCAGTGTTTGTATGATTAGTTCTTGTTTAATGTCATGTACTATTTACCAACGATTTTTTTGGTCAATTCCATTTAAAGGATAGTTCCGGGACTTTTTTTTTATTGTCCCTACGGGTCGGCCATGTGTTTGTAAGCATAAATCGGTAGATCGTAGGAAACTTTCCTATGGACCTTACCCGACTTTTCGCCCATTATCGCACTCGAAATCAGCCTCCATTTTGTGATAATCCTATCATTCCGCCGCATCGACCTGGCTCACCTGCCTTTGCGGCACTAAATCAAATCCCCCGCCCCTGAGCCTGACATCAGCAGACGCGTACTGCCCATTTCAAGCACGTCTCGTGTCAACAATCGCTGCGCCTCAGCTATTGACGTGTTGCCATGGAAATGGCAGGACGCCTCTTTCCCCAATAAGTATAAACACACCGTTTCACAACACACAGCAGCATATTTTCGATTCCATTATTCTCTCTGTGTTACTTTGAGTATTCTGTGACTCGTTTCAGTGCTCTGGTCAGCTACCTTCGCCGCTTGTAGCCCGTGTGAACACCTGTACCATCTCTGTAAATTATTTTACTATCTTTACCGCACAATGGCCACAATAATGCCGTATATGTACGAGCCCGAGTACACCGAGGAGGAACTACTGGAAAGGCAAGCACGCGAAAACGATGGGGATTCGGACGGCAGTTGGGAGGACCAGTCAACGGATGAAGAGCCTGGACCATGTCGCATGGACGGCGTCTCCACCTGGTGCACGTGCAATCGGTGCGAGCTAATGCCAACTGAGGAGGAGAACTGCTGCTGCCGTGAAAATTCCGGGTGCTTGGCCTACATTTCGGAAAGCGAGCAAAGTCTGCAGGAAGGCGAGCAAAGTCCGCAATGCATCACCGAGCTGCCAGAGTTCAGGGAAGCCTGCCTCTCACGGACAGTGTTGAGGATGATGATGGTGCTTATGCACGAACTTCGTGGCACTGTTCGTCCGCGTAATCCGAGTAACGAGTAAGTATACTCTGTTTGTGATGTCAGTGATGCCACCACTATTTCATGGTCGTCTCCCACATATAAAATTACATTTACATATCATTCGAACGCATGTAAATTGGTTCCATATAGTGCATTTTCTAGATATAATTTTTTTCTAAGAAAAATGACATGTGTTACCTGAATCGACATTGATAAGAAAGTTTGGTCAGTTTAATACAGTTTGCATCTTTTTTTTCACAGGTGGTACAGGCTGGTGGCCTATCGTTGCTTCACTTGGTGGCTTCACGGGAGGCTCGGACACCGCGTTCGGAGAGTAATACCTGCCTGTGCGGTACTTGCCATTAGACAACATTTCCCCAGTGACAGTGGACAATACCGCGGATTTTCCCTCGATGTGCTGCAACCTCAACTTTACAATGTGTAATGTTTATTATTTATGTTTAATTAAAATCTAAAATAAAGCACAACATATATTTTAACAATGGTTGTTTTGATTTTTTAAATGAATCTAGTGTGTCTCCGTTGAATAGCCTTCCAGTGCCTTGTCTTGTCACACCACATGTCTCCGGCCAGCATCCTCCCTCACGCTGGCCGCACACCTTCAATCCACATAACCGTTGAACCCATATATGCAGCAGTCATACATATATTCTTTTGTGGGTTGGCATCAAGCGTTGGCAATAAAAAGCTGTTGGATTTTATTGATACAAAACATGGTTATGGGTAAATAATAAATATGGTTGATCATAATAAATCCTCTTTTTGGGCACCGGGTACAGAGATGACCCCCATATATTCTCCTGGGAGGGTGAGGTATTTATAAACTCACCCCCCTGCCTTCCATGTAGTAGATCCTGCAGCCATCCTCTTACATTCAGTTAGATGGCCTCTCCTTGGTGAGGCCCTGCAGCAAACGGGTCTTGTCTGCACGACCACCGCCCCGATCCACCCCCCGCCCTATCAAAGGCAGTTCGCACCGGGGTACTTGCGCTGCTGGCAAGTGGAGCTGTCAGGGAGCGATAAAGGCCAAGAGGTGCCAAAGACCATGTACACTTCAAAGTGGTCTATAGAGCATGGGTTGTTGTTCCCATGTCTACCTCCAGACCCCGTGTCTCCTGCCAAGCATCCCCCTCACGATGGACGCCCCCCTGCAATCCACATAAGTGTGTCTCCATTCACAAGTCTTCCTGTGTCTTGTCTGCACGACCACCGCCCCGATCCACCCCCCGCCCTATCAAAGGCAGTTCGCACCGGGGTACTTGCGCTGCTGGCAAGTGGAGCTGTCAGGGAGCGATAAAGGCCAAGAGGTGCCAAAGACCATGTACACTTCAAAGTGGTCTATAGAGCATGGGTTGTTGTTCCCATGTCTACCTCCAGACCCCGTGTCTCCTGCCAAGCATCCCCCTCACGATGGACGCCCCCCTGCAATCCACATAAGTGTATCTCCATTCACAAGTCTTCCTGTGTCTTGTCTGCACGACCACCGCCCCGATCCACCCCCCGCCCTATCAAAGGCAGTTCGCACCGGGGTACTTGCGCTGCTGGCAAGTGGAGCTGTCAGGGAGCGATAAAGGCCAAGAGGTGCCAAAGACCATGTACACTTCAAAGTGGTCTATAGAGCATGGGTTGTTGTTCCCATGTCTACCTCCAGACCCCGTGTCTCCTGCCAAGCATCCCCCCTCACGCTGGACGCCCCCCTGCAATCCGCATAATGCCACGACATATACACGTCATTCATTCACAAACACACCCCTGTTTCGAATTCTTTATAACCCACTTCATATTTCTAATGAGAACTTCTTTGCGCTTTGCTAGTCAACCCGTGAAGGTGCTGGTTATCTGCTCTTCGTCTCTGTGAACTTCCGTGACCACTTTGAGCAAACTCGTCAGTTTGCAACCTGTGAACTGCTCCCTGTTCTACGACAAGAAACTACTCTGATCCCTGCATCTAACTGTTTGTTCGTCAAGGTAAGTCCATGTACCATAATCATTTTGCGTCCAATTTTTTAATTTATATCTATTTGCTAGTAGTCATCAAATTGCATCCATGTTTTCTTTTCGTTCACGACAGTACATGCAAGGAACTAGTCACATGTTCTGAGTTTAGTCAAATTACTTTTTCTATTTTTTGAAAGTTATTGAAATACTTATCCGCATGTGAATAACGTGTATAGTTCCAAGAACCAAAACGGACCTTGCATTGAACCTTTTATGTGTCATTTAATGTTTTAACACATTGGTATTCATAGAGAATTGTTGATCTTTACTTTTCAGAACTTTCCATAATGCCTGCCTGTTCCATTGGCGGTTGCCCTTCGAAGACCCATAACAAATCTGAAGATACTATAATGCATGTTTTCCCTAAGACAATAGATCAGATAAGAGAATGGGTCCGATATTGCGGATATCCAGCCTCTGAGCTAGAAAGTAGAGTCCTAGAAGTCTTTGCGGACAAGAGGGGTGATCGATACCGCATCTGCAGCAGGCACTTTAGCCCAGACATGTACTCCACATCATTGCTAATAAAGAAGAAAACACCTCGAGCGAGGCGAAAATTGCTCTCAACCGCTATTCCCACTCTATTCGTCCACATCCCTCCACTGGTGAGTCAAGTTTACGTATTTGTCTCTCGGCCTTGCGGTAGTGTGTAGCATTAGCTAACAATAATTTCCCCATTTATGTATCCACTCAATATGAAGGCGGAAGATTCTCCATCCGTGTCGTTATTGCAGTCATCAGCCACTTCAAGCGCCTATCGGGTAATCTTACTTAGCTACTCTGACACTGACTTGTTTTAGGCATGTAAATCAATAGTTTTAATTGATCGTGTAATTATTTTACCTAATGGTACACCACAGTACTCGTCCTCTAGTCTTTGTTTTCAGTTATAATTATTGTTATCCAAAATAATGCAAGTACTGTCTTTCAGGGAGATGCTGAGGAGTCCAACGCATTGACGACAACCGTAGATGTCACTCAGATGCTCGAGGTACGTTTCCGGACAGTTCCATCGATGGAGATCATCAGATCTTGCATTCTTGTAGCGTGATTGTTACACACAATGTTTCTTTCGTTTTTAGCCATTGGTATGTCCTTCTGTCGTCGCCCTCCTATGTGTCTTCTTTTTTCAATATTGTGTTCATTACTAATGAAAGTCCTATGTTTCAGGGAGTCGATGGAGCATTAGTCCAAGAAGAAGGGGGAGCATGCAGTTACGGGTCGGCGCAACAGCTTGCAGAAGTGTGCACCGCAGTTACAGCGTCCCTTGATGTTCTTATGCATTTCGAGGTATGGATACTGACAGATCAATCATGCGAGATCAAATGACGTGATTACACCCGCTATACTTCCTTCTTTATTAACGCAAGTACTATGTTTCAGGGAGCTGACGGAGCTTCTTCAACAAGAACATCACCCCTAGTAGTTGATGCAGATCTCTGGGTGGTGACACTTCCAACGATGGAGCAAATCGAATCATATTTAGATATCCATTATTTATTTTAGACAACTGATCATTTGTGCAGGTCTATTTAGATGAGCCGTTGACGCCTGCAGAAAGTTTATGTTCTTTTAAACAAAATAGAAAACCATACTAATGCAATTACTGTGTTTCAGGGAGTTGCTGAAGCGTCATCTTCAATAATATCATCAATGGAAGTCTATGCGGAGCCCGAGGTATGGATCTTGACAGTTCAATCTAACTAGATCAACAATGCGTGAACTATTGTCGTTTGAATGTTCTACACAATGCGTTCATTCGTGTTTTGCTATTGAGATGTACGTATGGGTATTGGTCCCCAAGTACATTTTGTGTTTTCAATATTATTATACATACTAATGAAAGTTCTATGTTTCAGGGAGTCGATGGAGCCTCAGTGAGTGATGGATGTGCTTATCATGAAAATATAGTCGTTGCAGCGCGAGAGGAAGTGGAGACATGCACACACGAGTCGGAGCAACAGCGTCCAGATGTTGAAGTTCGAGGCAAGAAAGTTTCAAAGAAAAGAAAGCAAAAGAAGGTTAGTGTCCTGTTCACTATTTTATGTTGTCTTTCACTGTCAATAGTTCAATACTGTAAGTTGTGTTTAAACTGAACATCCCTTTTCTAATCTGTCCTCTAGTTGCGAGTGGGTGTAAGAACTAGATCTACACAGACAGTGAAGCGAACGAGAGATGTTGCTTGTCAAACCTTTTGGCAGGGACTTGAGACTGGAGATGCATCGTGCCAATGGGAAGAATATGAAGTGATTGACAACGGAGCTATACCACCACCAGCCATTGATAGTGAATGTCCTCCTGGTAGTTTGGATGCAGTCGGAGATCAATTCACAGAATCCACACCCGCAAAAAATAAGAGCGCGCGAAAGTTGAAGACATTGTTTTTTTCTCCCATCTCCGGACAAGGAACAGATGTTGCAATGGAAGAGAATGAAGTGGACGACAATGAAACACCATCAATATCACTCAGCATAGCGGAAGACGATATCAGAGATTGTACCTTCCATGCGAGTGACATGTCCTCAACGTTACAGGCCGAACCAGCTGGGATGCAGAGTGACAGTATAAGGAAAGAGGCCAAATTCATTGTATTCGATAGCTGTTTGATGGATATTATTATGATGATGAAATGTGGGCATTGGGTTGGTGGGGAAGTATGTGGGGAGCCATTGATTAATGTGACTCGTGCAATTCGAGGCACTAACCTTAAAATACATGCCACCTGTACACAATATCATCCGTTCGCATGGTCTGCACAACCCATGCTGGGGCAACTGCCTGCAGGCAATCTACTTTGTGCAGCGGCCGCACTTTTTAGTGGTTCAAGTTTTAAAAAGTTACAGTATTTCTTTCAGTTTGTGGGAATCCATTTCATTGCGAAAAGTCAGTTCTACAAATACCAAACCGATTATCTATTTCCAGCCATCAGCGAAGCTTGGAGAATGGAAAAAATGTCAATGGAAAGTACATTCGCGGGCAAACGCTTCAGGCTAGCCGGTGATGGACAGTGCGACAGCCCAGGATTTTCAGCCAAGTACTGCACCTACCACTTTCAGGACATGGAAAGTAAGAAAATTGTGAGTTCGGTGGTCGTGCAGGTGTCACAAAGTACATCCTCAGTGGCCATGGAGAAAGTTGGCTTTGTAGCATCATTGCAAGAACTACAATCGCGGGGAATGGTGATCGACCTGATAGCCACGGACAGACACGTTTCAATTGCCAAGACAATGAGAGAACAGTACAAAAATATAAATCACCAATTTGACGTTTGGCATCTTGCAAAATCAATCAATAAAAAATTGTCGGCTGCAGGTAAAAAAAAGGAATTGCAAGGTATTTCACAGTGGTCCAAGTCAATCAGCAACCATCTTTGGTGGAGCTCAAAAACATGTGAAGGGTCGTTGGAAATTCTACTGGAAAAATGGCGGTCAGTAATTTTGCACTGTAGCAACGTACATCGATGGTCGACAAATGAACATTTCCACAAATGTGAACATGGCCATTTGTCCACAGAGGAGGCACGGAAGAAGAAGTGGTTGATTCCTTCATCACCCACTCACAAAGCCATTGAAAAGATTGTATTTGATAAAACTATAACAAAAGCTTTGAGGGGACTCACGGAATTCTGCCACACAGGAGATTTGGAGGTGTTCCACAATATGTGCCTCAAGTACAGGCCAAAACGATTGCATTTTGGCATGGAGGGCATGATAAATCGGACTCTTTTAGCGGTCTTGGCACATAACCATAATGTTGGCCGTCAACAAAGTAGGACGACCGGAACTTTAGGGACGCTTCGCTACAATAAGGCCTTCACTAAAAGAAGTAAACAATGGGTGATCAAACCAGTGTTTGAGGATATGCAATATGAGTTTATTGAGAAACTTATCGTTGACGTCCTAGATAGGCACATACATGGAGTGGTGAACGAACCTATGCAGGGGACAACTGCATTGCCACCCAACATTGCCTCTGTTCCATGTCCACCTAAAGCAGAGCTCATTGAGAAATACACATCACGGTTTAAATGATTGTAATTTGATTCTGTTCTCTCGAGTCTCCTCATGTTGCAGGCCCATTGCAATTAAACCAAACAGTAATATAAATCATTTTTACAAAAATTATAGAATGTTTCCGTATTACAAACACATGGCCGACCCATAGGGACAATAAAAAAAAAGGCACGCAGACAAGATGTCCCTAAAACTAACCGCAGCTAACTAGAAATGTGTGCTCGCTCAAAGTGAAGGTCAGCTGCTTTGATGTTTTGCTCGGGTGGCGGAACGGCCCACGACCCAATATAAGGTTCTATTGTGATTTGACCTTGACAGGCCAGGACCATCCTGAAAGACTAAGAAAAGATAATGAATAAAATTTCAGAAACGAAACGATGAGCCACGTTCATTAGAAGAAGTAACGTCGGCAAAGAAGGAGTGGTGTTTCGGGTCTGCCCTACACAGAGACACAATGGAAAATGCAAATATAATGTAAGTAACTTTTGATGAGTTTATACCGCAATTTCATTACTATACAGTGGCTTTAAAGACGGGTTCAGTTGTACTTGTTCGTTCTATGTGGCATATTGTTTTCTACCGCGCACTATCTTGAGGAGAAACATCTGCTTTTACTGAAGCACCTCAAAACCTTCCTCTTTGCTTCTGCTTTCTCTCTCCCTCTCCCCTGCTACAACTGGTCCACTGTCTGCGACCTCGGTCCTGGGCCCTTCCACTCTCCACCTGCACTGCCTCCCTGTCAACCCCTGCACTGGGGGACTGTCTCATTATCCTACAGCCCCCCCTTCCCAGCACTTGTTCTGCACTTACCTTGCACTTGCCACCAGCTGGCCCTATTTATTTATTATTTTATGCTACTTACCTTGTACTCCACTCCCCCCCCTCCCTGCCTCGCCACGCCTTTAAACACTTGTGTACACCCAGTAGCGCTGTCCTCGCTATGATTTTAATAAGGATCTGATGGTGAGACTAATTTCATTTTTTATGTTTTTAGGTACATCATTCACTACTGTCTGTGTCACGAGTACCAGACACCGGCGGACGGCTTCTACAGCCGCCAGTTGCTTCTCCGCGTGAACAACGTTACCACCCTGACCATTTTATGGGACGATCGCCAAGTACAAGTATGCCCTTACGCGGTACTAACGGTTAGATGCAACATACCTACCGTTGTGGTGGCCTAGTGCCTCGTTGTTGGAACAGCCATGCGATTATCAGTGCGACCGAAGAGCTTATTTTTATCGTAAACCAACACCCTGTGTACTGCACACGAACATCGCTTCCCTCAAGACGAACTAATTTGGATCGAGAGCAAATAAAAATGCAAATCGCTGAATATTCTCTAAACATTTGATGTCCAATAAACGTACTTTGCCAAATGTACAATCTTGCCGTTTGCTTTTAAACCACGGTTTCACATTCCGAATTGTGGTGCTGTATTGTGAGATGCTCTAAGACCCTGTGTACAGGAAAGGACCATCGCGTTCCTCAATACGAACTTTTTGGAACATGAGCAAATAAAAATGCAAATCGCTGAATATTCTCAAAACATTTGATGTCCAATAAATGTACTTTACCACATTTACAATCTTGCGGTTTGATTTCAAAGTACAGTTTCATATTCCGAATTGTGGCGCGCTGTGTTGTGAGCTGATCTGTGTTGGTTTCCGGGTTCTGTGTGGAGTCGCGTAGAAGACGCCTGGGCGCGTTTGCCTACGCAGCACAGTCACGTCACGGATAGAGGCGGGGAATATGAATGTTTTGATAAAGTCTGTTTCAGGGGCGGGGGATTTGATTTAGTGCCGCAAAGGCAGGTGAGCCAGGTCGATGCGGCGGAATGATAGGATTATCACAAAATGGAGGCTGATTTCGAGTGCGATAATGGGCGAAAAGTCGGGTAAGGTCCATAGGAAAGTTTCCTACGATCTACCGATTTATGCTTACAAACACATGGCCGACCCGTAGGGACAATAAAAAAAAAGTCCCGGAACTATCCTTTAAATAATTTTGTTACACAGATTAAGAACGTACACATTAAAATACAAACAAAAATAAGGTTCTAATTTCCCTAAGCAATGGGTTCAAGATAAGTGCCAAAGTTACAATTCTGAATTGAATCACTCCCTATTTTTCACAAATGCCCATTCCTTTATTCATGCATTTAGAACAACAGACCTGTCCAAGGCATGTTTCAAAAAATGTGCAGTCATTATTTCTTTAATTCATGCTTCCTCGGGGTCTACAAATAAGACAAAAACATAACATGTGTTTGTTAAACGTTTTAACTATTATGTACCATGCGTCATATTGGTAGTTGATGGAGAAATGGGACATACGTTTTAAACCTCAATGTGACAGTAATTAATTTGTGTGTTCCCATGTTATTCAGATTATCTGGAAAACACAATATCCTCCACAATAGGTTCAAGTTCAGCTTCAATGTAGCCAAGCAAATACTGCTTGAATGATTAAGCAAACTGGTAATGTTATTTTAAACATCCATACATTTCATTACCTAAGTCTGGAAAGGTTTTGGAATAATTATGAATGGTTCTTCGTCTGTTACTTTTTATCCAAAGAATATGGGTTTCTTCCTCTGAAAGACTGTCACATTAATAAATTCTATGTAAACCTAGACTTCAAATAAAATATTCTAGATCATGCCACAGACATGTGCATAATGTTCTCTCAACTAGTTAAATAACTTACCTGAAGATGTGTTGCTCTTCTCCTCTCCATTTTTGGTATAATTGCTACGTGGTTTTACCATTCCCCGGACATCCGGGTGCGATCTTGTAGTGTCTATATAATAGCGATGTTAGAAATAGAAAATGGATAATACCTCTTTGTATTTGTCTGCCATCTTGCAGTATCTATAATCTGAAATCATTTATTGATAAAATGTCTTGTGAATATAGTTCAACCTGATTTTATTTAAATGTTGGATAATCTGAGATACTGTTACTCACCACTCCGAAATAGGCCGAAGATGCAGAGGAGTGACTTTGAAGATGATGGTGGTACAAGAATCGATATTCAGCCTTCCATCCCAGCTCCCCTGAGTACAAGACTCAGGCTTCCTCAAAGAGGGGCTCTTTTCTACAATGTACCTCTCTGCTGTTTCAGTTGGGACAGACAGAGGTGTCAATGGAATAAAAGAGCGGGGAGAACACACACCGCCAATACCAATGCTGCAAAGGAATACAAAGATATTAGACAGTGTTGAGGTTAAGGCAAGTAATCAGAACAGTTGAATTAAATGGGAAACTACCTAGATATTGGAGTGGAGCTTCCCCGGGGTGGATCTACAAGGAATATAACACAAAATGAGTGGGAATGGTCTAAAAAGAGCCTTTTTAAAGTATCAGTCCCAACTATATATCGAATTGGTAACCACTAACCTGAATAAGGATATTTTGAGGAAAGGAATCCAGGAAACGGAAGACAACGAAAGGAGAAAATAACAAACAGGAATATTAGTATAGGGAAGTAGCCCCGGACGGCACGAGGGTCGCACTAGTGCCGGGTTGGTGCAGTTTCAGCAGAGCGTTTATATGCACTTGAAGACAAGTTCACAAGATAGTCCCTCAATGTCCCAGAATCCAACGGGAGACAAAATATTCAAACAAGTCGTGGAGATAAATAGTAGCAGAGATGAGGTTTGCCAATTAAGTATGTACATGAGCACACATGTATCCAGAGTAGGTGTAGAAAAGTTCCAGATAGTTGACAGCAAGTTCTCTGCTTTTGGTTCCGTGTGTAGAAGCGGCAACCTGGAATGAAGTACCGCAAGAGACAGAAGGGAGCCGGATCCAGTAACGTTCCGAGTCAAAAAACCAGACGAGCACGACCGGAATAAAGGAGGAGACAAGCCAATCCAATAGTCAGGCAAGGGTCGAAACCAGGAGTTCAGATGAGGAATCGTGTGGGAAGACACGAAGAAGTAACGGACGTAACCGCGTGTAGCTTGTAACGCTAATTGGCAGCAACAAGCCCCTTGGAAGATGGTGGTTTTATAGTCGTAAGGGGGGCGTGTCTTGCCGTACGTCTTCCACGTACAAGAAGTGTCAGCTGACCCGGAGTTCGTCGTAGTTTGTACAGGCGCCATGGCAGCCTGTATCTGGTCCATAGAGGAGGTTGTAAAGAAGTCGTATTCTGCAAGGAGGCCCGCGGGGAAGCCTGAAGTGTAACAGATACATTTACATTATTGGCATTGTTTCGGCAGTTTTTCTAAAGTCCACTTATAGTAGGACTTTATAAAACTATTCCCTTGGTATGCAGACCCCCAACTTCTAGTATAAGTCTATTCTACTCAAGGTTTTGGTAGTATGACCGAGAAGCCAGGCTTATTTTAGGAGCAGTGATAGAAGTGTAACAGAGATGTGAGCTGTAGGTCAGTACAGAGAACTTGGAGTATACATAGGCCCAAAGAAACACTTGCACAGTTATATCAAAATAGTTATCTATTTTATATACACAAGGCAAAGATAAATCTTCAGATAGGTAAGTACTATTTCAAAGCTAATGAACACAATACAAAACCAATACAATACTTCAGGTGAGTAAACCACAATGTAAAAACTTTGATCAATGCAATTCAAAGGTAAGTAAAACCACTGTTACAGTAACTCAACATATTCTGTTGCAGGAATAAAATGGATGAACAACACCAACGGTAGAAGGTAAGCACTTTTAAAAAGTTAAAAGCTTTAGCAGTCCATCCCTATTTAGGTATGAGTTCTTTAAAGTCAGATTGGAGGGAAATGCGTAAATCACAGCTGTAGAAAAGGCAAAGTTCCAGAGGATTCTTCAAAAACAAGTATGTAGCAAGCTTTTGTTGGTCAAAAAGCGTTCAAGGACTCAGTGAAAAGCTACCTAAATGCACACAAGCGTTCGGCCTGGCCCAACCTGTATGGGCGAACAACCAAACGCCTAAACTAGCACTCCAGCAACAAAGGAGCGACAGAAATACTCCAGGTAAGTATTACCCTGAGTCCCACAGTACCTTAGGAGCGATGAAGAAGTTGGAGCTGGACGCATTCACGACACAGCAGCGGTAGACCCGGTTTCCTTTTCCTTGGTCGTGGTGACGAAAGGAGGGACTCTGGAAGGGATTTTTCAGTAGCAGTCGGGAGAGGGGACTGTCAGCAAATGATTCTTCATGCTCCAATGCAGATCTGTGTTTTGACCCCAGTGGAGATCAATTTGCCTTGCTTGCTTGGCTTGCACTTTGGTGAGGGGACTTTGAGCAGTGGAATCTTGTTTCTGGAGGTCATGAAGGAGTCCATCAAAGTTTCGGGAGGATTCGTTTGTCGGAAGACGATGCACCTCAGTATGGTCACAGGTCCCAGGGTATTTGTCGGTTTGCAGCCCAGGAAGGTCACAGGGCTCATATTGCAGGTCGTCTTAGGGCTGATTATGCCCATCAGTCCATTAGAGGAAGTCGTCCCTTTCGGAGCTTCCCCCTCGCTTTGAAAACATGATTAGGACTGCTTTGTTCACTTCAGTAGGATTCACCAGTTATCAGGTACCTCTGGTCGTCTTCTTCGGTTCTTCTGTTCCAGTGTTCGACTTGTCTTTTGCCTAATGATCCTTGCCTTTTATCCAGGAACCCAGCCAATCAGCAGTTATGCAACATTCAAACTTTGGGGGGTGGCTGTCCTCCCAGTTGGAACTGGTTCCAGGCAGGCATGCCAGAAGACAACTGCAGTGTTTCTGACTCCTCGCCGGCTTCCTGCTCTTGCAGACAAACTGGAGCCTCGGCAGGCTTCACAAAGGATTCCCGCCGAAGACAAAAAGTCAAACCAGGACCTCCCCCACTCGGGGCAGCAGAAGAAGGACCAGTAAAGGGCAAGCACACATAATGGTGAAAAAAGAAAACGGACACAATTTTGGTTAATGGTGACCCTTCTTTGCATTACCACGGCTGTGAACACAGCCAGGGTAGGACAAATATACAAAAGTCTTTGGAACGTGTCCACTGCCATCAGCCATTCAGGTATGCTTGTCACTGTAACAGAAGTGTTACAGCAGCAGTGAGAAAGGGGATACTATGCAACCCCTTAGCATTCTACATAAGGTGGTGTGTCCAAATCTCACAATAGAAAAGTTGAGAAGAATAAACAGTATTCCCATATCCTTGGGAACAGCAGTTCTCACAAGGAAAATAAAAGTGAATGAAAAGGAAAGCCCAAAGGGATCCCAGCAATACTGCACAAAAGGTGCTGTGTGCTGCATAAGTCATTTACAGCGGCCTTATGAAATATGGAGGAAAGCATGACTCCACAAACTAAAGTAAAAGCAAGGATAAGGGTTCCCATGTTCAGAGAAAAGAATGGTAAGGGAAAAAGGGCCCCCTCATTCAGGAGAACAGACAAAATCCCAGGAGTCCAGCAAAATGTGCTGGGCGTCTCAAATGAAAAATCTCCCCAACAGGTATCATACATTATATGTATTGGATTGTTGGTACAATCATATATTTTAATTTTGATATATTTCATATGGCTGCACAGTGGTAAATTTATTAACGAAATTGTTTAGAGAAATACCAAACATATCTCTCAACCCTTTGGTTTGTCATAATAACATAGCTCTGTTTACTGGACAAATGGCTCATTGAACAGCACTGAACTTGACCAAACAAATGGTGAGATGGTTGGAGAGGAAGATGAAAGGAAAAGTATGGGGATGTTGGGCGTCTCAGAACGCAAGTAACAAAATTACTTGGCCACTGTTGGAAAATTTTCTGACTCATGGGAGTGGTTTAGGTATGCTCCATCTGAATCACTGAGTAGTGAATACTCTGTGTGTAGGACCATTTACAAGTAGGATGAAAGTGACTGGGAAGCAGGATCGAATAGGATTGAAGACTGATGAATTTGCTTCAGAACAGATGCTTGGACTAAGCACTTTGCGAACAGCAGGAGAAATAGGAATTCAGATAGTAGAGGTGTGAAAAGCCAAAGGGTTTGTAGTACTCTAAACAGGTCACATACATTGCTCATCTTTAATCGTCATCCCTACTAACTATCGCATAATGTATTTCATCAGTCTGGCATTATGCCCCCGACCCTCCCCTATCCCACCGCGTTTGTTAAACCATTACAGTCATGGACTAATCATATGACTAGCTGAAAATCATTCCACCAATCATTTGCTTACAATCTTGTCTATTAATTTTCTAACTGTCCCCTCCTTACATGTTTGAGCGAAAGTAATGTCAATATTTGGGTATGTTCGTACTTCCTGATGCTCCATCTGCTTCCCCTCCCCTCTCCTATCGTTGCCTTTTTCACTTTTGTAATTTCACTTGATCCAGCCTAACTGTATTGCACAAATCTACTTTTATACAACTCATTTACAAGCGTACCTATGATTTGTGTTCCCCTGTCAATACTACAAATAAGATTTTCTAAATAATGTAGCTTTTCTCCAGCTCTCTTTACACATGTTTCCTTCGGTCTCAAATTCTACCCTGCATGCCCCCTATTGAATCTAAAAATGCTTATCTAAAGGGAATGGTGAGAACAGGTCATTTGAAAAGCACCCATAAGAGAGAGCCCAGTTAAGCATCAGAGTAAAGTGGTGCACAAGAGAATCACAACTTCTATCTAGTGCAACAGCGCTATCGGAGTGGAGAACGCATTGCAGAGAAAATACACACAGAAACTACACTACAGTTGGGGTACTTTTGTGAGCCGCTTTGAGGAATTCGATCATCCGCACAGTGGGTGTGCGCTCGCCTGGTCTTTTTGGAAATTTTAAATGAAATTGAATGATGGTAGATCAACCTCTGGAAAATGTGTGTGGTTAATCCACACGCATTTCCCTATGCTCACAGCACGACGAACGCATAGACCTGTGTACTCTGGGTGGGCACAGCCTAGAGTCATATTTAGTTGGGATCTGACAGCGAGAGTACACAATGCATCTTCGGAAGGGGGGAGGACCAAACCTTCCCCCTGCCATGGCCAGCCTGATCAACTAACAAGGGCTCAATGGAGCCTCCCTGTCATTTTGTTGGTCCCTGCAGCTGTAGGCAGCGATTTGTATACAAATCGGATGGTAATTCCAACAGTCCCACATAAGGTCTGGCTGCAGAGGCTAACAAAGTAGATGGGGAAACCCTAACAACCTTTTATATGCAACTGTGTGAACCTCAAGCCAGCTCCCGCCCTCAATAGCGATTGACAGTGAGCTGTCATGTCTGGGACTGCGTGTTTACAGTAGTCCACCCCACATGGGGACCCCATTCATAAGGTGTGAGAATGTGGTTTGTAGGAGCCAGAGAGTCTGGTCTCACTGCAGCTTCAAGGGAGACCTGCCACTTTAATCAGGAAAGGCAGAGCGCTCCATTAACCAGAGAGACCCTTTGATCCACAATAGACCGGCAGATGGGTGGGACTTAGTAGGACATGTTTTCACCCCTTTACCTTTCCTGTTGCAGAGGACTCTGGTTATTACCTCACACATACAGGAGATTGTTGTGGAGACCCCAGGGTTGGCTCATTAAGGAAGGCTTAGCCTACACCAATCACTGTAGTCCTTATGGCTTTAAAAAAGGGCTCACCCCTCTTTTGGCAGATCATCTGAAAACTTTGTGATGAGTAGCAAGAGGAACTCCTTATTGGACCCTGGCTGAAGGTACAGTCTGCTTTACATCTACCACCAGTGTAGGAAGGCCAGGACCTCCAAGACGGAAACAATATCCCTCCCCTAAACATCTCCCTGGGAACAGAGGGAGATCCTGAATCCAGAGGACCCTCCAGCAGCTCCAGAACTGGTACCCAGCCAGCACACAGCGTACCCTGCTAGGCTCTGCGACAAGCTTCCTAGGTGGGAAGTGCCAGAAGGTCTCTGAACCCCAAACCAAGGACAAGGCAGCTGCCTGCAACACACTCCTCAGCTTTGGCCCGTCCGCCTTACAAGACGATACAAGCCCAGTAAAGAAGCAGCGAGAAGTTACTCGAAGAGCATCTACTGACGTCTGCCTTAAAGGACATTTTTGAGCCAGTTGAGTGTCAGGACTGGCTGGGTTAGTAACAGGAAGAGTTTGTACATAGAATTAACATTGTGCTTGCCCAAGTCAAGATGGAGCGAAAGAAACTTAATCTGATTGGTTAAAGGAACAATGATATGTTTGGTTTGCCTGATTGGTGGAGAGGACAATGGGTTTGATTCTTGGGAGGTGAGCAAGATTCTAAACTGCCTTTCATCCAGAGAAATTCAGTGGCTGGTTGTACATTAGTTAAGCTCCTTAAGTAAGGCCTTTTCAGAGCTCAGAAAATCTACCAAAGAAGTAAGAATATCGTTTGCTGATCCAGTTTGAACAAGAAGACATCAGGTGAGATCGTTCTTTTAAAGATTTTAAGATTGTCACAGTGAACTTTCATTTTCTTTTATAAGAAAACTTAGAGTTAACAAGTTTCAAAATCATTTGAGAATAAGAGACATTTACAGTTAAAGTTATTATAAGGAAAACAAGCTTGAAGTTTATTAACTGCGTGTAATGTTCTTCAAGACTGTTTAATGTGTGCGCGAGCTCGCAAGTCGTCGTTTACGTGTTTTTGAAAGCGTGTGCCCAAATGAATTGCGCGAGTGAATTTTAGCGCGTGTACATTTTTTTACGTGAAAGACGTCTCATGAGAAAGCGCGTGTTGGTTTGCGATAGAGCACGAGTCCATTTTGATGAAGCGCAAGTTGTTTTAAAACCGTGAACTGTTTTACGTGAAATACGTTTTGTTTCTCCACGTGAGTTCGGTAGCGATAGAGCGCAAGTCCATTTTAACTAGCGCGTGTTATTTTTATCGCGTTTACGTATTTTTTCACGCGCGCGTGTTTGGTAAAGAATCGCGTGTGTATTTTGAACGCAAGGACAATTCTTCACGTCTTCTGATTTCACGTGTTTATCGCACACGCGTATCAAGGAAGAAACTAAACGTTCTTTGTGTAAATAAGGAAACAATTCACACGCAGAAGGAAAGCAGTATTCCAGGAAGTTAAAGAATATTATTTTAATGTAATTTATGCAAATGGAATTCAATACTTCAGAGAAAGACTGCAATTTATAAATGCATTGAAAACTACATAAAGTTAAAAGAACTTTGAAGCAAGAAGAATATCTAGTTCTGAAAAGGTGTTTGCAAGAGTCATCACTTTAGGATTCTAAAGAGACTTGAGTGGCTTGAACTATATGCACAACACAAGATATTGTTTACAAGATATTCCACACAGATTACTAGCCTCTAAGTCTTTTACTGAGGTTTAAGAGGTAAAGAGTTTAGAGTTTATTTAGAATAATTTTAGAAAAGAAGTTTTTTCTTATAAGTAACCAGGTGTATTTGTTTATCACAGATACCAGAGCCTACCAGACGGTTGCAGGGCTGCAGTGTCTCCGTTGTTATTTTCTCCAAATTCCCCTTTCCCTTTCTTCGGGTTTTCAGCTCAGCTTATATTTAAGGGTTGAGAGGTGAACTCCTGGTGAGGGTCTGTGGGGGCCAGCATCAGCTCCTGTGGAATTCAGTCAAGCCGGACCCTGACATTGAGTTCCTCGAGCTGCAACCGAATGCAATGTTGACCGTTGTTACGTCGCAGTCGCTTAAAGACATCGGAGATGTCTCGACCAGTGCTTCAGAACCACCAACCAGCACTAAGGCAACAATTCCTGATCCTGAGCCACTGTGTAGGCCAGCATGCAGTCATTCGTCCAGCTTTAATCGCCGAACTGTCTTGCTGCCTGATTGACTCATAACCCTCTCACAGAAGCCTGCAAAGCGCACTGAAGCCCACTAGACCCTGTCAAGCACCAAGAACACCTACAACGCAAGGTACATTGTGGTTCTGTCCCCTTGGTCCTTCTCTGAAGGTCCCTAGGGACATTTTAGACCCATTGCTCCCTTTGTGCCGAAGCCAAGTATCCTTGAACAACCTTCCTGTCAGTATCCAGAGTGCATCCCTTTTCTTTTTTGAAATTGTCTATCCTATGAATTCCTTTACAGGGTGGGTTGTATTTCGCAGTGTTGCTAGAACTGTCTGTTGTGATAATAATAAAGTAGATTTCAAATGGATTGTGTCCTCCAACGTATTCCTCATCTTTGACATGTAATGTCCAGCTTCAGCTGATCCGGAAAAATAATTTGGTAGAGGGCGCTGTGCATCGATCGAGTCAATGTCCTCAAAGGCCTCCGTCGAGGGTGACGTCATCCGAGGGTATATGTCGCATGCGCTGTGCCCGTTGGCTTCAGTTCAGTTTGGCAGTAAATGCGTTGACTTCGTGAGAAACTCTGCGTGCCTCATAACTTGTAAATGTTTTTTCTTGTGGTTTCGAAAACATCTTGACGAATGATGTCTTCTTCGTCTACACCGTCGACACCCAAGTACAGTTTCAAAGAACATAAAATGTAGAGACTGCGGATCGAAGATGTCCTTAACCGACCTGCATCAAATCTGCCTGTGGTGCCTCGAGGAGGTCCACGATATGAATGCTTGTTCCAAGTGTCAATCCATGACGGGAAAAGTCTTGAGGGAACGAAAGGGGAAGCATAAGGTAGGAAAAGTTTCCAATTCCCCTAAGCCCTGACCTGCTGGGCCTTCGACCGATGAGTCGAAAAGCGACTCCCCTCAGAGTAAGAAGGCCAATCGCTCAAGGTCAAGGAGTGGTTCCCACCACTCGTCAAAGAGATCGAAGAGAAGGCATGTCCAAAAAGTCCACACCCGCAGAATGGGAGGCTTTCCGTCTGGAAATGCTGAAAATCTTTGAAAGACAATGTAATGCTCCGACCGAGCCTTCAAAGGAAGCCAGAAAGGAGAGGTCTCGGCCTAAAAGTTGCGCACCCTCGAGCCTGAGTAAAAGGCGTGATCCACATCGAGAGCCCTCGAGGCCTTGATCCGAAAAATCATAGGATCACTCGAGACATTGGGAGAGATCAACGTCGTTGATGCCTTCAACACCTTCTGCGCCTTTGGTGGCTAGGACGCCCACCAGGCCCTCGACCCCCAACTAAACTGTTGATTGCCAATGATGCCAGTGTCGACATCGCTGCCGAAACCGTCGACGCCAGCTGCACCAATTTTGCCAGCTAGACAATTACAACCTAGTGACCTTCCTAGAAAGGCCCTTTACAAGAAAACATCGACTACTTCGACAAAGTCGAAGCCTCTGGTGTCAAAACCAGAAAAAATATACACGCCTCTCCTGAAGAAGGATTTTTTTCAAGTCCTTAACTTCAATTTTTGAGGAGTAAGAGCATTCAGTTGATGAAGATGCTCCTTTTGGGCTTCAGTATGGTACACCTAATGTGCCTGAATGCCTTATTTCAGAGGAAAGTAAAATGCAAGACTTGTATGACAATTTACACAATGCAAGTGGAATTGACAGCTCTCCAGAGCTGGTGTTCGGAAGGCCAGAACAAGGGGAGCATGCTGACCCCTCTCACAACCAACTCATGTCTAAGGTTGTTGCATACTTGGGTTGGTCTAGGCCTCCCTATGACCAAGATGATATGACTGATATTCTGGACAACGGTCCACCTACTGATCCAGTTTTGCATTTCCATGTGGCACTTCAAAAAACTGTGACCAGAAATTGGGAGACTCTAGAAACTAATCCGGCAGTTAATAAAAATCTCACTAAAAAATACTGTCTCTCCAGTAGCGACCCCGGCTATCTGTCAAAGCACCCCCACTCCGGGGAGTCTGGTGGTCCAGGCAGCTACGGCTACATCATAGCCAACCAAGTACCCTACCATCCATCCGACGATAAGCGTGTAGATGGATGGGCAAGAAAGGCATTTTCAGCAGGGAGCATGGCATTAAAATCTGTCAACTCCACTTGTGCCCTTGCAAAATTCTTGTATACTATTTCTATGGCGGCAGAGCATATTTACGAAGGGGAGGAAAGGGACGGCTTCTTAGCTATTAAGGACAGAAAAGAAGCCATGTGTGAGTCTCTTCAATCTGGATTGGATTCTGCAGATGGCATCAGTAGGTCCATGGCTACCAGCACTGTGATGTGCAGATTTGCATGGTTGAGGAAGTCAGGTTTTGCAACTGATGTGCAGGCTAGGCTTCTCAACATGCCATTTGACGGGTCTCATCTTTTTAGCAGCAAGGCTGGTGAGAGCCTTGAGACCTTGCAGATCTCGAAGGCGGCGGCCACGTCTTTAGGTGCTGCTGTTAGGCAACCTCAGCCTTTTCGTCCTAGCGGACAACCTTGTAGGGGTAGATCTTTTTGCTACTACTCATTTGGAAGGGTGAGAGGAGTGGCCAGTCAAAGAGGCCAAAGAAAATGTCCTGGTGGTGGCCGAGGTAGAGGTGCCAAGCCAGCTCAAGCAGCTACCTCTTTACCATCGGCCTCTGCAACAGCCGCTACAAAACCCTTCTGAGGGCCTGGGGCACACCTCAGCAGTGGGGGGCAGACTGTATCAGCATCTAGAAGAATGGCGAGACATTACTTCAGATGCTGTCACGCTCACCTGGTCTCCACGGGGGCGTGTTCGTGTTCGAAAGATGTCTGCACTGGTGTTGCTCTGCTTAACTGAGGTGCTAGCTCGCTTCTTCCCTTCGTTTTTGCCTCAGGAGATGTTTGTCTGCAAGTCGAAACAAGATTTTAGCCAATTGAATGGAGCTGGTTTTGGTTTTCCCCTCCTTCAGATTTTTCCCTTCTCTTCCTCTGGCTCACCTTGGTTTTTTAATGGGTGAGCTCGTCGTCCTACACACTCTGGCAGAGCCGCGGTTTCACAGTCTTTCCAGGATCTAGTTACTTCACTGATCCGATGGAGATTGCTGAAGTGGAAAGGCCGGCGTAAGCAGGTAAGTCTCTATTCCAATAACTCCTTGAAATAGCTGTCTTAAGTCTTTGCCCGAGATATCTAATGTTCGTTCTTGTCTTTCAGGTGCGGCTTTAAGCGGATTTCGGATGATGGATGACTCTCCTGACGATGATTAGCAGGATTCCAGCTGGTAAGTATAGCGCTGTGCGGGGCACGCTAATTGTTCGCTGTATTTAGCTTTCCTTACTGTGTGCAACTAACCTGCTTTGTCTGTTCTGTTCGGCAGGTGCGGCGCAGTTCCAGGAAGATGATGGAAGAGCCGCTCGATGGGTTGAGTTGCGGCGCGATGCTGGAATGATGAACTGCTTGATGGAGTTTCTAAAAGTGGCCGATTTCAGGTGAGTAGCTACCCGAGAGGGTACCTTCAGTTCTGCTCTTCTATACATGCGGCGGTCCATGGGTAAGCAGAAGGCGAGATCAGGATGTTCTGCAGGTAAGGCCTTCAATGCGTTTCTAACTCCTGTTCTTCTCTTTTCTCAGGTGCCTATGGAAAGAAATCTCCGGACGGTTGTGTGGCAGAAGGGAAGCAAGAGCTGAGCTGACACGGTGAGTGTTACGCTGCAGGAGTGCAGAATAACGTGAAGCGTGTTCAGTTTGCAGGGTGCAGTTTAAATAGCCTTGCAAGTAGTTCCAGGAAAATAGTCCCCCTTAACTGTATCCTGTCTCCAGGTAAAGTAGTCCCAAGCCACACACCCTGTACTGAATGGCTCAGCCTCTCAGAGCCAAGTATATGGCCCATGTATTTAGCACCTACCATGAGCCTGGCGCCAGCGGCGCCAGGACTGAGTCCAGTTGAGCCTAGCTGGGGCCTGGGAAGTCCCCAAGGAAGCCAACGTACGGGATGGGCTCACCAGTTTCGGGGTTTTGGGAGCATGCACCATGACAGATGCTTGGGCTCTGGAAACAATAGCCCACGGTTACTGCCTTCCTTTCATAAAAAAAAACCTCAGAGCAATCTACTGGGGAAACGCTCTTTGAGGATTCCGGACCCGGTCCTTGTGCAGGAAATTTTAACCCTGCTAGAGAAAGGCGCTATAGAACCGGTGCCTGTAGCTGAGAGGAACAAGGGTTGGTATTCCCCGTATTTTTTGATCTGTAAAAAGGACACAGGACTGAGACCCATCTTGGACTTAAGATACTTGAACAAGTTCCTCAGGAAGGACAAGTTCAAGATGGTCACTCTTTCTCAGATCCTTCAGGCCCTCTAACTTCAGGATTGGTTGGTGTCATTGGACCTTCGGGATGCTTATTTTCATGTGGCAATCCATCTCAAGTACAGAAAATACCTGAGGTTTGCGGTTGGCGGCTCGCACTATCAGTTTTGAGTCCTGCCATTCGGGTTGACCCCCGCCCAAGGGTTTTCACCAAGCTGATGGCGGTGGTGGCAGCCTGCCTCAGAAGAGGGGGGGGATTCACGTCTACCCCTATCTGAAAGATTGGCTGATCAGGGCGTGTTCTCCTGAACAAGCCCTGGATCATCTCAACGTCACCTGCCACTCGCTTCACAGACTGGGCTTCTCCCTCAATTACAAGAAGTCCCATATGACACCTTCCCAAAAGCTCCAATATATCAGAGCTGTGATAGTGCGCAAAGTCTTCCGGCTTACGGTTATTTATTTTTATTTATTTATTTTTTAGGTTGCTCGGCCACATGGCATCCTGCATTTTTCTGGTGCCAGAGGCTCGCCTGAGGATGAGATCCCTTCAATGGGCTCTCAGAACACAATGGTCCCAATTCTCAGGAAAGATGTCGGATCAACTTCAGGTTCCAGCCAGACTCTCACAGGATCTTCTGTGGTGGGCCTGCGAGGAAAACATTCTGAAGGGAGAACCTTTTTGGCAACCATGGCTGGAGATTACAGTAGTGACGGATGCCTCACTCACGCGGTGGGGAGCCCACAACAACAATCTGACAGGCAGCGGTCGTTGGTCTCCATCAGAGTCCAAACTGCACATCAATCTTTTGGAGCTGAGGGCAATCAGACTAGCGCTGAAGGCCTTCCTGCCCCCTGTCAGGGGAAAGAATGTCCTGATAATGACGGACAACACAGTGGCCATGTACTACCTCAACAAGGGAGGAGGTGTAGGGTCACTGCCACTGTGCAGAGAGGCAGTACAGGTCTGGTATTGGGCAATTCAAGAAGGAATCTCCATATCGGCAGTTCACCTAGCCGGAGAGGAGAACATGGTCGCAGACAATCTGAGCAGGCAGAGCACAGTCTCCCACGAGTGGGAACTAGCTCGGGAAGTCCTTCAAGAGATCTTTGCCATTTGGGGAACCCCTCAGGTGGGTCTGTTCGCGACCAGTGTCAACCGGAATTGCGAGCAGTACTGTTCAAGGGAAGTTCCTCTGAGAAGAGCTCTAGGAGACGCATTTGTGGTGGACTGGGAGTTTCCACAACTGTACGCGTTTCCTACGATTCCCGTCATTCCTTATGTGATCAGGAGGTTGAGAAGATTCAGGAAACGCATGATCCTAATTGCCCCGTATTGGGCCAGGCGAACGTGGCACCTGGACCTTCTGGACATGTCCATTTGTCCTCCGATGCGTCTTCCACAAAGAGAGGACCTTCACGTCCATTTGTCCTCCGATGCGCCTTCCACAAAGAGAGGACCTTCTCTCGTGAGAGAATGGTCGAGTTCTCCATCCCGAGGTCAAGACTCTCACCCTTCACGCCTGGTTTCTGAAAGGCTAAAATACAAGGATTGGGGCCTCCCGGATGACGTAATGGGAGGTGTTGCTTTCGGCCGAAAGGCCAGCAACTAAGTCTCTGACCCGTTGCCGTTTTGCAACTGGTGCAGAGAAAAGAATGTTGATCCTTTTCAGTATAAAACTCCGGATGTTTTATCCTCTTTTGCTTTCATTAGCAAATAAAGGTCTTCAGGTTGGCACCATTAAGAGCTATTTGGCAGCGCTTTTAATCTTTAAGTGCTCATCAGAAGAATGTTCTTATTTCAAGATTCCACTTGTGACTCAGTTTCTAAAAGGGCTCACTAATGTGTTCCCTCCATCTCCTTTTCAGGTTCCGATTTGGTACCTCGACCTGGTTTTGAGATTCCTGATGTGTGCGCCATTTGAACCTTTGCACACTTGTCTGTTAAGGTTGTTAACCTTTAAGACAATACTCTTGGTAGCTCTAACATCAGCCTGTAGAGAGAGCAAGTTGCAGGCACTTTCTTCCAAGACGCACTTTACCATATTCCACAAGGACAGGGTTGTTTTAAGGGTAAAACCCTCCTTCTTGCCAATGGTAGTTTGAGACTTTCATTTAATTCAGAACATTGTTCTAGCTGCCTACTATCCTCCAGCTCATCCTGAATACTACAGACTAGCAGGCAAAGACCCTCCTGAAGGTTTGCATGCTCATTTCACCAGGGGCATGGCTACGTCTACAGCCCTTCGAAGGGGCGTTCCTATTCGGAATATTTGTGATGCTGCAATGTGGTCATCTATACACAGGTTTACAAAGCATTATTTTTTGGTTGCTTCTCATTCTCAAGGTGTTGCCTTTGGTAAGGCAGTACTTTACTCTGCCCTGGAAAATCCTTAATATAATAATTCTACACCCTCCTCCAATTATGGATACTGCTTTGGGAGTCTGTCAAAGATGAGGAAGAATACATTGGAGGACACAATCCATTTGAAGAACAAGTTACTTACCCCTGGTAACGTTCTTTCGACTGGATGTTACCCCAACGTATTCCTCATCGCCCTCCCAACCTACCCTGCTGTAGAATTTCCCATGCTATTACAGCTTTCGTTCCACCAAGGCTCAGTACTGTCATGTCTGTATTTATGGGCATATGGACTACACGAGGAGTGGTGTGGGATGTCTCAACCCACTGGCCCAGGCCCTGCAACATAACTGTGGATTGCTGGCAGCAGAAACCTCAAATGGCCACTGGAAAGCATGCTGCTAGCTAAAAATCACCCAAAATTGCGCAGTAAAAATCTGAAAAATACGCCGCCATCCACTTTTGCCTATGTCAGTGGTAACACAAGAGACCACTGCCAAAACCCACCATTGGGCTACCCACAAAGTAGCCTGAAATCACTTGAAAAAGCAATGCTGATTGCCAAAAAGAAACGCAGAGCTGTTTGGAAATCTGTTTTCTTTATTGTCAAAAATGTGCAAAAATCATGGCTCACAAACCACCGAATAGATCCAACCTCCTTGTTGGGTGTTGCACATTATTCTACTGCAAGAATCCACATAAATACCATATCAGCAAGAATCATGTTATCAGAAAAAAATCCTCTTTTAAAGATACTTGATGGAAAGAAAGCTGTCAAAAATGGGTGTAGTACCGTTACCTCTGTCAGAAGCCAGCGATTTAAAACCTATTCTGTGTAAAGTGAGCATTGAACTCAAACTATGCCAAAGGTGAGAGTTCCATCAAAATGCCATATAAGAGTGCGACACACTGATTTGCATGTTGAAAAAGGACTGGAAGTAAAGATGGGTTTGCTTATTTTAAATTTATAAATGTATTTTTTTTCACAAGGAACTCTGTTACAATTGACCAGAAGGTAACCTGATTCAGTTAACTTCCAAGAGGCCTTCCTCCCCTGGGAAACTCACACCTTGTTCATTCCCATCAAAAGGAGAGGATTTCGCATTGGCATGTTATTCAGAAGGGAGGAGATTTCCCCTGCTGCCAGGAGAAAGAAACAATGGGTTCCTTGGGCTGAATAGGAATGCTAATTCGGGTGTAACTCGCAACAACTGCTCTGGCAGGAAGGCAAGCCATGTGACCCTCTGACTCAGCCCAGCTCTGGGGGCGGGCCAGACTGAAATGGTTGATTGAAGTTTGTGTAAATGTATGTTTTAGAGAAATGCTTATAGCAAAGTGTACTGAACTGACAAAAATATGAAACTTGGAGATTGTTAAAATGGAAAATTCACTCACAGTTTAAGACTAAGATGGCATCTGTGCGATGTTCTGAGACTGAAACCCGGAAATTATTCATATTGTAGCCATTGTGGTTATGTTAGGAATATGAAAAATTACAGGAATGTGCCCAGAGGGGACGTGCATGCATGTATAAAAATAGGTGCAGAACTAACATTGAGAAACCCACCAAAAGTGCGAAAAAAATTGTCATTTATGAACCATAGCTCGTAGGAAAATGAGTTGGACAGAAATGTACCTTTGGCAACCTGTCGTGTAATTATGTATTATGAACAACTTGTGTATCTTGGAAATATGTTTTTTGGGAAAAATAGAGTTTCTATGTAAAAGCAAAGTGGAGGTATTTCTTTTGGATCATAAACACAGCATCACTCTGACACATGATGACACACAATTCCTTTCTCAAATCAGGAGAGGGGAAATTATCTGACCTATCAGATCCTTAGAGGGTTGGGCATAGATAATCAGCCTCCCCACCCACTTTGGAAATACATAAATGTGGACTGCTGAGGACAGGCAGGAACACACACACTTTTTCCACTCCTCAACTGATTTCTTGGCGAAGCACCCTGCAGGAAGATCCAGGCTACAGACATAGATCCAGAGACCAGACTCTAGAACCAAACTCTAGAACTTTGAAGCAGAGAGGCCTAACCCAAGAAGCTGAACCCTTCTTCAGCAGGCCCCAGAATCTTTTGCAACCTGATTCTAACCCCTAAACATCCACGGGGCCTAACTAAACCATTCAACAGCCTGGCTGAGCTGTTTTGCTATTCTAGCTAAGAACCCCGTGCTAGAACCAAGATCCAGATCCATAGAGCAGAGCTGTAACCAACCCGTCAGATCTAGTCCAAGAGGCCGTGCAGACCAGAGTGCCGTGCTGAGAGCAGAACCCAGTGCCTGAGACCTGTCCGGTGGCAAGCGAATCCCAGCCAAACCCTTGACCAGATCTGTGACAGGCCCATTCCATTCTAAAGCCATAGGAGTGAGTATTTAGTCTAGAACTGTCCATAGCCCTCTCTTAGTTTAAAGTAATCCTATTCACTCCATGTTAACCTATCCAGAACTGCATTATAGAATCTTGTGTCCATCCTGAATTCTTCTCATTATATAGTCTGTGATAATTGTAGCGATAATCATCTGTGCACTGATATTTTCTGAAGAAAGTCAAGTGTCCTGGCGCACAGCAATCGGAGCGGAAGGCGCCCTGGTCTGGTGGTTGTCCCGTTGGGTATCTTGTACTTTCATAGCTCCTTCGTATAAGCCCATCTTGGTTCCGAATCTTTAAAGCGCAATATGCATTTTGAAATCTTGACTCTGTTTCTGAAAAACAGCTATTTCTTGTGTTCAACTTCTGTATTTCGTTTTCAATCTGCTAATCATTCTACAGTCATTGCTAGTGTTGGCCTGACCCAATCCAAAGCAACTATTACTAGTTCTGAATCCATTTAGCAAATTAAAATCATTTTTAGCATTTTTCCCATTTATTGCAAATCACATTCCAAAGCAATTGACCTGTTTAAAATCATACCCGTTTCTCTCTGCTTGCTGGGGGGAAGTGGGATTGAAACTGCAATTGTTAATTGTTATTCCTGATACCCGTGTGCCCTCATTCCATCTCTTCATATTGTATACTGGGGGGAGTGAGCAGTAACAGGGGAAAGAGTGATCACATTGTTTTTGATTGAAGTCCTATCATTTTATTTCTTGTTGCATTCTTTCCTATCATTGCATTTCCTTGAACCCACCCAAAGTTATTCTCTGCTACACTATTCTTCCTATTCCTACTCCTAATTGATTAAAGAGATTGTTGATATTGTAATATTACCCATTGCTAATCACTGTTCATGTAATCTATATATTGTGTTTGTTTAATTGGAAGGTGCGCTTTATGTACCGAGCATTGGAATTCGTCTGCCATTGACTCTGAGCCTAGCAGCACTGCGAGCCGAGCTCTTGCTGCCTTCCCTGCTTCCTGGAGGAGGCGGGGCCTGTCGAGCACACGTGAGTGGTCACGTGACTCTATCCCCGCATAAATTGCCGGTATATCCGCCCGAGCGGCGTGTGTTTGTTTAATTGGAAGGTGCGCTTTATGTACCGAGCATTGGAATTCGTCTGCCATTGACTCTGAGCCTAGCAGCACTGCGAGCTGAGCTCTTGCTGCCTTCCCTGCTTCCTGGAGGAGGCGGGGCCTGTCGAGCACACGTGAGTGGTCACGTGACTCTATCCCTGCATAAATTGCCGGTATATCCACCCTTGCTGCGTTAAGCCCTGGAGGAAGTAAGGGCTGGAGCCGCTGTTATGCTGTTCGGCTGTGATCTGTGAGTGATCTGGATTGAAACCCTCAGCTGCTAACTTCACTTACACGTATTCTATTAGCTCTCAGGGTTTGGGGTGGAGAGTCGGACTCTGGCAGCTCCACAAGCTGTCGGGCGTTCCCTTCCCTGAAAACTGAACAACTGCCTTAGACTATTCAGATGAATGACACCGCTTCTTAAAAAAAAAAAAAAAAAAATATTAACAAATCCACTCTTTTTAACTGAAATATGAATCCAAGTGCTTTTCTGGGTGGCGTATTAAATGCGCCAACGCTTTTACTATCTTAGATCAAACAAGCTGGCGGCAGTTCCATCTTCTTCCCCACCTCTTGCTTCTCAGAAAAGGAAAGTAATGGGCAGTACACCGCGTCCACAAGCGGCTTCAGCTTCCAGAGTTCCTAAAATTGCAAGATCTAAAGCAACAGTAGCGTCGCGCGATATACAGGAGATGCTCGCCACCATGGGCAAAGACAAAAAGACATGTAGCAGTGATTTGCCCGGTAATTGTGCTACGCCTGATATTACATCTTCTATAATGCAGCCTAAACCCAAGCGCTCTATTTCAGATATAACTATGTTGAAGGATAGCGAAATTCCAATACAACTGGCTCTTTTGCCGGATTCCTATACTGATCTGAGAAAACTACCATGTGACAAAGATACACAGGCTACAAAAGAAGTGAGCACACAGTTGCCGCAGAGTGATAATTTTATGCCCACTAGCAAGCCTTTAGTTACACCTGAGTCAAATTGTTTATTAACTCCTGCTGCTTCGTGTATTCCTTCTATGTGTGGTACACCTTTTAATCCTACGGTTATAGTATTGGCTGACAAGTTTATAAAGGATCAAGACGAACTTGATCACTGTTCTAATTCATCCTTTATTGATAATAATGTGGCGCCTGAGGCAAACTACGAATTACCAGAAATCTCCCACATATATTCTGATGACGAGAAACATATGTCAGTATCCTCATATATAGCGCCTACTCCCAGGCGGTTTTATATCATAGCGAAACCCATCCTTTCTCCTTCCATGCCCTTGCCTTCTTTGCCCCCTCCATCTACTGCATGTTTGTCTTCTACAATACTAATTGAAACCACCTTGCATGCTATGAATCTGGCTATATCATCATTGTTTAAATTATGTGAGACCTTGGATGAAAACTTAAAATCCAGGATAAACAACTTACTAAATTAATTAGATGGCAATCACAGCTACGTTTACAACAGTTGAAATCATTAAATGACATTGTTCCCATTTCTCCTAAAAAATCAAAGTTATCTCCTGCTAAATTATTACAGCAGAAAGAAACCAATGATTCTCCATTTAATCAATTGGAGAAACCGAAATTGACCATGGAAAATACGGCTACATCTGTCCAATTTACCCTTCCCACATTTCCACATATTATTCGAGAACTTCATTCCCCTGTTGAGAAGTGTGCTCCTGTATGTTCATTAACTAATACTGTGTTGCCTTCACCATCAGTGAATGTATTACAACCTTCTAAAGAACTATTCACAATTTTTTCGGGTGTTATCCCGACTAAACAGACTCATGCAAGCCCCTTAGGAAAGAAAAGAAAAAATCAACCAAAGCAGCATATTCCCTCCTCGATCGCCAAATCATTCTTGAAAGGGCTAAAGCCACCTGCCAAAAATAAAATGACCATAGCTGTTAAAGTAGTACGGGATAAATATGCAAAAATCGCTGCTGAGAAAAGCCTAGAAGGGCTTGCAAATGTACAACCTTCAGCTGAACACTCGCCCTTAAATAACATTGTGGCCTTGATTGACAATGAATCTGCTGTAATTGATAATCACCCGATATTAATCACTGCTCCAAGAGTGAAGGATCTATTAGATACTGAATTGTGTTTAAAACGTTCAGAGCTGCGCAAGGAAATAGACCTTTATCTAGATGCTAAAAGCCTTAAACTTCCACCAGCTGAATCTAATATCATTGATGGATCTAAAATTAAAGATAGTGCTCTTCCTCAAATTGGAGCCAATAAGCCATCTCAACTTAGATTACCCTCTACAATAAAATCGGTACCACAGCTGCCTTCTCTTTCTTCCTTAGCAGTTGCGAATAAAATGGATCAATGTAATTTATCCTCCATGCCTCCAACCTTAGACTGTATCATAGCTTCAGCCATTGAACAATACATGTTAAAATATCACCAGACTTCTGATAATAGCGCTGTTACATGTGATGAAGGCGGGCAGAAATTACCTTCATCTATTGCTACTTCGAATCTAAACCAAACTGTATTTGCTGCTTCTAATTTAAAGCAAATTCCGTTTGCCCTTACTGAACAGGTAAGCTCCCATGCGATACTCCCTTCGAATTCGGAAAGTACTCAAAATAGACAGAAAAAACCTGATGTAAAAAAAATCTCCAGTCACTAATTATTAAATGTAGGCCTTTGCCGTATCATTCATATGATTCGAATTGTGCTAGCCTTTTAGCTATTTTTGGTGATATATATGCATTGGAGGATATTAATTCTGGTGATATTGAACAAGTTGAATTCTTAAATAATAACAACCTGTCGTTAATGCGAATCTGGCTCCGCTCAAGAGTGGTTTTAAATACTGTTTGGGCCGCTCGCGCAGCCTTGTGGGATCTGGGTTTTGAGCTTGCTATTGACCATCAAAGAAGCTCTGCCATCTCAGTCCCATGTAAAGATGCACAAGTAACATTGGGCGCCTTTATTAAAGCGGATTTGAGTGGTTCACAATGTAAACAACAGTGTAAATGTCGGTGTTCTACCTCTCAAGCTTAGCGTCTCCCCTAGTAAGCAACTTTCATTATTAAGCTGGAATACTAGAGGCTTCAAACATCTTCTCTCTGATGCTGCCATTAAACTAAGAGAGTATAATTTTATATTATTACAGGAAACATGGCTAACTAACTGTCCGTCGTGGGATGGTTATTATCCCATCCTAAATCCTGCTATTTCTGCTATTAAAGGTCGACCAATGTCTGGTCTGCTGATGATGCTGAAAACAACTCCATCCATGAGTGTTATCTCACATGAAATCTTGACCCCGTATATCCAGTTAGCTCAACTATCTATTGACGATTGTCAGTATTCTCTGATTAATACATATTGGAATCCAGCTGCTTTCTCCACTGATTCCTACTTGCGCTCTCTTGAGCGCTTATGGGAAAAAATATACCAATACAAGAAACAAATGCACATAATTTTAGTGGGAGATTTAAATCTCCATTGTTTAAATAATAGTAAAGTATTATCTGACGATCTAGTACGAAGCTGGAATGCGTTTATACAGTCGAAAGATATGTTCATGGTAAATGGATCATTTCCTGAGGACTCTCCTCCCCATCCGACATGGAAAAGAGGTAGTTCTGTGGCTACTATTGACTTCATTTATGTTAGCCGTTCCTTGTTCTATCTCCTAAAAGGGTTCCAGGTTCTGCCATCTTCGGTTAGTGATCATAATATGTTACATCTTCACTGGCCACTGAACTCTACTGATCAAGGAATTGCTCCACTTGTGACTTCTATAACAATGGAAGGTACTATTGATGTAAATCCTGGTCGAAACCGCTTACGATGGACCAGTACCAAACTATTGCATTTTAAAGATTGTCTTAGAATATCATGTAAAACCTCGCTAAACTATTGGAATTCTGATATTGATTACACAAAACTAATCTATCAATTTGCCGGTTCTACTAAGATAACAAGATCATCGGTTGCAGCACATTCCTATAATCAAGATATGCAGAAAGCGAAAGCTTTATTTCGAAAAAATAAGAAAGCGGTTCAATCTCTACCAGTTGATCAGCGCTGGGCTGCTCTTAAAGCAATTAAAACTAAACATAGGAATTGGAGAAGAACTTATCGTTCGCCATTATACCAGAAAGATGGTGAGGCAATGTTGGTTAAAATGTTGACAAAAAACTCTGCAGGATGTTGGTCATTAATAACAGACACATATAACACCACTCAATGTCAAATGCAGACTAATGATGTTGCTTCCTCCATATGGATCTCCCGTTTTGCTGGTCTTTATGCTCTTCTCCCTTCTACTAATTGCGTATCTCCTGTAAAACTTGAGGGATCCTTCTTAATAGATTTTACAATGGACGATATTCTTTATCTTATCCACAAAGCAAGTAGATCCCGTGTTCCACGTCCGGATGGGCTTTCGAATGCCATGCTAAAAGAATTTCCGGATCTATGGGCTCCCATCCTGTTTGAAATCTTCTCTCAAGTTGTAATTACCCAAAAGATCCCTAAATCGTGGTGTACTTCATTGATCGTACCCATTTATAAAAAAGGCGATAGACAAAACCCCGCAAATTATAGGCCAATCGCCCTTTTAGATGTTCCAGGGAAAATCTTTGCTTCACTAATTCTAAGAGATCTCCAACAATGGATCAACTCATCGAACATGAGAGATAGGTTTCAGACAGGATTTGTAGCTGGTAAGGGAACGGCTATAAATATCGTCTCCTTGACTGCAATCAAGGCTCTCTGCTGTCAGCAAAGGCAATCGTTAATCATTGCCTTTGTAGACTTCAAGGAAGCATTCGATTCTATAGACCGCAATCTAATGCTGCATAAATTGTTGCTATTGGGCTGCCCTTATTCATTGGTCAAGTTAATTTCTATCTTTCATGAAAATACTTCAGTTCATATTCGTCTTACCCGCAATGGAATACTAACCCCTCCCATTTTAACAAATCGAGGACTGAAACAGGGATGCATCTTGGCAGCTACACTATTCAACCTATTTATCCTTGATATGGGTGAAAAATTTCAGAATGTTAACTCTGATGCTCCCAAACTAGACCAAGAACAGATACCATGGATCCTTTATGCAGACGATCTTGTTCTATTGTCAAAACTCCGGCAGGTTTGCAACGTTTGATTAATGGGTTATCGGAGTATACTGTAGAAAATGCTATGACTATGAACTTAACGAAAACTCAAATTATGATGTGCCAAAATCGTAAAATGACAAAATACTTTCAATTCAAGTGGTATATAAAAAAGGAGCAAATTTTCTTAACTTCAATATATAAATACTTGGGTATTATGATCAGCCAGGGTAACAATGATAAAGTGTTTCAAAAAGAACTTGAATCGAAACTGCAAACCTTAATCTCTCAATGTAGGGTTATTTTATATAAGTTTGGAAAGTTTACGTGCAACCATATAATATCATTTTATTCCATGAAAGTAAAACCCATTATCTCGTATGGCTCTGAAGCTGTATCGATGCTGCCCCGTTTAGTGTGGGATCGATTAGAGGGTAAATACTGGCGCTCAATTCTTAATTTGCCTACCTGTGTCCCCATTGCAATGATTGGTTTTGAATTAGGGCTGCTATCGTTATACAGTACTATTGCATGGAAATTGATAGCTTTGATGAGAAAATGCATCCTGTCATTACAATGTGTAGATATATCCTGTATCTTGGGTAAATATTTACTATAATCAGATCATCAATACCCAAAATACTGGTTAAACACAGCTATAAATATCCTTTCTGATGCGGACATCTCTTTAGATACTTTAATTCATAATCCAACGCAAGCTAAAATTAAACTATATCGGCAAGATTGGATATATACCTTGGAAAAATTTTCCCATTCTAAAGACTGGAACATTGCCCAGTTTGGCCATAAAAAATTTAGAGTTGTAGAATCTTATATTTTAAAATATCCATCTCCAAAATTTAGAGATGATTATATTCGTTTTCGTCTAAATTTGTGGCATACAAAGGATATTTTATTTAGACGAAAACTAATTGATGCCAGTGAGAACATCTGTCGATTTTGTAAGGATCCTGAAACCGCAGAAACGTTGAAACATGTCATCGTCTACTGTCCTGCATTATATGCTATACGTTGTAAATACTATCTCCATTGCTTTAGAGCACAAATTGTAACTGATATGGAAGAATTATGGCTATTGATTTTTGGTACAAAGAGAATGTCAATTAGATTAGCTACAACAGGTTTTTTAAATGAATTATACCCAAAGTAATTGTGAATGCTTTTATGAGGGAACGGTGATGGAAGGGAAGGAAAGAAAGAAAAAAGAGGGAAAAAGGAAGAAAAAGAATGCTACTGCTATTAAGGTTTTTTATACATTGGGTGCCAGGTGTAAAATATTGAAACGTGTTATATATTGATGAATTGAATTGTAATATGTTTATGATATGTTTTTATTCATTTTTGTAATTGTTGAAAGGTTGTTCCATACAGCCAAACAATAAATATTTAAAAAAAATATATATATATATTGTTCAATTCTTCAGATAAATCTTTTAATTTGCAAAACAAACCTATTTCTTGGTTCAGTGAGACCGGAGGATTCAAAGAGAGGGGTATTATATAAGGGTACATCATCCAGAATTAAACAAACTTTGACATCAAAATATATAAATAAGGGTTTCCATTGGGCATCCCATACTAGGCATTGACTTAGTTGGAGTGCTGAATTGAAATCACTGTGGAAAAACAGCACTGAGGCCAACTGGTGCCGTGCATGCTACATATATCCTCGGATGACATCACCCTCGACAGAGGCCTTCGAGGGACATCGACTCGACGCCATCGACGCACAGCGCCCTCTGCCGAACATTTTTTTTCCAAAGCAGCTGAGGAATAAGTTGGAGGAACATCCAGTCCAGGAATAAAATGAGGAATAAGTTGGAGGAACATCCAGTCGAAAGAACGTTACCAGGGGTAAGTAACTTGTTCATTTGTATACAACCTTGACTGGACAGTCCCTTTTAACACTGGGTAATAATTGTATTTTCGCTGTGTTGCAACTAACCAACTATCTACGACCTTTCGGAATTAAGCCTACCGTTGGTCCACGTTACTAAAATTGGACAAAGAGGTTTATAATTTGCTTGAGTTGCCAATATGTTAGGATCCCTTCTTGTGTACATGAGATGTGGGGCTGATTGATGATTTAGAAACAGATATTCATCCCTGGAATGCTGGTGCCCCAGAAGATGATTTGTAACAACAGCCCTTTTGGATAAGAGCAAATTTTAAAGTGGCTTCCAATCCATCAATAGAGCAGTAGTGAGCTGACTGATGACCTGCTGGGCCTGTAGTTCTTTGGAGAAGAATGATGAAACAGGATTAACAATCCTACCAGTTGTGATGGAACAACCCAGAGTTGATAACTTGTGTCCATTTCTCCCAATGGACTTGTACCGTGCTACCTCCATTTCTCCAAATGGCCTCTCCATATTGTTGGAAAAAGAATGGCTTCTCATCCTGGTCATATAAAGATGAAGGCATGGGTCATTTGGGATTGGAGGGTGCTGGACTGGATGCCTTTGTCTGCCACCTATTGAAGCAGGTGCCTCACTGCACACACACTCGCCTTCTCTCACTGGTCTGATGCAATGTCTTGTGTTATGAAAGGCACTTTTATTCAGCAGAATGAAAGGCATGCATTTAAAAGGCAGCAGTGACCTTAATTTTGCTGCCACAGTCTTTAAATTTAAAAACCCTTCCGGGTTTGGGGAAGGGTTCGGTTACAAATGGTAAAAAATGGTACAATTCAAGCTGGACTACAGGGAATGATAACATCTTCATTATCTTATAAACCAAATGAACATCAATATAGGTTCAGAGTTACACAGCATCACTTGTGACAGATCTCTACCAGCGTTGGATGGGCTCGATCTTTCAACCTTTCAGATACCAGCTATATAAATTAACAGATTTTCTTTCTCAGAGACCGGAAATTAACACAGCTAGTTCGGTAATAGAAGTCCGAGCACAGGGTTCTTTGTTCTTAACTTGCTTATATTCACATACAAAACTGCACAATTTGTTTCCTGCAGCAGTGCTGAAAATACTGTGGGTTGGGTGGTGGTGGTGGTGGTGGTGACTAGGGGAGGGGAGGGATGGGGGATTATCCTACTTTTATCTGTGGCCGGGCTCAAATCTTTTATTTGAAAATCTGGTAAATAATTATGGAAGATTCCAAGCAGAAATGTTTTCGATGTGGTGGATGAATGCACACCACGCTTGCTGGTAGGCTGGGAAGCTGGTAGCAGCACAGATGTTGAAGTGGGTGGGAACTAAAGGGTACTTCCATTCTCTCAGTTTTGGAGGAAGTCAGCCATTGTTCACTTACTTTGTGACCCCTAGCGAATTTCCAGGACGTGAGGGAAGGGCACTTTGTTTTCTTTTTACTTCTGTGAGGAACCTGAAGGCATCCTCACTTCTTTTCCCCATGTATCCTCCACTTGGGTGACCAGGGAAAAGCCATCACTCTTGGATCCTGACCCTGGGGGTGGATATGCGAGGGAGGATCACCTGGGTGGTGGAGACTTGGAGAGGTGGGGACGAGGCACCCTTGGGTGTGACATGGTATCCCCAATTTCCCTTACATAATTCATCTTCTGCCCCTCAAACCTTTTTAGGCTACTGTCAATTATTTCCCTGGTTTTCCCCTAAAACATTCCCCAAGAAATCCCAGTTGGTATTGGGACAAGACCCACTAGAGAAACACATCCTCATTTTATTAACACACGGAGACAGACACGCTGAGAGACACGCTGAACTGGGACGAGGAGGCCAGCAACAGTATTGCAGGACTCCTGTTTCAACAGTGAGGGGTCTAGTCCTTTTTGGATCAATCATGGTAGCAGGAATTTTAAAAGCCGGATGTATTGTGCAAAGGAAGTCAGCTGTGGAAGCCAGGCTGTGGACTGCTTTGTGAAAGCAAACCCCTCCAGGAAAGCGACATGGAGCGCTCAAGACCATTTGAAGGATGCAGAGGGAACAAAGCTGAAGGATGCTGGAAGCTGGTGGTAGATGCGAGAGGAGAACCGGTGTGACAGGTGAAGCGGTCGCATGAGGCCCGAGCTGCAGGAGGAGCATCGCTGGGTGAGTGAAACCACATACAGCTGCTGCGCTTGTGAACGAGGTGCCACACGGGGGAGAGAAGGCTTGTGGCGGCAGGACGCCTCGCAAAGACACCGTAAACTCCGGCCAGTGAGTCAACCAAGCATGGGGGACACTGGGTTGGCAGGCGAACACGCAATGAACACTGAATTTAATGAAAGAATGTGTAGTGAGAATAAGCCCTTTTAGAATACCGCTCTGGGTGAAAGCAAGTTTGTGAAACCTATTGATACAAGGAACTGTATGATATGAGAGCACACGTATTGGCAAAAGCCACGAGAAGCATTGATGAACAAGCATTGGCAGGAGCCAAGAGAAGCCTTGATGAATAAGTATTGGCAAGAGCGGTTAAGGAATTGTATTACAGGAGAAAACAAGCATTGGCAAAGCCACAAACGCATTGGTGAACAAGCATTGGTAAGAACCAGTTAAGGAACTGTAAGATATGAGAAACCAGCATTGGCAGGAGCCAGAAAAAATGCATTGAAATGCAACAAGTGCACGGTGGCAAGCCAAGCCACGATCCAACATCAAGAGGATGTAATATGTGAGTGAATCAAGCACCATTGTCAAGCTGGGGCTGTGCCAATGCGTTGGTGAAAAGGAAGCAAGCCAGATGTACCAGTTGCATAACCTGTAATGGATGGATTGTGTGGTCCAACAACTGCACCTAGACCGGGTACACCCCTCTATGCAAAAGCCAATGAAGGCACCCACAAAGAAGCTCGCGTTATGTAACCTGAAATCAAGGAACTGAACTGAATGTATGAACTGGTGAAAGGTAACCATATCAAGAGAGCTGGGAAGTGTCCCAAGGATTGTGTTTTGGAAAACTGAAAGACTTTAACTCTTGGGGAAGGGAGCCACTGTATCTTGTGAACTGTCTTGAACTTGGGAAAAGGAAACCTGGTTACAAGCCAAGTGCTGGAACTCTTATTGGAACACTACTTATTGTGATGCTGACACCCCTACATATTGTATACATTTATAGCCTGATTCATGGAACGTGTTCCTATGGGATTGTGCCATTATAAAACACTTCCATGAATCCGGCCCTTAGTTGTTGAGGGCAAGTAGAGGTTTTGGAAACTGACAGATATTTGCTTTGAACTACCTGACGCAGACTATCCCTGGGTTCATTGAGGTAGGGAATCCCACCTTAGCATAGGGCAAGTTAGGCCTTTTTCCATCCTGAATTTTAGTTAATAAAAGTTTAAAGATTGAACTTGAATCTGTTGTCTGTGTCTGCTTTGTGATGCCTTCACATTTCTCTATTGGGAATTTGAACCTGGGCCCTGCTGTTAACACTCCAGTGTCGCATCATATTGTGCTGTGTCGCAGGTGCTGGATTGTTTTTGTTTATTTGTACAGTCTGCTTGGGACATAACGCCCATTGCGGAGCCCCAAAGCCCTGCTCGACCGGGATGTGTGTTTGCAGCAATTCATGCTTCATTGTAGAAGACAAACACAGCTATGTTTCCAGGTAATGGGTGGTGGGAAAGGGTGTGTGTGGTTATAGTCCTGGGTATGTCTTTTAATATGTGCAAATTGTGGATGATTGGAAAGAAGAGCCTGCATGAAGCTGCGTACTGTGATGGACAATGACACACCAATAGTGGTCATTTAGAGACACTTTCTTTCATTGTGTATTCTTCAGTCTTGATGGTACTGTTTTGAAAAACAGCAGAGTGGAGGTAAGCACCCAACGGCACTAAGATTTTGAGGGGAGATGCCAACCCGTCAGATGTCAAATGTTGGAAGGTCGGCTAACTTCAGAGGCTGTCATGGAAGGGGAAAACCTGTGTGGAGGTGTTCTCTGCAAAATCATGTTTGTGGAAACTAGGGTCAAATGTGACGGGGCGGCCCACCAAAAATAACCATGCTGACTCCTAGAATTAATTCAAGGGTGTTTATTAAAGACTGTTCATGGTCAAAATGGTTGATTCGCAAGGTTCTTTGATTTCTAAAGGGGCTGGGGATGTTGGTGCTAGGGTGAGCAGAAGATGGAAGTGCTTAGTGTTGCTAGACTTACCCGGGCTTGGTTCCCACCTCCCTAGCCCAGACGACCCTATTGTGGTGGTTAGTAACTGTCAGACCAATAAAGCCCACCTGTCTTTCTTCTGCTCTACACTTTCAGTGTTTGCCTTGAGACAATGGCTACCTGACTCCCTAGGGAGCTTCTGACTTCTCGAGCATTGGATCTTTCATAGATTCACATGCTTGAATATTCCCTGTCGTCAGACTGGGAATCCTTGGTAATTTAAATAGTTATAAACTATATTAATAAACTTTTCCTTAAGGAAATGCTACACACCCAGCCCTATAGGGCCTGTGTAGACTCTCACGTGTGCAATCCCTTCACCTCCTTTGGTCCTTTTAGACCCTAACCAATGAGGTGGCAGGGCTTAAATTCCACCCGAGTTAGCCATCTTCATATTTTTCACTGTGGTCTTACTGAACAGGTGAATCCTCTTGAGCTCTCTGAGCTTAATTCACTTTTATCTGAAATCGCACTTTACTCTACGTAGGGTTGTTTCTTCCCTTTATTGGGCCTATGCCTTCACTGGCTTAGTGTTCCTGGGCTCAGGTCACTCTTCTTTTGCTCCTAATTGTCGAGTGTTGGTCTACCTGGCTGTCACCTAATGGCAGAGTCAGACATGCAGGCTGGCAAGGAGAAAACCTCCCTCTTCAGGGACTGCAGCAAATGTGACAAGAGGGCTATCTTTAGTAGAGACCATCACAAATATTGTATTTATTGCTTCTACCCTCATGAAATTCAGTCCTGCTAAATTTGTCCGACCAAAAAGACTCTGGAGGGTAGCCATAGAAGACTACTGCTAGAAAGCAGGCAAATGTCTTCTGATGAATCTTCAAAGGCTGCACCTTCAACTTCCACTAGGCTGGCTGAGAAGCAAGCTTCAAAGAGGAGAGCTTCATCAGTGGATAGGACACAGTCTCCACTCCCAAGGCAAAGAAGAGGAGTGAAACGTCCACCCTGGCATCCGGAAAAAGCTTCCAAGGTCCTGCAAAAGGAGGCCCTTCTTAAGAAAAGTAAAGATTTAAAATCTTCCCCTTTGTCGGAGGAGTTGTCGTCCACTGGGACATTGTCCATGCCTAGACACTTTTTACTGTCTACAAGCAGCCTCCTGCCGTCTAAAACGCCTGGACCCTCGACGGAAAAATCGTCGACCAAGAAATCCATTACCTCCTCAACAAAAAATTCATCTTTGAAGCACTTGTCCACGAAGACATCATTGTTGACGGAAGCCCTGTTAACGGAGTACCAAAAACAACAGATAAAGGCTCTGTCGCCGGCACTCCATCGTCCACATCAGCAGATATCGTCAAGGAGCCTCCTGTGAAAGTAATACAGCCAGAGGATGCACTAGTTATACTGGAATCGCAAACTCTGCAGCTAGGGTGCTTACAAGGAACAATACAACTGTTCCCTATAACAGAAATGGTAGAATTGCCAGACATCCTACAGGAGGAGTTTTCAGAAGGGCAGGAGCTGCAACCAGTGCAGTCTAAGGAGCCTGGCTCTGATGCAGTCTATACACAGAATAATGGAGGAGTTTCAGAGGAGACAAAGAGAAAGACTGCTTGCTACCCAACCATGTCAAGAAGAAGGCAGACCCTCGCGAAGCAGGTCCTCGACAGGCCGTGATAGAAGCAGGTCCCCCCCATGGACCGCATCCCGCACCATTCACCACCTAGACAGTGGTCATCTGTCAGCAGTCCCCAGAAACAGCGATCGCAGTACAGTGGGTCACCCAGACCTCAGAGAAGGAGACATTTTCCCTCCCCACCACGGACTTCACCTCAAAGGACCCGGGAACCCAGAGCGCCATCTATCATCACAGCCTCTGAATGTCCTGACGACCCCACGGAAGACCCGAGGGAACCGGATGATCTCTTCAGGGAGTTTTCAGACACACATGGAGGAGGAGGGTGAATTGACACAAGATACACCCGACACAGACCCAGGCGATTGGGAATCAGTCATCATCGCAAAGCAGAAGAAACGCGACTCACCAGGGGGAGCCTCCCCTCTGGACGATATTGTCTTGTTTCACTCTACTATCGCAAAGTCGGCTGAGTTTTTCAAGATTCAAGTCGCTTCAGACGAAAAGGCATCAGTCCTCTATGATTATAGGGACAAGAGACACCCCACAGTAACCACAATCCCAATATTACCCTTTGGGAAGCTGGGAAAAAGATTCTGGCCACCCCTTTCTCCACGCGAGCACTGGTGGCAAGGCCAGAGAATAAATATATGGCTCTCTATTCAGCACTGTTGTGTCCAACAGCAGCGAGAAATAAACTGCAAAACCTGGCCTCTCCTCTCACAGCTCCACCCGATAAAGATGGATGCAATCTAGAGACAATGAGTAGAAAGGACTCCGCAGCAGCTTCGTTGGCTGTAAATGCTAGTAACGCCATGGCGATGATGGCCAGGTTGGACAGAGAACTTTGGCTCTGCATGTCGTGTCCGTTCCAACAAAATGGGAAGGGTTTTTACTCTCTCTTCTTCCTGATAAGGAAAAAGAATGGGCACTGAGACTGGATCTAAGGGCCCTCAACAAATTTGTTTGTCGACTCAAATACAAAATGACGTCTCCCCAACTGGTCCTCCCATTGCTCAACAAGGGTGATTTTTCCGGCCACTTTAGATCTTAAACATGCCTACTTTCATGTTCGCAGCCATCCCTCCCACTGGCAGTTCCTTAGGTTCTCTATCGGCAAACAACACTTCCAATTCAAGGTGCTCCCCTTCAGGCTCAAGTCAGCACTGAGAGTCTTCACAAAATGTCCAGATCCAGTTGCTGCCCATCTCACACGATCAGGTGTGCACGTTTTCCCACACCTAGATGACTGGCTCATAAAGTGTTTCCCTGAGAGCAGCGTCGTATGTAGTGGAGAAGACGACAGCTCTACTTCAAAATCTAGGCTTCTCGATCAACGAAGTTAAGCCCTCTCCTGTACCAGCCCAAACATCCATCTTCCTAGGGGCAGATCTGGATACTCTAGTACCAAAGGTTTGTCCATCTCCAGACAGAGTGACAACAATGGAGAGTCTTGTTGCCTGGTTACAAAGGAAAACAAGCTCCACTGTAAGACCATACAAATCCCTCCTGGGCATGATGTCCTCCTGTATCTTCCTCGTGCCCAATTGCAGGCTGAAGATGAGACAGCATCAGGAGGGGCTGGACAAGCAATGGGTCCAACACAGCGGATTATGGGAGGACATTGTGTACCACAAGCCAACATTCCACAAGGCCTTGAAATGGTGGGCCAAGGACACCAATCTGCTACAGGGCATGCCTTTCCAAATACCCACGTACACTCTACTCCTTAGGACGGACACCTCGCTGTCGGGGTGGGGGGCCCACTTAGGTAATCTACAAGCCAGCGGGGTGTGGTCACAAGCAGAATCCTGCCTGCACATCTGATGGGCACTGAGATCTTTCCTGCCACTACTCCGTGGGCAGGTGATGACAGTGCAGACTGAAGTCCATGCACTACACAAACAAACAAGGGAGCACAACATCCAGCATCTTGTCATTAAGGGCGCAGAGACTCTGGAATTGGGCATTGCAGCACAGGAACCACATGAGGTCAGAACACCATCCCGGGAAGGACAACATACTGGCGGACAAACTCAGCAGGCAATTCCTGCAATACCACAAATGGGAACTGAGTAATCAGAAGCCGGAAAAGCTGTTCCGCAGGTGGGGGAAGCCCGAGATGGACCTAGTTGCAACATTTGAAAACAGAAAATGCAGTCAGTCTGCTTCCAGGTACCTGGAGAAATACTCCCTGGGGGACACATTCTCAGTGTACTGGAGGGGGAAGTTCCTTTACAGCTTCCCTCTAACACTTTAATACCATGTGTGCTCCGTAGAATGAGCAAACATTCATGCACCCTGATCATGATAGTCCCAACATGACATGGTGTGGGATGTTTTTACCCATGCATCCAAGCCCTACCATAAAACTGTGCAGTACTGGCCTGGAAAACATCATGATGGCCAGAACTCCCCAGAGAGTGCACAGGGAAAACATGAAGAATAGGCTGCCACCCATTTTTGCCTATGTTGTGAGCACAGGAGGGCACTGCCTAAAACCACCATTGGGCTACACACACAGTAGCCTGAAACCATTGGGAATGGCAGTGCTGATTGCAACAAAAAAAAAAGCAACTCAGAACTGTGGGGAATTCATTTTCTTAATCCCAAAAATGGTTGCATTACCAGTACTCACCACTATCAGAAAGCCGGCGTTTTAAAACCACCAGACTTTTGTGTAAAACTGAACAAATGAAACAAAACCAGACCAAGGAAAGACTTGCTAAGAGGTGGATACAATGTAAAACTATATTCTGAAATGACTTGAAGGAAGTAATTATTTAATGTATATGTAAAAATTGTAAGTGATTTAAACTGGGAACAAAACGTGACATTTAGCTGAAACCTGGCTTAATGAAACTGGATTCTGCCTGACAACTACCCCCGACAGGAGTTGAAACCTGCTCAGCCACTCTTCCCCTTGCCAAATGGAGTTGTCACCTCTCTGATTAGATTAGGGGAGTGGCAGCTGGGGACTACAGGGAGTTGAACAAAGGCCTGTCCTTCACTCAGGCAAATGTTATATTTGGGGCGTCGTAAAATAGCTTCCTCTTGGGAGAAACTGGGGGGCAGCTGTGCCTCTGTGAACAAGCTGGCTTGGGGGAAGTAGATAAACCAGTTATTCCACCCTGTGATGTGGGAAGCCACACCCCTTTTTGACCAGAGCATAATTTTAAAAAGATAGATAACTCATAGTGCGGACTTGTCAGAATTATACAAGTAATATTATTTTTGTGATTTTTCTGTGAACATTTTAAGAGGCGTTAGGACAGTGTGGTGTATTCTGGGGGGGTTGCTAGCGGAAAATAGGGTCTTACTCCAAGTGTCTGCATGTTAAAAATCTGACACTTCATCAATTAATATCCATACTCCTTGCGCACATGTGTGTAATTTTGGGTAAATGTCCGATATTGCAAAACCAGTTAAAAAGCGCAAAATGTTGTCATTTTTGAATGTAAGCCCCCAGGAAGATCAGAGGCGGACAAGCATGGACCATAAGGAATATATAATGTGTACATGTAATTTCAACAAATTGTATATCTGGGAAATATGTATTTGAATCAAATATGGATTTGTGGGCAAATTGACCAGGGGAGGATCCTCTGACCCATAAACAGACCTCATCATGATGACAATCCATTTCCTTCCCCCAATCATGGGAGAGGGGAGAATTGGGCCAATGACAAGCAGAGAGGGGCAGGCTTAGCTAGGCCCAGGCACACACCCATTTTCAAAACACATAAAAAGAGACTGCTGGGACAGGTAGAGACATTCAATTCCATTTGCTGCGGAGCATGCTGACAGATGACTTCACATCCATAGATCCAGACTTCAAATCGATCTCCAGAACCTGTAGCAGAAATTAACTCCAGAATTTGTAGCAGAGAGGCCTGAATCCACCAGCTGAATCCTCTTCAGCAGGCCTCAAAACTAACCAAACTATTCCACAGCCGGGCGAGTGGTTTGAATTTTGCCAAGAATTTTTGCAAGAACCTGTAGCAGTACCCAGAAAGCAGTGTTACATCCAGAATCCAGAGAGGCTAGACCAGCAGAGCAGAGCTGACCCAGATCGCTGTGAGCAGAACCGGTGCCTGATTGACCCGCCGAGCAGACAGAACCGCAGCCGGACGTGTTGACCAGATCCGTAACAAGGCCTAGTTCAAATTTATATTGTGAGTACCTAGCAGAACTGTGCAGAACCAATCTCTTAGTTAAAATAATCTAATCCAAACTATTTTAACCTAAGTAGAACTGCCTCCTAGAAATCGTGTCATCTGTCATTTTTAAAGCTGCACAACTGTCACCTGTCAATTCTGCAGCTGCAAGTGGTCACCTGTCATTTTGAGTTTACTTTAAATCCGAAAAACTACCTTTATTTAATCGTCCGTATCTCTGGAACCGTTTCATCTGAAAGCTTAGAATCTAGGCTTTCCAACGAACCTAGAACCGACTTCCTACTCCCTATACTTTTCCCGTAATTGCGAGACACGCACTCGCGACATTTACCGCGATTTGCGATTTGGCCCGATTTCTTCATCTGTAGAAATCAGCAGCTTTTTGCTTCTCTTTGCTAAAATTCGTTTGCACTCTGCTAATCATTCATAGAGTATTGTTAAAGTGAGCCTGAACTAATATAAAGTAGCCATCACCTATCCTGAACCTCTAGAGGGAATTAAAAGCAATTTTAGCACCTTTTCACTTCCTTGCGAACCACATTAAAGTAATTTGCCTGTGTTTAAAACTCATCCCTGTTTTCCCTAAGCTTGCTGGGGGGGGGAACTGCATTTCGTATTGCATTTTGTTGGGATTCTTGAAGACTGTGTGCTCTCCTTCCATTTCTTACATTGCATAGGGGGGGGAGTGAATTGTCAAGGAAAAGTGATTATATTACCTTTTGCTAAAATCATAACAAGTTATTTCTGTACTGCATTTTATTCCACCTTGCGTTTCCTTGAACCATATAAAGCATTCTTTCCCACCTTGTTCTTCTGTTCCTATTCATAGTTACCTCTTGCTGATTACTGCTCATATTCACAAGTGTAATATCCATTATCAATTTATTTATAGAAGTGTGATATATATATTGTTTAAATTTTCAAATAAACCTTTTAATTTGCAAAACAAACCTACTTCTTGGCTCAGTGGGGTCAGGGGGATTCTAAGAGGGGGGTGTTATACAAGGGTTGTCATCCAGAGTACTGAACTGGATATAAAAATACATCAATAAGGGTTTTCCTCAGCATCCCAGACTAGGCATTGACTTAGCTGTAGTGTTGATTGAATATCGCTTACAATGGACACATCAGATATGGTACACTGCACTCCTTCAACTGGCACAGGAGACCCCATCCGTCTCCAACCAGATCCACACCTACTGTCACAGCACAGGGTAAGTTGCTCCACCACCAACCAACCAGCCAGTCTGTCTCTCAGGGGCTGGTTCCTTAGCAGTGAAGATTCTACAACCTTCGACTAGACCCTGAGTTCTGGGGAACACTCCAAGCAGCCAGGGCTCCGTCCACAAGCCGAACATACACCAAAAAGTGGAAGCGTGTCTTGGTCTGATGTGCAGGTACAAGTACAGATCCCCTCTCTGCATTGGTTGAACAAATATTGCCTTATTTATTCCAGTTGGTAAAAGTGGATTAGCGCCCTCATTCATCAAGGTTCACCTTCGGCCCTCTCTGCTTATACCACAATGCCTCATCAGGACTCTCTAGTCACAGATCCGGCAGTCAAAGCCTTCCTTAAAGGTTTGATGCGCACCTTCCTCAGAGAAAGAAAAGCCATCCCTTCCTGGAGTCTTAAAACGGTTCTGGCAGCGCTGATGAGAGCGCCCTGCAACCTATCCACAGTTGTAACATAAAGTTCCTTTCTTGGAAGACAGCCTAATTAGTTGCCATCACATCAGCCTAACGCATTGGGGAACTGCAGGCACTTTCCATCGAACCACCATTTAGCATCTTTCAAAATTATAGTTCTCCAACCTCATCCTAAGGTCATGTCTGAGTCTATAGTGTTGAGCAGATCGTATTACCTACATTCTTCGGCAATCCTAGAACTGTAGCTGCATTCACTGGATGTGGCTAGAACACTAAAGTTCTGCATGCAAAGGCCAAAAGACTTCATGGCCTCCAAGAGGCTTTGCATCGCGTTTGCAGGACGTACCAAGGGTCGATGCATCGGCAAACAGGGTCTGGCATGTTGGGTCTCCAGCTGCATCACCCACTGCCACCAAATAAGAAATAACCCACTACTGTCCACGCCGATAGCACACTCCACCTGGGCGAGAGAGGCTTCTGCAGTGTTCCAAGCTGGGGTTTCTCTAAAAGACATATGTCATGCGGCCACATGGAGTACGCTCCAAACGTTCGCTGGATATTACTGCTTGGAAGAGGACAGCAGAAGGGAAACGGCAGTAGGACAGGCAGTGCTTCAGCGCCTATTTGCTTAAGGTAGGAGCAGCCTAATATTCTTTTAATGTTCTCTCCTTATCCTGCCTTCCCGTTGCTGGTGTAACTGTTATGCGTACTGTGCTAGGCTCACTTTCCCCAAGTGAGTTCTTCTACTGTTATGTGTAGCTTTACCTTAATAGACTCTGTGTGTGTGTGTGTGTGTGTGTGTGTGTGTGTGTGTGTGTGTGTGTGTGTGTGTGTGTGTGTGTGTGTGTGTGTGTGTGTGTGTGTGTGTGTGTGTACGTACACACACACACAAACATCTTGCTATCAGACGCGATCATACTAATTTTAATTGTTTGGTATTCTATTCAAGCATGTGAATCTATGAAAGATCCAATGCTGGAGACGTCTTAGTTACTTACCTGTTAACTGCATTTCTCCAGGATTGGTATCCTTCATAAATTCACATGTGCCCACGCTCATCCCCTGGGGAGTGGCTGCTCCCTTCCTTCAGTCAGTCATCAACTGTCAGCCGACAGTTCCAAATCTGAAGATGGCTGACTGGGGTGGAGCTTAAGCCCTGCCACCTCATTGGTTAAGGTCTAAAAGGACCAAGGAAGTGGAGGGACTGCACAAGTGAGAGGCTACACAGGCCCTAAAGGGCTGGGTGTGTAGCATTTTGTAAAGGAGGTCCCAAATAAAGCCTGCACTCCCAACGCTCATTTTGAAATACCAGGAACGTTCACACCAAAATATGTGATGTATGATGAGCAAATAAACCAGAAGAGAGCCGCAGTAGGGCTCTGCCCAGAATAGCAACACCTATTGAAGTGCCAATAGCCAGACAATAATGGACAGTAAGATATCCATTGAGAAAACCCTACCAACAAATGAGACGAAATGAAGATTGCCTAAGTACCGTCCCGGAAGAAACCAAAAAGGCCTTAACGGAAGACGAATGGTGACATCATGAGAGCCCGGACGGACTCACAGATAGAACAAATGACGAACCAAGAATGACACAAGGAGACAAAAGGCCATGAGAAAAGAGATCATGAGCTTAAAGTGATAGAAAGCTATCAAAGCATAAGAGAGTTAAGCTGTAAGCAGGATGAAGAAATTCAACCAGCGAACACCTGTACATATGCTTGAAACCACAAGAAAGCTAAGAAAACAGTGTGGCTTGCTATGCTAAGTAGAAGAATAGCGCGGCAAGCGCCATTGTGCATAATCTACCTCAAAACAAAGCAAATTATTATAAGTGCGTTTCCACCTTCCAGGAAAAGCAGAATCAACTCCGGTTACTAGAGGCCAAACAAGACAAGATTCATATTCTAGCAAAATGAGAAGAGACGGCTGAATCGAAACTCAGCAGATGCAACTCATACCAAGAGAGCCAAGGTCATACCAATAGAAGGAACGAACAGTAGCTACATATAATTGAAACTTAAGAACAGAATATCCTGTCTCTGAAAGGTCAAGATAAGGAAGCGTAGGCAGGTGGTAAGCTGAATATAAATTAAATGCACGAATTGAGAGAACCTAGGAAAATTCACGGTGTCTGCATCACATGACCATCCGAGCGAGAAGCACGAGTTCACACCTACGCTTGGCATCCGCCCAGGAGGAGATATCGGAATTTTCCTAGACAGAAGGTTCAGTTTCAAGGCCAACCACAGTAACATAATTGACACATTGTTGTTGAAGTAATGATTGATTGTAACCTTAATTGGAGGAAGGCTGGGTAGCTGAGGGGGCACCCTGCACCTGGCTGACTATTCTGCGTGCTGCTAAGTAAAGTGGAAATGTATGCATGGGGTTGGTGCCAACCCAATCACAATGGACCACACAATCTAGGGTCCTATAGTAGTAGAACCAATGGGACGTCTCTAGGGATGTAACAGTATTACGGTATACCGTTAAAGATACCGTGAACCACTTAATTGAACAATAATAACCGTCACATTGTTTATACCGGTATACCGTTCATACCGTTAAGTGTGCTTTTCAATCTGATTTGGAAAGGCTGCAGTAAGCAAGTGCTGCGCAGTCTTGGTCTTGCACTGTTGGATGTGTCGTCTGCCAAGTAGTTTCAGTTGGAGCAGTTTTTAATGCCATTCCATAAACCACACGTGCCTGACATAAAATCAATATGTTAGCAATAGGAAGAATAAATACAGTGCCAAGAAGGAAAATCGTTTAATTTGGGTTGGCGGCTTTGGGGTTTATATATTTATAATGGATAATGTTTTCTAAACATATGACAATGGGGGATTTCCCTGGTGCTATCATTGAATTTACATATAATAAGTCACACTGTGAAATTTACTCATCTCTGTGGGTATTCCCTGCTGCCATACCAAAGGGTAACATGTCCGTGATTACTGAACACCTTTTGGCCCGCAAGTAAACTAAAGGCTGTAACGTAAAGAGAGAGTGCGTGTGTGTGTATGCGCACAAGCGTATACTACCACCAGACTCCATTGATCTGTGGCATGCAGGTTATCAAGACGGCAACATGTTCATCTTCACCCGTAGCCAGTGGGGGAGCTAAAAGCCTAAAGGACCACTTAAGAAAAGCTATTCAGTTTGCTTTGCCAGTCGCAGCAGGGCTCCCCCCCCCTCCTCCTCTCCACACGTGTGTTTGTGTTTGGTGGAAGCAAGGGGTGGCATTTCAGTGGAAAGTATGTTGAAAAGCCCAATTCTGGCCATGGGTGCCTGGTTTTGTTTGTGATGATAAATCTGACAATTTATGACCTTTTAGAAAATATTTGTTAAGATTAGTTAACTCCACCTTCTATACCGCGACAACCATGATATACCGTCATTTGGCAAGAAGGTTATTGTACCATCCTAAAACTAATACCGTGACCCCCCCTAGTCTACAGTAGTCACAGTCACAGTAGTTATTTTGAAGGAAGGGTTTAGAAGCCCCCCTGACAGTATTTACCCAATCCCCTCACTCCGTTACCATATACAGATTAGCACCTAATATTAAAGTTACCTTTTCCGAACCAATAGAAATGCTTATTAACTTTTGATTGTTACACGTCACTTATGATGAATTTTCAGTATAAATGATGTGTTTTTTATGAAGTTCGTTGGAGTTGAAGCGAGACGGACTATCGCATCACTGCTAATTGCCATGACTCCCCGTTTTTTGTACTTGTCATTAAACTGACTCCCTTTGCCAAACCATTGAGTTGTCCTTATTGATTGGTATTGGAGTAATAAATCTGCACCCCCATCCATCTCAAGGTGCATCTATCTCGTCTTAAAGTACTCTCTGAGCAAACCTCGGCTCTATGGGCCGGCCAGGGGTCTCTGGAGTACAATTTCCTTAAGGAAAAGTTGTTTTAATATAGTTCATAATTATTTAAATTTGGAGGATTCCCTGTCTGACGGGAAACATTCAAGCATGTGAATCTATGAAAGATACCAATGCTTTAGAAATTCAGTTACAGGTAAGTAACTAAGACTTTCCTTCTCCTGTCATTGGTTAGAACTCAGGGAATGGTGCCTTCTTTCGCCCACAGTCACGCTTACATCTTTTACAGCCTCTTGTACCTGACCCTTCTCTATACTTCTCTCTTAAGCTGTTCTCCTCCCATCACGTTACTGTCCCTCCAGTCCCTCACTGTGTCTTTCCACCTCCACCCTTTACTTCCTTTCCCACTCCTATTCTTACTTCCACTTGTACCTCCAACTGTCCCTCTCCCTCTGTTTCCTTTTCCCTCCTTCCTCTCACTCTACTTCCCCACTTCTTGCTATTCCTCTTGTTATAATTTCTATCTCACTTAATGCCAATAGCCACTATACTCTCTCACTCATTGTCACTCTGCCCGCTATACTATTGTTCCTATTCCGCTTCCACCACTACCTCTCTACTACCACTGTCTTCCTTTCACCGGACCTCCAGGGATATCGAGCCCTGCTCACCTCTCACGCTAGCCACTAGTCAGACCCCAAGGATATGGTGCACACTTCTCTACTACCCACCACCACCTATCTCCTTCACTCGCTACTCCCATCACCTACTTTACTTACTTCCAGTTACTACCAACACCTCTACCACTTCAGACCGTCACTACTCCTTTTCTACCTCTAATACTCACACTCTCCCTCTCTCACACAAAAACACTCCACAGACCCCCTCTTTCATAATAGCTTCCGTACTCCAATCGCTCTCGCCTCCACTGGTCTCTCGGACATCCTCCATCGCCTCCTGTCTTCGCCCAACTAATCCACACGTACACACTCACATACACCTCCCTAAATACCCCACCCTCTCCCAGGATTGGCTACTTAACCTGTCCAATCACTTACCTGCCTCCAAGGGGTGTGACGGGAAGGCCATGGGAGGGCTTAAAAGAGCTGGTAAGACCCGCTCTTTTCCCCACATGACCCCTGCTGGAATCCCAGGATGCTGGAGAACTCAAGGCCTGCAGGGCCTTTGATAACAATAATGCATTATATCCATGATGGCATAGTGTTTCGAGGCCTTCATAAGGTTTATATTTTTTATAATATCTCGCTGGTCAGTTAGTGGTGGCTCCCTGCAGGGCACATTCTCCGGCAGACACTGTCTGCTGGAGCCTGCGTGCGTTGTGGATAGCGCGCCTCTTTTCACGCCATCTGCCGTTGTGCCGTTTGCGGCACCCGTTGTCAGGGTGTGCCCTCTGCCTTGTGGTCTCTGGCGCCTTCTGCTGCTGTGATTCTGCGGTCTCCCGCTTCATCTGCAGCCCGGAGGCTGCCTTCACAGCCGGTAAGGAGGGGCCGGTAGGGGTCTTCCTGCTCCCAGGCATCCGTGGGGCGTTGGAGCAGGCTCCCCTTGACCCCTTTGACAGGGCCACGTTGCTGACCCTGTCACGTAAGTGAGCAGGAAAATGTGCAATATAAAGAATATCAGTCCACTGACGACAGGATTGAAGGACAAAATGCATGTCTGTTTCTCCCCAGGATTGGTAATGCTGTGGATGTAACTTGGTGTGTGACTGATTTAGCTGCTAGTTAATTGTGCATGTCTAGTTGCATTGTGGTAAAACTGCTGGGCCCTTGTTAGGAGGGGTGGGCAAATACAGCTAATTCCATTCTGCTGGAAAACTGGCGGGTTCCTGGTGAATTTTGCCAAATCCTCCAATTTCGCCCACATAGAGGAATTGGCAGTTTGGTGTTTTTTCCTGCTCGAAATTTCGTTTTTGAGATTTCTTTTACGAAATTGTGTGTGTGAAAAAGGTGTTTCACCAGTTAAAGTTCTTTTAAAAAAAAAAATGTTTTCAACATTTTGTTTTTGTTTGTGTTTTACACCATACAAAAAGTGAATTTTCAACAAAAAACAGAATGTTAGGCGTGAAAAAATAAAATGCTAAAATTGCAGTACAAAAGGTGGAAATTCGCCCAGCCAGCGGAATGGAATTGTTGGCGAATTTCGCCAATTCCGTTCCGCTGGTGGTATTTTGGGCCACCCCGACCTATGACAGTTTTTCATCGATGTCTGCCCAGTTAACATTACCAGGGACGTCATTTGGGGGTCGCCAGTGGTCTGCCTTGAACCATTGTTTAAATGGAAGCTCCTGGGCTGTGGCCAGAGCCATGTGGCTCTGTTTCTGGAGTGGCTGGCTTTCTTGTTCAGGCCTCTTAAAAAAAATAAAATAAATTTAAAAATAAATAAAAACAGGGGGTTCCACAAGTGTAACACTGTGAGCAGTGACCCTAAACAACAAAGAATAGGCATACCAGTAGTCTTTATGGAATTCTATACAATAATTGCTAGACTCATTAAAGGTTTATTTTGGGCAAACTTCAGGGGGTGGGTTGCTGATTTAGTCTGTTCTTAAACAACTCAAATTCACAATGCAGACAAAAACTATATGTATTTTGCTTTTTGCAAGTTGCAGTTATAGCATGTTTTTGTCTGCCGTTGTCTCTGTTACGATGCTCACAATACATTCCATCTCAGTTTCTCGGTCACTTGACAAAATCCTTGTGCCTAAAAGATTGTGTACAGTGTAGAAATGTTTGATCATAGCACATCAAGTGGCCTTCGATTTCATTGTGCCACAATTAATGCTTTGTTTCAATGTGTCTATTTTTCCTATCTCCATGGCATGCTGTTCAGGATGTTTGTTTGAATGTATGAGGTAACTAGAGTACGGGATGCCATGTGAGTGTGCTGCTTTCCCTGCTTTCCCTGCGCTACTCTAAATTCTTTAATACACAGTTATGAAACCTCCCAATGATATGTATGTTGCCTACCTCTGAAGCCTGAAAAGTAGATCCACGCAGGCTTGACATGTGGCCAAATTTGCACCAGACCTGCAGATGAACTGGCCTGCTGTTAAACATCATTTACCAGTTTATTGGTATCCACTACAGAGTGTAATTTGCTTTCTGACTTTGAGAACATTCAGACATGTAATGGCTCATTTTACTATAGCTGGTAAGGTAGCTGGTACGATAGCTTAGTGGGTTGAGCGCTCGCTTCTGCGATGTGTGTGTGATCTGCAGGTTGGAATCCCGACAAAGCCAACTCAGCCTTTTATTCTTCTGAGGTCTATAAATGAGTACCAACACAGGTTGGGTGATATTGTGTGTATATTTGTTCTATATAAAGCGCTTATGCGTAAGTTCTATATAATAACACATCATTCTCGTTTGGCCTTGGACGTCTGCTTGCATTCACAGTAATTTGGTAATATGGGCCTATAGACATTGATATTAACAATACATATGGTGATTCATTCTTATATGAAATGTATATCACATTACAGTGATATTGTAACCATATTTCTGATGTTTGTTAATCTGCTTAGAATCACATGCTGTGCATAGGTCCGACATCCAGTGGTCACTGCGGAGTATTGCATTTTGTTTTTCGTAGTCGAAAAGGGGACGTCGACAAGGCGTGTCTTTAACACTATCCCTATAGTGACGTGCATTGTACCCATAATCCCTCACGCGTCGAGGTCCCTCAGATTGTTTTTTTCCGCCCAGCTTCTGGTCGCCTTACGCGGAGCTCCTAGAGAGACATTGCAAATACTTACTACGGACCTCGGTCCTTAATTATACTTATTATATTGTTAAAGATCCCTCCCCTCGACGTTAGCTGTGAAGCTGTTTCTCCACCGAGCAAGTTTTCGACGGAGGGGAAGAGACGGAGGAGATCCTTCGGCGCTGCCGAACGCCTGGCCTCGCCGGCGAACATACAGTAGGGAGAGTGGGGGTTCGAACTTTTATCTTCTCTTTGAGAATGTCTTTCTTTTTCCCCCATCTTTCCCTTGGGGTTGTTATCACCAGTTATTATTGCCTCAGCTATGGAGAGGACACTTTTTAAGTTTTGCCCACGCTGTAGGGGCAAATACACTTGGAAGGACAAACACAAGCTCTGTAATCGTTGCTTGACCCTCGATCATAAGGAGGACAGCTGCGCGGCCTGTAAGCTCTTGAAACCAAGAACTCTTAAAGAACGCAAAGTTAAGAGGTGGGCGGACTACGCTATGTCGAAGTCAGATTCCTCACCCGCCGCCGCTGTTACAGAAAGTGACGAGGAGGGTGATAACTCCACGTCCGTTACGGAAGTCATTAATCCCCAGAAGGAGCGCTCGCGCTCCTCGACGTCCGTCCCCGGCCCCGACGGGCTCGGCTCACGCCCTGCTCATGGGGATGAACACCCCGGCGACAAGGACGCACACAGACCCCATAGGCCTAAGCACACAACCCACGGCTCTTCGTCGAAGACGAAGGATCCATCAGCGCCGAAGGGGACGCAGGGCACTCTGGCGTCTACCTCAGACCGTAAGGGTCTCAAGCCCCACCCGCAAACGCAGCCACGACCAGCGATTGGGCTTTCATTAAACACGGGCGCTACCCCAAAATCATCCGACGTAACGCTCCATAGAGCGGCCGTCGAGGAACAACGCGTAACGCAGGCAACGTCGACACCAGAGTCCTCTACTGACAAACTCGTTGTCGAGAACCTGGCGAGAATTGTTTCCGAAGACACACGTAAGCGGACGACGAAACAAACGTCGAATACCGCACAAAAAGCTATAGAAACGCCGAAAAAGCATAAGAGTAGCCAGGAACTGCCCCTTTCATCTAAGGGCACTTCAGAACTACCGGAGGGCTTTTCAGATGGCGACGGAAACCTTTCTTCGACGTTGTGGGAGCGTTCTAAGCGTTTTGAAGGTGAAAACACTGATTTCCCCCCTCTAGACTATTCAGGGGTCCCCCATGAGACCCTTGAAAGACTCCATTCCTGTATGGAGAAAATGGAAAGGTTTTTGGGAAACCAAAACCCACACACACACCCAAAAGACTAGCAGAATGGCCCCAGGATGACCCTAGGGTCAAAATTCCTAGGCTGTTTCCCCCTTCCACAGACGTATATGACCTCACGGAAGAGGAGCAATACCTCCAGGAGGATGATGAGTGTTTGGGTGGAGAGGAAGAACATGAGGAAGAGGGGTTTGAAGAGGACCCTTACACTAGTGCAGGAGCTTTCGAAGAAGATACAGCTACCTCGCAGCCTTGGCAATCCCCATCAGTGCACTCAGACCCTGATGTCTTTCACCCTTCTCCTCCCAAGGATTCACCTATTGGAAACACCTCTCCCATAGATGACCAACCTTCACTTAATGCACTATTGCGCAAGGCAGCAGCGCATTTTGAAATAGACACAGGGGAGACTCTTCCTTACATAGACTTTGTAGAGAAAGTTATGAAAGAAAAAGCCACTGTTAGTCAGTCTATTCCGCTCCTGGCTTCTATAAAGAGAAGAATAACTCCTTCCCTTTCCAATCCTGCCTTAGTCAGAGGGGTCAACCCTCGGATAGAAAAGCTCTTCAGCCCTTCGCCCTCTGACCCGTTGTACATCAGAGGCCATTCTATTCCGGACTCCCTCGTAGTTACTAATACAAGGAAAAGAGCAGGGGTACCACTATCCACTAGTGAGGCACCACCTGACAAAGAGGGCAAAAAGCTCTACGCACTTGGGAAGAGAATCATGACGTCCGCCACCTTTTCAACTAGGATTGCAAATAACAATTCCCTACTAGCTAGCTACGCAGATGCACAGTGGAGCAAGCTGCGCAGCGAAGCAGAGGACGCACCAGAACCCCTGCGTTCACGCCTGTTAGCTACAATTTCAGAGGGAACTCTTGTAAACCAGGGCATCGTAAAGAACTCCTTAGATGCCGCAGAGACGGCTGGCCGTTCCCTGGTTCAGGGAACACTTCTCAAACGCCATGTCTGGCTGCGCAATTCGGGATTTAAGCCGGAAACCCAGGCTTCCCTGATAAATAAGCCCATAGAAGAAACACATCTGTTTGGGAAAGCAGTTGATGAGGCCCTAGAACATGCGAAGAAAGAGTTTGATACCATCAAAACTCTTGACCAAATTGCTAGGCCCCCTAACAGACGCGGCTATGGCAATAGACGCTCCTTTCGTGGCCAACGCCAGCAGCAAAACCAACAGCAATTTTACTCTGCTACCAACTGGCCCTCTAACCAGGGTAACAACACCCAGTTCAGTCAAAGAGGCCAACGCCGTGGCAGGGGAAGAGGTCGTGGCTCCAGCCCCAAAGGTTCCACGCCCAATACCAACAAATGACCCGAAGAGTCGGGTCCCCTCCCATGCATCACCGGTCGGGGGCCGGCTAACATCGTTCCTTTCAGCATGGGAGGGAATATCGTGAGACCGCTGGGTATTATCCACCATAGCCCACGGATACTGCATCGAATTCAACGGTTCCCCGAAGTACAGACTCCCACGGAACCGACGCATGATACCGGAACACCTCACCATTCTTCTACAAGAAGTAGAAGAGCTTCTGAAAAAAGAAGCTATAGAGGCTGTCCCCCTATCTCAGGTAACAGAAGGTATTTATTCAGTGTACTTCCTTGTACCCAAAAAGGACTTAACCATGCGCCCTGTATTAGATCTGCGCCCAGCGAACAAGTTTGTCAAACCCCAAAAGTTTCGTATGGTGACCTTGCAGGAAGTAATCCCACTGTTATCACAGGGGGATTACATGACAACACTGGACATGAAAGATGCATACTTTCATATTTTAATGTTGCCAGCGCATAGAAAATACCTTACGTTCAAGATCGAGAACAAACACTACCAGTTCAGAGTACTACCCTTCGGGATAGCATCTGCACCAAGGGTATTCACGAAGGTACTGGCAGTGGCAGCGGCCCACCTGCGCAGGTTATCCATCCCGGTATACCCTTACCTCGACGACTGGCTCTTAACAGGGGATTCTTACGAAACATGCTTCTCCAATACCCAAAAGACCGTAGACCTTTTGTTCCAAATGGGCTTCTCCATCAACGAAAAGAAGTCCAGCTTAGACCCCAGCCAAATCAAACAATTCCTAGGGTCTCTAATTCGAACAAAGGACGGCCTCGTCTTCCCCTCCAACGAGAGGGTCCAAAACATGCTGTTTCAGATCCCCCATTATGTGGCAGGTCGAGAGGTGACGGTACGCAAAGCAATGCGCTTGCTAGGAATGATGGCGTCATGTATTTATTTGGTACCTCACGCGCGCCTGCGCATGCGCCCAATGCAAGAGTGGCTCAACAGCCAGTGGTGTCAGGCCAGCGGACAATGGGACGATCTAGTGGTGGTCTCGCAGGCCTTGGTTCTCTCGCTGCGGTGGTGGACAAAACAAAACCTGTTATTAGGGAAAACTTTTGCCACACCCGCAGTGGAAGCCACTCTAACCACAGACGCATCCCTTACAGGATGGGGGGGCTCACCTATCCCATCAGACTGCTCACGGAGCGTGGACTCCGAGCTTAGCATCCAAGCATATAAACCTGCTGGAACTACTAGCGGTGTTCAAAGCACTGAAAGCCTTTCAGGAACTCCTACAAGGAAAGACAGTGATGGTCCTCACAGACAGCACCACAGCCATGTACTACCTCAACAAGCAAGGGGGCACTCACTCTCCAGGACTGTCCAATCTGTCCCAGAACATCTGGAAGTGGGCTCTCAAACACAACATGTTCCTACTATCACAACATGTACCAGGGGAACTCAATCTGCTAGCAGACAAACTCAGCAGAGACTGCCCCCTGCCCGTAGAGTACGAATGGCGGTTACAAGAAGACATCGTCTTCGACGACTTCACACAGTGGGGTTTCCCAGAAATAGACCTGTTCGCAACTCTGGAAAACTCTCAATGCCAAGATTACACCTCCAGGTACCCCCAGAACCAGTCCAAGGGGAACGGTCTATCGATTCTATGGTCAGGGAAATTTGTTTACGCTTTTCCCCCGACTTCCCTTCTCAACAAGATAGTGCACAAGATGCACCAGGAACAAGTTACCATGATACTGGTGGCCCCTATGTGGGCCCGACAGCCATGGTTCGCTCACTTGTTGAAGATGTCTCTATCTCCTCCAGTGAAACTGCCCTGCCCGTACAACATGCTGTCACAAGACAGGGGCAGGACACTGCACCCATGCCCTCAGACCATGAACTTAGCAGCCTGGCTCCTGAGGTCATAGAATTTGGACATTTACAACTTCCACAGAGGTGCATGGACATCCTAAGAGAGGCCAGAAAGCATAACACTTGTCACTGCTATTCTAGCAAATGGAAAAGATTTGTCATCTGGTGTAGAGGGAAGAGTATCAACCCCGTTGACTGCTCTCCCACACAAATTATTCTGTACCTGACCCATTTACTGGACTCTGGTCTAGTATTCAATTCTATGAAAGTACACCTGGCAGCGCTTTCGGCTTACACCACTTCACAACTCAAAGTATCGTGGTGGAAGATCCCAGTAATCAAAGCCTTCATGGAAGGGGTAAAGAGAATACACCCTCCAATAGCAAACCCAGCTCCGGGCTGGGATCTAAATGTGGTACTCACCAGGCTCATGGGGTCACCCTTTGAACCCATGCACAAGGCTACTCTTAAAGATCTCACTCTTAAGACTGCTTTCCTAATCGCTATTACCTCCATTAGGAGAGTAAGTGAACTACAGGCCCTTTCGGTCTTAGACCCCTTTGTAACAGTTCACAAAGATAAAGTGGTTCTACGCACACACCCAACGTTCGCACCGAAATTCATCTCCAAATTCCATGTCAACCAGTCTATAGAACTACCAACGTTCTTTCAAAATCCTTCAAATCTAGGATAAAAAAGCCTGCATACACTTGATGTGCGCAGAGCTGTCATGTTTTACATGAAAATAACTAGTCCACTGAGGAAGACTAATCAGTTCTTTGTCTCGGTGGCAGCAGGAAGAGAAGGAGATGCAGTTTCAAAATCCACTATATCTAGATGGATTGTACAATGCATCACTCTCTGTTACACTCTTACTAAGAGAGAACTACCCTTCAAGCCAAGAGCACACTCTACTCGAGGCACTGGGGCATCCATAGCATTCATTGCAAATGTTCCCCTCAAGTCCATCTGCAAAGCGGCAACCTGGAGTTCTGTACACACCTTTACAAAACACTACTGTCTAGATGCCCACTCTAGATCTGATTCCCAGGTGGGACAAGCAGTATTAAGACATCTTTTCTCTACTGTTCCTTCTCACAACCCACCTCCAACTCGCTAGTCTATGCACAGCATGTGATTCTAAGCAGATTAAAAAACATCAGAAGACAATGCATTACTTACCGTAAAAGCATTTCTGATGGTTGTATCTGCTTAGATTCACATGTGCCCACCCTTCCTCCCCGCTCGGATGGAAGGAACATAGACATCCTTTTCTATATCTCTCTCTTTTCTGTACTCACGTCTATAAGGCTCCCTCAGGGCAGAAAAATACAAACAGAGGGACCTCGACGCGTGAGGGATTATGGGTACAACGCACGTCACTATAGGGATAGTGTTACAGACACGCATTGTCGACGTCCCCTTTTCGACTACGAAAAACAAAATGCAATACTCCGCAGTGACCACTGGATGTCGGACCTATGCACAGCATGTGAATCTAAGCAGATACAACCATCAGAAATGCTTTTACGGTAAGTAATGCATTGTCTTATCGTAGTGTACTTAGGGACAATGCTATGTGATGCCACTTCCTGTTTTGTCAAGCAGTGAAAGGTTGTGTTCATGGGTGTAGGACATGGGGGGGGGGAGGACAAATCCCCCCCCACAATTTTAAGTGGGGGGATACAATGGCATTTATCCCCCCAGTTTGTTTCCCCCAGTTTGTGTGTCTGAGTCTCTCTGGTCCTGGAGTCTGCTCTGCAGCATGTGCACTGATGCGTGCAAACTTCAGACTCTGAAGATTGCATGCAGCAGGCGCGGGCCGGGTGGATTCTAACCAGTTCCGATTCTTGTTACAACAACAGGTGGGGAGGCGGAGGGGAACGACGCACGACCACGAGCAAGAGTTGTTGACAACTCTTGCTAGTGCGTTCGGACGTTCCCCTCCTCCCCCACCCCTGCCGTGCCTGCGCATTGAGTGTCACGTGCTGCAGCAGGCCGGCCGGGCCCAGAGAATACGGCACGTGTCAGCTCTGAGTGCGCAGTGCACTGCTGCGCAGCCTCCTCCTCACCTTCTAGAAGCCACTAGCAGCAGGCAGCGATGCGTGCATCTAGTTCTTAGAGTGTGAGACCAGTACTACTAGACCGTCTGCTCCTGCCTCCTGCTGCGACACTGACTCCCTCAAAGACCTCTTCCTGTGAGTCCTGGCAGTCACTGAGTGGACGTCGAGGGGACAAGACTTACTCTGACTGACTAACTCTAAGGTAAGTGAAAGAAGTAAGTGGCCCCTGGCCCTGAGTGAAGGCCGGGCAGCGGCGCCGGCACATCAGGTTGGAATGGGGGAGGTGGGCGCCGGGGGGAGTGCAGTGTGTTACTCGTCTTTAACAAACATCCCCACACTGCATCTTGTGAAATTACCTTTCAGGTCGCAATTTGAGTCTTAGTCAGAGGAAGATATGCTGTTGTGGTTGGTTGACTACAACTGTAGCTAAGTGTGAATTCAGGAACTACGGCGCCTCATTACCCTGCTGGCAAATGCCTACACCCACACGTGTGCTTGAAAGAATCGTTTTGTACTACATGCACGCCGTACTTCACTCGAATGTCTGATATATAATGTCCTACTGATTTATAGGGCAGACACCCCATTTCATAGTTGTGGGTATCAGCAACAATTCCCATACTTTGCAGTGGTTCAACAAATCTCACACTTCTGTAGGCGCCATGTTCTCCTCATCGAATCTTCCAGAAATAATGCAAAAACCTGTCTCCTGTCTGTGTGCCCTGCGTTAGTGGACGTGCCCACCTTACCTGCTGCCTCCTCTGTAGCCTCTGCAAAGTAAACCAGCAGAGAGAGAGACACACTCATATGGCAGGCTCCACTTGTGCTAATCGAAGGATGACCCTGAAAGAAGCACAATCCTTCTTGGCACTAGTAAACAGCTCATGCACCTGTCCCAGATACACTTCAAGTTTCAGAGGAGCGAGTTAGCATGCCAAGACAGGCTCAGACTACCTATAGGGCATTAGGCCCATGGCCGAACCAAAAACACAAAATGCTGGTTTTTGGGGTCAAATTGGGACACTTTTTGGCCCATTTTTGGCCAGTTTGATGTGTTAATTCACTGTGCAGCTAATAGTTTTGACCGGTGTTGCTGAATAAATATTCTTTAAAATGCACAATTTGCATCACACCTAATCCAAAAACACCCCCTTGGTTACTATTCAAACAGTGTCACAAAAGGAATGAATAGCCATTTTCAACGGTGGGCCACTTTTTCATTGGTGCCCGAGACAATTGTATGGCCCAGTCCGACACTGTGCCAAGAGGGTCTTTACAACCACAGAGTATTTCACAGAATATTTTGCAGCCTTCAACCCAATCCTCCTTTCACCCAGTAGTAACATATGGAAGACATTCTGTGAAAGAGCTATTTGAAAAGTATTAACATTTCTGACAAAAGGTGAACGGGTCTCTACAAAGCATGATGTGGCCAGCTGATACCCATAGAGGCCCAGGGCACAGGTGCTTTAAGGGGGGGAGGATCCGCAGCTTACATGCTGATCAGCTGCTTAGAGATTAACTTCTGTGCTCAGACTGGCAGTGCCCGCTTCTTGGTCTTCTGTTTGTTTTGCTTTGCATTTCAAGTGAACATTGAAAAATAGGACTTTACATTGGTCTATCAGATATCTTTTTTATCAGGATTCTTTGATATGGGGCATGGTGCAGCATTTAAAACAGGTTGTGATTAGTGGTAGCAAGCCGCAGAAACATTCGCCAATGGGTAATTGAGAGTGATTATTGTCTGTGTCATGGCCCCTAAATAGTGTGAATGTTGGGAGATTAGAAGGGAGAGTGGTGCATTATCACAAATGAAACCAAATCTGATCCCATTTGCGTTTTATGTGAGTAATGGAGATATTTTGTGGACGTGTTATTTCAACAATATGGGTACATCATTATGTGCTAGAAAAACTCTATGGAAAATCTGAATAATTATGAATATGAGCATAGATTAAATAATGCCTAGTCAGTCGAGAGTATTCCTGTAAGGTTTCAATGACCCACTGCTTTCTTTTAATGTTGTGAGTCTTACTAGTATGTCTGCTATGCTTTCTTGCTCTTATTTCTAGTCTACCATCTTTTTTTCTCAATCTTTTCCATCCCAGGCTTGCTTTTCCCCTATTCTCGTTCCTGAGTTTTTCCCCTCCATCTCGCTTCACTCCATCTCTCTGCTACTATCTGTCTCACTATTGCACTACCCACCTCCTCCTCTCTCTCCCCTTTTTTCAAATCTCTTAATATCCCTTGCGTTCTTCCCCCCTATCTTTTTTTCACTCTCTTTCTTTCTGTTTTACCTTTTATCTTGCTGTCCTTTTTGTTCTCGCATCTCTCTCTTTCGCTCTCTATCACTCTCGGCGTCTCTCTCAAGCTCTGTCGGTATCTCTCCCTCTGTCTCTTTCTCTGTACCTGTGCAGGGAAAGGATACAAGCAATGGCATAGCTGTGGGAGGCAACAGGTTGGAGAGGTGTAGCTAGTGTCTGCTCCTGAAAGTAGTGAAATGGTATTGACTGGTGCTCCACGAGCAATCCTTCCCCCTCTCTTTGCCACTGGAGACACGAGGCTGAGGAACAAGCTACATGCTGCGTGAAACGATGAATGCAATCAATAAATTAAAAAAAGCAAAGTCCCAAGGTGTCCCCTGTACCCCCCCAGATTTTATGGGACTCCTACGCCCCTGGTTGTGTTCCATAGCTTCCTGTGATGTCACTTCGGGTAGGGTCAAATGACATCAGCTTCCCGTGATGTCACTCCGGGGTGGGGTCAAATGACATCACTTCCTGTGATATCAGTGGTCAAGGCCAGAATCGTGTGATGTCACTTTCGCTACCAATGATGTCAATGAACATTACCCAGAATTTCAGGTAGAAGTGAGATGGCAAGGGTAAAAGCCCCTTTTTCCCAAATGGCCGTTATAGCCCATGAGTGGAGTAATGGAAGGACCCCTGCATGGGGGTTGACTTGGGGCGGGGAAGGGTGGGTATTGGATGGGGACAAGAAGGGGGCAGACAGGGGGAACATATTTCCACCACAATTTTTTTCCTCACTTGCCCTGCTCGTGGGCTTTTCACAAATCTGCCCTCCTGGTTACTCTGGCACCTGTCAAGACGGACGCTGCGCAGCGTTGAGCCCCCTAGGAAGACACCTCCGAACCAGAGACTTTTTTTATCGGAGTGCAAAAGGGGCACTTGCCTAGGGCCCCCACCTTGGAGGGGGCCCCACGAGGCTAGCTTATATGAAGAAGTAAGATTCTAGTGTTCACCAGTCTTAAATTGTAATAACTTTATACAAATAAGATTGCTTGCCACAATTTATCTTTCGGCAAATGAGAATAACACTTACCTCTGTGGTGATCGGGATTCTTGAAACTAGAAGCTAGAGGGAATTACCTGAAAACTCCTCCCCAATCCAGCCCAAGGCTAGATTGAGGTGAAATCCCCAGGGGAAACCCCGAAGGGAAAAAACCCCGTGAGGAGCTGCTAGAGAGCGTGGATTCCTGCAGCAGCTGGTGGAGTGGTGGAGGGGAAACACTAGTTGAGCTGAATTCCGGAATCTTGTCAAGGTGGCTTCTGATAGAGAAGAATAGAATCTTGATGAGTAAGATATCAAATGGAGTAAGTAAAGTGGTAAGGATAGAGAAAGGATCTTACCCTGACAAGCCTATGTTCTACTGAGCAGTTCTAGTCAGTCGGAGGTAAGGTTGGTGTTAGACCGGATGGTGACAGCCCAAGGAAAAAGATTGTTCAGAGCCAGGTAGGGGGCTTGTGGCTCAAAGATACTGAAAGGCTGATATGGATAAAATAGAAAAGTTAGATCAAGGAGGGAATCCTAGTGAGAGACTTGATGAACGAAAGCTAGATGGAAACAAAGACAGTACCGGAGAGGACAGTCGGAAACACAGGGAGGTGAACTTCCGTTTATCCGCTGTGCTCGAGAAGACCTTGAATTCTGATGTGTCCAAGAAACGGAAGGGTAAGAAGAAAAGAAGTTAGGTGAGAGAAGAATGATCCTCGGGGAGGTAGCTGCGGAATTACTTCAGGTAGGAAGTTTTAGCGAAGGATAGCGAAAACTTACGGTGCGCAGCGCGACTCTGAGTAGAGAAGCAACGCGTAGTGCAGAGGTTCCTGTTGCCGGAAGTACCATTCCGGAAGCTTGGAGGCGGGGCTAGTCCCGCGGTGTGAGGAGTGAAAACAACTAGAGCGCGGCTTACCGTCTCCAGATCCTCCATATTGAAAGTCCCGATTTCGGGTTGAACCATAGCTGTTCCAGGTATTGATTTCTCTAAGTGTGCGGCAGTTCGGTTACACAGAACAGTCGTAACATAAATAGCACACGTCAGGATATTTTATGGGGTGCTGCTGAGGCTCTAAACCCTTTGCCTTTTTGTTTTGGCAAGTGCATTCTGCCTTGCTAATTTCATCATGTATTGCTTTCCGTGTTCACTGCGGCATAAATAGTTTGTGTGTTCCTTATGGCACAACTCTGTAGCATTCTTTCCTTCCTTTGGCAATTATGTTGATCATGTGCAATAGGCAATGGTGAAATGCATATTGATAAATTGAGCGCCACAATGGTTCAGAAGTTAGCTCAGTGTGTGAAGCACCATTGCAGAGATATGTGTTCATATGCAAAATTAGAATATCACATTTCAGCAAGGCTGGCTGAGCCTTTCCTATGTCTGAAGTTTACAAACCTGCCTGCATATGTACTTGGTTTTGCAGAACAACATCTGCTATTATCAGCAATTTACCTGTAACAGATATAGGTTGCTATAATAACTAACATATCATCCGTATGGTGAAGGTCTAGAAATTGGTTTGTTCAGATGGGGTGTTGTAAAACCTAGGCAATTGCCTCCAAAGATGGCATAAACTGTTAGTCCAAGAGGTGAATAAGTATCCAAATTCAAGACTATGGAACGACAGCATTCATGTTGGTATCCTGTAATTGCCAGCAGATAATACAGTGATCCTGGTCAAATCATCTTATATATCTTACATTATGTGCTGTCTTCTGTGAGGTTTGCCTTCTTGCATGCTGCTGGTATCGTTTAGCCCATTACTTTGATCTTTATAATTATGTAGGCCATTTGGGTGGAAGCGTTGGTAGACAGAAGAGAGCGGACCATATGTTGCAGGCCTCAGGCAAGCATATTTTACGGTCTGCATATTTGACACAAAACTTTTTGGTAAAATTTAAAGGTTTTTATGCACGTTTATAAATGGAAATGTCACAAGCCATTGTCTTGGAAGTATTTAAAGCTTTAAAATACATAAGACAAGCCCAGATTAAATGTGTTAAATCACAACGATTGGTATGCTGGTTCTTAAATACTTCCCATGATAATGGAGAGAATTAAGCTAGAACAATTCCCATTTTGCAGAACACTTTTCTATAATATTTTGTTTAATAATTGTCATGTTTGGTAATGTGATTTGTGTACTTTCCAAGTTCGTTTAAAAACAAATGAGATTGTTTTAGTTCATGGTAAGAACTGGAAAAGAATGTGTTCAAATGCAGAAATTGCAGAGTTGGCACACATCCCAGCTTCACCCCTTCACCAATGTGTGATCATGCGCATCTCATTTAATCTTGTATTGGCCAACCTCTCAATATTGCCAGTCCCTAAATCTTTCAGAATTGTCAGGCATTCCTAGTGAATTCCTTCTTATGGTATAATCTTTATAAAAGCCTTATTCATGGTTTCACTGTGTTAATAGTGAGCATATGTATATCGCACACCACAGGCATGTGTTCCTCTTGATATCTAAAGGCAACAATATTTGAAACCATATCCCACTTCTAATTTTAGTATGTCTGTCTAAAGACACCTCCCGGGTACCTTCTAATCTGCCTCCAATATCCATGCATGGTATGTGCAGCGTTTATCCTTCCTTCCAATTGGTGGTCTCTGTCCATGCATGAGCACTTTTGCATTCTGTTAGGCAGCTAATGTGAGTTCTCTGTCTATAGGGGGTTACATGTACATTTTACATACAGTGCTACATTAATAGTACATCTACCTTTGTGGATGTTATTGATAAAAATGTTTCCATGATGTACTAGAACAGTAACCCCTTTGTAGACTGCTAATGTTGGTCTTCAAATGCTACTTGTTTATCACTCTGATTAGAGCAAGAATGAAGAGGGTAAGGGGACTTAAAGGGAGTAAACGTGCTTATTATGCTGCGAGACAGCATATCAACCTATAGGTTGTGAGCGCGACGGGTGGGGGTCGCGACCAGTATTCTTGATTCCTTTGGTTTGGTGGAGGGGGGCCCCAAAGATGTCTGTGCCCAGGGCACCAAAAGTGCTTAAAATGGCCCTGCTCCGAACTGGATTAATTAAAGTATTTTCATTTTGCAGCCTGGGGCATGTAGCGTTGGTTATTAACATACACTGTGTTGGTTTTAATAAATGTCCTCGTGTGCAGAGCTCATTAAAGAATAAACGACTGCTTCAGCCCTCGGAAACAGTAAACTGTGAATTAACTTCAGGGTGTGGCCGCAGTTTATCTCAAAGTATTGTGACGACAATCCACTCCCTAAACTGAGTGAATCCAGTGTCGACCCTTTATGGGATTAGCATAATTTAATCCCTTGCTGAATATGCACACCTCTCGTGCTTAGTGATAAACTAGTAGTGGTGGTGGTGACGTGTGATGCTGCCGAGTCGACACTGGCGGAAGCCACTCCTGCTGCCAGGTTCAGATTTGGCATAGCTGCATACATTCGCTTCGGGGAATATGTCTTTGTAGTCGTCATGAAGCACCAACGGCCTCAGAAACAGCTGAAGGTGACATTGTTGTAGAGGGAGTTTCAAGGTAGACGCTGTAAAGGAAAACACGTGCACCCTTTTCTGCCTGCTGGCTAATTTATGCATTCATAACATATTCCAGGATGCGCGGAAAAGGACTCTAAAAGGGGCACAGACGAAGGTCAGAAGAAATACAGTCAATTAGAGTAATGTGGATTCAAGAGACGTAGGTAGGGTAGGGCCCGAGGGGCAAGTCACACCCAAAATCTGTGAATGCCCACTCTGCAGCTGTGTGTGGGTATTTAATTTACAGATATCTTTGTGAGGGCAGTGGGCCCAACTACATTAGCTTCAAGCCCCATTTGCTAGACAATCCTGGCTACACCTCTGATGTGGAATGAAAGAACAGGTAACGAGGCAGTAGCTTACCACCAGGAGCCTGGGCAGTTTAGGGCTCTGCAGTGTCGAAAACCGGGACAATTCAGAGCGGCTTGGAGAAGATACCCTGGCTGCTTATTCGGCAGGCGTCCTTTTCTTCAAACATGTTCCACTCGTCTTTCTCACATTGCCCTACTAATGGCACGCAGTTTAATTTAATGCTGCAACCACCCTTACCATTTTGGTCTTTTTTGGAGGGACCTGCTGTGACGAATTTGATTCTGCCCTTCAGGAGTACAAGGATGAGTAGGCACTAAAATGACCACTCAACCCTCACAATGCTACAAACCAAGAGCCAACACAATCATAAAGGTAAAAAAGGCATAGTTAAGAGCTATACCTCCTTTGCCTTTTGTGGTAACTTGGAACGAGAGAAGGTTATACAGTTAAGAAGGGTGTGAATGCGATTCAGTAGCGAATCAAACAGCAAAGCATAACAGTTCAAAATAAAGGTAATGTCCAATCAAGGTTCTATAGAAATAGATATAATTTAATAAAACACACCATCTGCAAAATAACTAAATATGAAAAACACTACACAAATCCCACCCCTGAGGAAAGAACAGAGATAAAGCAAGGATAGAACAATGCAGCACTCTTAGTAATGAGTGAGTGGTTTAAGACAAGTCAAAACCTCAATGTTCCTTAAAAAGGATATGCTTCTTGTATTCAGAAAGGGAAATGTTGACCCAATCAGTCTCTAGGGCCCAGAACTGGACCAAGGGGGCAGTTAATAGTCAATAGAACCTTTTTGCAGTTTCTGGTGGCTCAGCAGCACCGAACCAGACTTCTTGGTGCTGTGCAAGCAATTTGAAGATCGGGAGATTGCAAAAGGCAGCACTGGAGGGTATTGTTGGATTGAATGTGTTGAACAGTTCTTGAAAGCACACCCCCAGCATTTCATTGGCAAAAAACACTAGGATCCCAGCTGTCTTGGCTCTGAGTGCTGTGAATTCCAATTCAGGGGCAAGATGAGCCCTTTTCTCACGCTCCCAAACACAGGGGAGGCTGGCATACAACTGCAGCGGTCCTTCAACATGGTGAGGTCCTGGTTACCGCGGTCGCTGGCAGATAGGCAGGCTCTTTTTCCAGCAGAAGTTCACCCCCGCTCGTACCTGTTCCTTGGACACTTAATCCTCACCTCATTGGCGGAGGACTTTGGAAAGATAAACTCGCCCAACAGAGGGTCCAATTAAATCTTCTTGAAAGGTGAGCGTCCAAAAGATGATTCCAAGATGATTCAAAGAAGTGGTCGGAGACCCCTTCTTTTATAGGCAAAAGCCTGCAGGTGATTGGACTAAAGTTAGCCTGCCTTAGTGGTCCAATTCCTTTACTCGAAAGAAACAGACGTTGCCCTTCTAACATCACACCCAAAGTGGTTTGCTCTAGAGGAAGTGGGGAGGACAGGAAGGATAGAAAATAGAGGCATAGAGAAACAAGCTGGTGGAAGTCTTCTTGCACTGTAAAGACCCTCCTGTCTACTCTAACCCTGCCCCTCCCCTTCTCACTAGGAACAAAACCCTTTAGAAATGCAGCACCCTGTTGTGAGGCTACACTTTTTAAAGGGGTGTGCTCCTTTAATGCTTGGGCCCTGGACAGCTGCATGTTGTGCGGATGTCTTTAGCAGAGGGTGTTGCCTGACCTTACAAAGAGATCAGAGAAGAGGCATGGCCATTCAGCTTTCTGTCCTGTCATTTGGCAGGTTTAGTCCTTATGGCCAGAATACACATTCTGACTGAATTATAGGACAGCTGACTCACATGAGCGGACATGTGATATCAAATTGGATGGGCCTGTAATAATTATGAGAATGCCATACCCTAACTCGGGTATAGCTTCTATTTAAAGACTATTCTGAAACCAGGTGGTAGACTCCATAATTAAAGGGTTTTGAAACAGGGGGTGCATATCTTAAATGTGGCACCTGCGCTACAGAGATTTGTCTGTCACTGCAGCTGTCGAATGGGCCTGTGACCTCTGAACCTGCTCTGTGCCACTTGTAGAGCAGGCACCACAAATCAGGATATCGATGCAGCAGGACATAGGTACATACTAGGCATTTGGCATGGAGCTTATGAAAGGGGAATCTGATCAGCAGATTTTCCTTTCAGAGATTGAATTACCTGCATCATTTTATCAATTTAATACATTCAAAAAAGCCAGGGCTCCTATACCCTTACCAAATGGCAATCCGTCACACCTGCTCACCTTCAAACCTGCCTGGAGCAGGAACAAAATGCAGATATAAAAAGTCACCTCAAAAAAGACTCCCTGTTGTCCGCCCTCCTTTTGTGCCCCCTACACACCTCTCCAGTTGCCTACCAAATCTATGTCTGCTACCAAGACAATTAATGTGAGTGGTGTTTGCTGGAGTCGAGCCACAGCACTTAATTTATAGGTGGGGTTGAGCACCCCGTTTCTTAGAGTTGGGGCCTGTGTACTGCTGCTCTGATGGTCTCTAACTTTTGCTTTCAATTTTAAAATCCCTTCTAGAATCTTGCAGTCTGTGGTGCACATTCTGGGCCTTTCTGTATGGTCATTCAATTCAATTGAATTAAGTCGTATTTCTCTATTAACAATGAATAAGCATACATTATGAATAATACTCTAGTAAAACAAACACCCCTCAATGTTAACGAATGAAATCAATCATCATATCCAATGCTAAACACCTCCCCACTCACCAGTAATCTAAAAACAGGCGAAGAGAATCAGCCTGACTTTTCATATATCTTACACGTCGGATCAAAGCAGCCCTAACCTATTCACACAGGTTGTGAATAAAATCTGAATCCAGGGCTGTCACAAGGGGTGGTGAGGCCCAGGGCGAAAAGTTTGGTGAGGTCCCCTTATGGCTTTTCGCACTGAGCCAGCGGGTGCACCGCCGCAAACAGGAGACGAGCAAAGTTCTGTTTCTGTACTGAAGACAACTTCATTCCAGACTAACTTTTTTGTCATATGCATAAATATATATAGGATGGCATGACGGCATGTGGCGCGTGCCACCAGCATTAGCTTGTGCCCTGCCCCTGTGTGCGCATTAAAACACACATCATACACAGTGTCACGTAGTTGATGTTCATTGGCGGCTGATGAATTTTTGAACTGAAAAGACTTAAATGTTTGCGCCAATTATGTGGGATTGACAGAAAACAGTGAAGGAGCCCAAACCAAACAAGGGGTGCTTGAGAGGGTTTCCCACCCCTGAAATTGTTTGGAAACAAATTAAAATGGTGCATTTTACAGCACTTTCTAGAAACATTTGGTTAAAAAGCCATAGGAGCTCATTATGAGATTAACCGGCAATCTCGGTTTACTGTTTCAACCGCCCGATATCCCGGTATTACCAGGATATTACAGGCAGCGGATTAACAGTAAATTCCCATCCATGGAGTCCCATAGGACTCCATGGATGGGAACCACTGAAGCGCCTGCACCGTTGTTAACAGTGCCAGTGCTTCAGTGAATTATCTGACGGTAGGGGCCTGAACTACCGGCAGGCCTGACCTGCCGGTAGTTCATTGCCCCTACCCAGCCGACTGAGTATGCCGGTCCAGAAAAGGTGCCGATACACATTATTACTGGCACCTTTTTCCATACCGGCATACTCCTAATGAATCCAATAGAGTTTACAATTGGTTCTGTATGGTAGCACATGGAAAAAACCCAATAGATGTTAGTCACGAACCATGCACAGGAGCATTTTCCATTGCATTTCATGCTGCCTTTGCCCACAATATATGCCAGTATAAAAACATTTTCATGCAGGCTGCCCCAATATAGGCCAGTATTATCATACAAGGACTCAAAGCCAGTAAAAAATACCATGCCACAGAAAGCAAATCCAGACTGGCTCTGCACCATACGTTTTATTACTGGCTAGCCTGGCCAACAGTCAATGTAGGCCTGTCTAGCCACCTGATGACACTTATTCTTTACCTAGGTCTGGCTGAAGATGAGTGGGGTCTCATTTCAACATTACTGTCGGGGCCCCCCATTGCTTAGAGCGAAAAGTCTGAGGCACCCGTTGGGTGCATACATTATAATGGCGACAAAGAAATACAGCCAGGAGTTAATAGCCGCGTATTATCACAAGACTCCAGCCAGAAGGGAGCTGAAACACTAAATGCCCACTGAAAATATTTAAATACTCTTGTCAGAAATTGGCTGATGTGGAGGAACCAGTGTTACCCCAAGGAAGTGACGGTTGGAAGGAATGCAATGCGAGCATTTCAAAGCGCTCATTTTAATCATCAGTACTAAAGGAATATAGACAGGAATATATTGCTGTTACAAAACTGCTTACTGGTAACATGGGGGCATTTGCTGGGGTCCCCCAAAGCCACTTCCAACTGAAAGAGCTGAAAGGCCCCAACGAAACAGCCAGCTAGCAAGGAGCTAAAACACAAAATGCCCACTGAAAATCTTTAAATCTGCCTTTCTCAGCAAGTAGCTGATGTGGAGGAACCAATGTCAAAAGGCAACAAGGTGATAACACTTCTGTATACCTCAGGGTAGTGACGGCTGGATGGGCCCCATCAATAACAAGTTTGAAAGGCAAGCATTTCAAAGCGCTCATTTCAAGCCCCAGAACGAAATTAATATAGAAAAGAATATATTGCTGTGCTGAGAAGTGTGTGAATCCCCCAATGTGTACATAGCCGTTTTGAGACTAGTACAAGACTAATGACTGCCAACATTGGGGCATTTGCTGAGGTCCTGAGGCCCCTTTCAACTGCAAAGTCTGAAAGGCCCTGACGCTGTCCCTAGCTCTACCCTTATGTTTGCTTTACCTTTGATCTATGGTTCCACGTATCAAGGAAAAAGCAATGCAGCAGCCTTCACCCCTAAATTTAGTTTCCCCCAGGATGCTAAATTTAGGGGTGGGGAATGGCACATATAACACTTTAACCCAACAGTCACACAACTCCTTGCATGAACCCAACTATAAAAACAAACACACCATTGACACCAACATACATGCACACATACATATACATAGTGCCAGGCTATTATGCAAGTCTATGCAACAAGGACAAGCATGTTCGTCCTTGGTACTTAAGGGGTTAAATATACACACACACACTCACACTTAAAACAAAACACTTACCTCCGTAAAGCATACCAGCAGCCCCCCACTCTGAAATTGAGTGACCCACTGGCCTGCTAAATTTCTGACCAGGGGCTGGCACATACAACACTTTCACCTACACATTGTAAGGAAGGCATGCTATCAAGAATAGACAGACACAAGTGATCACAGTTCAAATGTGTTTATTGAAGTGTATAGGTAGGGTGGAAAAACGCCTAATCTAAATCTAAGATGGGAGCAAGCTTCAACCATCAAATCAAAATAAAGCAGTCCTAGTGGCGTCTTGTCAAAATAAAAGGGCCTATACTAAAAAACCTATTACCAATCCTAACTAAATAAAGAGAGTGTGGGATAAGATTTTACAAGAAAGAAGTGTTCGCAAATAATAAGTCATGGTATGTTAGTTGGGGTTCTCCATTACCCATGTTTTGAGCACGGGATAAGGTGGGACTCCTGAGCACAGCACCCTCTCAAGCTTTCCCAGCACGAGACGACAGTTCTGACATCAAGTATCAGGATCTTCGATGGTCAAGTCTCTTTTCTAAAAGTCTCTTGCCTTAGAGGACCCAATGCAAAAACGTTCTGTTCCAAATGTACGCTGGGTGATGTCTTCACCCCTTGGCCCCACTCTCCTGGGCACAGACCCTTCTCTGCTGTTTGCCTCCCTCCTTCGGGTTCGCTCTGGCTTTTACAGATACCTTCTCCTTGGTATTAATAAATCTTAATGTCTTTTTAAACAGTTTCCTGTGGACCTCACTCTGCCGGGTTCACTATTGTCAACACTGTTTCTTGGGACTTTAGACTTCGCCCCTATTTATTGGCTGCCCTCCTTCGGGTTCACTCTTGCCACTTTGTATTTCCCTTTTGCTTTCTCTTAATGCTTGACTCACTTCTCTTACTTTCTCTTGATGCAGGATTCACTTCCCTTGCTTTCGCAACAATTTGTTGGTCAAAGACCTTTGACTGTATAGGGATTTTGCTACATCACTATATGGCCACTCTGACTTTTCTCTGCGGCTCGCCTACGGCCTTCTGTTATTTGTAGTTTCACTCAAAATGGGATAAACCAGATTCCCTCTGCAGCTCGTCTTCCCTTATCAATTTGCAGTTCTTTGAACTTTTCTCAATGTTTCACTTTTCAACGTTATTTAACACAATTGAGTTTCTTATCGGCTTTCCCCTCGACTCACCGGGAAGGGCAAGGTTGCTTCTATCCTTGTCACCCTCTCGGTTTGTGCTGTCTTTCTCCTCCTCTTGAACTGCTTTGCTACGTTAGCACTCTCGTTGTGCGATCTGCATTGCTCGTAATGTGCTCTCTCCTTCTATCCCTTTGGGGAAGGGATAGGGCCGTTGGGTGTGTATGTGATCCTGGTCAATTGCCTGGCTTTGCCTGACCCTTGTGTTGGGACATGTCGGGTAAACAGCTTTGGTGTTCATCCATGTTCGTATCGGAAAAGGGGGGGGGGAGTGTAGAGTTTCTAAGCTTCCCATATAGCAGGAAGGGGAAAAGGTATTAGAAGAAGGGGGATATCGCATCTCACCAGTCGGTGTGTCCCACCTCACTCCCCGAGAACCCCCTACCTCCATTATCCAGGTGATCCTCCTTCACTGGTCCACCCCCAGGAACTGGATCCAATAGCGATGGCAATGACATGGCCACCTGGATGACAGATCACTGGGGACTAGTTAGGGAGACACCTTCAGGTTTCTCATTACATTCACCCACCAGTCACACAACTCCTTGTGCTCCTGCACGGATACATAAAAACAAACACATTTAATTTTAAAACAAAACACTTACCTTACCTCCATGCACCCTTCATATGAGCCTGTGCAGAAACCAGAGGACCGGATGGCCTTCCTATTCTCCAGCAACTAGACGGGATGCCTGAAAGGAGAGGCATTCTCTCCTGTCATTTAGTGTGTTTGAGCTGCCTGCACAGTAATGAGGGGTAGCAGAGCTCACTCTCTTATTATTTCTCGGTTTGCAGCGGAGCGAAACTGCTATGCTATGTGAAAAACCTGAAGGTGTTTGACAACTCAGTCCCTGGGGGATCCCTTATTCTGGTCGCTAGCGAAGGGCCATCGCTATTGAATCCCGACCCTGGGGGTGGACTAGCGAGGGAGGATCACCTGGGCAGGGGATCCTCTGGAGTGGGGAGGAGAGACTGGAAGTTGAGACATGGTATCCCCCATTTCCGGAGTTATTTGCCCCATATTCACTCTACCTTTATGGGATACTACAACTCCCATAACTCCCCTCCTTTCCTAATCAGCCCAACTATTGAAACGAGGAAGAGGACGAATGAGACTAGGAAGATTACCACTAATAACATGTACTGGCCTTGTCCTGCTAATAAGGCCAGGCACTGTCACAATTCACACACCTGAAACTCATGGACCGTTTTTCAAACTATAAAAGGTGGAGCACAGAAAGACACAGAGAGGAAAGCAGGGGCCAAGAAGGAAGGGAAGCTGGATGGCGAGACGGAGGAGCAGCTGAGAGAGAGCTGCCGAGAACTAGGCAAGGGAGAACTGGACGTTGAGACGCTGACAGGCTGCAAGTTGAGGCAGGAGAAAGCTTGGTGAGGGAGCTGTGTCTCTAAGAAGCCGGGAGAGTTAAAAGAAGGGAGCCGAGGAGCTGGCAAGTACCTTTTCTACAGGTACCTGCAAATTGCTTGTTTCCTCCCATGGGCCGCAAGACCGCCCGGGAGTGACTGAGGGGTAGGTCGGCAAGACGCTGATCTCGACGAGCGGAAAATAGGACACGTGAAGGCAATCACAGCTGGTGAGTTCAAAGAAAGGGAGAGCCCGGTTTGTAGTACAGGTGATTGTGGAAAGTTGCAGTGTTACACACAATGTTACGCGTTGAAGAATAAAGACATTAAATTGAAAGCTTTTATATATTTAGCCGGCGAGGGAACCAATGAGAAACAAAGTAGCAGAGCAGTGCCGTGTGAGAAGGCATGTTGTTGAACGCTTCTTGAAAGATAACAGAACAATTCATAATGAAAACTAAATTTGTTGAAAGCCATCGAAAGGAAGGGCACGAGGGAAAGGGAGCGTGCATAGATCCCAAAAGGCTAATGTGAAAGTCCATGGATATTCTTGTGGCCGTGGGTCTGTCGTAATGAACTATATGCTTATGTGAAATGAGGAACAGAGTGGCCGAGGCCCCGTTCTGCAGAACCAAGCGTAAGAGGCACAAAGATAAAGAAACCAACCGTGACAGAAAACCACCTCTATAATTTCAAAATCTTCATTGGGCAACCTCCGAAAGAGCGGGAAAAATTTGTGAGGCGCTACTTAATGGTTTGGTGCCTTGAGGGCCATTCAAGGGACAAAAAGGCAGGCACTTCTTCCACAATGCTCATTCCAGGAACAGCCTCAGATGAGAACAGTGACGCAGACCCACTGGCTGAACATTGCAGTTTTGAATTTGAGATGTATTGGAACCTCACAGAAATACAGCTTCAAGGTTGACACCTGAGTTTTATTTTTATTCTCTGTTTTCGCCTCCTCTCCCTCTCTCTTCCCGCCCTCCTTTACTTTTTTCTATGCACTTACTGTATCAGAATTGTCCCTGGACTTAGTATGATAGCAACACATGTTTGTCTCCTCCCCGCATCCCTTTACTTGCCCCCCGTCCCCCTGCAGCACTATCTGAAATGTCGTCAGGCCTAGTACGATAGTCGCTTGTTTTGTTCCTCTCCCTCCTTTCTCCTCTCCCCTCCCTCACCTCTTGTTAATCTTCGGCTCTACCAGAAATGTCATCAGGCCTAGTAAGGTAGTCGCCTGTCTGTTTCCCATTTCCTTCCTATCTGTGTTTTAGCTCTTGCACTATCTGAAATGTCGTCAGGCCGAGCACGATAGTTAATTTCACATTCTTGTTGTTCATGGCCTGTAAGAATGTCATTGTATTTTCCCTTGTTCCCTCCCTTGCCGTGTAGCTCTTTGAAACACATTGTGTATAGACGCTATATAAACAAACTATCATATCATATCATAACCCTATTGTCAGAGTGAATACTGTGCGATTGCAAAGGTCTCTGTCAAAGTGATAATAAGAAGGACCCTGCTGTCGCAGTGGTCACGCATGGGGGGGATAATACTATGCGGTTGCAAATGTCTCTGACAGTTGAACATTGTGAAAGAGAAGTACAAAGGTCAGGGAAGGGAGTTCTCCCCGAGCTCTGAGAAGCAGAGCTGTTTAGTTGGAAAAAGTGTTTCAGCCACGTTGAAGTGTTTAAAGACAGGCAAAGGCAGGCTGGGAAAGTAACTAAGAAGGAACTTTGTCTAGATCATTTTGACAATTGTGAAGCCGGGTGAGGGAAGCCCAAAAGACTCAATTGAAGAGAACTGTGATGCATATTGAACTGACATTGAAATAGGTGAGGTTTATGAGACATCTTTGAGCTGTGCATACTACCTACCCACCTTGAAGGAACTTTGTAAGAACCCCATTGAACTGAACTAGCGGAAGGGATGGTGAGCCACTTTAATTGCCATTCTGACATTCTTTCAATACATTATTTGTCATCCATTTTCCCACACTTGGTTATTGTGAAACGTGAGGGCAACTATAGGTTTTTGACACAGTCTTTTTCCTTTGACTGACTTGGACTATTTTATTTAACTTTGATGGTCGAGACTACTCCCAATATAGAATTGGGGCCAGTTAAGTAGTCTCCAACTCCAGTCAATCTTAACCCCTTAAGTGCCCTTTTTGCATGGACTTGCGTAATAGCCTGGCACTTTAAAGGTGTTGAAACGTGTACCCTTTGTGTCTTTTTCCTTGCCTGCCCCACAGCATACAAACAACAAAAGGATTTTGCTGGGGACAGGGCCCTGGTGAGAGGCCGGCAGCACAGTTCCCTGTGTCAAAGAAGATTGTGCTGCCTTCTGCTCCAGTGCAGGAAGGTGTGCCGCGAGGCCCGTGGCAAATTTGCCCCTATAGCCCCCCTTCATGACGGCTCTCTCTGCAACATTACAATTCATGTTATACCACATTGCCACCTCACAATGCTGAATATTGTTCTCGATAAAATATGGTTTTAGTAATTTCATACATAGATCTGTGAAACACTTACAAATTAACAAAAAATGGCAAAAATCCTCCCGCACAGCTATTTCACAAAAACAATGCTTAAACGCTTCTCCCCACCCCCATTTAATACGAGCATTTAAGGGGTGCACGTTTAAATGGATCATCAGAACACATTTTCGGCAGTGAGGTAATATATTATTACACACCTCAGCTCCTACCAGTGTATCACGTCCCTAGGTGACCAACCATGTCAGCGAGTCCATACTGCCTGCAGCTCTCTGATCCTCCTCCTGATCAACTCCTATAACCTTTGCCTAAACACATACTTTAGCGATGTGAAGTCAACTAGCCCACTCATCCGGAGTAGTTTGCAGCCTTCATTGTACAACTTATACCATTTATACCCACGACAAGTAGGGGACCTTACAAATTCCCCTAACGCATTTTGAATGTTCGGATTCTCAGATTCACCCTTAAGTCTTCATAGAAAAGGAGCCAAACCTGATCCTTGGCTGTGTTTCAAATTCAGATACCCCTAATTCCAAACGGAGAGCATTGTTTGGTTTACCCTGTGGGAGGCATGTTAGCTTTTTAATTTTTTTTATTCTGTTTTTTATTCTGTGCATGATCAAGGTTGGTGCATTTTGCATACCCCCAAATTTCACTCCCATAAGACAAAGCATTCCCCACCTTAATTTTATACACATCTAGCCACTTATTCAAATTCGCCCCCACCAAACCTATGATAAAATCTTAAGTGCCCCCCCCATCCTTGTCTGGGCTTTCTTGCTTATCATATGTAGGTGTTTGGTCCATTTCCCGTTTTTTGCAAATAAAACGTCTAGATAACAAAATTAGTCCACCACCTCAATTTCCATACCATTTTTAAAAACCAAGAATAATGATTTTTGTTTTACCTCTCCCAAAAACCACCATTTTTGTTATATTCATATTCAGGTTTAACTTATCGCTTCTAAAATAGTTATCTGCATATTTTAAACTTGGCTGCAGTCCCCCGGATGTTAAATCCATTAAGGCTGTATCATCTGCATATAGCAAAGATGCAAAGGCATCCCACCAATGCAGGAGGGCAAACTTTATCCCCTGTATATATCGGGTTGAAATCAGCTAAAAATAAAATGAATAAAAGGGGGACTAAAGAACCGCCCTGCTTAAAACCTTTATTTGTGGTAAAATCATTTGAGAAACTCCCCTCAGGACTGCATCTAACTACTGCATGGGTATTCATATAACATTTTATTATCAATTGCAATAGTCCAGGTGGAACCTTCAAATCCATCATCTTTTGCCACAAAACCTCCCTGTCAACTGAGTTGAATGCTTTCTGAAGGTCAAAGAAGGCTTCATATAACCTCCTCCCTCTGACAAAACAATACTTTCTATCAGCGTGTTTTAAATAAAACAATGATCCATGGTTGAAAATCTTTTCTAAACCCTGGTTGCGAAGAATATAAAATATTACTCGAACACATCCACGCCTCCAGTCTAGATTTCAAACACTTGTTAAAAATTGTACTTGTTATATCTAACAAGGAAATGCAGCGATAACTGTACAGGTTGTTAATAGTTTACTTTTTAAAAATCTAGACTATTATAGCATTTTTTAAAGAGATTGGAATTGCGCTAGGCCAACTAATGGCGTTAAAAGGTTTCATCAAAATGTGTGTCCACCATTCCAAACCTCATTTTAAGTAATCTGACCTCAGTCCATCCGGCCCGACAGCTTTACCAGACAGGCTAACGCAGAATGAATTGCAAGATCAATTATCGGGGCTAAGATTGACTACTGTAGCAGCCTCCTGATAGGAATCCATAAGGCAGATAGTAACAGACCGCAAGTAGTACAAAATGGAGCGGTCAGAGTGGTTATGGGCCTTTATTGTCGTGTCCATGTTACTGAGGCCAGACACTCCTTGCACTGGCTCCCAGTTGAGCACGGGCCAGGTTTAGACTATTGGTCATTACCTTTAAATGCAGACTGGGGCTAATGCCCTGCTATCTGCAAGACCTTATTATAGAGAAGGCTAATGGCACGAATCTTAGGTCCAGCAACCAGAACTAGCTGTTTACCCCTAAATGTAGAATGAAGAAGGTAGAGAATGGAGCATTCTTTATGGCAACTCCCAAGTCATGGAATCTGCTGCCATCCGCTTTGCAAGGTCAGACCTCCCTAGCGGCCTTCAAGAAGAAAATGATGACGTGGCTATTTTCGTGAACAGTATTTTTGAGCCTTCCAGCTCTTTTTAATCACTCTGCCAGTTTAGTCTTTCTGATCTCCTGTTTTATGTTACATCTGTTTTGTCTGCACCCTCACCCCCAAGGGGCCATGGCTATGCATTACAAATAACTTAACAGGTAGCCATTCCGTCCAAATCGTGTTCATACAAAATATTTGAGAAATTAGCTACCCAACTTTCTGGGCAGATTATACCTAGGTCATGTTCACTCGGGGATTCAAATCCCTTAGCCACTAACCTCCAAAAGATCTTATTCTTTTGAGCATACTGACCTCTCCTTCTGCTCCCATTGTTTCAGTGCAAACTCTCCCTCTTTCTGCTGTAGCACTTTTTTTAAAATCACTTTTAAGAACATATAGTTGGCCTCCACTCCTTCCTCTGCCCTCATGATCCAGCCACAGTGTATTCTTCACCTTTTTCTAAGATTTCCACCCTAGCTATTACAGAAGTTCTTACATTCCTGATTTATTGCCCTTTAACTAACACTTTGTAACATTTTATCACATCAATATCTCCCTCTGGCATAGCATTTAGAACATTAACGATTTCACCAATTTTAATTGAGGAGATACCCATCTGTTCCTGACAAAGCCTGTAGGGGTTTTCTGAAAAGAAACTTGACAATCGACATCCTGTTTTGCAGACTGACCACAGTACTTAAATTCTAGAAGGAGTGGCAAAATAGTCACTGTCCATACGGATACCAACCGAGAAATGGGGGAACCCACGAAAACATGTCCACTATACAATAGTCGATTATTGAAATACTCTTACCACATTGAAACTTCTAGGCGGGCAGCCACGAACACATCTACCATTTAATTCCAAAGGCGGAGCTCTTTCATCAGCTGGTCCACCTCCCTACCTGTTGCATCATACTTATTATTTAAACTATTCCTAGCTATTATACCGCATTGTTTTTCCTGCAGGTGTCTATCTTCCCCAATACTGTTCTATTAGCCCAGTTTGGCTTTAAAATCATCCACTGTTAGTATAATGTTGGAGTACATATATAGCTCCAGAAGTGCCCCCCGTACCCTTCTTCCATGGATCACAGCCCTGAATACAATCTTTAGGGGGAAGGTAGACATTCACCACTAACAAACTACTTTTACCAACAACTGATTTTAGAGCCACTGCAACTACGTGCCTCTTCCCAACCACTTCGCCTCTTTCATTCACATATGGGAGGGACTTCATGACCAGTGTTACAGCACCTCCACACAAGGCAACCCCCTCCCCAGTCTTTTTGCGTTTGTGGCAAAACTAACAAAATCCTTGACCGGATAAACCTTTTCTGCCCCGGTGTGTTGCAGGCAAACAATATCAAAAACATCGATGTAACTGACCCATTCTGTGCCAATAACCTTATCTTTAGGACCCGCCACATTCCAAGAGATTAATTGTGATTAACCAACATCTGTCAGCTAGAGGCGACCTAGGATAAAGTGTCTTATACTGCCGTAAATAGGATCTTTTGCCCCCTAGAGAACACTCAAGTTTGTTTTCTGTTAATTGAATACTCTCGCTCTATATGGGTCATATCAATCAGCTGTGGAGTAGAGTACTAATCACCGCCCACCTGGTCTCTTTGCCCTCTTTCTGTAACTTCCATAGACACCTCATCAAGCATTAATGGGTCATACCAAGTGACATGTTGGAGGCAGATCTTAGCATTGGAATCCAGAAACATCTCTATACCTTTACTTGCCATCATATCTCTACATTGTATTACGCAAACGATAATCTGGCGTTGCTTAAACCAATTTGTAAATTGCACCCCCCTCCTCCCCCCACAGTACATACAATCTGATAGTATACGAGCTGTGGAAAAAATCTTACAAGGAATATCACTGACACCTAAAATCGAATGTAATTCATTTATAAAGGATTTCTTATGAGTTTTATTGCCATGCGTTAGTCCCTTGAATGTGCAGATGAGGTTTAACTGTCTCCAGTCTTCCAGTGGGTCCTTAGCATTGCCTCTTTTGTGATTAGGTGGGGGCTTATGTTGCCTCTGGGGATCCTGGCCAGCAGCGACCCTGTGTGCGGAATTCAGTGGTAATAACCCAGACTCCCTTGAGTGGTTCAATCCTGCACTCTGGTTCTGATCCGTATATTTAATATCACCACACTGAGCATGCTACCCTTACAAAAACATCTGGAATCCTCGGTAAACACCTGCATTTCTCCTTCATTTATTTATAGAGCGCTGGTAGCCGGCGGGCATTGGGGCTCTAACACAAACGCCAGATGAACGAACATAAAAGACAGGACAAGGCGACTGTTTTGGGAGGGGAGGATTTATTTGAAGAGCAGAGTTTTCAGGGCTTTCCTAAACACTCCCAACTCAGGTTCTCCTCTGACAGCAACAGGCAGGGAGTTCCAGATGATGGCAGCTTTGACTGGGAAGGATCTTCCCATTCCACTTGCCCGCCTGTAACTCAGGCTAATGATCTGAGTGGTGTTATATGATCTCAAACTTCTAGATGGGTGGTAGCAAGGTATTAGGGATTTGAGGTAGGCTGGAGCAGACCCATACATGCATCTGTGAGCCACTGTTCCTATTTTAAAATTGATACGCTCCTTGATTGGCAGCCAATGTTGCTTTCTTCGGTGGGTAGAGATGTGTTCCCTTTTTGCTATCTTCTTGACAACCCGTACAGCGTTAATTTGCAGCTCTTGACATATTTTTATGTTCAAAGCTGAGGCCCGGAGTTGCAAAAATCGAGTGTTGATAGAATAGTGGCTCGAACAGCAGTGGCACAATTATTTTCAGAGATATAGGGGCGTATGTTCTTAATCAGACGAAGATAATAATTCCAACTTTTACTTAGCTGGTTAACATAGGTGTCTGATTTCAGAGAAGCCCCCAACTGAATCCTGAGGGCCTTAATTTTGTCCATTACTAGGATGATGCTGGTTCTAATCCGGAATCTCGAGGTTGTGGCTAAGTTTGGCTCGGGCAAGTTTTGTCCCAAAGATCATTAGCTCTGTCTTACAGCCATTGAGACACAGCCAGTTAGTTGACACTCAAGTTTCGATTTGATTGTTGATATTAGCTTGGGTTGAAAAGCCTGCGTCATAGTCACCAGTAATTGGTATGACCAGCTGGGTATCCTCTGCATAGTTCATAAAGAAACTACCCAGGTCCTCTAAAACAGCATATGGGACAAATGTATAGGTTGAATTGGATGGGCGACAGGCTTGCCCCTTGCGGGACTCCACAATGAATTGGTGTTGTAGATGAACATGATGACCCCCACTGAATCCTGGATTCGCGATCCGATAGAAAGGCGTGGAACCATTTCGCCGCCGCCTCTGAGCAATGCCCAAGCTGGCATAGACATTAGAGAAGGAGGTTGTGGTCCACCAAGTCAAAAGCGGTCGATAAATCAAGACCAACAACACCACTTGACCCTCCTCGATGGTTTTTAGCATGTGAGATTGCAGATCGAACAATGCTGTCTCTGTTCTGTGACTGGGCCGAAAGCCAGATTGTCTATTGTGAAGCATGTTATTTGCTTCAACAAAAGATTGGAATTGCAGGTATGCAGATTTGTCAAGTATTTGAAGGAGATATTTACAATTGGTGATGGGCCTGAGATTATTAGGGTTCCTGGGGTCTTGGTTGTTTTTTTTTTTTTGGCAATGGTGTAACCGATACTGTCTTGATGGATTTCGGAATCCTTAAATGTTGTGTTTATGAATCTCGCTAGAAATGGAGCAAACAGATCTTTATGTTCTAGTTTGAGTTTGGGAGGAATGATATTCTCTGAACACGTGGTAGGCCGCATGGATGTGAGCGTTTTCTCCTTTTTCTCCTATTATTGCTTTAAAAGAGAAGGAGGGTCCCTGTTGTAACTTGCAGCGAGTGTGCTTAAGGTAATCGGTTTTAGTTGCCTTTTTTAGTACATCCTAATTTTCTCCCTTATGTTCATTTTAGCATCAAATGCCATCTGTACTGCTGCAGCATCTTGATTGGTGGACAGAAAGGGGACTTGAAGTGCTTTTGGTGTCTCAAGGAGCCTGAGAGTCTCAGTTTTCTAGAGCTGTTGGCTCCTTGATTTATTTCTTGGTTGGAGTAATCTTTTTGGTTTCAATGATTTTCTTGTTGTATGTTTTGTCCACCTCTTTCCATGCCTTTCTATTTTCATCCATCCAGAGTTTTAACCAGCGATACTCTAGTCAATGCTTTTCCTTTTTTAGAATACCAAGGTCATGAGTAAACAATTTTTGATGTTCTGGGTTGTCTATGACTAGTCTTGTTCGGGTAGGAGCTATTTTCTCCAGCATCAATGAGAAGTTGTCTGCAAAAGAGGCAACTAGATGTTCTGCCAAGTCTTGTGCGTTGTTTTTGCCATGATGGCGTTAATGCAAGATGCTAGTTCCCTGGAGCCAACTCTTTGAAAATTACAGCTAGTAACTGTTTTAGGAGGGTTGTGGGGTGAGGAGTATCCTTCTGGTGGCAGGATCTGAAACACTACCAGGTGATGGTCGGATCAAATACATGGCCTGGTCTGGGTAATGTTGATTTTTAACTTTCTGGTTGTCACCCAATCTAACAAATGGTTTTCGTCTGTTGTGGGTTCGTTATTCATTACTTGAAAGTTAATGTTGTGTAGAATTTTCTCTAAATCAAGGGCTCCTTTGTCTGATTTGTCGCCTTTCCATCCATGTATATCGCCCAAGAACAAGGTAAGTCGACTCCGACTCTCTAAGGGGGTTAGGATTTGAGCAATTTCTTCATTGAATTCGGGCATTACTACTTGTGGTCGGTAAAGTAGAACAGAAAGTATACCTATATTGGGGACTTTGGACCATTTCTTGATTCACACCTTGCGAGCCGGATGTATCACACCCCTCTGAGTACTTTGAACCCCGGTAAATGTCCCCATTCGTTGTGACAGCTTCCCTTATTAGTGCATTATCATTATCTAACGATTCCTTAATATGATCTTGTTAATATTGCCCAAGCTCTTATTGACAATGCCTTGAAGAAAATCCATTGCTGTCTAGGGAGCCAGTGGGCTTTTCTCCTGGCCATGGTGATGTGTTTGCAGCGCTGAACAAAGAGCATTGACTTGGAGTTTGTGAATGTTTTTCTTTTTTGTGCCAGAGAATAAAACGTTACAGTAGTCTATCCTCAAGCCTATGAAAGCTCTGGTGATGGTGAGATGACTGTCATCCGACAAAAAGGGTCTGCAGGCATTGAGGAGTTTAATGGTGTGGGCTGTTGAGGAGGAGATGGCATTGACTTGTTGTGTGAGCGAAATGGTGGCATCTAGGTGGACTCCTAGTGTTTTCACTGACTGGGATACTTGGGTAGGAATCCTGTCTATAGAAGAGTATTGTTGATTCAAGTATTTTACGACTGAGGGGAGACCGAAGAGTAAGAGCTCATTTTGTTTCGTCGTCCAGGAAGAGAGAATTGGCAGCCATCCAGGCCTGGATGGTGACGTTAGACAGAATTAAGTTTAGTAGAGTCCTTGGAGGTAATCGCCTGATAAGGGGAGAGGAATTTTAGTATCAGCAGCATAGTTCGTATAGGATATGTTGATAGAATCAAGAAGGTCAAAGAGGGGTTTTGTGAAAATATTTTGGAGAGAGAGGGGGGGAGACGCAGGAACCTTGGGGAACGCTGCAAGAGATGGGGCTGGTGGGGCACTGGCATTGTCAGCAAAGGCTCTCATAGATCTGTCTTTGAGGAAAGAGGCAACCCATTTGGAGGCCTCTGGCGAGAAGTTGGCCGAGATGAGGTGTTGGACTAGAAACTTGTGGTCTACAAGTTCGAACGCAGCAGAGAGGTGTGAGAAACCTTAAGGTGTCTCCCTAACTAGTCCCTGGGGATCTGTCATCCAGGTGGCCAGGACACAGCCATTTTTATTGGATCCAGTTACTGGGGTGGACCAGTGAGGGAGGATCACCTGGATGGGGGTCCTTGGTGAGTGAGAGTGTGACACTGACTGATGAGACGCGGTACCCGCCCTTCCTCCAACAACTTTACCCCATCCTACCACATAGGATATTTAGAAATGCTGCCCCCCCCTTTTGCCCCCACAAACACTCTCGCACACCACTAAAGACAACGGACTAACACCAGAGCCGGTTACCTGACATGCCCCAATACTAGGGTCAGGCAAAGTCTGGCAATTGACCAGAATCACAAACACCTAATGGCCCTTCCCCACAGGGATAAAAGGTGGCGCACGAGAGCGAAGTACGAGCTTGGCAGACTGCACAACAAGACAGTTATCCAAGCACGGCGGTTCAAGAGGAGGAGAAAGGAGGCGAGATCCGAGGGGGTGATGAGGAGAGAAGCCACTTTGATCTTTCCGTCCCTGGCCTGCAAAACCTCTGTGGAAGGAATCGTAAGACTGCGAACAATAGCAGATGTGTGTTGCAGCAGATGTCAACGGTACACAGAGCACTTCTACACTGAGGAGGAGGATGGAGAGAGACAAGCCTGCTACCGTGGTACCAACCTTGATTCCAAAGACAAGAAAATCCAAGCAGTTCATCACAACCGGTGAGTCGAGGGGAGAACCAATAAGAAACAGAATTGTGTTGAATGAAAGTCGCAAAGTGGCAAATTTACAGAAAGGTCAAAGAACTGTAAAATTAAGTGAAAACCCACTGGAGAGTGATCCGGCACCACGTGGGTGCTCACTGGAGAGAATCTGGTTGATTCCGCATGTTTTGAAACTACCAATACCAGAAGGCCTTAGGAGAGCCGTAAGAAGAGGTAAAGTGGTCATACAGGGGCCTAGCAAAATCCTCTTTACAGTCGAAAGTCTTTGACTGACAAACAATCAGAAAGCTAAGGGATTGAATCCTGCATGGTGAGAATAGAGAAAGAACTGTGTGATTAGCAAAAATTGGAAAGAATGAATCCGACGGAGGGATGCCGATGGAAAGGGGCGAAGCATGAAGTCCCTATGACCAGTGTGTTGACAAGAGTGAACCCGACAGAGGGATGTCCACAATAAACCGTTTAAAAAAGACATTAAGACTCGTGAATGCAAGTAAAGCCATAGTGAACCCGACGGAGGGAGGCTAAGATTCAAGAGGGGTCTGCGCCCGGGAATAGGGGACACAGGGGTGAAGAACCATCACCCTAAGTACCATGAGAAATGAACTATTATTTGTTATTTGGAATACATCAGGTCCGCAAAGGCAAGAGACTTTTAAGGGAAAAGAGACTTGGCCATCAATGGTCCGTATGCCTGAAAACTGAACTGTCGTCTCATGCTGGGAAAGCTCGGGACTGTTGTGCTCAAAGGTCCCCTTTTGTCCTGTGCTCAAAGGGAAGGGAGACCCGGGCTACTGCCTCCTGACATATTATTTGTGAACACTTCTTTCTTTCTTATGAATCTAATCCCACACTCTTTTTATATCTAATTGTAAGGTTTTGGCAATAGGTTTTTTTATTATAGGCGATCTGATTTGATAAGATGCCACAAGGACTGCATTATAATTTGATGTTCGAAGCTTGCTCCCATCTTAGATTTCGGTTTAGATTAGGTGGTTTCCCAACCTGCATATACAATATAATAAACACCTTTGAACTGTGGTCACTTGTCTGTCTTTACTGTTGCCACAATGAGTTCCTTACTGAGGTGTTAGAGAAGTAGGAGATCTGGCTTCCCTGTGTCCCTTATCTCGTCAAGTTGGATCTTCAGGTCGAGTAGAGCAGTTTTGGTGCCTCTAACCTGGGTGGAACCCAGATTTCCGGTTGCCCAGGATCAGGTTGGATTCAAGATGATTTTGGATTTGAAGGTATGCAGCCTTGTTTAAAATCTTTATCAGAAACGGGACCATGGTGATAAGTCAGTAGTTCGTTGGGACGGTGGGGTCCAGAGAGGGCTTTTTTGGTAGGGCGAGAACCAGGGCTTCTTTGAGGCTGTTAAGGCTGTTGGGGACATGGATGGAGAAGGAAGAGTTCATGAAAGTTGTGATGAAGGGGATTAAGGCATCGGCGCAGTCTTTAACAATTGTGGCGGGGCAAGCATCTCTTTTGCATCTGGAGGGTTTTAGACTCTTTAGTAGGAGCTGATCTCATCTTCGGAGACTCTGGAGAAGCTGAAGGGAGGGGAGTCCTGCATGATAGAGGGAGTGGGAGTTTGGTTCTGGGTGGGACAGTTTGTGGAAGCTTGCTTCAGTAGTATTTTCGTGTTGAGTGTGGTGATTTTGTGAAAGAGGGTGTTTTGTACCTTAGTTTAGCAGGATTCGTTTTTTGGGAAGTCAAGTGTAGGAGGGCTGAGGGACTCCAGTTCTCTTAGAATGGTGAAGAGGTAACAAATATTGGAATTGGCGCTGGCAATTCTCATGTTGTATGTGTCAGATTTGGCTTGGAGGATGGCAAGCTTGTGGGTTTTGGCTGCTGAGATAAAAGTAGATTTGTGAGTGATAGATTGAGGTTTTCTTCATTTGGCTTCGGCTTCACGTTTTTGAGTGCGAAGAGCTAGGAGGTCAGGGGTGAACCAGGTGTGTAGTGGGTTTAGTTTTTCGAGGAGTAATGGGAGCAATCTTGTCGACTGCACATGTCATGACCTTGGAATAGCGATTGGCCAACATGTCTGCTGGGTCGGGTGAGGTATATGCTCTAGTTGGAGTGAGTTCAAAAAGGCAAGATTCTGTCTTTTGTAAGGCTATGTGGAGTCCATGCCATGGTGTATGTCATCTGTGTGGTTGTGCGGGTGGACGGGTTTTGGAGGGGGATAGAAAAGGTGGTGATATGGTGGTCCCTCCGGGAGCATGGTATGTTGGACAGATGGAGACTTTGCAGTTTAGCTCAGCTACCCAGTCCAGAGTTCGGCCTTTGGTATGGGTAGGTGCTCTGTGATGCACTGTTTTATGCCAAGGGCTAAGATGGCGTTAGCTAAGTTATCGTTAGTTTCTTCAGGGTCGTCGAAGCTTAGGTTGAAGTCACCCAAGATGATCGATTTTAGAAGTGGGCTTGATGATGGTACTGAGTAAGTGTAGGATGTTTTCTCGAATGAGAGGAGTGGTCCTGCGAAATGATGGATCAGGGACAGGGTAATAGTGTCAGTGTGTGATAGTGGCACTATCATAAACAGTAGGTTGCAGTTTTCAAGCTGTGTGGTGTTGAGTTGTCCGATAGCGAGAGAGTATTTGGAAATGAGGGTGACTCCACCGCCTTTAGTATTTGGTCAATTACAGCGTAGGATTGGAGTACTGTAGTGGAATAGCGATGGAGAGGGTAGGGCCTGAAGCTGTGTGGAGCCACGTTCATGAAACTGCTAGTAAGTGAAGGTTATTGGCTGTTAGAAGGTCGTGGATATCCAGGGGATGGGCTTATATGGTTCTTGAGTTGACTAATGTGCAACTTAGCAAGGTGGCTAACCGGTGGGACTCGCTGGTCCTAGGTGTGGTGGAGGGTGGCTGCGTGAGTGGTTGTTTTGCAGTGCTGACGGTGCACCCGCAGCCTCACTCTATGAACTTGGCAGCATGGCTCCTGAGGTCATAGAATTTGGACATCTTAACCTGCCACAGAGATGCATGGATATCTTGAAAGAATCGAGAAAACCAAACGCTAGACACTGTTACTTTGACAAATGGAGAAGATTCATAATTTGGTGCCAGTCTAAAAAAATCAACCCCATAGAATGTACTCCTTCCCACATTCTAACCCTTATGCTCCATTTGCTAGATGCACGGTTAGTATTCAACTCCCTAAAAGACCACCTGGCGGCTTTATTAGCCTGCACCACTTCCCATAGCACGGTCTCATGGTGGAAAGTACCTGTCATCAAGGCATTCATGGAAGGAGAAAAGAGACTCCACCCTCCCCTTTCAAACCCACCGCCCGGATGGGATCTCAACGTGGTACTAGTTAAGCTCATGGGACCCCCCCCTTTCGAGCCAAAGCACAAATCTAGTCTAAAACACCTGACTTACAAAACTGCCTTCTTAGTGGCTATCCCTTCCATAAGAAGAGCAAGTTAAGTACAACCATTGTCAGTGCAGAATCCTTTCTTTGTTGTGCACAAAGACAAGCTGGTTTTACGTACTCACCCTAGGTTCTCCCCTAAATTAATCTCCAAATTTCATGTAAACCAGTCAATTGAGCTACTGGCTTTCTTCCAGGAACCCAACAGCACAGCTGGGGTAAAACTCCACACACTAGATGTGAGGAGGGCAGTCCTCTACTATGTAGACCAGACCGCTAAGGAAAACAGATCAATTGTTTGTCTCCATAGCGCCAGGCAGAGAAGGTGACCGCATTTCTAAGAATACCATCGCTATGTGTATAGTCAGGTGTATACAACTGTGCTATTCCCTATCAAATAAAACACTGCCTTTTACACCCAGGGCCCATTCCACTAGAGGCACAGGAACCACCCCGGCTTTCATTGCAAATGTCCCTTTAGACAGTATTTGCAAAGCAGCTACATGGAACTCAATACATAATTTCACTCGGCACTACTGCATGGACACTCATTCCAAGAGAGATGGACAAGTGGGACAAGCAGTTCTTAGACCTTTATTCGCTCATGAACCTTCTCACATCCCACCTCCTTCTTCTACACTGCTCGCTAATCTATGCATAGCATGTGATCTAGGCAGATTCCACAAGCCTCAGAAGGGATACATTACTCACCGTAATCGTATCTCTGATGCTTGTATCTGATTAGATTCACATGAGCTCACCCTGCCCTCCCTTGGTGAGAAGGCGCATGGATGCTTATGAGCTTGTCTGATACGTATCTGCTTGGTTACAACTGTACTCACGCTACACCTCATGCGAACTTGTGTCAGAAAAATAACAATCTGAGGGACCTCGACACGTGAGGTCATGGTACAGTGGACGTCACACTAGGGATAGTATTACTGGCACACCCTGTCGACGTCCCTTTTCGAGTTTCGAAAACAACTGTTATACTCCGCAGCTTCCACTAGATGTCGGCCTATGCACATCATGTGAATCTAAGCAGATACAAGCATCAGAAATACGATTACGGTGAGTAATGTATCATATTGTGAAAGTGTGTTTGTATGTTCAGGGTTGGCTCCATCCCATAACAGTTGGTGGGATGAAAATGTGGTCCAAGGTCGGCATATCAGTCTGGGGTGTACTGGTGATAGTGAAATCTGACTAACCCCACCCATTTGCCCTGCACATGGCGTGGTCAGCCCTGTGATATCAGTATAGGTGATTTTGGGAGGTTGCTGATTCTAAGATTTGAGATTTTTAAAAAATAGGAAGTTATATCACAATAAAACATACACGTGCTGCTATAGTAGACCCTCACGTGCATGTCGGCTACAGACCCGGGCAACGTCCGGTGATGCCACTAGTAGTTTTATAAGCAAGGTTTTTTTGTTATTTAAGGCTGTCGAGAGACATTTATCCATTATACCTCTTTACATAGGGCATTTATTATATTGGGAGTACATAAAATAAATGTGGGGCAGTGCATACATAAGTGTGGGTTTTGGGTTACGTTTGGGATAAGCCGGTATATGGTGGGGAGTGGGAAGCTGAAACATGTAGGCAGCACACTGTACTTTTTTGTCCATATATAGATACACCTATGTAATACAGTTTGAGAGACAAAAATTGTGACTTTCCACACCATTTGTGGTACCGTGATGGAGCTTGGATTAGTACACGTGTATCTAGGTTCAGCAATTTAGCAACAAGATCACATTCCTTTCTTTCAGTTATTAAGATAGCACAACGAATAAAGCACATGCTACTGGAATCTCTTTGCAGACACAGGCTTCAAAGCCCAACTCGGCCCTTCTCCTTCCAAGGTATATAAATAAACTGCTATTGGGGTAGGTAATAATCCCTATTGTCAAGGGACAAGAGACAGTTCATTTTGTGATCTGCAATACATACACTGGTATTATTTCTACTATAAAGATGAGGGTTACATGTCTGCTGCTAGAGAGAACTGGTATTTCATAAGCTGGGCCTCTGGAATGAGAAGGGATTATAATGTGTGCTGTTGGTGTGATGGAACGCACTCGGACACTGCTTACTGTGAGCCACTTCTTTGTTTCATCCCAGAGATGCCTTAACCATAGCCCATTTTCAGCCTTGTGATCGTGGGCACCCTTGTCATTATAGACATTCATGTTTTGCCGTTTTAAACGGACCATTGCTTAATACTAGTGATCTAGCAACCTGCATTCTCTTTTCCTTGATGTTGCAATTGTTTTGGTCTCAACCAATAATAGTGTCAATGTTGTTTTCATTTCGCTTTACCTCTGTTATCCTCGAAAACTAAGTGTTTTATGCTAATATGCTTTTGTACTGCGCCAACTCACCGCCGTAGTAGTCTGAGCACCTAGGCTTGGCCATGCCCCTGCCAGTTGCGTCTAGCATGTTGGTGAATCTCAAATGTCAGTTATTCATTTTCTCTTTCCCCTTCTCAGCGGTGCAGGAAAAGAGCCGGGAGCAGTTGATCCGGAACACGTGTGAAGCGGTGATCTTGACCTCCCTGCACCCCAGGACGTCGGTCACCGTCGTGCTGCAGGTCGTCAGCGACGCAGGTTCTGTATCCTTTAAGAGTGCCTGTCCCCAGCAGGCGGCTTTGGAATCTATGTCGCCTTTTGCATACTGTAGTGTGTAGACCATTAAGGTAAGCCTAAAGGGACTGAGACCCTAGTTTTGATGGAGGTTTAGCGCTCAGTTGTGACTTTGTTTTGTTTTAAAGACGTCGGCGAAAGTGATACAAAAGTTCCTGAAAACCCGACGCAACCCAAAGAAATGTGTCAAGCCGTGCACCTTCATCTTACCTTTCAAGGTTGCCACTGTGTCTCTGTAGGCATGTTGTGCAGCAACTATCATTACAATTTCTGAGCAAAAAATAACCCTGATGTTTGGTGCTCTTCTATGTGCGGCCTGATTTTAGCTCATTGCGCTATTATGCACACAAATGACCTGTAGAAAAATATATTTTTAACGTGATCCAAGCACAATCCACCACTGAACCATTTTGGACCGCACTGTCTTTTTAGATAAATGGTGTTCTCGGCTTTAAAGCTCATGTCCAGCAGTAGGCTCCCAGCACCCGCGGTTGTAGTCCGCGTGCACGTAGTTGCAGTCATGATAGGTCTGCATTTTTACTATAATACAGCCAACAGTATTTTTGCGAATTGGGGTGGTGGGCGCCATGATAATACGTTTGGAAACGGCTGTTTTGGAGTCCATCTGATTCCAGGAGTGTGAGGAATTTGACCATCCGCAGAGGTAGTTTTTTTTTCGCCTGGGCTTTTTGAAATTGTTTAAGAAATGGAATGATGGGGGATCAACTTCAGAAAATGTGTGGGGCTAACCCGCACACATTTCATATTTTCACCGCACAACAAACACATAGTCAAGTGTAATCCGTGGTGCGGTGGGGGACACAGCCTACAAGCGATGTCCTCCCTGTCATATTTAGCTGCAATGTGACAGCCACGGCTACATCAAAGCATCTCATGAAGGGGGAAGGCAACACCTTTCTACTGCCATGGCCAGCCTAATTAAATGTCACAGGCTTCATGGATCTGCCCTGTTCTATTGTCTAAGTTCTGTGTGGTGGCAGCTCATACTGATGAGAGCTAAATGAAAGCAGGCCTGCAGAACTAACAGAACTAACAGTTTTGTCAATTTAAAGCTAGCTCCCACCCCTCTGTATGAATGGTACTGAATGTCATGTCTGGGACAACTGTTTACAGTAGGCAAACCTGCGGGGAACCCCCTTTCAGAGGGAAGAAGTATGTGATTTGATGGAGACAGAAAGTCTGTTCTCGCCACAAACTTCAAGGGAGACCTGCGCTTTGATCAGGAGTCACAGAGCGCTCAATTAACCAGATACACTCTGATCAACAACAGACTGGAAGATGGGTGGGACTTAGTAGTACATGTTGTGACCCTTTACTTTTCCAGTTGCAAAGCACTCTGGTTATGACCTCACGCAAAACAGCCCTAAACACGGCACAGAGACAGCCTTGATCGATCTCAAGACACAAATGGACAACCTCAAAGACAACGGCAAACTAGCCCTTCTTCTCCACCTCGACTTGTCGGCCGCCTTTGACTTGGTAAATCATGATATTCTCTGCAAACATCTAGCCTCAGCAGCCAAATTCTCTGAAAAGGCCAATGCCTGGATTCAGTCCTTCCTGAATAACAGATCCATGAGGGTCTTTGCTCCCACTGCCGAACCAGCCCCCGTCACATGTGGCGTTCCCCAGGGCTCCTGTGTCTCCCCCACATTATACAATGTGTTTACAAAACCTCTCTTCGACATACTGGACCATTTGGGTGTCATCTACACGAATTACGCAGATGACACTCAAATACTCATCCCACTAACAGGCTATTACTCCACCGACAACACAGTACTCAACAACATTTATTCCATTATCCAAGAATGGATGGCCAAACATGGCCTCTGCCTCAACGGCGACAAGACTGAGCTTCTTCTCCTAGGCTCCCAATCCAGACTCAACAAACTCGACAAACGTTACCAGGCATTCACCATTGACGGTAACAACATTTCTGTCTCCAACAGCGTCAAAATTCTTGGGATTTACTTTGACTGTTCCCTTACACTAACAAGACAAATCAACGCCATCTCATCCGCCACGGCTTACACATGTAAGCTCATCAATGCCAGTAGACCTTACCTCTTGACCTCCAACTGCATCACCTTAGCCAGAGCACTAGTACTCTCCAAAGTCGACTACTTCAACGCTTTCCACCAGGGCACCAGCCAAAAGAACATCAACAAGCTTCAAGTTATCCAAAATAACGCACTAAGAGCAGCCATGAACGTACCCAAACACGAGCACCTCTCTGACGCCAGACGCTCCTGTCAATGGCTAGCTATACCTCAGAGAATCGAATATAAAACACTCTCTCTCACACACAAATGCTTATTCAACCAAGCACCTAGAAACCTCGCGGACAACTTCACGTACCACACCCCATCTCGCCCAACTAGATCAGCCCAAACACATTGCTTAAATATCCCCAGATTTAAGCTTCCAAAAGCAGGCGGCAGAAGCTTCCCTGTACTTGCCGCTAAACTCTGGAACTCACTACCAGCCGGTCAAGTGGCACAGTGAGTAGAGAGCTCACTTTGACATTCGTGCAGAGCCTGCTAATGCAGGTTCGAATCCCGGCGGGGCCAAAATCAGCCTTTCATCCTTCCGAGGTCGATAAATGAGCACCACACACCGTGGGTAATAATAAGCAGCGCTCAGATACCTGAGGGTTCGTAGCGCTATATAAATGCCAAATTATTATTATTATTATTATTATTATTATTATTATTATCTCAGATCCGAACCATCCTTTCACCGATTCAGACACAGGGCCAAAACCTACCTTTTGGCCAAAGAACCCTAAAACGCCAACTTCTTACCACACAAATGTACATCCTGCCTGTATAATCTGCACCACTTCAAACCTTGTAAATACGTTACAATGTGTATAATATCAGTAACTGTTTTATAATGTCCATACTATCTGTAATGCTTACCTATGCTTACCATGTTTGTAATATTTTGGCTACTTTGTAACTGTAGCATGGTGCATCTTATGCTACACTGATGTGGAATCCACAGGGATTCTGGAAGGAGAATGTGGAGGTGGAGTGCGGACACTAAGACGATGGTTGGAGAGCCTGAAGCAGCTCCCTTCAGAGATTCCTTTTATATTTCCCTTTTAATATATATATTCAGCTTACTTAATACACTAATAAACCTTTAATGTCCTGTACTTCCTGCTACAGTAACCATACTTAGCGCCTGGATGCCCCAGGGCCAGGCGGCGCTATATAAATAATAAACTAAACTAAACTAGAAGATTGTTGGTGGGGACCCAGGATTGGCTAATTAAGGTAGGCTTAGCCTGCACCAATCACTATTGCCCATTTGGCTTTAAAATAGTGTTGAGCCCCTCTTTTCGCAGATCATCAGAAGACTTTGAAAGGAGTAAGAAGGACTCTTTTGGACCCTGGCTGAAGGTACAGTCTGCCTTACAGCTTCTGCCAATGAAGTAAGGCCAGAATTTCCAAGAGGGAAGCAACATCACTCCCCTAAACATCTCCAAGGGAACAGAGGCAGATACCGGACTCAGAGGACCCAACCAGCAACTCCAGAACCGGTACCAGCAAATCTGCATCTCGCTGTAGAGTGAGGTGTTTCCGGGATTTACAGAAATTCCTATAGGACAGTCTGACCTTTCTGGTCAGCTCATTATATATAGCCTTTTCAGAGTTGGTACATTGTATCATTCGAATTTCCCTTCCTCATAATCCTTTTTGCCTCTGCTAATTCCATATTAAAACCATGGGTATGCCTAGGTTGTTTTTTATGCTTACTACATGGTCCTGCCCCAATACCAGATACCAGGCCCCCAACAAGATTCGGGAATTTGTTAGTATTGAAGCAATTAATCTTCCACTCATAGGTGGATAAGTCAAGATAGTTCCTTACCCTCGAGTTCAAAAGATGAATATTACGGTCTGTCCATTTGACGGCATTCCCAGCCACATTAGAAATTGCTCGCGGTTGAGTCAGAAATTCCCTAATACAGACCGGCAGGTCAAAGGAAGCCGTCAAGATCAAGTGATCACTCCAATCATTTTTCATCACCTCAAATGACTGGCATAGGTTCATGAGACAAGGATCAACAAAGATTTAGTCAATCAGAGGAACTTATCCCTCTATGCCACATATTGCAGTCTAAAGAGGTGTGTTGTTTGGTCTTCCTTCCCACTAGGGGCTGCAAACCACGCCCCTCAAGCCCAACCTTCCACATTCTGACTGAGATCTCTTTATTGAATACCCGCTAGTTAGGTCTTCAGGATTCCATAGGGAGTACTGGGGGATCACAATCAGCATTAAAGTCACACAGCACCATAATTCTCCCATTCACGTTTCTCTCAATCCAGACATCTATTTTATCACCTACATTTTCTACAAAGTCATCAGGAGGGGCGATACCCCTGTGCCAATAGATATTGATGATCAAGATCTTAACCTTACTATCACTGGTGCAAAGCTCAATCCCCAGTGCCCCAGATGGCAGGTTCACACCTTTTTCCCCTCTTAAACCTAGTGAGTTATTGATTGCAATCATCAGACCCCCCAAAGTTCTACCGCCAGTGCTTTCTTTCGCTGGCTGCACAAATACACTAAAACCATCCAAGATCGGGGCAGAGTTCATCCACGTCTCTTGGAGGCAGATTTAATTAGCAAGTCTTAGGTTATTTACACATTCCCAATTCGAAAGAAGATGGACATTGCCTCGGGTATTCCAAGATATGACAGTTAGCGAACACTCCTCCCGGGTAGTTGCAAGACCTGTCCACTTATCACGGGACCAGTTTTTGCCAGAGGGAGGAGATTATAGTTTCCCAATCCACATCTTTAATTTCCCCCTATCAGAATTCTTTGTTATTCCTAATTTTCCAGGCATACACAGGGCTAGATTAGTTTTTACACCATAAGGGTCAGTTTTCCCCTTCTCTCCCTCCACCCGCTGGACTTCAAATCCCATTGAGGATAATGAGGAGGTTTATTATCCTATCTGTTCGGCTCCCTTCTGGTGTACTAGTGGTGTGGGGCTGATGGATGGTTTAGAAACTGTTATTCATGCCTGGACCACTTGTGCCCCGTAAGTTGATTCGTCACAAGGAGGACCGTTGAATGTTATTGTGCACAAAGCCCGCTTCCTTGTCTACATTCTTTAAAGCCTTCAATTTGAAAAGATACATATTTTACTTTTCTCTTCTCCAGATTACAATATAACTTGTTCCAAAAGTCTACCTTTTTGCCTTGTTTGCCACTTGTGCAAATAGTATTCAGCTGAAGCGCACACAATACAGATATGGGCCTGGGGTGTCCAAGCCACCAAGGAAAACAGGGAACCCCATGCATTTCCGAAAAGAGGACACACATGGGAATCTGCAGAGGTCTGACTTGCGCAAATCAGCCATAATGTATTACCCTGAACCCCCGGCAAAGTGCGAAATGTGGCAAAAAAAACACAATTTCCGCACATTTCAATCTGTTCACCCACTGAAACACGCCGCCAACAACACATGGCCTATCTTCCCGTGTTCCCACCGTGTCCCGACGAAAACGGTACCTCACATGTGTGGGTGCACCTACCTGGGCACAAAGGGGAAAGCTTAAACACTGCTAAGCCCAAGTGGGCTGTCTACCATGATCATGCCTTGGGGGCCAGGGAGGGAGAGGGCTGCTTACTGTAAGAAGCCCCCTCTCCCCCCCATGTCACAAACAGATCACTGGTGGTCCAGTGGCATCGCTGAGCACGGATCGAGCGCTCTGCACCCGATCCGTACCCAGCAATGCTTTCACAAAAGGTGTCGTTGGAATACAGCCGGAGATCGAGGGAGAGGGAGAAGGGAGCTTACCTTCTCTTTTCATCGCAGCAGCCGAAAAGGGCTGCCACGGTGAAATTACTTCACACAGACGTGAAACTAAAGGTAATCCAGCCCCCAGGTAGTGAGGAGGGACCACCCCCTCATATAACCCGGGATTGGATTACAGGTTTGCAGGGATCACTCAAAACAAAGTGCCGAAAAGGACGAGGTATCTCATCCTTGGCAACAGGGAGGTAATCCCAAGGACGAGATACCTCGCCCTTGGCACTTAAGGGGTTAAACTGTAAAACATTTTCATTACTGCATTGTCCGGTTGTAGAAAAAACAGTTTTAAAGTTTATTCATTAAAATAGTCTTTGGAGGCAGATGGGCTGGCCTTTGTCATCAAATGTCAGTTTAGCCCAGGGTTGCCAGCAGTTTCTCAGTTTGAGTGAATGGTAGGTGTCACTTCCAAAAGTAACACGTAGGTGTCCTGGAACTCTATTGTGTCAAGCTGGAGCCCAGCCACAAAGTCTGATGAGCATGTTCTATTCTTACTCTTGGTCATTCAAGGTTTCCTGGGGCAAAAAGTAACACGTAGGTGTCATGATGCCTACCCCCGGGCATCCGGACCAAGCCCATCAGCCCCGGGAGCAGGCATCCAGGTGCTTACTAAAAGCCCAGCAGCCCTGGCTAGGGGCTGTCTGGGTACAGTCCTGGCGCCATTGGCACCAGGCTCATAGAGGAAATCAGTCCTGGCGCCATAGGCGCCAGGCTCATGTACATTACTTACCTCATGCAGACCATGCTGCAATGATGTCAAGCCAACGTGAGGCCTGAATGGGACTACTTTACTTCAGGGACTATTTTTTACTCGGGTGTGGTTCTGGGGGAACTGCTTACCTGGGACTACTTTGAAGGCTATTTAAACCACGCCCGAACAGCAGCACATGCTTCGCGTTATTCTGCATCCAGCAGCGTAATGCTCACCGTGCCTGCAGTCAGCATCCAGTCTTCTGCCACGCCCGCCTCGAATCCAGAGCTCCTAGAAAAAGAGGAAAGAAGGAAAGGTTAGAACACAGACATTATTTTAATTCCTTACCCGATTCTGGATCCATTACGTCTTCGAACTTGGAAAGGGCATTATTTCTGCACGCGTCGCCAGCTGCAGCGCCGCGCCATACTCACCAGTCCTCACAGCATTTTTTCGATTCGGCGCTGCCTCCATCATTTTCCTCGCCGAACTCCAACATCTAGGGGACAAAAGAAATATAAGGTGAGCCGAGAGAGCCAACAAATACACCTCTTTTTACCAACATAGACTTACCTGATTTACCACCGGAGGCATTATTCTTTAACATCCCGCAACTTCTTACGCCGCACCTGTAAGGAGAGAGAAAACAACAAGTTATATACACGCATCTTTTACCGGACAGTGTTGGGTAATACAGACTCTTACCTGAACGCCATCAGCTGCCACAAGACAATCTTCTCTTGGACCCAGCTGCAACACAAGAAGGGAATGGGACAAGAATGAACATAGGACACATTGAACTCTTTGGACTTTATACTTACGGGTTCTCGCCAGGAACCTCGGAGTCAATATTCATCCGGAACTCTTCCAACGCCTTCGAACCAGTGAAGTAACTGGTATCTACGCGCCCCTGCATTCCACGCAGGATGGAGAGCTCATCATTCAAAAACATAAGGTGAGATTACTGAAAGGGAATATCGGAGGTGATTAGTGGGGAGAACAGTGGGGTGCCATTACTAGAATCCACTGGTGGTTAAATCCCTTTCTCCACTTGCAGGAGAATACTTCTACGGGTCAAGCAGACGAGATTAGGCGGGCCAGTCCAGTCTGTCATCTCTGCACTATGCTTCACGTTGAAGGAGACCGCAGCTGTCCGGGTCGGATCGATGCCCCTGTGGGAGCCAGGAGAGCGTAACAGTAGGAGTCCCAGAAATCTATTGAGGCTCATTTTGGGGGAAGGCCACTCTTGTTCCCAGCACACAAATGTCCTTTGAAGCCAAGCAGGAAACCTGTTTGGCTGGTTCCCCAGTACAGCCAATGCATTTATTTATTTTATTCTATTCTGAATCAGAAACAAGCCTGTTGAAATAACACATTATATTAGATTTTACCCAAACCCTGCTTACATTTCTAGGCAAGGACAGAGCCTTATTCAACATTACACTTTAAAACAGATATTTTTCTTGTTTGCAAAAGCACATTTTTACATGTGGTGAATTCTGCTGGGACGTCCCTTTCAAATTCGGTTTTCTCTTCCATCTGGATTCCATAGATTGTTTGCAGCCCTGGTCAGTTTCTCTTACACAGCAATCTGTTCAAAGCACAGGTCCACTGACATTGACATATGCACAGAGAGCTAGGGTTTCTTTTGAAGAGTTTATTTTGACATTTTGTATCATAAAAGTCAAGCGTTTTTCCGTACGGCTGAGAGTTAAGTTTCTGGTGATTTCCCAGATCTTGCCTAACACAGCCTGTCATTCAGTGAGAAATGCTTTCTTTTGCTAAAGCACAACTGGAATATGGCTGGGCCTAGTTGTTTCTTACTGCATCAGAACTGTAGATTGTTGAACAGATCGGGGCGCCATCATTTTAAATGTAAAATATTTCCTTTTTTCAAAGGGAAATTTTGAGCTAGCAGCAAAGCAGTGCTGATTTTCAATTCTCTTCTTGGGTGCACCTAAGACAACAAACTGGCAGCCTTTCTTGGTGTGCTCCCTGTTCCATCTTGCCCGATAGGTGCTTGGCAAGACAGTGCAGCCATCATTTTGTAGCTGCAAAACGTAGTTTTGATGCGAGGCAATGATGCTCAAAGGAGCCAGTGCAGCCATTCTGCTGAAGTGCAGCTTGGTGATTGAGGGGAATTCTGCCGAGTGGGTAAATGTAGCCCACACCAAGTATCCTGAAACTAAGAAGCTGAGTCGAGGAACCGCTGGTGACCCGCTGGAAGGTTTGGCACCCTGAGACCACTGTTGTCCCGCTGGACCCCTCTGCATCGTCCCCGAAAGACTGCGAAGGTGCTGTGACCCTTTGGGATAGTGAGACCAACTATTCTCTGCAACTTCATCTTAAACTGCAAGTAGGCCTTTTCGGAAGTGTCCCTGGGCCATCCAGTGGACTGACCAGCTTGCGCAGGCGTTGGGCTCTTATACCGCCGCAGTTTCGAAGAAGGCCCTTGAAACTTGCTACATCGCAAGCTCTGTGTTCACGGTAGTCTCACACTGAATTTCATACACTTGGCGTTCCCAGGTCTGGAGTAAAGTGAGTGCGGCTGAACCAGAGTTTACGCGGTTGCTGTGTCGCCCAGCCGTGGTGACAAACTTTGTGGTCCTCTATTCCCTGAAGCCTGCTACAGCGGAACTGTCCTGATCCATCCAACCGGAGCGGAGAAATCACCACTGTCCTATTGGGGAATCATCGCTGTAACTTTGTCGCTGAGAGCTGCGAGATTGGCGCATTTGAACCTGCAACCGAAATGGACTTGACTGCCGAAGTTTGGTCCGGAGTGCACTGGGGCTCAGTGAGTAATCCCAACCCTAACCGGTGGCACCTAGCTCATCCATCAATTTTTACACACGAGTGGCTCCTGAGTGCCCGTCTCCTTTCCACTGCTAGTGCGAACTATTCCCGACTCTTGCAATCGACTCTGCCCTCAAGTGGAGGCCCTCCTCGAATAGTGGGAACATATTCTGCATCACCTCACCTACCTTCCTGAGCTGCTACAGCCCCTACAAAAGACCCTGCTTTGCCCATTTGAACTACTGCGTGCGCCGGCATCGCAAGTACATTTGAGCATTAGGCTCATTTTAGGGATTGGACTGCCTTTCAGTTAGGATTGTGTTTGATACAGAAGGGCCTAAAGACTATTTGCACTGCCTGCTTCCTTACCTGTTTAGGTTGTGGACCCATTTGGTGCATTCATCCTTTGGACCCCATTCATCCTTTGGACCCCAGCTTTGTTCTTCGGTAATGAGAACAAAGCTCTTGAAACGGGGCATGGCTCGGCAAGAAAGGCGGACTCGGCCAGAAATGGCCGCTCTGCCTTCACCCCCTCTAAATCTGCCTCTGATGAATATCCTGTTGGTCCCATTTTCTTTTTCTGATCTGATCCTCGCAAGTACTTCCTCAGTGTCCAGCATCCCACCACTCTTATTTCAGGTCTAATGCTGTTCTCCTTTTAAGAACAGGACATTTAAGAACGATCTGTCCTGGTACTAAAATTTCACCAGTTCCATCCTTAATTGCTGCATGGTTGGACTTTCCATTCAATAAACATTGTTTGTGGCGCACTGCTAGGACGCAATCCGTACCAATATTGACTATATTTGAAACAAAAACCTTACACGTAAAGGCACTACCTATCACAAACTGCTGACTATCCTTACAAATTGGGATTTCACTGGAGTTCATATAGATAAACAAAGGGAATTCCTAATGGAGCAGAAGGGCCGTAACAAAATAGTGAAAATAGTGCAGTATGTGATATGTCAAAATTACAGCATATGCTTTCTTCAAATCTATATGTTCAAAAACGCATAAAGACAAATAAATTATAAATCATTGTACAAGCAAAAAACGTTTTACAAACATTTGTATAACTGAGTGATGAAAGCAATACAAGAAATGTATACAAGAGTCTATAACATCACAAACCTACTTAAAAAGTAAAGTGAATACATGCAATGTAAGAACACACAATAAAATAGTATATATAAGAATGACCAACATAGCACATGGTACTTCTGGGGCATATTTCACGAAGTTTTATAATGTCGTTATTTTTTATTTTCTATAAAGCGTATCGTAAATGTTCTTTATTCTATCGCTTTTATGTTGGAAATCTCCTTAGATTTTAGATTACAAGCCCGGTTTCTAAAACACACTGCTTCCATAAGGGCACACCCATTTGTTTGTCGAATTTACTGAAGTTCACACTGTTGGGGAAAATGTTCATTTTCGGTGCTAAATTCCTCACACATTAGAGACCACCCGCTCTTTTGCTGGATTTAGGACTCTCTTTAATTTTAACTCCTGAGTGAGTGGGACCTTTTTCTCCCCTCATGCGTTTTTATCCGATTTAGATTTTGTTTGTTTCACTGTTTTTGGAGTCTGGCATACTCCATAGGCATCTGTTTTTTGTATAGTGACACACAGCACCTTCACCTTTGTGTGAACTACAGTACGCAAGAATAGTAAAGTTAAATTGACTTTACTTACCTTTTATCTTAGTTGGTCCAGCGACACCATCTTCTGTGGAGTGCTAGGGGTTAACTAGTAACCTCATAACCTATTTTCTCATGTAACATTTTTATGTTACCCTCACTACTTTAAATGGCTGGTGGCAGTGGTTTAATTTTTTCTACCATTGTGCTTTTCTACCTTAGGTTGAACCTTCAGCTGCAGTACAGCACCCGTGGGTGACCATTTTGTCAAAATGGTCCCATCTTCTTTTTACGCCATTTTCTGTTTGTGAGGTCTTTTTTGGCTTTTACTCTGTGCTTTGAGACAGGTTTGAGCCCTTAGTTTGTCTTGCCTTTTGTAGGCTTCAGCCCTGAAGCCCGCCCCCGACTCCAGTGTGTCTGGAAGGACAAGATGTGAGGGAGGGTCCCGAAACTCCCCTGTCCTTTGTCTCTAGGAATGCCTTAAATTAGTCCTGGCTGGCTGGCTGGCTGTCCTTTCAAGACAGCCACCCTGCTGTGTGATGCATGAATGGGAGAAACCTGCTTAAAAGTCGAGGGTTTTGGGACTACAGGCAGAGTCGTCCACTGGAACAACATCCGAAGAAGAAACCGTGAACGAAGCTCTCTGCAACCTTCTGGACCACCAATGGCCCGGTGAAGCCCTGCTGCTGTGCTGACCTACTTTCCGCCTTTTTTACCTTAGGAACGACTGCTGCCCTTGGGTTAGTGTGACCAACTAACCCCGAGATGAACTCCACTTGGCTCCCCTTGCTGTGCCTCTCTGTTGCTGCAGAAACCCAATACCCGGGGTCAAGGAACCAATATCGAGTGCAACGTCTGCTGCGGAACGAATCTGGCTCAAAGCTCCAGGAGCTTCCTAAGGACCCTCAAGAAGCAGGACATCCTGATGCAAATCCCCTCACCAGAGTGCAGGACCGAGGGAGCACGGAAAGTCCAACCGGTGTCCAGCTATCCACATTGGTGCAGTTTACTAAGCACTGAAACTGTGAAGTGCTGCTGAAATTAAAAGAGCCCGTAGCTGCTGACGACCTTCCTGAGAACTGCCACAGGAGCCCTCCAGACATCCTCCCTCTTGTCCCCACGACTGAGGTTCAGGAACCAGGGTCTGCTTGGCTGTAGCAAGACTGAATCCAGCTGGACCACTTTGTTTTCTAACCAAAGGTACTGTTTGGGCTTGGGGATACTTACCTTCTTGCCTTAAATCGTGCTGTCTCACTTCAGATTGACACTTGCTTAACTTTCAGAGTTGATTTCGACACCCTTTGCATAGGCTTAACAGCTTGTGTGCGTACAGTGATTTTCTGACTTTTGTGAAAGACATTTATCCAAGAAGTGCATCAGAACTATTGACTTTGCCCAAATGACTTTGGCTGTCCTGGCTTCCTGAAGGCACCTTTCTGAATCCATTGACTATGGCATTGCTTGTCACTCACAGGTTGACATTTGTTGAACACTTTTTGTGCTCGGAAAGGCTTACCTAGACTTCATTGGAGGATTCCATTTGTCCTCACATAATAAGTAAATATTCTAACCTTTCTATTTTTCCCTAACCCTTTTCTTTCTGAAACTCAAAAGTCTAAAGATTATATTGGTGTCATATATTAATGCAATACTATCTTTGTTATTGAAGTCACTTCAGGGTGTAGGAGAAAACTATTGGCATCTCCAAAGAGTATTCACCAACTTCGACTGTTGAAATGTTATTCAAAAACTTACTTGAACTGTTACAAAGAATTGCCTTTTTAAAGAATGCTTATTATTATAACTGAAACCTTAAGTGGGTTACTTGGCCTCTTGTATTTACAGATTTCAATTGTACAGCTCTACAGCTCACATTTACCCATCTTGAGATGGGCCTAGCTGCTCAGTCACACTACCAACTTGTGTAGTACAGACCTGTACCGGAAGGTGGGTTACCTAATACCAAGCAGATAAATCTTGCGTAGTCTCGCACAGTGTGTCTGCACCAATTCTTATCCAACACACACCAAGGTGCCAGATAGGATAGGACACCACACGGCATCTCCTCAAGTGATTGGTGCTTCTTCCTAATAGAACCCCAGTCATGGGCTATTTTTGGAACTGTACAATCCCCCCACCTCACCCCCTCGCATCTCTTTTCCAACTGCTAGAAGTGGAAACTGAGGTTCGTCTGTTGATAGTGCACTCCACCAAAACTACCAAACACTTGTGAAAGGGTTCACTGGAACACACAACCTAACAAATCAGACATTATGTCAGCCTTGGACAAGCATAAGCACATAAAACAGCCTTGCTGCTCGTGGCACTGCATGGAATTCTCAAGTGAGTAATAACCCAATTGATAACTTCCTGAATCCTTCTGTTTGTCCTAACAAAGGAAGGCAAGTCTGTCTTTTTCTTACCATACCCACAAAGAACTTCCTTTCCATACCCACAAGGAAACCCATTCTTCTATACATGTGTCGGGGCTCTTCCAGGATATTGGAGGGGTGGTGGTGGAACAGAGCTTCTGCACAGTATTTTACACTTCCTCGTTGAGGTTTCCTCTAAGCACTGTTCTGTCCAGCATGTAGATGGACTGCCCCTCAAGTGATATTGCGATGGGACATCAGTTCAGTAGGGCTGAATCGGGCATTAGGTTGCCAGCCTTCCCAATGTCCTTGATAGCTTCCCTTTCTAGGAATTATTGGACCTTTCCATTCTTATTAGTCACATGCCTTACTCAGGGGCAACCTCCCTGTCATGTATGGATCCAGCATACAGAGGAGAACTCAGTAATGCGTGCTATTCTGACAGCACCTTTGAATGCCAAAGTGGTTTTGCACATTCTGTTACACATCTTCATGCACTTTGTCGAACATTTTCAAGATCTTCATGAAAAGTCATGTCATGGAGAGGTCTTTCAAAATGAATCCTCCCTCTTCGGACAGTGCTACGGCAATACCATGGCCCGCCGGGGGACACCTTCATATTCACAGGTACACGCAGATCTGTCTGGCCCTTCCCTCCCAGGCCATTCTCGGGTTCCCCTGGCAAGGGCCACTGGCTGTTCCCCTTGGCTGCCCTGCAGTACGCATCAAATCATAATGGGTTCTCACCGGAAAGCAAAGATAAGACTATGGGCCTCATTACATGGATGGCGGTAAACCATGGTGCTATTAGCACCATGGTTGCCGCAGGTACCATACCGGTACCACCGTGGAGGAAAGGGGAATTACCACCACCTTCCAAGGTTGGCGGGCGGTAATTCCCCCGTTCTCCAAGGCCCTTCCGCATTTTAGCCCCATATGGCATAATGGGAATGGGGAAGGCGGTAATTACGGTACCGCAAATTGCGGTACCGTAATTAGCACCATGGTCCCTATGCGGGTCCCAATTTTAACGGCTGGTCTACACCAGCCGTTAAGGTTGGGTCCCGCAAAGGGACCTCGTAGTAAGGCGGTAAGGGTTAACGGTCACCGGTACCCTTACCGGTGACCGTTAACCCTTACCGCCTTCCGTGTAATGAGGCCCTATTTCTTGTTTCTGCCTTTCCCCTGGAGATCTGGGTCTGCTGTTCCGTATTCTTTGTCGTGGTCTTACCTCCTCTCCTTTGTGGCAATTTGTTTTATTTATTTTAATGGACTTTGAATGATGAACGTACACGTGTCAGGCAACTTTGTCAATGAACTTGTGGAAAGTTGGCCTAACATCCAACCATGTTCTATCTGCTATAGTAAAAAAAAAAATCAATTCCCTTTTCTTCACAATCATATAGAGTATGCACACAGGTTAAGGGTCGGAAAAAGGTGCAACAATGTGGTAGTGTTGGCTTCTCACAAGCCTGTGGCTGTGTATGAAATCATATACTGTAGTGACTGCCTGCTGAGGTTCTGGCTTATTCTCCTGTTTCAGGCTTGCTGCTAGGCGTGACACCTGAACAGCTAAAGATGGACTTGATTTGTTGGTATAATCTAAGGGGTGAGGCCTGTCTGTCTCTTGGTGTGTGTGAGGCTCTGATCTCCTGCAATTTGGCAGCATCTGGATCAGTGGCAGGGTGGTCCTGAAAGCCCTGGCAGACATTATCAGCGGGCGAGATCTCCGGCAGACCCTAGCCAGCACTGGGCAGCGTCTTCTTGTAAGTGGCGTTTCGTTCCCGGCGTGTCCTCGTCAAAGGAGCCCAACATGAATCTGTGTTCAAGGCGATGATCTGGGGCACGTGCCAGCGCAGCAGGCAATAAACAGCTGTCACCGTTGATTTGGAAGAGTGTAATCAAGCGTGAAAGCCGTTTTTATTGCGAGCGTAATGCCGTGTCTTCCGCGTTATTGCTGCTGTCAGGATGAGATTGAGGATGGTTCTTGAAGCCGATCCGGGCCTTGTGCTCTGAGCGCGACGCCGGGGAAGTCTGGTCGCTCGGGCACGCGGGTAATGGCGCCTTTAGGTCCCTTCCATTGCTTCCCATCTGTGTCCATCACCTGACAGTTGTTGGTTTCATTCTTTCTCCACGCTGCCACCATCGTCAAGTCTGTCATTGCAGCCTCGTACTCTTGCATCTTTTCTTCTTTTCCTGCATTCCATTGCCAATACGTTTCCTAATGTGTATTCATCTTTCAATATCCTATGCCCACTGTTGTTTTTCTTATCTTAATTTCTAGTACCCCATTTCTTAAACCCCTCTTTCTGTTTCTTAATCCCTCTAAATCTTTACTTCATTTCACCTCCTGATCTTATCCTCTCACTATTTTACTCCCTCACTCGCTCCTTAACCCCCTTACACTCTTCCCATAGTTTACTACCAACCCTCCTTATTTACATTATTAGTTTAGTGTCCTCTACTCCCCTGTGCCCTCTACTCCCCATCTTAATCCCACCCTCCATGTGCCGCTTCCTTCCACCGTACTCCCCATCTTAATCCCACCCTCCACGTGCCGCTTCCTTCCACCGGGACCCACCCTCCACGCTTATGCCTTGATTCCTCCTCGTACTCCTTTCTCGCATTGGCCTGATGTTTAATCATGCCCCTAGCCTCCCTCTTATCAGGTTACCTTCCCTTCTTCCCGTTAGGCCCTTTGATCCTGCTCCCCCACCTTTGCCCTCATTCATTGTGTTCTTTTTATACGTCTGTCCATGTGTTTTTTTATTTCATAAACATAACATACTGTAAATTCGTACAGCGCATGCTCACCCAAGAGGAGGAGGGCGATATCTTGGCACTATAGACAACAGATGTATATTATTACCCAACGCCATTGCACTAATTTTACCAATGTCGAAGGATGGTTCCTTCGAGGGTGTGAAGGTCCCTATGTGAGGGCTCCTATAAAACACTGAAGGCACATGAAGGCATTTTGTTTTTTTTTTGTTTTCCAAAATATGTTGAAGGTATTTTTGATTTTGATTGTGGTAGCAAATCGGGGTGGGTGGGGGGGGGGGGTGACTGCCTTTCTGCCACTGGCCTATAACCCGTGGCAGTTGATGAAAGTTGAAACAGTTGGGGTGCATTCTTAAACAGAATAGAAACAAGGGGGTCAATCCAGCTCAACTCTTTCAAGCAAACTGTGGCGGTAGTTTTCTTCCAAAGAAACATTTCAAATATTGTGTGGAAGTGTTTTATTTTACGGCATCATTTTCAGAAAAAAAACGGAATAACACAGTAATTCGGTTCTAGAGGCAGTTTTTAATGGGAACATTTGTAGTACAACAATGAGGCAATGCCCTATAGAAGTGTGCCACTATCACGTTGTGACAATAGTCATTGAGCAAAGTCTCTACGAGAAGTTACACCAGTTCCAAATATTTTGATCCGATATACACCTCTTTGTTCTGTTGCCATTTAATAAAACCAGAATTGATACTATATGCAAGGGGCATTCTAACGCATGACAGGATATTTCAGCAAAATCCGGCATGCTACCCAGACCGCCAAAACATCTAAAGGAAAAAGGTATTTGGAAATATTTTTAAATGTCTAAACTAGAATACTCTTCTCCTTGCTGCTGGATAATCTTTAGTCGAGGGTGTGTCAGTGTTGGTGCAAATTAATGTGTGTTTCCTCGGGTATAAATGTAATCCTTCTTGGGTTTTAAAAGGATTTTAAAGGATTTGCCAGAATATCTACTGTCCAAATCCCCATGTATCCTGCTGCTGACAAAGGGCATACGCCTGGGACCTTAGCCTTGTAGTAAACCCGTCTGCGTGGATAGGTTTTAATGCAAACCCATCTTTTGCTTTTAAAGGGTGTCCAGTGTAGAGATCACAGATTACTATTTCTCTTGCACCTTGTGCACCTTTTTGGAAAATATTAATTCATGGTTCTAGCCATTATGGGCTAAAAGACTCTTCAGTGCTGTAGAAAGAACCGTTTTCCCCGTAAACTAAGCTGTTTTCCCAAAACCATCTGGGCTTCTCTCTACAGCCACCCATTTGCCGAACTAGCCAACGGAAACTCAGGGAAGGGCCTGGAAAAGGGTGATTTGTATGCAGATTATCCTCCGAGGAGCCCAGCAGCCACCTAAGCGGGGCCCATGATCCACAACAAACTAGGAATCCTAAAGAAAATTAAAAGAAATTAAAAGTTTGCTGGCATAGCACAATAACTCTTTGGGCAGCAGGATCATGGCTGTATCCTCGGGGATGTGCCTACTGAAAGACACCCTAACCTGACACCCCCCACCCAATCTTTACTATAGAGCTGGCCGTTTGTGGATGGTCGTGATGAGGGGCCCCCTAGTGCTGCTGTTTGGGCACATTGTTGCTTTGATTGCTGGTTTACAGCATTGAACAATTCTCTCCTTGCTTCTTATTGCTACGAGATGGCCTTACTGTGGCATTAAGCACTATGCAGACCACCAACCTTCTTTATTTTCCTTCTAGAGGTAGACCTATCGTATTTTCTTTATTTATTCTGTCTATCCCTCTCCCTAACCATTTGTTACCATCAACATTCACCTCTCATGCGTTATACTTTTGGATCAGTTTGCTTGGTATCCCCAAAAGTATTATTCAGGAATATACATGTTACCACAAATAGACATGGCAGATATTTTAAGCCTAGATATCTACCAGGATTGTCTGAGCACACGCTCGAGTCCCTTCATGCATCCAACTCTACTCAATCTCAAACTTATAATACTTGAAAACTGCCTTGGAGTCCTAGTGTGTATATTAGCTCAACACAATTTCCTCTACAAGGTAGTCCAAATAGAAAGGGTCTCCATACTAATACAAGCATTTAGAACTGCTGAAATAGGAACTGCTTAAATCCCCCCGTGTCTGTCTTATGGCAACACTACAATATTTGAAAACCTTGTATCTTTTGTATTTTGTATTTATTTGTATTTATTAGGTTTAGGGAGCTTTATATTCTTGAAATCAGATTTATATATTTCCCTTTTCAAATAATATACAGAAACACATATATTTAAAATGCATTCTTCTTTCGAACATCTGATCCAATAATTGATGAGTCATATCTTTATGATCTTCAATCGCTTTAAATAAAACGTATGCAATTGTTTGCTATTGATGGGAGACCTGATGTAGACTCAATACTATTGGGATGCTTTTTTTGTACCAAAGATGGCCGACATGCGACATGATGTCATTGCATAGGTGCAATTACGTCATAAACTTAACGATAGACAGGCACCATTTTGAATCAATCATTGAATGCGATATTGGCATGCAACTAATGTGGTACATGCCAGAAGTACTAACATGGCCTCCTTCTCAGCGTCAGAAGAGTTCTAGTAGTGAATATGCACCATATTTCTTTTAGCCAAACTATGAAGACTAAAAGAGGTAATCAAATATATTTCTGGGCTACAACTACAATAATACAGGGTTACAGACGATTATGCATCAAAATAAGACTAATAAATCAACACAGAGCTTTTAGAGCTAAGATTACATAAAATCTTTTTGCAGAATATTATCCTCCTGATGAGCCACATAACATGGCGAAACGTGTCAGGGAATGAGTATTTTCTGAATTTCTTTTGCACAGCACAATACAAGGCATTAGGTCTAGACTTCACATTAGCAGTGCAGGTTTACAAGTCTTAGAATGCAAAGAATAAATCGGGGATGGATGTGCCAATCATGCCTAACTTGTGATCTGCAAATTGACAAGGGGGGTCCTGGGAGTCTCTCTGCCAGACATTAGTCCTGGTTACGAGAGACTTACCCAGAGTCTTTAGCTCACTATCTTTCACAGAGAAGAAATATCCCAAACATATCAGTCTTTGTCCTGCCCTGGGGCAGTCCAGCACCAAAATGCTAGGCAATTCTCCTCTGAACAAGAGTACCAACAGAAACCCCAGACACGTGTTTCGGTCTGGTTGGACCTCATCAGTAGGGAGGAGCTGTGCCTCTCTAAGAATAGTGAGCAAGGGATCCACGTCTGGATTCCCCTAGTAACTTAGGGTGAGACCCAAAGTTACTTAAATATGCAAATTGAGGAGAATTGCCTAGCATTTCGGTGCTGGACTACCCCAGGGCAGGACAAAGACTGATATGTTTGGGATATTTCTTCTCTGTGAAAGATAGTGAGCTAAAGACTCTGGGTAAGTCTCTCGTAACCAGGACTAATGTCTGGCAGAGGGACTCCCAGGACCCCCCTTGTTAATTTGCATATTTAAGTAATTTTGGGTCTCACCCTAAGTTATTAGGGGAATCCAGACGTGGACCCCTTGCTCACTATTCTTAGAGAGGCACAGATCCACCCTACTGATGAGGTCCAACCAGACCGAAACACGTGTCTGGGGTTTCTGTTGGTACTCTTGTTCAGAGGAGAATTGCCTAGCATTTCGGTGCTGGACTGCCCAAGGCAGGACAAAGACTGATATGTTTGGGATATTTCTTCTCTGTGAAGATAGTGAGCTAAAGACTCTGGGTAAGTCTCTCTTAACCAGGACTAATGTCTGGCAGAGGGACTCCCAGGACCCCCCTTGTTAATTTGCATATTTAAGTAATTTTGGGTCTCACCCTAAGTTACTAGGGGAATCCAGACGTGGACCCCTTGCTCACTATTCTTAGAGAGGCACAGATCCACCCTACTGATGAGGTCCAACCAGACCGAAACACGTGTCTGGGGTTTCTGTTGGTACTCTTGTTCAGAGGAGAATTGCCTAGCATTTCGGTGCTGGACTGCCCCAGGGCAGGACAAAGACTGATATGTTTGGGATATTTCTTCTCTGTGAAGATAGTGAGCTAAAGACTCTGGGTAAGTCTCTCGTAACCAGGACCAATGTCTGGCAGAGGGACTCCCAGGACCCCCCTTGTTAATTAACTTGTGATCTGTTCAGCAATATGAGAAGGGCCTTGGGCAGAGGGTGCTCGAGGGCTTTAGTCAGCTCGAAGGAGTCTGGGCGCAGTCTAAGTGGGCAGGGAGATGTGGTCAAAGAGCAGAGTACCGCAGTACAAGCATGTGGGACAACCACAGTTAGAGTAGTGTAACCACCATAAGTCTGGGTTACGGCGAAAGGTACTGGTTATTCACAGCTTAAATTTGCAACTGGAATGCCAGCATACTAGAAGGTTGTATTTTATTGCTCATTTATAACGCGCGAGTGGTTTCTAAGCGCAGGATTGGGAATCAAACTTTTGTTGTGCCGCGTTGTCCTGCTTCCAAGACAAACGAGTTGTCCCAGAGCTATCCTTCCTCACCAGTTTGTTGCAACATGCTCCCTGCATTGAAATGCAAAAGTGATGCCTGCCACTATTTTGGATGCCACAACCATGAGCATGCAAGGGGGAAAACCAGACTGGAAGCACACCAGCGCTGTATGGCATGACTGCATGGGGGGGGGTGAGGGGATTCCCCGAGCGGGTCAGGGCTTTAAGTGGGCCAGAGCAAGTTGGGGCCCCGGCAGCTTCAATCGAGCCAGGGCTCAATCTACCCATGACAGCCACTTTTATTTTCTGTTAGAACCTGCACCCTGCCGGTGACTAGCCAGTGTCCCATTATTACACTGTGCTATTCCGTAGATCTTAGCTTTCATTTGTTTCATGACTGTGTCAAGCAGTCTATTGAATGAAACAAAATAAATCTAGCACCTACGAAATAGCACATTGCTATTTCGTAGGTGCTGTATTTCTTTTGTTTCATTCAATAGACTGCTTGGCACATAAAGCTGGACTCGGACTGCCCATAAATATAAAATGCTAGTGTGAGGCAGTTTTTTTTGGTCAAAATAAACCACTTTTTGGGACAATGTTGGCCAGTTTGATGAGTTACTTCACTATGCGGCTGGTAGTTTTGACCATTCTTGCTGAATAAATATTCTTTAAATTGCACAATTTGTATCACATCGTTACTATTCAGTCTGTCACAAAAGGAATGAATTGTCTTTTGCAATGGGAAACTTTTTCATTGGTGCCCGAGACAATTTTATGCCCCAGTACAACCCTGCATAAAGTCTGTAACCGGCTTTTTGTGTCATGCAGTCTATTGAATAAAAGAAAAGAAATTGTGCACCTATAAAATAGCACAGTCCGATGCAACATTGGTTTGGGGCGGGGGTCCCCAGAGCAAAAAGTGGGTGTGTGTAATGGGTTTCGTATATTGTGCATGCACAAAACTAGTGGCCTTAAATTGGCTGGTGTTTTGTGCACGGCGAGAAAGAAACATGAACTCTCTAATACTGTCAACATATAAAAGTGTAGCATTAAACACAGCTGGCATTTAGAGAGCAGCATTTCAACCTAGATCGTTTCACATCGTGTCCCGAACAGAATCCTAAAACATCCAAATGTCCTGCGGCTAGCCTCTTAACAGAGTGTTTTCCTGACAAAGGTGTGGCCAAGTCAGGTTAAAGCTGCATGGAAAACCTGTAGCTGCATGGTGGGGGGCATTATAAAGATACATATTTACAATGATGCCTGAGGGTTCAGGCGCTTTACAAATGGAAAAATAAATTAAATAAATATCTTTATATTGCTGCCATAAACTCAAGTGGTTTAAAAAAAAAAATTATCAAAACAAATGGAGAAAACCTAGTGTGGTAAATTCATGTCATGAAAAAGAACATATGAAACGGTATGATGGAGGGAGGAAGTATTTAACGTTTATATGAGGAATAATGAGATAAAGGAGAGGAAGGCATAGTAACGATTGATGTACACACAGAAAACCGGTCGTGTTCCAGTCAGAATTTGTCATGGTTAGTTCACACCTGCACTCTGCAGACGGATGTACTGAATGATTCTAGTTATAATGCAGGAAAGTTGGAATCTGATTAACGGATATTGGGGCAAATATTATGCATTCTCTTGTTTGGTTTTTGTTATTTTTATTGTTGTTTTTTCATATTTCAAGAAAAAAACAATAACCAGCGACCACAATGCACCATTTGTGTTCCACTAAGAAGTGTATTCCAGGTAATTTAAAATTACATCCCTCCCATAAATATCTTGTTCTTTTTCTTACAAACTGCTCCAAATACCCTAAATCGCTCTTCACTCCTTGAATGGTACATTGTCCATTTTGTTTGTGGATCAGAAGAACTTCATCTTGTGGAAATTATCCATGGCTGCAAACTGAAAAAGCAAATAAGAGTCGTGGACCTCCATCAAACATTTTTTAGAGAACAAGTATGAACTTCATTTGAATTAAATGAAGATTAGATTGAAATATGGGTACAAATACTTGCAGGCTTTCAAGTTATAGCCTTATATGCAAAAAACATGAGAATGTCACACATACAATACCAATGTGAACAGTATTTCCGAACTCCAAGAGCAATGCTAGCAAAGGATACTAGTAGTACATCGGGCCCGCTTTTTCGCGCTGTTAAATTTTGACAGGTGGGAACGCTCCTTTTGTGTCCTTAGTCCCGCCCCCTTTTGATATGCGATTGATATAAACTTAATATACATTTAATTTAAGAAGATATCAAAAATGTTATCAATTTTGTATCAAATGGTTATTTTTATATGAAGTGTTTTTTAATGTTGTATCAAAGAGGATATAAAGTGAATATACAATTTATTTTAAAATGATAACTGAATGTAACATTTTTACAAAAATGTGGCTGGGAGCATGCAACTGCACTGCTGACTGGTTGAGGGCGAAGTGAGCTGTGAAGACAGACTGTGAATCTAGGGTTTGGCGTGGTGACGCGGCGATGACGCAGGAGTGGGTTTGGCCTTTCAAATATATAGCTGATGCCATGATTTCATAACAGGTTTGATATAGATTTAATATAAAAGGAGGTTATGGCCTTTCAAACATATAGCTGATGTCATAATTTTATAATGTGAAGGAGAGGATTGAGCTATAAATAGCTTTGGGGGGGTTCTTGTATTTTAATGTGAATAAAAGCTGAATACATTTTTTTAAATGTGAATAAAAAGACCCAGCAGTGGCTTTAGCCTTTCACATATATAGCTGACGTCATGATTTTATATGGATTTAATATAAAAGGTGGGTTTGGCCATCCAAATATATATTCATGATTTTATAAAAGATTTTATATAGATTTAATTTAAATGTGGCTGGGAGCATGCGTCTGCGCTGTTGACTGGTTGGGGTCGAAGTGAGCTGTGAAGACAAGAGACTGTGAATCTAGAGTTTTGCAGCCCAACACTGTGATGACGCCAGAGCGGGGTCCAGCCTCGAGGTGTTAGGAAGCAGGCATACATTATATATCAAATGGATAATACCCCCCCAAAGTTTTTGATGGCAATTTTATTGAAATGTAATAATTGTATATACATTTTATATACAGTTTATATATTTGAAGAATTTCAAGAATGTTTGATATGAAATGATCACGGTATAAATAGCTTTGGGAGGATTCTAGTATTTGAATACAATCTGAATGAAAATGTATGCATGTGAATAAAAAATAATTTGTTTATAATATTTGGTTGTGTTTTTATGTTCAGTGGTTATGGGGCATGAGGCTGACTGCTATGGGCGAGCATGCCCGGCCATGTCTGTCCCATAGCCGGGCATTCAGCTGCCTGTAATATATTATGACAAAGGAGCTGTCGAGCTAGATGTGTAAATAAAAAAATGAAAACATTTAGTTGTGTAGTGTGATTAAACATATAGAAACTGTTGGGCTATAGCTTCAACGAATAGTGCTTGATTGCATGGTAATTGTGGAATGCACAGCGGCACTTTGAGCCTCAAATAGATAGGTCTAACTTATTTGTATATTGCTACATAGATGTTAAGAAAGGATATAGTAAAGTACATTGACAATAAGCTTCGATCATAGAGCCCATACAAGCATTATAGGTGTCTTTTAAAACAACATTTTGAAAAAACACGTACAAATCAAGATTTGAGCCTCCTGAAAGGTGTGATGGTTCCTTTGTTCTCAGAGATAACTGAAGAAACTGACATTGAAAGGTATTCACTTTGTGATAGGGAGTCACTCGATAGATGCATTTTTTAATAACATGCGCTCTGTCACCAAAGAAAGAGATACACCTGTCCAATCTATGGACTACAAAGCGCAAGAGAATCTTATAACTGAAACTTCTAATAGACAGGACTTGCGTGATGAAATCAGAGAATCGATAGCACAGTACATTTTACAAACCAAAGACGCCTTGGGATCTCCGGTAACTCCCCAACAGTCGTCTGCATCAATGCCGGATATATCCCATTTTTTGCCAGGACCAATGCCCAAGAAAGATGACATGGCGTCATTGATACCAAAGCTCCAAACAATAAAAACATCTGCTGGCCCAGAATCCATGGGACCTGGTCGGCAGGCCCCGGCTCACGGAGCCTACTCACACTGCCACCGCTTGGTGATGTCCTGTCGCCCTCATCCATTTATCAAGTATGACTTAAATTGCATGTGTGTTTTGAATATCTGGGCTGAAATATCAACTCTTCAATGTTTATCAAGCACATATACTGACCTTGTAGAATTCATTAGTCACAATGATTTATCCAGAGTCAGATTATTCATGGGATCAGGAATTACGTTGAATGCATTGTGGCAAGCCAGAGCAGAGTTTTACAGTCTGGGTTTTGTTATAACTCAAGACTTAATTCAAGAGATGTCTATTTCTACAACCATGCCAGTTTCTAGAATTTATCATAACACTATGAACATTTCACATTCCAATCATACAAACAAGGTCTCATCTGTGGATTCTGACTTCCATCAACATAACTCATAACAATGCAAGATAGATAAACATATTAAATTGATCTCCTGGAACACGCGTGGCCATAAACACTTCTTGAATACACCAAACAAAGAACTTAACGCCTTTGACATTGTTGTACTCCAGGAGACATGGCTCGTTAAAGAACCCGTATGGGACTCGTATTGCATTGCCATGACCCCCCGCAATCAAAAATTTGTTTGGCCGTCCAATGGCAGGTCTATTGATTGCAACAAAAAAAAATCCTTGAATCTGCGAATGATTTCTTGCAAGTCTCCGTCACCTTATATTCAGATCGTTTAATTATCTAAAGTGAATGTTACAACTGCGATTGTTAACGTCTATTGGGGTAAACAGCAATTATCAGCAGAACTATTCTTCACATACATCTCCAATGTGCTTAAAGGATAGTTCCGGGACTTTTTTTTTATTGTCCCTACGGGTCGGCCATGTGTTTGTAAGCATAAATCGGTAGATCGTAGGAAACTTTCCTATGGACCTTACCCGACTTTTCGCCCATTATCGCACTCGAAATCAGCCTCCATTTTGTGATAATCCTATCATTCCGCCGCATCGACCTGGCTCACCTGCCTTTGCGGCACTAAATCAAATCCCCCGCCCCTGAAACAGACATTATCAAAACATTCATATTCCCCGCCTCTCTCCGTGACGTTACTGTGCTGCGTAGGCAAACGCGCCCAGGCGTCTTCTACGCGACTCCACACAGACCCCGGAAATCAACACAGATCAGCTCACAATACAGCGCACCACAATTCGGAATATGAAACTGTACTTTGAAATCAAACCGCAAGATTGTAAATGTGGTAAAGTACATTTATTTGACATCAAATGTTTAGAGAATATTCAGCGATTTGCATTTTTATTTGCTCAAGTTCCAAAAAGTTCGTATTGAGGAACGCGATGGTCCTTTGCTGTACACAGGGTCTTAGAGCATCTCACAATACAGCGCCACAATTCGGAATGTGAAACCGTGGTTTAAAAGCAAACGGCAAGATTGTACATTTGGCAAAGTACGTTTATTGGACATCAAATGTTTAGAGAATATTCAGCGATTTGCATTTTTCTTTGCTCTCGATCCAAATTAGTTCGTCTTGAGGGAAGCGATGTTCGTGTGCAGTACACAGGGTGTTGGTTTACGATAAAAATAAGCTCTTCGGTCGCACTGATAATCGCATGGCTGTTCCAACAACGAGGCACTAGGCCACCACAACGGTAGGTATGTTGCATCTAACCGTTAGTACCGCGTAAGGGCATACTTGTACTTGGCGATCGTCCCATAAAATGGTCAGGGTGGTAACGTTGTTCACGCGGAGAAGCAACTGGCGGCTGTAGAAGCCGTCCGCTGGTGTCCGGTACTCGTGACACAGACAGTAGTGAATGATGTACCTAAAAACATAAAAAATGAAATTAGTCTCACCATCAGATCCTTATTAAAATCATAGCGAGGACAGCGCTACTGGGTGTACACAAGTGTTTAAAGGCGTGGCGAGGCAGGGAGGGGGGGGAGTGGAGTACAAGGTAAGTAGCATAAAATAATAAATAAATAGGGCCAGCTGGTGGCAAGTGCAAGGTAAGTGCAGAACAAGTGCTGGGAAGGGGGGGCTGTAGGATACTGAGACAGTCCCCCAGTGCAGGGGTTGACAGGGAGGCAGTGCAGGTGGAGAGTGGAAGGGCCCAGGACCGAGGTCGCAGACAGTGGACCAGTTGTAGCAGGGGAGAGGGAGAGAGAAAGCAGAAGCAAAGAGGAAGGTTTTGAGGTGCTTCAGTAAAAGCAGATGTTTCTCCTCAAGATAGTGCGCGGTAGAAAACAATATGCCACATAGAACGAACAAGTACAACTGAACCCGTCTTTAAAGCCACTGTATAGTAATGAAATTGCGGTATAAACTCATCAAAAGTTACTTACATTATATTTGCATTTTCCATTGTGTCTCTGTGTAGGGCAGACCCGAAACACCACTCCTTCTTTGCCGACGTTACTTCTTCTAATGAACGTGGCTCATCGTTTCGTTTCTGAAATTTTATTCATTATCTTTTCTTAGTCTTTCAGGATGGTCCCGGCCTGTCAAGGTCAAATCACAATAGAACCTTATACTGGGTCGTGGGCCGTTCCGCCACCTGAGCAAAACATCAAAGCAGCTGACCTTCACTTTGAGCGAGCACACATTTCTAGTTAGCTGCAGTTAGTGTAAGGGCATCTTGTCTGCGTGCCTTTTTTTTATTGTCCCTATGGGTCGGCCATGTGTTTGTAATACGGAAACATTCTATAATTTTTGTAAAAATGATTTATATTACTGTTTGGTTTAATTGCAATGGGCCTGCAACATGAGGAGACTCGAGAGAACAGACAATCAAATTACAATCATTTAAACCGTGATGTGTATTTCTCAATGAGCTCTGCTTTAGGTGGACATGGAACAGAGGCAATGTTGGGTGGCAATGCAGTTGTCCCCTGCATAGGTTCGTTCACCACTCCATGTATGTGCCTATCGAGGACATCTACGATAAGTCTCTCAATAAACTCATATTGCATATCCTCAAACACTGGTTTGATCACCCATTGTTTACTTCTTTTAGCGAAGGCCTTATTGTAGCGAAGCGTCCCTAAAGTTCCGGTCGTCCTACTTTGTTGACGGCCAACATTATGGTTATGTGCCAAGACCGCTAGAAGAGTCCGATTTATCATGCCTTCCATGCCCAAATGCAATCTTTTGGGCCTGTACTTTAGGCACATATTGTGGAACACCTCCAAATCTCCTGTGTGGCAGAATTCCGTGAGTCCCCTCAAATCTCTTGTTATAGTTTTATCAAATACAATCTTTTCAATGGCCTTGTGAGTGGGTGATGAAGGAATCAACCACTTCTTCTTCCTTGCCTCCTCTGTGGACAAATGGCCATGTTCACATTTGTGGAAATGCTCATTTGTCGACCATCGATGTACGTTGCTACAGTGCAACATTACTGACCGCCATTTTTCCAGTAGAATTTCCAACGACCCTTCACATGTTTTTGAGCTCCACCAAAGATGGTTGCTGATTGACTTGGACCACTGTGAAATACCTTGCATATCTTTTTTTTTTCCTGCAGCCGACAATTTTTTATTGATTGTTTTTGCAAGATGCCATACGTCAAATTGGTGATTTATATTTTTATACTCTTCTCTCATTGTCTTGGCAATTGAAACGTGTCTGTCCGTGGCTATCAGGTCGATCACCATTCCCCGCGATTGTAGTTCTTGCAATGATGCTACAAAGCCAACTTTCTCCATGGCCACTGAGGATGTACTTTGTGACACCTGCACGACCACCGAACTCACAATTTTCTTACTTTCCATGTCCTGAAAGTGGTAGGTGCAGTACTTGGCTGAAAATCCTGGGCTGTCGCACTGTCCATCACCGGCTAGCCTGAAGCGTTTGCCCGCGAATGTACTTTCCATTGACATTTTTTCCATTCTCCAAGCTTCGCTGATGGCTGGAAATAGATAATCGGTTTGGTATTTGTAGAACTGACTTTTCGCAATGAAATGGATTCCCACAAACTGAAAGAAATACTGTAACTTTTTAAAACTTGAACCACTAAAAAGTGCGGCCGCTGCACAAAGTAGATTGCCTGCTGGCAGTTGCCCCAGCATGGGTTGTGCAGACCATGCGAACGGATGATATTGTGTACAGGTGGCATGTATTTTAAGGTTAGTGCCTCGAATTGCACGAGTCACATTAATCAATGGCTCCCCACATACTTCCCCACCAACCCAATGCCCACATTTCATCATCATAATAATATCCATCAAACAGCTATCGAATACAATGAATTTGGCCTCTTTCCTTATACTGTCACTCTGCATCCCAGCTGGTTCGGCCTGTAACGTTGAGGACATGTCACTCGCATGAAAGGTACAATCTCTGATATCGTCTTCCGCTATGCTGAGTGATATTGATGGTGTTTCATTGTCGTCCACTTCATTCTCTTCCATTGCAACATCTGTTCCTTGTCCGGAGATGGGAGAAAAAAACAATGTCTTCAACTTTCGCGCGCTCTTATTTTTTGCGGGTGTGGATTCTGTGAATTGATCTCCGACTGCATCCAAACTACCAGGAGGACATTCACTATCAATGGCTGGTGGTGGTATAGCTCCGTTGTCAATCACTTCATATTCTTCCCATTGGCACGATGCATCTCCAGTCTCAAGTCCCTGCCAAAAGGTTTGGCAAGCAACATCTCTCGTTCGCTTCACTGTCTGTGTAGATCTAGTTCTTACACCCACTCGCAACTAGAGGACAGATTAGAAAAGGGATGTTCAGTTTAAACACAACTTACAGTATTGAACTATTGACAGTGAAAGACAACATAATATAGTGAACAGGACACTAACCTTCTTTTGCTTTCTTTTCTTTGAAACTTTCTTGCCTCGAACTTCAACATCTGGACGCTGTTGCTCCAACTCGTGTGTGCATGTCTCCACTTCCTCTCGCGCTGCAACGACTATATTTTCATGATAAGCACATCCATCACTCACTGAGGCTCCATCGACTCCCTGAAACATAGAACTTTCATTAGTATGTATAATAATATTGAAAACACAAAATGTACTTGGGGACCAATACCCATACGTACATCTCAATAGCAAAACACGAATGAACGCATTGTGTAGAACATTCAAACGACAATAGTTCACGCATTGTTGATCTAGTTACATTGAACTGTCAAGATCCATACCTCGGGCTCCGCATAGACTTCCATTGATGATATTATTGAAGATGACGCTTCAGCAACTCCCTGAAACACAGTAATTGCATTAGTATGGTTTTCTATTTTGTTTAAAAGAACATAAACTTTCTGCAGGCGTCAACGGCTCATCTAAATAGACCTGCACAAATGATCAGTTGTCTAAAATAAATAATGGATATCTAAATATGATTCGATTTGCTCCATCGTTGGAAGTGTCACCACCCAGAGATCTGCATCAACTACTAGGGGTGATGTTCTTGTTGAAGAAGCTCCGTCAGCTCCCTGAAACATAGTACTTGCGTTAATAAAGAAGGAAGTACAGCGGATGTAATCACGTCATTTGATCTCGCATGATTGATCTGTCAGTATCCATACCTCGAAATGCATAAGAACATCAAGGGACGCTGTAACTGCGGTGCACACTTCTGCAAGCTGTTGCGCCGACCCGTAACTGCATGCTCCCCCTTCTTCTTGGACTAATGCTCCATCGACTCCCTGAAACATAGGACTTTCATTAGTAATGAACACAATATTGAAAAAAGAAGACACATAGGAGGGCGACGACAGAAGGACATACCAATGGCTAAAAACTAAAGAAACATTGTGTGTAACAATCACGCTACAAGAATGCAAGATCTGATGATCTCCATCGATGGAACTGTCCGGAAACGTACCTCGAGCATCTGAGTGACATCTACGGTTGTCGTCAATGCGTTGGACTCCTCAGCATCTCCCTGAAAGACAGTACTTGCATTATTTTGGATCAATTAAAACTATTGATTTACATGCCTAAAACAAGTCAGTGTCAGAATAGCTAAGTAAGATTACCCGATAGGCGCTTGAAGTGGCTGATGACTGCAATAACGACACGGATGGAGAATCTTGCGCCTTCATATTGAGTGGATACATAAATGGGGAAATTATTGTTAGCTAATGCTACACACTACCGCAAGGCCGAGAGACAAATACGTAAACTTGACTCACCAGTGGAGGGATGTGGACGAATAGAGTGGGAATAGCGGTTGAGAGCAATTTTCGCCTCGCTCGCGGTGTTTTCTTCTTTATTAGCAATGATGTGTAGTACATGTCTGGGCTAAAGTGCCTGCTGCAGATGCGGTATCGATCACCCCTCTTGTCCGCAAAGACTTCTAGGACTCTACTTTCTAGCTCAGAGGCTGGATATCCGCAATATCGGACCCATTCTCTTATCTGATCTATTGTCTTAGGGAAAACATGCATTATAGTACCTTCAGATTTGTTATGAGTCTTCGAAGGGCAACCGCCAATGGAACAGGCAGGCATTATGGAAAGTTCTGAAAAGTAAAGATCAACAATTCTCTATGAATACCAATGTGTTAAAACATTAAATGACACATAAAAGGTTCAATGCAAGGTCCGTTTTGGTTCTTGGAACTATACACGTTATTCACATGCGGATAAGTATTTCAATAACTTTCAAAAAATAGAAAAAGTAATTTGACTAAACTCAGAACATGTGACTAGTTCCTTGCATGTACTGTCGTGAACGAAAAGAAAACATGGATGCAATTTGATGACTACTAGCAAATAGATATAAATTAAAAAATTGGACGCAAAATGATTATGGTACATGGACTTACCTTGACGAACAAACAGTTAGATGCAGGGATCAGAGTAGTTTCTTGTCGTAGAACAGGGAGCAGTTCACAGGTTGCAAACTGACGAGTTTGCTCAAAGTGGTCACGGAAGTTCACAGAGACGAAGAGCAGATAACCAGCACCTTCACGGGTTGACTAGCAAAGCGCAAAGAAGTTCTCATTAGAAATATGAAGTGGGTTATAAAGAATTCGAAACAGGGGTGTGTTTGTGAATGAATGACGTGTATATGTCGTGGCATTATGCGGATTGCAGGGGGGCGTCCAGCGTGAGGGGGGATGCTTGGCAGGAGACACGGGGTCTGGAGGTAGACATGGGAACAACAACCCATGCTCTATAGACCACTTTGAAGTGTACATGGTCTTTGGCACCTCTTGGCCTTTATCGCTCCCTGACAGCTCCACTTGCCAGCAGCGCAAGTACCCTGGTGCGAACTGCCTTTGATAGGGCGGGGGGGGTGGATCGGGGCGGTGGTCGTGCAGACAAGACACAGGAAGACTCGTGAATGGAGACACACTTATGTGGATTGCAGGGGGGCGTCCAGCGTGAGGGGGGATGCTTGGCAGGAGACACGGGGTCTGGAGGTAGACATGGGAACAACAACCCATGCTCTATAGACCACTTTGAAGTGTACATGGTCTTTGGCACCTCTTGGCCTTTATCGCTCCCTGACAGCTCCACTTGCCAGCAGCGCAAGTACCCTGGTGCGAACTGCCTTTGATAGGGCGGGGGGGGGGTGGATCGGGGCGGTGGTCGTGCAGACAAGACACAGTAAGACTCGTGAATGGAGACACAATTATGTGGATTGCAGGGGGGCGTCCAGCGTGAGGGGGGATGCTTGGCAGGAGACACGGGGTCTGGAGGTAGACATGGGAACAACAACCCATGCTCTATAGACCACTTTGAAGTGTACATGGTCTTTGGCACCTCTTGGCCTTTATCGCTCCCTGACAGCTCCACTTGCCAGCAGCGCAAGTACCCTGGTGCGAACTGCCTTTGATAGGGCGGGGGGGGTGGATCGGGGCGGTGGTCGTGCAGACAAGACCCGTTTGCCGCAGGGCCTCACCAAGGAGAGGCCATCTAACTGAATGTAAGAGGATGGCTGCAGGATCTACTACATGGAAGGCAGGGGGGTGAGTTTATAAATACCTCACCCTCCCAGGAGAATATACACTAGATTCATTTAAAAAATCAAAACAACCATTGTTAAAATATATGTTGGGCTTAATTTTAGATTTTAGTTAAACATAAATAATAAACATTACACATTGTAAAGTTGAGGTTGCAGCACATCGAGGGAAAATCCACGGTATTGTCCACTGTCACTGGGGAAATGTTGTCTAATGGCAAGTACCGCACAGGCAGGTATTACTCTCCGAACGCGGTGTCCGAGCCTCCCATGAAGCCACCAAGTGAAGCAACGATAGGCCACCAGCCTGTACCACCTGTGAAAAAAAAAGATGCAAACTGTTTTAAACTGACCAAACTTTCTTATCAATGTCGATTCAGGTAACACATGTCATTTTTCTTAGAAAAAAATTATATCTAGAAAATGCACTATATGGAACCAATTTACATGCGTTCGAATGATATGTAAATGTAATTTTATATGTGGGAGACGACCATGAAATAGTGGTGGCATCACTGACATCACAAACAGAGTATACTTACTCGTTACTCGGATTACGCGGACGAACAGTGCCACGAAGTTCGTGCATAAGCACCATCATCATCCTCAACACTGTCCGTGAGAGGCAGGCTTCCCTGAACTCTGGCAGCTCGGTGATGCATTGCGGACTTTGCTCGCCTTCCTGCAGACTTTGCTCGCTTTCCGAAATGTAGGCCAAGCACCCGGAATTTTCACGGCAGCAGCAGTTCTCCTCCTCAGTTGGCATTAGCTTGCACCGATTGCACGTGCACCAGGTGGAGACGCCGTCCATGCGACATGGTCCAGGCTCTTCATCCGTTGACTGGTCCTCCCAACTGCCGTCCGAATCCCCATCGTTTTCGCGTGCTTGCCTTTCCAGTAGTTCCTCCTCGGTGTACTCGGGCTCGTACATATACGGCATTATTGTGGCCATTGTGCGGTAAAGATAGTAAAATAATTTACAGAGATGGTACAGGTGTTCACACGGGCTACAAGCGGCGAAGGTTGCTGACCAGAGCATTGAAACGAGTCACAGAATACTCAAAGTAACACAGAGAGAGGAATGGAATCGAAAATCTGCTGCTGTATGTTGTGAAACGGTCTGTTTATACTTATTGGGGAAAGAGGCGTCCTGCCATTTCCATGGCAACACGTCAATAGCTGAGGCGCAGCGATTGTTGACACGAGACGTGCTTGAAATGGGCAGTACGCGTCTGCTGATGTCAGGCTCAGGGGCGGGGGATTTGATTTAGTGCCGCAAAGGCAGGTGAGCCAGGTCGATGCGGCGGAATGATAGGATTATCACAAAATGGAGGCTGATTTCGAGTGCGATAATGGGCGAAAAGTCGGGTAAGGTCCATAGGAAAGTTTCCTACGATCTACCGATTTATGCTTACAAACACATGGCCGACCCGTAGGGACAATAAAAAAAAAAGTCCCGGAACTATCCTTTAATTCCCTAACCATGGATATAACCATAAATCACACAATTCTTTTGGGTGACCTAAATCTACATCTTTTACCAAGTAAGCCTAAAAATCATCTCTCTCATGAATCACAGTGGATACAACTGATGGGGCCTCATTACGACCCTGGCGGTAAGTTACCGCCAGGGCCGTGACTTTACCGCCATGGTGCTAACTACGTTAACGCCATGGCGGTAAGGGGATTTACCGCCCCATTCCGACCTTGGCGGGGCGGTAAATCCCCAATCCCCATTTACCCTTCCCCATTCCCATTTTTGCCCCATAGGGCATAATGGGAGTGGGGAAGGCGTTAATTACGCCACCGTAAATTACGGTGGCGTAATTAACACCAAGTTCCCTTACCGCCATGGTTTTTTACACCCGCTAAAAGCAGGTGTAAAAACCGCCATGGCGGAAAGGGAACTCGTAATTGGCGGTAAGGGGTCGGCGCAGCTAACGCTGGCGCTAACCCCTTACCGCCAGGGTCGTAATGAGGCCCATGGACAGAAATCTTATAATGCTAAATGGCTCCATACTTTGGGACATACCGGCAAAGCCATCTTGGCACAGGGAATTATTAACAGAACATTTGAACTATATATATGCGGATATTGCCCTAATGGACGTTACAATCTCTCAGACAGTTTGTGAGACAGATTTAAGTGATTACAATCAACTATGCTTAACATGGAATTGGCCAGATGGGTCCCAGTCTATAAAACCAAACGTACAACAGAACTTGCGATCCATTGAGAATAACCAAGCAGGGAATCACATCAAATGGACCGATCACAAGCTCATGTTGTTTAATCGGGCTCTAGAATCGAGCTAGGAACATCACATGACAAAGAAGGGGGATGTTACATTCATTCCATGCAAATGTTTAGTAGAAGGGGGCCCAGTGGACGCCAGTTTGATGTTAGGCATATTCACGCCTTTGACCTTGAGCTTAAAATAAGGAAAGTCCAGCTACGTAGAGATGTACGACATCTGTTTCTAGACTTGTCAAAAAAGAACATTGATCTGATAAAGACCCTAAAACAACTCTATAAGAATTGGTGCTGGGTGCGGCGTGCCGAAGAATATCAAAAAGACTGAGAACGAATGCTGTCCCAGATCTTGACTAAATCAACTGGTGGCATATGGTGTTTACTTAATGAGGCTGTTTCCTCGCCTCAAAGCACCATGCAAACCAATTCAATTCCAGAATCAATATGGTCTGAATTCTAAACTGGCCTCTATCGGACCTCCTTTCCACAGGTCAAACTGAACTGGTCAGTTCTAAAGATGGACTTATATTTTCATTTTGACATGGATGACATACTACATTGCATCTCTAAACTAAGCAGGTCTCGTGCGGCTGGGCCAGATGGCCTACTCAACATGACAATAAGGCAGAATCCAACCAGATGGGCAGCCATTTTATATAACATTTTTCAACACACATTACAGACTGGGAAGGTACCCAATTCTTGGAAAAAGTCCATAATATTCCCAATATATAAGAAAGGTCCGAGGTCTGATCCAAGAAGGTATCGACCAATCACACTTTTGGACTGCCCTGGTAAAATTTTCACAAGCCTGCTACTAGCTGCATTTAATATGTGGCTAACCAAAAGACAGCTCAGGGATGACTTTCAAACTGGGTTTGTAGCTGGTCTTGGCACATCAATAAATCTGATCACCTTGAACTCTCTCATAGACGTACACAAACAACGAAGACAGCCCATCTTCGTGGCTTTTATTGATTTTCGAACTGCATTCGATGGCGTACCACGAGAATTGCTATTTAAGAAGCTTTTGGACAAGGGCTGCCCCTGGCTAATTTTGCAATGGATAATTCGGCTTCATTCTGAGACAACCATCCAAGTCCGCCTCCGTAGAGATGGACTGTTATCCGATGATATCAAAACAAACCGGGGTCTGAAGCAGGGGTGCCTCCTAGCATCCGCAGTTTTTAACTTCTTTATTTCAGATGTAGGTCTTGCCTTTAAGGGTCTGAACACTGATGCTCCAAGACTTGGGGGAATCCCCATAAATTGGCTTCTTTACGTTGATGACCTGGTGCTCATGTCAAAGACACATCAGGGCCTCAAAAACATGCTGAAGGCACTTGATGGATATGCTCAATCCAACTGCATATCTATCAATGCAACTAAAACACAAATTATTCAATTTGGAAATCCTAGGCAGAGATGTCGAACATACTTGTGGATACTACAGAATAGCGCCTTGAGTATCATTACAACTTACTCTTATCTGGGCGTTCTGATAACTAATCATCCTACTGATCTATCCTATGAGGAGGTCAACAGGGCCAAATTACACAATGCCATATCACAAGCCAGAATCGTCAGGGTGAAATTCTGTACATTTTCGATATACCCCTTATTAGCCTATTATAAACAGAAAATGACACCTGTCCTGTTATATGGAACGAAACTAAAAAGTGGCGTCCATATGTTTACTGGGCTAGAATTGAAGGTGCTTACTGGAGAAAGATGTTGCAGCTACCCAACTCTGAGCTGCTGCCATTAATCCGCTATGAATTAGGTCTAATATCCCTGCATTGCAGATACAAGTGGCAATTGTGCTCTTTATATCGTAAGCTCATAATGGGCGGGCTGCAAAATGGCCTAGCTCATTTTATGGCAGGCTATGTTGCAGAAGAAATCCATGATGACTTTATAAGAACATGGAGGCTTAGAGCGATAAAATTGCTTAGCGATGCTGATATATCCTTGCAAAGCCAAGGAAAAGATGTGGCAACATGATTGGAATCAGACATATGCCCAATGCACACAATATAAAAAATGTCAGGAGAATTAATTTGAATTAAAAAAACATGTCAAACTGCCCGATATTTGATAGTATCACCTAACTCTCAGCATCGTCTGGCCTTTTTACTCTTTAGTCTTCAATTGTGCCCAACGGCAGATCTTCTATGTAAACGTAACATGCTATCAAAGGAACAAATCGATTGTCGATTCTGCCAAAACCATCCAGAGACTCTACAGCATTTATTGATTGACTGTGTAGATTTGTTGGCTTTAAAATGCAAATTGTTTAAACCTTTTTTTGAAGGTCATATCAATGTTCTGCACGAACAGTTATGGTATACATTGTTCCACACGAACAAAAAATCAGTCCAATATGCGATAATTAATTTTCTTAAAATTGTAAAACTATAGAATGTTATACAAAGATTGCATGTACATACTGTTTTTGGTCATAATCAGGACTGATTTTTGGATCCCAATCACCCTAATGGAATTTTCATCCATTTAATTTTTATTTTAGTGCATGCAAGAAAACATTTTACATGCTAAAATGTCTGTACTGTTCATTTAATGGAAGTTAATTATTTTTATAAAGTCTTTTATAAAAAATAAATTTAAAAAACAGTTTAAATGTGAAATGTAAATGTTGAAAGGTTGGAAAAATGTATTTTTCTACAGCCAAAACAACAATAAATAAAAAATTAATAATAACATGGAATACATCTTTACCAAAACTGTCTTCTCGCAAAGAATACAGAGGGTACATTGTCCATCGACCCACTGGCTCTGTGTGCTGTGCTTCTGATAATCACTACATTTCTCAATTTAACTGTGTTGAATGATGCCACATATTCTAGCAGGGAGTCTCTAAACATTCAAAGACAAGATCTATCCAAATATTTTCTTAATTATGCTTATGAAAGCAAAACCTGATCCAGTTTTATCACTCAACATTCTTTTGTTCTTCCTGAATTGTAAAAAGCTAACTGTAAAATAAAAACTGTCAAGGCCACTTTCCATTGTCTGTAGAGACATGTCGCTCAACAATATGACAGAGACATTATTTCTAGCAAAGGGGGAAAAATGAAATTTGAAAAACCACTGAACGTAGGGGTGTGGAAACACTTGGTCATCCAAGTTACGCCTTATATAAGTACTGCAGCCATGAAAGTTGGCCTTATCTGCACGCTTTTCAATTCTCCTGAAGAATGCTGTTTATTGTGAGATGCCAGAGACTGGTAGACATCTTTCAGGCCAGTGCCATATTTATGGCTCTTAAATTAGTATGCTGGAGGGTGGCATGGATGCAGTCAAATAAATAAAGCGTTCATAGCGGTATAGCCCAAATAGACCCCTTGTAACAACAAACCAGTGTGATCTGTTGCTTGGGCCTGCATTTGCAAGCCAGGACATTTCCTAGTCACCTGTTGTTGAGACCCATTAAAGAATCAAAAAGCACCACCAATGGGTGAAAACTGTAATCCAATTATGCCCTGTTGATGAATCAAAAATCAAGCACTTGTGTGTCTTTCAAGATCCTTACACTTACTTTCAAGTGCCCGACTCGGGTTGCGCCCAGTTAACTTTCTGAACGAATTCACACAGGTACGTTCCTACACGATCCCTTAGGTCACTGGATCAGGCCAAACTTTGCCAACCCAGGTTTCGATCAGCCATATTTGGGAAAATAATCTTTGACATCTTGGCTCCAGCCACTTGGAATCCAATTCCCTTGGATCTTAAAACCGTCACATCCTTGGTTGATTTCAAAAGGAAGTTAAAAACATTTCTCTTCAGGGCTACTTAGACCTGTTCTTTGACTCTGCTTTGATTCTGCCGCTGGTTACTCTGATTGTCTGCTGTTTGTCCTTTTTGTGCGCCTTGAGGCCTACGGGCGATGTGGCGCGCCACCAAGTATTAAAATAAATAAATAAACTCAAATGGGTGAAAGCTGTAATCCACTAATGTCCTGTGGATGCATAAAAAAAAACGACTCTGCTGTGTAGAGGCCCTTAGACATTTCATGGCCTTTGCTGGCCCCCAAAAAGCAGCTGGTGCGTGTTGGTCCTAAAGGCCATTCTGAAACTATGGCGGAGCTCCCATAATCCTTGGGTTTTGTTGGCCCTGAATCTCGGTGGGCGTGTTGCGTTAGATGCATCAATCGCCATAAATGCAATGGGCCCCTGGCGCGGACTCCACATTCCATATCATGAACAATTCTAGATTCATTTCTTCGCGGTTCGTTGCCTGCAAGGTTCGGCATTCCAGGACGATTGTAAACTCAAGAAAAATATAGAATCAGAATAGAACACCTTTTACACAATAGAAATCAGAGCATTACAATGTCGGCATCAACACTTTAAACCCCTATAACAACCAAGCACATGAATCCTAAAAATGAAACATTCTCGGCTAGAACACTTCATCAAATGTGTTATCTCTGACAAAGATGGCAAAAACTTGTCAGACCCAGCCTGCCAAACTATAATTTCACATTGTCAGCGCTGTTCAAATTCTGAAAAAGACAATGCTGAAGTTATTATTTTATTTTAAAATGATAGCACAGCATCATCCATCTAGCTCATAATTATTAAAAAAAAACCATTGCAGCTTTCACATTTTAAAATAAGTTCTAGCACATGTCAAATGTAGCACTTTGTGTTCAAGCCCAGAGTCTAAATTGAAAATGTAGCCTTTTATATTTTTGTGCTATCTAATACATCAACATAGAATGCAACAGGGCCATATCAGCTAAGGCCTCGTTACAAATTGCAATTTTCAACCAGGCCCAGATTCCAATTTATGAATGTAGCCTTTATATTGTTTCATCAACATCGAATTCTGGCTGTAACACCACTCCTCAAAACGTGCATAAAATATATTTAATGTAACTTTCACACCTTTCAGAAGGCTTAAGTCTTGATTTGTACATGTTTTTTCAAAATGTTTTAAAAGCCACCTAATGCTGGTGTGTGGGCTCTCTGATCGAAGCTTATTTTCAATGTACTTTACTATATCCTTTCATAACATCTACGTAGCAACGTACAAATAAGTTAATCCTATCTATTTAAGGCTCAAAGTGCTGCTGTGCTCTCATGTTATGTTATATTAAACCATTTGTAACGCGCACCTGGTACCCGTAGGCTGATGGGCGCAAACTCGCAAACAAATACAGAACAAAAAAACAATCACAGAAGAGAAAGCAAATGAACCCAAGATTTTAAGCGAAAAGCAATGTCTTCAACAATTTCTTGAAATGTTCTGTTGATGCCATTGTTCGAAGGGTGGGCGACAAGACATTCCATGCAATGGGAGCCGCTACTTGAAACTAGCCCATTCTTGCTTTGTTAGAGCTACTCCGAGAGACTCCAGATCCGATCACACCAATATTCCTAAAGTCCTCACATTGTCTTTTATAACAATTACCTCCTTCAGATACAAAGGCATTTGACCCATAATGCATTTGTATGTGATAAGAAGCCTAAACAGGACTCTTGCTGCAATCGGCAGCCAGTGAAGGCTCCTACGAGCCTCGGAAACATGGTCCCTTTTATCTAAGCCCTTTACCACTCTAACCGCCCCATTCGGTCGGAGATGGCGAAAGAGTTTGATAAAATAGGATGAAGATGAAACAAGATTGTTCCCTTGGGCCTTCATGTTCATGTGTTTATCCAGATAAACGCCCAAGGTCTTAACCTTGGGTAGAATCTGGATAATGCAATTATCCACTGTGAAGCACTTAAAGTTGGTATCCAATTTTTCTAATTTACCGGGGGAGCCTACCAGCATAAGCTCCGTTTTAGCGCTATTCAGTGCAAGCCCATTGGATACCATCCAATCCTGAATTTTCAGGTATTAATATTGTTGATAAGGGCTTCATCTTCTTGATATGATCCCGAGATAGGTATGGCACATGGTGTGTCATCTGCGTAATTCGCAAATCTGATCCCCTCTTCTTCCAGCATCTGGAAAAAGGGGATCATAAAGATGTTATAAAAACATGGTGACACACAAGCTCCTTCGGGAACTCCATACAGTAGGAGCATAGGGTCATCTGCTGATTCACTAGCCACTCTGATCTGCCTGCCCTTCAAAAAAGATGAAATACATTGAATGGCCGCCTCACAAAATGAAGCGTTTACTCTTAACCTGGTGGACAGAATGGAATGGTCCACCAGGTCAAAAGGCGCGGAAAGATCTAAAATCATCAAAAGGGAGATCTTGCCCTTATCCATCTCTTGAGTAAAATGAGACTTAGGGGCAATAAGGGCTGTCTCGGTGCCATGGTTAGCCCGGAAACCAGATTGGTATTTATGCAAGATTTCATTTTGTTCCAGGAATACAGAGATTTGATTGTAGGTAACACGATCTAAAATCTTCAGAAGGAACGCGGTATTCGTGATTGGTTTGTAATTGGAGGATGTTAAAGGGCACAGATTCGGCTTTTTCAGGAGCGGCGTAATCCACGCCTTTTTTAGATTGTCAAGAACCAAATTAGTCTGAAAAGAGATATTCACAAATTTAGTGAGTGCCGGGATAAGCGTGGGTAGACATTCCTTAATTATGATTGCGGAACAAGGTTACCTTTGCAACTTGTGCTTTTGAGTTGACTGATGGTCTTTGCAAGTTCCTCCTCAGAAACAGGACTAAAATTAAATATGGCTATATCTTTATCTTTTACCGCCACGCCATGAATTTTTTCTGTCTGACCTAATAGATTCAAAGCCAATTTTTTCTAGTTTAAGGGTCATAACTGATTGATAAAAACAAAGAATAGTGCACTGAAATTCAATCAGGGCTTGAGTAGGACCTGACGTATGAGCGTGTTCTTTTAACACTTTAAAAAGCTCCTTACAGTTAGATTTTGCATTCGTGATTCTCACATTAAGTGCCTCTTTTTTTTGCTTTTATTACTGCTTTTTTTTTTAACGCGGCAGCAGAGGTTTTATATGCTTCTAGATGGGTGGGTGATTTATCCAATTGCCATAGATGGTAGAGTTTGTTTTTCTTGGATTTCATATCTGCCAATTCATTAGAAAACCAATTATTTTGTCTAGAATTAACATCCAAGCCTGTTAGTCGTTGAAGCTATAGCCCAACACTTTCTATATGTTTAATCACACTATACAACTTAAATGTTTTTTATACATATAGCTCTTGACAGCTCTTTTGTCATAATATATCACAGGCAGATGAATATCTGGCTATGGGACGGACATGCCCGGGCATGGTCGCCCATAGCCGTTAGCCTCATGCCCACTATGTTCACCCCATAACCATTGAACATGAAAACACAACCAAATATTATAAACAACTGATTTTTTGGAATTCATATTTATACATTCTTATTCAGATTCTATTCACATTAAAATAGAATCCTCCCAAAGCTATTTATTGCTCGATCATTTTATATCAAACATTCTTCAAATTTCAATACAATTCCTATCAAAAACCTTGGGGGGGGACTTGTACATTTGAAAAAAATGTATACCAGCTCCCTAACACCTCAGGGCAGGACCCCGCTCCGCCATCATTGCTGTGTCGTGCTTCAAAACCCTAGAGTCAGTCTGTCTTCACAGCTCACTTCAATCTTAACTCTAAACCAGTAAACAGTGTGGGTGTGGGCGCATGCTCCCAGCCACATTATTATATAATATAAAATGTATAGATGTATAAAATGTATATTCACTTTATATCCTTTTTGATATAAAATTAGAAAACACTTTATATAGAAATATACATTTGATCTGTTTGTGGCTGCATATGGGCTTTGTTTTTAAGACGAACAAGCATTGCCAAAGTCACTATTTTTATTTTTTAGATTAAAGAGTCACGCTTAATTTTAAAATGGCAAACAGTCAATGCTAAAGTCACAAATTTTGTATCTTAAAGTGTCACTCTTCATTGTTTGAAAAGTCCTAACACTTCTTGCTGGCTAGCATGTGCACAATTCTGTCGTTGATATTTTTATCTGGCATTGGTCACTCCCATTGGTGCTGTAAAACCACACTTTACATATAAAAAAGTAAATTGTTCCTAATATTTTTTAATTAAAAAAGCATTGCCAAAGGCAATAGCTTGAAAACCTTTGTCTCAGCCCTGTAAAGCGCACTTTGCCTATTTACATAGGGCCAGATTGCCAGCCTCTTTCTACACTCTATCAAGTATAATGTTACTAGCAGTTGCAGCTATAGCCCAACAGTTTCTATATTTTCAATCACGCTATAGAACTTAGATGTTTTAATATATACATCTAGCGCTTGACACCTTCTTTGTCATAGTATATTACAGCCAGCTTCATGCCCGGTTATGGGACAGACATGCCCGGGCATGTCCGTCCATAGCTTCGCCCTGGCTCAACCTAAAAAACCACAACAAAATATTATCAACAGATTTTTTATTCACATTTAAAACATTTTTATTCAGCTTTTATTCACATTAAAATACCAAAGCCCTCCCAAACATATTCATAACTCAATCCTTTCCTTCACGTAATACAATTATGACATCAGCTATATATTTAGAAGACATAAACCTCCTTTTATATTAAATCTATATAAAATCTGTTATAAAATCACAACGATAACTATATATTTGGAAGGCCAAGCCCACTCCTGCATCTTTTTATTCACACTTAAAACATTATTATTCCGGTTTTATTCACATTAAAATACCGGAACCCTCCCAAAGCTATTTATAGCTCAAGCCTCTCCTTCACATTATAAAATTATGACATTAGCTATATATTTGAAATGCCATAAACTCCTTTTATATTAAATCTCTATAAAATCATGAAGTCTGCTAGATATTTGAAAAGCCAAACCCTCCTTTTATATTAAATTTATATAAAAACTGTTATAAAATCATGACATCGGCTATATATTTGTAAGGCCAAACCCACCCTTTATATTAAATCTATATACAATCATGAAGTCAGCTATACATTTGAAAGGCCAAGCCTCCTCCTGCGTCATCGCCGTGTCACCACGCCAAACCCTAGATTTGCAGTCTGTCTTCACAGCTCACTTTGCCCTCAACCAGTCATCAGCGCAGTCGCATGCTCCCAGCCACATTTTTATATGCATTTTATATTCGCTTTATATCATTTTAATATTAAATGTATATTCACTTTCATCCTTTTAGATGTAAAATTTAAAGAACACTTTATATAAAATTATACATTTGATATACAAATTATATCATCGTTGATATCTTTGTCATATTAAATTTATATTAAGTTTATATCAAATGCATACCAAAAGGGGGCGGGACCAAGGACACAAAAGGGGCGTTACCACATGTCAACATTTTACATTGCGAAAAAGGGAGCCCCATGTACTACTGATATTAATAATTTCCAGCCTATGAAAATGTAATTACGTCAACAAATTAATTGAAAACAAGTATAAACCCAAAGATATTTTTTTATGTGCAAGAAGCTGAACCCTATGTTTTGCATACAACAGAGTTTCTCTAATTTTCTAGGCATTGAAAACATATGGAAAAAATTACTATTGGTTAAAAAGTTAATGGATATAATCTACATTTTTTTCATTTCTCATGCACTAAACTTACTTGTAAAGAGCTCTTCAATAAAAAGGCAGAATTGGATTTCAAAGGTTGTGGTATTTAATATACTCAAACCAGGATCATAGCTTGATGTATAGTTATGTTTTCTAAAAAAAATTGGAAATATGCCAGAATAAGAACTACTCTGTAACTTAATGTCCAAAATACCTGAATTGATTCAGTTTGCTGAGAATCTTTGCCAAGCTGTAAAACTTTGAGATTCACTTGTAGTAAACGGATCTACAATTAACAAAGGTTTCCTTTTTTTGTATAAAAGTAGAACTACAAATCAATTACGGTAACGTTAATGCTTACCAGCCTGTCAATGTCAAGCATTCCCCAACAACATTAGTGAAAAGCTGCCAAACAGTTTCCACCAGTTTTCCTAATATGGTGGACATCTGACCAGGTGATGATACCATCACGGGATGAGTCACATGTCTATTGTGTAGACTACACTGGTGAATAGAGTGTGTTAAATGTAGCCATATTATTGGTCTCAAATCAGATTGACCTATATAGATTACTTTGTAGTTGACCACAAATAAAGCTTCTGAAAACTGAAAGAGAACAAGGTGTGGGTTTAGAGGAGGGAGTATAATATGCTCTGTGTCTGTTAATAAAATCCTGACTCTGTCATCATAACTAGGAGAAGTCTGTATTCTACGTCACAGCGCAGATGCTCTTATTATGCATGTTCAAAGCTGTGTAAGAATAGGCAGAGTAGGTTTGCAGTACATAGTATTGGCTTTATTATTTGTGGCCCAATCAACCTGTCCGAGGATGTCCTCCAAGCGTGCACCTAACCAATGGGGTGTAACAGTGTGGTGACTTGTCTGAACTCCCTTTCTTTACATGTTGGGGAAGGGAGCAACCAGGGTCTGGGTTGATAGCTGATGTTCCTCCTATAGGGTGGAGGTGGAGAAGGAGGGATCCTACTGGCTCACTGCCACCATCTCAACCCCACCAACCCCACCCTCTAGGATGCGGTAACACCCTATTATGTGTTCCATTGCAGGATACTGAACCACGGGACTACATTTCTCAAGAAGCCTTGCAATGTGTAGTGGAAGGCTAAGGACTGGAGCAACAGTCAGTATATTGCAGAGGAAATGTAATCTGCAAATCCACTGTTTGCAAATTATTCAAACTGAATTCAAACCTTATTTGCAGGAAAGCAATCATGAGCAGCTTTGTGGACATCGTAGTGCTGAAGTGCTGAGTGCAGTCCAAGTCTTTGCAAGGAGCTGCAGATGAACGTGGAACTGCGTTCTACATGTGTCGAGCTTCCAGGATGACATTATATGGCACAAACACCTACAAAGCTTCACAAGCCCTCATCAGCAGCAATACAAACGATAAAACACGTATCAAGCATGAAAGCCCTACTAATAATGATCTGAGAGAAATCAAGACATGCCCAGAGAATAACCAAACCGATTCTAGAGTTCAAACTGAAAAGGGGACTAACCTATCAGGAATGTGATTAGGAGTCAGCACCTCTCCAAATAATGTAAAAGAAGCTGTGAAAATTGTGTGTCGGGGAGTGGGGGAGCTGGGGAGGGGGTACTCCTGGAGGAGGTAGACGTGACTACCAATGCTCACTTGATTGTCCCACCCTGATTCTCTCATTTTATGCAGGCAACGTGGTAAGGTGTATAATGGCTGGCAAAATCTAACCAATGTAGCAGGATCCTGACCAATGTATTTTAGGCCAGTTGAGTTGAGGATATATGTTCTTCATATAAAATATGTACTTTGATATGTTGTTTAACCAGACTCTCTATAAAGGAGAACCCTGCGTTAAAGGAGAAAGGAACCCCATTGATGATGATGATGATGTTATTTGAGGTGGGTGGAGTATAATTGCATTTGTTGCATATGTCACCTTTCTCCCCCTCCAAAGGAGCATGTGCCACAACCTATATCGTGCAGAAAGTGATAGTAAACCCAATAGTAAAATATGTTCTGGATGCAGGCGTACTGCCAGGTTGCATGCAAAGTGCTGTTTTTGCTTTCAATCCATGGACGAATGCCAATGTCAGTGGGTTTAGGACAAGCAGTCTCAAAAGCCAACAATCAACACCATAATTATGTGGGGAAGGAAATTCATGTTTGGCAGTCAGTTCCACACAGTGTTCAGTCGCACATTGACGTTCCCAGAAGTTCATGGAGCAGGGGCAGTTCTTCACAGTATTTCAAATATCCTACAGGGGGATTAGCTTCCACTAACAAAAAAATAATAATAATCTACCCAACGACAGAGGTAGTTATCAGGATGCTAGTGCAACAGTGTGTGAAGCTTGCCATCAGCCAGCATTTTTGAAGATGGTGTATAAAACGCATTAGAAGAATTCAAATAGCCATAAAAAACAAACCTACAGTGACATTGTAGAGAGGGTTGTAGAAATAAATGAGCACAGGAGTTCTTTGCAGCTCTTTCTCCTTTCTGTAGCATCCACAAAGAACATGATGCAAGCAGGTGCCTCTGTTGTTTGGTGCAGTAAGTGTTTTGTTGTTACCTCCGAAGTCAAGCACTGAGGTTATGTCCTTGCATGGCTGTTGTCTCTGCACTTTGAGCTGAGGTGCCCTTGTGTTCAAGCTCTTCTGGGCATCTCTGGTCAGGCCCTTAGCTGGTTCACCTCCTTTCTCACTAATCGACCCTCCCAGGTCCAATTTGGGTTTTACCTCCCTTCTATCTCTATCTCTCTACTTGTGGTGCTCCCGAGGGGTCTAACCCCTTTCCCTGGCTCTTTACTTTCAGTGTTACGCGGATGCCACCCAGCTCTCCTTCAGGCTCCCAACAGTCTCTTCTGCTCCTTCTCTCATACCAGACTGTCTGTCTGCAATTTACGAATGGTGTGTCTCCAACGATCTCTGCCTTAATGCCAGTAAGACTGGGATCCTCCTCATTGGGACACGTGCTCCCGCCTTCCCTCTCTCTGGCCGCCAACCCTGGGCCCTCTACCTTCTCCTTCCTGTGAGGCTAAGAACCTTGGTATCATCTTTGATTCCACCCTCTCCTTCTCTCCTCACATCTCTGACGTCTCTAAGAAGTGAAACTATCAACTGCACCTCCTCAGATGTATTCTTCCTTTTCTCACTTTCCCCCAAAAGCTGGCTGTCTCCAGAGCCCTGGTCCTCTCAAGGTTGGACTACTGCAACAGCCTCTTTCTAAATCTGCCTGCCTCTACTCTTCGCCCTTTAAAGCTTATCCAGAACAGGACTGCAAGACTAGTCCTTGGTCTGAAACCCAGGGATCGTATCTCTCCAGCCCTGAAATCTCTCCACTGGCTCCCTGTGGCTGCACGGATCAAGTTCAAGACCCTCTGCATTGTTCACAAGGCTTTCTGGGGCCGGAGACCACAGTACATCCAACTTTCTCTTCCTAAACATCTTCCTTATTGAGCCCTCCGCTCATCTACCTCCAACTCTTTGGGGGTCAAACGCTGCTCTGGGTAGAGAATGGGGGGGTAGATCTCTCTTTTCGGCTGGGTCCTCCCTCTGGAACAAACCTGAGCGAGACCATCTAAGTTTCCGGAAGCAACTCAAGACCTCCCTTTTCGCTTCCACTTTCTCTCTCCTGCTCCCTTTCTGATGTCCCTGTCTGCTGCGCACTCTGGTTACCTGGCCACCCACTGAACTTGCAGGACCAGGCTCCTGCATGACCAGCTGCCCTTGCACTAGCTGCAACCCTACAGTCCCCTGACTCTCTGCACTTATGAGCCACCTACCAAAGCACTTACAAACTACTTGCACTCTTCTCCCTGACACACCTGCACTTGCGCGATCTGATTGACACATGGCCTAGTAAGATTGTTGTTTTGTCCTCCTCTGTCCCCTTTTTCTTGTTTTGTCACGCCTACAAACATTTTTGTACAGGCCCGATATAAAGGACCTATGGTATCATATCATAACTTGACATTACTGAAGATGACAGTAAAACTGCAGCTGAATTTGGTGTCAGAACTGATGCTAAAAGCTGGTCGTCAGCTAAGAAGTGGTTGCTCTTGGCAGAAATGTTCCGTGTGTAGGCTGCTGGTGTGATACAACCAATGGAGAATGTGCTGGGAGTAGTGAGGCTTCTGAAGATGGTGTCTTACAAGTGGGAGCATGAGCATGTGCCAAATGCCTCCGTACTTAAGAGCTCTATTAGTAGTTAGCACAATCTGATAGTGGCTTTGCCATCTAGCTTGGAGGGCTGACTTCCCATGGTGTAAATCAGTCTAGATCCACTCTCTAGGCATGAGTGAATGGCCAGGACAGTTGGGGACGTTGGGTAGTGCTTCTTGAGCCTGAAATAAAAACATCTGAGAGCCTTTATTAAGGACTTATAATAACTCTGAATACTTTCATCCTCCAGATGCAAGGTGAACAAATTAGAATATCATTTAATACCTTTATTCGACATTAAGTCATCAGGTTACATTATATAAAAATAAAATTACAATGCATAAAAATCACATATTCAATTATCACAATACAAAAGATCAGTAAGCAGGTAAAATATATAAAAACAAAACTAACAACACTACCCAAAGGGATTACTGTTGCAGCAGGAGAGCTATACTCGCAGCCTGTTTCCCAGTTAAAGTTCTACCATTTTCCTCCTCAGGATCCATGCTCTTAGGCAAAGAATAGGCCACAGCACCCACAATTAGGGGGTTTTATTGATTGGACCAGGAATTCCACGGCATTGGGCCATGACTTGATCCCTGCCTCAGCAGGATGGGCCTCAGGTACATGGCCTTTAGCCGCTGGAGTGGCTTACAAAATAATATGAAATGTGATATTGACTCCTCGAGGGCAACGCACAAGGGGCATCTAGTGGAGCCAAGGCCATTCCATTTGGCTGTAAAAGCGATGATAGGCAGTATACCTAATCGTACGCTCAACTATAAGGATCTTGCAGTGGCAGGCCTGATCTGATCCAGATTGGGTTTGTAGCCATCTGGGCTAGGTAGGCGTTCCCCCAACCTTAGTTTTGAGGCCTCGCTTATGAGCATTTCCCTAGCTCTCTGTTTTATTAGGGGCTTCATTTAGTTCCATCCTAAATTACTGATCCTGCCTGGCTCATTCCAAAGCTCACTCATTTTCAGGTAGAGTAGCACGTTTTTTATATGCGTGAACCATTTCAATCCACTTGCACCTTGCAATGATATAATATGTACCAGTGCCTCCATACACGGTTTAAGTGCTGGTCTCGTCCACAATCTGACCCAACGGGAAATAGGCCGATAAATAAGGCATAGGCACGAAGGGAGTGTGCCACATTCCAAATGCACCAAAGCGGATGGAGCACTTGGCGGTAGTTGCAGTCGTTTTTAAAATAGAATGATTGTCTATTACTTGCAGGGTCTTTGCATTCTCATACCTCCATAGCTCTGCGCCATAGAGGGCGGCTGAGACTGCCTGCCTCTGATATAGCTCTTGTGCCAGTGAAATTGCACCACTCCTGTGATGACTAAAGAAGACCCGGATTGCCCCACTATATTTGTGCAGCGTGACTGCCGCCCTAGCTAGCTGGTGGGCTCATCCGGGACTTGCCTGAATTCTCACCCCAAATAGTCAAAACGTTCGACCTGTTCCATTAAGTGCTTGTCAATTGTAATTTGGAGGGTGACCCTCTTCCACACTTTTGGTTTTATAACCATCAAATTTGTCTTGTCCGTGTTAATGCCAAGACCCAGATCTCTAGACTTCCTTACGAAGATTGCTAGAGATTGCTTAAGACCCTGCATTGATGTGGCTATTAGCACCGCGTCATCCACATTGAATAATGGCGGGAACTTGGTTGTTGCCAGCCTCTGGGAGTCCTGGCCTCCCCTCACTAGCTCATCTATGATTCCTTGTATATGTATATATTGAACAGGAGGGGTGCCAGGGCACAGCCTTGCCTGACACCCAGGGCCACCTCAAAATATGTAGTTTGTTCGCGGCCCAGATTGTACCGTAAACAGGACTTTGTTCTGGAATATGATGCCTGTCAGGTGCTTTGGTACTTTCCGTGCTCTCAGGACCTTCTATAGTTGTTCTCGGGACACAGAATCAAATGCTGTCCTAAGGTCCAGAAATAGGACATACAGACGCCTTTTTAGTACTACCCTGTATTTTGGGATAATTATATATAACATGAGGCACTGGTCTATGGTACCCCGTCCGTTTTGTAAACCTGCTTGATTGACGCTTATTATCAGTTTATGTGCCACCCATGTCTGGAGATGTTTCAAGATTATTTTTCGGAACAGTTTCCCAGCCCCATCGAAGAGGGACATAGGTCTAAAATTGGCCGGGCTGTCCCTACCTCCCTTCTTGTATCCTGGGATAAAGAGCATCAGTGTTCCAAGTGCTACCAAGCTACCATCGGAACTGCACCATAGAGTTTCCGTTTGTAACTTGCATCCTTTACTAGACCAGTATGCCTTTGCTTGTTCAGGAGCTCAATACTGCAATACAGCCAGACAAAAGAGGTATGAATTGGGGATAGCTGTGCTGAAACATAAATAAGGACATTATTAGAAGCTAAGGGCCTCGGAGGATCGATGCATGTGCCTTGTCTTCAACCAGGGCATTTCCTTGGGCAACATCAGAGATGGTCGACCCATGAGCTTTGTATTTCATAATCACAATACCAGAAGGCAGCAACTAAGCATCAAGCAATGCAGGGGCGCATAACCCATTGCTTATGGGGGTACCAGCTCACACTAGGAAACCTTGATGCTTCCACAGTACGCCAACATTAGGAGTGACGCGATCGGCATAGCGGGAATCTGTATAAATGGTGGCAGACTTGTCCCTTGCTAAAATACAGGCATGTGTAAGAGCAGTAAGCTGAACAACCTTGGTGGAACTGGCGCTAGGCAAGCTATAAGCTTCTAACACTGCATCCTATGAACAAACTGCATATGCAGATGTAAGCCATCCCTGTTCATTCCTAACACATGAACCATCAACATAAAGAACTCAGGGTTTTATAGTGGCACATTTTTTGGGTCAAGCCTGGGTGTATAGTGATCATTAAACAATTATCTGGTTCACCTTCACACTGCCTATACAGCTAGGAGGCTGGGTCCAGGATAGAATAATGAGATCTTGTTACTTTAGCAGCAGAAAGTAACAGTTTCTCATATTAAGTCAAATGCCAATTAGAAATTTGTTTGGTCGACCTTTTCAGAACTTAAGTGGTAACGGCATTAGGCACTATAACAGTGAGACAAGGTATCTATCTCATCTACTAACAAGGCAGTAGGAGCTACAATTCAGAGACAGGGCTGCAGCATCAGTGTCTAAAGCTGATATATAATAGGATGTAGGATGGTGTTTGTCACAGTGCAATTGGGTCACCACTCCTACTGCAGTATCATCATGTTAATCACAATAGAGCGTCATCTGCTAAATTGCAAGACCTAGTGCTACGGCTCTAGAGGACACCCGCTTGACCATAGGAGGGGTTCAGATGCTGAATGTAGGGTAAGGACATGTAAGGGCTTCACAATAGAGGTGTAACCCCAGTGTCCATTGTCTACAATAACAAGCCATTGCTAAGAACCCTTTTGTCTGGTTGTGGGTTACACATTTGTGAAGTTGGATGATGACATAAATTCGGGCCCGAGGCAGATGCCTTTTTCCTGCTGTGATCTTCAAAATAAATACTGTCTGGAGAGTAATAAATAGTGTCCCATTTTACACAGCAGATCTAGCCCCAGGAGGTTTATGGATGAAGAAGGGCTCGGCAGAAAAGCATGGTGTTCAAAAATATGACGTATTGTAACAGTCAAATGTTGGGAAACAGGGTGGGGTATAGGCTAACCTCCAGTACCAGAATCATTTATGACTGTATCGGAAACATGGAGCATGTGGACATTCCGAAGCCTTTGGCATGAAGTGAGAAGCTCCTGGATCTACTAGACATGATACATTTCTACAACTGGCAGAGCAATGGACGTGTTACAAGGCACATTCCAACAGAGGACCGCTGCATTCAGTTTTGCCGACTCTAACTCCTCCACATCCTTTGATCTCGGGAGCGAGGTTTCCAAAGCTATAGTAATTCGGAAGTTTTCCCGGCTTTACTAGTATCCAATGTGCCACTTTTTAAGGCGGCAGGACACCTGATTCTGATCTTTGTCAGGTGTACTGTGTAGCGCCACACTATATACGTGAATCGGAGAGTATCGTGAACCGGTTCTCATACCTTTTACGGCCTGCCTTCTATCTAAACAGGCAGGACAGACTCGCCTTCCTACTCCAACTGAACCATTGAAGTTGCGAGCCCCCACGAGCACCAGATAAGGTACTATGAAACTGACCCAGATCAAGTCTGTGAATCTATAGGAACTAGGTTTTTCGTAAAACTGTTTTCTCCTGATGAATGTTCGTTATTTGTGTTTGTGAACAGAAACGTGTCGAGACAGCTCTCTGGATTGAAAACCGAGACGTTATAATATGGCACACTAATTCAAATGGAGTTTGGTACACAGCAGGTTGTCCGAGGTGTACACTGTTTTTCTTGAATTTGTTTTAGCTAGCATTGACTGCCTATTATGTATTCCTATGTTTTTCTGTGAAGATTTGTATTTCTTGTATTGTGGACCACTAAATTTAATCATGTTTTTTAACCTTTTTGATTTATTATTAAAAAATTGTGTTGTAATTTTTTAGATGTGTTTGGGCCACCCTTTCCTTTCAGATTTCTTGTGGATAATACCTGTACCTCTAGCTCTGTCTCCTATTTATATTTTGAGAGCAGTGGACATAACATGCAGACAAGGTGAGCTAAATTAGCAAAGCAATGATATTGCTGGCCCTATGGCTATCAATTGGGCATTATAGGTAGCCGGTGGTAGAGGCGGAGGAAAAGGCTGGCCAACCTTTTGAGCGGACTGCTTCTGGCCTCCTGACTTCAGTGGCCAAATATTTTACAATAATTGCACTGATCGCTGTTTGGTTTGGTTGCAGGTAGTTGTCTGTTAGACACTCTGTCAGGATCAAAAGTGACAAATTTACTCCTTCCCCTGCCACTTTGTCCTGGTCCTCACCTCATGTCTTACTCTTACTTGAGAAGGCTGCTGTTGCTGAATCTGCAAAACTATGAATTTAGTTTGAGTACCTTTTTCTGTTTCTTTGACCTTTTCATGGAAATGTTGAGCAGCTAATAAAATATTAGTCAAATTCTTTCCTTGCCCACTTGTGAACAGGCTCTTGATGCCATCTACAATTTTGAGCTGCAATGCGACTTCAAACGTGGACACGGTAGCTTGCTGTGCTTGCTCTGTTGTACGACTTATACCAGAGTACTGCTCAAAATATAGTTTCAACCTTACCAAATCAGCAGCTGAGTTTGTATTTTATTTGCAAGCAATAATCTTAGCCCAATCAGTTTTGTAGGGCAAATCCTCAAGATAGAACAGAAAAGTTTGTCTGTGAGCTCTTTTAAATTTTACCACACATGTTCCTGTTAAGACCAATTACATTTATGTTGAAGTAGTGTGATGGATGGGATACAGACGCTCAGATTACTTACAAGTCAGATTACAACAATTTATTATCGCTTAAAGGTCTTCTTGGGACCTAACAGAATTGTCTCGTAGTTTAGGAAATTGCTGGAAAATGTTAAACCATCCTTTGAAGAAGTTCAACCATAAGAGCAACAGATGGATTGGAATGAAACATGTTGGGTGTTCTCAACAGCCCCATTCAGGAGGCTGATTAGTATACTACCTAATATCAAAATAATAAGACAACAAATACAATCTGTATTATATTTTTTCGGCTGTTATAATACGTGGTTGATGAATTATTCTCAACGACACTGTTTTCAAGAATGATAAGCATTCAGTTTGATTGAGCACAAGTCACACTTTATCATTCACTTATACATTTATTTGGTTCCATTTTGGTTATATGTGTACTCTGACATTTCATTACCTGGCTCCCACAGGGGTGTCGAGCGGAACTGGACAGCCACGGTCTCCACCAACGTGATGCGTAGTGCAGAGATGACTGACTGGACTGGCCCACCTAGCTTCGTCTGCTTGACCCGTAGAAGTAGTCTCCTAAAGACGGGGAAAGGGAATTAGCTACCCGTGGATTTGAGTATTAACACCTCACTGCGTCACCACTTATCACTTCTGACATTCCCTTTCACAAAGCTCACCTTATAGTTTTTTTATGATGAGCTCTCCATACTGCGAAGAATGCAGGGGCGCGTTGATGGCCAGTTACTTCACTGGCTTGAGGATATTGGAAAGGTTCTGGACAAATCTTGGCTCCAAACCTCCGGGTGAAAGGCCGTAAGTATATAGTTCTAATGAGTTCAAAATGTCCGATTAATCACTCTTGTCCAATTCCTTGTTTCTTTTGCAGCTTAGACCCAAAAGATGATCGGCTTGTGGCAGCTGAAAGCGTTCAGGTAAGAGTCTGTGTTTTGTAACACTGTCCGGTAAATGATGCCAAGGTTTAACTCGCTGCTTTCTCTTTTCTTGCAGGTGCAGCGTAGGAAGATTTGGCGTGCTGGTGGATAATACCTCCTGCGGTAAAATCAGGTAAGCATATGGTGGCAAGAGATTGTCCTTGTTTGTTCCCTTGGCTCACCTTGTTGTTTTCTTGTCCCCCTTAGGCGCTGGAATGCGGCAACCAGGTGATGGAGACAGCTCCGGATCGTAGAGATGCTGCGAGGAACGGTGAGTACGGCGCGGCGCTGCTGCTGGCGATGCGACGCATTTAAAATGACGTCTGCTTCTGGTTCGAAGATGCGCAGAATCCGAAATCAGGTGAGAAGTCCAGTAAAGTTCTTGTTCTAACCTTTCTTCTCCTTTCCCTTCTTTCTAGGCGCTCTGGACTCGAGGCGGGCGAGGCAGGATGCTGGATGCTGCCTGCAGACATGGTGAGCATTATGCTGCTGGATGCAGAATAACGCGAAGCATGTGCTGCTCTTCGGGTGTGGTTTAAATAGCCTTCAAAGTAGTCCCAGGTAAGTATTCCTCCACAGCCACACCCGAGTAACAAAATAGTCCCTAAAATAAAATAGTCCCTTCAAGCCTCACATGGGCTTGGATGCTTGGATCCCTTGCAGCATGGTCTGCATCAGGTAAGTTTTAACATATGACCCTGGCGCCTATGGCGCCAGGACTGATGTCCCATATGAGCCTGGCGCCATAGGCGCCAGGACTGTACCCAGAAAGCCCCTAACAGGGGTTGCTGGGTTTGCTCCAGGTAACATGATGCCTGCTTCCGGGGTTGATGGACTTGGTCTGGATGCCCGGGGGTAGGCATCATGACACCAATATAGGGCCCTTTAAATGTGCTATTTGAACAATTCTGTGGAACACGATGGGCATGGCATGGACAATCGCTATCATGTTCAGAGCTCTCGACAGTTGTCCAAGCTGGAATCGTAGGGAGATAGCTTAAGTTGTGGAGCTGGGGAACCCTGTAAAAGTTGCAGCTGTCCCGTCAGAGTCTGAGATATGAAAAACATCTGAGATCCCAGTTCTATTAAGTCGAAGCGAGGGCTGTGTGAAGCTAGGTTGTAAAGTTCATAGGAGTGCAGTGGATGTGTGCTGTAGGGTCACCAATGGTCGAGTCTAGACTGTATAATTCAATCTGATCATTATGGCGATGAGGGGGGTGCAGATGATTGTGGTCATGGTTGATCACGTGATGGATTCAATAAGGTTGAATTATAACATTCAAGAATGTCTTTGGGAGATTCTTTTGGTGGGGATGCCCCATGATATATGGAGACGGCTGTAATCCTTTAGTTCTCAAAACAGCCAAATCTGCTCTGACTTTTTTTAAATCCTTCAATTGATCTTGCAATTTGCTATGGGCATATTTCTTTTTTTTTTTTTCCCGCCAAACCCAAAATGATCTTGCATGCGACTCTGTACATTATTGAGTGGTCATGTACCAGTCAAAGAAGCCATCCATCACTTTTTATAGACCTTAGATCTGTGGGACTCGGATGCTCCTTGTGGATCAACAATTATACCCAAATAAAATTCTCAGAGAATTGCTTCGTGGCATCATCCCTTTTAAAAAGTGCCAGTGATCTAGGGCTTGCACGTTTTGGAGAGTAATTTATGTGTGTATATATAGTAAGCTAAATTCCCTTAAGGAGGGAGTAGCACTTGCTTAGACTGACCCGTTCCCTTCTCACTGGGGTAACACAATGAAAGACTTGTATAGTGGTCTGTGCCGCTCTTTCCCAATTCACTACGCCAAGAAAAAGTTCAAACCTGACAACCCGTTTGTCATTGCTGCTGTTCTACCAGGGCTCTTGTCATTTCACTGAGATGCGGTTTATACCAAACAACTGTTCAAAGATGCGTGTAAGGAAAGGAGACTGGTACACATACATGGGGGCACAAGACAGAAAATCATAATCCGAGACTATTATATGACAGACAAATGGATGAAAACAATGATCGGAAGAAAGGAAACGTTTTTACAGAGGGAAAAACAGAAAATAAAATAACAAACAAATGTCTCCTTATGGAGGACACAGATCTGAGACAACTCACAATGAGAAGAAAGACTAAAGGCCTCCTCCAAAGTCATATATACCACTATGTAACCCTGATATGCCACAGAGGTGGTGAATTGAGGTATGGGAACAATGGAGGTATATATTTGCCTGGCCTGAGAGAAAACAATCTACCAATACTGATAAATGCACTCATAGAGGTTACTTTTTGACACTTTAGAATTATTCTCTGCTGGTGGTCCTGCGTGACAGTATATCCCTGATTAGATTGCCTAGTGAGGCATGCATGGTAGTTGCAGCGCTCACCCGACAGTTTCGAATGCCCTTTGTACTATATATTTTCAAAACAAAGGATTAAAATAAGCTAAAACAACAAACTCATTCAATCGGGACACTTGCATAACAATACTAATGCCCTACACTGAACATCATAATATGGTGCATGGCTGCAAATGGTTTTCAGACAGTAACCATTTATTTATTTTCCTTTTGTGGGGGGGGGAGGTTCAGGAGCACTACATCAGAAAGATCAAAATAATACGTTCAAGTTCACAAAAAGACAGCTAAGACAATTGAGTTATGCACTGGCCTTAATCCATTTATTTTTTGCTTATTTCCCAACTGACCAAGGACCCCCTTGGCCTATGGGCATACCTTCTTGAGAGTCTCCCCAAAAAGACAAAATTGTCTTGCCTGTTTTGGTGGCATACCGGGGGAGGTTGCAGGAGGACTGGTCCATGGTCCCATGGATGCCTGATCTAGGTAATTTATCTGAACTTTCACAGCGACAAGATTGGAGTTTAAGGGTAACCCAGAACACCAATTTGGATTGTCATGTTAGAAATTCTTTATTCAGTAGCTCCCCAAACGAACAGTTTCACCAGGAACTTCAGTGGTGTCTCGCCCCACCCACATTTTAACATGTGTTTGCTCGTACAATGCTCAAGACAAGAACATACTGCAAACATCTATGACCTCAACCTGGAGTGAAGCAGTCCATGGTGAGCGCATAGCTTTTCAATGCATTTTTTCTTTTGCTTCATTATAGCCTAGGTTGGTAAATCGGTAGCTCGCAGCTGTGGTGTGGAGTAGTTTGTTAAATTTAACATATTCATATACTTTGAAGGCAGTAGGGTAAGCCAACAAGGAAAGGAGTATTCTTAGTAGTGCATTCCCTAAATAGTCTCAGCGAAAGCAGTCTACCTTCCGATTATTGCTGAACAGTTTAAACGTGAAGTATCTGCTTATACATATATTTTTTCTGTCCTCTTTCTCATTTGCCCAATTGCAGAGCATCAGCTAAAATGGCTCCAGACCTGTTCTGCTTTAATGACCAATGAAAGATAATTGTGCATCAGAGATCCATGTAGTGTCTGTCCCTCTTGTCTCTAGGACTATGTACATTTCAGAATTTGAGTGTCTAAAGGCCACTAGGCTCTGATACTTAGGACAAAGGGGTACAACGTTTGAAAAAAGGCAGCATGGTTTCACATGATTCATGAGCTTATCTTATTACTGGATAAACAGGTACCATTCAATACTGGTGCACAATTCTCTTTCATTTGAAGGTTATGGAATTTCAGAAGTCTAATCATCTTTTAGAATGAACTGGGTCGCATGTATATCCATCACTGTGTAGGAGTTATCCCCATATATATACACCGTGGCCTAATCGAATAGTCCCAAACAATTGCTAGTAACCGTCCACTCTTAGGACACACATACGCTCTGTGACAGTAAGGCCAGTTTAATTTAAAATGATCTTGTGGACTTGATGGCAATATAGGTCACCTAATTTTTAAATATATATGTGTTCTTAAAAGGGATCAACAATATGACATCAGACCATCAGTAACTGATAACCGCATGTAATAGCATAATGCAAAAAAACCTGACTGGTCATATGCAACATTTGTGAACAACATCGAAGAAGATATATATATCAACGATCGTTTTGGAATTATATATGTGAAAGCTGATACAAATGGTAGGCATTACTTTAATGTTTTCTCTCCCGTTATGGCAACACAAGCCGCTTTGTTTAAAATACATGTTAAGATGGCCGTCGTAAAACACTTTTGAAAGCAGGCCCTTCTAACCTAATAAACACAAAAAACGCCCCACTACCTCTGAACACCTCTGTGGTTTTAAATAGAGAACAGATGGGTGAGTCCACCTACACCCTGTGAGCAAGACACTTGCCAATGAGAAAACCACCTGGAAAATAAACACCGCCAGTCGACATAGTAAGTGCTGTGCTGATAATTAAAAGTTAATCATCTGCACTATGTTGACGTGTGCACTGCAAGTTTTGCTGCATCTCGATAGCTGGTGTGTGGAACATGTAGACACGAGATAACACTTATGACGGCATTATGCATTGCATTCAGTATGTTTTATGCAGCCGCACTAACTGTAGCGAGTGTCTCTGTGTAAACATAGTGTGATAATGATAATGATCAGAAGACCTTTCTGGTGGCAATTAAGCATCACACAAGTTATTTCAACAACACGCGCTATAGTCTTACCATTCCATTAGCAAAGAATGTAAAGAACTCATATATAGGAACCTCTCTTTGTCTTGTGGCAAGTACTCATGTACCATATTGGTTCCTCCTTTCTCACTCCCATGCAAAAAAAGAATTGACTGCTGCTTCGACCCTAACGTAGTGCCATTTAAACACTTGGCAACTTTAAAACTCCATATGTAATAGAGAATACATTGGAGAAAACGATACATTGTCACCAAACAAAGTATCTCTGCTCAATTATCTTAATATAACAACCTGATGTATATAGGTGACTCATGCCAGCCTCCTATTACAGGTTGTATGGATAGCTGATCCAGTTAAAAAGAAAAGGAACAAAAACACCAGGCGCTCGCAGGCTTACCAGAGGAAGGTGATCAGTAGTAGCCTCAAACAAGCTTCTATGTGCATAACTAAATGATAGTGCAACCAAGGTGTACGAGTAAAAACGTAAAATAAATGTTACCACTACAGGTCCCACCACATGATTATAGGTCGATCGAAATAACATCAAGAGCAAACCCATGACACTTGTAAAAGAAACCATACGGAAAAGAAACCTTTCATCTTCCCTGTGTGTCAAACAAGATACAGGTCAGTAGCCCCCATAAACAAAGTGAACTTGGAAGAAATAGACTTTATGTAGACCAAATCGACCTCACTCGCAAGTGTTCCATGTTGATTTTATTATAAAATACTAAGGGGCAGTCAAGTGATTTGAATATCGTGTTTATGAAATGATTGCATGTCCTGATGAAGGCCCAGCATAACATTTAAAAAGAAGATCGCCAAGGATGGGCGTATCTTGACCAAACGGCCGAAACAGAACATCCTAAGAATAAAACATCCTTTTGTGAACAAACTAAAGCGGAAAGGAAAAGCGCTAGAGCTTAGCTGCTGGGCAATGTATGAACACATAAACCAGTGTGAAATGCATGAAATGAAATCAGATGTAATTATGCACTGGTCTTTAGGAGAGGCACAGGCATTAGTCATGTACACTAACAAAAAATAATGTATTAGTACCTAAGGAATACCCTTATAGATAAAAAATGAGGACATTTTTCAACAATGTTGATTCCATGCAAAGCACTTTCTAGTACTAACCCCACATTGCATGTATACCCTTTAACAACAAAGTATTACTGACCTCCAAGTACTTTGCTAGCTAAATAATATTTAATGTTAAATGTTAATGTATTTGAAAATGTATGATCCTTTGTCTACATCATTGAGTGGTCGTGTACCAGTCAAAGAAGCCATCCATCACTTTTTATGGACCTTAGATCTGTGGGACTCTGATGATCCTTTTGGATCAACAATTATACCCAAATAAAATGTGCCTATCCCAGACAATTCCTTCATGGCATCATCCATTTTAAACAGTGCCAATGATCCACGATTTGCATGTTTTGGGGAGTAATTTATGTGTGTGTATATATATAGTAAGCTAAATTCCCTTAAGTATATTGTGTTATATTTAATTTGATGTTTTAGTATTCTGTTCATTCTACTATTGCATATTCAATATGTGTTTTTGATTAGAAATAAAATAAACCATTTTTAATGGAAATGAGAGTTGGGGCTTAGTACAGTATTTTTCTATATCTGCACTCACTTCACAGATTGTTGAAGGTCTCCACACAAGAAGGATGGGTAGGTTTGCACTTGCTTGCTTACCTTGGTACATCTTTCAATTGAGACATATTGACTGTTATGTTTGTTGTATTTACTTAGGTGTGATGTAATCACTATGTAGAGTCTCATGTTGGCACAGTTCTGCAATATGTGAGGTTCCAGAACGAAGGTGGTTGGAGAGCTGAAGCTCTGACAAGAGGGTGCACCCACCTGGGGGCTTTCAATAATAAAGACTTATAAAGAATTGAGAAAGCTGCCCTGCCTGTTTATACATAACAAATTGGCGACGAGGCAACCAACGAGAGCCCCCAGCAGGAAGTTTGTTTGGTGCGAGAACCTACGCATGTTCCTGTACCGCGGCCCGGCGTACAAAGAGAAATGATACCGTAACGATTAGCGCTGACACAAAAAAAAAAGAAATCCCAGTTGACCCACGTGTCCACCTCAAGGTACTGTGTGGGCTAATACAATATCCTTAAAGGGTCAGCGCTTACCTCAGCATTTTCCGAAAGACACTGACACGCTCAGGCAACGACCCTAGGCACTAAATTTGTCGACGACTTGAAAGAAGCTACCTTGTTGAATTGCATTGGTGCAGAGGCACTCCGGATATTCCGTACACTGCCCGATCAGATTGATACGGATGGGGGTTCAGGAGACTCATCTGGTTCAAGTAGCAGCAGAAGGTATGAAAGTGCCCTAAATAAGCTATCCAAGCATTCCAGAAATAAGACTAACATCGTCCTTGAAAGATACCACTTTTTCTGCAGACGTCAGAACAAAGGTGAATCCATAGATGCCTTTATAGCAGTACTAAGAGGTTTGATTTCAACATGCAAATTTACAGGAGTAGCTGAGGAGTATCTAAGGGACCATTTAGCCAATCATGTTGCCAATCCCCACATACACCAAAGGTTATGGCAGGCAAAAGACACAACCTTAGAACAAGCAACATAAATAGCCAGAACGATGGAATTGGGTGAAAAGTGTATGAGAGTGGTACAGAATAAGCAAGAAAGTAATGAGATCAAATCTATTTCAAGATGAAAAGGAGAATAATAATGAAGAGACACTTACAGCACTGGTTAAGAACATGGCTATGAACAATTTTAGATCAAATCGCAGGAGAGAGAGGGAGCCTTTCAACAAATTACAAGGTCAGTGTTACAAATGTGGTCGGGGCAGACATATGAATATAGAGAAAGAATGCTCAGCACGCTCTGCTGAATGCTTCAAGTGTGGCAGCATTGGTCATTTCAGCAAAGTTTGTAGAGCTGCCAGAGGAAGAGGGATATTTGGTTCATATCCCACCAACAGAATACAGAATGTAGACACTCGATTCACGGGTTGAAGTAACACAAGTATTAAGGCATTGGAAGAAATTGGAGGCCCAAGTAGCCTACTATCAATTGCAGACGAGGAAGAGGAGGAAGTACACATTTTAACTCAAGTGAGAAGAAAAAGGGCCATGGGTGTGTATGCACATCAACGAAGTGCCATTGCAAGTAATGGTGGACACAGGCTCACCATATACCATTGTGGATGTGGAGACTTGCGTTAAGGAGTTAAAAGGCAAATGTGATGATTTACAAAATACAAGAGTGAGAGCCACAGGGTATGACAAGACTCCTATTAATATCATTGGATACAGCTGTGTGCATCTATATTTTAAAGGAAGAGAAACTTACTGCAAGCTATATGTTGTGGAAAATGGATCACCTGCTGTAGGATGGCGGGAACAGGCAGCATTACAGATTAGGATACATCCCGGGGAAAATGTTCCCATACTGAGCATATCTGTGGACAGTTGTGACACAAGTGAAAATTTAGCAAACAGCTTTCCTCGAGTGTTTAACGACAGTATTGGGGTATTGAAAGTCTTCAAGCACAGAATTATATTTAAAAAGGGTGCCAAACCAGTTGCACATAGAGTAAGAAATATTCCCATTGGCACGAGAGAAGCCTTGCAAAATGAATTGATGAAGCTGTGTGAACAGGGCATCATCGAGCCAATTGAAAGTTCAGAGTGGCTTTCCTCGATCGTAATTGTGCGCAAACCTGATGATTCCATTAGGCTGTGTGTATACCTACGGGATTTGAAAGCAAATATATCGGTGGACAGGCATCCTCTACCTAACATCAGAGAGATGTTGACAACCATGAGGCCAGTAAAAATGTTTACAACACTTGATTTATCATCAGCATATCATCAAGTTCTGTTAGATGAGGAATCAAGACATCTCACGTCATTTGTTACACCTCTGGGAGCCTTTAGGTACAAGAGAATGCCTTTTGGTTAAGCCTCAGCAGCAGCAGTATTTCAGAGACTGATGCATCAGTTGTTCGGTGAGCTGAAGGGCATACATTATTTTCAAGATGACATTTTGATTTCAGTACTGACAGCGGAGGAACACCATGCCAAATTATTGGGAGTGCTTCAAATGATACAAAAGAGAGGACTGACTCTGAAGATAGAGAGATTCAAGTTTAGAATGAGTGAGGTAACATACTTATTCAAAGTTTATACCTCACTACATGATAAAACAAAATACATGAGAGAACTGATGAAATAATCTGTGAGGTTTACATGATCGGATGAGTGTAAATCTGAATTTGAACAAATAAAGGTTTGTGAAAACAAGGCACCGACATTAGAAATGTTCGATTGTAATTCTCAGAATATAGTTTCTGTGGATGCCAGCAACATTGGTTTAGGGGGTGTTTTGGAACAAATCCAGGGAGGCAGAACAGTACGCATTGCATTCGCGTCAAGAATACTAAAGGGGGCAGAGCGAAACTACTCCTCCATTGAAAGAGAGGCACTTGGGGTATGATGGGTACTGGAACATTTTAGAAGTCTTATTTGGGGTTTGCCAATTGAGTTAAGGACCGATCACAAACCGCTGATCATGTGTTGAATTCTAAGAGCCCGCATCTAGTTTAACCCCGGATCCGGAGATGGATATTAGATATCATGCAGTACAATGTAAATTTGATATACACCCCAGGAAGATCCAACGTAGTAGCGGACTGTTTTTCAAGATTGCCCTGGGATTGCTGTGAATCCAAGGATGTGTTCTGTGATGAGATTAGTAAAGAATGTATTATTGCACACATAAATACAGGCATATCAAGGAATGGACTAAAGCGGTAGTTGAGGACTGTGAACAAGGTTATGTGAGACAAGCTATGATCAAAGTGTGAAGATGTATATTAGGATAAAAATGAAATTTCAAGTTATGGGGCATGTATCTATAGGGATGATCGCATCATTCCTCCAGTGGCATTAAGGAAAAGAATAACATACTTAGCGCATGAAGGTCACTTAGGGAGGAATCTCACCAAGAGAAGAGTGAGGGGAAAATTACTGGTGGCCGGGTATTCGGGGAGAAACGGAAGAGTTGGTTAGGGACTGTACGGCATGTGCTGTTAGTCAGAAAGGAAAAAAGTGATGGTCACGCCACTACAGCCAGTTGAAATTCCACATTCAGTTTGGACAAAATTAGCCATAGATATTACGGGACCTTATGAAACTTTAGATGCCCAGAAGATTTATATTATAGGATTGTTGGACTACACATCTAAATGGGTGGAATGGGGCATCGTGGAAGGAGCCGTTACTGCCAAGAAGAAGATTGTGAGGTTCATGGAGCAGGTTTTTAACAGGGACGAGGACCCGCTAGAAATAGTATCAGGCAATGGTGTTCAGTTCATGTCAACAGAGGTACACACTTTTATGAAGGAAAGAGCAATTGAGCACAAAACAACTTTGTTGTATCATCCAATGGCCAATGGTCTAGTTGAGAGGATGAATGGCTTCGTGAAGAGCATAATTCAGTTGGCAATTGCTAATGCTCTACCGTGGAAGGACACATTGAAGTAAGCCTTAAATGCCTACAGAATGACTCCACATTCAGTCACAGAGGAGGAGCCCTTCACAATGATGAAGGGGAGGAGAGCATCTAATAGGCTAAGACCTTCTTGGCTACTATCAAAGTGCCACAAACAAATTGATATGGAGGATGTGATGAGAAGAGTAAAGGAAAGACAAGCTAAATACAAGGAATACTATGACACCAATAAACGTGTCATGAATCGCTGGGTGCGCCCTTTTTGGGCCTCATGGTCCTTGTCACAACAGACTTAAACAACTAATACCTCCAATATGGCCGTCCGACACATTCCCTTCTCGCTCCATGCGTTGGACGTAACCCTTCTCTATTTCTAGACCACGCCTTCCGCGGCTCCGCGCGTCTCAATGCTATAGCGATTAGCGACCAGACGTGTGCTCCGTAGCTCGCGGTTCTTCTCCTTTCTACTCCGCTATCCCTTCCTCGAAACCCCCCCCCCCGTTCTTCTTCCTCCTGGATTCTAGTTCTAGCGAACTTACCTTGCCTCCTGGATTCCTGGATTCGACCTCCCGGAAAACTGAACGCATTCTGGATTCGGCAGAGACACGGGCCGCCTTCTTAAAAACGTGATCCATCCGAAAGAAGGCAGCCACCAAGAACACTAGTAAAGAACGGATTCAGGTGAGAAGGGAGGGGGACTCCTTGACAGTTTGAGACGCCACCCAATTGAAAGCGATATCGACATGGAGGTTGCTGTGCAGGACTTGATGCGTAGTATGCAGGAACTGTCAACCGAGGTACAGAATCTGAAAGCGGAGAACGCCGCTCTCAAACAATTGGTTCTATCCCGGGATTCTGCTACAAAAGAGAGTGTTATACTGGGCGAAGTCGTGGATAAATACGACGGCTCCGCAAAGACCCTTTGTGCATTCCTGGATTCGTGCTTGGTTCATTTTACCTTCAAGCCTTACTATTTTGCGACCCCCAGGGCCAAGGTGGGTTTTATAATCTCTCACCTTTCCGGGAATGCCTTAACTTGGGCCACTCCCCTCGTTAACTCTAGCGATGCCCTCCTAGACGATTATGATGGGTTTATACGTGCCCTAAAAGACATGTTTGACCGCCCTGAGCAGGTCTATAGTGCACAAGAGCGCTTGTTAGACTTTCAGCAAGGGACCCAGGATAATCTCACGTATGTGACCCGATTTAAACAACTGGCAAAAGAAGCCGACTGGTCCACTGAGGCGAGTTTTACCCTGTTCAGGAGAGGATTGAACGAAGAAATTAAGGATGAGCTGGCCAGAGTGCCACGACCAAGCTCATTCCAGGCATTAATGGATCTTGCCATGCAGATTGACTTACGTATCCAGGAAAGGAAGTCAGAAAAGAAGAAATCCAAGGGAACTCCTTCCAAGGTATCATTTGAGGGTACCCCCAGACCAGAAATCAACCCAAGCCCGGTTTCAGAATCCGAGCCCATGCAGATTGGGGCCTTTCGTGGACCCATAACCCCACAAGAGAGAATGAGGAGAATTCATACAGGCTTGTGCATGTACTGCGCCTCAGATAAGCATTTGGTTAGAGAGTGTCCTTTAGCACCCACTCGGCATTCGGGAAATGCCAGCTCCCGATCCTAGATGGAGCAGGGCTTCGGGAGAGAGATGTTTGCTCCACATCCATTCCATCCTTGAACTCTCCTGGACAAAACAATTTCGTAGTACTGCAGGCCTTTTTATCACCATCCAAGAATACGAACTATTCCATTTTGGCCCTGGTAGACTACAGAGCTATGGGAATTTTCATTGATCATGAGTGGGTTGATAAACATCAGATTCCCTTCGAGTCACGAAGCACCATGCAGCCTGTGGAAGCTATCGACGGAAGACCCCTCACATCAGGACCCATAGGCTTTCAGACCAAGGAGATCCAGCTTTCAATAAATCGCCATCGAGAACAGATCAGGTTTGACATTATTAAGTCAGCTCATTACCCCTTGGTATTGGGCATGCCCTGGCTACAGAAACACAAGCCAAATATCAATTGGTCTGCGGGTTCCCTATTCCTAGGTTCAGAGTTTTGCATGTCTCATTGTCTATCCCTAGAACCTCCATTAACGCACCCAAAGGAACCAACAAAGGAACAACAGACACCACTAATGGTATCCAATGTCATGCAAGTTCCTGAAGTCTACCAAGCTTATGCTGATGTGTTTTCGACTGCCATTATCCAGGCCTTACCCCCACACACACCTGAAGACTGCGCCATAGAGACGGAACCCTCTGCAGTGATTCCCTTCGGCAGGATGTTCATTCTTTCCGAACCCGGGAAGAAGGCCCTAAGAGAATACCTGGATACCAACCTTCAAAATGGCACCATAAGACCTTTGAAATCTCCTTCTGGTGCTTCTCTATTCTTTGCTCCCAAGAAGGATACCAAGGAACTCAGACCCTGCCTTGATTATCGCGGGCTAAATCAATGTACCCTCAAGGATCGGTACCCGTTACCCCTGATTTTGGATATCCTGGAAGCCGTGAGAGGCGCATTGATATTCACCAAGTTGGATCTCAGGGGCGCCCGTCATTTGATCCGTGTCAGGGAAGGAGACGAATGGAAGACTGCCTTCAGAACACCCTTTGGCCATTTTGAGTACCTAGTCCTGCCCTTCGGATTGGCTAACGCCCCGGCAATTTTCCAACGCTTTATGGATAGGGTGTTCTCTGACATGCTGTTTCTCTTTGTTATTGTATATCTGGATGACATATTGATCTTTTCCAAGGATCCCAAACAACATGAAGAGCATGTGAAGGCAGTGTTGCAGACTCCGAGATCATAAACTCCTAGCCAAACCTGAAAAATGTTTGTTTCATGTGACCTCCGTCCACTACCTAGGGTTTATACTTACCCAAGAAGGAATCGGTATGGACCCTTCAAAGGTAAAAGCCATATTGACCTGGCCCACTCCTATTTCCGTGAAACAAATTCAATATTTCCTGGGACTCGCCAATTTCTACCGGAAATTCATATCTAATTTCTCTGAGATAGTGCAACCGATTGTTGCTCTCCTGAAGAAAGACACTCCTTTCCTCTGGTCAGCACCACAAGATATGGCGTTCCAGCGTTTAAAGACAGAGTTTACGCAAGCTCCTATCTTGGCTCGACCCGATACTAGCCGTCCTTTTCTGGTAGAAACGGACGCTTCAAATTATGCCATTGGTGCAGTCCTGAAACAAGAATTAGGAGATAAACTGGAACACCCAATTGCTTACCTCTCACGAACTCTGACTCCTAGTGAAACACATTATTCAGTCCCGGAAAAAAAATTGTTAGCCATCCGCCAAGCCTTCACTGAATGGCGACATTTACTTTTGGGAGCTAAACATCCAGTTCAGGTCCGTACTGACCACCGAAACCTCCAGATTCTACAGTCTTTGGAGTGTAGGAACAGTCGTCAGCCACGTTGGGCATACTACTTTGCCCTGTACCAGTTCCATATCACTCACGTTCCTGGATCACAAAACCTGATCACCGACACCTTATCTCGAAGACCTGACTACAAGCCCACTGAAGACAAGGCATATCCTCAGATTTGTGGCCTAGGCAGTCAACCTCCTCGAAGAAATCCAAGCCCAAACCCAATCCTCTGATCTGTGGAAGGACAAATCCAAAAGAAATCCTTGGAATGTAAAGGTCCAGGAAGGTTATTTGTTCAAAGACAATCTGTTGGTCATCCCTACAAAAAGACTACAACAAAGAATAATGAATCTCTGCCACAATACCCTACATTCCGGACATTGTGGTGTCACCAATACCCTCCGTCTAATACAAAGGCAATTCTGGTGGCCTGGGATGGGACCCGTAGTACGGCAGTACATTCAATCCTGTGTTGTCTGCAATCAAAATAAACACAATAACAAGAAACCAGCGGGCCTTCTACTACAACCTACATTGCCAACTAGGCCTTGGGAGATTATCGCTACGGACTTCATTGTGGAACTGCCACCATCCCCTGGGTATACCACCATCATGGTTACCATAGACCTGTTCACTCATATGGCTCATTTTATGCCCCTGCGTAAATTACCATCCTCTTCTGAACTAGCAGGAATCTTCCTGGAACACATATTCCGTTTACATGGACTCCCTTCCAAGATCATTTCGGATCGCGGACCTCAATACATCTCTCAATTCTGGAAACATCTCTGTCAATGCTTAGGGATCCAACGTGCCCTTTCGTCAGGTTACCACCCTCAAACCAACGGAATCACAGACCGTGTCAACCAAACCCTGGAACAGTATCTTCGATGCTTCGCCACCAAGGTCCAGGATGACTGGTCGATCCTGATACCCGTGGCTGAATTCGCTTACAATAATTCTGACCATTCGGCACTTAAGATCAGCCCTTTTTATTGCAGTCAAGGATTTCATCCGTCGGTCCTACCTTCTGTTCTTCCCCAATCTACACCAGTACCTACAGTTGACTCCTGGATCGAAACCCTTGTCAACATACATAAAGAAGCCAAGGAATTTTTGGAGAAGGCCAGGAAACAGACCAAGAAATATGCAGATTCCAGAAGAAGACCTGACCACCTTATGCAGTCGGTGATCAGATCTGGTTGTCCTCCAAATTACTACCCCGACATCTACGGCCTAGTAAACTGGCCCCTCTGTACTATGGTCCATTTTCCATAAAGGAAATTATAAATCCTGTTTCTTATCAGATCGAGTTGCCTGAATCCTGGAAGAAGATACACCCAGTGTTTCACACATCCTTGTTGAAACCCTACTATCCATCCTCCCAAAAACCCTCCAGACCTCCTCCTGTACTGGTCGATGACCAATTGGAATATGAGGTATCTTGGATTTGTGACTCCAGGTATAGAAGGGGCCAGCTTCAATACCTGGTTGAATGGAAAGGATATCCTCCTAGCGAAAGAACCTGGGAACCTCTCTCAAACATCAAGGCCCCACGGCTGCTCAGAAGGTTCCACCTCATCCACCAGGGCAAACCAGGAGGGAAGGGTCTTCGGAGGAGGCATGCTGTCATGAATCGCTGGGTGCGCCCCTTTTGGGCCTCATGGTCCTTGTCACAACGGACTTAAACAACTAATACCTCCAATATGGCCGTCCAACGCATTCCCTTCTCGCTCCATGCGTTGGACATAACCCTTCTCTATTTCTAGACCACGCCTTCCGCGGCTCCGCGCGTCTCAATGCTATAGCGATTAGCGACCAGACGTGTGCTCCGTAGCTCGAGGTTCTTCTCCTTTCTTCTCCACTATCCCTTCCTCGAAACCCCCCCCCACCCCTTCTTCTTCCTCCTGGATTCTAGTTCTAGCAAACTTACCTTGCATCCTGGGTTCCTGGATTCGATCTCCCGGAAAACTGAACGCATTCTGGATTCGGCAGAGACACAGGCCGCTTTCTTCAAAACCCGATCCATCCGAAAGAAGGCAGCCTCCAAGAACACCGGTAAAGAACGGATTCAGGTGAGAAGGGGGGGAACTCCTTGACAACATGTCAGAAAGCGAGATCAAAGAAGGTGATTGGATTTGTGTGAGAGAACCCAAGAAAGTGTTGAAAGGTCTGTCCAAATGTAGAGTTCCTCAAAGAATGGTGAAATCTGGGAAATCCATGATATTGGTCGTGCAATGATGTGTTATTGTCAGAGAAGAGCACACCATCGAGTGATGACTGTAATGTAGAAGAAACTCGGGTGGTCATCAGGAGGTCCAAAGACTCTAGTGTGAGCGATGGCATGTCATCTAAAAATAGAAGAATCATACAGAACTTCAAGAAAGACTTTATCTACTATTAGATCACAACCGATTTCCAACAAGCTGATATAGTAACTCAGATCAGTTGATTCAGCGGCACAGATTGTGGTCCTACATTTATATCCTTCATTTGAAATGTATAATATCATATGTTTCCCACCTTTTCCCAGATTTTGTTCCTACCTTTTCCCCACCCCATGTTCCTCCTATCTGCCCCATCCTCTTCTTTTCTGCTGTGATGTCATGTGAGGGGGGGGGGAGATGTTATGTTTGTTGTATTTACTTAGGTGTGATGTAATCACTATGTAGGGCCTCATGTTGGCACTGTTCTGGAATATGTGAGGGTCCAGAACGAATGTGGTTGGAGAGCTGAAGCTGACGAGATGGTGCACCCAACTGGGATCTCTCAATACTAAAGACTTATAAAGAATTGAGAAAGCTCTCCTGCCTGTTTATACATAACATTGACTTTTCTTATATTGCTGTTTTATTTGTAAGGTTTTTTGATTTGTTGAACCATGTCTAGAACCAATAGTCGCCTCTTTCCATCACACTCATTCCTCCTTAACAGTACCATCCCAGCTGCTGTCATGCTGCCTGAATGCAGCCTGTATGGGATTGATGGATGCTGGCTTGCCCATGACGTCCCTGTTCTGTGGTGTCACCTGTGCACTTGACTCCGACAGCAACATTCAGCTGGATCCCACTGCCAAGCAGGAGAAGGTGGGTGTTTACACTAGGATCTTTCCACTTTATTAGAACTATTAAAAAGCCGGGCATATAATGCCTTCTGAGTTGAACAGGGCAATAATGGGTGAGATCATAATAACCTTTTAGTTTTGGCTAATTAGTGATGGTGCTATAGTGTCACATGGAGGAGCAAAACAAATATTTTCGATAGCTGCAGATACCAAATGTGTAAATACACCTTCACTTTAGTTATGTCTCAGTTCCCTCATTTTGTACTTCTTGCCTTTTATTTCGTTGAAATGTGAACATTTTGTCTGCAGCTTTGTTGTAATTGGTTGCCTCTACTGTCAAATTTCTGGAAAGAGTGATTGATGGCTAAACCTGTTCAAGCAAAAACCAGGAGCAACACATGAGCTGTTCTGAAGTGCGTGCCTGGTTTGTGTTAAGAACTGTAATAAACGTGATCACTAATGTTACGTTACTAAGCATTTGTACTGTGTGTGAGACAGGCATGGTATCAAGAGAGACACAGACTCAAAGACGTTAATTTCAGAACTTTAATTTACTAATGTTCCTGGGTTGGTGTAATGCCTAACTGTAATGGGATGGTTCCCTTAACTGATGTTTCTAAAGGCTGTCAGCGTCTCATAGTCCAAAATAAAAGTCTGCCTGTGTCTAAACCTGTGCTTGCCATCACCCTTTACAATAATGTGATAGGAAGAAAATAGTGGTTCAACAGAAAATAGGAAACCAAGGTTGGTTTCAGGTGGTCTTCTCACCAGGTGTAGTTTGGTCAATGTCACAAAAATGAGTTCAATCAAAAAAAGCTGTTCGTAAGACCTGCTCCACAGAGCCCATGCAATATTCTCAAATACCTTCAGCGTCTTTGGCCTTCAGGGACCAAGTTCTGCCTGTGATTATGCCGCTCCTTCATGGGCTTCACACGGTATAGACCTGGTATTATCTTCAGTAACTTCGAGTTTTCAGGGTGTTCTCCCAATTAGATTCTCTCTTCCTGATGGCCTATAGGCTGTTTAAGGAGAACACTAAGGACATCAAGAAGAGAGAATCTAATTGGGAGAACAACTTGAAAACTCAAGGTTACTGAAGATAATCCCAGGTCTGCACCGTAATACACCTGAGGATAGCCCACCAGCGCAAAGCTCGTTAGAAGAATATGAAGCCCATGTAGGAGTAACGTAATTACAGACAGAACTTAGTCCCTGAAGATGGTCCACGCCAAAATGCATGGGACATCCTTAGAATGCTTATGTCTCCAGAATAAATGCATCATTTTATGAAAAATCAATTGAAGATTGTGGGAATCTTTGTATTAAACGTTTAGAAAATCTGTATATATGAGAATTACCTATATATTTGAAAATATATAACTGACACTATATGTGAAACAATCAGGTTTTGTCCTTCCTGACGCCTAGGTTATCCAACCCCAGACAGCATCCTTTGTTACTATATACCCGCCACAGTGCAAGTGAGGCCATTGTGGAAACAGGACCTACGAACCCCTCTAATCATGGAATTGTAATAATTGAATTGCAATCTAAAATAGTATATATCTGCTGTGCCCGCTCAAACTGAATCCCTCACTCACAAATGGTCATTTACCACACATTTCCACATTAATCCATATGACATTCCCACCAACTACCTGCCTCTCCCTGCTGATACATACCCTCTTGGGTACTCGTTGAGCTAGCTCTGTCACAAAGTAAAAACAAACTTTGTGCTGCATAGGCCCTTTTAGTGCTATATCCGAGCAGTCTTTTGTGTTACTGACTTAATTGCCTTTATAAACGAGCCTCGGTTGTAATAAAAATCTCTTAACAATAGGTGTCTTCATCCTGTTGACTTATAAGCAAATTGTGTGTCCTTGCATCTGTTTCTTGCACTGGAGTGCCCTCTAAAACAAGCAATCGCAAAGCCAACAGTTTTGGCTTGTGTATAGGTATTAGACTGACATTTGCCAGACAATGACATCACATGCCTAGGTACTCTCACCATTTTACAGATGTTCCATTTTATGGCAACGTGGTACCCTTATGGCAGTCACTGTCAAGTGCCTAACCCCTGCCTACTCAAAAACGGTTGGCTTTGCCAATGTGTGTGTTTTTTTTGTCTCCCTAAGTGAAAGTGTATATGCTCACATGTGGGTACCTTGCCAGCTATTCCTAGGGAATCAAGCTGCACCTTACTGAGTTGGTCTGACAAGCCCCTACCTGAACATGTCAAGGCTATGATGGTAAGCATGGACCAGCTGCAGATCATCTTCTCATGCATACTTACCAGTGGGTTTCTAACCAAAATAGAATGTCGATGTCTTTTTGGAAGTTAGCCTGCTCGGCCAAAACTTTTCATTGTTAGAAAAGTACTGACTTGATAACATCATACTGTTTAAGTAATTATTAAAAGTGTTTGTTTGCAAACTAAAAACATCATGTGTATTGTGGGTCCCTGCTCGGCCTATCCCCCCTAAAAGTCAGCCAGGGCTTCACAAGCCCTCCAAGGGAGGCCTTCTCTTTTTAACATGTCTCAGCAGCAGTTTATTAAAAGGAAGTTGTCGGAAAAAGTCTGGCAGTGACCATCGCTGTGCACTTTTTTTCTTTAAATTATGCAAGGTTTTAAAGAGCTATTTAAATGTGATTTAGGATTCCAAACAAAATTAGCCCCTTACCCTTTTTCTCATGAATATGTTTGTACAACGATCTATACATTGTCAGGTTGGTTTATCATGTGATTTGTCATTTATTTTTAAAAATGAATCTGTACAAAATTGAGGATTGTTTTAGCCATTCAAAACCAAACATTAAACCATAGTTGTATCAACTTGAGCTGTTAAGAAGCATGGTCAAGTACGTACATTTCAGGCTAATTCTGGATTTACCACTTAACCAAAGTGTGTGATCCTGGACAAATCATTTACTCTCACTGTGCCTTGCCAAAATTAGGTGCCCCTAGAAGTGATTCAGTTTTCAGTATGAGATATTCCAAAAAAGCCTTATTCCTGGTTTAATGCACGGGCAGCGCGGGGGTCAGGGCCTGCGAAAGACACACATGCACATCTTTTTTAGGAAAATATAAGGTCACATGTGTTGAACGAAATAGTGACATTCAATAGAAATTCAAAGTAAAGTCACCATGGACAATTGTATATTATAAACAGTATGTACATAGTGTGTACTGTGAAGGCATCATGAAGCAAGACACAGACAACTGAATGAAAGTTCAAACAAGATACTTTGACTAACTTAAATGTCAGGATGGTGTAAGGCCTAACGTGCCCTATGCTAAGGTGGGATTTCCCTACCTAAAGAAACTAAGGATAGTCAGGAAGTTCAACTTAAGTCTGTCTGTGTCCAAAATCTATACTTGCCCACAAAACTAAATCTAAACAATGTGCAGCGATGTCAGCAACAAAAGGAATAGTGTTCAAAATACAGTTCTCGGCTTCTTCCAGCTCTAGGCTGACTTTCCAGCTCCCCTTCCTCATGTTCAAAGACGTTCCAAAAAGGTTTTGGGGTTCCCTTGCCCCAAGGAAACATTGTTCAACAATGGACGAGAAGGAGCAGATCTTCCGGTGCAAAGGCAAACCCACTGGAGCAGGTGGACCGATCGAGGGACCAGAGTGAGTGGTAGGGAAACCCTGAAGATCCTTACAGGAGGTCGTTGCCACCAGGAAACCGTGAAGGGTACGCAGAGAAAGCCAGATCCCAGACAAGAAGAAGCCTGCATTGTGTTTCAAGGACGCCAGCGACTCTCCCGGGTGAACGGCAGAGTTGCGGAGACCTCTCTAGGCATCAACAGTTCACGTAGGTCTCCCTTAGTCGGGCTCAGACCTTGCAATCAGCACTTGCAGGGGTTTCTTCCCCAAGCTTTATTCAGACTCTTTAGGGGTTCCCTTCCCATAACTTTTTTCATGTTCCCAGTCGCCATCAGTCGTGCTCTGAACTTTCACTGATGTCGAAGACTTTCGAATGTGCAAGACTGTTTCCATACACCTCTGCAGGACCATTTCGGCTTTCACTTCAGCTCTCCCTTACGGTATTTGCCCAAGTGTCTGTCTTTGTAGTTCCATAACACAATTAGAAAAGTTAAAAGAAATCTTTCTCTTAAATCAATCACCTTTTAACTTCCCCTTTCGTCAGGGTTAATCTTGACCTTTGCGTATTTCGGAGTTTGTTCACCTTGTCGCATCATTACTAAACATCAAACATTTTGCAGAGACTTTCGAGTGGGCTGTTTCCTTATGCCGGACCACTTCGCTACTCTGTATCACTGGCTTCACAGCTATCGCTGACCGGTTTGCTTTCTTTCACGTCTCATCAACACACGCGCAACCTTCAATTGTGAGATTCACTGTTGCAGCTTCAATCTTTCCTTCGCACAAACCGGCCTTTCATGTCTTTTGCTAATTTACTGGTTGTGTGCATTCCTTTCTGTTATCTGCGGCTTTGATTCACGAGTCAAGGTTGATACCACAGGCTTGGCCTCGTCTCCCAACTCTGCCGTTCATCCGGGATGGTCATTGGTGTCCTTGAAACACAATGAAGTCTTCTTGTCTGGGACTTGGCCTTGTGCACATGTCTTTCACAGCCTTTTGTAGGCAACAACTTCCTGCAGGGAACTCCTGGGGTTCTCTGCCTTTGCTCTCCTGCCTCGGTCCGTCGCTCTGCTCCAGTAGGAAGTTCTGCTCTTGTTCGTGTCCTACCTTGCTCAGAGTGTGTCTCTTTGTTCTGCCTTTTATCCGTGTGAGGAGAGCTAATTGGTATCAGATGTATGCACTTAGTCAAGTGCCTGACTTTTCCTGACCCGATTAACGGGACATGTCCAATGAGAAATGTAAGGGGTAGCCTTTTTACTCAGTTGCCCTCTTCCCCGGCCCAGTGTTTGTGTAGAAAAGGGGGTGTGGGAGTTAGGACATTGGAGAATCCTATAAAATAGGATGGATCATGTGTACGAGAAAGGGGAGAATACCGCATCTCACCATCTGTCACTTAAACCCCACTCCCCGAACACCCCTCGCCCAGGTGATCCTCCCACACTGGTCCCCCCCCCCCAGGAACTGGATCCAAAAGCGATGGCTGTGTCCTCGCCACCTGGATGACAAGTCCCTGAGGAGTGGGTGAGACACCCTTTGGCTTCTCACAGCTGTAAGATTTAATACATCAGAGTCTGAAATGTTGCGGGAGCTCCATGTAGACCGAATGGCAAAACCTTAAACTGAAACAGTCCTATTGGAGTAGCAAAGGCTATTTTCTCTTTGTCATGTCCATACAACGGAACCTGTCGATAGCCTTTAGTAAGATCTATGGTGAGGTAGGGCATTACCCAGCCGGTCAATAAGATCATCAATACGTGGCATTGGGTAAGTGTCAAAGGCAGAGATGGCATTTACCTTTCCAAAGCCGATAGAAAACTTCCAGCTTCTATTGGGTTTTGCTACTAACATGATAGGGGAGGGCCAGGTGCTATTTAGAAGTGCAGTGATGTTAGCCTCAAGCATCTGTTTAACTTCCTGGATGATGGTTTCTTTTTCGGACTCTAGTAATCGGTAAGGTTTTAAATGTACCAGTTTACCTTCTGGAGTGTGGATGTGATGTTCAATATCCTTTACTCTTCTGGGCTCTTCCCTAAACACATCCATAATAAACGGTTTTATCAGATCATACATATCTTGCTTGTGGTTATTGCTAAGATCAGGGGAAATTAAGGCAGTATTATCCGAATCCTCTTGTAACAGACAGGATAATATGATGGCATTGGAATCTGAAGGATTTTCACTCCACTCCTTTAAAATATTTATATAGTAGACTTGGGTCTTTAGGTGGCAGTCAGGTTGGGAATTATGATAGTTACATGACCCCATTTGTTCCATCACCTCATATGGTCCATGCCACTTAGATATACGTTTGTTCTCACAAATGGGCAGTAGCACTTATACCTTTTGACCTATGGAAAAAGATCTCGGGGACCTTTTCGTCATAAGAGGTTTTCCGTTCTTCTTGTGCTTTGGCCATATGGGTTTGTACCAAAGATCTAACAGCTGTCATCTGTTCTTTAAGCCTAGTTGCAATTTGGGAGAGTGGTATTGGGGCTCCTTCTCTCTCCTCCCAAGTTTCCTTCAACATATCCAGAACATCCTGGGGTTTCTGCCTATAAAGTAATTCAAATGGGGAGAATCCCGTGGAAGCCTGAGGGGTCGTTCTAACTGCAAAAAAAGCCCATGGAATCATTTGATCCCAATTTCTGCCATCCTGTTCCACCAACTTTCGCAGTATGCTCTTTCCATTTTTATTAAATCTTTCTATAAGGCCATCGGTCTGTGGATGATGGACTGATGTTCGTAATAGGGTAGTATGCAACAGTTGTTTAACTTTTCCCATGAGCTTGCTCATAAAAGTAGAGCCTTGGTATATCAATATTTCTTTCGGAAACCCCACTTGTGAAAAGAAAGGGAGCAGGTGCTTCAACATTTGTTGTGTTGTGTTTGCTCTCAGGGGAAAGGCTTTTGGGTACCTTGTTGCCTAATCCACAACTACCAGGATGTATTTATTTCCCAGTTTGGAAGTTTCTAGGGGCCCCACAATGTCCATACTAATTCTTGAGAATGGAATTTCAATGATCGGTAATGGAATATTGATATTATTTATAGCCAACCACCTCCATCATCTCTGCACCATTATGAGAGCCCTACGAGAAGCCAGGCTGACGGCTAACACCAGAAAATGTAAGCTGGCTCAATCTGTTGCAAAATATCTAGGCTTTTTTGTAGGAAATGGTAGCATACAGCCACAGCATGAGAAAGAAAAGCTGTTCTAAATGCACCAACACCTAAGAACAAACGAGATCTTAGAGCATTTTTGAGTCTGATTGGGTATTACCGCAGGTTTGTCCCCAATTTCTCAGAAAAAACGTCTTGACTGACTGACAAGCTATAAAACGCAGAACCTCAAAAGATTTGTTGGACTGATGAGGATGAAGTCTTTTACAACAGTTGAAAACAAACTTTATGCCATAATCCTATATTGAAAGTGGCAGACCTCTCAACAGAGTTCATACTCCAAACTGATGCTTCTATGACTGGACTGGGGGCTGTATTGTCCCAGATACACAATGGCTTTGAGCATGCTATATTTGCAACTTGCACTTTTTTTCCCAGAGAGAACTATTCAATGTTAGAATTTGAAGCATTAGCCATCAAATGGGCCATCCTTTATCTCAAATATTTTCTCTTGGGAAAAAAATGTGTCTTAGTCACTGACCATTCTCCCTTTGTCTGGAGAAGTCAGCAAAACAAGTTCAACCCACTTGTTACTTGATGGTTTCTGGACTTGCAACCATACTGTTTCACAGTAGAACACCGGAAAGGTAAAGATCAGAGCAACATACATTTCCTTTCACGTTTCCCTGTGAAACAGATTCGTCCACATTGCATAGTGGAAGGGTATATGAAAAACTAGAGCGTGTTTCACAGCCTAGTCCCTGGGATCCCGTACTCGGGTGGCCAGGGAAGGGCCATGGCTTTTGGATCCAGACCCTGGGGGTGAACAAGTGAGGGAGGATCACCTCAGTAGGGGGTCCTCCAGGAGTGGGGCTGAAGCACCTGATGGTGAGACATGGCATCACCTTTTTCCCTAACCCATCTAACCCCTATCCCTGCTTATTTTGTGGGAAACTACAACTCACATAATTCCTCCCCACTTCACATCGACAACACTACTGGGCCGAATAAGATGAGGAATGAGGCCAGGAAGATTACCTCTTCTGACTTGCAGTGGCTCTGTGTCTCTAACGAGATCAGGCAGAGTCAGGCACCTTATTTGAATTGCGTACACCTGCCACTTGTTAACACGACCTGTCAGGATAAAAGGTGGCATTCCCAGTGACACTCTGAGGGGCGGCTGGGTGCGAAAAGGAACAGCTCTTTTGGGGCTGATGCGAACCAGGCTTTGAAATTTGGAAATGCAAAGGGGCTAATTGGCTGCTGCGGAGAATGAAAGAAAGCCAGGCAAGAATTCCATTCTTTCAGGAAGCCGCATGTGTTCCATGACCGAAAACGAGTGAGCGGAGAAGAGAAACCTTCAAAGTGCTTCCAGGCAGCCCACTGCCCTCCTGGGTAAACAACAGATTTGGGGAGAAGCAGAGTAAGGGCAAAAGAGGCATGTAATAGAGTTGAAGGTTGCGCGTGTGCCGATAAAACATGTAATGAAGAGAACAATGATTGAATGCTGAGAAAAGTGTACAAAGTAAGAGTGGTCCTGCGAAGCGGAGTCACACATTCGAAAGTCTCTGTAATGTTGTGAGCCATGGAATGCGGGGCAACAAAGGCAAGAAAGCAACCACGATCCAGAACGTAAGTTAATTGAACGAAAAGCAACCTATATGAACTTTGAAAACCGCCAAGAAAGGCAACAGTAAAAGGAATACGTGAACTTTGAAAGATGCGAGAGGGCAAAAGTAAAACTACAAGAGTATTGGTGTTGAGAACATTGTTGATTGTCAAATTGTTTAAAAGGAGGTCGAAGTGGTCCTGCAGAGGTCTACGTAAAATCCTTGCAGTTTTGAAAGTTCGACAGTGAAAGTTAACTGTAAGGACAGAACACGGGGAAGGGAACCACCACAAAGAGAAAGACGGGCTCGAGCCCGGTGCAGGTACGCCTATGTTGAATAGTGGCAAAGTGAAAGGGATTAGTGGTAAAGTGAAAGCCCAAAAAGCAGAACTGTGTATTTGTGATAAGGCAGAGGATGCCTAAAGAATTGAGGAGCCTGTCAAAAGCTTGGAACCCAAGCTTGAACTGTTGAATTGTACTAGCAATCCAGAGTGTGCAAAACTGATAGAACTGTGCCACCCACCTATCCATTCTAAGAAACGTTTGAGACCCTGTGCTTGTGAATGTGGGGAAGGGAGTTGTTACATAGGACATTCTGTCATTTCTTTTAAGACATTTTTTTTGTCCTTTTTGTATTACCTTGACACACTTGTCATTTGAGAAAGAGGGCAAGGTTAGGTTTTCTTAGTATAGGCCTTTTTTTTTTCTAGACTGACTTGGACTTGGGCTTGTTTGTTGTTTATTTTTATGATCAAGACTACTCCCATTTTAGAGTTGGGTCCAGTTAGGAATTTCACCAACCTCAGTAAACTACAAAATAAAGGTTTTTGAAACTTACATCGATTGCGTCTGTGTCTACTGATACCATGCCTTCCGTACACCATCTAAAAAAAGCTATAAATAAGATATTATTTGCTTACAAGAAACATCAATAAAGATTTAAAGCAGGTTTTACCCTTACCCGGGTAAGAGACAGAAACTCTGGTGGTTGGGGCAACATACGAAATAACCATGAGAGAGCAAGAGTGTAGTGTCTCAGAGACCTAAACACAGGAGCCAGCAGTGAGTAATTGAAGCACCTTTATTATAACATCTCAATGACCCTGTACTCCCTCTGACATCCACACCCTCCAACCGCTTTCTTACAAACCCTCACAACATTCCCTCACGCGCCACGCGTTCCATACTTCACGCACTCAACATTCCCCAAAGAGCAATCATACGGGAGCACAGGTGGCGTTGGACACTACAGAGAGATTGTGAAAAGGATGGATCAACCAAAGGATTAAGACCATGAACCAAAGCACAGCACCCAGCTTATCCCTCGTCTAAGAGGTCGTGCACCTGGAAGGCAACTACAGGTGCCTGTTTGAGTTTTCGCATAAACGGCCCTGTTGCTTGTCTACCTGAGGAGGCCTGTCTGAATTGATGGACTTTATTTTGGGGAACGACTTTAACCATAACACTTTTTTCCACTTAAGGGAAGGACTTGTTATTTTTCTAATTTCACAATTTGATTAGCCCATTCTGAAAACTGACTATATTTAAGAACATTCAATTCATAAAACTTTTATATAAATTGAGGATTAGTTGTGACAGGCGAATTTACTTTAGGATTTTTAGAACTTTGAGCACGTTTTTGTCTCCCTAGGTGAAGTGCACATTATATTTGCGCTATTCACTCAGAGATGGACTTCTAAATCATTTGTGTTTGAACATTTTGCTTTATAATAAGGCGTTTTCTTTGAAAAGAGTAAGTCTGAAACCCTTCTGTTTGCCATGTCGTCACACAGTTTACAGGTGACAAGCTTCAGGTCTTTGCACTTTTTGAACAACTTGTTGAGCTGTTTTGATATATTTCACACTAGTTGCCTCTAAAGATCGTTGGGCGCTCCTTGCATGTTTCCACTTCTCGAGGCTTGTTGCCTATCGTTAGTTACTTGATGCTGACTCTGTGTTCTCTATCGGAGTATCTCTTCTGGGATGGCCAGTATGTGAGCCATCATCAGTCATGAAAGCCATTTCATCTTTACCGTCTGCTACTTATTGAAGAGTTTTGATACAGATGTTTTCCCTGTGTGATCTGTTTTCCAGGTCTTTTCATTGGAGTGATAGATCTAGCAATCAATTTTCTTTAATGTCCTCTGAATCTTTTGGGATCTGGGTGCACTGGCTGCTGTTTCTTTATCCATCTCCACCACTAATTCTCCTATTGATCCCAAAACTCTTGGTAGTTCACAGATGTCTGATGTTGGATCCTATTGGCGGACTTCCAGGCCACTCATTAGATAATATTTGATATTGGGGTGAATATTGGCAAATAGTTTCCATGTCTGCCTTGTGTGAGAAACCAGAAGGTGTCTCACCCAGTAGTCCCCGGGGATCTGTCATCCAGGTGGCCAGGACACAACCATTGCTTTTGGATCCAGTTCCTAGCAGTGGACAAGTGTGAAGGATCACCTGGGTGAGGCATTTTTGGAGAGTGGGAGTGGGGCACCGAATGGTGAGATGCATTATACACTTCCCTATAACAACTTTAACGCATCCTAGCAAGGAGGCTATTTAGGAACTCTACCCCCCACCCCTCTTTACAAAATGAACACTTTCTCACGGACAGCCCGCTATGAGAGAAAACAGACTAACACCCGAGCCATATACCTGACGTGTCCCAATACAAAGGTCAGGCACGGTCAGGCAATTACTGACCATCACACACACCCGACTTCCATTAAGATTCCCCACACAGATAACAGGCCGAGCATGAGAGCATACTCTGAGTGAGGCAAAACACACAAGACTGAGAATGCGTACATGTGAAATCCTAAGAAGAAAGGAACTTGGATGTTTGTCGTGTTGCATCAGGCACTCTGAAAAAGAGACTTTGAATGGCAAAGAGACTTTGGCACAGAAGGCCATGATATTGAAGTTATAAACTGCACCCTCGTGCTAGAGAAGCCATAGACTGTGCTAAACTTGTGTGCCGCCTTGTCCCTTGCTGAAAACGTAGGGAAGGGAACCCAATGGCTTGAATATCATGACGTATCATTTCTTGAACACTTTTCTTTTGCATAACCTTGTTTCCCACACTATTTGTATTTAGAAGTAAGGAATGGCAATGGATTTATTAGTGTAGGCCCTTTTTATTTTGACAGGACACCACTAGGACTGCGTTATTATTATTTCATGGTCTTTGCTTGCTCCCATCTTTAGATTTAGGATTAGATGGGCGTTTTTCACTCTTGATTCAAGTTCATTTAACACCCTTGAACTGTGATCACTTGTCTGTCTTGCTGTTTGATACCATGCCTTCCTTACACTTGTTTATTGTCTTCTCCATCTATCCCGTCTCTATTGTCACTGGAGGTGCTACTGAATGGTGTCCAGTCATTCATTTGAAAACAAAAGGATCGAATGCAATACATTCGAGTCAAAAGGACTGGGAAAAAAAGACTGAATGCCTTTTTTTAATGTATTTTTTTTCTCCAGGTTTTGGTATAGGTAAAATTAATGGCTTTTGCCCTACAAACAGGAGTTTGCGGAGACCCCAACCCCCCATTAAAAAAATCGTTCTCTTTTTTTCCGGTCCTTTTGACTCGAGTGTATTGCATTTCGATCCTTTGTATTCTATCCTTTAACCCATAACCCTACTGAATGGCCATGCTACTGTTTCCCCTGAATTATTTGGGTTTGACCTATATGCCGGGCTGTCTTTCGCTATCTTTTCTTCTTTGGTGGCGTTCAGCCCTATTAGCCAGTTCTGTGGGTGGCAGTTGTTACCAGTGTCAAGATGCTAGTATTTGTTCCTGTGGCTCCTGAGCCTTTGTTTGAAGAATCATCAGACCCCTTTTCTTATGCCTGGTAGGAGCCACGTGATCTGATGCAAGTGTCGCCAGGGGTCATCTATCTTGGCATTGATTTTCTTCACTCCAAAACCTCAACGGTCGTCTGTCGTGCACTTTAAGCCAAGGCACCCCCTTAATGTATCCCTTTTGATGTCATAGGATTCTCCTCCAAGCAGGCCCAACCCCGCTCTGGCAGCTCCAGTGCCCTGATGGTTGGGTGCCTGGGCGATCTCTCGATTTAGCCTTGCATCCCGGATATGCAGCTCTCGCTCCCTCTATCCCGTTTGCCCTACTCCTCAGCCCATCCAGCTCTCTCTGCCCCCTGTGGCTCTGGCTCCCACCGCTCACATCAAAAACTTCTGTGTCATAAGTTCTGTGAAGGCATCTTGAAGCAAGACTCAGACCACAGATTCAATGTTAAATAACACCATTTTATTTATTTAAATGTCAGGATAGAGTAAGGCCTAACTTGCCATATACTAAGGTGGGATTTCCCTACCTAAAGAAACTAAGGATAGCCAGATTCAGTAAGTTCAACTTAAAAGTCTGTCTGTGTCCAAAACATGTACTTGCCCTTGCGCTTGCCAAAGCTAAACAATGTGTAGGGATGTCAGCACTAAAAGAATCAGGGTTCAAAATAAGCTTTGAACAGCTCTAGCGTGTTTCAACTTCCTCTTCCCCAAATTCAAAATAGTCCCAAAAACGTCTTGCGGTTCTTTTCCCCAAGTTCGACACAGTTCTAAGTCTCTTGACTTCCAATGATACTTTAAGTTTATCCTTTATACTGTTTCACAGTTCAAACGGATGATTTCTTTCATGTCAGCACATATACCACACAGCCTTTGTATGTTGGCTTTTATTGGCTTGTTCCTACTTGGCTCAGTTGTTGGGCCACGCGGTCCACCTACTACAGGTCACGCACCTGATAACCCTTGGCACTTTGTGATGCTTTTGGTTTTCCTTGGCCAACAGTTTTTCCACCATGAACCTGTGTCAGTACTGAACATGTGCTGTGGTTTCTACTTGGCAGTCCTACGGCTTTGCCACAACTTGGATTCAATTTATTCTGTGATTATCCTCTTTCACCACCTTGATTTCTCATTGTCCATTTAATTCAGTAAATTGATATGATTGATATGATTGATATATATGATATGATTGGTTATTTATAATGCGCTTAATACCCAGAGATTTCTAAGCGCGGACCCGGGGATTGAACCTGTGTTGCTCTTTGTCGTCTTGCTTCCAAGGCGAACACGTTACCCCTGAACTAGCCTCCCAAGACTTGTCTTTCACACTTCTTTCACAAACTTTCACTTTGTTCATCAATGCTTTTTAGCAGTTTTAGCAACTTTCATTACAGCACATCCTTTGTTTGTCACATAATTTCCATATCTTCTCTTTAGTTCGGTATTCAATATTTGTTGTTGTTTTTCAAAAATACTTGGAAATGTGTTCATGATTCAATATTTCTTTCTTCGTTCAGGTTCCAAACCCCATTCTTAACAGTTTGTTTGTTCGGTATCAGCAAATATATTATTCCAACCCCTGGAGCTCCTCGGCCTGAGTGTTCTCTTTCTTACACTCACTGGGGCTGTCTGCTCTTCCAGGCGTCTTCCTATTTTTCTCTTGCTTCCACTTTCCTGCCGGGTATGTGTTGGGAGCCCCTGCGAGCAGGGCTCGCCACCTGTGAACCTTGCGGCAGTGGCACACAGCAATTCAGAGTCTTCAGTGTTCCCCAGCTCCAGCCTGGGTACATGCGGCCTAGGGGTCTGCAGGGCTTCGACCGTCTCATGGACCACTCAGGTCGCAGTGCCTCTCACCCCGCTTCAGGAGGGCTCCTGGGCCCATTAAGGAAGTGTCAGTTTGTAAATAAATTCCTCGGAAATGTCAGCTACTCCTAAACGGAGGCCTTGACATAGTGTCGGTTTTAGAGTGGTATAACAGGTCTCATCATCCTCATCCCACTTGATATCTTGGGGGCTCTGCATTTTTAAGTTTATCAGTGAGTCGTGACAGTTTGTAGGTGTAAGTTCTCAAGCCCAATTGACTGACCATAATTAGTAGAGTGCTCTGGACATGCCTAACCCTCACAACAGTCTGCTGACCTCTTCCTTGTCTCAGTACTAGAGTGGTGAAATGACATGTTAGTGTGTACCACTCCTAGTCGCCTCTTCCTCGTCCCAGCACTACAGTGGTCTGAATGAGAGGAAAGGATTGACAAAACCCTATAAAAGCAGGGGGAACCCGAGGTTGATTATCACTCTGCGCTTCTGGACATCATCTCCCCAAACCCCAAGGACCCTCCACCCAGGTGATCCTTCCTCGCATCGCCACTCCCAGGGTCAGGATTCAAAAGCGATGGCCTTTCCCTGGCCACCTGAGAAGAGGATTCAAGGGTAGTAGGTTTGAGGATACCCTCAGGTTTCCCACATACCCTTCCCCTATACAGGTTCGGCCAGGGTGCTTCACATGGAAAGTCCATGTTACCTTGCTCTCTGCCCTTCCTGTGTTCCACTGTGAGCAGTACCTTTTCAAGGTCCAGGAACCACTGCATAACCCTAGGATTGGATCTTTTCTCTGACTAATCCACACCAAAGTGGAGTGATCCATAATCCGTCGAAACCTACGACCAAAGAGGTAATATTTACGATGTAACACCGCCCATTTAATTGCCAGTGCCTCTAACTAGATGACTGCAGTTTTTCTCCCTGGGGTACAACATCCCACTTGTGTATAATATGGAGTGTATGAATTTGTTGTGATTTTGTAATAAGAAGGCTCCTAGTCCCATTAAGAAAACATCAGTCTGGAGGAAAAACTCCTTAGTGAAGTCTGCTATTTTCATATTAAGTCTCTGGCATTGGGTTTGTTTAATGTCGTGTAACAGATCTTGGTATGGTATTGTTTATTTATAAAATAAACCATGCTTTTGATTATTACTAAAATCAGGGGACATTAAGGCATTATTATCCGTATTCTTTGGTAACAGACAGGATAATATCTGAAGGATTTTCTCTCCATTCCTTTAACAGATTTACATGGTAGAATTGGGGTTTAAGACGATGGTCTGGTTGTGAAATGTTATAATTACACGGACCCATTTTTTCAAGCCTCTCATATGGCCCGTGCCAACTAGATATACTTTTGTTTACAGAAGTGGGTAATTGCACTAGTACTTTTTGCCCATATGGATAAGGACCTTAAAGCGACCTTTTTATCATGAGGTCTTCTGTTGTTCCTGTACTTCGACCATGTGAGCCCCTACCAAAGATCAAACAGCCGTCATATGTTCTTTAAGCCTAGTTGCAGTTTGGGAGAGTGGGATTGGGGCGTCTTCGCTCTCCTCCCAAATTTCCCTCAACATATCCAAGACATCCCAGGGTTCTCGCCAATAAAGTAATTAAAACGTGGAAGTCTGAGGGTTTTTTCTTACTGCAAACAAAGCTCATCGAATCATTTGACCCCAGTTTCTACCATCCTGTTCCACCAACTTCTGTAGTATTGTCTTTAGAGTTTTATTAAATCTCTCCACAAGACTATCTGTCTGGGGATGATACACTGATGATCAAAGTGTGGATATATGTAACGGTTATTTAACTTCGCCCATGAGTTTTCTTTCTGCACCTATGTCCAAATATGCTTCTGGTTCACATTGGTGGCTTCTTGCCTTTATCAACATGTGACTTTCAAACACCTTCCTTTGTGGTATTTCTCCTGGTAACCCCCTTGCTTCCACACTATCCAATAGTGTTTTGCTTTTTATTCGTTTCACATTGTTCGCATATTCTGTCTCTTTAAATTCACTTTGTTCGCAAATGCACATCACTTTCTGTTTCATTTGAGTAATATTCTCATATCTTGTCCTTTTGTTCAGCATTCAAATCTCATTAAGTTCTTGACAACTTGTTCGGTATGCAGTATTTCATATTGGGTCTCCAGACCCCTTTTTCCATAACACTCAAAACTCCTTTACATGCTTAACAACTTGCTCGGTATTCAATAGTTCAGCTTATGTCCCCAGACCCCTTTTCCATAGACTTTAGCTTGACTGGCATCCACCGTTATACCATGCCCCTGGAGCCTGCCCCTGGAGCAGCCTGGCGTGATGCTTCCCTGTCACTCAATGGTGTGCGGCCGCTCCTCCGGGTGCTCTGGTTTCGCTCTCGGGTTCTCGCTGGCTCTGCTTTCTACCACTGAGCTCCATTGTGCAGCACTCGCTTCCTCCAGACCTTCCGGCAGCATTTGTCGGCTTCCCCAATGGGGAAGACACAGCAATGGGCTCTGCTCAGCTCCAGACCCTCTTGCGGCCCGCTCCAGCATCAGCGTCTTTCTGGTTTCTCTGCAGTCTGCATCCTTTTCAGCAGCCCATGCTCTTCCTGCTCTAACTCCGTTTGCTGCGCTCTCCTGCCCAGTAGGTTCTCTCCTTTGCTTCTTTCTTCCTATTTCATACACCTACAACCATTTAACAGGTTGCAGGTGTGAGCTCTTAATTCTCATTGCCTGACCATAGTTAATGTGACATACATGACTTTCACAACAGTACTTGGGCCTCCTCCTCGTCTCAGTACTAGAGTGGTAAAATAGCATAGTAGTGTGGTACCACTCCTAGTCGCATTTTCCTCATCATAGTACTATAATAGTCTGAATGGGGAAAAATGAGGGGAGATGGTTTGCAACAGCCTATAAAGGCAGATTGAGGGTAAGGTAGGTTCTCACCAGAAAAGGGGGCTACCATGTCTCATCTGCAGATATTCTCTCCCCAATCCCCAAGGACCCTCCACCCAGGTGATACTCTGTTGCATCTCTACCCCCAGGGTCAGGATCCAAAAGCAATGGCCTTTCCCTGGCCGCCTGAGAAGAGGATCCAAAGGGAGTAGGTCTGAGGATATCCTCATGTTTCTCACAACTCTGGACATGTCTTCCTTGCGCACATTTGCCCATGTACATAGGCCTTTCTACTAGTTGTTTAAATAAGAGAATGTGTGTGTTCTGAGAGTGAACCCAAACTACCTAAAATAAACTTTGTTTAACATCATTATTGAGTCCATCATCTATTTTATTTGTCATTGAGTCTATCCTAAAAGGATTCATGGGATTCATTATTCTACTCCAGCAGGCTTAAGAGTTCAAGAACTTCTGTTACTAGACGGAACCTGCCTTCATGCACTGCTGCTACTATCGTGAGTGTGGAGGCATTTTGGAGGACTTCATGTAGGTTTTTATGATGACAACTCCTGAAAGGACTTACTTGTGCTTTCCTGAATAAGAGTAAATTATATGTAGTTTGTATCTAAATTTTATATGGATGAATCCAAAGGATTTCTTTTTTTTCCCCAGGCACAGTGCGGATCAGCTACCCATCATGTTTCGAGCAAGAAATTGAGCAAATGTGCCATTTGTCCAACTCATACATTGACTTTGGGAACTGCAAATTCATCCATTATTATTCATGCAGACGGCCCAGCTGTGAAAGCTGTAGATATGTTATGGAATTCCTGCCTTTTGGAAAACTACAGAAACCCCAAACCATTCTACATTAACAGAGATTTACTTCCAATTTGATAATTTAGCCAATTTTTAGGCTTAGAAATGTTGCTTGAGCACAGGCTTCAGGAGATATAATGGATTTCCCTTGTTGTGGATTCTGTCATAGTGATGTACAGAACAAAGTCACTGGTTTTTAATTTCATAGAGACAACCTTCCTGCCCTAGAATTTAGTAGATCCTGCCCCCAAAAAGAAAACGCAGCTCAGAGGAAAACATTCTCATTTCGTTGTTGGAAAACCAATCCGCCATGGCTCCAATAACTTGGGATCAAGTGGTCTTTGGAAACAAAGGGTGTGCTCAAAACGAGCTTGATTCAATTGCTACATTTTTTAATCATTCTTGAATCATAACAACTCAGTTTGTTTTTTGTTGCCCAGTAAAGCGTGCATGCTCAGATAGGTGGGTATTCGAAATATCATGCTGGCTCCGATCCTTCAAATCCTCCAAATATATTTGCATAAAAGCATCCACACTGGCTGAAGCAAGAGGTTGAGTCCATTTCACTGAAATTACACACTCGTACTTTCACATCGCGGGTATCGTAGAGCGGGATGAGCGATATGAGGAGAGCAGAACATCTCTCTTTAAAAAGCAATAAGTTGGACTTTACAAGCGTATATATAGCTATTCATTGCATAAATCTCAAGCTTCAAATACAGGTAAGCAAAAACAAGTGATAATTACTAAATAACATTTGGAATTGTTCATTTAGGTTTTTAAGAAGTAGTAGTATAAAGGTGGTCATTACGAATTGGCCGTTATTCTTGCAGTAAATCCTCGAACACCGCCCAACGGAATTACCTTTACCACCACTTGGTCCGGAGGATTACAAGTGGCAGTGGTGGAGTAAATCCCAATTTTGTCAGAGTCCATTGGATTCTATGGGGCTTTTTCGGCAATTACTGTGGTGGCAGTTCCACCGAAAATGGGCAGAAAGTCAGTAGATCTACCTCCAGTTTATAGCTGGAGGAGGAGAATCGTGCTTTCCACCCTACTCATAGTTGTGCGCTAATGCAGCGGTGTATGTTAATACTGCTGCATTTAACCTGCAATGCCCAACTCGTAATGATCCCAAAAGTGTTTAATTAGCAGAACACTTGTTTCCCCTATGTTCATGGGACAATTGGTAAATAGGTCCAGAAAGGTAATAAATAATATTTGGGTATCCAGCTATTTCTAATTGAGATTGACGCCAAATTATCTAAACACTAATTAATCATAGAAACGTGCTCTTGTCTGTACCCCAGGAGCTTGTGATTTCTTGCAGATTTTTATGAATGGACTTTGTTTCTGTTTATTTTGATTCCATTCACAGTGTTGGTTGAGTTTCAGCAGTAATTATGTGTTTCACAGGCTGCTGCGTTGCCTGGTCTATGACTAGTGAGATGTCTTGTTTTCTTCCTAATGACAATATTTTTCACTTTTCTTATTCAGGAATCCCCAGGCTAGTTTCTTTGACAAGAAGGCCGACAAGACTTATCAGAGGTTTAGGCATAAGTGAGTGTGACCTGGAAAGCTTTCAGTTGGATCTGATTTATTTTAGGGTTTGTAGTTGGAAGATTATTACGATTTATTTATTATTACACGCTGCATGCCCATGGGCCTTAGGGCGCATGCAAAACAAATAAAATAAACTAGACAATTACACAGCAGGAACAAAAGAAGGCAGCGCCTTCTACTCTACTCAGCCTGGGTTCAAGTTGAACAGATGTGTTTTGATAGATCTTTTGAACACGGACAGATAGGAGGAAATCGTCAAGAAGAGAGGAAGGACATTCCTGACTTTAGAAGCTTGCATGTCGAAGCTCGTCCCACCAAATTTTACAAGCTTAAAGCTTGGCTGTAAGAGCTTGTGGTTGTCACTGGAGTGCAGGTTCGACCTGGGCTGGTCGACTAGTAGGCGACTCATTAGGTTTTGAGGAGCCAGGGCTGCTGACATGTATATGTCGGTGACTGCAATTTGTTGGTAGTCCTGTACTCGCCTGTCTAGATGGTGTGACGTGGTCACGTTTTAGTAGACCCTGAATGGCCCTAACAGCTCCATTTTGCACAGTCTGAAGATAATATAGGTTAGCTCAAAATGTTCGATTGGAAGACTATTGCAGTAATCAAATCTGGTGTTAACAAGAGCAGATGCAACAAGGAATTTATTTTCAATGGACAAATAAGGCCTTATATGATGCAGGAGCTTTGTGACAAATCCACAAGAGGAGCGGAGAGGACAGACATGAGGTTTCATAGACCACTCTGTATCCAAGTAAACTCCCACCGTCTTAACCTGTCTACTCCCAGTATCTCACAACCCATGACAGACAAATGTTTGAAAAGGTCTAGTTTCTTTAATGAGGACCTGAAGCAATGATGAGAAGCTCTGTCTTCTCGTCGAGGGCGAGGGAGTTTATAGCCATCCATGATTGACTGGCAGAAAAGACTTAATTCAAGGCCTCAGTATCTTGAGAATGATTACCCAACAACTCGAGGAGAATCTGGGTATCATAAGAATTGTTGGTGTACTGTACACCCAGACTATTCAAGAGGTTGAGAAAAGGCATGATGTATATATTGAATAGAGTTGGTGACAAGCATGAGCCTTGTGGTACTCCACAGGTTGTATTAATGGGAGATGCTTGGGCATCCGCAACCCCTAATCTGGAGGCTCTAGGGCCCAGGAAGGATTCAATCCACTGGGCAGCCGTCTAGGAGCAGCGTACAATACCCTAATAGTGTGTGGTCCACAAGGTCAAAAGTTGCTGAGAGGTCCAGTACCATCAACAGCTGCAGGCTTTCAGTACATATAGCATTGGTGTGTATTTTATTGTGTATTGGTTAAAAACATGTTTTCATCTGTTACAATATAAAGTACAAAATGTACCAATAAAATTTCAATTCTTGTTGAAAATTCATACAGCACAACAGCTGAAAAGAGTAACATTTGTATTAATGATTAATAAAATTCATATAAAACAAAAAAAATTGAACCATAATACACATTGATTGCAAAGCTAAAAATTCATATACATATATATTTACAGTTAATGCATAAATTATCAAAATGTGTCTCACTCAACTTCAGATCCTTGATCAAATCGAGTAACCGTAAGTGCTAATGAAGTAGGGCAACCAAACAAGCACTTCATCCATAATGCTTCAGTATCCACTGAACCAAGATTAAAAACATACAAACTAAAATGTTGAATACGAAGTGATATCAAATGTGGGCAGAAAATTGACAAGTGCTTCAAAGTTTCTGGTTCCAAAGGATCATTGCAAGATCTACATGAAATGTTAATATTCTCACTTCCCAATCGTCTTGCTAAAATTTCCCTAGTATAAAATCTGATTGGGCATGACGACAAGGAAACTGCTTTAAATAAGAGGCTAATTCACCAAGTCTTTTGTGTTCATATCTCAAGTGATTTAATGACACATGTCCATGGTATTGTCAACCATGGAGCACTAATCTTGAAGATGTGAGACCTTTTTCACCCTTCCCGGATTATCCCTCAATTCCTACAAAGATACCATCATTTGTTAAAATTGTGTCAGTGTTTGCTAAAAGAATTAATCACCCTCTCGCCTTTAAGAGTACCAATTTATCCAACTCATCATACAAGGTCTTGGGTAAGGGGTTCAGAAGCTTAGAATCAAATTGCAGATATCTCCATAACCCTCTAACCTTTGTGGAATTCAATCTAAATTCATAACGGATTACTATTTAAGGAACAGCGTTGGGAATACCCAACACCCTATGCCAGATAATGCTCTCCCTTTTATGCAATAATTCCAAAACCCAAGTCTATAAGATTTGTATACCATATAAAATTCTTGGGATGACTTTACCCTCCTAAAACTTGAACAGTTGAATGACAGAAAATGTACAATATTTACTTATATACTTCATCTGTGACACCAGACATCTGCTTTATGTCCAAGATTTGAAATAACGTGACTCCTACGCAGCTTACTTGATATGGGGAATCCCGCGTAGACAAGATGGTCTACAACTGCCAAATTATCATTATTCAGACTCTGTATGTACACCTTTTTTTTACTAGAGTCAATTGCAGGACCTTACTCTTATTTGGATTAATTTTCAGTCAGAAAAGGATGAGATGAGCTGCTGTAGATAAATCGGGGTACAATCAATGAAAATTAAAACATCTGCATAGGCTAGCGAGATTGGTCTCCAGGAACACAAATAAGGCCGGCTCTAGATAAAGAGAAATGGGGCCAAAATGCAGCCCTGCTTCAGACCAGACCTTGTAATGCATTTTTTGAGTCGGGAGACCTTCCTGATTTAGCCATACTTGAACATTTGAATGTTCATAAAGCCCCATAACAAGACGCAGCGGAAAAACCCCACTTATGCAATTCGGAACAAAGATGTGACCATCTAACTAAATCACAGGCCGCTGTTAAGTCAAAGGCGGTCAAAAAAATTATTTCATACTTTTTTGACCATGTGAGCTTCTGCAAAGATCTTATTACAAAACCATTGAAACTAGTATTGTGAAACTTTCTGACACCAATTTTGCTTTTTTAAAATCCTGCCTCGCTCTTCAGCCCAGGATTCAAGGTTTTGCAAAAGATTAGCCACAAGCTCCCTGCTGTCTGCATCCATGATAGAGATAGGACAGTCATTCTTTGCATCTGAGCACAGTCCCTTTTTAACTTTCGGGATAATGTGAGCGGTACGGCAGGATAAAGGAAAGCACCTTTCATTAATCATGTCTTTAAATAAAATTGTTAATATAACTGCCCATGTAAAGCGATACGATTTATATAGTATGTTTGAGAGCTGGTTCGGGCCTGGAGTTACTTATTCTGCGTATAACCCTGTACACCCCCTACTTTTCCACCGTCAGCTCTTCTAAAACAGATGCCATAGAATACAAATTGTCATCGCAAAGGGAGCAACTGGATCACAAGCATACAGAGATTCAAAATGGGTAATCCAATCGGCTACAGATACCCCATTTAATTGGAACTCTGCCTGAGCAGCCACTTGTGAATTGAGCATCCTCCAGAAATTACCTCCATCATTCGTGATGAATGATGAAGGCATCCCCTCCGCATCCTGCTGCACAATGCGAGCGAGCATGCAGACGTTTCCACTAATTGTCACAAGCTTTTGATTACATTATTTTGTTCCTCCTGCACTGTAATCCGTTTCTTAATCTTTTTTATTTCTACCCTCCGCTCTTTTTTACGCTCCGTCACAGCTTCATCAAACACATGTACGTGCTTACTTGTTCTTTTAACCACTGATAATAAGGACCTAGTTGATTTGAACGACTCATTCAACTGTTGGCATATGAAGCTCTCATAGTTGTCTAAATTAAATGTATGGAGCTTCCATTCATAACTAGTGCCCTCCAAAATCGAACCATTAATCTATTCACTGCTTTCACATTCGAGAAATTCTATTTTTACAGACTTTGAGCACTAGTTCACCTGGACCAATCTCAGCCTTACCAGACGGACACTGATCAAATGTCCTTTGCTGCATACTATGGCCACTCCAACTAGATGGAATCATCTGCATACTCTTGCATTTACTTAACATAAATTGGTCAACAAAAATGTAGTCCACTATCGAGCGACTATTCCCCCCTTTGCCATGTCGGAGCAGCCGCACCGTCACCAATGACAGCATCATGTAGTGAATTTTAATCAAACGTGGCAAGACAAGAGGACCTTGAAAAATGTTGTCCAAACCGGCATCGCTGGTGTCTAAAAGGACAAAATCGTTATTGCTAGAATTTGTTTGTGGAAACTTTAATTGAAGTCCCCCACCAACGATATATGCCCATTGGGACAATGGTTTAACCAGTTCACTATATAATCAACCAGGGCATCTAAAAACGTACCAAGCTTACTGATCCCCTTATGCCAGTACTTGTTAAGTACTAAAAAGAGCTGTTTCCTGCCCAATAAGATCATAGAAAATTCAACCGCTAAAGCACCTTGTTGGACATTGTGCTCACTAATATCCCAAATTCCCACACCTTATTTTACCATTGTCAAAAGCCCCTCCCCCCCGCCCCAGCTGATCTGCCTGCATTACATTTAGTGGCAGACTGAACACTGGTGTTATTTCAAGGCTTTTATATGCATTGTTTTGAAGTTTGTTTGCAAATGATCCGGTGGAATGGCAACACCGGGTCTTTGATTCTTCAGATCAATGGTTTTCACACATGGTCTATCAGTGTTTGACGTGTTTATCAATTCGCCTATTCCGTGCCAAATGCTATTCACAGCAGAGACACACAGTTAGATTGCTGACTGCCTCTTTCAGACACTGTCCAGCTTGGAGGCACCTACTCCCACAGTTTAGAATTATGACCATGCAGCAGACTGCATGTGAAGATGGCTAAAAGGACCATAGACCAAAAAAAGGGCTGCAGGGTATAATCCTGATGCTGCTCCCAGGAGTATTCTTTTTCCATTTCATAACTATAAGGAAATATTCCAACCATCAATCAGGGACGTTTCCAAAACACTTGTGGCCAAAGAGCAGTAACCCATAATCAAGGGCATCAAAAAGCTGCCTGAAAGTGTAATTGGACAAATGGCATTGCTCTATTTTCTGTGATATTTATGGAAGAACCTTAGGTTGGCACCATGGTTGCTTTTGAGCTATGCTTTGGGTTGAAGTTAACCACATTTAATACTTCTCTACCTAGAGTGATGCATGTATTTTAGAATTGCGTCCTTATCCAGACATTTCCAACTTGTGCAGATTTGTGCTGCGACTGTCTTTGCTTTTCTCTGGTCTCTGGCATCAAACTTCTCAGCAACTGAGAAGCCAGTGAAAGATCTCTATAAAAGCCCCACATCACTGAACTGGGCAGTCTCTTTCAGGAGACAGTACATCTAAATGTTCCACAAGAGTGCAAGGGGGATGCAGCAGGAGCAATGTTCCATCTCCTGCCCTTCCCTAATCCATAACAAAAGGAGCAATAGCATATGGGATGGAAGGCAAGACTGACATCTCCACTCACCATCCCCCAATCACCCCCCAGCCCTAGAATCCCACCACCCTGCTCTACTACACATCAAGGAAAGCCTTGCAGCATAGATCTAAGGCCTGGGATGATGGATTATCTTGACAGGCCTCATTCTAACTGAGCACAGTAGAGAAGTGCATCAGATTATCTGCAAGGGAGGTGGCAGCAGAAGCAGGATGCAAACCAATATTAACATTCATGCCTAGGTTGCAAGGCTAAAATATAAACCCCATCAGTAGAGACATTACATTTTGGGAGGGCTGGCTTAATGAGAATTTGCCTATTAGGTGACTGAGTGCACAGGTGGCTCGTAAAATATTTGCATTTTAAATACGTTCAGAAAACATGTTTAACTTCGATGGAAAAACTGTACAAAATGTTAACTGTTCACAGGTTTACTGTTTAGCCCACTTTGATGAATCTGATGATGGCCTCACTCCTTTCCCAGAGGTAGCCTCTCCTCATGCGGCCAACAGACAGCAGCCACTACATAATCCTGACCCCCGGGGTGGCTATTTGAGGGAGGACCACATGGGAGGGAAGTGAACCTGAGAGGGGTGGAGCGACAACATTGGGTGAGACATGGTATCCCCCATTCCTTTTTAGGTACACCCCATCCAGTACCTCAGGCCCTGATGACTTATTGTGGCAATAACCCTCAATATTCTCCAACACGTATTCATAGAACATTTAAACATCACCTAGTTGCATCAGAGGCAAAGACTGACATGAGGAAGAGAGCAACCGTAATCAAGATTGCTCAGCTAGAACGAAGTGAGGGTCTAGCTGTTGGAGAAATCCGATTGGCTCCAAACGGCTCCCTTCAGTAATGCAGGCGTCCAAAGATGGAGCAGCGGAGAACTGCAGTGAGAAGTGACCGGCTAGTGACTGCCGGTGAAGCCAAGCTGTCAAGTGGACACGCGAGCAAAGTAAGAGAGAGGCAGCATCTGGACCGGAGACACATTCTTGCAGGCAGGAGAGACGCTGAAGTGGGAAGCGAGGCAAAGGAGCTTCACGCCAGCAGGAGAAACTGGAGGGATGTGCAGCCCACCTTCAGCTGCCGAGACAAGCTACTCGAAGTGGAGGGAGAGAGCCGAAGCTGAGAAGGACCCAAGCAGGGTCAGAGAAGCCATGGAAGCTGCCCTAAAACTGGCGAGCCCACACTGGAAGGTCGGGTCCCGGGAGGGAGCTGGAGAAGGCATGGTCCCTAACTGGAATGGTAGACAAATTCCCCACGGCTTGCATAACAAACTAACAAACTGAGTTTCATAATTCCCTGTGTTTGGGGAGATACAAATGCACCAATGATAAGAGGGACTTGGTGGGGGAGGGGTTCTGGGGGGTGGGGGGGCCATATACCCTCAGATCTTAGATCTTGAAAGTGAATGAAAATATGAGAACCTTGCAGGAGAGTATAGCAGGTGTTTTGCGAGTTGGGACCCGCACCCATATTGTATTAAGGAACGGTATGAGAAGAACATGGCAGGAGAGAGTATACCAGGTGTTTTGTGAGTCAGAGAATCCCAAGGAAGATTCATGCCCGTAGGATTTTGAATTAAATTGAATGTGGAAAAGACCTGGCTAAGGGATTCCCTTCCCCTGGAGTGAATTGAAACCCCAACAGGAGGGGATTATCCTCTTGGGCTACAAAGAACTTGATTATTCTTATGAACTTTTGTTTTGGTGGCGAAAAACCTAGGGAAGGGAGTCTTTTCCTGGAACTGTGAAAATTACCCATTTGGAACTTTTGTTGGATTTATACCTTTTTGTTGAACTTGAACATTTGTGCACTTTTCAAGCCAAAGACATTATACTTAACACTTTTGAGTTACTTTTAGAATTAGAGGGCTAAAATAGGATTTTGGACACAGGATATTTTTGCTTCAGACAAATTGACACCAGACAGGCCCTTAGTTTTCGGTTGCGGTAGGGAAGTACCTCCTTCATTAGTGACAGTGAGGCCTTTTCCAACCCATCTATTATTTAATAAAAGTTTATGCCAACCACCATGAGTCCTCTGTGTCTGATTGGATCCGATACAGCAAGTAGCCATTTCCAAAGGGATCATATGAGCCAGAAAAAATGGTTCTCTACACAGATTACTGAATCAGCTCCCACCAAATTATATTCGTAATCATTTGGTGTGACAGCACCAGGAACCTGACCTTGTCAAGAGGGGATGGAGACCTCGCATCGTAGATTGGGAGACCTACCAGGGTTTCCACCACAGCCAGTCCTGCCCTACAAGCACTGAGTTGGAGGGGCCCCAGTCTCTGCCCCTTCTGCCTGTTTGACCCACCTTTTCGTGCCACATATCGGCTGTGCACACTGCTGGCCAGTCTGTTTCTGTGACCCAGGGACATAGGCTACCCCACCTGTATGGCACTTGCCGGTAGTGTAATGCCGCACAACAAATTGATCATAACATTTGATCTGTGTATGAATAAGAGAGCGCCAATATTTTTGTTTTCACACATATAACAGTTTTTATTTTCTAATAAATCCGTAAAAAGACTGTGAAGGCTGCTGTGTATGTATATACATCTTCAACCCCCGGTCTAGGAGGAGATGTATACAAAAGCCATCATAGTAAATATTCATATGACTAACATATTGTAAAACAGTTTTTTGTGATGGTTAGTACAAGTTGTGACTTAGAATGTGGTTGATATATCCACACATCTGTCTAGTAGGCTATGTCCCTGTGTCACAAGAATCATTTCATACCCTCATGACAAAGGCCCCCGAAGCAAAAAAGAGGGTCATACACACCCCTTTATATTACAGACAGTCTGTTTCTGTAACAGAAACTACTTTTCCTAGAAGACCTGGTGGTGGAAGAGCAAGCGAGCAGTCCAACCTGGAGAGAGAAAACTGTGGAATGATGCATACGCCGATCTGGTAATCCCAGTGCCCCACGCGAACTGGACTCAAACAATAATGTCACCCATAGCAAGACCGCAGAGCATTCCCTTCTGCTTTGCAGCAATCCCAACACACTCCTTCACGATGAAAATCGTCTTTCTTGTGACTGGGCCGCAGAGCAATTCCTCTGTCAGAACAGCATCCCAAACACGCTGGGAAGCCCTCAAACAAACTGGGACAATGAATCGGAACTCTCATGAGGGCAGCTATTGACTAGAGCTACTAGCCCTGTGTATGAGAAAGAGGCAGAGGTTAAAACCCCTTTGATGCTTTTACTCAGCTATAATACCTTGCTTGGGGAAAGAAAAGCCAGCATTTGGCCAAGGGAACGAAGTGAGAGAGCTAGTGGAGAGGGAAGGAGAATAAAATGGGGGGCATGAAACAGTGTGCTGCTTGGATGAGGTCAAAGAAGGAGGACCAATAGACCAAGTGGAGAAGGGATGGTTCATAAGATTGCTGAAGGTGTGTGCAACATGAGGTATTGGTTGGTGACGGAGAGAGAGAGAGAGCAGTAGAAAGTAAGATTGGAGGGAGGAAGTAGGCTCTAGAGAGATAAACTTTAGATGGATAAAAGAGACAGTGTGACTGGGAGAGAGGCGAGAGGGTGGGTGAAATAATAAGGGGCAGAGTAGGTGGAAAAAAGGGTGAGAGACATTGCGAGAGGAATACCAGAGCGCGTAAGGAAAGGACCAAGTGATGCCTGAGTGTCTTTAAGGCACCAATCCTTACATCATACTGCATTGGAGAATTGTACTTAGTTCTCGCTAGAAGGTCTTTTCCCGTTAAGCCATCACAATCAGACAGACAGCATCTTAGATAATAGAAGTTACTGATCTCTATATTCAATCCTGCGGTTGAGGGAGGCCCGGATTTAGGGAAGGCTTGGCCAGCTCTAGACGAGAAAGCGAGAGGGACAGCCCTTCGAGAGCCCCATTAATATTTGGAAAATAAAACCCTTGAACTGTCTTCAAGAGTTGGTTTGTTCTCGAGGCCGCCTGTGACAGTGCAACTCTCCTTATAAAGATATGTTTGCTTACAACAAACTTCTATGCTAGAATCGTGTTAGGCCAGCATTTCATGTTGGAGCAGTCAGTCTGCAGACCCTGAGTCTCGCAGAAATATTGCTTTCGTGGCACTGGGCCCTCTTTAACATCTCTATTCTGCATTCCTTATCTTTAACCCTCTGTGCCTCCCTTTTCCATATCCTTAAGAACATAGTCTAGCCTTCGAATTGCTCACGTGTTGCTCTACTATGTATACCGCATGCCCCTAGTATACAGTTCACCATTGTTTAAGAGCTAGGTTCGCATTATCTTATAACCTCTATATTCATGTTTTCTGAATGGTTGCCTGGCTCGCCTGTATGGCACCCCTTAACCGTAATGTACTGTACCTACTCTAGTAGGTATGCTGGGGAAAGATTCATCAACTTGCCGGTAAGGGCAAGACCAAACAATTAATGATATTTCTGTGGACCGTGGTCCTGTCCTCTTGGACACAGGGTGTGAAGCTGGTCTGGTGCGGGGATGAAAGTGAGGGCAACCAGCACAAATATGCAAAAGTGCGAGAGGGGAATTCAATCTCGCATTTTTAAATCTAGGCAGCTGGCAATCAAAACTGCGAAGATTGAGACATTGGATTTGTCATGTAATTTTATTTTAACAATAATGACTAGAGAGTTCCTTGCAAAAAGGGTGGTTATCCAAGGGGGTGATTACCAAAGTACCGAATAATCACTAAAAAAATGCACTGTCCCACTTGGTGTGGGATGGGAAAACCAATACTTTTTGGGTTTTCTCTCAATTTTATGCCGTAACCCCTATTGGTCTTGGGGGTATCATAAAATGTTGTGGTGGAGCCACAACAGGTAAGGTCGACCGGTTTCGATGGTTCATGACTGATTAACAACCATCTTCTTCAGGACAAGATCAATCTTCATGTTCTATTGAATAGTGTCTGTCCTCTTACTAGGGCAGCGATAACAGGCGGCAAAGTGGATCCTGGGAGGGGAGACATAAAAAACATAAAAAACATAATTGCAGAGAGGGTGAATTGGCCTCTAACTGCAATGTTGCAACAATAGTACATCCAGAGTACAGCTAAGGAACCTGTTACAATGCAAGTAAATGCTAACACAAACAAGGTGCTCGCCAATTCAGAGCAAAGAGCCAATCTACTGGTGGCTAAAAACATAGACAAATCAACCCCCTCACGCACGATGCCACGCCTCCATGCACTGTCAGATGTAGTTGGCCTTTACCGCTGCAGCCGCACAGCACACTCACAGCCTTGGGACCGAGCAGGCTGCAGCTCTTCAGTGCTCGCCCCCGTTTTTCCTCAGGTAGGCGAATTCCCTCGCGCTTCTTTCAGCGTTCCCCCGGCACATCCAGCCCCTTATCAGTCTCGCCTTCTCCGTAGGTACGCCATTGGAGAGAGATCATTTTCGGCTCTCATCTGACCTCCTGGATAGCACAGCTATCCCCTCCAGGTAGGCCCCTTTCCTCGCACCCAATTTTCTCGTTCCCTTTCCTCCCTTTCCCCTCCCCCCCCCCTTTTCCCTTTTCTTACGTGCACAGATCCTGTTACCTTTCCTTCTTTCCTCCACGGGGTTGATTTGTCTATGTTTTTAGCCACCAGTAGATTGGCTCTTTGCTCTGAATTGGCGAGCACCTTGTTTGTGTTAGCATTTACTTGCATTGTAACAGGTTCCTTAGCTGTACTCTGGATGTACTATTGTTGCAACATTGCAGTTAGAGGCCAATTCACCCTCTCTGCAATTATGTTTTTTATGTTTTTTATGTCTCCCCTCCCAGGATCCACTTTGCCGCCTGTTATCGCTGCCCTAGTAAGAGGACAGACACTATTCAATAGAACATGAAGATTGATCTTGTCCTGAAGAAGATGGTCCTTAATCAGTCATGAACCATCGAAACCGGTCGACCTTACCTGTTGTGGCTCCACCGCAACATTTTATGATACCCCCAAGACCAATAGGGGTTACGGCATAAAATTGAGAGAAAACCCAAAAAGTATTGGTTTTCCCATCCCACACCAAGTGGGACAGTGCATTTTTTTAGTGATTATTCGGTACTTTGGTAATCACCCCCTTGGATAACCACCCTTTTTGCAAGGAACTCTCTAGTCATTATTGTTAAAATAAAATTACATGACAAATCCAATGTCTCAATCTTCGCAGTTTTGATTGCCAGCTGCCTAGATTTAAAAATGCGAGATTGAATTCCCCTCTCGCACTTTTGCATATTTGTGCTGGTTGCCCTCACTTTCATCCCCGCACCAGACCAGCTTCACACCCTGTGTCCAAGAGGACAGGACCACGGTCCACAGAAATATCATTAATTGTTTGGTCTTGCCCTTACCGGCAAGTTGATGAATCTTTCCCCAGCATACCGTTTCCTGTGTATCAGCTATTCCCTACGGTTTGGGAAGGCAGTTGCTAACCTGGCTCTTTGAGCCATAATTTACCCTGTTGTCTTTGCCTACTCTAGTAGGATCAGTGATTACTCGGCTATGGTACCTGTTTATAGCCTCCGGCTTGGTACTCCAGAACAGCCAATGTATTTGTCAGTATGCTGGTTCTCCTATTTACATGCAAAGGAATTATTCTTCATCCCAACCAGCATCACCGATCTTGTGGATCTTAAGCATGAAAGGTTCAAGCATGAGGAAGAAGACAAGATGGATGTGGTGTTGAATGTTACGAAAGACTCTTTGTACTCACTTTTATGAATTAAAGAGATTATTTTTTTGGGTAAATAAATAGACCCTGTATTCCAGTACAATTTATGTTCTATTTATAAACATAGATTATACATATCGCCAGCATGTGTGGCGGTCGCGTCTTAATTTAACAGTGATGGGCAACATGCGATTGCAATTGCCATATATATGAAACCACTCTAGGTATATTCTCTTATCTTTGTACTGTAAAGAATGTGCACATTTTGCAATGCTGCCATGAAAGGTTATTTTCCTCGTTTCAGAACGCCTGCTCCTGTAAATTCTTCAAATCTCTTTTTGGGCATCTTTATTTCCCTGTTTCCAATGCATCTTCAAGGAGGGGATAATGAGCACCAGGCTTTCTGCTCTTGTTTTCCGTATACTTTGTCCCTCAAGGACAATGTGGTCGGTTTGGAAAAATGTACCGTTTTTTCACCAAGTTGATTTTCCTCTTGATTTCCCTAAATCTAAAACTTTTTGCATGGTTAGTAAGCTCCCAATTTTAATCTCAAGACTCTATGTACATTTTTACCCAGAGTGTACTGAAAAAGGTCTTTTTAAAAACAATTTGTCGCCTCTGTGACTCTAAGCCACAGAGTAGGGGGAAGTAAAAAAAACAGCTAATACCCAGATAGAACTTCAGCTGAATCCAGTGTAGCTAGAAGATGTCTAATGCGATTCACCCTGAAGTCATCAACCCTCACATTTGCCGATTTTGTTCAGAAACATTACTTTGTGCAAACCTGGCCTACCGCATCTAATGCCAGCGGGGCTATTTGGCATCCGACAACTTTAGCCCCATTGCCCACATTGAGTGCTGCAATTGTAGTTGATCACAAAAAGAAAGCAACATTGAACCTCGGATCGAGGAAGGCATTTGGAGGCATTGTATTTCCGAAAGTTGGAATGTACCTGACTCTTGCTATCCGTCTACTGGTAAAAACAGGGACAGCTGGTGTTCCACCCTGTAGGCACTATGCAATTGTGTCCCTGCATCTTTTATGAAATCTTAAATGCAACTGGAAGTAAACATCTGCAGACTTGGCATTGCCCATTTCCCCTGCTGGCACCTGGATAAGATTCAAATGGTAACAGTATGTGCATCCTCCACACCAGCTCGCCCGAGGGCTGTCTTTTTCCAGCTGCATTTCAACCTCCCCTCCACGTCGCTTCTCCCTCCACAGACACATTGCGTTCTCTGGTAGAAGCCTTGGCACCCTAAGACCACTATGCACGTTGCGCGCACAGAATAAATGCAGTATTAATTCACATCCGCAGACATTGAAGAGTCCATGTTACAGCCGACACACGTGTCTTGTGGATCAATAAGATGTCATGACCTTCTGGCTTTGAGACGGGAGTATTGGCTCTCCGTGTCGGACAGAAATACCTTCCGATTTTTTAGATTTGCCCATATTGCACTGATTGGACGATACGGCTTCTATCTCCAGGAGGTCGCCTCTGGTTCTGCCCACACATACTGGAAGCAGATACAAGTTTGGCTATGATTTTAAAATGTTTTTGTACTACATTTTGTAGTATTTGGAGCAAAATTAACAAGATTGCTGGGCCTCGTTTATGATTGTGACTACTGTGCTTAACTTGTGAAGCGCATATCCTCCATACCTTTGATCTGATAGCGCATTCTCTGCGTGTAGTGTTGCACAGTTCCGTGATTCCAAAGCGCCATATTCGGCGTGGCATTCCAGATGGCAGTGCGTACACATATTGCAGATTGGTATTTTAGATTTTGATGCCATATGCATTAACATAACAATGCATGAAGAACTTGCACAATATAATGCCAAGATCGTGATTGATTGGTTACTAGTTCCTGGAAGCTGGCCAAGTGGTGTTTATTAACTGTATCAGTTCCAGGTGTGTGGCTGGCTGAATCCGTTTTTAGTGGCGAGTGTGTGTCCCCTGTGAGGTTGTCTAGTGTTGTGGTTAAGTATGTCCAATACCCCATCCAATTGACCACAAATTGCGGACAGTTCATTCACCTACTCCCATGTATTTAGTTGAATCCAATAACATGTTTGCTGCTTAAGAGGAACCAAGCACCAAAATAGGATCACATTTATAGTTGCATGACAATAGGAGTAGCAAGCATCATAACAAGACAGCATAAAATAATATTAGACATTGACATATGTCATTAAGAGCTGGGGAAAAAGGACCACGCCTATGAAATAAAGCATTTTCCAGAGAGATAACATCTTGGTATGTGCCAGTGCAACATTTGTCATAAAGTGAGTTAACGGGCCACGTCGTTTGAGTCCGTATTCCTGAATCTATAGGTTCATGCCCTACACCAGAAGGGCAGTGTTTAGAGGTGCAGTAGGATAGTGATCATGTCGAGGAGGGCTGTAGCAGGTAGTGTGCAAGGATTGGTGGAGACTAAAGTTGGGTGAGGTGGAGTAAGGAGGTAATGGTTTGTAGGTCAGGGACAAGGATGGGGAGAATGGTGGTAGCTTGTAGAGATGGGTAGGGATTGCAAAGGGGGAGTTAGGTAGAGTCATGAGGTATGGCAACAATAGAATTTATCCTGGGATAACACAATATTGTGGCCTAATACCACATACTATAAGCCCCTGCCATGTTTTAAGCCTTGTGTGCTTGGCTCTGAAATAAGATGAGTTGGGATGTTAGTCTGGAAGAAGGGGAGGAAGATGTGAAAACGAAAGTGTTGACCAGTGCAGCTGGAAGTACCCGAGTCAGGATGGTAGTGTGACCCTGTGGTTTGTTGTGGAGACACTTTGGTTTCATGGATTTTATTAGTAATTCAGACTGAACATATATGCCAATATCGCTTGCGGTGTCGGCACATATATTCCAAATACAGCACTTTTGTTTCCAGTAAGAGAATTTTGGACACTGCTAATTCGTTTTTGAGGGTGTCATGTTATTGATTTCCTCCAAGAACACTTGCTGGGAGGGATGGGGGGGTGCATTTCAGTCATCATTTGACGATGTGGGTGTAAAACCTTGGAAATATTTGCATCCCCTACCCTGAAGAAACCGGGATCAAAGAAAGGACTGCTTAAGGCTCCTAGGGAAAATCATGCAAAGCAAGTCACCAAGCATTGTCAGTTCTCCTACAACACTATGGAAAATCTATGATGTAAAGGGAATTGTGTGCCGAAAACTGAATTCACAAATCTGCAGCAGCATCTATAAATACTGAAGTACTGACTTCAATAAACCACAGCTGCACATAATTAACAATATCCCTTGCTGGGAGTCCAAAACCTGAGGCACATGGTCTTAGGGTGTGCAGTACCTTAGAACAGCTTCTGCAACATCTTTTTCATGAGTTGAAGTGCTTCACCTCATGCAACAGTGGTGCAATGGAAGCTGGGAGTGTGGCAGTAGACTTGAAGGTACTGCAGTGTCTCGGCTAGGAAGGGTCGAAGGATGATTGTCTGGGGGCGTGGCTTGGGCAGCCATGGAGTAGGACATGCTTCCTGACCAGCTCCGGAGGATCCGACATATGATCCGTGAAAACTACCTTCACAAACGCGCTACTGGTTCCAGGATTGAATATACATGCATGGGAACGTGTGTTCTGCTCACTGTATAAAGACCGAGTGAATCGTGTTTGGAATTCTGGAGGACTTGCTCGGCGAACGACGGCGACTGCTCGGTCCATTGTCACACAAGATGGCCGACAACAAAGGAAACAAAACTGGAGCACCCAGAGCCGCAGAATAGAGACTGCAGCCGCGGGGAAAGAATGATGATGGCGAAGTGGAGACGGAGCGAAACCCCTGTGGCGGTAAGCCTTGTGTCGTAATGGCTTGCTTGCTGACCCGGAAGACAAGAGCCCGGGGGCAGCGGGGGTGCGAACAGACATAGGATGCGCTCGCTCGGCATCGATGAGCAGTAAGCTGCGCTGAGAGGCGGCGGACGGTGCGACTGCTTGAAGAGTACTACAACAGCTGATAACAGTGGAAAAGATGGTTGGGGAGGCACGCGGACGCTGGATCGTGATAGTGAGGCCCAACGGAGACCTCAGAATGTCGGCGCGAGGGGCCGTGGGCAAGAACAAGAATAAACAATCCACAATGGATATTTTTGCCAAAACGCAACATTCTCCTGCGGCCAAAGGCTCGATGGTACCAGCGGAGGGCACCACAGTGGCCGATAACCATCAGATTTTAGAGGCCATCACAGAGCTGAAAGACTCTTGGGGGGTTGCAATGTTGGACCTGCGCACTTCCCTGGAGGCTAAAATAGACGCAGTGGGCATGAAGTCTCCCTGCTGAGGCAAGATGTCAGGGGGCTGGCGTAACAAACAAGCAGCCTGGAAGGTGAGGTGAAAACTAACACGGACACCAGCACTAACAACGCAAAGGAGCTCCATGTACTCAAATAGGTGGCTAACTTGGAGTCTCGAGCAGAGGAAGCAGAAGGGAGAGCGAGGAGAAACAATATTCGCGTGGTGGGCTTGCCGGAAGGTGAGGAGAGACAGGACCCGACAGATTATGTCGAGAACCTACTCCTACAAGGAATTGGGGCTGGCAAACTCTAGCAGGGATTCGCAGTGGAGCGTGCACATAGAGCCCTTATGAGGAAGCCGAGACCAGGGGCCCCTCCCCGGGCGATAATCGCCAAAATATTGAACTACAAAGACCGTGAGAAAATACTGGAGTACTTCCGAAAAGGTGGAACAATCTAAGGGCCTCGACCACCATCACGGCGTATCCGGACTACACTATGTTGGTCCAGAGGCAACAGTACAGCTATGTGGCAATCAAAAGGTGGCTGCGTGTGGCTGGGATAAAATATATGCTTTTGTACCCCGCAAAATTGAAGGCGGTGCACAAGAGCAAAATGTATTTTTTTGACACTCCGGAAGAGCTGTCGAAGGCTGATATTTTGATAAAATACTGCTGATTGTAACGGACTTGAAGGACTGGAATATAGTAGCGTGTACATATATTCAAATTGTATAGCAATGTGTAGTCAATCCGATGTGTCATAGGAGCTGCAGGGCGAAAGCACCCTACCCCCTGAATTATAGTTGTAGTAGTAGTAGTAGTAGGTTGGCCAATAGGGCGGCCTCATCCTGCAGAGCTTCAAGTACAGGTGAGGGCCAGAAAGAGCTAGATGCGGGGGAGCCTGAGATCCAGGGATGGAGCTGGGCAACAGTTGGGGGTGTGATGTTGGGGAAGGGACGGGAGGCGGGAGGGAGGGGGAACGGGAAGTTTGGTGTGTTTTTGGTTAAAGGGAATTTAGAATGGGATGCGAGCCTATACAGATTGGATTGGAATTCAAAGTCAGACTGCACCTCGGGGAGGGGGAACGGAACTGGTACAGGCCATGGGGGACCTTAAGATACTTACATGGAACATGCGGGGGCTCAACAGCTACCTAAAAAGGAACAAAGTTATGTTGTACCTGCGCAGGCAGAAAATAGATATTGCATTGCTGTAGGAAACCCACCTTACACGAGAGAGGATGGACACGATCGCTGGGAAGTGGAAAGGGGTGTTGGTGGGCTCATCGTACTCTGCTTATGCAAGAGGAGTGCTTATTTGGGTGGCGCCACATGTCCCTTTTCAGCGATTGCAAGTGGTGGCTGAGACAGACGGGAGGATGGTTATGCTGAGGGGACTGGTGGAGAACAGGGAGATAAGCATTGTTAACACGTATGCCCCGAACCAGAACACAGCAGCGTACATTAGAACATTGAGTGCGAATTTGGGTGTATGCGTAGGAAGTGCGATGATCTGGGGAGGGGACTTCAACTGCGTATTGAACCCGAGGGAGGACAGATCGGATGGGAAGATGGATAGACCGGCCCCTGCAGCCAGGGCGTTACAGACATTGCTGGATGACTTTGGGTTGGAGGATGCATGGAGAGTGAGGTACCCCCAGGAAAGGCAATATTCACATTATTCTGCCCCACAGCAGTTATCAACGAGGCTGGATTATGTCTTCACATCACCTGAAATGATAGCGGAGATCGCACAAATAGAGTACAAGGCCAGGGTCCTTTCTGACCACTCGCCCCTGATTCTCGCATGACAATATTGCCCCCCGAGAGTGAGGATCCCGACATGGCGCCTACGAGCGGAGGCATTGCGAGACCCCTTTTTTAGGGAGGACTTGAGGGAGGAGATTGTAAATTATTTTGAAACAAATACTGGGAGCATGGATTCCGCTGGAACACTGGGAGACCTTTAAAGTTGTCATGAGGGAGGTAGCCATAGCGAAATCCAAGGGCCTACAAGGTGGGGTTTTGGCTGAACTGCAGGAGACGGAAGAAAATTAGAAGAGGCCTTAAGGGGCAGAGACGATACAGCAGAGAAGCTAGAATTGACACTTAGGCTACAGCAAAAATGTGCGGAATATTGGGAGGGATTGTGTGACCTTACTTATAGAAAATACGTAGAGAGACAGCATGCGGGAGGTGATAAACCGGGGAGACTTTTGGCGTGGTTATATGAGTGAGACCCCCAGAGTCACAATCAGGACTATAGAGAGAGAAGAAGGTAGCATAGAAGACACCCAGGAGGGAGTTAATCAAGCGTTTGTGGATTATTCTAAGGTATTATACGGAGATGACGGGGAAAGTAGTCGCGCTATGATGGAAGAAACGCTTGAGGATATGGGGTTGCCCAAGATAAGTGAGGAGGAGAGAGAGAAACTAGATACCCCGATCACCTTGGAAGAATTAGGGGAGGTGGTGAGACAGCTGCCTACTAGTAAAACCCCAGGGACAGATGGACTCCCAAGTGAGTTTTACAAAGTATACATGGAAGAGGTCCTCTCCCCACTGTTAGAGATGTTAAACGAAGCGTTTGAGACGGGACGCTTACCGGAGTCACTGAGAGAGGCTGTCATAATACCTCTCCCCAAACTTAATAAACCTCGGCATGCTGTGGTTCCTATAGACCCTTGTCCATGCTGAATCAAGACGGCAAGATATTAACTGCTGTCTTAGCAAATAGACTGAAGAAGGTTATTGGCAAATTAATACACCCGGATCAAACGGGCAATGTCCCTCATAGCAACATTGCCAATAATCATAGGCGACTCCAGAGAATCATTGAGTTTGGCAGCGAAAGAGATGAGGAAATGGCAATTGTGTCTTTGGATGCGATCAAGGTCTTTGACTCCGTTAAATGGCCATGGCTGCTTGCGGCCCTGAAGCACTACGGGTTATTGCCTGGATATGTTTGGTGGACGAAAATTTTATATAGCGAACCGCTGGCTAGAGTTAGGACAGGATCTGTGATATCGGAAAGGTGGCAGCTCAGCAGAGGTACTAGACAGGGATGCCCGTGATCTCCACGCTCTACATACTGGCCCTGGACCCTCTAGCAATATATCTGAGGCAGCAATATGACACCATAGGCATCGAGGTGAAAGGGGAGGGGCATCTGATCTCCCTATATGCAGATGACATGCTGCTGTACTTGCGATTCCCAGAAGAAAATCTCCAGTACATCCTAGAAGTGCTGGAGAGATACGCTGTGCTGTCCGGCATAGCAGTGAACCCCCCAGAAGTCCAGCTTGTTCCCATTAGGGGGGTACATGGGGATTCCAGCGGAGCGGTTACCTGTATTGCAAGCGCCGTGGGCGGTTAGCACATTTCGGTACCTGGGGATAGATATATACCACACCGTGGAGGAAGAGCATAGGTGCAATACAGAAGTAGCCACTAAAAAAACTGAGAAGTGCATGCAGTTTTGGGCAAAGCTGCCCTTGGCGATGATGGGGCGGGGAGCAATGCTAAAGATGGTGGTCCTGCCAAGGCTCCTACACTACTTCAGGAACATACCGTACCTGATTCCTAAGAAGTTCTTCACCAAATTGAATAACATGTGTAGGGACTTTTTGTGGCATGGCACGCGAAATAGAGTGGCGTTATGGAAACTACAGAACTTCCATGACAAAGGAGAGATAAAGCTGCCCAACTATGAGGCGTACTATGTGGCAAGCCAGTTACAGTATGTTGCCAAATGGGTCTCTGACGAAGAGACTTCTGAATTTAGGCTGTTTGGGCGTGATTGTGCACCTTTTTATTTAAAAGAGATGATGTGGGTACCCAGGGCGGAAATGGTGGGACGCGCTAAAATGATGCTACTAGGGTGGAACGTGTGGCGCAGGGCATGTCAAATGATGGAGGACCCGTCCCCATGCTCACACCAGATACCACTGGTTGTATTGATGGGGGCAGTCGCACAGCTACGAATGATACTCAGGAACCACTGGGAACCGGCTGGGGTGGCAACAATGGGTGATATTTGGCGGGAGGGCTCTAGTATTACTTTTGAGGGGCTGCGGGAAGAAACTGGGTTGCACGAGGGCCAGTATATTACATATCATAGAGTGGTACAGAGGATTAAGAGAACATGGCCTGAAACAGTGTTGGAGGAAGAATCAGATGCCACCATAGACGTGATATATGACATAGCTGAGGGGGGTCATGAGATTTCCAGATTGTATGAAATGCTGATGTCTAAAGTGGGGAAGGAGGTCACGCAGTTGAGACTTGACTGGGAAATGGAGGTTGGGGCCCCGATGGGAGACGGGATGTGGGAACGGGTGCAGGGGTATCATAAGAAGGTGTCTAGAAACGCGAGGCTGAAACAGATTCAGCTGTACATAACGCACAGGGCATATATGACGCCTTGGAGGATATCGAGGTTTGAAAATGCAGGGCGGCAAGCATGCCCCAAGTGTGATGAGGAGAACGCGGGCATGGTGCATATGTTCTGGTCATGCCCGATCATAGAGCGATTCTGGAGGGGAGTGAAAGAGAAACTGGAAGAAAAAGGGGTCAAGATGGTAGTGGATACAGTGTGGGCCTGTCTGCTGGTGGGGTTCCCCAGACCACAGAAGCTCAGGCACGTAAGTAAGCTGAGGGATCTGGCTTATGTGCTTGCAAAAAGGAGGATTGCCATGGGATGGAAGTCATGCCATGTGCCAAAGGTAAAGGTGTGGTGGAGAGATTTGCAAAAATGGGACGGAAGCCGAAACCATGGCATGGCAAGAAGCGAGTAGCAAAGGGGGGGAGGAGGAGAATGAGACCCTGATGGCCCAGAAATCACTGATAGCTGAACTGTTTGGGTCATTAGCTGACCCGGCGGAGCCTGTAGAAGAGGAGACCGAGCCACAGGTTACGGAAATTGAAGGTTTAATGCAATAGACTCGTAAAGGGGGGTGGGTTAAGGGAAGTAGAAGTTAAGAACGTGTAATGAAACTGTTGGAACATGCACTGTTTGTTTGGTTTGTATTGTTTGGTCTTTTGTATAACTCAATAAAACGGATGATTGTCTGATGTGAGACCCCATCACCCGCTGAAGTAGTACATTTACTCACTACCGTGAAAGATTACCGCATACTTCGGCTTGGGTATAAGATTTCAGGGTTTCAGAGTCCAATGATTGATATGAGCTTCACTTGAATGGAAATACACAGTACCAGCATGATTGGCATCTATGCTTTTTGTTTTTTACATACTTACAAATAAAAGCACCCAAAGGTGAGACCTTTGAGAGAGGCTTGAACGTCAGTCCTTGGAAACCTTGCTCTTGTATATAAGCTCCCAAGGGGAGACCTGTGAAAGAGACTTGAATGTAAGTCCTTACAGACCTTGCTCTTGCATATAACTCGGCCCTCCTCCTGGCTCACTTCACTAGTGGGGTGGCTTTGTGAATCTTGTAGTACAACAAAGCATGTGATGTAGACATGTGTACAGCTTGTTCCTTTCCAGTTTGAAGCTCCTAATCTAAAGGAGGAACAGAAAATAACAGGAAACGTTTGGTGCAGTGTTTGTGTGGGAAGGTTGCCATGCTTGTACTAGTATCCTGTTTTCAGGAACCATGACTGTTATCCCTGTTTAATGGTTTGTAATGAATGCTTGATGCAAATGATGGAAAGTCAGTATGGGGAAGGTGATGGGTGAAGTGTTTGCTATGTAATTGTGGGCTAAATTGCTCTCTGGTTTACACCATTTCCGTGCTTCTACTTTACTTGCCTTTCAGGACAGCCGTGCTAGTCTGACTTTTGCAATAGAGAGCGGGGAACAGAAGGTGCTGATGATCACAAGCAAAGGAGCTTACTCTGTGGAAGAGGTAAGGGTTGAAGACGCCTTCCACTTTCGTACCCTGCCATTTTTCAAGCTCAATGTGTTAGCCCCAGAGTCAGTAGAAGAATGCACATGTTTGTATTTGTGCATTAGCTAATCCTCTTTAAGACCTTTTAATAGGACAACCCCTTTATAATGCTGAGCGAGGTTATTTCTTAGGCGTTTGTCTACATCTCTTTCATATTTCCCATTCTCTGCCTTTTTTCTTTTTCTTTCTTTCTCTGTTTCATGCCCAGATTTCGTTGTTCTTTAGTCATGGACCACCTATCTTCTCACTTCCCATTTCTTCTCTAACTCCCTTTATCCTAATTTCTCACAATTCATCTGTTTGTCTATATACTATGTGAGGCGGGCAACATTGTGAAGATTTCTCAACAAATGCCACTTTATTATAAGATAAGGTTGGATGAACGCCTCACTATCCTTACCCTGACAAGGATTTCCCTGTCTAAAATAAATTAAAAGAAACACTTTAACAAAGGATATCTGTTCCTCACACTTATACATACAACAAATAAACAAGGAAATGTATTACAATTCACAACAAACAGTAATGATTACATTAGTAATATCACCAGTCTATCTTTGTAACTTGGGCGAATTCCCCTTCCTCCACGTTCAAATGTGATTCTGTTTCAAAGTTCAAGGAAAGAAAACAAGGAAATCCTTATTTGCAATAATGTTCAATCACAGTTTGTTTCCACTTCAACTAGTCAATATAAAGTTCCAGCTCAGTTTGAAGTAACTTAGGTTTGTCAACAGAAGTTCCAACTCAGAAAAAAAGATAGGTTCTTTCTCTCCCTTGAACAATTCTTCAGTTCATCAATAGTAGCAATAATTGTTTTAGGATGATTTTTTGCCACAAATGTCTTTTAGTATCACCTGCAACATAAAGTGCATTCACCAGTACCCCTTTTTAAACACTTCTTTAAATCCTGGTTTATTCCCATGCCAGGCCCACTCCTCCAGCAGTTTGCAGTTCAGGTATACTTCCCTGTCCGCACAGCAATTCACAACCACAAGTGCTTTTGGGGTTAAATATCATTTGATGAATGTTTCACCACAATTTCAAATTGTTCTACAAATTGCAGCTTCCAAACCTCCAGCAACTTTTCAGGGAAAACAAGATTTATAATAGTGCTCTTTGACACTCTTCTCACAATAATGCTCCTCTCCCTCTGGATCTCTCTCTATCACTCTCTCTCCCAGAAGGGCAGCCTTTGTGACTGTCTTGTTTCCCCACTAAACAAGTAACCAATGACTGATGTGCAAAGGGTCTTTTAATTCTCTTCCTTTGAGTTGGATAGTGTGAGTTCATGTCAATTTTCACCACAGGTTGTGTAACACAGGAATTGGCAATATCTGTTCTTTTGTAACTGCCTTGTTTAAACTTTCTTGGCTTGGGCAATGCTTGTAAGTGTTCCTTTTTAACCATATTGCCCCTTTATATTGTTGGTTTTTCTATAGACTCACATTTATAACATTACAGTCTGTCTGCTTTTGAATAATGTTTTTTTGCTGCTTTATATGACTTTCGTATTCCAAAGTACTTGTTAAATCAATCCCGCTCACTCGTGCGTGCTTCTTTTGCTTTGTTTTGGTAGTTCGAGTTTAAAAAGTGCTTTTCATGTCACTTTTAGTCACACATGAGTGTTTCTCACCGAACACTTCCCTTGCATATACAAGCGGTGATGGAGTGCTCCGTGGTCAAGCAAACGATGTGAACTCGCAGGGTACGACATGCTCTTCTCTTCCTCTCGCCGCTTGCAGGATTCCTCTTCTTGTGGCTTCTCATGATTCATCAAACCTCTTCTTTCAGTTCTCCGCTGCCGCACCACCCTAGAGCCCTCATCACTCCTGAGGTCCTCTGGTGCAGGCAAGTCCCCAGAGACTTTGAGGCCCTCAGGTGCACGCCAGCCACCTGAGACGGCCTCTGGGATGGGAAAGCTTCCCACGCCTTCGCTTCCCGCTGCACAGCCTCTGCAGAGTAGTTCACCAGAGGGCAAGCTTCCCTCCTGAACACTTCCCGCTGTGCGACCTCTGCACTTCAGTACTCAAGAGCAACAGACCCTCTCAGGATTGGCAGTTGCTCTCTGCCATGCATTGGTCCCGGCGTCCTCTCTATCCTCCAGCTTCTGCTTGGGCTGCCAACCACACTACTTATTTTGTGACCCAGCAAGATGGGTTTTACAACAAGCCATTACACACTTTGGTATTACACCGTCACCCTCCCTAGAGGAAAACAAATGCTGAGTCCTCTCATTCCCCTGAGCCTTTTCTCTTCCTAGGTGTTCCTCCTACAGATCACCAACCCCAGGTTTAACGCCAGAAAGCACCTGCCTTTCCCAGGCCACCTTGGAGGAGACTTAAGGCAGGGAATTAGTGAGGAGTCCATAAGATTAATCAAAACTACCACTGCCTCAAACTATTCCTTCGTGTATTTGCTTCACTCCCATATTTTATATTCTCTTCTTAAGTCTCCCTGTTTTCTCTTCCTCCCTTTTTCCTCTCCTGTCCCCAGTCCTGTTATGCACAACCTACCAGCCTTCAATGTAACCTCTATCTCTGCTCCTCTCTTTTTGGTCAGCAACATTCATTTATGTAGCTTTGTTAGCTGCCTAATTCAGTGCTTGGACACATTTATAGGTGCATTAAAATAATGATTTCTAACTTGAGCTAAAAATCTGAATCTTTTAGAATATTTATTTTGCTTGAATTCTTAGTGAGGTTCATAAGACCTGAGGTACATGCACAAGACTATAAAGACACAATGTCTTCACTGTCAGGTTCCTTGGCCATTAGATTACAGATCTGATGCATATTTTGGAGCTATGCATGTACAAGTAACAGATTGCTTCTGCAATACATTGCTGCTGATTTTTCCTGAGCAACCAGGTGGAATGCAGTGGGGTCGTACATGGTTTACAGTGAACTAAAAAGCTCATCAAGGTTCTTCTTGATTGACTGTTCAGCTTTGTTCCGCCTTCCCCAACCCCAGGTCGTCCTTCCCTCCTCAACAGATACTGGAGGCATAAGCAATACAGGAATGTTCCACCTTTGATTTTTTAGTTAGTATATGCAGAGTACTTCAGATTTGACCGTAAAATGGCTGCTTGCATTTAGGCAAATCAATGTATCAGTTTAAAGTCATATTGTTTGCCATTCTATACGTTCATATAAATCCAACTTCTTCTACGGTCCTTCTAGATAGAAAACATGAATCCATCTCTACATCTTTCAAACCTCATCTTTAGGTGAAATTGATTACATTTTTACACTAACAATTGTGCTTTTAAACATGTTTTTAAGCTTGGAAAAACGATTCTTGCATTTTGAAATGCAGTACTGCCATTTTGCCACGTTAAAGGCCAAGTAACGCTACTTCTGTGAATTGTAGCTATAGCTACTGTTTCCTCTGTGTAATTAATCTCCATGTTATGCACATTGCATGCAATTCTTTAATAACTGTGCTTATATCTCCAAATCGCAGAACTTCAAAGTAGACACCGATTGGCATAGCAGAGTTCTTTTAGCAAACTGCAAATCAGCATTTAGTGAGTTCATTTTGTAACAATAGTGATAGATCAATAAGTCATTTCATCCATTGTGGACATAAACCTTTTTATGACCATCCCCAACAAACATGTACATCAACCAAAGGGATTTGCTTATGTTCATTACTCTAAAATACAGGTATGATGATGTCATGCAATTTTGCTCTGAATCAGGGCTTCTAAGATACTGACTCATACACAGCATAGTGTAGGCTGATGTAGAATGAGGAGATCAGTAAGTTCTTCATGGTGTCTACCCCCATCAAACAAACCCCTTAAATCTTTAGATTCATTCATGTCTACTGGAGATGGTCTATCTGGGAAATATATACACCATGTTTCCCTTAGTAATGGTTTCTTCACTTGATTTCCCTTTCTTTTTCTTATTGGAGGTTTTTGTAATGCACTATTTGCTGCAGAGGTTGCCTTCAAAGCGTGAGTTAACATGCATGTGTTAAAGAGAACAATCTTTCAGTAGGATCACCGGGGCAAAAGGGTCTTAAGCTGATTGAAAGTCCTCGCCTGAACTGTATAGGCCTGGTTTGAGAATGTGCCAGAGTGAGTCAAATATGGATGATGCAGGGGTCTGCTACCAGAAACCTTTATGTTTGTACTGTCGGATAACCTGCAGGTTTTTGGATGCAACCCTCGCATCTGGTCTGCTTGAATCTACGAGTTCCTCAACCTGAAAAGTAATCTCCTGGAAATCCTGACATATGAGGTTTAGGTTTATTGTGGCAGAGGTTTTCATTTGGATTGTTTCAATATTGAACGTCAGACTCGTTTACATTTCTTTGCTTGATGTTTCATACATTCAGTGCTGTTGTGGCTTATTTTATATGCTTCTATTGAAAGGACAAATTCTTCAGTTCTTTTTCTACTATGATTATAGAGCAATTTATACAATTTAGACCAACGTGGTCCGGTACCTTTGTGCCCTTCGAATTTTCCTTACACCCCACAACCTTGTGCATATACTCTTTTAACAAAACAACTTCTCAAATATCTATTTGTTGAAATGTTTCCTTTAATGAGTTAGTAGCACATTGATCACACTAGCGCAACTGCCAATGTTTGTTATTGTTAGTCTTAATACAAAATCTCATCCTTAAAGATCAGACACCATTGCCCCTTGTGTGGCTTGCTTATTATCTGTTCGAGCAGCAAAACATTATTCATGAGCTCTGGCTTCATTCTGTGGGTTACCCATTAACAAAGCCATCGGTTTATACCTGCCCAAGCTCAAAACCTCTCCATTCCGTCTAACAAATTTAGTTTTGTCTTCTTATGCAATCTTACTCGACTGTAGCCATTTTTCTTTGTAAGGTAAGAGTTCACTGTAGTCAGACACAAGTTGCTTGTAGTAAATTGCCAGTCTTCTTGGTGTGTGAACCTGTTTGAAATCTTCCTTCCTTTAGGAATGTTGTGATGTCTAGGTAATTAATTGCTGTGTACCACTTTCCATAATATATTCTATCATTTGGTTTAATGTACTACAGTGCCAGGATGCTAGGCAAATAACGCTGCACAAATACTGTGTAAAGATAACCTAGTTAATTCTTTGCCAACGGTTATCAGCTCTGCATCAGTGACTCACAAAACCCTAGAAATGCCATCTATATAGTTCAGCCAGCATAAAATACTTTGTTGTATGGACAAGATTCTTTAAGCTTCAAATGTGTAAATACAGGAGTGTTCTCCCGTTTACACAAAATGTTTCTCTCAGCAAATATCTGATAAGCACCACAATTCTTCTTACAAAATAAACTTTTCCAAAATTTCTGCCCCCCTCATCAGATATACACCATCTTGACATCTATGGTAAATAGTAATGCACTTGTGACTCCATCCTATTTTGAATAAGCCACTGATGACAAAATATTCTGGGAGGTGAACCAGATTCTTCTGGGAAAATATATGTATTTTGCCATTTTAGTATTAAATTGGCGATTCGGATGAGCTATTTTCATGCAAGATTTTGAGTTCGAGGGCCCCACAAAAAATAATAATATTGACTTCTCCAGCTTTGGATCTTTCATAGATTCACACGTTGATTAATATTCCCTGTCGCCAGTCTGGGAATCCTCAGTAACAATAAGCAGTTTTAATTAGCTACAGGAAACTGCACTCACTTTAGTTTTTCATTAGTCTTGTTTTAAGTCATTTACCCTTCAGTTAATAGGTAGTGGCTCCCCTATATCCATCCCTGAAAGCCCTCTTCAGATTCTTTACCACACGTTTGAAGCCCTCTCCAAATTTTCAATGCATTCAATGTTTTTTTCTTAGAATTTTAATATCACAGCTTTAAGTTTGACATCGTTTGAAAGTTACAGATAAGTACTTTACTATTTTGCAGTTTGGGAGCTTCATCACTCATTAAGTGCACCCCTATGAGGGGAGTAGGGTTTACCCTGTGTTCTACCAGGGTAGAGCACAGTGCAATGTCTCTGCCTCTCCTAACCGTAGCTGGTGCAAAAGCCAAGAAGAGCTTTTCTAAAGCCTGCTCTATTTGCAGACTGAAAAATATATTTGTCGAAAACTGTCATCAGGGGTGCCTTTACTGCCTTTACCAAGGTCAGAATCTGGAGTCGTGCTATATTTGTCAGTCTATCTTTGGTATTACGATTTAGGATAGGCAGAGATGATTGGATGCCTGGCTCGATGAATGCCCTGTAGACTCGGACTCTGCTTCAGTAAGGTGCTGTGCTTCATTGATTCCTAGCAGGCGCCCAGAGAGAGTTACCGCATCAAAAAGAGAAAGGTCCCATGAGGAGGCTTCCAGTGGAAAAACGGTGAAGAAGGATGATGCCACCTGGGCTCATAAGGTTTCTGTTAGACTGCCATTACAGAAAAGTCTATCTCTTCTTCCTCACACAAACTGTCTGCTTCATTGCCAAAAGGTTTGTCTACATAATCATGGAAAACTCTGTCCATGAAATACTCTGCAACGGCTGCGTCTTCATGCCACACCATTCCTCATACATTGACAACCCTGTCTACAACTAGAGCATTGACGCCCTTGTCCAGGAAGCACACACCATGGACAACTCCGTCAACTACTTCATCGATGACTACGACATTGAAACCTTTGCGGTTAGCTCCATTTGCGACCTCATCGATGATCACCACATCCAAGTGTTCACTGACCCGTCAATGGCCTAGTCTATGGTTATGCTATTTACCATTGCCTCTTCGACTTAGTCTATGCAGCTGTCGTTGATGTTTCAGCTCATAGATACTTCACTGCTCAGAGCACCTTAGAGACCAAAACAGCCTGTTTTCACACTCCAGCCACTTGGTCCTCCCATTCTGTCTGAGCCTTCCAATGTTCCTCCAAAGGACATCTTGGAACACACCATTGACGCAGACTTTGAAGGTCCAAAGGGTGTGTTTTCTTAGGAAGAGGAGGAGTTTTCTGGGTTGCCTCCAGCACAGCCCTTTTCGCCTCCGATACTCTCAAAGGCTATGCTACATCTAGTGGAACAGCATGGCCCCTCAAAACCAGTACCGAGCCCTATGCAGATACTCTGTCTATGGGCATTTTAATCACCTTGCAAACTCTGGTGTCTGAACTTCAGACAGGGCTCTAACTATTCCTCCAAGACCGGACACAGCGCCTAGACTGCCTCTAGCGGAGGAACAACCACCTCCAGACCAACCTGTTACCAGGATAGCATGCATCCAGACATAGCATCTAGTAACTCTTCACCTACTGATGAGTTTGGGGACTTGGTGCCTGCCGGTGGAGAGCCGGAAGGGATTCACCTCCAGTTGAAATCAGAACTTTCCATGCCTCCATGTCAAAAATGGCAGAAGTGTTCAATTTCCTCCCTACTGATCAGAGGAAAGGTTCTTTTACCAACAAAGAGAAAGGTCACGGAAAAAAGTGTCCATTCCAATCTTGGATGAAATTTGTAAGGAGGAGCTCATAGCCATGAAAAAATCCCTTCACTGTACCAGTGAAAAGGGAAAGATTTGAGAAATATGGGGCCATTGGCAATGCCCTAAAGTCCTGACTGGGAATATTCATGAGTATGTGAATCCATGCCAGAGCCATGCTGGAATACAACAGTTATAGGTAAGTAACTTGTTCCGTATACGCTGTCAGCGAGAAATGCTTTCCTAATGTGGGCCTACAAACAAAATGGCCTCTCTGTTGTTCACATATTGCTCAAAGCCGGCCCGATCATATATCCCCATACAACATCTTGCACCCCCACCTGGTGCCTGCTTTATGCAACTACCCCCCTCTATGCCCAAAGCACCCACCTGTCATTGAGTTCCACCATGGGATGTCTCGCGCTACACCTGCACGTTGGTGTCACTTAATGCAACCAACGCCGCGTTCAATTATGTCCCCACCCCTGATCTCACCCACCACTTTACTCTTGCCATCACCATGTTACTTGTGCAACTGGCACTTGTACCGCCCCCCACCCCAGTCGCCCCCTTGGCAGTGTTGGATCTGGACCTTTACAACAGTTGGCTGAAGGGCATGAATTGTAGACGAAAGTCTATGCAACAGTACAAAATATACCATTCAACAGGGAAGACCTTTTTGGAAAGAAGGTAGATCATACTTTGCAAGCGATTAAGACCAACAGTCAGAGCTAGGTCTCTCTGTACTCTGCAACTAAGGTGTCCTTTTCAGGTCCTTGGGGACCCACAGACGACTTCTCAGTTCAAGAGCCAGTCCAACAAGTAAGCTTAATTCCTGTTCATTGCTGCCCTCCCATTTCAGCAGTCCAGTGGGAGGATGCCTTACATCAATGGAGGCAAATAACACCAGGCAAATTAGTGTTTTTTGATGGTGACTCAAAGCCACACACTGGAATTTGTTATAAAGCTGCCACAACTACCCATGCCGGCAAACCAAATAAACATCTCCAATTAGATGTGCAATTGCTCCAATTAAAAAATGCCATAGAACGAGTCACTCATTCTCAAAGGAATCAAATTGTTTACTCCCGCTACTTCCTGGTCCAAAATAAGTCAGTGGATGGAGACATATTCTACCTCTGGTACCTTAACAAGTTTGTTCGCTACCAAACAGTCCAAATGGTTACGCTGCAGAAGATCTTCAGATGGCTTTGCAAAAGGGATTTCCTGTTATCCTTGGACATAAAGGATGCCTATTTCCACATCCCCATTCACCATCGTCATCCCAACTTCCTGCGCTTCCTGGTGGCGGGCCACCACTTCCAATTCGAGGTCCTCCCTTTCAGCCTCAAGTCCTCCCTAAAGTTATGTACGAAATGCTTTGCCCGAACTGCGGCACATCTCTGGAATTCAGGGATACACATCTACCCTTACTTGGATGACTGGCTGGCCCCAACACTCGACGTAGGACCACTACACATGAAAACCACAGAAGTCTGTCTAAAATTGTTGTGCTTCTCAGTAAATAACAAAAAATCATCTATGATTCTGTCACAGCGGCTGGTGCCAAATGTTCAAACTTTGTTAAAACTTCAGTACAAATCATCACGGTTCTCTTGAGCATGTCTTCATGCATACCGTTCATCAGGAATTGCAGACCTCACATGCGCCCCCTGCAGGAATTTCTAGATGCCCATTGGAATCATGTCTCTGGACATTGGGACGATAAGCTTAATCTAACCATCACGTTCTATGATGCGATGCTTTCGTGGGCGAACAGCATCAACCTTACCAGTAGGTGCACCTTTCCCAATCCCATTTCACCAATGACTGTGATGACGGCTGCCTCCATGGAGGTCTGTGGAGCTCACGCTACAAATCTTTACGCCAGAGGCCTATGGACAACAGAAGAAAATAACACATGGGACAACTCAAAGTGCACCTGCAGGTTCCCTCCGCAAGATAGCCTCGTAGATGCTTTTTCCATGGAACTGAAGATTTCTTTATGCTTTTCCACTGTTTCCTTTGACACAGTCAAACGGCAGCAGATGTGCAGACTGATCCTTGTGGCATCAGCATGGCCATGATGGTTCTGGTTCTCAGAGCTTCTAGCTCGCTCCACCAATCACGCTCCCACATGTGCACAACTTGCTCTCTAGAGAAAGAGGCAGGGTTCTCCACCATGACCCCTCCTCTCGCAACCTCAAAGCCTGGCTTCTGCTTCCCTAGAATTCGACCACATAAACATTCCCCCGGATTTTAGGGATATCCTGTCCAGAGCTTAGGCAAAACCAAAAAGTAATGGTTGAAAGGTTTCAATCAATCGTAAACACTGGCACAGCCCTGGGCAACCCTCCACACCATTGTTTTTTGGCCTGCCAAGCCATTACAGAAGGGGAAAGACCGTGTGCAATTCAGGCTTAGTCCCACCCCAAAGGGGCAGTCCAGCCCGAACTGCTAGGTCACATCCCTTCTGCACGAGACCACAAGCATGTTTCAGCCTCAACATGTTTCAGCCTCAGTGGGTGTCCTCAGTGAGGACTAGCTTTGGTCTCTAGGCCCAGCAGGCTCAGGACACAAGTCTGGGCATAACGGTTTGAACCCTTATGGTCCCTTTAATTGAGGTAACACATCGTACGATCGATGGGATTCAGAATAGCCCTTACAACAAATAAGACTGACTCAGAAAGTTGGCAAGATGTCCCGTCAGACTGTTTTATTTTCAATTGTCTAAAACTGGGAGCTACATCAGACATCAACTGATATCGCACAAATCGCTCAACTTATTTCATAAAAAAGCATTCTTATATAGCAGAAATGTGTAATTTGTGATGTCATACTACATGGCAAACAAGAAAAACCTATGTGGGATTATGGTTTGCTTAAGGGGGACATCTATACTTTCTATACTGGGTGGAATTGTGATTGGGTCTCTACAGTCATGTGGACAACTTATGCCCACCCCTAGTGCAAGTCATCTTCAACGGTTATTAGATACACGGTACATCATTGGCTGTCAAACTATAGGCCCTCGTTATTTGGCCTTCTATAATTGGTTGGCACACTTGTACCCCTCCAAAACATTCGATTCACTAGCAACACTTAAGCTGGTACCCCAGGTGTCAGTGGGTGGACTTGACCGGGTCTCCCCACCCAATTAGCCCCATATCTCTCATCGCTCATGCCTTCTGCCATTCAGATTGTCTTTGAACTCGGCCTTATAGTTGCTTCTTGCTCCTGGGAATAAAAGGCAGTATGGACACTTCTTATCACAGTTCTGGTCTGTGTGCCCCAACTTCTATTTCCATCCTTGCGCATATGACAGTAGACCGTGAATTGGTCCATTTTATAGCATTTAATTGTCTTGAATTAATAAAGTTGCCACTCATGATGCTCTCTCTTTGCAACTTAACAAGGGATGCCTCGGCTTCTCAGACAGTCTGTCTGTGAAATCTGTCCATCAAGTAAGTCGCAGCAGCATTATTGAGGAATTTATGAGCAAGTGACACAGTTTTTAGCAGTATTTTGTCTTTGATAGAAAGCCAGGTATTCTGTTCACTATGTGTAGTGATATGATCTCCTCTGCAGATATCCAATGCCGCTCTCAGAGCATTGTTTTGGAGAGTTTGTAATTTACTGGTGGTAGCTTTGGCAGCCCCGAGATAAAGAGCATTGCAATAGTCCAGGCGGGACAATATGAGGGCTCACGCGAGGGTCAGGCAGCTGGTGCCAGACAAAAAGGGTTTGGCTCCACGGATCAGTTTACATGTGTAAGCCGTAGATGAAGCTAGGGAATTCACCTGTCTGTCGAAAGAGAGGTTAGAGTCCAGGTAAAAACCTAACGTTTTGACCTCTTGTCCTACTTTGATGCTATTGCCATCAATTGTGAAAGATGAGTAGACATGGCCCAGTTTTTTTAGACTAAAGGTGGTGCCCAGGATGATGAGTTCAGTTTTATCATCATTCAGGCATAGTCCATGTGTGGCCATCCATGCCTGGATGATGATGTGCACTCTATTCACCAAGGCCAAATCCTTGCCATAATACCCAGAAAGTGGAAGGAGGATCTGGGTATCATCTGCATAATTGGTGTAGGTGATACCAGGATGATCCAGATCATCGAAAAGGGGCTTGGTAAATATATTGTACAGTGTGGGCGAAACACAAGAACCCTGTGGCACACCACAAGTGATGGGTATGGGGTCTGCTGTTGCTATTGGTGAAAAAACCCTCATGGTTCTACCTTAAGGAATTATCTGATCCAGGTGATAGCCTCTACGGAGAAGTGAGATGATGTGTTGAGGTGAGTACATAGGACAGAGTGGTCGACCAGGTTAAAAGCTGCAGAGAGGTCTAGGAGGAGGAGTAAGGCAGCTTGGCCATTGTCTCTGAGCTCATCAATTTGTGTTTTAAGGTCAATAAGGGCAGTCTCAGTCCTGTGTTGAGGACAGAAGCCTGATTGTCTAGCTCCTAGTATGTGGTGTTCTTCCAAGTACTTCTGTTTTGTACGTAAGCGACCTTATCCAGGATTGTTCGAAGAAAGGGTATGGTTGTGATAGGTCTGTAGTCGGTTGGCGTGGCTGGTCCAAGTGTGGGTTTTTTTAGTAACGGAAGTACCCAGGATTGTTTTAGGTTAGTAGGGATAGAGCTGGTGGAGAAGGAGGCATTGATTAACTTTGTGATGAAAGGGGAAAGGTCTCGGGCATCATCCTTGATGAGCTGTGCCGGGCACAAGTCTCCCTGACAGTTGGAAGGTTTCAGTGAAAAAATTATTTTTTCTACTTCAAGTGTGGTGACTTTGGAGAAGTTAAAGCGGGTGGTTTCCAATAAAGTAGGCTTCTCAGTCGGTTTGGAGGGGGAGGGGTCAATCAAAGAGGCTTTTTTACAGGAGATTTTGTTTTGTAGGGTGGCAATCTTGTTGGCTAGGGCATTTTGGATCTCTGAGCACCTATTTCTATCTTTAGTGCAAGTATCGGGTGGTGCTAAAGGGGTCTCTAATTCTTTGAGGATGGAGAATAATTCCTTCATGTTTGATTTAGCTTGGATTATACGGGCGTCAAAGGAGGTATGTTTTGCTAGGCAAATTTCTTTTTTGTAGAGGGCTGCGAGTTTGGTGAGTTTGAGTTTATTAGCTGCTGAAGGGAGTTTTCTCCAAGTGGCCTCGTAATTTTTTTTTGCTGCCTTAAGTTTTTAAGAAATTGAGTATACCATTTGTTCAAGTGCTTTTTAGGCTTACTTGGTCTGAGTTTGAGGGGGGCGATTAGGTCTAATGTGGTGGACATAATTTTATTGTATTCTTCGACCAAGGTCTCGAGATCAGAGTTGTCAGGGAGTGTGTTAAGTGTGGGGAGTAAGTTCGGGATAAGTCTCTCCACAGTGATACTGTTTTTATTTCTTGTGAGTGTGGGTGGAGCCCTGCTAATCGGCAAGGGTAAGGGTCGGCAGGTGGACAACATGAGTGAAACCAAGTGGTGGTCAGTCGATGCTAAGGGTGAGATGGCAGTAATGTTAGCTAGGCAATTGTAGTCAGCCACCCAATCAAGTATTCTGCCTTTGGCATGTGTGGGTTCCATACATCTTTGGGTAAATCCTAGATCAGAAAGGGTATTAAGCATGGTAGTGGCATGTTGGTCTGTCGGATCGTTAAAGCCCATATTAAAGTCCCCAAGGGATAGTGTTAATGTCCTCATCAAATGTGCCTATTGGGCCTGGTGGGCGATAGATCACATGGATATTAAGAGTTTGGGAATTAGTAAGTGCAACTTTAACAGAGAGTATTTCTCAAAGGGGACTTTAATAGGGGTAGCTAATCTCATGGTGAGACTAGATTTGTGGAAGATAGCAACACCCCATCCTCTGGAGTTGGGTCTATCTTGTCTCAAGATGGAGTAATTATCTGGGACTGCAGTGCAGTGAAGTTTTTGAGGATTGCTGTGTTTAGGCTTGTGGTTGTGTTTGGTTAGAGTTTGAGAGGTGTATGCAGAGGGATGAAGTTGTTAGTGGATTGGCAATTGTGTCTAGGTGTGAGGCCCGATATCATTCACTACTCCATCCAAGCGCGGCACCCGCCATTACTCACAGCTTCATCCAAATATAGCACATGCAAACACTCACAATCCCATCCATGTCTCTATGCGACGAGGGCTGAGTTGAGGATGACATCCAAGTGTGGAACATGCTAACATTCATATTTCTATCTAGATGCGACGGGGTTAAAGTTGAGAATGACATCTGAGTGGGGCACAGGCTAACATTCACATTTCTATCTAGATGTGACGGACGTTAAAGTTACGGGTGCCAAGTATGGCATAAGCTAACATTGTTACACCTGTCCAAATGTGATGCAGGCCAATCCTGATCATTTATATAGGTGTGGCACAAACACCGGCTAGTATGTTAGTATGTAATGGAATGCAACATTTACAGGTCACCCAAGAGTGGACGTATGCATGGTGTAAATCTATGTCAGTCTACGATATGGAAGGTAAGGTAGAGTGGCAAGGGCTTTCTGGAGTAGAGTAATTGCTCTACACCCCACCCATGCCACACTTACAGTTCTGTTGGTGTCTGTTGGTTACTGGCTTCCTTCGCTTCCCCTGCGGACACCCGTAGACACATCTTGGAGCAGCCAGTGCAGGAGCCGCCCTTTGCCTTGGGGCCCTCAGCCGCAGGGCTGCCATGGCTGGTTTACTTTAGACCAGCCAGTCAGCCAATCACGGGCGGAGGGAGGTCCGGGAGGTGGGCGGAGGGAGGAGAAGGGGAAAGCTGGGGAGTACCGGAACAGAGCAACACGAGGGGGCCTGGGGCCGCATGGGAACCCGACCATGGCCACAAGGTAGCAAGAGTGGAGTGGAGGGGCTCTGCAGCTCACCTGGGGTCACCGTGCTGGTAATGGCATTCTTCCACGGTGAAGCTGCAGGCCCAAAGAGTGTAAGGCCCGAGTGGCCAATCACAGGAGGAGAGAGGTCCGGGAGGCGTGCGAAGGGAAGGGAGGGGGAGGGGGAAGCTGGGGGGAACGGAGCAACACGAGGGGGCCTGGGGCTGCATGGGGACCCGACCAGGGCCACAAGGTTGCAAGAGTGGAGTGAAAGGGGCCCTGCAGCTCACCTGGGGTCACCGTGCTGGTAATGGTGTTCTCCCACGGTGAAGCTGCCGGCCCAAACAGTGTAAGGCCTGAGTCGCCAATCACGGGAGGAGGGAGGCACGGGAGGCGGGATGAGGGAGGGGAGGGAGGAAGCCGGGGACAACGGGAATGGAGCAACATAGGGGGCCTGGGGCTGCATGGGGACCCGACCATGGCCACAAGGTTGCAAGAGTGGAGTGAAGGGGCCCTGCAGCTCACCTGGGGTCGCCGTGCTAGTCCTCAAGGAAGCTCGAAAACCAAACACCAGACACTGTTATTTCGACAAGTGGAGGAGATTTGTAATTTGATGCCAGTCTAAACAAACTCTATAGATTGTACTCCTTCCCACATTCTGAATTATATGCTCCACTTTCTAGACTCAGGGTTAGTAGTAAAGAGATTCCACCCTCCAATTTCAAACCCACCGCCAGGCTGGGATCTTAATGCAGTACTCGTGAAGCTCATGGGGCACCCATTCAAGCCTATGCATAAATCAAGTCTTAAACACCTGACTTGCAAGACTGTCTTCTTAGTGGTTATTACTTCTATAAGAAGGGTTAGTGAATTGCAAGCATTGTCAGTGCAGGACCCTTTCTTTGTCATACACAAAGAAAAACTGGTTTTACGTACACATCCTACGTTCTCTCCTAAGTTAATTTCCAAATTCCACGTGAACCAATCCATTGAGCTACCGGCCTTCTTCCAGAATCCAACTAGGCTTCTTCCAGAATCCAACTAGCTCAGCTGAGGTAAAACCCCACACACTAGATGTAAGGCAGACAGTCCTTTACTACGTAAACAAGACCGGGCCGCTTAGGGAAACAGACCAACTGTTTGTCTCCATAGCACCAGGTAGAGAAGGAGACCGCATTTCCAAAAATGCCATCTCCAGATGGATAATCAGATGCATACAACTGTGCTATTCATTATCAAACAAGACACACTGCCTTTCACACCAACAGCTCACTCCACAAGGAGCACAGGAGCTACTCCGGCTTGTATCGCAAATGTCCCCTTAGACAGCATTTGCAAAGCAGCTACATGGAGCTCAGTACACACTTTCACTCAGCACTACTGCATTGACACTCATTCCAAAGCAGATACACAGGTGGGACAAGCGGTTCTAAAACACCTGCTTGCAGCTGAACCTTCTCACAACCCGGCACCTTCTCCTAACACTGCTCACTAATCTATGCCTCAGAAGGGATACATTACTCATCGTAATCATATTTCTGATGCTTGTATCTGCTTAGATTCACATGCGCCCACCCTTGGTCCCCTGAGAGAAGGTGCATAGATGTTATATGAGCTACAATTATATTTATCTGTTTGGATACACCTGTACTCGCACTACACTTCATGCTACCTCATGTTAGAAACAAAACAATCTGATGGACCTCGACGCGTGAAGGACCATGGGTACAGTGGATGCCACACTAGGGATAGCATCACTGGCATTCCCTGTCGATGTCACTTTTTGAGTTTCGAAAACAACTGTAATACTCTGCAGCTTCCACTAGATGTAGGCCTATGCATAGCATGTGAATCTAAGCAGATACAAGCATCAGAAATACGATTACGGTGAGTAATTTATCGCATATAGTGGCGACACCGCCTGCAGTCTATTTCACTACGTATAGCCAGCCTTATGATCACTTAGTCTACTTACGTTACAGCATCTGTACAATTATAAAATGGCTTGCATTTTCTGCAGTGTTCTTCACATGTGCAATCTTCAGTCCACATATGAAAGTTCGCTCGATTCTTTACTTCATCATTCGATTTTATAAGGTCTATGCATCTTCTTATTCGACCATCCTTCTTAGTGCGTCATGCTCACTTCTTGTGACGTCACCAACACCTTATTTCTCTTATTTTCATATTCCTTCCGGGAATTCCTCTAGGAGACTGTCAGTTCTCCGGAGATGCATCAGATACGGTTTTCTTAGTGAAAAGGTTTCACTCGGGGTGACTTTAGCAAAAGCAAAAGGTGATGGCTGGAAGGTTTGAAATCAATAATAACCATTGGCACAGCTCCGGGCAATCCTCCAGACCATTGTTTTCGGCCTGTTTTTCCAACCACAGAGTTGATGCCAGAGCAGATACCCATTATACTTGCTGTTTGGCTACCAGTTGTTTTGCCTTTTCGTCAATCAAAGTCCATTTGGCTGGCATTCCTGCTACATGCGCACATCTGTGGGCATACAAATTTGTTAACTTTGAAGGTCTTTTTTGGACTTTTCCTCCTGTACACAAGCCTACACCTTCTTGGCAGTTCAACGTCGTTCTGACTAAGTTGTAGTCGTAAATTGGTTGTGACGTAGTCGTGACTAAGTTAAAGTCGTAACTGACTAAATACCTACTCATCCTTCTGCCACTCCCTGAAAGCCCATCTTCTTCACTCCCCCCCTGACTTCCCTTCCCTACCCCTACCCTCCTGCCCTTGCCCCACCCCCTTTCCCCCATCCTCTCTCCTTCCCCTCTGACCTTAAATTGGTAACAAATACTATGTAAGGGCAATGAGGACACCAGATGACTCCCCCTTCCCTTCCCTTCCCTTCCCCTCCCCTCCCCTCACCTCAAATCATACACTGTAACTCCCTTCACCTACCCCTTCTTCTACCCTCCCACCACCTTCTCCCCCCCTGTAAATAGTTCTACTTATTGTTCTAATAACCTGTTCATGTTTGTAAATATGCCTCTCTCACTGTTGTACCTGCTGTTATATTGTAAACTGCTTTGGCTTAAAGTGCTATATTATTCAATAAACATAAACATAAGTTGATGGGACCCCTGTTCGAGCCGATGCATAAGTGGAGTGAAGGGGCATAATTGGTTTGTCTCCAAGAAGACAGTGTTTTTTGGTGGCCACTGCCTCAGCCAGAAGAGTGAGTGAGATTCAGGCACTTTCCTTGCAACCACCGGAACGCATGTTTTACAAGAACAAAGGCCCTCCTATGAGCCAATACAAGATTTATGACTAAAATGAGATCCTCTTTTCACCTGAACGAGCCCTTAGTTTTGCCTTTTTTCTTCAGCACTCGATGACACTTGCTTAATACTCACTACACTTGCATGACATGAGGGCACTTAAATACTAATATTGATCGTACCAAGGACTTCTGTTAACCGTTGCAACTGTTTTTTGCCTTTAGGCCTGCTGATACTGGCAAGTGTCTCTCTAAGACCTCAGTCTCCAGATGGCGATCGTCTTGTATTGCTTTCTGCACCTTAGCAAGCTAACAGGCCACTTCCTGGTTGACCGAAAGAACATTCTATGAGAGTAGTCTTGCCTGGTACTCCTGTACTAGAAGGAGTGCCACTGTCGGATATTTGCAGCGAGTCTACGTGGAGGTCTGCACACACCTTCACTAGGTTTTACTGCGTTGGAAAGAACCCTGCGCAGGAGTCCTGGGTTGGATCGGAGTTCCTTCGAAACCCGTTCTTCTGAAGTGAGCCATATTCCTCCTTCCTATATATATACACATGTTTGGATGCATGTTAATGTATTTTACTGCTTTGTAATCTAGTCAATAGCAAGTGAATCTATGAAAGGTCCAGTGCTGGAGAAAGAATAAGTTACTTACCTATAACTCCTGTTTTCCAGCATTTATTTTATAGATTTACATGTGACCCTCCAGTTTAGCCTTCATTAGATCCAATTTTGCACTGTTACGTGTGTTATACTAATCAGAAGATGGCCTCAAGGGCTGGTGCTAAGGGTGGCACGATCTATTGGCTAAAGGATACAATATTCAAAACAGGACTAAGAGAACACTAAAGTGAGTGCAGTTTCTGGTATTCCTTTGAAACTGCTTATTGTTACAGAGGATGCCCAGCGTAACTTGGAATATTAAACAGCCTGTGAAACCATGAGTGAGGCCAATGCTGAACAGGAGTTACAGGTAGGTAACTTAATCATTACAAATAATAACATGGCTATAATATTCTGTTTTAATTCTGAAGTCATTGTTTTAGCTGATATTTACAGCTAAACTAAGATCCTAACAGATGTGCAGAATATGCGTAAACCAGAAAACAATAGTTGTGGTAAATTTCACACTTTGTGGGAATATTTCTTGCTTGTGAATGCTTAATTACAGGTTTGCAATAACACTGGCCTACCGTAGGAAACTGAGCTCATGTGGACATGTTAATGAAAAACCTGCAGCATATATATCACCAATGTAAAAGGACTGGGCTCCCTCCCTGTGTATCTGATACTAGACAATGACCAATTACAACTTAGGTTGTTGCAACTTATCAACTTCAAAAGATGAGAAGTTTACAGATGGCTATTAACATCTCAGATAAGAAAAAGGAATCATAAGGAGATCAAAGTAAATTGCCCAAAATCAAACTACTTTGGTCAAGGAGTGAAGCCCATGTTCGGTTCCAGATCATCTGGTAAGTCAGCAACCTAGCACTTACCTACACATCCTCTTCCTTTTCTCTCCAAACCATTCTTGGTTATTGAAACTGATGTCCACTTTATTTCTAAGCCCTTCCACATCTGCCGGATAAGAATGTGGCGGGCATCAGGCAAATCTTCTGATCCCACCTGGATGTCTTATGCCCCCCGGTTAAGCCTCTGTCTGCACTGCCAGTCTCCTTCGCCGTCATTCGTCTGATGACGCGAGTGTCAGTTGCTCCTTTTGCCACTACTTTCATCCTCCTTCCCTCGCTTACCATGGTCTCCCACACTGACTCTGCCCTTGCTAATCTTCATCTATCACTAACAACATGAACATCCTTGCCCCTGTCATGAGGATCCGAATGAAGCCTGCTCCAAGCGCAACACCTGGTATGACTCTGACCTAGCCTCTCTGAAACGCAAGTGCAGAGTTGCTGAGAGCGGACGTGGCGGGCATCAGGCATATCCTCTGACAGACTGGCCTGTTGTCTGCTCCAAAGACAATACAGACTCTCCATCCGTTCAAAGAAGAGGGCCAGTACCCAAGCCTGCATCTCTGGGTCCAATAACACTGGCAAACTGTTTAAAATCTGCAAAGAACTTGCCAATCCTACTTCAGTCTCCCCTGCCATCTATGACCTTCTGTACTTCACTGGCCTCCCACTTCTTAACCAAAATTCTGCACATCCTGTCCTCACTCTCCTCTTCCACCCCCCTCCTCCCTTCCCTGCTCCCAGTCCTCCCTTGCCCCCCCTCCCTTTCTACTCTCATCTTTCTCACCCATAGTACCGTATGAAGTCTCTAGACAAATCCTCTCTATGAAGGTCACCTCCAAACAGGTGCTCCCCTGCTCCTCCAGAACTGTCAAGGACAATATTGCCTCCCTTGCATCAGCCTTGGCCGATTTCTGCAATCACTCCTTTGCCACTCACTTGTGCATCCTGTCCTCAAAAAGCCCTCTGCCGACCCTTTCTGCACAGCTAACTACTGCCCTATCTCCATTACCCCCTTCTGGGCAAATTTCTTGAGAAGCTGGCCATCTCCCTATTGATCCATCACACAGAATTTGGTGGTTGTCTCCACAACCACCAATCTGGCTTCAGAGCAGCCAGAGGCATGTAAACTGCTCTTCTGAACACCTGTGAAGACTCCAACTCTCCATCTATTATACTTCTGGATCTTTCTTCTGCCTTTGACACGGTCGATCATGCCACCCTGTCATATCGGCTCTGTAACACCTTTAGCATCACGGGCCTGGCACTGGACTGGCTGACCTCTTTTCTCTCCGACCGACTTTCCCAGGTTCAACTAGTCCCCTTGCTCTCCCCTATCGCACTTTCGACCTGCAGCGTCCCTCAAGGCTCTATCCTCTTGCTGTGTCTCTTCAATATCTATCTTGCCCCTCTGGCTCACCTGATCTCCTCCTACTTGCCTCACTTCCAGTGTTATGCAGACGACACACAGCCCTGCTTCCAGGTTCCCTCTTGTTCTTCCTTTTCCTCCTCTCTCATCCCTGACTGTCTGACTGCTATTAAGGGATAGTGTTCTGCCAATGATCGCTGCTTTAATGCCAGTTAGACTGAGATCCTTCTCATTGGGAACCCAGCTCCCTCCTTCCCTCCTACCCTCTGGCCACCCTCTATGGGCCCCCCTCCCCTCACCGTCTTTTGAGGCAAAAGACCTTTGTGTCATCTTTGACTCCTCTCTCTCCTCACATCGCGGACCTTGCCAAGAAGGCCCACTATCAGCTGAAACTCCTCAGAGACATTCTCCCGTTCCTCACCTTCCCCCAGAAACTCAAGTCTCCAGAGCTCTGGTCCTCTCTAGGCTGGACTACTGCCACATCCTCTTCCTCAATCTTCCTTTATCCTCCTTTCGCGCCCCCCCCACACCCCCAGGGACTGCTCTTCATCCAACTCCTTCCTGCTAGAGCCCGTCAGACTTCTAGCTCCAACTCCCTGCATATCAGATGCTTCTCTAAGCAGAGAGTGGGGGGTAGATCTCTCTCCTTTGCAGGAGCCTCCCTCTGGAATGGTCTCCCTGCCCCTCCCAGGCTTCGGCCGGCTCTTCTTAAGTACCGGAAACTCCTCAAGACCCTCCTTTTCCCTTCCTCCTTCCCTCTCCCCTTCTATCACCCCTGTCTACCTCAGTGACAGTCCACCAACCCTCCTCGCACTTAGCATGTGCACCTTCTCCACCTGCACCACCTTGCAATTCCCTGGCTTTTTTTTGCCTGGACTCCCCTTAACACTTGTCTAGCCCTTTTCCCCCCACCACCCTTTTTCACTTCACTCTTTCCTCTCTACCATGCACTTCCCTTCCTACCTTAGTACTTTGCCCTTTGTGCAGACCGGCACTTAGCCTCCCTCGCACTTTACTGCACTTGCACGATCCGAATGTCACAAAGCCTAGTAGGACCAGTATTATCTTTCTCCCTAGTTCCCCCCTCCCATTTTGTCTTGTGGCACCTTGAAAAACCATTTATTGTACAGGCGCCTTACAAATAGCCAATAAAATTAATTAAATGTTGAACCAGGTGGGCAAAGATAGGTGGTGCTGATCACATAATTTGGACAAGGAGGGAAATGGAATTACAATCTGTGGCGCAATTTCACCATAATCCAAAAGGTAAAGTCCATAATGACATCACTGAAAAGGTCATCAAATAATATCCACCCAATTGATGAGTCACTGAATGCTTTTTAAGTCGTATTTATTGGAAACTTGAGACTGCAGTATGTTACTGAACTAAGATTAATAATGAGCCCCAACTCCAAGATGTAAAATCTAAAAGGCATCCTGATTACTGACCGGACAATAATCAGATTAGTTAAATCCGCTGGATGAAGAAGCAGTTCTTAATGTTGCAAGTTGCAAAATACGGGTTTCAATAGCTACATCCGGAGTACCAGATAAGTGATGTACCTGCCAATTTGCCTCTGTAAAATCAGACCAATGCTTCAAACAAAGAAAAATAGAGAGTAAAGGATACCCATATTTTCAACCCCGTATGCCACCTGTACTGCTCAGGTGATGTGTGGCATGAACTGCACCTTCTACAAAGAAGACCTCTGCTATAGAGCTGCCTACTGTGAAGACGCCCTAGATGATAAATAAAAGGCATTTTCAGTTACGGGAATTGCTAGCTACAAAGAATGTTTGGATTACTAGAAACATCATAGTTCTTATTTAAAATATATGTTTACTTGCCTAAATATATGACCGCTAGGAGTGAGAATTTTTTACTACCTGAACATTCTTTTAAATCTAACTGTATGAAATAAGGAGTAACATTATCTTACCTCAAATTGTTATCCGAATCCATATTTGCAGCAACATGACATCCATTATTATAAATAATAAAAAATCTTCTGGTTCCAAAGTGTATGTCTTAGCCATTGGAACATACCTCTACTCTGTTTTTGGTGTATTGTGTTTTGTATTGACGGGAGCCTGGAACTTCAATCTACTGTTTGTAAAGTTGGCAAGTTCACTGTTAGACTGCATCTGCCTCCTCTCCTCTCCTCTCCAATCCTTTCTGATTTAATGCACATGATGTCTTTTGATTTCCAAGCATTCCCACCTTTGGTAGATAATAAAGCTTTAGAAGCTGAAGTGTTGTACCCAAGGTAACAGTTTTGCTCAAGTGGGGATGCCAGGATTAGAATACCTTTTTTATGGTTCCAATGACTTCAGTTTAGCCATCGATCTGCATGTCTCCTCCTCCCACACTTCGTTGACAAGAGAGCAGGACAGGCCTCAACAAAAGTATTATGGAATCTGTTAGGATGTCCCAAAGTAAAGACTCCATCCTGTGTCAAAAACCTATTTCCATCCCTTACACTATGAATGAAACTAAATAACTGAGGGGGCTTCATAGTTCCAAACAGAGACTGTGTTTTGAGAGAATGCCTCCAGTCCCAAGGTTAATTCTCGTTTTGAAGCAATATAAAGTTCCAGGTTTTTAAAGTTCAGTTCACAAAAAAGAAATCTGTTGTTGGTCATAGTTGTTTTCACTATGGTATCCTTGGCATGTACGTGTTTTTGTCTTCCTGACCAGGGGGATGACTCCCGCCCCTCTCGCCCCAGTTCACGATGTTAGGGGATGTCTCCCTTACCCTGGCCTTTCTCAGGCCTCCCAAGCAACACAATGCTTGATGGGGGAATTACTTCTTCCCCAGCTCTTTCTCAGCTCTCGTTAGGCACAGACAACCTGGTTTACTATCCTGCCAGGTACTGTGATTGAAGAATGATGATCTTTCTTCCTTTTATGGGTGCAGGTCTTTTAAGAATCCTGCGGTTCCCTCACTAAAACCCTGCCTAAAGTCTCCTCCCAGGTGGCCAGGGGAAGGCAGACGCTTCCTGATCCCAACCTTGGGGGTGGTGTACTGTGGGAGGATCACCTGGGACAAGGCAGGGACCAGGGAGGTGAGGCGATTCCGTGGGGTGAGTCATTTTCCTGTGACAAGAAAATTCTTACCACTTTACCCAAGAGATTATGGTTTATTGTCATTTCAATGTCTCTCAACCGCATATTAGATCTAAGGTTGTAAACCCCAAGGTTATAAAATCAGAACACACTATACCAAAAGAAAGATCCTTTTTGCTATCCAAAATTAAATACCTTTCACAAGCCAATGTGACGGATCATGGAAATGTTGTCTTCACTAAGAAGTCTTCTTCTGTAATAGCTAATTCTCATAGTGCCTCTGTTAAAAGCCTTTAGGGAATTAAATCTGCTCTTACAAATACTTTAAAAGTGGAAAAACCGAACATTGTTAAAAGAAACTACAAGTCCCAGAATCCTAGAGGTACTGAGATGAAGAAGAGGGCTGGAGAGGCATGCAGAAGTAGCAGTCAGGTAATTAAGCCTAGTAGCTATTGCACTAGTCTGGCAATTAAGGCTACTAGCCCACACCTGAAGAGTCATTGAACATGGGAGGCATTTACGGCCCCATCAGGAGAGGAGGAGTAGAAGGAGCAGGAATGAGAACTGGAATGCTGGCTGTAGCAGCAGTAGCACGAGGAAGTGGGAGCGCAGAAGGGACATTGGAACGTGGAGACAGATTTCACCTGCAAGTTCTGAGAGAGTCCTGTTCTCCCAAAACCTGAAGTGCAGAGGCTTTGCAGAGGAAGACTTACAATAGGCTGAGTTTTCCCCAAGCTGAAAGCTTGCTTCCAGGAGCATGGTTCTCCCTTCTCAAACTTCCCCAGTTTTAGGAGTGCCTAGAGCTTCTCTCTATGCGGTTTTTCAGTGGCTTGTTCCACTCTGGACTGGCCCATACCTTCCCGCTTACTTCTTGGTGTCCCGGTCTGCTTTCCTCCTTCTTGGACTGCGTGAACCTGATTGCCATGATTGCAGAGCTGTGAACGTGAAGGAGACTAAGGTTAGAAGCAGAAAGAAAGGCAAGGGTCTTGGGTGGAAAAGGAACTCACAAATCAAGTGGCTGAAGACACCTGTACTGGAGAAAGGTGTAGATTCCCAGCGAGCCAGAAGCAGTAGATGCAGTAGAAGTCAGGAATGCAGTCCAACCCGCAAAACCATGAAGCTGGTGAGTGAAGCACATAGTTCAAACACATAGTTCAAATACACTGCATGACCCTTGCTGGTAACTGTAGGCTCCTAAGTGGCTTCCGTATTGCCTAATGCGAGTAAAAGCTGTTTGTTCTATCTAAACTCTTATTAACAAAATTGTAGCAAGCGCATATAACGTTGAAGTTAAGCACTCGCGTGAGAAGCTAACATCCTTTAAACCCATTGTTGAAGCATTTATAGACCTAACGGAGTGGTCGTGTGTCCCTAATTAACAAGAGCAGACACTCACAAACCCATTACCGAATACCTAACTGTGTCTATACACGACTTACAAGTTCCGAAGAGTGAAAACCATATCAAAATGAGGTTGCATGTGCCTAATTGTAATCCCCAAAGGAAGTTGGAATCTCATCCTTTACCCTTTACCATTTACCGTGGGAATTTACTTATTTATTGGATGTAAAGCTGGGGAAGGGGAAACAAATGCATGGGAAAAATATAACCTGTGGTGCTAAAGACTGCTGAAGCTAGAAAGAAGGGAGTCTTCTGGGCAGAAGTAGGTTGTTCTTAAAGCAGTCAGACAGATGGAAGAGGCAAAGAGGCTGCCCCTTTTTTTTAGGAAGTCATAAAAAGGAAGAGTGCCTAGCCTACCTGAAGTGGTGGAAGTGTCTTTTCCAAGCCTGACTAACCATTCCAAAATACTGAGCATTCTTAGTGGTATTTTAACTGTGGTGGTATATTCACTTGTCAGCAAATGTCTCATTGAAGTGGTTTGAAGGAATAACGTACTGTGAGACAAAGGTGACTGTTCTCATAGTACCAACAGTAGAAGTATTGTTCAAAATAGAAGCAGCAACCCAGCGAAAGTCTCCTGACAAATCCAACAAATGTAAAGTTGTAACTGAAGAATTCCTTAAGAATTGTGTATTATTGACGTTTGGCAAATATTACACCTTCCTTTTGAACTGTGTCCATTTATCTGAAGGAAGAGAAAATATATCAAAACCAGGATTACCATTGATGCTATTTCTTTTTCTGGAAGTTGGAAGGGGATCTTTCATCCAGGAACAAAGAGTTGTTAACAGTGGATATTTGTTTGATGAACTGTTTTCATTGACTTTGAACTTTCAAGAATTGGTTCAAAACCTGTTCTTTTCTTTCGCTGAACATTTTGGAAGGGATTTTACCCAGGACAGGAAAAGGCCATTTAGATATTGTGTTATTGTTTCTTATATTGTGTTGCTATATAATTTCTTTTGTATGTTTGTTGTTTAGTGAGAGTGACAGTTTTCCATGGTAGAGCATATTCCCTTAGTCTTTAGATTAGGTGGGGAATTCCTCTGTTGAGTAGGTCAAGCAAGGCGTTTTCTTACAATTTCTTTAATAAAATGGCATATTTTGAGAAATCTACAAGCAGTTGTCCACTTCGCATAACTGGCCCCTCACAGGTCCTAGACTTGCCTTTCTTGCTTGGCTGTCCATCTTGATAAACTTTGTTCATTCTCCTGCCAGGTACTATTGTGCAAACTCAGGTATGACAAGGTCCCTCCCGCTTGGTCAGGGTCTCGGACCCTGTATTCTTGGCTTTCTACTCCCCTTTGGGGTTTCCACCCCAACGCCTTCCCAGCAACGAGAGTGCCTTTTCTCGCTGTCCGCGCTCGTCCTGGGTCTTCCTTCGCACCTACAACCAGTCGTAGGGCTTCCACGGCACTCCTGCTCTTCCTTTGGGTTGCGGCGGCTCAGCAGCTGAAAGCTTCCTTCCGGTAGCTTTATTCTCCCTTCTCACACTTCCCCAATTTTAGAAGCACCTGGAGCTTCTCTCTCTGTGGTTGTCAAGTGTTTTCTTCCACTCTGGACTGGCCCCATACCTTCCTGCTTCCTTCTTGATGCCCCGGTCCGTTTTCCTCCTTCTTGGACAGTGCTGGCTCTTGCGGCTCTTCCAGGGTGGATCGGACGACTTGTGCAGTCTTTCTTCCCTTTTTATATCTTTAAATTGTCCGCATTGAATGGAACACGTACCTTGGTTCCGCAGTTCACTTCTCATTCCTCTGCTGTTCTTCTTCGTCCCAGTATTGACATGATTACTCTCTACTGGGTTAGGTGGATTCGTCCTTATCTGTTTTCTCATGCACTCCATATGGGTAGTCCTTATTCTTCTTCGTCTCAGTATGTCTTACGGGAATGGGGTCCTCTACTCTGCAAAAACATATAGAAGTGTTGGAGACTTCCGAGGTGTATGAGGGAGGGAGGGAGGGATGAGGGAGGGAGGGAAGGAGAGATGGAGGGGTGACTGGTCCCGTAGGGGGTTTCTCTCCGTATGGGATCCTCCCTCTGGTTACCACTCCTAGGGGGACTATCCGGTAGCAGCCTCATCTCTCTGGCACCATGGTAAGAGGCTCCCCCCATGGGAGCAGTGACAATATCCTGGTATTCGCCACAGTATTTTCAATTTAAATATTACCTATGCCTCCACAGCAGCTCATGAGCAGGCGATTGAGCACTAAGCAAGACCAGCTGGGGGGACACCAGTTGTGCAGTGCGGGGTGACACTGTAGTTTCTCAGGAAACGATAGAGGTCGACTTTCCACGGACTGGCATTTGCTTTTGATAACCTCAACACTTGATTGATTGTTCTCATGAACCGTTCCACATCCCCATTCGCCTGGGGCCACCTTGGCATGATATGGTGATACCGGATGTTCAGATCTTGCAGGTAGTGTTTGAACTCCTCCCCTTGGAAGGGTGCGCCGTTGTCACTTTTGATCGTGGTGGGTAGTCCATGTGTCGCTAACATCTTCTCGATAGCCGGGATGACCACTTCCGCCGCCGTGGATTCGACCACCACGACTTCGGGTTATCGGGAGTGATCGTCGATGGCCACCAAAAGGTACAGGCCCTCTCGCAGTTTGCAGAAGTCAATGATTATTGCGTCCCACCTGCCAGAGCCTCGTTCCGCCGACTGGATAGGTTCTGGATCCGGAGGGGCTCCGGTTATTAGGCATGGTAGGCAGGTGTTGACTAGTTTTTCCACTTTTTCGTCTATCCGTGGAAACCACACTTGGTGTCGAATTCGAGCCTTCGTTCGAGCCATCCCTTGGTGGCCCTCATGGGTGAGGGCCACTATTCGGTCGTGCGAGCCTGGCGGGATGACGATGCGATTTCCACGGAGCAGCAGACCTTGCTCTGTTATCGACAGATCCTGGTGGATGGTGAACATCCCTGTGAGGAACGCCTTTGCTTCTTCCGTCCTGTTGTGCATGTTTTTCATGAAGGACCTCCAGTCACCTGAAATGATGGCATCCTTTACCAAGTCGCAACAGGGGTCATTGCCCGTTTCTTCTGCGATGTCATCAATGCTGACAGCCGTCGGCCTCATGGCCCGCACCACCTGGCAGATGTGCTCCTCGGTCTCTTCGGCCACCTGAACCTCCTGTGGCGTCGCTGCCCGAGGGTGCCTTGAGAGGAAGTCCGCCGGGTTGCCGCTTCCCGGCTGATACGTCAACTCGAAATTATACTGCTGGAGATGGAGCAGCCATTTGGCTATCCTGGCCGGCGGGTGCGAGGAGGTGCCCATGAAGATTGGTCGGAGGGGTTTGTGATCCGTGATCGCCGTGAACCTGCGGCCGTACAGATAGAGGTGGAAATGGCGGCACCCCCACAGTACGGCAATACCTCCTTCTCGATGTGAGAGTATCGCTGCTCCGTCGCCGTGAGAGCTCGTGACGCATAGGTGATGGGTCACTTCTCGCCCTCTTTGGTGACCTGCATGAGGATGGCCCCCAGGCCGACAGGGCCTGCATCCACATAAAGTTCAGAGTTCGGAAGCGCTGTGTTGTAGTACGGCATTTTCGTATCCATGGAAAGCGACTCTTTGATACTTTCGAAGGCTTCCTGGCACTCTTTCCCCCATTCCCACTTCGCGTTGAGCTTGGTAAGTTCTCGAAGGGGTTCCGACAGTGTGGCCAGGTTCCGGATGAATCTCCCACAGTACGTGGCCATCCCCAGGAAGCTGCGGATGCCGGTGGGTGTCATGGGCGGACTCGTGGCCTGTATGTCATTTTCCTGGCGGACTTTACGTCTTTGCCCTCCATTGCCATCTCGAATTTTTGGAGCCATAGCTGCCACCGGGGGCCAACCGAAGATGGATCCGTGAATGGGTCAAATGGCTGAATCATTGTGGAGAAGCTGCTTTGTGGGTGAGCCGGCGGTGACGGCATCGACAGATTCGCCCCAAGTCTCGATGGCGTGCTGGGCCCGGGGGTGGACGTGCCGGTCTCCATGGTGGGGTGTCGTCGTTACCTGACGGTCCCTTTTGGGGTCGACCTACGAAGTGTTGGCGGATGGGGCCGCTGCCTCGTTCCAGGTGCCCGCTGCCGTGATCGCACGTGCGCACTGCGTGTACAGTGGGCTCACACGACCAGGCGCGGTGCCAGTGGCCCCTGGATGCCGATGGGTCGTGCGTTGTAGGAGGAATGAGATGGTAGGGCGCCGAGCACGTGTGCTGGGTCGCGTTTCCCTCGTCGCCAGTGTTACTCCGCGCGGAGGCAGAACGTTGAAGGCCTCTGAGGTAGGCCGCAGTGGCGCAGCTCCGGCCGGAGCGAAATGAAACATGCCACACGTTGTTAGAGTCTGAGCTCGGAACTGCCGCCCTTGCACGGGGGTGGGGCTTTTATTCAGACACCCTGCGTCATCGCGTTGCGGGGCGCAGGGCGGATATAACAATGCCCGGACCGAAATTGTAAAGTCGGGATCTGCTGAGAGGTGCATATTTTGGCGGTCTCCTGCACCTTAAGCCCACTAATTACTTGCACTACTTGCACTAATTATGAGCTTGATGAAAGTTTGGAGAGACACCATATGTAATATCAACATCACAAAGTGTTCGAACATGATCATGAATATGTAATTTAACTGCACAGACAGTTCAACCAATGTAAGCCAAGCCGTTTTCAACTACTGGTATCTATTTTTGGTCAATTTTTCTTGCCACATTTTTAGCCACTTTTTATGCCGCAAAGATGGTAAGCTTGGGTATGGTATGTAGATGGGGTGAGGAGTAGAAGGGTTGGGGGGCAAAGGGTGGAAAGGAGAGCGATATTGGTTTCTATTGCACTGGTCTGCCTATGTATTGCGTCTTTTTTATTAATCTTTTCTGTATTGTACACATTTGATCTGATTGTCTTTGTTTTGCATGTTCTTACCATTACATTTTGTGCTTAGTACAAACTGTTCTACTACTGCCACAAGTAACCAAGTGGACAAATAAAGGTCTGTAAATATTGGAGTTCACTGCACTTTAATGTTGTATGCTCCGGTGCAATATCTGTCCAGCTGCTTCCCAGATAGATCTGGCAGTTTCCCATCACATTCCATGCCGCTATGTCCTCTTCCATCAGCCAATAATAGTCAACTGCTCTTTGAGATGGCTAATAACGTATCACAAAGTTTGGTTACCCCCTCCCTGCTAACCCCCAAACCCATGGAGCCGTTTAGAGGCCCAGATCAAATTTGACGTCATACTGTAGAGCACCTTTAGACACGCTCTAGATATACAGTATCCCCCATATTGGCTGAATCACCATTTTGACAAATTATATTTTGCAGCTTTTTTTACCACTTTATTTTTACCACAAAAAGATAGATGGGGGTTTGGGTTAAGTATGTAGAAGGGCAGCGTGGGAGCTGCAGGGGTGTCCCCCTCCCCTACCCCCACACACTTTTTGTAGTTAAAAAACGAAAAATCCAATAAACCTCCTAGATCCAGGTATACCCCAAGACCTACAGAAACTGTGGTCCCATTTTCGTAGACACGTGCAATCCATCTTCAACAATGGGAACCTCTTCAGGAATTCAGACTTTTTTGTGAGTGTTCACCAAGCTTTTCACAATCGCCCTGGTATAGATTGTCTGAGGTATACCTTCCCTGAATTCAGGGATATTTAAAGCATCCTTATATTCCATGTAAACATTAATTAAACATCTTCTGTAGGAAACAACTCGAATTTGCAAAAAACGACCTTTGATCTAGCTACCCTCCCATGTTGCCAGTGCTTTGATTAAGGGCACGGGTGGGTAACAGACATTTAATGAAAATCTGTCAGTAAAGAGCGAAATTGTTATTGTCATCTCTAAACCTTTGACAGTGTTTATGGATGGTGAATATGTGCCTTGGTGACTAAATGAAAAAGCATTACGGATTGAGAGATGCCCCTGACCGGTTCCTGCAGCTCCTCTCCTTATTGGCGTGCCTTGGTACCACTCCGGTGGTGAAGGTGCGCGGTACAAATACCTTTAACATTAACATTGAGGTTTGCACACCGTGTACGACCATGCATTGCATTACAGACCGTAGCCTGGTGCTTATGTGATTTGGTATCAGAACCGCTAATTTAGAATCTAATGACTTGCTAGTGACTATAGCTATTGGGCCTGCTTCAGACCACATTATAACCAGTGTAAGAGCAAGTGCTTCTGATTTTTCCGCAAGGCTTTGTGGAAAATAATTAACGGGTCTGACACATTTGCTCTGAAGCCAAGAATTGACATTAGACGCAGAGTGTCTGCACAGTGATTAATTCTATCCCTACAAAGCCGAGCGTCATCACTATGCTTAATTACTGGCTCACACTGTGTTCCCTGTGACTGCTCAGACATTATTATAACTAGAAAATGGAGAGCAGTGCTAGACAGATTGCATTGGCACAGACTGGATACACACGCTGGTGTGTAAGGTTGCCGAGAGCACCAACACTGGTTTAGATTAATTCAAAAATCGTAAAGTACTCCCTGTGACTCCTCTTTTGAGTGTATTTTGCTTAGCAGTCTGAGCTCACCTTTGGCTGGAGAGTACCCCATATTTCCAGTCACTGGGAAATGTCTCTAGCATCCTGGATACCATACTGATCATCATGTTTAGTGCTTAACTACGTATGTGGGTTGACATGAGTAACGTGTTTCTGGAATGCGGGAATAGGGTGCATGAACATTAGGGGTGTGTTAGCGGTTTATCTATGAACCTCTTATTGCATTCTATATGGCTAGTAATTACAAAGTCAAGAATTGTGAAATAAGTTTCACACTGGTTTAGAAAAACCATTAAAGTAATAAGGGTTGCGCGTGCATGGAAGATGAAATGATAAAATAACCTACACGTTGGTTATGCAAAATCATTAAAGTACCAATGGTTATGCGTGTGTGATAAGATAAATTGCACATTGGTTATGTAAAACCATTAATGTAACAAAGGTTGCGCGTGTGTGAAAGTTACGCATTGGTTGAGGTAAATCATTAAAGTACTAAGGGTTACGTGTGTGTGTGTGTGAACGTTTGAAATTATGATATATAAAATAAGCTACACGTTGGTTATGCAAAACCATTAAGTAACAAGGGTTATGCGTGCTTGATAGGATAAGCTATATGTTGGTTATGCAAAACCATGTAAGTAACAAGAGTTATGCGTGTGTGATAAGAGAAGTTACACATTGGTTATGATACACCATTAATGTAGCAAAGGGTGATTCAAATTAATTGAAGAAATGTTGAGGACATTGTTTGTTTCATTGCCACTGAGCATTAATGCTTAGTGTTAGTCAGTGAGCGTGCCAGTTGAGCATTGCTATTTTTTAAGCATGGCTTAGATCAGTAAGGCTCACAATAAAAACAAATGTAAGCATGCCTTTTGAGCAGCTAGGCATGCAGTGTCTATTGTGATGAATCAGAGGGGATAATCCCAAAAACCCTGACCTGGACACCCTCCCATGTGGCCAGGGAAAGCAGCCGCTACATGATCCTGACCGTGGGGGTGTTATTGTGTGGGAAGATCACGTGGGAGAGAACTCTGGTGGGGAGAAATTGGAAGACCCTCAATAATTTCCCTAGTGATCCTCCGGTCCTGATGGCTTTGCTATAAAATTTGATTCTGATTTTAAAACAACTAAGAACATAATGGACTTCTAAGTAGTGAGGCGAGGAAGAGGGCCACAGAGTCACTAAACCGTAGTGAGTGGTCTAGTTGTTCTAATGACCCACACCTACACAGGACCTTTAAATATTTAAAGGCCTCTCAGGTCCAGGTAAGTAGAAAGCTGTGGAAGAAGCAGCCGCAGGAGGTAGCAGAGGCTGGAGCCGCCATGTTGCCATTTGCGAAACGCTGTGTGAGGAACGTGGCAGAGGTTGGATGTCCAGGCCGATGCAGCGGATGCGCAGCAGAAAGTGGTGTGAAGACCGGCTGTCCCAGAAGAGAGAGAAGCTCTCCGTGTCCTGCCTTTCACTCTTGTGAAACGTTCTCACCAGAGCGCGTTTGGCGGTGCAAGTGCTCCACTGACAGCTAGCGTGGGAGGAGAAACGCTAGCCAGACCTGTCAAACATTGTAGAGGTCCTGATGTGGGAGAAAGCGTAAACAGCGAGTCCAACTGAGATGCCAGGACATAGCAGTGATTTGGCCTGTCAGATGTGACCCTGGGGCGCTCCAAAATAAACTGCTACACATACATAAACCTTCTGAATACCGAACCTTTAAATGAAAGCAAACCCGGAGAATATTGTAACCTACATTGCCCAATTTAAAAGGGGGCAATAGCTGAGCAAGGCGAATGTAATCTCCCAAAAAGGAGATAGCGAATCAAAGGATATAGTAGCCCGCATTGCCTAAGCCAAAAGGGGACAACAGACAGGCACATGGAATACCACTTCCCAAAATGTGCAGAAAGAAATCAAAGATGGCAGGAGAAATGACTAGTAGAAAGCATCAAGGGGACAGAACTGTGACCTGCATTGCCTATGGCACATAGATCAATGTGAGAATCATTGTCCTTTTGTACAGCAGGTTTGTGAAAGAAGTTGTCCAATTGTAATGCAACTCAAATGATTTGCCTAAGAAACTCTTGTTGGTTCAACATTCTCCATTGTTAAGTATGGAAAGTTTGGAACAAGCCTCACCGCAGAGTACAAATCATAGTAGTAGGAGTACACCATGAAAAGGACAATTAGTGGCTAGTCCTGGCAGACGAGTGGACTAGGAAGAAGAGGATTTGAAGTACTGCGATGTGGTAGAAGGTTGTGGTGGAAAAGAGGTGACAATTCCACTACTGTGTTTTTTTTTTAACCAACTTTATTTTCATTTTTACTAAGACAATTATTGGTCTGTAATTACATGTGTTATGCACATTGTTACCCTCATGACCCCCCTATTCATCACTCTTGAACCTTCGCGTCGAATCTAGTATTGTCTTCATACTTTACCCATACCCTCCCACCCTCACCCATCCCCCTCCCCATCATTGTTCGAACCAAACAAACCATGGTTTGTAACCAGAACAGTTCCATGAGCCAACCCCTCGGCCATAGCTTCTGCTGTCTTTATCTGATGTGGATGTTTCTGAGAATCCGGGGTTTAAAGTATTGAGACTCTCTCTCCCCCACATAGTCCTAAAGGGGTTCCCATATGGCCAAGAATTTCAGATATGTCCCTGATTTTGTGGCGCAGATGTTCTCCATTGCCATAACTCCCCACACTTTCACCCACCACCATTGAGCTGTAGGACCTTCCACTGTCTTCCATCGTTGGGCCACTGTCATCCTTGCTGCAGCCAGTGGGTGGGTTATGAGGGCCGCTCTGTTCCCTGAAGCTGCATATGTCCCTTCTGCTACTGCCCCCAGCAGAATGACTTTTGGGGACCATGGCAGGTCTGCACCCGTTATGTCTCTGATAAGGCTCAGTATTTCTTTCCAGTACACTTTTATCCTTGGGCACGACCACCACATATGGAACATATCTCCTCTTTCCCCACACTGACGCCAACATTCTGGAGGATACGTGGGGATCATTTTGTGTATTCTACTTGGGGGCATATACCAGCGATAAGAGTTTGTATGCCGATTCTTTAATTGCTGTGGATTTGGATAGTTTATGAGCCCTCCTCCAGATTTGACTCCATTCTTCCTGTGTAATCTCCTCCCCTATGTCCCGCTCCCAGTCCTTCATGTATTGGAGAGTGTCTTCTATTTGTCCAGTAGCTTGTATAGTCTAGTGATCCCTTTTGCGGGTGTCCCCTCCCGTATTGTTAGTTTTAAGCCTAATGGGGGTCGTATACCAGCCTGTTTTTATCTCTGGATGTGAGGTCCAGTGACGCAGTTGTATATAATAAAATCTTTGATTTTCGGTAATGCCAAATCTTTGTTTGCATGCTTCGAAGGTGAGTGGGGCATCAACCTGATACATATCTTGTAGGGACAGTGTGTCTGCTTCCCGCCAACCCTCCCAGAACATTTTATGAAGCCCAGGCGAGAAGTCTGAATTATGCACGATAGGCGATAGTGGGCCCAGTCCTTGTTTGACCCCGCTGCCACGGATAGCCTTATCCCAGCTGTGTACTGTTGTCTTAGTGGCCTCTAATAGGATACCCCCCTTATCTCAAGCTTTTGGCTTTAGGAATGGTAGCATACCCAATGGGATATCTGTCACAGTCTGTTCTATTTTCCCCCAACCTGGAAGAGGGTCTCTACCCGCCCATTTCAATGCTGGTGACAGCTGAGCAGCCAAAACATATCTCCCCATATCTGGAACTCCCAGCCCTCCAAGAAGCGTGGGCCGCATCAGGATCCTTTTTTGGATCCTCTGTTTCTTGTTTCCCCAGATGAACTTAAACACTGCCTTCTGGAGTTCCTGAATTAGTTTTGGGGGGATCACCACCGGGGTTGAACTTACTACATACAGTAATCTGGGAAGTAAGGTAATTTTTATCGCCGATATTCTAGCAAACCATGATAATTCTTGGACGTCCCATCTCTGCAAGTCTTCCTGCAGGCGCTTCCATAGGGGTGTGATGTTTGCCTTGAGCAAGTTCTTTATGGTTCTAGTGATGTGGAGTTCCTAGATATTCCAGGGACTGCTTTTCCCACTTTAGGGTGTAGTGTTCCTTCAAGCGTGCTATGTCCCCACTAGCTTCGGTTATATTCAGCGCTTTGGATTTTGAATAATTTATTGTAAACCCTGATGTCTTTTCAAACTTCTGCAATTCTTTAATTATTCTGGGTAATGTGTGTATGGAGTCTGCCATGTAGAGCATGATATCATCTGCATAGAGGGCTATCTTGTTTTGGAGCTCCCCGGTGCACACCCCTTTAATTCCCGGGTCTTCCCTTATTCGGCATGCAAATGGCTCCATTGCCATGGCAAATATGAGCGGGGAGAGAGGGCACCCCTGCCGAGTACCTCTCTTGATGTTGATTCTTTCTGAGGTGAAGCCATTCACCATGAGTTGCATAGATGGGTGCTGGTAGTTTGCTAAAACCATCTTAGTGAATGTCGGCCCACAACCGAAGCCCTCCAGTACCACTCTTAAATTCTCTCAGTCTATGCTATTGAATGCCCGTGTGGCGTCTAGCGCGGCAATCGAGAATTTCTGGTCCCCTCTGATTCCCCAATCTATGATGTCAATTACTCGCCTGACATTATCCTATGTGTGTCTCCCCCTTACGAAGCCTGCCTGGTCTTCGTGTACTATCTCGGGCAGCACTGTCACCAACCGATTCGCCAGTATTTTTGCATACAGTTTTGCGTCTGTGTTGAGGAGAGCTATGGGGCAGTAACTGGTGCATTCTACTGGGTCTTTCCCTGGCTTTAGGGGTAATTTCGTGGTCGAGTGTCCCATGTCCTTTGAGACTGCTCCCCTGTCCCTGATTAAATTGAAAAGGCGAGTAGCCAACTGTGTCTGAAACATTTTGTAGAACCCATTTCCTAAGCCATCTGGGCCTGGTGCCTTTCCCCTGGGTAGCGCTGCTATCGCATCACACACTTCCTGCAACATGATTGGGGCCCCTAATTTTGCTTTGTGTTCCGAAATCTGTGGCAATTTTATAGCCGACAAATACGACACTTGTTCTGCTCTGTTCAGGTTCTCGTTAGTCAGCAGATTTTTGTGAAAGTGGACCATCGTTTCTAGTTTCTCCTCGTCTCCCGTTTGCAGTTCCCCACTACTATTTCTTAACCGGGTAATATGATTGCGTGCCTTCTGTTTGCGTAGTTTGGCTGCTAAAAATGTGCTCGCTTTCCCCCGTGTATGTAATATGATTGTTTAATGTTTAGCAATACTTGCGCTGTTCTATCTGCAGTGTGGTTTTCTAGTTTGGCTCTGGCCTTTTTAAGATCCCGCCAGGTTCTGGGCGTCTGACAGGACTTATGGAGCTTTTCAGCATTTCCTACCTCTTCCTCTAATTTACGCCTTATAAGGGCTTTCCCCTGTAATATTGCGTTGCTTGTGCTATGAATTCCCTACTGATTACTGCCTTCCCCGCGTCCCACACCACCCTCCAGTCTACCTCCCCACTGTAATTTTCCAGGAAATAGTTACTTATGACTTCTTCCATGTGTGCCCTAAGTGCGATATCCCTCAGGATTGTTTCATTTAGCCTCCATTGTGGTCGGGGTCTATTTATTGTCCCTTGCAGTTCTATGTAGGTCACAACTGGGACATGATTGGAGAGAGATTGAACACCAATTTCTATTTTTTTGACGTAGAGAATTAATGTAGAGGAAACCAGAATCATGTCAATTCTAGAGTAACCCCTGTGCACTGCTGAGTAGTGTGTATTTTCCTGGATTTCTGGGTGGAAAAACCGCCACGTTTATATCGCCGCCAAGTCTCTAAAGAGTTTTCCAAGGGTCTGTCTGTTTCGCTGATCTGCTGCAGTCGGGGGGGATTGTTTTATCTAATTGTGGGTCCATCACACAGTTAAAGTCCCCTCCTATTATCACTCGGCCCTCACACCACCCTTCCACCTTCTGGAGTAGTTTGGGGATATACTGGTCCTGTTTTTCATTGGGGACATAGACTGCTAGAATTGCTTACATTTGGCCATTGACAGTACCCTTCACACCCAAGTATCTACCTTCCTGATCCTTCATTGTTTGCTGTTTGTGGAAGCCTAAGTCTCTGCTGCATAGGATTGCCACCCCTTTTGTTTTTGTCTGGCTTGAGGCAAAAAACTGAAGAGGGTATGTTCTGCTTCGCATCCTTTTTTCATCTTTCTGGAGCAGGTGTGTCTCCTGTAGGATCGCTATCTTCGATTGCATAGCTTCCAGTCTGCCTAAAATCGATCGTCTTTTAGCGTGGGAGTTTAGCCCTTGGACATTAATCGAGACAATGTTCACTTCCTCCATTACTCCCTAGGTGAGGATTATCTGCATATTGGACCCCATGTTCTGTTTGCTGTAACTTTCTCTGCCCGTTTTTGCTTCTGTTTTTACACATTTGTGGAGCTGGCTGACCTTTCTTCACGGTTTTTGGGTTATTTGCTTTTCTGTCCCTTGTTCCCTTTCCCTCCCTTACCCACCCCCTTCACTTCCCCCAATCCTGGGAGTGCAAGAGGCCTGGGCTCCTGAGGGGCCCCCCGCTTGTCAAAACGGATTTAGGGCCTCTAAATTTCCCCCAGTTCACAATAGTCAGGAGTTGTATTACCTGACCCTGCTTCCAAGATTTGTGACCTCCTACCACCGTGCAAGCGCTCCTATTCAGTTGTGCGGTCTTCTCACATTTAGGTGGCACTTCACGCATTGTCCGTGTGATGGGCCGAGTTCGGATACGTTGGGCCTCTACGCTCACGGTCATGAGCTCGTTGCGAGCTTCCAGTTTTTCCTGTCCTCCCTCGTCTTTGCTTTCTCTCCGTTGACCATTCCCATGGTTTGCCGGGTGGGCCGGTCATATTACGCTGCGGGCGCATGGACACCTCTGATTGCTCATCCTCCAGGTGTAGCAGAGCCAAACCCTCTTCGCAGTTCCCAATTCTCCTCTGTTTTCCTTCCCATGTAAATGACAGGCCAAATGGGTGTGTCCACCTATATCGGATTTGTTGTGCTTGAAGGGCCTTCCTAACAGGTTGCATTCGCCTTCTTTTGTGGAGAGTGATCAGGGCAAGGTCCTGGTATAGCTGTATGCGGGACCCATTAATCGTAAGGTCTCCGTTTGTCCTTGCCGCGCGTAGCACCTCCTCTTTCAGACCATACGATGTCATCGCTATCAGGACATCTCTGGGTCTCGACCCTGGTTCATTATGTATTGGGCCCACTCGGTGTATCCTGTCAAAGCCGATCGTCTCCGGTTGGGTATCAGCTAGCAGGTTGATAAAGCAGAGTTGCATGGTGTCTTTTAGATCCTTGTCCTGCACCGATTCTACCAGGCCTTTGACCCTAATATTGGATCTTCTCGAGCGGTTTTCCAGATCCTGCGCCTGGAGTTCCAGATTGTTTGTTGCGGTCGCCAACTGGTCTAGTAACAGGCTGTTTTGATTAGTTTCTTCCGTAACATTCGAGAGGCCACTTTCAACTATGCCCACTCTTTCTCCTATCTCCACCATTTCTTTGTTGACCTCCTGGAGGAATGATTTCAGGTCCTCTCTTAATTGTTCCATTTGACTATGGAAGGCTTTAGTCATTCTGGCCTCCATTCCTTTTAAGCAGTTCAAGAGTTCATCTTTGTCGGTTGCCATTATGCTAGTTGGGAGGTCCTTTGTTTCAGTAGTCAGCTCCGGTGGAGGGGATGGCGATTCTGTGTGTGTTTGGCGCCTCTGCTGCCAACACTTCTCTATATGCCCTTCCTGGGGTCTCGCTGTGGTTCTTGCTCTTATTGGGCCCGCTCTGGATTTGGTGCCTGGCATCTGAGTCGCTCTGGCCACTGTCGGCTAGCGGTATTCCTAGTGTAGAGTGAATGTTGCTGTTGTTGCTAATGTCCTTTTGGTTTGACTTGAGTAATCGGGCTATTATATGTCCGTCGTGGTTCTCGGGTCTGGTCCACTGTTTGGGGTGGGCTCTTCACTTCTCGAGCCAGTATGAGAGACAGGGTCTCGTGTGCTTCTTTGGGTTGGAGGTGGGTGTCCGGCGGCAGGGTTGATGACGTTTCTCAGTCTTAGGAGACCCCTTAAATGAACCATATGTGCCTCGCTGTGTGGCCCACCAGTTTTCTGGATGCTCTGGGGGAGGGCTTATCCCCGTGTCTCTGCCGGTGCTTCCGTGTCAGCGTTCCCTCCGTTCGAGGCACCCCAATGTTTATCTCGAGCCTATCTCCTCTCGACCGGCGTAGTGCCTCTTCTGGCCCGCTCTCACTGTGCTGTTTCGAGAGTGGGCAGGGGGGGCTCCCGCCGCTGTGTCTCAGGCTCCTTGCTTCACCGGGTCCCGACGGAGCGCTTCAAGTATGCTCCCCAGGCCTGCCCCGCTACTCCTCCGGTCTGCGAGAGGGCCCCGCTCCTGGGCCGTCCCCCCCCCCCCGGAACCCGGCTCCCACCTGGCACCCGGGATCGTGCAGGAGCGACACCCCTGCTGCTGTCAGGTGCTGCCCGGGTTGGCCCGGAATCGCCCCTCCTCCGCCTCGCCGCTCCCCATCGGGTGGGCTCCAGGTTCCTTCGGATGGGCCCTGGGCCCCTCTGCGAGTCGGAGGTCCTCGCTATCCAGGAGACCCCAGGCAACCACAATCCTGAGCCCGTGCGTCCATGGACTGCCGGACGCGACCGGCGTCGGTTCCCTGCTCGTCTGGGGAGGGTCCAGGCAGCTGCAGCATTATGCCTTCCCTCCTCCTCTACCACTCGGCTCGTCCACCCACGGGGCTCTCCCTCGGCGCCTGTCTTCACCTCTGCCGGTCCGTGCCGAGGACTCCCTCACCCCTGGGCACTTCGCCTCGCTAGCAACTGCTGCTGGTACCTTGATCACGGCTGTAACTGGTGCTCCGCAAGTTCTCGCTGGCCTGCGTGCTGCTCTGTTGGGCGGGAGATCCTCGGTCACTGACTGTCTCGCTGTCACCGAGCGGGTCCACCGCTGGCACCCGGATCCCTTGCCTCCCGCTGTTGCCGTGTCGTGGGGGCTGGGGCGATGCCTCCGATCGTGTGTTGCCGATTGCTGGCTATTGCTACTCCGGAGCCCCGGGCTTCCTTCTGTGGCCTCCAGTGGGGTATGTCCACCCTCTACGTTGAATGCGCGCTTGATTGCTGTGAGGGCCTTGGGCTCCGCCACACACCGGACCACGTCCTCAGACCCAAACCTCTGATCTGGATCATGTTGTGCTTTCCAGCTGCATATTTTCGCATGGCTGTGAGTTCATAAGCGCCGCGATTTTCTCCTTTTTTGTTTGCCTGCACGGAGGACCCGAGGTGCACGTCCTCACGGTCCGGCGGCCATCTTGGAATCTCCACTACTGTGTTTTGATGAACTGTAGTACAACTATCGTGAGTAAAGTAAAACTTTCTGAACGAACCATCCTGATTATAGTGTTGTTTATGAAGAAGAAAGGCAATATGATAGAAAGTGATTGGTTTTTGAGAAAATAACTCTTTACATTGACCTTTCAACTTGATCTATGGAGAGAGGGTCTATGGTTCGCCAAGTAGAAGGTTGTACAAACGTTAACAATTGTCTTAAGAGTAAGAACCCTTGGTAGTCACTTTGCCAAGTGAAGGACATACTGAATGAAAAGAACTGTGTAGTCTATTTGTAGTGAAACTTGGATAGTGAAAATAACTTTCCTGCAATTGAACTTTGGTTTGAAACTTCCTGAAGTGATCCAGGGGAAAGGGATCCAACCCTGGTTAAACGGGTTCTTGTTTTCTTTATGGTTGAATTTATATGTTATTTTATGAAGTTGAAACTGCCATATAATTCCTGTATGGTTTTGTTGTATGTATTAGTGTGAGGGACATGCATTTTCCAGGCAATAGGTCATTTTCCTATAGTCTTGGTTTGTTAGGTTGTGGAAAGTCAGGCTTTTGTCTCACCCTTGGCGACTTGTGAGAAAACTCCACCTATGTGTCTGTCTCCCATGTCTGACTCCTCACAGTATGTTTGTGCTCAGCAGTGAAAGTTGAATGAATAATTTGCACTAGTTTAAAATGGAGCATTGGTTAGTTGATTCCTGCCACTAAGAGTGTGGGTTTAGAGTTTTGGTTGTAAGCACAAACATGGGAAGATGTTATGCACAAATTTGGAAAGTTAGTGGCATATTGTCAAGTGTGCATAAAAGTAAGCGTTTCTGTTTCCATCTTGCACACATGATTAAGGGTGATTTCACAAATTGCATCTTTATGCAATGAGGGGGATATACAAAGATTGCTCCTTGTTGTGTGATAAACAACGGGCTGTTCCCTTACAGTCACATTTTGTTTTGTGTGCCCTTATTGTTCTGTTTGTCACTTTCCTATGCCTTTCATATTGCATTTGTGTTCTTCTTGGAAGGTGTCATTGATGAGCATTAATCAGTATGTTTTATTTTTGTTTTGGGAAAATGGAAGGTGTGTAACATCTGTACTGTATGAGATATTGGTATGGTGAGCTTGTTGGTAGTTTGTTTTGGAAAGAAGGCAGATGTGTAGCTTCCTGACAGTATATATATCTGAGGCTTGTGGAATCTGCTTAGATCACATGCTGTGCATAGGCCGCAATCTAGTTGAAGCTGCAGAGTATTACAGTTGTTGTTTTCAAAATTCGAAAAGGGATGTCGACAGGGCGTGCAAGTAATACTTTCCCTAGTGTGACGTCCACTGTACCCATGGTCCTTCACGTGTCGAGGTCCCTCAGATTGATTTTTTCCGCCATCGTAGATGGGTGCTATTTCGCAGAGTCCTCCTTTCGGCTTGCTGCCATTGATTTATACAAATTAGAGATAGTTTCTCTTCCTATCCTTTATATTCTACATCACCGACTGTCGAACATCTGACAGGGGTGAAGAAACGACCGTCGAAGACTCCCATCGACGGATCCGTCCGCCATAGAAGGCTGCTTCGGGCTTCGGCCCACACGGTAAGGAGAGAGGGGGGAGGATATTTCAGAATGTATTTACCCCTTTTTGTACATTATTCTCGCCTGGCTGCCATGTCTTTCCATTATGGATAGAACCCCTTTCAAATTTTGCCCTAAGTGCTACAAAATATTCCCATGGGTCGACAAACACCTGGTGTGCAACCTTTGTCTCTCCCGGGATCACGTCAAAGGTACCTGTCGAGCCTGGAGGCTCTTTAAACCCAAGACATTAAAGGACCGTTTAACCAAGCGCTGGGCCCACCACGCCATGCATGTCGAGGCTACCATGGACGTAGAGGTGACTTTCTTATCTGACGGCGAAGGCGATGGGGATACTTCAGTTTCCCAAGTGCCGGCCCCCAACCACATCGGACAGGCTGGCGGCCTTGTTACGGGGACGGTGGCAGTGGCGCTCACAGCCCCTTCCACTAAGCACGCAACCCACGGCTAAGACTCCACACGTTCGATGAACAAAGGCCCATCCATGACGTTTAGGGAGAGATCTGCAGAATCACTGTCCTCTGGGCTCGCCGAGTCCGGATCGGCACATGACAGGCCCAGACTGTCGAAAGACAGAACAGGCGTCGTGACTAAATCCATTCCCGAACATCGCACGTCTGTAGACGAGACTTGGAATAATTCCGTAGCCGAAGTTCGACAATCTTCGTCAAACAGTAAAAAAATCCTATACAGGCGGGACTAGCCCATTTGGTTAAAAAAACACATCCCAGAAGGCCTAATAAAGGGGAGGGAGTCCAAGAATAATCTTCTAAGACCCCCTCACAGAGAAAGGTCCCATAAAGATAGGTCCACACTGGCACAGGATTCCTTGTCTTCAACCCTAAAGAAAAAGGGCCAGCCTTCACCTCAAGTCACATTCACTCCTCAGGATCAGGGGTTTCCATTGGACCCTATGTCCATTCCTAGCTCTACCCAATGGACATGTCAGGATATTGATAGGGTCATGAGAAGGGTGACTTTTATGGCAAACATTTTTGAAAAAGACCCTAATTACTTCCAGAGTCTTCAGTCCACCCCTCCCACAACAGCACCCTCTAGTTCGCAGGTCCCTGTATCAGCCACTGCTTCTCAACCCCCATCAAAAAGGTCTTGCCCCGATACCCTAACAATTCCATCGCAGCAAGATCCCTCATTCATTGACCTGTTTGACCCGGACAGTGGCAATGAGGACCTTTATGTAACTCAAAAGGCATCTGACCCTTACTATGGTGATGATGATGAAGAGCCAGACATGTATAACATAGACTCTCCCGTCAACCAGGATCCTCCTGCGGCAGATTCCCCTATAGATAACCAGCCACTACTGAATGACATGCTCATAAAGGCAGCTGAGCACTTCCAGATAAAAACTCAGGAAACTCAACCAGACAAAGACTTTGTGTTGATGACATTTTGGGGGATAAAAAAGCCTTCACTCAGTTGATTCCCCTCCTGCAGTCTATTCAGCGGAAGATACAACCCTCACTGAAAACGCTTAACCGGATGTGGGCAGTAAATCCCTGCATCAGGAAGCTCTTCCTTCCTGCTCCATCAGACCCTCTCTATATCAGGGGACAGCTCAAACCTGACCCTCTTGTAGTTACAACAAAAAGGAAGAGAGCAGGAACACCCCTAGCCTCTTCTGAGGCACCTCCGGACAAAGAGAATAAAAAGCTGTACACGATGGGGAGGAAGGTGGCCTCTTCAGCTGCCTTTCATACGAGGATAGCTAATAACTCCACTCCATAACAGCCTATTCCTCATACCATCCCTGCTCCTCTTTTTAATTTGTCTGTAAATACGTAAGCAGGACAGAGAATGGGCAGTCTGTCACACATGGTTGGAAAGCCAAATGTTAATACTCCTATGCTGGCATAGTGATGCATTGCAGTGGACGAGTCAGTATTGTGGCGAACCAGAAGTAAGACTCGGACCAGAGGACATGTTCTTACAATACTCTATTATTCAAATTAAAGGAAAATGCCACATTATCTCTATTGCTATAGGTGTTTCCCTTCCTTACCACTAAAAAACGAAGGTGCTCGTCAGAATGTCAAATAACTATAAAACAGTCCTCTGTCCTAACCTGTGCAATTAACTGGCCCTACCACTTGATGGAAAAAAGGAAACAAAACGGGAGCAAGTGTTTTTCGCACTGGAGGTGGTCATTGGCTCTTAACTGATCCCGCGCCCACCCCCGCCCTGCAGACAATCTTCAGAATCAAATGTTCAGTTTTGCCAATTCTGCTATGTATATTTGAAAGAAGGTATCGAGTAAGGAAACCCTATCCAATGTATCCCCGAAGCGATGACCCTCTGAGAAAGGAACTTCTTGAATGGATATGAAAATGAGAGAAAGAGGAGCTGTCGATCACAAAAGAAGAACGTGACCCCCTAAGAAGACTGGCTGAAGACAACTTATGGACCTTATAGAAACTGATGACGAAGTTGGGAATCAAGTAAACTTATGCGTAGAGAAGATCACACGTGTGAAGAGCACTGCAGAAAATGCAAGCCGTTCAACAAATGTACAGATGCAGCAACGCAAGTAGATCAAGTAATCTTAGAAACTGGTTATAAGTAGTGAATAGACTGCAGGCAAGCCGCCATTACATAGAAGCTGGACATCAGTGTCACAAATTTAGTAAACTCAAACCCATGGAGAGAAGAGCTGAAAGCTGTATTGTAGCATGAATTAGCTGAGAATCGTGGAAGAGTCTGGACGGGCTGTCTGGCCTTGTGTCAAAGATAAAGCAGCCAGACTGGTTATCTATTCTTGATGGCAGTAAACGTGAGATACTGAATCATCCCTTGTTTAGGTGCTAAGAAATAACACCATGCATTACAAGTTTTATTCATTTAAGAGCATTAAATGCTGCAAAATGAACCAAATCGTGGTCTCCTGTCATGTGAACCAAGGATGAAAATAGAGTTCAGGCGTGGAGGACCAGAACAACGATATTGCGTGCTCCCACTCCCTTATATTCCCAGACACAAGTGTACTTTGTAAGGCCTGTAGGTAAAACCTGGGGATTTTTGTAGCAGATAGTGCGCTAGTTAAGACTGCCACTGAGTACAATTGCTAATATGGTAGAGGTGATCAGCGATGCTGCGTTGAAACTCTTCAATTGGTACCCCCTAGTAAGCACCAAAACAATGAAATGTATGGCTGGAAGAAGGTATATTCAACGCGCAAATCTAAAGTATTAAGAGAGGACTGAATTGTTCCATATAAATCCACAGTAGATCTGGTGTCTGTAATACATCTTGAAATTTATTGTACTCCTAGACGAATCAGCCGACACGTGTTTTGACCCCCTGGGTCGTTGTCAAGGCAATGTTGCTATAGATATATAAGAGTATCTCAGTAGTGATAGAGTAAAAGGAATCCTATAGTAATAATAGCAATGTAGAATGTTCTAATTTAGTAAAGTGGAGGTCATCAGGCAAAGTCTGTGGGTGAATCCCAGATGTCAGCGATAGGGGCTTAATCCCCAATACTGTAATAGTTCTGGCAGTGTTGTGTCTGTGCTTTGTAAGGCCAAGCTCAAAGACAATCTTAATGGCAGAAGGCATGGGTGATGATAGATGATGGGCTAATTGGGTGGGGAGGTAAAGCCAAGTCCACCTCCTGGCACCTGGGCTAGAGCTTATGTGCTGCTAAGTGAGTCGAATGTTTGAGAAGGGCACGAGCGTGCCAACCAATTATAGTGTCATGAACTTCAGATCACGCCCCTTTTGGACCTCCTGGTCCTTGTCTCAACGGGGCTTGCATTGCATTCCGTACTACTTCCAACATGGCCGTCCAGAGCTGAAGCCCTTGCTCGCTCCATGTGCTGAACGCGGCGTGGTCTATTTGTAGACCACGCCTTCCGCGGCTCCGCGTGTCTCAATGCTATTGCAGAGTAGCCCAGACGTGTGTTCGTAGCACACTGTATTGTTTCCCTTGTCCCAGTTCTATTACCCATTCCTTTTCCTTTCCCCTTTCCTGGTTCCGAGCCTTTCTAGCCTTTTCCAGTCTCCCGGATTCCTGGACTCCGTGATTCCGTGATCCCGGAACTAAACGCAACCTGGAACCAGACGAATCTCGAGCAGCGCTGTTCAAGACAAGGAGCGTTCGCAAGAAGGCAGCGATCGAAGTCACCGGCAAACATCGGACCCAGGTGAGAAGGGGGGGGAACTCCTTGACATATAAAGGGCCATATAACAGAGGGCCTTATAGTTTGAGAGCCAATCATATACTGTGTACTTAATAAGTGTTGAAGATGACTTGCACTAGGGGTGGGCATAAGTTGCCCACCTGACAGTAGAAATCCAATCACAATGCATCCCCTTATAGAAAATGTACTTTGATGTTCCCCTTGATAGTATCACAATCCTCGTAGGTGTTTCTTATTTGCCACATAGTATGAAGCCACGTATGACAAATGTTTAGTATAAAATCTCTTTTTTATGAGATGCATTAAGTTTAGCTGAGTCAGTTGATGAGAGCTTGTACGACCGTCTTTTGATGTCTGTTGCAGCTCCCTGGTTTAGACAATTGATATTAAAACAGAAACCCTTGCCATCTTCCTGAGTTGGTTTGATTATTTGGTGTAAGAGTTACTCTGCCTCCCATCCACTGCATACCTGATAGCCAAAGGGCCTTACGTTCTGTATCAGTTCCCATGCCTCAAGACAGCTCGGCCCTTGTCGATGCTATTTATGGGTTTCTCTTATGTCTCTGGTGGGGTCTGTGTCCCTATCTCATTGCCAGACATTTCAGTATGACTGTTTTCTTAGCCTTTTTTGTATCACTCCGGACGCTTCAGCCTCGGCTTATCAGCTCCTTAGCCGAGCACTAATTGTGGGTTAGGATCCCTGCAGCGATCAACCGCCTGCCTCCATTCTTCCTCTATGACCTGCGTACCTGTTCTCTTGCCGCGATTCCGCCAGGGAGGGTCAGTGGTATTGATGGTAGAGTGGTTCGTTTACGCCTGCCACATTAGTGTTTCGCGTTGTGATGGCCTTGTCGGTGCTAGTGACTCTTTCACCTTCTCAGACTTTGGGTACGAAGCTAAAAAGCTGTTTTGCAGGCGTTGTGCCCACCACGTCCTCTTTGTGGTCTCGCCTTCAGGTTCTCCTCATTCCACATTCCAGCGGCAGCATCCGCTCTCTGCGGCTCCTCTCCTGCCGTTTGATATTGTATCAGGGATTCTCTTCCCTCCTCCAACTGAGGACTTTGGTGTTTTTATCAGAGTCTTTGCAGTGTTTTGGATTATAGGATATTGGGTTCGAGGAGATTTCAGCACTGGTATCAGGCAAACAAAAAGGCCTTATCACATTTCCAACATCTTTGGCTCATAGTCTGGGAGTGCAGTCTTTGCGGGAGATCTCAACAACTTTGGAGTTCTCATCCCCCCAAAGGGTGGGGGGCTGGGCACTCCCAGTGAGGTGCAGCTTTCCCAAACCCCTTGGGAGGGTCATGCTGAGCGGGCTCACCTCCCTAGCCTCAACTGGGTAGGCTTATACAGATTCGTCACCGTATGCAATAGCTCTTTCGCTTCACAATGTCTGCTAAAATATTGTATATATTCAATGCTAGATACTAAAGAAATCGCTCTACAAATCCTCATGATGCATCAAAAGCTACATTGCCTTGTATAGATACTGAATTATCTCAGCCAGAAAAACCAAGGAATTTCTATGATGTGGACCCAAGACAGTTTTCGACTGCTGCTTTGGGGCATTTTGTGTCATGTGTGAGCAGATATTTCAATAGAACTCCCATCTGTTTTTATCAATGTTTTTTGCCGCCCGCATGAATCAAAATGGAACTCCTCGTATGTACGGGGGGAGAGCAGTTCGAGGATGTTTTGTGTAAAATGAGCGTGTCAACTGAGGCAGCGTAACAAAATGTGTGCGTACGGAGTAATTAAGGCTCCTCCCGGACACACAGGAGAAAGAGGAAGACTGATAAAGATAATCAATCCAGGCCTTGATCCATGCTGGGAGTTCTCAAGCATTCCAGCCTGGGACGCCGACTCGTCCCTCATTCCTGGTGGCAGCTCCTTGTTTAATGGCTCGGAACTGGGATCCAGGCTGCCAAGAAGAGCAATTATGAGCGCTAATGTGTTATTGAACAGAGATGGCGGCGAGGAGTCGTTAATTAGATAAATGCGTCTGTCTGCCGGGAAGACTCACCCTGTGCATTCTAATCACGATCCTTGCCTTGTGCAAATATCTTTATTTTGGGTTTGCATTTGATTTGCTGAACTGAAAAGCTACCGAACTGCAGACATGGGCTAGGGTGGTGTTACAGGGTCAGGCGGCTTGTGCACGCTCTGACCTCACTTGTGCAGTCACTTGTTGAGTAAGGTGACGTAGGTCATCGAAATAGAATCAAAGAGGGCTGACTGTGTTTTGGCAAGATGAGACCCACAATCGCAGACCAAGGTGTGTGTGTTCATTCATTGCTTCGAGAGTGCTGCACAGCCAAAGGCCTTACCAACGCACACTCCACAACATCTGGCAATGGTTGGGAACCTCCCCTTATCGCTCATGTATACGTGACCTTTTCCCATGGCGGACCAGAGCATGCAGCAAGACAACACCCTTTTGGGCCCTGCAGTTCTCATGACCACGCTGAGTCAGAATGATCCTTCGGCCCAGATGCCCACAGACCTCCCATTAACCAACAGAGCTGGTGTCTCACCACAACAAGACCATACAGAGACGACACCAGCAGAGCTAAGCCAGGGAGAGGATGCATCCCATAAAAATACAGTGAGTCGTTCACAACCACCCAGAGAAAACAAATAAAAGTAAAAATAAAATGCAATCCTACAAGGGAAAGAAGTACCCCACTGCCTGCGCCTATAGCCCTATGAATTACACTAACGAAGATCATAAACCCGACAGCACGTCTGCAATCACTCCGTAGTCTGTAGCCAGTGTTAACGCGCACCCAGTGCACCCCGCTCGCTTACCACCTAATTTTTCCCATGCCAGGAACTCCATTGAGTCATTTCTTGCTGCCTGGGGAATTTGGCATTCATGGTGTAGCGGCCATCATAGTTCTCAAAAGTATGCAAGCTCAGTGTGACACTCATTCCACAAAACATACCAACTTGCTTGAGATGGAAATATTAGGGTACAAATCGGTCGATACCACATTGCTCCAGAAAGGCAGCCCCCTTGCACTTAATCCCCACTTTGTAGTGGTGTGTCTTGTAGAGGCGTTTTTTCTAGCTCCAGGAGACAGCGTGTGGAGACAGATCCAAATAAGTGCATATAATATTCCCTGACATCCCCACCCTATCTCTACAAGTAACACCCCTTTAGACATAAAGGGTGGTGTAACCAGCTTCATGTGGGAGTTTCAGCAATCCAGACTCCACCTTTTATCTTTTCGGATCCTCTCCCAGCATTTTTTCAGCATCATTATGACACAGAAGTAATGGATCCGTTGCAGAATCAGGTGAGGGTTAATGGGTGGGGGGAAGGAGGAGTTCATTTCATTATGGCCTGTGGCTGGGTGGCAGCTGTATGAACTGTGTGAGAGGAGTTTGAGGCTTGTGGGAGATTCGCATTGCCCTGATAGTCTGACATTGCCCTGATGTCCAGTGCCCGGCTGGGAAAAGCCTGAGCTAGCCAATGAGTAGAGCCCCTGAACAAGTTAGTGAGGCTTCAGATGGTGCCAATTCTGCCAACCTGCATACTAAGGAAGTTGAAAGGGGTGCTTGGAGTTTTCATATGGCAAAGTTCCAATCCTTGTGGCACATAGGGTACAATTTATCAGAGAGAAACAGTAAGAGAGAGAGTGAGAAACGCACACACACTAAGTGTGACCTGTCTTCTTGAGTCTTTTGGTTAGGAGCATGGGGAGGTTACCTGGTTGTGAGGACTTGTCCATGTATTTCTATGAGTTTAAATGCTTTATGATGACTTTCATGCCTTTGCACAAGCCTTGCAATGCCATGTTATGATCTGCTATATGTAGTTTCAGATTTATCTGCTCATCAAGGTCTCTGACTACTCTCTCCACGGACACTCGCAAAACTAAATTCCAAAACACAATACAAATACCAACTAAGCCACTCTCACATTGCAATTGAAGAGCCCTCCCAAAAGATATCAAAAATCAGTTAAAAAAATCAACTATGCAGCCAACCTGGATACCAAACTCTTCATGCATCCTACACCAAGGGCGCATAATGCTCGTCTTATTTATTTGTTTATTTATAAAGCGCTAAAGACCTCAGGCGCCTCTTCCGACACAAATGCCAACTTGCTCTCATCATATTACAATTAGAAGCAGACCTGTATCCAGAGATCAAGATATTTCAGTTCCGGTTTGTATGCATAAACACAACAGCAAAGCGATCTTGCATTTTTCTCTTTCTCTCTACTACCCTCATCAACCACTCTTTCTGATCCACCCGAGCGCCTGGGGACCATGCACATGGCCAAAGAGTGTTACATAAATCCCAATAACACAACATCCATTGAATAATCTGTCATCCTAGAAATGTAATAAGGAAACTTTAAAAAGAGTATTACTTATATTCAACTGTTTGGCTTCGAGATGTGCTGAGAGCAAACATGGCTCAAAACAAATTCTGGCAACTGTGAGGAATTTAGCAATATCGTCACTAATCCTATTGAGGGAAGCTTCTCTTACGTGGCCGGGGAAAGGCAGAAGCTACCTGACTCTTGATTTGGGGGTGGCTATCTGCCGGAGGAACATGTGAGCTGAGACGAGCTCCAGAGGTATGAGACAATATTCGAACAAAATGACCTAATAACCACAAAATCCGATAACAACCACACCTATACAACATACCTATGTGGGCTATTGTGATATAGATGACGAATATATAGGTATTCTCAGTCAAACAGTTTCAGTCTCTGACCCCGCCCTGTTTTAGTACTGGGACGAATAAGAGCGACAGAACAATAAATATGACTAGGACCGGTAAACCAGCACAGCAGTCTAGTCTTTGGAAACTGTTTCGCAAGACTGGGAAGTTTTTCTCTGCCACAGCTGATGTTTCGAGGAGGGAGAGGCAGAAACCAAGTGAGTTGGTGACTGGTGCTGCCCCCGAAGTGAACGCGAATGCAAACAAAGAGATAGAGCAATTGAGGCTGACACGAGAGGTGTGTGGGAAAAGCAGAGTGAAGGAAGCCCATGGCATGGTTGCTCACAGCAGCGTGAGCCATACGCTGCAAAAAGAAGCAACACAAGGATTGCTCGGCTGAGAGGACCCACACAAAGTCAGCAAAGCAGAGAAACTGAAGAGACCGAGATGTTCGAGACACGACAGTAAGATCTCCCATACACCAATTTTCCTCCTTTGGTGCCGTTGGGTAAGTGCTTCTGGTACTTTGGCCATGATTCAGACCTGCTTTGGGATTAATGCCCTCCATATTATTGTGGATTGTTAGGCAGAAACCTGTGCAGTTCCCTTAGGGACCACTGCAAAAGATTTAAGACTACAGGTGTTGGCAGTAAACCCACTTGGTAGCAGTCTGTACCACCCAGATTTACCTGGTAGCTGTGGCTGAGCAGTCAGACTTCCCTCAAGAAGAGTTAGATAGTATGCAAAGTATACACAATAGGCACCCAGATACAATAATACAAGCAAACACTGACCAGAGCTTTGGTATCAAAGTATATTATTATTTATTTAAAAACACACTGTTTGAAACACTCCAGCACTCTTATTGTAAAATATTCTAAACACAGTTACTATTGTAATATATACACCCCTTTTCCTTATCAGATAAGTCACTGTAAAACACCACTTATTTTCATACAGAGGTGAGCGCTTAACTAGATGGCACTCCAATAAGTTTGTGAGAAAGGGAGGGAAAAAGACAGAATATGGAAAGGTACACCACTCTAAGATTCAGGAACACTGTTAGCAAGGCAGAAGAGCAAAAGTCACTGGTGAGCCAAAGTCCAAAGGCTGGGCCCACTCTGATAGAGAGCAAAGCACAAATGCGCCCAAGATCACACAGTTACACTAGGCTTAGAAAGTCTTGCAGAGTGTTCAAAAAGAGTTTAGAGAGGCTTAGGAAAGTTTAGCCAGGGTGGCCCAGGCTAACGCAGGTTCGAAAGCCGGGGGCTAAATCTACCCCGTACAGTCGATAGCAAGGGAAGCCAGGCGGGACACGGTACCTTAAGTGGGAAGGATCCTCCAGCGGTGGCAGTTGTTCCTGGTAGTGGGTGCAAGTTGCGTCGTCATCCAGGGGAAGAGAAGATCTCGACTTGGAGGAAAGATAAAGGTCGTTGCACTACCAGGGCAGAAACCAGCCGCAGAGTTTTCCGGTTAAAGGTGGTACCTTTGTTTCGCGGTCGTGGTAAAACGTGGTATCCCGGTTGCCGGGGTGCTTGGCACAGGCAAGACGGCCACGAGGTACGTCGGTAAGGCGAAAAGACGGTGAAACTGGTTATCCCCACCAGTCAAAGGAAGAAGACTCTCCGGCGGGAGATCTCCTCTGTCGTTGGGAAAAGTGGTGAGACGGTCCGGTGGTGGTGTCGTGGCAGGTCGGCTCAGCTTCTCCCTCGTCGGATTTTTAGGTCCTGTGGTGACTTCTGAAGTTCCGGTCCCCAAAGCCCTGCTTTTATGCAGCAAACCCCCATTCACTCAGCCTAGCTGTCACTCAAACAGCCGGCCGGCTCACCACTTGGGCCAATCAGGATGGAGTGCGACTTGAGTTGCATAGGCAACTCAGTCCAGGGTGCCTAAATTCCCCTCCACCCCTCCTAAGTACCCCAGACAGAGTGGCACCACTTTGGAGGGCTTCTATGGAGAAGCCCGCCAAAAAGTGGAACAAAGGGCTCGACTTGGGTTGGAGTCACAGAAGAGAACACAAACGCCATTTTAGAATCAAGTTTTGGCAAAAAATACCAACCAGAGAATTAATATTAATTAAATAAACCAGCGGTATGTTCGAGGCTACCGTAAATAATTAAATAGAGATAGTAGCCTAAAACAATGGGAAATCCCATAGGAAAATATTTGCGGTTGAATATAAAAAGTAGTGTCCACTGCCACCAGCCAAAACTCGATCAGGGGGGACGGAGACGTGCCCCCTCGACTAACAGACCCTGGGGCAATCGAATTGCCCCAGCCAGTACGTCCACAATATGATGGTTTATACTGGTTCTGTTCAGAATTTAAGACTAGTAAAGTCAATGGTGACTTTACATGCCCTGGGAGACAGTAGTCAGTCCCAGGGTATGAATTCTATACTGGGGGATCACTATGACACCCCTGTGTCACTGCACTGAGGGTGCTGTGTAACACACATCACAAAAACGCATGAAGCCCTATGGAGTAAAAGACCCCATAGCCCATTAAACACTTCTAGATTCAAAGAAACACACTCAAATCATGTCCAAGAGTGAGGGTAAAAGAGTCTCACTCTTGGCAGGAGAAAAAAATAAACCCCAAAAATCCAGCAAAGCTGCTGGGGGGACTCACTAGGTTAGGAAATTCAGCCTAAACGGAGAATTCTCCCTAACATGGATCTGAGCGACATCCGACCTCCATCGCTTGCAGTGAGGCAGCCGTTTCCGGCCTTCGCCTTCTGTGCCCTCTCTGCAGGCCTCTCATCACCCGTGATTGGTCAGGCTATTCCAAAGCTTACAGAGCCCTGCTCTTGTGCCCGTGAGCTCTCCCACGCACCAATTTTCTCCTTCAGTGCCGTTGGGCAAGTGCTTCTTGTACTTTGGGTGTGGTTCAGACATGCTTTTGGGATTAGTGCCCTCATGTTATTGTAGATCTACGCATTTGAGCACCATCCAATCTCACTCGCTTTCCATTGAGTCAGCTGCTTCCGGGCAACCCCTTCTTTGCCCTCCCTCCCACCACCCGTGATTGGGCAGGCTCCTCCTTTTAGGACCCCTTCGTAGGGCACCCACCTGCCTGTGCAGCCCCTGCGGCTAAGGGCCCCAAGGCAAAGGGCAGCTCCTGCAGTAGCAGCTCCAGATCGTGTTTGCCAGTGTTCGCTGGTGGAGCATGCTTCGCAGCCGTCAACCAGCAATGACCGACAAGGTAAGAAGGGTGTGGGCAGGGAGAACAGCCATTACTGCTCCCTATTTAACTGTCCCTCCTCTTATTACTCATATTAGCAAAGCTTGCAGTCTGCTGCACGCCCCGAGTTTTGTTATCCATATCTACCATTTAGTTGAATTGTCTTAGGCATATTGGGCTTTTTCCCTCCCCTCTATCTAGGAAAGTCAATTCTGGGTGTTCTGTATTTGCTGTGCGTTTTGAAGTTTGGGCTTCCTCCCACTTTCCCTCTATCTGGGCTTTTTCCCTCTATCCGGGAAACTCACATTGATGTGTTTGGCTTTTTCTGCTGTATGCTGAAACCTTAGTTGTTTACCTTTTATCCTGGACACTTGAATCTAGATGGTTGCATTGCTGTTGTGTTGAAGTTGGGCGTCTTGCACTGCAGTTTCACCCTCTCTCTCTCTTCCCCCCTCCTTCTATCTGCGCTCACCCTCTATGGTGCTTTCAATCTCCCCTATATTCTCTAACTGCTACTCTATCACCTATCCTATCTCTATTTTGAAGTAAGTCTGGAAGGAAATAGTTCAAGAAGGATCGACTGGTCTCCAATCCAGGCCTGCCCATCATTGACACCTATGTCAATGCTTCTTACAGGCAGTTTCTGACATCTTCTTTTTTGTTCCCTCTCCGGACCTTTGGATTCCCCATATGGTCTCAGTGATCTCCTCTTTCTCTTCCTCACCCATTAAAAGTGGCACCCATTGGGAAGCACTCTTAGCATATTTCCCACCCACTAGGGCCATCATTAATGTCTACCTGAATGGCACTGTCATGGTCCAGGGCTCTCGGCCCTACCTCCTCCTTCTTGATAGCATCTTCTGTGTCTCAACCTCCTCCTTCGCCTGCCATTCCTCTTCTGCCACCATTGACTGGTGTATCACATTCCTGTACCCCTCCTTGGAAGACCTTCAAATTTGGCTCCTCTGACATCTGCCACCTCCTTCAATGCCTCAACCTACTTGCTCTCTCCTAGACATGGTTCATGGCCAGCTCTGGCACGGGTTTTGACACTCTCCTACAAAAGGCTACAAGACCTTCTCTATGCCCAGCCCTAACCGGTTCGGGGGCAGAGTGGCCCTGATCTTCCCTGAATTGGTCCCTGCTACTATCATACCAACTCAGCCCTACTCCTCCTTCGAATGCCTCATCTGCAGGCTTGGTATCTCTCCTATCCTCTCGCTGACACTTGCCACCATCTACAGGCCCCCTGGTCCGGTCTCACTCTTCCTCTGAGTGGTCTGACCTCACCTCTTCTCTCCTGCCTTCCACCTCCAAGCTTCTCCTCCTCACCTTGACTCCCCTGATGCAGACTCTGAACTCTTTCGCAACCTCTGTGATTCTTTCCCTTTCCATTCTTCCCTGCGGTCCGACACACTCGGCCAGACACACCTTGGATGCTCTCATCTCAGCAGACATTCCCATCTCCAAACCTCTTGCTACACCTCTCTCCTGGTTTGATCATGATCTCCTGTCTTCTCACCTGGACCTCATGGGTCCCCTGGCTAAACTCCCGCCCACACTGTCAGTCTCCTTCTCCGTCATTCAACCAATAAAGCGAGTGTCAGTTTCTGCTTGCCGCCACCTTTATTCCACCTCCCACTCCTGCCACTGACTCTCACACGGACACAGCCCTTACTAACCTTCAACTCTCCATCTCCAACACTCTGGACATCCTTGCCACTGTCATGAGGATCTGCATGAAGCCTGCCTCCAAGTGCAACACCTGGTATGACTGCGACCTAGCCTCTCTAAATCACAGGCGCAGAGATGCTAAGCACAAGTGGCAGGCTTCGGCACATCCCATGACAGACTGGCCTGCTGCCTGCTCCAACGGCAATATAGACTATCCATCCGCTCGAAGAAGGCGGCCTATATCCAAGCCCATGGCTGAACTGTTCAAAATCTGCAAGGAACTCGCAAATCCTACTGCAGTCTCCATTTCCCTTCTGCCTTCCCCGACCCTCTGCACTGCACTGGCCTCTCACTTAATTACTAAAACTCAGGACACTCCTCTACACCACTCCCTTCTACCTCACCCACTCTCAGGCCTCCCTTGGCCCACCTCTCGCCTTCCCTCCTCCTCTCCTCTTTCTCTCCCATATCACCTGATGAGGTCTCTAGGCAAGTCCGCTCTTTGAAAGTCTCATCCAAACAGGTGCTCCCCTGCTCCTCCAGAACTATCAAGGACAACATTGCCTTTCTTACTGCAGCCTTGGCTGTATTCTGCAATCACTTATTTGCTACTGGCTCCTTTCCACTACTCCTCAAGCACTCCCTTGTGCACCCTCTCCTTAAACAGCCTTCTGCCGACCCCTCCTGTCTGGGCAACTACCGCCCTATCTCCATTACCCCCTTCCTGGGAAAACTCTTGGAGAAGCTGGACATCTCCGAGCTTATCCACCACACTGAATCTGTTGGTTGTCTCCACGACCACCAGTCTGGCTTCAAAGCAGTTAGAGGCACGGAAACTGCACTCCTGAACACCTGTGAAGACTTGCTCTCTAATCTCGATTCCAACTCTCCTTCTGTTCTCATCCTTCTTGGCCTTTCCTCTGCCTTTGATACGGTCAATCATGCCACCCTTATAAATCGGCTCTGTGATACCCTTGGCATCACGGACCTGGCCCTCGGCTCATTGATCTTTCTTCTATCACTGATCTTCCCAGGTTCAACAGGGCCCTTTTCTCTCTTCCATCACACTCTCCACCTGTGGTGTCCCTCAGGGCTCTATCCTCTCGCCGTGACTCTTCAACATCTACCTTGCCCCTCTAGCCCATTTGATCTCTGCCTTCTAACTTCCAGTGTTATGCGGGCAACACGCAGCTCTCCTTCAAGCTTCCCTCCTCTGCATCCTCTTCTTCCTCTCTCATTCCTGACTGTCTGTCTGCTATTTAGGCATGGTGCACTGCTAACGATCTCTGCCTTAATGTCAGTAAGACTGAGATCCTTCTCATTGGGACCCCAGCTCCCTCCTTCAATCTTCCTCTCTGGCCCCCTCACATCACCCTCCTGTGAGGCAAAAAACCTTTGTGTCATCTTCGACTCCTCTCTTCTTCTCTCCTCACATCAGACCTTGCTAAGGAGGCCCACTTTCAGCTGCACCTCCTCAGAGGCATTCTCCCTCTCCTCGCGTTCCCCCAGAACCTCAATGTCTCCAGAGCTCTGGTCCTCTCCAGGCTGGACTAATGCAACAACCTCTTCCTCAATCTGCCTACTTCCTCCCTTCGCCCCTTCAACTAATCCAGAATAGGGCTGCAAGACTTATCCATGGACTCAGGCCCAGTGACCACATCTCTCCAGCTCTAAAATCTCCCCACTCGCTCCCAGTTGCTGCAAGGATCAAGTTCAAGACCCTCTGCATCATCCACAAGGCTTTCTGGGGCCTGGGACCCTGCTAAATCCATCACTCTTGCCCTAAACACCTCTCTGCTAGAGCTCTCCGGTCTTCTAGCTCCAACTCTCTGGAGATCAGACGCTTTTCCAAGCAGAGAGTGGGGGGTAGATCTCTCTCCTCCGGAGGTGCCTCCCTCTGGAATGGCTCCCTGCCCTACTCAGATTTGCGCCTGATCTCCTTAAGTTCTGGAAGCTTCTCAATACCCTCCATTTCTTTTCCTCCTTCCCTCTCGCCCTCCACTGCTAATGTCCCCCTCTGCCTCTTTTTGACAGGCTGCCTGGTTCCCTCTGATTCTTACAGGGCACCGGGCCCCTCTCCATCAGTCTACCCCTGCACTAGGTATCCCCTCACCCCCTAACCTGCACTTGCATGTCCAGGCTCCCTCCCCCTGCACTAGCCTGGCTGGGCCTGCACCCCTTTGAGCCCTCCCAGCCACGTCCCTCACACTTAGCATGTTGAACTTCTTTCCTTTGCACTCTCTGTATTCCCCCGGCACTTGTCCACCTAGCCTCCCCTTAGTACTGTCCTAACCCTTAGGCCCATTCTCCGCCCTGATCGGCACTCCTCCCCTCCCCTCTCCCTGCACTTCTTTTTACTGCACTAGCACGATCCCCGCACCCCTCCTTTGTCTTGTTGCACCTTGAAACACCTTTTGCTGTATAGGCACATTATGAATACCCAATAAATAAAAATAAATAAATAAGCCCATGGACGCTGAATGGGTATGCAGAGTGCCTGCAAGTGAATGCCGTGTTGCAGAGGTAATGCAAGGAAGACAAAGCAAGGACTTTGAGAAAGTTGGGATATTTACAAATAATGCTGAGAAAGGGTTGGCAGGCCAACATACGAAGAGAAGAATACATGTAAATGCATATAATGGTAAAAAGGGGGCCAGTAGCCCAAAACCTTGACAATAGTGTTACAAACTTTGAAAAGAGGGGATTAGCAACCCAAATTGGATGTGCCTAAAATCGTGTATTAAAGAAAGAATAATTTGAGAGAAAAAAAGCCCCATCAGGATGGTGAACAAGGCAAACAATGAGGTTGGACTCACACATACACGAGTGAGAAAGAGGTTTAAGGAAACAGTGTTATCCTGACTGGAGAGCAAACCAGGAGTGAAGGAGAAAGCGAACTGGCATTTATGAAAATAGTGATATCCTGGCAGGAGAGTAAACCAGCAGTGAGAAAGAAAGCAAATTTGAAACGCAATATCCTGGCAGGGGAGTCCACCAGGAGAGGAAAGCAGAGTAAATTTGATAATATTAAATTGTAAGAAACAAGCTTTGAAGGGAGAAAGCATACCCCTTTTGGAGGATCAATGAAAAACACATAAACATCCTGGAACGGGAGGGTACCAGGAGTTTCAAGAGGAATAATCATTGAAGAAGGAAAGTATTGTTATCCTTTTGGAAATACAGAGTATGAGAGAATGGAGCAGAACTATGATTGCATAGCTTTTTGATTACTAGAAGAAATCTAGGGGAAGGGAAATCCCCTTTTCTGGTGGAACTGTTATTCTTTTCCTTTTCACACCTTGCAACCTTATTACGTTTGGAACTTGGAAAGAAAGCTACGTGGATAGCTTATGTGAATTCCCTAGTGCACAATATATTAGGTTTAGAATGTAAGGGTCTGTTCAGGGTTTGGACACCTGACGGAGGATGCTTTTGTTTTATTTAACATCCTGACACAGACGTTCCTTAGTTTTGTTGAGGCAGGCAAACCCCTCTTAGAAGTAGGGATGGATAGGATTCCTACCAACCCACTTATTGTTTTGAGAAATAAAAAAAGTCTTTAACCAAAACTATATATGTCACTGTGTCTGACTCTTTCTCTTGACTCTTACACAACATTTTAACAATTGCAGCAACAATCAGACCTTACCTGCGGCACTTGGTTCCACAAAATCACACTTAAATGGGACCACGTCTTCTTCTTCCTTGGCTGGCCTGGAGAGGACTATAACCCCTCGCTGAAAATATTGGGGAGACTCGGTCCACTCATGTGTAGCCTCGACTTGACCTCTGATATTAACTAGTTGTTTCCTTAATGTTTTGAGTTCGACTCCGCAGCATGTTGACATTGACATGTTTGTAAATCCGCACAGACCGCAACCACAAGATCAGTCCAGCATTCTTTTCAAACGCCTCCTTCTCAAACCCACACGGCTGATCCTCATTGCCAATCTCGCTCAGCAGCATCACGGCGGCAGAACACAATGAGAAATGCTAATGGGCCACTCAGAGCAGCGAAGGTACACAGTAGCAGCGGAGCATTAGTGTTGAATCAAGAGATGAGCACACATACCTGGGGGACACAATCCCACTGTCTGATAAAGGCAATGCCTTGCCAGAAAGCAGAGACCCTTGGGGGCAGTGAATCGTGGTGTCGGCAGACTCTGTTCTGGAAAAAACGGTAACACGAGGGCGGGGTGGGCACATGTTTTAAGAGCCTTAATGTCGCTGCTAGATTGCACACTGTTTAAAATAACTTATGGTAAATCCATTATTATGACTGTGTTACCTCTACTGATAAAAAGGCAAAGTATGGGATTTTTCTGCTGAGGGAAACCTTACGTTGCTTGCTTGTAACAGTCACACTACAAACAAAATCATATCAGGTGCATCCTACAGGAGGAAACCCATTAGCCCAATATTATGAATGGCTGACAGGTCTCTTCCCGAATACTGCACAAATGGTTGACTGCATAAAGCACCCTTGAACTTTCAGGGTGTTGTGCATGGATTGGTCTACAGAGTAGCACGCCGTACTCCGATCTTCTGTAAAGCAATAGACCATGTTGCAAATTGGTGCATATTTGGTATCACTATGCCTCCATGACCTAAGCCCCCTGCTGTCGTGAGCAATGTTTTTCCCCTAGTAGACACCCCTGGGGTCATGTGTGTATTGGTCTGTTAAGCCAAAGACAAGATAATTACTTTATTACACATAGCTCTCCAGATAAGTGGTGTTCCCATCTGTTTCACTCAGTAAATTAGGTAAATACACACAACAGACAAAAGGGAGTAAAAGATGCCCTGGCTGCTCCTTGTTGCTGCCTCTGGCGCTGTTTTGAAGTGCTCAGACCAGAGACTTCAGCAGTGTATGTCACCCAGAGGACTTTTACCATTGTATCACCTGATCTGAAGAGGACCCACATGAAACAAATATTTGTATTTGTGGTAGTTAGTAGCCATATAGGAAGTATGTGTTACAAAACAAATACCTTGGATTACCAATTAAAATGCTTGTTTTTCTAACCATACGCAAGTCAGCAATGCAAATACATTTTGACTCCCTACTTCCAAAAGTAGTGATTGGAAAAAACCCACCTCAACATTTTACATGGAGCCCTGTGCACTGAAAAGTATACGTTTCTGTACGTTTCTTTTTAGTCAGTGCTTTGTTGCAAAATATACAATACCTTTCACAATACACACCTGTTAAAATAAGGTGGTATGCCACAAGCTCGCTTTTTGACTACCTCATTAGTATCCATGAAGTGACATTGCTTGGGGCCTTTCCGTATGAGTGATATTGTGAAGTGTGCATGTACATGGGTGAGTTCCAAAGTGCCCTGTGTGGACCTTGAAGGGTTGATGACATTACTTTTTCCTGAAGGGTAAAAACCTTTAAGTTAACGAATGAAAGCTGGGAGTAATGTGATTGTCTTCTGCAGGCAATCTTGTATCTTGCTCTATAGTGAATGCATGGGGCCTTACGTTACTCCAGGTGCACAACTTGGAGCTGGGGTAATGTCTTTAAGGCATGTCAAATGTGATTGCTATGGGAAGGTGAAGCAGTTGTATATGCAAAGCATTTTGGATTCTTTAGAGTCCTTGGGTTAGGTAGACTGGTATGCCTGGAAATAATCTATGTGTTAGCAAATGCAGAGATTGGTAAGTGTCATGAGTGGTAGTGTTTTGATGGGAATGTAGGTGTTAGGAGGATTGGGTAGAAGAGGTGATGTGTTTCACAGATGTTGTTGGGTAGATGGTCTCGGGGGGTGGTTCTTGGATTTTGCGAAGAGGATTTTTGCAGTAGATCGGAGTTGACTTTGTACCCTTACCTTAGCGAATTGAGGATAATGGTATGTCCCTAGTATTCGTAAACAAACAGACAATATTCTGGTCTATGCACTGTGAATTGGTGAATTAGAATTTCTGCATGGCATGTAAGAAAGAAGGAAAAAAAATCTCAATAAATGAAAAATAAACGATGAAGAAAATAAATGAAGAGCACATTGAAATGCTATGCTTTACCAAAGGAATTGCACCCCCGGTGTACTACAATTTTCAGGGAGCATAGCTAGGCAATATACAATACTTCATGTTGGTCCTGAAGAATGCGACTTAAATGGAATAGTTGTCACTGAAACCGGTGGACCCTAAGAGGGGATATTGTTATATGTTGAGATACCCCCTTTTATAAGAAGATAAGCACCTTCCTTAACTAAGAAAAATACATCTTTTCTCCACAAGGAAGGACGTTAGGGGAGTAATAAAGTCTGTGTTCAACCCCCTCCCATTCTGTTTTTAATATTTTTTCCAAAAATGTTTGCAAAATATAGTGCCTACAGTGCTTCCTCACGTATACCACATTCTCTCTTCATTCTATGAACTTTATACTCCTAGTCTGTAAGAGTACACTACAACGGTATGTTTGGCTGTGGAGTAAGATGATTAGATTTAGTGTCTTTCTACTATCCCTTTCCTAGATAAGTGGCACACCGTCGTGCACCACACCTAGGGACAGTTTGTTTTTCTGTGGGAGATATAGCTAGTGTTAGCCTATTTGATTAAACTTGTAAATACATGTGGGTTCCTTGTCCACTATGTGTCTGAATGTTCCTGGAGCATCAGGAAGCTGGTGAGTTAGGGCATTTGCATATATTTTTAATCGGCTGGCCAAAGGGAATCCTTGCAACCGTGGAAAAGATGTGTTGGAAAATGCCCAAGTATAAAATATTTCAGAAAATGACTACCTCAATCGCATTCCATAAGGGCAACGCTTTGGTATTCAGCCTAAAGATATGGGTCCTGCATAGTTAGTGGGAGTCAATGCTCCTGCTGAGAAAAGGGGCACTTCGACTTGGAAGAGTTACAAATGTGTGATCGGGATAAAAACAGACCGGACTCATGTGAGATCTTCAGATCAATTCAGTAATTTGTCACACTAGGTGGGTTTATGCATTATTCAGGAGTTGTAAATCCCATTTCTCATGGTCCAAATTCCTTCAACAGTCTATGCTATGTGAATCTACAATCTTGTCGAATTTAAGAAACCAATAGCTAGAAGATCACAGCCTCTGTCCGGCTCAGGCTACACAAGCTTGAATTTCAAAACCAAGGTCCCCCAGCTGCCAGAATTCGGAACTTTGTTGAATGGCTGCATCATCTAGAGCTGACCCCAGTCAAACAAATGGGTTGGCACAAGTAGGTCTCTGAGTAGCTTGCCTGCGAGGTGTTGCACATATGGCCTTGTTATACAGCCCATTGCCTGGGCTGAAATGTTTTCTCGCACTAATGACCTTTGGTGCCTAGCATGGCCACGAGATAGGATGCATATACCTTGCACTGCCTTCCTTCCACTTCAGGCCCTCACGCACTGTGGTTGTCAACATGATCTCGACCCCTTTTCAACACCTTCCTGCCCAACCTCTATCTGAAGTCTCACCCTTACTATACTTTTCTCGTTTTGCAGGCTTCTACTCCTACACCGGGTTCTGCTGGCCCTTTTGGCTGTGTGCTTTTTTCTGAACCTCATCTCTACCCTCGTGGCTAGACCTGGCTGCACTGCCTGCATAATGCTCGCTTATCTTCCAACTTGGAAGATATTTGCGTTTCTCCATTGTATTCTCCTTCCCATTGCCCTCCTTATCTCTTCTGGCACAATTCTCTCCCTGAACATCTTCCTTGCAGTCACACATTCTCCTGCACTGTGCACATAATGCTGATTTCATTACCTGGAGCCATGAGTCAAATGCCCCTGTAGCTCCTTTCCCTCCCATGACCGCCTCACTCTCTTGGGCATATTCCTACCAGGAGGAGCAACCATGTTTGCTTTGATTGTTTATATAGGATTCCAATATATGCAACTGGCTTAATACTAAGCTTTTCTAAATTGTGCAGATAAGGCTGCAAGTGAGAAAGTAATATTCACTGGATTACAATTTTGGGATGATCGCAAATACGACTTCATCTTTGTCGAATTTCTCTTTTGCTTTCACAGTGATATAAAGTCACCAGTCGCTGTTAGTGCATTGCGCTTTAGAACGAAAGTTTCTCCGCTGTGGCCACCTATCAAGTGTGGGCTACCCCAGGTGTCAATTTGCTACCGCTTTGTTGTCAGTGTATGTATGTGTCCCCACCCACGCCAGAATGTCTCTTCATAAACACCTCACGCAAGGTTATCACTATCGACACGTCGCCTGAGTAACAAAACTCACAACAAACACATCAGATGAATGTTCGAAATTGCTTACGGGCACTCCACTGACCTTCCCATACTAGCATTCTCAACTTCTGTCTGCAAACACTGTGCTCGAACCAAGCAAGTCACTTGAACGCAGCAATTTATTATCTTTCCCAAAATACCGGGAACGGGACACTACAACTCTACAGCCAATTTAAATACTGCATACCTTGCCAATGCATCCTAGCACCGCAGTCGGCGAGGCTTGTCGCTGGACACACATGCCTCGATGCCTTTGATACAGAAGACCTAGAAGCAGACCCGCTTGCGGAGCTCAGGGTTCTCCTAGCCGGCACCCAACAGCATAACTTTATCCCTCTTTTCCCACTGACGTAACCCGTCACCCTGCATTTCGGTTTCACTGGAGCGCCTGGAGACCATGCAAATGACAGGGGTGCATGGAATAAATCCCAGTAACCTATCGCAACAACTGCTACCTCAAGGGAGTACCCAAAATGGCAGCAGTGAGCGAGGATGCGCAAACTGTTGAAAAACACTTGTTTTTTTGGGGGTTAATTTGTTCTCCCAACATGTGCTCAAATGATAACGACCTTAGTAGCAAGACTGAAAACGTCAAAGTGGTTGGGGGCTTCTGCCTTTGGGAAAACATTTTAAATAATGGGTTATAATGAGGCACCTTGCAGTACTGATTTTAGAAATATTGGGTGGAAAACCATAACATTTACATTTTAGGTTTTGTAGGGCAGCACATGATATACGACAGTAGATTTAGGTCAACCAACAGTTACATGCAGGCTGCGTCCAAAGAAGCTCATGAGACGAGTCTCAACAATCTATGCCAGCATTTCCCCGCTTTCAGGCTGGCAGCACCCAAAGCAGATCACAGGGCCTTTTAACACAACAGGCCAGTGCTGCACCTTTTGAATGTTGGTTGAGCCCAAAGCAGATCATGAGGCTTGTTTCAACCATATACTGTATGACTCTATACAACCTGAGTATATCTAAGCGCTGTAAGACCACAAAAAGAACAAACAAACTCACAACAATGGAATCTACAGTAATAAATTTGTTCTTAGTGGCCAATAAAACATCATGGATGATTAAACCAGCATGAGAGGTTTACTCAAAACAAACTAACGTCAATCAGAGATCAATTAAGAAGAAACATGTCTATTTGGGATGGTGTGGATTTATATTTTTTTCAGAAAAACTCTTTTCAAGTTACATTTCCCACTGTCTATCATGATACAATATAGAATCGGGCACCATTTCAGTGACTTGCACCAACTTTCCCTCTGAGCCCATGGAAGTGTCATCTAGTACTTACCAAGGTTCGTGCGAGAATGTTGGGCGAGGTTCGTAATAATTATAGTACTCTTATGAAGCATATGCTTAACCAACCTGTTAACTGTCTTGGGCATATCCTCTTTGAGCCTTTGAATCTTCTTAGATGTAGTTGGAATATCCATAATAGGAGGTAAAGTTTCAGTCTTTTAGGCAACCAGATCGTCAGTGGTCCACTATGTTAATTATTTCATAGAGGTACTCAAGGCAACATGGGCTGTAGTGTCAGTATGCTTAACGAGGTCAATTCTTTATTTTGATTTACAATTGGCATCTTGCATTTCTACACAACTTCTATTGTGATGCCATGATACATACTAGTATTTTTTTAAGCAGCCAATGCCGGATGCATGCTTCCAGTCTACGCAACAGTATAAATTGCATGCAGTACAGCTACAATTTTGATCAATTTGTGAGCAAGTGCGGTCCTTCAAGTTAAACGTCAGGGTAATATGACATCCAAAGGTGTTGGCTCATATGGTGGTATTAAATATAAATTAACAGATGTTTTCATAAGTGTGGGACAATTGATACAGCAGTGTCTATATGAGTGTAATCACACAAATATAAATCTACATACATACTGTAGTCATACTTGCTTGAAGATAATTGATGTGCAACATGTATTACCAATTTACCAGTTATTAGCTTTCTTTTTGTTTCCACTTTTTGTTTTTTTCACCATTTTGAAATGTTTCAAGCATTTGTTGATTTTAATTTAATCCGAAGTCACTTGAAGTAGACAACATTTGATTATTCGAGTCTAAACAGGGCACCCTAGAGTACGAAACACGTCTTGGCCTTTTCTTGACTTCACAGTAGCATTGTATCCTATGAACTAGGCAGTTCATATGAAATAGGGTAATAACGATTATTCAGATGTATTGGCAAGAGATAGTTTTCAGAAGCATTACTTTTTCTAATAAGAATACATTTCAGTCATGTTTGTGAATTAGCAAAAATTCTTGTCCGTTCAATGAGTGCACAAGATCATTTTGTATTTTGGCAGTGCAGTGAACTTGCTAAGGGTCTGGATAGTGCACACTGTCTACCTGCTGGCGCTCCTTCTCTCTCAAGAGGAGAGCAATTACTGTCTTGCCGCACCCCAAACCCTCTTGTCGCCCTCAGACGTCGGAGCAATCCTCGGTAGCCATTGGCAGTTCGGCCAGTCAAGTGAGAGTGTGGTACATTTCAATTTCTTTTTTTTTGATCAAACACTTTTATTGATTTTATTACATCATACAAGAAAAAACAGTGACCCTGAAGGGTCCAACCATCAATAATAACATAAACAGTAAAGAGTATATGGTCCGTTTTACAACATCTTGAGGACACGTTGTCAGCGTTATGCACATTCTTGCTATGCCATCACATGCTGGCCGTCGGCCTAGTTCCTACAAAAGAATTTCATACTGCATTCTCCCACTTTTCCCAGATTTTCCCCGCTTTCCTAGGACATCCCCTGGCCGCATATACCCTTCGCTCCATCGCAATGCATGCTTCCACATCATCTAGCCACTGTGCGTGCACAGGGGTGACGCTCGAGCCCCACAGCCTGGCAATGTTGCGCTTAATCAGTGCCGTGGAGGTTGCAAATAATAGCCTATCGGAGCGAGACATTTCGCCCTCTTCCTCCACTCCCAACAACATCAGCTTTGGATCTCTGAGCACAGTTCGACCCAAAACCTTACTGAGTGTGTCACAGCAGTGCTGCCAGTATGTCGTGATGTGTGGGCAATCCCATATGATGTGAAAGAAGGTGCCCTCGTTTTGAAGGCATCGCAAGCAGTTTGGGTCTGTGGTCTTGCCCCATCTGTACAACGCTACCCGCGGGTAATATATTCTATGCAGGATTTTGAGTTGTACCAGGCGTAGCCTGGCCGAGATGGCCGTTTCTCTTGGGTGCATTAGGATCGTTATCCAATCTCCGGCGTGGCAAACGAGGTGAGGACATTGTACATTACTGAGGTAATTTTAACATCTATGCTTTCCAGAACCAGGTTTCTTTCTATGGGGGTGCAGTCCGCCATATCTCGTAGTGCAGGTAAATGCTGTTGTAAAGCATGACACAGTTGCACATGCCGATATCGGTCCGTGGCAGGCAGATTAAAATCCTCCACTAACCTCTCAAATGTCACCGGCCTCCCCTCCCGGAACACATCTCCTACTTTGGAAATTCCCGCAGCCACCCAGTTCCGCCATTTTGGAAGTTTGCCCAGCTCCGGGATATTTTTGTTCGCCCACAGTGGCTGTACTGGTGTGATTCTCCCCTCCCAGTGTATGTGCTTGTGTGCCTCTTCCCAGACTAGCGTTCGGTGATTAGCCATTGTTTTGTTACTATTGCCGTTAGTTTTCCGGTATAGGGATTCTAATGGGGTTGTGCTGGTCCCATCGAGAGTATCGAATTTTATGTGGGGTAGCGAGGGATCGCCGTGTAGGAGGTCGTTTATCACCGCCATTTGACTCGCCCAATAGTATGTCTGTATACGCGGCAATCCTATGCCTCCCTCCCAGATGGAGCGCTGCAGGATGTGGAGCGCCAGTCTTGGGTGCCCGTTATTCCACAGGAGTTTCCGAAGGATCCTGTCAATTCTGTGAAATTCTTGTCTGGGGATGTGTAGCGGGGCGTTTTGGAGTATGTACAGGAATCTAGGTAACGCCAACATCTTGAATAACGCTGCTCTCCATAATATGGTCAGTTGAAGGGCGTTCCAGTGTTTGACGTCGTCCGCAAAGCGATTAGTGACCGGGTGGAGATTCTTCTCTACATACTCGGCCAGATTCGTCGTTATCTGTACCCCTAGATAGCGGAATTGGTCAACTTCTATGCGAAATGGGCAGTCCTGTAATTCAGCGCTGTCCAACTCTCTCAGTGGGAATAGTGTGGACTTCGACCAGTTCACCTTCAACCCACTAAAGGATTCATAATCCTTCAATATACCAATCACCACTGGGCACGAGACTATGGGGTCCGCTAGATACAAAAGCAGATCATCCGCATACAGCAAGACCCTATCCTCCCAATTTTCTGTCCACCGGAAGCCCTTCCATAGTCGAGATTCACGTAATAGAATTGCTAGTGGCTCTATGGCCAGCGCAAAGAGCATTGCAGACAGGGGGCACCCCTGTCGTGTTCCCTTGCCCAGTCTGAACGGTTGCGAAGACCAACCATTTACTCTGGTCACAGCTTCAGGGGATTCGTATAGTAGTTGTACCCATCCCAGGAACTGGTCACCGAAGCCCATTCGGCGCATTATTTCCCACAATGCTGGCCAGTGTACCGAATCGAAAGCCTTTTCAAAATCTATTGCTAGCAGGGCTAGGGGGTCCCGCAATAGGGGGGATTTTTCAATCGCAGTGTGCAGTCGGTGGATATTCATACGCGTTGACCGCTGGGGCATAAAGCCACATTGGTCAGGGTGTATAAGTGATGAGATAACTTTCTGCAGGCGGATTGCCAACGCTTTCGCCAGGATTTTGGTCTCGGTATTAAGTAATGAGATGGGCCTGTATGAGCTACACCTCTCTGGTGGTTTATCTGATTTGGGGATCACCACTATAGTGGCCCTTCTTAGGTCCAGGGGAAGCTGCCCTTGCTCCCTCGAGTGAGTGTACATCTGCAAGAGATGCGGGATTAACGCACTCGGTTCCACCCCCTTCCACGTCTCTACCGGGAAGCCGTTTGGTCCCGGAGTTTTCCCAGGATTTAGTTGAGACATGGCCGCCCCAAGCTCTTCCTCGGTAATGGCTGCCTCCAGCAGCCCTCGTTGTGTGTCCGTTAGGCTGGGTAGGGTGATCCCGCTCAGCACAGAGAGATCAGTGGGGGCTTCCGGTGACCCATAGAGCTCTGCGTAGTATTTAGCAAAGCCTTCTGCGATCGCCCGGTCTGTCCACAGCGGTTCTGAATTGTCGGGTTTGATCACCCTGACCTGTTTGTGCCCTTCATCCCTACGTTCCAGCCAGGCCAACAGTTTACCCGCCTTATCGCCAGTCTCATATAATCTGGCTCGCATTGTGGCGTGTGCCTGTTTGGCATTGTCTAAGGCTACATTGTGCAGTTTTTTTTGGGCAAGGATTAAAGCTCGGTTCGTTTCGGGCAGGTCTCGCGCCAGATGTGCACTTTCTGCCCGTTCCACCTGATCTTCCGCTTCGTGTAATTTTTGCATGTGGGCCTTTTTATGCGCCGCTATCCAGGAGATGATCTCTCCCCGCAAGACCGGCTTGTACGCTTCCCATAGTAAGCTCGGGTCGCCTACTGACCCAGCGTTCAGCTCGAAGTAGTTGGTTGTGGTTTCTTGTATACGCTCAACTAGCTCTGGGAAGCCTAGATAATAGTTGTTGAGGCGCCATGAGGGTGGGGGAATGGGTCGTGATGTTGATAGTTCCATTAGTAGGGGAGAATGGTCAGAGATGCCGCGTGAAAGTAGTGCAGCGCTAGTTACCCTATGTATCTCGGTGGTTGGCACGAAAAAATAGTCTAACCGGGAGAGGGAAGCGTGTGCGCCCGAATGAAAAGAGTATTCCCGCTCCCCCGGGTGAAGGTCCCGCCACACGTCCCTCAGGCCCAGTGCTGATATGAAGGAGGCTAGCTTGGTGTGTAGTTCAGGATTCCTGCCCCTTAGGTGTGTGCGATCCATGCCCAGGTTCATGACTTCGTTGAAGTCGCCACCAAGGATTAGTGTGTCTGAGGAGTCCTGTGCTATTTGGGGAGTTATGTCCTCTATGAGACTTGGCAGCAGCGCAGGTGGTGCATACACAGCTATTATTGTTATGGTTCGATTCCATAGGGATCCTGTCATGTGCACGAATCTGCCCCCCTGTCCTGTGACACACTGGATAGTGTCAATGGCAGCCTTTTGTGAATCAGTATGAGGACCCCCCTGGAGCCCGTGGTGAAACCTGAGTGTAGTGCAATACGATAGTGGCCTCGTTTAAATAGGTTGCATGTGGAACCCGCTAAATGGGTTTCCGTGAGCATCACCACATCCGGCGCGTGTCTGTTTAATGTTTGGGTAACAAGTTTGCGTTTAATCCCACTACCCAGCCCGTTGACATTCCAAGTAAGAAAACGCAATGTTCTCATATCATATCTGTCATGCGTCATCTGGCTGGGGAGCGGGTTGTTGTGGAGCAGAATGTGTAGGATTCCGTGGGGATGCACGCGCTAGTGTTTCGCTGTGAGGCGCAAGCACGTGAAAGTGGTTGTGTACTGTTGTCGGACCATACATGAATAAAATTTAGAACGAACCTGAAAACAAACCTCAAAACACGGGAGTAGATTCTTCCTCCCATCTGTTCAAACATTTGTTCCCTCGGGGGCATCTACCGCCCCGGTTGTGTTATCTATCCCCCTCCCTATACTCCCACCCAACTTGGAGTATCTGTCGCCCGAAGTTTGAACCAGAACAAATAAACTTTAAACTAAGCCACAGTCAGTGGCCTTTGCACCATATAGCTTACGCAACTGTCCGTGGTGCTGTCGTGGGCTTCCTCAGTGTTAGACTTTGCCCGTGGGGTGGGCGGCCGTCCGACCACTGGCCTGGTTGCAATCCGTGCGTTGACCTGCCCGGGGAGGGGGCACAAGTTTACTCGATAGTAGTCCAAATCCCAGTATCGTAGCTTCCTGCTCCGTGTTGTTCCCCAGTTCAGATATTCCCCTGCGGCGGATTAGCAGGCTGTTGGTGCTCTTGTTGGCCTTGCTCCGGTGGGCGCTCCGGTCGAGGGCTGTTGCGTCTGCCTCTTCTTCTCTCCTCCGCATTCCAATCCCCTTCTATGTGCCGCTCGGCCCAGTTCCATGCCTCTCTGGGGTCGGTAAAGTGCACTGACGTGCCACCATGGAATATTTTGAGCTGGGCCGGGAAGATCAGACCATATTTGACGCCTGCTGATTGTAAGCGTCTTTTTAGCGGGTCGAATGATTGGCGTGCTTTCTGGACTTCTTTGGTGAAATCGGGGAAAAAGGCTATTTTGGATCCGTTAAATGTGACCGTGCCCTTCGATCTTGCTAGCTGGAGTACCGCATCTCTGTCTCTGTAATTCAGTAACCTGGCAATCACTGGGCGTGGTGGGGCCCCAGGTATCACTCTGCCAGTCGGAATGCGATGGGCCCGTTCAATAGAAAAAAATTTAGAGAAAGCCTCTCTGTCATAAATGTTCGTCAGCCAGTCCTCCAGGAAAAGCTCCATACAATCCCCTTCGGCCTTTTCGGGTAGGCCGATTATGCGGACATTGTTACGTCGGGATCTACCCTCGCTATCGTCCACCCTTGCCTCCAGGGTCTTTATCCGTGCTAACATGCTCGTCACTTGCCTGTTGACGCCACGTAGGCCATCCTCGGTTTCAGAGATTCGGGCCTCCGCCTCAACCGTTCGGGCGGTCAGCTTCTGGAGGTCGTGCCGTAACAGGGACACATCTGCACCGATGCTGTCCATCTTTTTCTCCATCGAAGTCCTGGAGCTGGTGATGGCACTCATGATATCTTTCAGGGAAATGTTATCCATAGGGTCCGGGGTGACCGGCGGCGTTCTCTCTGGTGAGCGGGGTGCTGGCATCGCCGCATATTGCTCGATCCTGCTCTGGGTGGACGTTTTCCTGGGTTTCTCCTTGCCCATTCTCTGTCCGGCACTGTGTTGGTACAATCTACCGATGTCTAATCCCAAACGTGGGGGAGCAGCCGGTGTTGACGCACTGCGACCGACTGTGTCTGTGCCGACCTGGCTCTTTCCACGAGCAACCCTGCTCTTAGCAGCTCTGTGGTTCCGTCTTCGCAGGCGGGAGTCGCAGCTCCGACCGGGGGTCTCTCGCCCGTGGGGGGAAAGGCCCGTTCACCAGCCCCTTCTACTCCGGCTCCACCTCTCCTTACCACATCGCTGGATGTATCGGACCACGGCCAATAGGTCCGTGCCACCGTCGCCCGGCCCGGATTTGCGTGCCCCGGCCTTCGGTCGACAATTAGTGCGCAGACATGGCGGCCATTTTTGAGTTCAACACCTGGCGCGGGTCGTGTCGCTTCCACACGGTCTGGACGGTGAATCCGTACACCGATTTGTGTCGGAGCGCCGCGATTCGGTGCAGGAGAGTCTCTCCCACCGCTGGGTTATTTCAGGATTTCGCACGAAGATGTATTTTGTCAGGATTTCGCAGGATGGAGCCAGTGGTGCGGGAGCAGCGCGAGCTCACGTCCTCATCGGATGGCTGCTAGCCACGCCCCCCGGTACATTTCAATTTCAATTACCCCTCACTGGTTTTTGCCCCTGCCACGCCTCTACTTTGTGAATTAAAACGAATGTACACCACTATAATACAATTGGCAAACATTTTAGAGTAATTCCAACTCAGTCCACTCATTGTTCTGTGTTTGAAATTCAATAAAACATCCACAGCACTTAATTAAGATCTGCAGTGATTTTCGGTGCATACTTATGCATTTTCATACTGAAAAATGTGTTTTATTTCAGCTGCTGGCAAATCGGCCTCAGCATGGGTAAAAATTCTGCCTCAAAATACCAATCCTTCACAAATCCTCATCTCCCCTCCCCACCTTTAACCCCCATAATTATTTTCCTGTACCTATTGTTTTGCGATCTTTGCAAGCATTTCTGAAATCATCACATGGATAAATGGCTTGTGCTTCAAACTGAAAACCATCACAGGAGATATATAAACATTTTTGTGGGTGTGATGATGCCCTCAGCCTTGCCAGGGTTGCATGCCTACGGATAAGTTTGGGGGTGGAGGGTAGTACAGTGGAATGGTACCACCCCACGCTACATGATGTGTGGGTCAGAGGAGCTATGGGGAAGTGCTGCCTGGTTCCCTACACAGTGCAGTGACAGGATGACACTGCACTGTGGAGGCCCCCCCACCCCCTGGTGCCGGTGCGCCCCCCAGGCTCTCGCAGGGATATCGGTCTGAATTGGCGCCAGCCCTGATTTCTTTAAAAAAAAAAAATTGAGCAGCGCCCTGTGCCACACAGGATGGTGTACCACTAAGGTTTTTTGTATTTATATATTTAATATCAGTGCTAGCTGGCCAGTGAGCGCTAGCCAGGGCTGATATAAAAAAAAAAAACTCTTGAGTGGCGTACTGTCCTGTGCGGTGCAGCGATCCTCTCACCGGGTTGCCATGGCAACCACGTTGGTGTTGTGGGCTGTGTGCTGGCGGCGGCCCGCCCCTGGGATTCAAGTGCTTCCAGGACACGCCGTCACTGTGCATTCTGTTTGTCATGTCCCTGCCAGCCCTGGCCAGAAGAAGACCTAACTAAGGTAAGTGTTGTGTATATTTATTTATGAATGCATGTTTATGTATGTCTTTGAATGTATGCATTTGAAATGGATATATTTGAACATATACATACATTTCATTTTGAAATTTATGTATGTGTATGTTTGAATGTATGCATGTGTGTCTGAATGTAATGCATTGTGTGTGTGTGCGCACGCACGCGCGCAGGACTAGTTGAGTGAGTTGCTGTGCATGCATGTATGTATGTATGAATGCGTATATTGGTATCACTGTGTGACTGGGCATGTGTGTGTATATTTGTAGCATCTCTGCAAGGGATTTATTGATATTGATATTTTATTTGTAACGCGCTTATACACAAGTGTTTCAGAGCGTGACAAGGCAAAGGAGGGGAACACAAGGGACGACAAAAAACAACGATCTTACTGGACCCAGTGACATTGAGAACGTGCAAATGCAGGGGCGAGGGAAGTGGGATAGTGCAAGGGAGACTGGAGAAGTGGAAAGTGCTAAGCAGGGATAAAAACACAAGAACTGGTAGTGCATCCAGCAGGTTGGCAAGTGCATGGTTTAACACGCAGACAAGGGATGTCTGATAAGTGCAGGTAAAGGGACTGTAGGGTTACAGATACAGACCCAAGTGCAGGGGTTGCCAGGAGGCAGTGCGGGTGAGTGGATGGGTCAGCAAGGACCTGGGTCTGGAGTACGCAGGTAACCAGGTGCAGGGTGCCAAAACAGAAGATCAGCAGGGGAGAGGAAGAGCGAAGGCAGAAGCAAAGAGGAAGGTTTTGAGGTGCTTCCGGAACCGGAGGTGGTTCTCCAGTTTTAGAGTGGCAGTGAGGCTGTTCCAGAGGGAGGCCCCAGCTGAGGAAAGAGATCTACCAACAACACATTGCACGGAGAAGCGACTTACTCGGAGGGAGTTGGAGGTGGAGGAGCAAAGAGCTTGAGTGGGAAGGTATTTGCGGAGAGCGAGTTGAATGTATTTTGGGCCCAGGCCCCAGAAAGCCTTGTGAACAATGCAAAGGGTCTTGAATTTAATCCTTGCAGCCACTGGGAGCCAATGAAGAGATTTCAGGGCTGGAGAGATATGATCCTGGGGCTTGAGGCCCAGGACAAGTTTCGCAGTCCTGTTCTGGATGAGTTGCAGAGGGCAGAGAGTAGAAGCACGCATATTTAGAAAGAGGCTGTTGCAATAGTCAACCCTAGAGAGAACCAGAGCTCGAGAGACTGTAAGCTTCTGGGGGAAGGAGAGGAAAGGAAGTATACATTTCAGGAGGTGCAGTAGGTAGTTTAACTTCTTGGAGACACCAGAGATGTGAGGAGAAAAGGAGAGTGTGGAGTTGAAGATGACCCTAGGTTCTTAGCCTTACAAGTGGGTGCAGGAAGAGGGCCAAGGGAGGCAGGCCAGAGAGTGACAGGAAAGGAGGGTGCGTGTGTGCCGATGAGCAGGATCGCAGTCTTGCTGGCTTTAAGGCAGAGATCATTGGCAGCACACCACTCCTGGATAGCGGACAGACAATCAGAGATGAGAGAAGGAGAGGAGGTGGCAGAAGGAAGCCTGAAGATGAGCAGAGTGTCATCCGCATAGCACCGAAAGGTGGAGCATAGAGCAGCAATGCAGTGGGCAATGGGTGCCTGGTATTGTTTAAACGACCAGGGAGAGACCCCTCGCGAACACCACAGGTAGAGAGTGAGATAGAGGAGAGGAAGGACCCAAGTTGGACCTGGCAGGGTCGATCAGAGAGGAGAGAGGTCAGCCAGGCCAGGGCCTGATCACTGATACCCAGGTTGTCACGGAGACGGTTGAGCAGGATGGCATGGTTTACCATGTCAAAGGCAGAAGAGAGATCGAGTAGCATGAGTACAGAGGGGGTGTTGGAGTCAAGGTTGGAGAGCAGGTCTTCACGGATGTTCAGGAGAACAGTTACCATGCTTCGGCAGCTCTGAAGCCAGACTTATGGTTATGGTCATGGAGACAACCAACAGAATCGATGTGAAGATTAAGCTGGGAGATGGCCAGGTTTTCCAGGAGTTTGCCCAGGAAAGCAGTGATGGAGATAGGGCGATAGTTAGCCGGTCATGAGGGGTCGGCTGTGGGTTTCCTGAGGAGCGGATGCACAAGTGTGCCTCAGAGGGGAGGGGAAGGCTCCAGAGGCGATGGAGAGATTGCTGAAGTCAACCAGAGCAGGAGCAAGGGTGTCAATGTGGTCCTTGGTGGTTTTGGATGAAAAGGGAAGTATCTGTTTTGATGAGACTTTCATAGATCGGACTTGTCTAGAAACATCGTCCGGAGGGAAAAGAGGAAAGGAAGAGAAAGTTCTCCAGCATGAGGTCTGGCATGGATTCACATGCTCATGAATATTCCCCGTCGTCAGGCTGGGAATCCTCAGTAAAGAAAAAATCAATTTCAGTTTAGTTTCTGAACTGTCTTTCTACTAATGACCAATCACTGGTCTCTGGGTTATACTGCCCCCAGCCAATGACTTCCCTCTACCTAAGCCCCTCCTCTGGCAGCCATCTTTAGATTTTTACCACACGTTCAAATGTTGGGAGTCCTCGTGCTGTAGCTCTCGAGCTTTTACTGCGTATTGCATTTTTTCATAGTGTTGACTCTTATATTTTTCGGTCAATCGAGCCTCAAGCTCCACCGATTCTGCTTACGATCAACAGGGACCCATTTCGGAATTTTCTACGCCTCTCAAGGGTGAATTTTCGTCGAGTTTTCACTTCTAGGAGGATTCCGGAAGATATTTGAGGCCTACCCTGCGTGGTCATCGCCCAGGACAAAGGAGACACGACGCCTGTTGGATCCAAGCTATTTAGGATCTGCCCTGGATGTGGACTACAGAATGTCTTCAAGGAAGATGAGCACTCCCAGTGCCTTTACTGCCTTCACAACAACAAATCGCACTTGGAGGAGGACTGTGCGTTCTGTAAGAACATGTCCGTCCGGACAATGAAGGATCATGGTACTCAACTCACCAACTGGCTGCAGGGGAAGAGCCCAGCAGCAGGTTAGAAGAAGAAGTCAGAGCGGTCTTCTAAGATCTTTGAGGGTGCTCCGGCGACGGGGCCCAACAAAAGGCTAAGGACCGCGAGTCCGCGGGCACCGGGAGCGCCGTTGGTTCGGGCTCCTCAGCTGCCAGGCAGGGCGCAATGTCACTGATGCCATCATCCTCGAGCCAACGCTCTGGCTCGGTGAAAAGGAAGTCGGAGAACCCGGGTAAGCTTCAAGAGAAGCCCCGGTCGATCCCGATGGAGACAGCCAAGGGGGAGCGATGCAGTGACCCTCCCCACACGGTGAAGGCCTCAAAGGTTGTGAGGCCCAGATTCACCCGGCTAAGGCCTCGATTGAAGGGGTCGTGGTGGCCCTCACAAAGCCTGCGGAGGCTACTCCAGTGGAGACAACCTCCAGGCCTAGAGTTTCCCCACCACCCAGGAGGGAAACATCTTTCCAGTCTATCGAGAAGACCCCTGTGAAACCCTGGGATAAGAAAGGGGGGGGCACGGTAGCCATAATGGACACAGATACTATCTCTGAGGATGAGCTGCCTGGTGTCAAAAAGATCCTGGACAAGAGGTTTGAGGAGGCCACAGCCTACGGGAGGGATCCCAACGAGGCAGAGGTAGAGAGCAACGGTGCGGCTGACTAGGAACCGCGGACCGTCGAGGAAGCATAGGAACCCGCGCCCCAGCCTTCGCTCCCGTCGTAGCTGATGCCACAAGACAATTCAGGAGCAATCTTGATAGCTTTTCAGACCCTGTGTACGGAGATGAGGACAAGGTTGGCCTTGCCACCACAGGACGATCCAGCGGCGCCTGGACCGTCGGGGAGGCCACCGAACAAGCGGAGGCGAGTCCATCCTCCACATTCCTTCCAGCCTTCATCCCCATCTCCTCCTCCGAGGGACGAGACGGGGACGGAGACAGCGACGACTGGGATGGACGACGGTGGTGATGACAGACCTGATCTCCCATCACCCCCTGCCCGGGCCCTCTGCCCCCTGACGAAATTTGCTCCTTTCATGCCATGATCGCCAGGTCATCAGAGCTTTTCCAGCTATGCCCCGAAGAGCAGAAGAAGGAAGGGTTCCTCTACCAACGACGGGAGGCCAAGAGGAAGACTGTCCTCTCAGTCCCTCTACTGGACGACATCTGGGACGAAGGACTGTCCCTGCTGAAGAACCCGTCCACGGCCCCGGCGAAGAGGGACCGGTACAAGAAGAAGTACTGAGTCCCGGACTCAGCTCCTATGTGCCTCAGGGCACAGCCGTCCCCGGACTCGGTGGATTTGCGGCGGCCAAGAAGAAATCGGCAGGGGCGACAGTGTCAACTTCCACTTCCCTCCCGGACGCCAAGGGGAAGAAGCTGGATGCCATGGGACGACGTGTCACCTCGGCGGCAGCGACGACCATCAAGGTGGCCAACGCCCTCGCGATCGTGGCCCGCTATGACAGTGAGCTGTGGTTCAAGATCGCTCCCATCGTGGACTTCCTCCCAGATGACAAGAGGGCAGAAGCCCTTGAAATCCTGCAGGAAGATGAGGTGGCGTAGGAGCACGCCATCACGGTGGCCAGGGACATCGCCGACACCGGTTTTCACCAGATGGGCAAAGCGTTTGCCTTCACCGGCGCGGTTGGTTTAGGGCCACTGATTTCTGCCAGGACGTGCAGACCAGGCCCTTTGACAGGAACAACCTGTTCGGCATGGCAGTGGACGAGTCACTGCAGGCCATCAAGGCGGACTCCGAGACGGCCCGGGCCCTGGGTTCTCTCCATCAGCGACGGCTGTCCTTTCGGACCTCTGGAGACAAGTCCCAAGGTGCCTCCAAAGGATTCGGCGGCAGTGCCTCGTCGTACCACCAGACAGCCTGGTCCTTGTCGCAGGATGCCTACAGAGGCCGCAACAAGACAGGAGGACATTGTCGTCGTCGCCGCCAAGGAGGCCAAGGTTGCAAGGCCTCGGCGAAACAAGACTGAACCGGCCGTGATTTCGTGCCCCCACCCGAGAACCCCGGTGGGAGGCCGGCTAGCGAATTCGTCAGTGTGTGGGAGTCCATCTCTACCGACTGTTGGGTGCTGGGACGCCCTTTGCCAACAGGCACTCCCTGGAGTTCCAAAGAAAGTGTCCCCGTTTCCCACATGTGGCCAAGAAAGAAAAGCACGTGCCACAGCTGCTTCTGGAGGTACGAGCAATGCTGAGAAAGGGCGCGATAGAACTCGTCCCAAAGAGGCTCCGGAGTATACTCGTGGTACTTCCTTGTCCCGAAAGAAGACTGGCGGCTGGGGGCCCATCCTACACCTTCGCCGCCTCAACAAATACCTCAAGTCCCAAAAGTTCCGGATGGTCACCCTTCAGCACGTGCTGGGACAATTGGAGGAATGCGACTTCCTGTCGTCACTGGACTTGGAGGACTCTTACTTCCACATCCCCATACGAAAAGGACATCGAAAGCTCCTACGGTTCATGGTCCAAGGGCGGCACTACCAGTTCAAGGCCCTGCCCTTCGGGGTGAAGTCAGCGCCAAGAGTCTTCACCAAGTGCCTGGCACCGGTGGCGGCACGGCTGCGCCTGCAGGGGATCCGCGTATACCCCTATCTGAACGATTGGCTAATCCGAGCAAAGTCAAGAGAACACACCGTCGATCACACAGCGAAGACCATCCACCTGCTCATGGAACTGGGATTCTCGATCAACTTCGCAAAGTCCCACTTGGTACCGTCGCAGGACGCCCTGTTCCTGGGAGCAAGACTCGACACAGTGGAACGGTTAGCTTCACCGTCAGAGGAGAGGACGAAAGCCATCCTGGGCAAGGTACAATGGCTGTTGACCATGGAAGTGGCCAGGGTGGGGTCCATCAAGTCCCTGCTCGGCATGATGTCATTGTGCATCTACGTCGTGCGTCTGTGCAGGTTGCAGACGTGGCCACTGCAGGAGTTCCTCGACGCCCATTGGATGCAAGCGAGGGGCAGCTTCGAGGACAAGATCTCCCTCAACGAGACTTTCCGCCAAGCGATCCGGTGGTGGGGCAACCGTGCGCATCTAGCGGCGGGCATGGACTTCCAGACCCCGGCACATCAGGAAACGGTGACGACGGACGCCTCCCTGGAAGGATGGGGAGCGCACACCGGAGAGGTCACTACACATCAACATCCTGGAGCTCTGAGCCATGTTCTGGGCCCCCAGGTCGTTCCTCCCGTCCCTCAAGGGCAAGGTGGTGAGGGTCTTCACCGACAACACCACCACAATGTTCTACATCCGGAAGCAGGGGGGAACGAAGGACTGTCCCTGCTGAAGAACCCGTCCACGGCCCCGGCGAAGAGGGACCGGTACAAGAAGAAGTACTGAGTCCCGGACTCAGCTCCTATGTGCCTCAGGGCACAGCCGTCCCCGGACTCGGTGGATTTGCGGCAGCCAAGAAGAAATCGGCAGGGGCGACAGTGTCAACTTCCACTTCCCTCCCGGACGCCAAGGGGAAGAAGCTGGATGCCATGGGATGACGTGTCACCTCGGCGGCAGCGACGACCATCAAGGTGGCCAACGCCCTCGCGATCGTGGCCCGCTATGACAGTGAGCTGTGGTTCAAGATCGCTCCCATCGTGGACTTCCTCCCAGATGACAAGAGGGCAGAAGCCCTTGAAATCCTGCAGGAAGATGAGGTGGCGTAGGAGCACGCCATCACGGTGGCCAGGGACATCGCCGACACCGGTTTTCACCAGATGGGCAAAGCGTTTGCCTTCACCGGCGCGGTTGGTTTAGGGCCACTGATTTCTGCCAGGACGTGCAGACCAGGCCCTTTGACAGGAACAACCTGTTCGGCATGGCAGTGGACGAGTCACTGCAGGCCATCAAGGCGGACTCCGAGACGGCCCGGGCCCTGGGTTCTCTCCATCAGCGACGGCTGTCCTTTCGGACCTCTGGAGACAAGTCCCAAGGTGCCTCCAAAGGATTCGGCGGCAGTGCCTCGTCGTACCACCAGACAGCCTGGTCCTTGTCGCAGGATGCCTACAGAGGCCGCAACAAGACAGGAGGACATTGTCGTCGTCGCCGCCAAGGAGGCCAAGGTTGCAAGGCCTCGGCGAAACAAGACTGAACCGGCCGTGATTTCGTGCCCCCACCCGAGAACCCCGGTGGGAGGCCGGCTAGCGAATTCGTCAGTGTGTGGGAGTCCATCTCTACCGACTGTTGGGTGCTGGGACGCCCTTTGCCAACAGGCACTCCCTGGAGTTCCAAAGAAAGTGTCCCCGTTTCCCACATGTGGCCAAGAAAGAAAAGCACGTGCCACAGCTGCTTCTGGAGGTACGAGCAATGCTGAGAAAGGGCGCGATAGAACTCGTCCCAAAGAGGCTCCGGAGTATACTCGTGGTACTTCCTTGTCCCGAAAGAAGACTGGCGGCTGGGGGCCCATCCTACACCTTCGCCGCCTCAACAAATACCTCAAGTCCCAAAAGTTCCGGATGGTCACCCTTCAGCACGTGCTGGGACAATTGGAGGAATGCGACTTCCTGTCGTCACTGGACTTGGAGGACTCTTACTTCCACATCCCCATACGAAAAGGACATCGAAAGCTCCTACGGTTCATGGTCCAAGGGCGGCACTACCAGTTCAAGGCCCTGCCCTTCGGGGTGAAGTCAGCGCCAAGAGTCTTCACCAAGTGCCTGGCACCGGTGGCGGCACGGCTGCGCCTGCAGGGGATCCGCGTATACCCCTATCTGAACGATTGGCTAATCCGAGCAAAGTCAAGAGAACACACCGTCGATCACACAGCGAAGACCATCCACCTGCTCATGGAACTGGGATTCTCGATCAACTTCGCAAAGTCCCACTTGGTACCGTCGCAGGACGCCCTGTTCCTGGGAGCAAGACTCGACACAGTGGAACGGTTAGCTTCACCGTCAGAGGAGAGGACGAAAGCCATCCTGGGCAAGGTACAATGGCTGTTGACCATGGAAGTGGCCAGGGTGGGGTCCATCAAGTCCCTGCTCGGCATGATGTCATTGTGCATCTACGTCGTGCGTCTGTGCAGGTTGCAGACGTGGCCACTGCAGGAGTTCCTCGACGCCCATTGGATGCAAGCGAGGGGCAGCTTCGAGGACAAGATCTCCCTCAACGAGACTTTCCGCCAAGCGATCCGGTGGTGGGGCAACCGTGCGCATCTAGCGGCGGGCATGGACTTCCAGACCCCGGCACATCAGGAAACGGTGACGACGGACGCCTCCCTGGAAGGATGGGGAGCGCACACCGGAGAGGTCACTACACATCAACATCCTGGAGCTCTGAGCCATGTTCTGGGCCCCCAGGTCGTTCCTCCCGTCCCTCAAGGGCAAGGTGGTGAGGGTCTTCACCGACAACACCACCACAATGTTCTACATCCGGAAGCAGGGGGGCACCAGATCCCCAGCCCTATCAAAGGAAGCGCAGGATCTGTGGCGCTGGGCCGTTGCCCACGGGATGTTCGTGGTACCCTTCCATCTGGCAGGAATAAAGTACACCATCGCCGACTCACTCAGCAGGGAGCTGCGCTCTTGCCACGAGTGGGAGCTTCGGCAGGATCAAGTGGATCTCCTGTTCCGACGATGGGGCAATCCCCAGATCGATCTATTTGCGACGGCGATGAACACCAAGTGGCGGATGTTCGCCAGCAGGTTTCCCCAGCCGGGGAGCATGGGTGACGCATTCTCTTTCCCCTTAGTCGGCCTGTCCCTGTATGCGTTCCCGCCGTTGCTGCTGCGACTCATCAGTCAACTCAGACGGTCCTGTTGCAGGATGATCCTTGTCGCACCGGCGTGGCTGAGGCAGATCTGGTTCCCGGGCCTTCTGGACCTGTCAGCATCCCCCCCAGTCAAACTGCTGAGGGACGCAGATCTTCTCGCCAGGGAAGGAGGCTCCATCCTCCATCACGACCCGGGATTGCTGGACCTGCAGGCCTGGCTCCTGCAGCACTAGAGTTTGGAGGGTACAATATCCCCGCAGACTGCAAGGAGGAGCTTGCAAAGGCCAGGGCTTCCTTGACTCAAGTGCTATGGACACAAATGGAAGAGGTTCTCTATCTGGTGCAGTGCACAGAAGATCATCCCTCTGAGGATTATGGCCCCTCAAGTGCTGCCATACTTGCTGTCGCTGGCCAAGGCGGGGCTGGTGCACGCCTCCATCAAAATCCATCTGGCGGCGATCTCCTGCTACACTAGAACTACGGGGCGGTCATCTGTGTTTTCTCATCGCCTGGTGAAGGAGTTCATGAAAGGACTGTTCCACTCTTTCCCGCCAGTGAAGGCTCTGGCCCCGGTGTGGGAGCTCAATGTGGTGCTGACCAGGCTCATGGGCCTGCCAATCGAGCCTCTGCATTCGGCACCGTTGAAGTTCCTATCATGGAAGACAGCGTTTCTTGTGGCCATCACCTCCGCACGATGAGTGGGAGAGATCCAGGCCCTCTCCTGTAAACCGCCATATCTGACATTCCACGAGACAAGGATAGTGCTGAGGACGCACACCTCCTTCATGCCCAAGGTGCCGTCGGACTTCCATCTCAACGAGCCCTTGGTGTTACCTGTTTTCTTCCCGTCGCCTTTGTCGCTCCCTGAGAGGACTTTGCACTCGCTCGATGGGGTTAGAGCGCTGAAGTTCTACGTGCACCGCACAAAGAGTTTTTGGAAGACATCACAGCTATTTGTGAACTCTGGCCCTGTGAACCAAGGGAAGGCCCTCTCAAAGGCTTCCATTTCCAGATAGCTCTCCGGCTGCATTATGCACTGTCACCGGTTGGCAAACCGATCGTTGCCCGGCCATCCGAGAGCACATTCAACCAGAGTGATCGCTGCTACTACGGCGTTCCTGTCTGGTGTGCCCCTGCTGGACATCTGCAGGGCTGCGATGTGGAGGTCGACGCACACCTTCACGAGATTCTACTGCGTCCACCGGGATTCCAGGGAGGAGTCCAGAGTCGTCCAGGCAGTGCTGCGCAACCTGTTTGCTTGAAGGTGAGCCTGGTGAGGAGGTAAGAGATGCTTAATGTTGAGTTGCTGAAATGCTTAATGTTGAGCCTTGCCACCTCCCGTGGTTGTGCATGTGTGTACTGCTATGTGTTCTTGTATTCATGAGCATGTGAATACATGCCAGACCCCATGCTGGAGAAGGAACAAGTTACTTACCTGTAACTGTTGTTCTCCAGCATGGGTCTGGCATGGATTCACATGCGAACCCTCCCTCCAACCCCTCTGCGGCTCTTCTCTTGGTCCTACTGCCACTTTACGTGCTACCAAATCTGAAGATGGCTGCCAGAGGATGGGCTTAGGTAGAGGGCAGTCATTGGCTGGGGGCAGTATGACCCAGAGACCAGCGATTGGTTATTAGTAGAAAGACAGTTCAGAAACAAAACAGATTTTTTCTTTACCGAGGATTCCCAGCCTGACGAGGAATAGTCATGAGCATGTGAATCCATGCCAGACCCATGCTGGAGAACAACAGTTAAAGGCAAGTAACTTGTTCCTTGGACGGGGGCATATGTAGGAGGACCAGAGGTAGAGGAGAGAGAAGGGACAGGAGGAAGAGAGGAGTTGGTAGTCTCTCGACCTACTTGTGTAGTACATGCCTATACCAAAGGTTGGGTTACTTACGGTGACCAACCATACATGGTCACTGTAAATACCTTGCAGATACTGCTGCTATTGATATGTTGTCTCCGCATCCTCATGCATGTGATTTAAAGTGAACATTACTGGCATAGATTGCTTTCCTATCTATGCCAGTAATGGTCACTTTAAATCACATGCATGAAGCTGCTGCCACAACCTATCTATGCCTGTAATGGTCACTTTAAGTCATATGCATGAAGCACTTTAGCCTTCATGCATGTCATTTACATAGATAGGTTGTGCCTATCTATGCCAGTAGTGGTCATTTCAAATCATATGCTTGTGATTCAAACAGGGGCGGCCCATCCATAAGGGGAGAGGTGGGATCCACACTTCTGAAGCCTAACCCATCATGGAGGAGCCGTGCTAGCCCAGAGGCCCTACCTTAGCTGGCTGTTGCAGCCGGGGGAGTGCTCCTGGGCTGTCTTGAACTGTCAAGGTTTTTTCACTGGGCATCTATGATAAACCAAGCATGGTATGTGTTATTACTTGGATAGACTGGCATTTTGCGGGCAGTCAGTCTAGCCCTTTTTTTTCTTTTTTTTACAGTGACATAAAGTTTATTAACTGGGCATCTATGAAAATAAAGTATATGTGTTATTACTTGGCTAGAATGGCATTTTGGTGCAGCCAGTCAATCCATTTCTTACTGTGGCATGGCATTTTATTCTGGGCATCTATGATAAAGTAAGCATGATAAGTGTTTTTGCTTGTCTAGATTGGACTACATTGTGCAGCTAGTCTAGACATGTTTTCTTATTGTGAAATGGCATTTTGAAAGGGAAAGCCAACAGGAGTGTGTTCTTATGTGGGGAGACTGCCATGTATTGATACAGCCAGTGTGGACATGTTTTCTTATAGTATGATTACTGGCATTGTGTGCCAAGCAAACAGGAGTATGTTCTTATACAGGAATTCTGGCATATATTGGTGCAGCTAGAATGCAAATTTATCTGCACAGCCAGCGTCACAATGTTGAAAATGTTTTCATATAGCATACATAGGTGGACAAAGGCCTCATAAAAATACGTTGGGAAATGCACGTGTGTACTGTTGGTGTTACAAACTGTCTGCAATTTTTACATATTTTTACACAGAAAGTGTGCTTTATAATGCATGTTAATCCAATATTTGAAAACAATATCTACGGGGATGGAAATACCCCAGCACCCTAGATTGGTTCGGGCTACATCTCTAAGCTCGGTTACTCCGACATATTTCGGGGAAATATTTACAGCACGCCAATAAAAGGAAATCACCAGCTGCCACTGGATTTAAGGTGACCATTGCATATGAATGCCAGAAATGGTCACTTTAAATCACATACATGAAGCTTCTGCCACAGCCTATCAATGCCAGTAATGGTCACTTTAAATCACATACATGAAGCTTCTGCCACAGCCTATCAATGCCAGTAATGGTCACTTTAAATGATGAGCATAAAGGCTGGAGCGCTCCTTGGATGTAATTTAAAGGGACCGTTACTGTCATAGATAGATTGTGGCAGCAGCCTAATGCATGCGATTTACAGTGACCATTACTGGCATAGATAGGTTGTGGCTGCAGCCTTATGAAAATGGTATAAAGTGCTCCTATGTTGTATACTGTTGGTGACATTGTATTTACTTGATTTTTTCATGTTAACCCAGAGAACCAACTGTAAATTGTATGGCGTATTATCTAATTTTTTGCAAAAATTGTTCTGCAAAATGCATCATTTCAGCACATTATTTATAAAACGTTTGTCGGGGGTGGGGGTGTGGGGCCCCCGCCAAACCCCCCTTAATTTTTGGGGCTCAATCACTGCACTCGGCCGCTTGCGCTAATTTAAGATTAATTTAGAACTGTCCACTGAAAACATTTACCACCCCTTGAGGGCCTGTTTACCCATAAATAGTTTAGAAATCTTGGTGTCCTTTCAGGAGCTTTTCACCCCCCTGGCACCAAGAGCTGACTCTGCCACTGAGTAGCAGTAACGGTAACCAAGTTTGGTAGTAATTCCACAGATATTACATTTTTCTTTACCTGCAGTAATACAAATTATTAGTGAAGGAGCAAGAAGGGTGTGGGTGATTCAAGCTGTGCTGGGATTGGAAAACAGGAGTTTGTGCTGAAGTGAGTGCTTTGAAGGAAGGGGGCATAACACCCCCTCGTCCTTGTTGGATTAGGCTGGTTGAAGGTACTGTTGGGTGGAGGCGGTGGGGTATGTGTGGGTTGGAAGCTGGTTGAAGAGTTTATTCCAAAGGACATTATTTATTAGGCGGGGGGATTGGACGGTTTTCCCCCCACCACTTATATACTTGAATATTATGCACATTGCTTTTCACAAACTTGTTTTCTTACGATTTGTAAACCGTTTTAATGTTGGCATTAGTTTTACAGCTTTGTTTTTTAAACTACAGTTCATTTCTACTCCTTTCTTTCCTGTATTGCTTACCTCTGAACGTCCTCATTCTGGGTAATGATAGAAGTAGTGGAAAAAGCATGAAGAAGACTTTACCCCCAGTCTGCACGATTCTGATGATTGCGTTTGATGAGAACCACTGGCAGGGGATACTCGGCCATAAGGCAGAAACCGCGGTTAAACTGTCAAATGTAAATCGTTCCTTTGACAGTTTCAGCTCCCCAGCATGCATGTCCAATGGACCATGCAAAGCTGGGGGTGTTCTGCCTTCCCAGCCTTGCATGGTCCAAGCTGGGGAGCTGCATGTCTGAACGTGAGAGTGGTGTGGTTCCTGCATCTCCCCACACATTGAAACAGATTGGCTGGTGAGTCAAAAGCACTTTCGGCTTATGGGCGCATTTGCAGAAACCAAGAAGCTCTCTTTACTTCCTGGTTCCTCTTCATACTGTGGGTGCTGCAGTGCTTTCCGGACTCTATGGAGTATCAGTACCAAGACAAAATGTAAGAATACCTTTTAAAGTTTATGTATGCATGTATAATGAGTGGGTGTATGATGGTAGGTGCACGTGTGAATGTGTGAGGGAATGTTTTGTGAATGTGTGTTCGTCCGCTTGTGTTTGCTTGGCCAGGGGCACTGATTTTGGCTGGGAGGGTAGAGGGTGAGCGAGGGTGCTGAATTGTTTGCTGGCATTGATAATAAAGCAAGCTTCAGTGCTGTTGCGTAATCTGGCTAGACTGGCATCTTGGTGTAGCCAGTCTATCCGTTTCTGACTGTGGCATGTCTCTTTTTATTGGGCATCTATTTGGGAATCTATTTGGGAATCTTTGTTAAAGCAAGCGTGATAAGTGTTATCACATGGCTATACTGGTATTTTGATACAGCCAGACTAGTTTGTTCTTCTTACTGTGGCATGGCATTTTCTACTGGGCATCTATGATAAAGAAAGAATAAAGATTTTCCATAATAACTAGACATTCTTGATTCTATTAAAGACACGGAGGCGAGCATTATGCTTCTCTTTCTTTTATTAATATATAAATAGAAAGCTCAGCAGCAAGTGTTAATGCACCTTACTGAAAGCACAGATATGCGTGCCAGACAAAAGGTGCATGAAAAAACATGAACAAAAACAGTGTAAATCCGAGAAAACTCAATTTCCCATGGTGCTTCAGGAAAAGGTCCAGTAAAGGGTCACCAACATGTGACCTAGTCCACCAATGAATAACTGGCTGTCCATATAAACAGTCATGCCAATTATGTCACTTCCTCTTTCGAAGCTGCGAACTTGGCTGTTCAAGAAGAAAGACGGTGAAAAGAAGAACTGTAACTGAGATCGTCTTAAGACAGGAGCCGAAGCGGAGCTGATTAGGCGATCAGGAGGGCTTGTCTGTAGCCGCTGTCAAGGAAGAGAAAGTAACTAGAATTAGTTTATGCATCAGAGAACCCTAGTTCCCCTTACGGGGGTGGGAGAGAAATAGTGTGTTAACTTCACATACATAAGTCAGTCCAATAAGCAGTAACATTCCTCAACATGTCGCCCAATTATTACCCAAAAGTGATTAGCGCTGTTATTTCTCTTGCTGGGCGGGATAACGCTCGCGTCTGTGTCTTTAATAGAATCAAGAATTTCTAGTAAGTTATTATGGAAAATCTTTATTCTATGTCAAGACCGCAGGCTCCCATTATGCTTGTTTAAAGCTTACTTACCACAATAGATGCAGTTTCAGGTAGAATTCCTTGAATATTGATTCACCTGACCAATCTGCCATTCTCATGATATCTTCTAGGCGTACTCTGACCTGAAGTTCTTTGGAAGCCATAGCTCCTGTCACGGAGTGGGCCCCAAAATGCAGGGTATCTATTCCTGCTTGAGTCAGAGTCCAGCGCACCCAGCGCACTAGGGTTGGAGCCGAAACTGCCTTTTGCGGTTTACGCAGGGCTATCAGCAGTTACCCGTTAGGGGAAGTCCTAAGCGGGGCGGTCTGCTCCTCGTAAACTTTTACTAGGCAAAGCTTAGGTTGATCTTTGAAAGCGGGGTACGAAATCACCCTCGAGTTACATTTCGTTCTCCTGTGCAAGTGGAATACTACCCCATCAGGAGAAAAAGTCCTGCCCGCCAGATCGAGAGCTCCGACGTCAGATACCCTCCTGCAGAAGACTAAGCAGAGCAGCGTAGTAAGTTTGCCTGACAGCAGTCCGGGACATGTCCTCATTATGCAGCCATGACAGAAAAAGATTCAGAACCTTGTTGACGTCCCAAAGCTTATCATAGCGGGGTGGGGGTGGAATTGTAAGTCTGATTCCTTTAAGCAGTCTGCAGACGAGCTGATGCTCTCCAACTGGAAGACCCTGAATGAGGTCATGCCAGGCAGAAATAGCTGAGCGGTAGCATTAACTGTCCTATAGGTGAGACCTCTTTCAACTAATGATGCCAGGAAATTCAGGATTTCCTCGATAGGTGCTGAAACTGGACGTGAACTGTTCCTCCGGCAACAGTTACCCCAGGCGCTCCAGGAGTTAGAATACCTCTTGAGGGTAGCAGGGGCCCAGATTTCCTCAATGAGGTTGACTGCCATGGCTGATATGCCGGGAATCCTCCACCTTGGCCTGAAATCCTCCAGGCGGCCAGGTTCAGTGATCCGTTGAGGAGAAGGGGGTGACGCTGCCCTGACGGATCCAGAAGGAGATCTGGAAATTGGGGTAGAAGGATTGGAAAATCCGAAGAAAGTTCCAGAAGAAATGGATACCATGTATGAGAGAGGTCCAGACCGGGGCTATGAGAACCAGGTCCGTATGCTCCTGACGGGCCTTCGCCAGGGTCCTCGCTATCATTGTAAATGGGGGAAAGGCATAATGAATCCCATGGGTCAACCGCTGTATGAATGCATCGGTTGCAGCTGCTGCTGGATCCGGTCTCCAGCTGTAAAAGATGGGTAGCTGGGTGTTGAGATGGGATGCAAAGAGATCTACGGACATGGGGCCCCATGTTCGCTGGAGGCGGAGAAAGACTTCTCTGTCGAGCCTCCAGTCGCTGAAATCTGTGGAGTGACGGGAGTACCAGTCCGCCACTACGTTTGTGAGCCCTGGGAGATATTCCGCTGTCACCAAGATCCGGTGCTTCAAACAGAAATGCCAAAAATCTTTGGCTAACTCCGCTAGAGGTCTTGACCTGGTCCCTCCCAGGTGATTGATTGTACCGTACTGCGGAGATGTGGTCCATCTTCCGTAAGATACAACAACTCGCTTTGCTTCTGGCAAAGGAGCGCCCAGCGAATGAGCCTGCAAGGAGCTCCAGACAATTTATATGCATTTCCAGCTTCTGAGGTGACCAGGTCTCTCCTGTGGCGACAGAGCAGCATCTCGCTCCCCAACCGGAACGACTGGCGTCTGATTCTATGATAATATTGGGAGTGGATCTGAAAATGGCTCTGCCGTTCCAGGCTTCCATGTGAGTGAGCCACCAATTGAGCGCCGTGCGCGCGGAAGTCGACAGTGTCAGACGTTGAGAGTAGGAGAGGCTCTGTCTCAAGTGCTGACCCTTGAGCCTTTGCAATTCTCTGTAATAAAGAGGACCGGGAAAAATTGCTTGAATGGAAGAACACAGGAGACCGATTACTCTTGCCAACTCTCGAAGAGATATAAGGTCCCTCTGCAGAAGTCTGCGGATCTCCCTCCGTGTCGCGTGTATCTTGGCCACAGGAAGATGAAGTTGCGAGTTCAATGTTTCTACCAGGAATCTGAGAAATTCTAGATTCTGAGATGGACTGAGTACAGATTTCTCCCAGTTTATGAGGAAACCAAGACTCTGTAGTAGGTCGAAGGCTATTCGGCCTGATGCTCTACTAGGACTTGAGAATGAGCCATGAAGATAATGTCGTCTAGATAGACGATCAATCTGACTTCCAGTTCTCCCAAGCGGGCTACTACGGGCCGTAGAAGTTTGGTAAAGGCCTAAGGCACTGAGGAGAGCTCAAAAGGTAAACTTGTGCACTCCCAGTCTTGGTTTTACCAGGAAAACCTGAGATAGCTTACGTGGGCCTGGTGAATAGGAACTGCTAGGTAAGCGTCCTTCAAGTCCAGGCGCACAAGCGAGTCGTTTGGCCTCAGGATGTCCCTGAGCATGTGTATCCTTTCCATCTTGAAGTGATGGTAGACAATGAAGTCGTTGAGAGCCCTCAAATTTAGAACTGGACATACTTTTTGCTTCATATGAACCAAGAATATAGGGCTGAAGAACCCGCCTTGGCTTAAGCAGGGGCGAATTGCTTGTTTTAGATGTAGACTGCGTATTTCACCGTCTAACGGTTTCTCCTCTTCTATGGACATAACTAATGGTGCAGGGCGAGCGGTTTGATGAGGTTGAGCTAAAAACTCTAAGCGCAGGCCGCGTGCTTCGTCCCTGACCCATGCATCTCCTGATACGTAGTCCCATGCCTGTGCAAAAAGAGCTAACCTCCCCCCTATAGGTGTCTGTGGCGCAAGCGCTGCTATGGGTACACTGACCTGTAGTTTGGTGTTGGGCTGGATATCTTGCGCCTCTTCTCCATCCACAACCTCTTCCCCGCCCTCTTGAGGGGAAGAAAGTGTCTGAGCGGTCTTGCCAAGAATTGTATTGGTCCCGGGACTGCTGAGGTCTTCGATCAAAGGGGAAGCGGCCGAAGGAGCGACCTCTGCCTCGTCCGGCCCTGGAGAAAACCTTAGTAGCAAAAACCCTTCTGATGGAGGCTTGAGCCTTATCCAAGGCTGTAAAGGTGCCGACGAACTTCGACATTTCTTTCATGAATGGGTCTCCGAAAAGCGGACCTTGGGCTGCTGCTCCTGATTCCGTATCTGCTAGCTCGGTTAGCTTGCCGTCAATTTTATATAGGATACCCTTACGGCGTTCAGCCGAGATGGCGCAACTGGCATTACCCAGTAGACAGAGGGCTCTTTGCGCCCAACCTGAAAGGATCGCTGGATCGATGAGATCGCTGGAATCAATGGCTGCCTCAGCCTGGTCCATAATCTTAGCTAGAGGACCGGTAATGGCCAGGACTCTGTCCTGACAGGATCTCCAAGCGCGGTCAATACCCTTTTTCGGGTCTTTCACATTCTTTCCCAGAAATGTGATAATCTTGGAGTCTAGCTCCGGGGTGAGGGCTACTTTCCCAGGATTATTGGGACGGGGGCATTCTGCCTTTAATCTGGCCCTTACTTCCTTATCCAGGGGCTTGCGAAGCCTGCTCATGATGTAATTGGTTGTTCTGGACGAAGGTTCCCAGTCGAAGGATCTGGGGTGCACAAGATCTTCTGGAGTAAACATCCCGCTGGAAGTGGGCAGTTCCTCCGTTACCTTCTTGGGGATGGGGACTGCCGCAATCCCAGAGTTAGAGGGTCGCGACTCTATAGTTTGAGAATCCTCATCGGAGGATGAAAGGGGATGATAGTTATCATAGAACCTTTTAGCTTAGTCATCAGTGCCCTGTTGATATCCCTCCGGGCTTGAGGGCCTAATACCCCTATTGTCTTCCTCGGGGTAAGAGGGTCTTTCAAGGGAAGGGGTGTCCTTCCTGTCCATGAAGGCTTTTTTCAGCCTGGAGAAGGTGTCAGAGATGGCAGCGGTGGCAGGAGTAGGCTGGCTCGGGGGGGGGGGGGTCATGGAGTCTTTGCTCCTGCGAGCCGGAGTACATCCCCCATCTATAAGGTGCTTTCTTTTATGGTTTTTCTTTCTCCCTGGCGGGGAGGTCTCCTGTAGATGCTGCTCCATACTGTGTAGGCGCTGCTGGATAGGCAGGAGCATCTCAGATACTGCCTTCTTGATGGTGGTCTCCACTGAGGATCCCAGCACCTTTTTGAGGCTGTCTGCCATTGCTACCTCATCTATCTGGTATTCTTCCTCCTCATCACACCAGTCTTGGTCTGCCTGAGGGAAGTATTGAGCTGCCATAACAAAATGTAAATGCACTTTTTTTTTTAGTTTTTTTTTTTTTTTAAATATAAATGTTCTTGTGGGCAACAGACAGCCTTCTCTCAGCCCACTTAGTTTCAGCAAAGGAAGGTGTGGAGCACAAACCTTGCTGTCATGGAAAGGAAAGTATCCCCCTTCTGTGAAGGCTTCCTTTGTTCACTTTCCGTTTTCTGTTTTTTTTTTTTAATATATATATATTTCTGAGGCTTGTGGAATCTGCTTAGATCACATGCTGTGCATAGGCTGACATCTAGTGGAAGCTGCGGAGTATTACAGTTTGTTTTTTCGAAACTCGAAAATGGGCGTCGACACAGGGCGTGCCAGTAATACTATCCCTATGTGACGTCCACTGTACCCAAGATCCCTCACGCGTCTAGGATCCTCACATTGTTTTTTTCCGCCATACTGGTCGGAAGCATTTTGCGGAGTCCCCTGGCCTTAGCCATACTTTTGCTAAAATATTGATTAATTTACATCCTTTCCCCATCCCAACGTCGAACTTCGACACTCGACGCCGGCTTGGAGAAGAAATCGACCGTCGGCTGCTGCACAACGGATTTGGGCCTCGGAAGGCCTCTGTCCTCGGCCCGGGCCTTGGAAGGCCTCTGGCCTCGGCCCTGCAAGTAGGGAGAGTGGGGGGTTGGACATACTCACACTCTTGGTATATAGGTACACCTTACACATTTCCTACACTTACCAGCCTGCTGCCTCAAGGTGCGTATGGAGGGTACCCCTTTTCAATTGTGCCCCAAGTGCAATCGCAAATACCCTTGGGTCGACAGGCACGCCACGTGCAATCTCTGCTTGCCGAGGGACCACCCCGAAGCGAACTGCAGAGCGTGTAGTAGGTTTAAACCTAAGACACTTAAGGACCGTTCGACGAAGCTTTGGGCCCACCACGCCAGGCAGGCGGCCATGGCAGCAGAGGGCGCCTTCAGCGATGGCAGCGACGCCGTACTTTCGGACGGCGAGGGCATTACAGCGTCAAAAGACAGCCGAGCGCAGGTCCCCGACCTCGGAAGGTCGTCCGACAGGGCGGCTATGGGGAAGACCCCCGGCGACACAAGCGCTTCACACACCACTCACACAAAACACACGAAGTCCAACCGAGACTCAACGACTTTGAGTTCTCCGAAAGAGGCACAAACAGAATGGTCCGAATCGGTGTCCTCTGGGCGTTCTCGGTCGAGATCGCTGCATGACTCCAGGCAATCATCCACTCTTGCCTAGAGTGCCTCGCTCCCTAGGCTAACAGAAGTTCGATCGTCGGAGGACGAAGACGACTTCCACCCCCAGGCCGCTCTCCAGGAGTCGGAGCCCGCAGACAAGATCAGCGCGGCCCCACGTTCGAAGGACAGGGACTCTACCCCCGATCCTCGACGCCAGGCGTCGAAAACCTCCGGAGCCACAAAGGGACAGGGAAAACACTTTTCCACTCGCGGGGAGGGGGAAAACAGCAGAAGAAGCAGCCTCTGCACTCTTCCACACCTGTAAAACACTCCACTCCTCCTAAGCAGACAGACAAGACCAGGTCTGCTGATATTTCTAAAACCAGCAAATCTACTCAAAATGAATCTCCTAGACTTTCTGAGAGAGTCATTCCCAGTTCCAAAAAATGGTCGAGTGATGACAATATATAGGGTCATGTCAAGGATGTCTTCTTTGGCAGACTTTTACGATAAAAATCCTGACCATTTCCTTTCATATAATCTACAAGGGGCTACACCCTCAGGCTCTAATGATCCTATCCCCCCGAGTAATAAGCCCCGGTTTGAGACACCGATGAGGTCTACAGACCCCTTCGAGGTACAACCATACTCACGGTCATACTCACTGTATCAAGGAGAGACCTTTGGTGAGGACCAAGATTTTGGCATGGTAGAAGAGCAAACCGGGACGGGCTACTATGGGGATGATGAGGACCAAGAAGAGGAAGAGGGAAGACCCTGAAACCTACAGAGTAGATTCCCCGGTAGAGAAGGAAGCCCCGGTTACCGACTCCCCTGTCGATAACCAACCCCTCCTGAACGAGGTTCTCGCACGAGCAGCAGAACATTTCCATATTGACACCCACGGTGTCCAGGAAGAGAGGGACTTCGCCGAGGAGTTAGTGGGAGAAAGGAGGCCTGTTGCCTAGACCATCCCTATCCTGAAGTCTATTCAGCGAAGAATAGAACCTCACCAGAGCAGTCAATCCCAGAGTTGAAAAAGTTTTCAGGGCAGCCCAGTCTGACCCTCTCTATATAAGAGGACCTCTGAAGCCAAACTCCCTAGTGGTCACTAACACTCGTAAGAGGGCTGGAACACCCTTGTCATCGTCGGAAGCTCCCCCAGACAAGGAGAGCAAAAAACTATATGGTTTCGGCAGGAAAGTAGCCTCAACGTCCGCCTATCAGGCAAGGATTGCAAACTCCACCACCCTGTTGGCCAGCTACAACTGCCATCAGTGGGAAGAAGTTGCGGCACTCATAGCCTCTGCACCATTACCCTTAAAGGGCCAGTTAGCACGAAATTCCGCAGAGGGTAGAGCCGTGTCTGGTTGCATTTTAAAAGCAACTTTTGACACCGCGGACAACGCAGGTAGATTTATAGCAGAAGGTACTGTTATCAAGAGACATGCGTGGTTACGGCAGTCTGGTTTTAAGGCAGAAACCCAGGCATCATTGTTGGATAAACCGGTGGAAGCCGATCTGTTGTTTGGTAAGTCGGTCGAGGACGCGCTGAAGAATGCCAAGGACGAATACGAGACACTCAAGTCCCTTGGCCAGTTAACCAATAAACCCCCTAACCAGAGAGGGAATAGTAATTTTCGTCGCCCATGCGGCCAAAATTCCCAAAGAGGATCAAACTATTCCCAGGGGCAGGGTACAAGTGGAACAACAAAAGCCAACAGTCTACCCAGGGTTACGGCAGGGGTAATAGAAGAGGACGTGGTAAAGGCAGAGGCCCCAGTAAAGGAGGCGGCACGCCTCCACCAAAGCAGTGACGCTCAGTTCAGGGTCCCTTCTCACGCAACCCCAGTAGGGGGACGCATTTCCAACTTCACCCAGGTTTGGGAAGGGATCACATCAGACAGATGGGCGCTGTCAACAGTATCCGCAGGGTACTGTATAGAACTACTGCAGCGTCCCCGGAACCATCCTCCACGACAAAGAGTACACTCTTTAGAACATCAGAAGATTCTCCTCGAGGAGATCGCCAATCTGCTAGCAAAGGACGCAATAGAACTCGTCCCGGGACACCAGGTAAACAAGGGTATTTATTCAACTTACTTCCTTGTGCCAAAAAAAGATTTGACAATGCGCCCTGTATTGGATTTACGGCCTGCCAACAAGTATGTCAAGCCCCAAAAGTTTCGAATGCCTACGCTACAAGAGGTAATCCCCCTCCTAAAAAAGGGGGATTACATGGCAACCTTGGATATGAAAGATGCCTATTTTCATATTTCCATGTTCCCAGCGCACAGAAGGTACTTGCGCTTCAAGGTGGACAGTCGGCACTACCAGTTCAAGGTACTACCCTTCGGGATGGCTTCGGCACCAAGGGTATTCACCAAGGTGCTGGCGGTGGCGGCTGCACACCTACCCAGGGAGGCAATCCCGGTGTACCCTTATCTGGACGACTGGCTCATAACGGGGGAAACCCCAGTAATTTGCAGGACAAACATTCAAAGGACTATCGACCTCCTCCACGAATTAGGCTTCTCAATCAACGAGAAAAAGTCAAGCATGGTGCCAAGCACCTCCAAACAGTTCCTAGGAGCAATCCTAGATACTCAAGAGGGGTTGGCATTTCCTTCAGAGGAAAGAATTCGAAATATACTACTGCAAATTCCGCAATATCAGTCCGGTCACCAATTAACGGTACGCAAAGCAATGCGTTTGCTGGGCATGATGGCGTCATGTATTTACCTGGTCCCCCCCACGCGCACCTGCGCATGCGTCCCATGCAGGAATGGTTGGCGAAACAGTGGTCTCAGGCAAGTGGTCAGTGGGACGATCTAGTGGTCGTTTCGCCAACACTAGTACAAAGACTTCACTGGTGGACAAGAGAGAATCTTGCACAGGGAAAACCCTTTTACGATCCAGAAGTACAGGCCGTAGTCACTACCGATGCATGTCTGACGGGGTGGGGAGCTCACCATCTCCACCACACAGCTCAGGGTCTCTGGTCTCCCTCAGTGGCCAAGAACCACATCAACCTGCTAGAGCTTCTGGCAGTATTCAGAGCGCTTCAAGCGTTCGAGCCCCACCTACTAAACCTGTCAGTGAAAATCCGGACGGACAGCACAACAGCCATGTTCTACCTGAACAAGCAAGGAGGGACTCGCTCACCAAATCTGTCCAAGCTTTCCTAGAAAATCTGGATATGGGCACTCAGACAGAACATCTTCCTGTCATCACAACATGTTCCAGGGGAGCTCAATTCCCTAGCGGATGCTCTGAGCAGAGACTCCCTCCCAGAGGAACACGAATGGGTTCTACACAGAGAGGTCGTAGAAGGTATCTTCTCTCAGTGGGGTTTCCCCACTATAGACTTATTCGTCACAAGCGAAAACAGACAATGCCCAGGATTTGCATCCAGGTTCCCCCAACCAGACTCCCAGGGGAACGCCCTGTGGATGAACTGGTCAGGGATGTTTGCGTACGCTTTTCCACCAACTCCTCTCATCAGGAAGGTGGTCAACAAGATGAACAGAGAGTCGATGACGCTCGTCCTAGTTGCTCCCATGTGGGCAAGACAACCGTGGTTCCCACACCTACGCAGGATGGCGGTGTGCGAGCCCATCAAACTTTCAGCCTGGTACAACCTACTGTCCCAGCATCAAGGTCAAACAGTGCATCAGCAACCCAACTCAATGAAGCATGGCTCCTGAGGTCATAGAGTTTGGACATCTCAATTTACCACAGAGGTGTATGGACATCCTAAAGGAATCTAGGAAACCAAACACAAGGCACTGTTACTTTGACAAGTGGAAGAGATTTGTTATCTGGTGCCACGGTAGACAAATCAACTCAGTTGATTGCACTCCTTCCACTATTGTTACATACATGCTGCACCTGCTAGATGCAGGATTGGTTTTTAACTCGGTGAAAGTACACCTGGCAACCCTGTCGGCATACAACACTTCCCATAACAAGGTCTCGTGGTGGAAAGTACCAGTAGTTAAAGCCTTCATGGAAGGAGTAAAGAGACTTCACCCTCCTATTTCAAACCCCCCACCAGGGCGGGACCTTAATGTGGTGCTATCTAAGCTCATGGGCCCCCCTTTCGAGCCCATGCATAAAAGCAGTCTCAAACACCTGACTTATAAAACGGCCTTCTTAGTAGCTATTACTTCTATAAGAAGGGTCTGTGAAATTCAGGCTCTGTCAGTGCAGGATCCCTTCTTTACTGTCCATAAAGACAAACTGGTTTTACGCACACACCCTAGGTTCTCACCTAAGTTTATACCTAAATTCCACATAAACCAGTCCATCTAGCTTCCGGCTTTCTTCCAAGACCCTCAACGCTCGGCTGAGGTGAAACTACACACCCTAGATGTGCGTAGGGTGGTCCTCTACTATGTAAATAAAACCAGACCAACTGTTTGTCTCCGTAGCTACAGGCAGAGAGGGAGATCGCGACTCTAAAGGTGCCATCTCGAAGTGGATTATTAACTGTATCCAGCTGTGTTACTCACTCTCTGAAAGAACTCTGCCTTTCACGCCAAGAGCCCACTCTACTAGAGGCATTGGGGCCACTCTGGCTTTCATTGCAAATGTACCCCTTGACACCATTTGCAAAGCGGCTACTTGGAGTTCTATTCACACTTTTACTCAGCATTACTGCATTGACACCCATTCCAAGGCAGATACACAAGTGGGACAAGCGGTTCTAAGACATTTATTTGCTCATGACCCTTCTCACATCCCACCTCCTTCTTCAAGTACTGCTCGCTAATATATGCACAGCATGTGATCTAAGCAGATTCCACAAGCCTCAGAAGGGATACATTACTCACTGTTATCGTATTTCTGATGCTTGTATCTGCTTAGATTCACATGCGACCCACCCTTCCTCCCCTCTGAGAGAAGGCGCATGGTTGCTTGTAGTCTTACCTTTCTATCTATCTGCTTGGATTATCTGTACTCGCGCTACTCCTCATGCTACCTCATGTCAGAAAAAATACAATCCGAGGATCCTAGACGCGTGAGGGATCTTGGGTACAGTGGACGTCACACTAGGGATAGTATTACTGGCACTCCCTGTGTCGATGCCCATTTTCGAATTTCGAAAAACAAACTGTAATACGCCACAGCTTCCACTAGATGTCGGCCTATGCACAGCATGTGATCTAAGCAGATACAACCATCAGAAATACGATTACGGTGAGTAATGTATCCCATATATAAACGTGCAAAAGTAGATGAAAGAAGGGGACTCATAGCTGCAGCTGGCGCTCGCTTTCAAAATCTGCTGTAAATGCAACGGAAATGACAAGCGAGCACCAGCTATAGAAAAAAAGACTCAGAGAGCAGAGGCTCCCTTTGGCGGTCGTGGGAGGTAACCGCGAGAGAAATGCTCTCCGTGCGTGGCCTCCCCGGGCTCTGCAGGAGCGAAGAGGCGAGCCGGGGACCGCGCACACGGAGCCGTGAATAATGATGAGGCAGGCCGCTCGCGAACTGAGGGCTCTTGTCAGTTGGCAGAGATCCTCCGACGGCAGCCAAGCAGCTGACGCAGAGGATCTCTGAAACTGACAGAAAACAAGGAAATGGGCTACGCGCGTATGACAACAAACGAACGTTGTTGGAATGCAAAAGCAGTATAATGCTACACGTGGAACGTAGATTCCGATAATACAGTAATCATATGTAAATACATATTCGCAATTATTAAAATATTATTTAAATCTAAAATTCTAAAACTTTTTTTTTTTTAACAAAGAGATAGAAAGGTACTTATCTTTGCTTTGTGCAGCAAGAAAGAGGAAGTGACATAATTGGCATGACTGTTTATATGGGCAGCCAGTTAGTTATTCATTGGTGGACTAGGTCACATGTTGGTGACCCTTTACTGGACCTTTTCCTGAAGCACCATGGGAAATTGAGTTTTCTCGGATTTACACTGTTTTTGTTAATGTTTTTTCTAAGTTCTTTGTGTTTTCATGCACCTTTTGTCTGCCACGCATACATGCGCTTTCAGTAAGGTGCATTACAACTTGCTGCTGAGCTTTCTATTTATATATTAATAAAAGAAAGAGAAGCATAATGGGTGCCTCCGGTCTAGACATAGAATTATGTGACGTTATGTGTCTAGGTTGCCATTTTGGTGCAGCCAGTTTGTGCATGTTTTCATAGTGCTGCAATGCATTTTTAATGGTGAAGCAAACACAAGTATGCTCTTACGTGGGGATACTGGCATATATTGGCAGAACCTGTGTGGATGTGTTTTCTTATGGTATCACTGGCATTATGTGCAAAGCAAACATGAGTATGTCCTTATATGGGAATACTGCCATATATTGGTGCAGCCAGCATGGAAATGTATGGGCACAGCCAGTGTGAAAATATTTGTATATAGGCATATTATTAGGGGAAAAGCATCATGAAAATGTGTTGGAAAAGGCTCCTATACACTGTTGGTGACTTGCATCTCTTGGCTGTTTTCATGAGGTACCCTATCCAACCAATTGCAAACCGTTTGGCTTTTTTTTACCCAATTGATTGTTGTTGCTCGGTGTGCTGCAAAATGTGACTTTTTAAACCATTATTCAAATGTTTTTCAAAGGGGAAAACCTCCCTAAGCCTCCATTGGTTGGTTCGGGCTTCCTTGAAACGGTTGGTCGGTCTGGCATATTTGTAGGAAATGCGCCCCTCCAATTATCCAATTTAAAAAAATCATCAGTCGCCACTGCCCACTGGGCTTCACTCAAGCCAGCATGCCATCATCATTCTAATCCTGCGGAGTGTGGCCTTTTTGTTTACTGTGCCGGAAGAAGGCAGAAAAACCAAGCAGGTCCCTGGTTCCAATGTATTTCAACCGCTTGCATGCCGACTCAAGATGAGAGCAAACTGCAGAAGCACAGCAGATACAGATTTGTACATGGCTTGCGGCTACCCCTCGCTACCTGAAGCCCTAAGAAACCCCTAACATTGAATTACAAGTTAAGAAAAAAAGTAACATGCCAATTAGAGCACTTTGCACGCAGTTTAATTGAATAAAACTGGTATTAAAAACAATCATCGGAGCGTGGCTGTCAGTAAACCAAGCTTTTAATTTCTTCCACCATGGTGCAGACTGCAGATGATTTATTAAAGGAGGAACATTTGTGACGGACTTTCACAATTGGATTCTGCGTGCTTAATTGTTCTTGGGTGATATATATATTTCATTTTGTTCTTTTTCTCTTACAATCCTCTAACCGCATTGTCTGCTGTGGATTCTGGGCTGCCTATGATGTCAGCACGGGAGAGTAGTCTGGGGTTGTGCAGATTTGTGATCTGCATTGATCCTGTTAACCTGTCAGAAAGCTCATTTCAGGGTAGGTGGCAGGGATTTCACAGAGCACAGCCTAAAAAATTGCACATTGCTAGAAAATGAATCACCCAGGTGAGCTGGGGAATTGGAAATTTTACACTGGGAGGATCAGCCGTCTTTTAAAGTGTGATTTTAAACCAGATTCAAAACACCATAGAACTTGAACTTTAGTGTAAGGGGTCAAGAGATAGAATCCAACAGTGGCATATTCGGTTTTGGTTAAAGACCTTTATTTCTCAAAACAAGAAGTGGGTTGGGAAACTCCTATCTATCCCTACTTCTAAGTGGTGTTTCCCTGCCTCAACGGAACTAAGGAACGTCTGTGTCAGGATGTTAAATAAAACAAAAGCATCCTGTGTCCAAACCCTGAACTGACACTTACATTCTAAACATAACATAATGTGTACAAGGGAATTCACATAAGCTATCCCCGTAGCTTTCTTTCCAAGTTCCAAATGAAAAAAAGGTTGCAAGGTGTGAAAAGGAAAAGAATAACAATTTAATATTATCATAATTTCCTCTCCTGGTGTACACCCCAGTTCAAGTTTGCTTTCTTTCTCACTCCTGGTTTACTCCCCTGCTGAGATAACACTATTTTCATAAATGCCAGTTCTCTTTCTCTTTCACTTCTGGTTTACTTTCCTTAAACCTTGTTCTCACTTCTTTGTGTGTGAGTCTGTGAGAAACCAGAAGGGGTCTCACTTACCAGTCGTCAGAGATTCTGTCATCCAAGTTGCCTGGGCACAGTCATCAATAATGGATCCAGATCCCGGGGGTGGACCAGTGCGAGAATATCACCGGGATGGGGATCCTTGGGGAGTGGGTGTGGGACACCTAATGGTGAGATGCGGTATCCCCTCCCTTTAATACCTTTAGTCCCTCTTTCCTGATCAAGTACATAAGTTTTGTAACCCCCCCACAGCCCCTTTCCTGCACAAACACATATACATTCCCTTTACACAGTAGGGAAAGTCAGACTCGAACATGTCCCAGTGCTGTGGTCAGGTAGAGTCAGGAAGTTGCCTGGAACAACTCACACCTGAATCCCATTTACCTTTCCCACCTGGATAAAAGGCAGAGCAGGGAAACTCACTTCAAGCAAGGCAAGGAACGAGATAGACCACATGAAGGAGCAGCCTATTTCAGACCACAGCTGAATCGAGGAAGCCAGATTTAAAGTCGCGGAACGAAGCCAAGGAGGGAGAAGCACTTGGGCCGTGTGACAAGTACTCGCTGGGCTGCTGAAAACATGGAAGCAGCACTTGTGAGGCAGAGAAGCGAGGCCAGAGAGTTGGGATAAACTCCCAGGTGTGCCAGTGAGCCACTAGGAGTTCAGACTCTTGGAAGGCCCAACACCTTCCCCAAAAGGAACATAGGACTCAGTCAAACGGCAAGTTCAAACTGCGGTTTATTACAGCAAGAACCAACAGAGATCAGTACTGGAACAGAAGAAATCTGTGGACGTCTCAACATCTCCTGGCTCGCAGGCCAGTTTTGACCTAAAATTGCATCATAGTGACATCACAACCTGGGCCTTACTCCAAAAAACCTGGGATTGCCCGTCAGGAGACTAATAACCTGTATAATCCCCTAAACATGTTACTCTACTGGCTCTCCCATGTCAGGTGGCTGGCCTGGTTCATCCCCAAGTCTCTATCTATAAAAAAGTTGCAGTTTGAGGGTCTTACCATTGGTTCGTGCCCATTGCTAACCACCCTTAGGAGCCTGAACTGTGATTGGCTACAACTGACCTACCCAGGCCTGCGATCCTGCAAAGATTCTCAGCTCTTGCTGTACCTTCTTAAGGTAATGAGAATCACTATGTGTCTGCATTGTAACTTGTGTGTGCCACCTTAGACTATAAAAGTGCTCGTTCAGCACTTATCTCACATTGTAACATCTTTGTTTCAAACTTCTGTCTGGCAGCGTGAGCTCGGCTTCCTTTCCCAGCACTGGTTGCTGTGCATTGTCTGAGTCAGCCGGGTCACGTGTTAGAAGACCTTGATTTGAAGCTGTGCAGCTCTGAATTATGAAGAATTATTTGCTTTTACTGCAGTTGGTGTTACTTTCGTTCATGGAATGAAATGTCATCAGTATCTGCTGACCTTGGCAGCGGGTCCTGTCTCACATATTTGCTCTCGTCCAGCCTGAGTTCAACTCAGCTCTTGCTGAGAGGCTTGTGGCCTGCTGTAATTTTCATAAACCATAACATGTTTCCTAAAATGTTTGTGCTATGCGTTATTCTCTATAGGCTACTCACACTTGGCTCGATCAGGTCTCATAGGTGCTCATGCAGTTCCATAAAGTCATTAGCATATAAGCATCTGCAAGCTTTATTCAAGAGCTGTTGCTTCTTGCGGTTTCTGCGTTGCTGTCTTTGGCTAGTGGCAAAATAAAAAAAGCAGTAACAGTATGTATATGTATCTGTCCTCGAACTATAGAACTGTATGCTCGTGTTCTTCATGTATTAGAGTGTGTGTTTGTGTCCCGATGGCACGAGTGCTTCATGTCGAACGCTCTTAAGTCGTGGTTTCTCTATCGACATCAGCAACATGGCTTCTTGGCGCTTTAGTCAATCCTGTCAATTGAGGTCTCTTTAGTTGCAGCCTGTGGTTCCTTGTCTACTCTGTGGTAGACTTGTACCGCACCTGGTCTGTAGAGCTGGATGAGTGGTACCTCTCGACATACTTATCAATCATGGGAGCAGTAGGAATTGGTCTGAAATAGAATGGGTGATCGCGGCATCTCTTGGCCTTCTTCCGCATCATGTATTTTATAGGAGGGGGAAGAGGGGACAAACTTCCCCATACCCCTTCACAAGAATCCTGTAATACGTGTCCGAGATACCAGGGGCCCTCCTGCCTGACTAGTCGAGTTGGAGGAGAAGTGCAACCACCGTGATATTGCCCTTGACTCCATGATCAAAGCCGCGAGCCGAACCTTATATACAGCCGGTGAGTTGAAGGCAACTGTGTTAAACCAGGCTGCGTATGAAAGGCAGTATGGGCGACAACAAAGTGTCCTATGAAGTTGAATGGGAAGGGTGTTTTGATGAAAGACGCAAATGAAAAGATAAAGCCGATAATTGTTTTCTGAACTTTGAGAAGTGAAAGCACGATAATAAGTAGCAGAGTGGTCCGACACTGAATATATCCTGCTAACAGAACTTATGAAATGTGAATATGATTTATGAGGAAGAGCATCAAGGTGGTCCTCCGAGTGTTTAAGTCAAATCCTTTGCATAATCAAAAGTCTTCGGTTTGTAGTGAACTGTGAAAGAAATAGGAGTCTGAGCCCGACAAGGGGAACTCAAAGGGAAAGGTGAAAGTGGTGTGAATTGAGAACAGAACCACACAGAGGCCCGGGTCAGATGGAGAGAGGACTATGGTAAATTGTAAAGTGAAAAGGGAGTCTGAGCCCGGTCGAGGGGGATCTAAAGCTGTCTTACAACCACGCCGTGACACCCGAGGGTCTGGGCGTGTAACAAATAAATTAAATAAATAAATAAATAAAATAAAGTGGAAGTAAAAGACGTTTGTTTCTTGAAAAGTAATCTCCTGAGGAAAGGAATTTTGAACAATCTTTGTTGAACATTTGTCTTGCGAGGGAGAAGCATTCCTTGATTGAGCAAGAGATTTTTGGTTGAGGACAGCTGATACATGAACTGGAACCATGCCCTTGTGCTTAGCTGAACTGAAGTGTGTTCCAAGCCCAAGTGTACCACCTTGTCCCATGGTGAAAACGTGGGGAAAGGGAACCCACTATTCAGTTATCCTGACATATTGTTTCATAATACACCTTTTGTTATGTACATCATTTGCCACACAGTTTATTGCTTAGAAGTAAGGATTGGCAATAGTTTTTATTTTTTACTATAGGCCCTTTTATTTTGACAAAGACACTACTAGGACTGCGTTATCTTTATTTGGATCGTCCCAGCTTGCTTCCATCCTTAGATTTAGGTTTAGATAGGCATTTTTCCAACCACCTTGAAGTTCAATAAACACCCTTGAACTGTGAGCAGTTGTGTCTATCTTCACTGTTTGATACCATGCCTTCCTTAGAGGCCAACCACACCATTTGCCTAGATCTCTATCCGACTAGGGATTTTATTCCATCCAATTTGTCTTTCTTTGATCCACGATTTTATGATATTGGGTTGCTAACCCCCTTTTGTCAAAGTTCCTAACACTCTTTCAAAGTTTTGGGCTACTGGCCCCCTTTTACCTTTATTTGCATTCACATTTATTCTTCGCTGCATATGTTGGGTCGCCTATGCTTTCTCAGCATTATTTGTAAATATCCCAACTTCCTGAAAGGCCTTGCTTTGCCTTCCTCATGTTATCTCTGTAACATGGCATTCACTTGCAGGCCCTCCGGTAACCCATTCAGCTCCCCTGGGCTTACCGGATGTCTGTCGTGTCCCCCCACGTATTCCTCATCTTTAGACATATGTTGTCCAGCTTCAGCTGCTTTGGAAAGAAAAAAACAAATCGGCAGAGGGTGCTGTGCGTCGATGGCGTTGACTCGAAGTCCCTCAAAGGCCTCGGTCGACGATGATGTCATCAAAGGCATATATAACACGCGTAGCACCTGTTGGCTACAGTTCCGTTTTTCCGCAACAGGGTTAGATTTGAAGAGAAATGGCACGCTTCTTCACTCTTGTGACGTCTTTACTATTTTGAGATCGAGATGTCTTCATCATCGACACAGACGACTCTGAAGTCTGGTTTCAAAAAGTGTCGGGACTGCGGGTCGAAAATATCTCTGACCGATCCCTACCGAATCTGTTTGTGGTGCCTCGGGCCGGAGCAGTTCACCTCCGATTGCTCAAAGTGCTAGTCTAGGACTGGAAAGGCTTTAAGGGAACGGAAGGGGAAGCTGAAGGTAGGCCGAATCCCTAAATCTCCTATCCGGACCATGAATCCTTGGAGAGGCGACACTCCTCAGAGGAAGAAAGCCAAGGGGTCAAGATCGAGGAGTGGCTCACACCACTCTTCTTCGTCCTCGAAGAAATCGAAGAGAAGGCACCGTTGGTTGCCTACTTCGACTTCGTCGTCAGATGCTTCCCCAGACAGAGTTGATTGTCCAACCAAAAAGTCCAGTACGGCCAAAATGCTCGAGATATTTGAAAAACAAAAGACTCCAAGCCCTGCTCTTACTGCACCTTCAAAAGAAGCATGGAAGGAAAGGGCTCAACCTAAATCCTGCGCGCGCTCGAGCCCAGGACGAAGAGCCCATCTGCATTCTAAGCACTCAATCCGATAAAGTTTCATCGAAGGATCAGTCGAGCCGCAAACGCAAGTCGAGGTCGTCAACGTCATCGACACCTTCGGCTGTGTCTTCGACGCCAGCCAGGCCTTTAACTTCGGCATCAATGCTGAAGGCATCAACGCCACCTGCGCCATCATTGCCAGCTGTGCCATCGACGCCGAGCACCCCAGTTAAACCAATGGCGCCGATAAAGAAGGCCCCAACGACTACTCCAGCGTTGATGGCATTACTGTCAAAACCCATGGTTTCTGAGAAAACCTATGTCCCACTAGATAGGAAAGACAATTTTAAGTCTCTTTCTTCAATCAATGAAGAGGATGAGCAGTCTGATGAAGAGGCCCCATTTGGCCTACAATATGGTACGCCTAATGTACCAGAGAGTTTCATTGCAGAGGAGTCCAGGATGAGGGACCTCTATGATAACCTGAAGACTGCAGGTGGGGTTTATACCTCACCTGAACTAGAGTTTGGGAAACTAGAGGCTGGGGAGCATACAGATGCATCCTACAGGCAACTCATGTCAAAGGTAGTGGATTACATGGGTTGGAGTAGACCTCCATTACTGTGCGACCAAGATGACCTTACAGACATTCTAGACAAAGGTCCACAGTCCAATCCCATTGTAACATTCCACATTGCCTTGCAGAAAAGGGTGGCAACGTATTGAGAGACACCGGAGACCAATCCGACTGTTAAGAACTTGACCAAGAAGTACTGCCCCTCCAGTAGTGACCCCGACTACCTGTCAAAACACCCCACTCCAGAGAGAGTGGTGTGGTGCAGGCAGCTACTGCAAAACATCTTACAAGCAGTGTACCATCCCTCCAGATAGGGACAACAAGCGAGTAGATGGATGGGCAAGGAAGGTATTTTCTTTTTCTGCAGGGAGCAAGGCACTGAAATCTGCCAACTCCACTTGTGCCCTTGCAAAGTTTACGTTCACTCTGTGGGACTGCATTTCCATGGCGGCAGAGCACATTCCTGAAGGGGATGAAAGGGACAGCTTCTTAGCCATAGTTAGAGACAGCAAAGTGGCCATGTGTGAGTCTCTTCAGTCAGGTTTGGGTCATGCTGATGGCATCAGCATAGCCCTGGCCACCAGCACCGCTCTGCCCAGGTTTGGGTGGTTGCTGAAGTCGGGTTTTACACCGGACGCGCAATCCAGACTTCTGAACATGCATTTTGACGGGTCTCTCCTTTTTGGCAACAAGGCTGACGAGAGCCTTGAGAAGTTGCAGACCTCAAGGCGGCAGCCAAATCTTTAGGCGCCGCTATTAGGCAACCTCAGCCTTTTCAACCTAGTGGACAACCTTGGAGGGGTAGATCTTTTCGCTACTACTGCTCAGTTGGAAGGGCTAGGGGAATGGCCAGTCAAAGGGGCCAAAGAAGATCTCCTTGTGGTGGACGAGGAAGGGGCGCAAAGCCAGCTCAAGCAGCAGCTTCCTTACCATCGGCAGCTGCATCAGCCACCTCCTCAAAATCTCTGAGGTCTTGAGTCACAGTTCACCAGTGGAGCGCAGGCTGTCTCAGTATCTAGAATAATGGCAAGACATTACTTTGGATGCTTGGGCTCTAGAAACCGTAGCCCACGGTTACTGCCTTCCTTTTATAAGGAGTCCTCAGAACAATCCACACAGGGAACCACTCTTTGAGGATTCTGGATCTGCTCCTTGTGCAGGAGATTTTAACTCTGCTGAAGAAAGGTGCTATAGAACCAGTGCTGGTAGCGGAGAGGAACAAGTGTTGGTATTCCCCTTATTTACTAATACCCAAGAAGGACGGAGGACTGAGACCCATCTTGGACTTGGGATGCTTGAACAAGCTCCTCCGGAAGGACTAGTTGGAAGATGATCACATTTTCTTGGATCCTTCTGGCCCTCCAACTCCAGGATTGGTTGGTGTCATTGGGCCTTCAGGATGCTTATTTTCATATGCCAATCCATCTCAAGCACATAAAATACCTGAGGTTCGCATTCGGGCTAACTTCTGCCCCGAGGGTTTTCACCAAAATGTTGGCGGTGTTGGCAGCAAGTCTCAGGAGAGGGGGAATTCATGTCTACCCCTACCTGAACGATTGGCTGATCAGTGCGTGTTCTCCCAAACAAGACAGGGATAATCTCAACGTCAACTGCCACTCTCTTCACAGGTTGGGCTTCTCCCTCAATTACAAGAAGTCCCATATGACATCTGAGCTGTGCTGGATACATCCTTGGGAAAGAGCTCACCACCCGAGGTGAGGGCTCAAAACATTGGTCAGATGGTTACCAGGTTCAGAATTCCCGCAGTCTACGGGCCTTCGATTTTTTTGAGGTTGCTCGGCCTCATGCCATCCTGCATTTTTATGGTGCCAGAGGCCTGCCTGAGAATGAGATCCCTTGAATAGGCTCTAAGAACTCAATGGTCCCAGTTCTCAGGAAAGATGTCTGGCCCACATCAGGTTCCAAGCAGGGTCGCACAGGATCTTCTGTGGTGGGCCTGCGAGCACAACATTCTGAAGGGAGAAAAATGTTGGCAACCATAGCCGGAGATAACCGTGGTAACTGACACCTCACTCTCAGGGTGGGGAGCCCATACCAACGATCTGACAGTCACCGGTCGTTGGTCTCCATCAGAGTCCAAACTACATATCAATATTTTGAAGCTGAGGGCAATCAGACTAGCGCTGAAGACCTTCTTGCCCTCTGTAAGGGGAAAGAATGTCCTGATAATGATGGAAAACACAGTGGCCATGTACTACCCCAACAAGAGAGGAGGTGTAGTGTTACTACCACTGTGCAGAGAGGCAATGCAGCTCTGGTATTGGGCAATTGAAGAAGGAATATCCCTGTCAGCAGTTCACCTAGCTGGAGAGGAGAACACAGCGTCAGACGCTCTGAGCAGGCAGAGGACAGTCTCCCACAAGTGGGACTAGCTCAGGAAGTCCTTCAAGAGATCTTCACCCTTTGGGGAGCCCCTGAAAGTGGATCTGTTCACGACCTTGGTCAACCGGAAGTGCGATCTGCCTGTACGCGTTTCCTCCAGTCCCCGTCATTCCTCGCATGATCAGGAGGTTGTTAAAGTTTGGGAAACTCATGATCTAATTGCCCCAGATTGAGCCAGGAGGACGTGGTACTTGGACGTTCTGGACATGGCCATCTGTCCTCCAATACGTCTTCCACAAAGAGTGGACTTTCTCTCGAGAGACAGAGGAGGGTCAGGTTCTCCATCCAGAGGTCAAGACACTCAAGCTTCACGCTTGGTTTATGAAAGGTTGAGATGCAAGGATTGGGACCTCAAGGATGACGTAATGGAGAGTTTGCCAGCAACAAAGTCTTTGTACCGTTGCCATTGGAATAAATTCTGCAACTGGTGCAGAGAAAAGAATGCAGATACTTTTCTATGTAAAACACTGGATGTTTTATCCATTCCGCTATCTTTAGCCAATCTGGGGTTCTGTATTGGTACTATTAAAGGCTACTTGGCAGAACTGTCCATCTTTAAGCGCTTGTCGGAAGAATCTTCCTACTTCAAAGTTCCACTGGCAACACCATTTCTAAAGGTACTCACCAATGTGTTCCCTCCATCTCCTTTCCAGGTTCCAGTTTGGGACCTTAATCTGGCTCTAAAATGTCTAATGTGTACACCTTTTGAACCTTTACATTCATATCCTATGAGGTTTTTAACCTTTAAAACCATTCTATTAGTAGCTCTATTAGTAGCTCTAACATCAACCCGTAGAGTGAGCGAGTTGTAGACACTTTCGTCCAAGCCAACCCTCTCTATTTTCCACAAGGTTAGGGTTGTTCTAACAGTCAAGCCTTCATTTTTGCCCAACATCATTTCTGATTTCCGTATAGGACAGAAAAATGTTCACCCTTCTTTCTATCCCCCTCCTCCTCCTGGCAAGAAGGAGGAAAGACTACATATGTTGGACCCTCGTAGAGCTTTAAGCTTTTATTAATCTAGAATGTCAAAACTGAGTTTTGGTGACCAACTTTTCATTGGATATACGGGTTATAAACTGGGTCCCGCTGTCTCTAAGCAGACCTTATCCAGATGGATAATTCTGGCCATTTCATAATGTTATAGGTTGGCAGGAAAGTAGCCTCTGGAAGGTTTAAGGGCCCATTCCACCAGGGGCATGGCTACCTCTACAGCCCTGCAAAGGGGTGTGCCAATTAAAAACGTATGTGAAGCAGCAACGTGGTCTACTATCCACACAATCACTAAGCATTATTGCCTGGAATCTTCCCTCGCTCAGGATATTAGCTATTGTAAAGCAGTCCTGCACTCGATTCATGAAAACATATAAACTTAAATTCAACTCCCTCCTCCAAATCAAATACTGCTTTGGGAGTCTGTCAAAAAATGAGGAATATGTGGGAGGACACAATCCATTCAAAGAACAAGTTACTTACCCCTGGTAAGGTTCCTTAGACTGGATGTTCCTCCCACATATTCCTCATCGCCCTCCCGACCTACCCCTCAGTAGAATTTTCCGTGCTATTACAGCTTCCATTCTATCAAGGCTGTGTGCGGTCATTCGCATGTTTTTCAGGTATTTCTGCTGTTAAGGGTGTAAAACAGAACTGAAGCCAATGGGCGCTGTGCTTGCTATATATGCCTTCGATGACCTCATCCTTGATGGAGGCCTTTCGAGGGACATCGAGTCGACGCCATCGACTCACAGCACCCCCTGCCTAAAAATATTTTTCTGAAGCTGGACAACATGTGTCAAAAGGAATGCATGGGAGGAACATCCAGTCGAAAGAACGTTACCAGGGGTAAGTAACTTGTTCATCTCTCGCGTCTGTCTCTTCGGTTTCTCTGCTTCGCTGACTCAGTGTGCGTCCTGTGAGCCAAGCGACCCTCACATTGCTTCTTTCTGCTGCGTACGGCTCCCGCTGCTGTGGGCAACCAGGCCGTGGGCTTCTTTCGCTCTGCTTTTTGCACATGCCTCTCATCTCCGCCTGAATTGCTCTCTCTTCGCTTTGCTTGCATTCGGTGCTCTCGGCGGCAGCAGCTCCAGTCAACATCTCACTTGGTTTCTGCCTCTCTCTCAGCTGCTTCTCTGGCCTTGACTCAGCAGCGATGGCAAATTTAAACTTCTCGGTCTTGCCGAACAGTTTTCATGACCCATAGAACTTGCCCTTTCTGGTCTTCCTGGTCCTTATCGCGACGGGGCTTGTATTCCTTGTTACTCCCAACATGGACATGCCAGAGGACTTGCCTCGCACCAGCCTTTACGTCGGACACGGCACGTTATATAAATTGGCCAAGCCCCCGCTATCATTAGGTAGTGGCTAGACGTGTGTGCGCTGTTCGGCGAATCCACTATTCCTAGTTTCCTGGTCCCTTCTTCCTTCCTTCCACCTTTCCCCTCTAAATCTACTCCCGGTATCCTCAACCCTAGCGACCGCTACTTCCTTCCTGGACATCCTGGAACTGCGACCTTCCTGGAACTCTGAACACGCGCTGAAGTCGGACGAGACTCGTGCGAGCCTATACAAGACCCGATCCGCCCGCAAGAGGAATCCTCGCGCGGAACAGAGCAAGAAGCGATCGCATGCGAGACGGGGGGAGATTTACGACAACAGTTTCCAAAGACTAGACCGCTGGGTTGGTTTACCAGTCCTAGTCGTCTTCATTGCTCAGTCGCTCTTCCTCATTGTGAGGAATTTGACCATCCGCACAGCGGGTGTGCGCTCGCCTGGGCTTTTTGAAATTTTAAATGAAACTGAATGATGGTAGATCAACCACCAGAACATGTGTGGGGTTAATCCGCACACATTTTCCTATGCTAACCGCACGTCATACACATAGACCTGTGTACTCTGGGTGGACACAGCCTACAAACGCAGCCCCCCCTGTCATATTTATTTGGGATATGACAGCCAAGAGTACACCTTGTCATCTCAGAAGGGGGTGGGAGCAACCCCTTCCTCCTGCCATGGCCAGCCTAATTAACTTACAAAGACTCCATGGATCCAATGTTTCCTTTTGTTTAGCTCTGTATTAATAGAGTATACATCAAACAGGCCCACATGAGGCCTAGCTGCAGAGGCTACCGAAGGAGACCGGAAAGACCAACAACCTTTCAGATGCACTGTCACCCTGAAGCCAGCTCCCGCCCTCAATATTGCTTCGACAGTGAAATGTCATGTCTGGACTGCGTGTATTACAGTAGTCATCCCCGCAGGGAGACCACATTCAGAAGGTATGAGTATGTAGATTGAACGTGCCAGAAAGTCTGGTTGTGTTGCAGCTTCAAGGGAGACCTGCCGCTTTTATCAAGAACCACAGAGAGCTCTTTTAACCAGACAGACACTTTTATCCACAACAGACAGGAAGATGGGTGGGGCTTAGTATTACATGTTTTCCCCCCTTTACCTTTTCTGTTGCAAAGCACTCAGGTTATGACCCTACGCATACCGGAGATTGTTGGATTGGTTCATTGAGGTAGGCTTAGCCTACACCAATACCTGTTGTCTGTTTGGCGCAGATCTGAAGACCTTGCAAGGAGTAACAAGAAGAACTCAGCATTGGACCCTGGCTGAAGGGACAGTCTGCCTTACATCTTATGCCAATAAAGGAAGGTCAAGATCCCCAAGGGGAAGCAAGATCCCTTCCCTCAACATCTCCCATGGAAAAGAGGTAGATACTGATTCCAGAAGACCTTATAACAGCTCCAGAACCGGTTCCCAGCCAGCACACAGCGTGCCTTGCTAGGCTCTGCAGCAAGCTTCCTAGGTGGGGAAGTGCCAGAGTCTCTCTGAACCAAACCAAGGACAAGGTAGCTGCCTGCAACACTCTCCTCAGCTTTGGGACCCTAGTGACATTTTATGTCCCTGCCTTCCCAAGCTTCCTCCCACCAACACATCTTGTCTCTCACCCTCTGCGCCTAATGCTCCCGAAATTCAGAGCTCAGCTAAACATCCTATCATTAGAGGCGCACTAATCAATGCCCGCTCCCTGGTCGCCCACGCCTTAGACATTGCAGACCTAATCTCGAACAATGACCTTCACTTGCTGGCAATTACTGAGACCTTGCTGCATCAGGCGCAGGCCCAGCACTTTCTTTAGCTATCCCAGCTGGCTATTCAATAATAAGGAAGCACAGAGAGGACAGCAAAGGAGGCGAAGTAGCATTCATCGCTAAAAAACATCCCTCTGCCTTAGAGCCACCCCCACTGCCAGCCCCACCTCAATGGAACTACTCTCAGCCAAGCTCTCCATTTCAGAAACCCAAACCATCCTCATTCATCTTATTTACTGACCCCCAGGTCACATCTCCTCCTTCGAGGAAGATCTCTCTGACCTACTGACCAATAACACCAAACCGGGTTCACAAATAATCCTTCTTGGTGACTTCAACCGAGGTCTCTCCGATCCCAACGACCCCAATGCCTCATCCTTGGAAAACACCATCTCCCAACTCGGCTTTCAACATTGTGTTACATCCCCAACTCACAATAAAGGTAGAACTCTGGACTAGTTGGCAGACCAACTGCTCTACAACCATCCTCCAAAATGTTCCTACCACATGGTCGGACCATCGCTTCATATCCTTTATCATCCAAGGGAATGCACTGACCCTCCCTACCCCCCACACCGCCCCACAAATCCTCACCAGGAATAACCGTAACCTAACGCTCCAAAACCTACGCCCCTTAATCTAGAACGTCCTCGACCCAGCCATTTTTAAGGACCTGGACACAACTAAACTAGTGGACCTTTACAATAACACCCTCGAGACCGCTGTGAACAGCATCGCCCCAGTAAAACTAACCAAAGCCAAACCAACTGGCCACCTCAACAAATGGTTTATGCCTGATATAAAAAATCATTCGGAATGCCAAAAAAAGCAGCAGAGGCACCATGGAGAAAATCACCCAACCCAACTAACAAGGCCCTATTTACTGCAGCAGCATCATACAAATCTGCTATCCTTAGCACCAAAAAGGAAATCTATGACAACCGCATCCACAATGCCAAATCTAAGACTAAAGAGCTCTTCAGTATTCTAAGGGAACTAGAGTCCCCAGCACCACCATCGGAAACCTGCGCTAAAGACGCAATCTGGTGTGCTAAGATACAGAAAGCACTTGCAGACAAAATTGCTCTGCTCCAAAACAAAATTGAGCAAAAAAAGAGCAGCCTGGCCAAGAACACCATCCCCACCACCTCCCTCCCACCACTTAACATCCCAAATTGCCCACCTTTTTCCTCCTCACCGGTCACGGCTAACAAGGTGGAAAAAATCATCAAAAGCCTCAAACCTTCCAAATGCTAGGGAGATATCTGCCCAGCGGCAATCATTCAGGAAGGCGCAAAGGAGCTGGCCCCATTCATCTCGGCGTTAATGAACTCCTCTTTTGAGACCAAGACGGTACCCAACAACCTCAAGGAGGTCTGGGTCATGCCCCTTTAAAAGAAAAAACAAAACAAAAAACAACCTAGATGGCAACACTCCCACGAACTACAGGCCCATCACCACCGTTCCTTACATCCCCAAGATCTTGGACACAGTGGCCTACCTTAAAATCCAGAAACACCTGAAGGATCACAACTTACTAGTCCTTAGACAATCGGGCTTCAGGCCTAGACACGGAATGAAAACAGCCCCCCTGGATCTAAAAATCCAAATGGATGAGGCTAAGGACAATGGTAAGCTTGCCATGCTCCTGCTGTTAGACTTATCAGCGGCATTTGATCTCGTCGACCATCAGATCCTCACTGATCACCTGTCTACAGCAGCCGCCTTTTCCAGCAACGCCTCTACCTGGATACAATCCTTCCTGTCTAACCGTACCACCAGGGTTTTTGCACCCTCTGCCTCAGCTGACCGAATTCCCATCCACTGCGGCGTACCGCAAGGCTCGTGCACCTCTCCAACGCTTTACAACATTTTCACCAAGCTCCTCTTTGACCGTCTTGACAACCTGGGTGTCACATACACCAATTACGCTGATGACACCCAGGTTCTCATCACACTCTCAGGGTGCTATGAAGATGATTGTAAAAGAATCAACGAGATTTACCAGGAAATTCAGGCGTGGATGGCAGATCACTGCCTATGCCTCAACGACGAGAAAACGGAGCTCCTGATCGTCGGCTCCCAAGCCCGCCTGAACAAACTAGACCCTGCTATGTTTCCATCAACATCAATGGAAACCCAATCAAAGTGGCCAGAGATCAAAACTCTGGGAGTATACTTAGACTCCACACTGTCCTTCAAGAAGCAGGTGAACTGAACTGCGTCTTCCACGGCCTACATGAACAAACTAATTAACTCCTGCAAGCAATTCCTCTCACCTAGTAGTTGCATCACACTAGCCAGGGCTCTATTGTTATCCAAGATCAACTGCTGCAACACCCTCTACCTACGCACCTACGAAAGGAACCTCAACAAACTCCAGGACCTTCAAAATAACGTCTTAAGAGCAGCTTTAAGTATACCGAGATCCGCGCACATCTGTAGCTTCAGGCAGGACGCCCACTGGCTCCCGATACGGGACAGAATCGCCCTCCGCACTCTAGTCATCACCCACAAGTGTCTTATCAAACACCGCCTCAAAATACCTAGCTGATAAAATCAACCTACACCTACCCACTACACCAACTAGAGCCATCTACTTGCAGTGTCTGGTCGTTCCAGGATTTCTACTAAATGGAACAGGGGGAGCGAGATTCCCAGTCCTAGCTGCCAAACAGTGGAATGCCCTTCCTCTTAGCATCAGAACGGAACTGGCATTCTGGACCTTCAGAGCTAAAGTAAAGAGTTGGCTCTTTGGGAAGTTCCAAGATTATTCAGTTTCTGACCCGCCCGGACCCGCCGGCCGGTTGTAACTTCCCTGCCTGACTCTGTAATCTGTCCCCCCCCCATCCATGACCACCTTTGTAACCCCTGGTCGACCTGAACTTATCTCTGCTGTTGTACTATGTGTATATCTCTGTTACCCAAAATATTGTCTGCATTTCTCTGCGTTTAAATCTGTAACCCATGTATAAGCTTTAAGTGCCCAGTTAACTCAGGGTTCGGTGCGCAGTACAAATAAAGAAACTAAACTAAACTATGACCAATTTCTCCCTTTGTGTTGAAACCATGTATCCTTGAATTATTGTGATTAATTGTAGTACCGACTACTCTCCTGTCAGTATGCAGATTGCATCCCTTCTCTTTCTTTGAAACGGTCTGTGCTCTGCACACCTTTACAGGGTTGGTTGTATTTTGTAGTGTGCTAGAACTGCCTCATAATAATAAAGTAAATATTAGTATACAACCTTGACTGGACAGTCACTTTTATCATTGGGTAATAATTGTATTTTCGCTCTGTTCTAACTAACGAAGGATCCGCGACCTTGCGGAGATAAGCCTGCCTTTACATCCACTTTACCAAAATTTGTCAAGGATTATAATCGACATGTATTTCCAATCTGTTCAGATCCCTTCTGGTGTACTATAGGTATGGGGCTGTCTGATGGTTTAGAAATCAGTATTAATCCCTGGGCCACTGGTGCCCGGGAAGTTGATTCGTCTCGCTCGTCCCAGTACTAAAAATGGGGTGGGGACAGGCTGACACTGTGTTGGACTGGGAATACCTATATATTCTTCATCTATATCACAATAGGCCATATAGGTATGTTGTATAGGTTCATGGTTGTGATCGAACACTGTGGTTATTAGGTCATTTTTGTCAAGTATTGTCTTATCCCCTGGAGCTTGTCTCCTCCCACGTGGTTAGAGCATGTGGGGGATGGTAGTCGGTGTTAAAGGTGAAAGGGGGATGCCATGTCTCATGTGGCAATGTCCTTCCACCCGCATGAGTGTCGTATCCCCTATGTGGTCCTCCCTCAGATAGATCCACCCAGGGTTGGGATCAGGTAGCGTCTGCCTTTCCCAGGCCACAAGAGGCAAGACTTTCTCTGGGAGAGGAGTAATGACATCGCCAGATTCATAACATTAGATTAAAAAAACTGGTGCCCCTCACCCTTACACACATGTACAGTCTAGTACACCCTGCAGCTGTGATCTCTTCCTTAATCTGTGAATGGAAAGATTAAGAAGCGTTCACGGCTGTAGCATGTACATTGTTTATAATGGGAATAGATCAGAGCTGCGCAAGTACCAACTTTGCTTCCTGAGACTAATTCTACATTCTGCAAACTTGCTTTCCATACGGTTAGAAAGCTTAAGCAAAGTACTTTTTTATTGTGGGATTCTAGAAGTGATTCGCCCAGTTGGGTCTCCCCTACTCGGCACAGACCTCCTGTGTTCCACCAGAGTTGAGCCCTGTGATGTCTCTCTCCTTTTCACCCACAATGACTGAGTCCAAGGCAAAAAAAGTGTTTTCAGGGCTTGTTCTACTTGTCACCTTAAGAACCTTTGCATTGAAGACCAACATCAGGAGTGTCTTTACAGTTCTTTATCTAGACCGTGAGCTCAACTCCTACTCCATATGCCCCTCGTTTTCAAATAAAACTTTAAAAGACTGACGCAGGAAACTGGCGGCCTGGCTGAATGAAGGGACGGTGGCCTCAGACTTGGCATCAGTGAGGAGCCATGTCTTACTACGCCATAGCAGGTCCCTAAGCATACCACCTCTTCTAAGAGGTTGAGATACCAGGAGGAGGCTTTTTGTGGTAAAAGGGTGAGGAAAGGTGATGCTATCTATGACCTGCTGCCCTACTGCCTAAATCCTCATCATCTCATAAATACCAGCTTTGTCAATGAAGTCTAGGGCGACGGCACCATCGGCGTAACTTTCTGATACGCCAATAAGCCACCTAGCATCCAAGACACATTTCATCCAGAAGGCCTTGACAGTCGGCAGCTTCGGCGATGTTGTACCTGTCGACAACTATAGCGAAGCCCATCGAGCCTGCTTCATCAACAATTTCAATGAACGCGATGCCGACGAAAAACATCCTGTTGATGAATCCTCGTCGATGACATACACTAAGGGTCACATTGCATGTTTGCTGGTCCGGAGATAAGGTACCAGTAATAATGTATACTAGCACCTTTCCGGACTAGCAAACTACAAGTCTACTTTTACTGGCTGTGATCTACCGTCAGACATGAACTGCCGGTAGCTCAGGCCCCTACCGGCAGACAGTTGGCGCAATCACCGGCATCAGTATTACTGTCTGTCTCTCACTCTCATGCAGATCCTTCTCTGCACTCTGCATCCACTCACTCTTTGTTTCTGGACAACTTCAATGATTTGGTATCCGTACATGGCGAACTGCAAGAGCTCCCAATCGTGGACTCTCCTCGTGGTGAAATTGTGACATTTCATACCGTCATGTCCAAGGCAGAATTTTTTTTCATCTCCTCCCCATACAACAGGCTATCCTCCTTCAATGATGACAATAGGCCCATAACACCGTAATGTGTATTCCGGTTCTAGAGGACATATGGGAAGACCGCTTTCTTACTATGAAGAATCCGTTCACAGAACCTTCTAAGAAGGACCGTTTTGACAAACAATATAGGGCACCAGACAATGACCAAATTGTCTCTGCGCCTAACCAAGTTCTGACGGTTGTTTCTGCAGCTGCTGCTGGCAGAGACGTCTTTATAGGAGGGCAAAAACAGGCACATGCCCCACTTTACATCTGGGGGCACAAGTCTGCCTGATCTAAAGAAGTCGGTTCTCATTTTTCAGAAAATGTGAACAGCACACATCAAGATATTTGATGGTGCTCTGCTTTTGCTCTAAACCTATTGACAGTCTTTTTGACATGTACATTCTGCTCTTATCAAAGAATCCTGCTACGATTACTCTGATATACATAATCTGTGTGTTCGCTATGTCTCAACTCCTGTAGCATTGTGCATGTTGATAACTATGAGTGCAGCAATGTTTCAGAAGATAGCTCAGTGTACCAAGTACTCATTGCAGCGATTTCTGTTCATATGCATGTGACAAAACCAAATTCCAGCAAGGCTAACTCAGCCTTTCCTATGTCTGAAGTTGATAAGCGTACATGCAAATGTACGTTATGTAGCACAATAGGTGCTATTATCACCAATGGGGATTGCAAAACCTAGATAGCCACCCCCAGTGATGAACATGAAGTGTTACTCTGGAGAGTTGAAAAGGTACTATAATCCAAGACTGTGGAACCAAAGCGTTCATGCTCGTATCCTAGCTTTGCCAGCAGACGATACAGTGATGCTGGACAAATCATCTTATATCAGTGACAATACAGTGCTGTCTTCTGTGAAAAGGTCACCTTCTCACATGCTGGAGGCTTTGCTTATCCCATTATCTGATCTTTCTTTTTAAGTTGGCGGTTTCAGTGGAAGGAGTTCTATACAGAAGAAAGCGGACCAGATATCGCAGTCCTCTGGCAAGCATATTTTGAGGTCTGCTTATTTTACACAAAAACTATTTGCTTTTTAGAAACAATTCAAAGGTTCCTCTGCACATCATAAAAAACAATCCACAAGTCTGCTTTGTATGCATTTAGCTCTAAAATACAAAGGAGAAATCCAGCTAAAGATAATGGCGACAATGAAGCTACAATCATTCCAATTATTCATAATGTTTTTTTTTTTTACATTTTGTTTTTTATAATTCGAATGTTGTGTTATCTGATTAATGTTCTTTCCAAGTCAATAGTATACAATGGGATTATTTTAGCTCATGAAAGTCAAGCATTAACAAATAATTTCACCTTGCTTATATTAAGAACTGGAAAATCTGCTTCACCGCTTAACCAATGTGTGATCGTAGGCATCTCATTTAATCTTGTATTGCCTTAAATTGCCCGTATCTAAAACCTTTCAAATTATTAGCCCATCAGAGTGATTTTCTTCTCAGGGTATGATCTTCAAAAGAAGTCTCAGACATGTTATGTTATGTTACTTTGCATTTATATAGCACCTTATGTATCATTGGTATGATCTCAAGGTGCTGGTAGGTTGAACGCCCTTGGGAACCGTAGTTCAAGTCAGTAGAGAGAGAGAGAGTCATAAGGTGCGTGGGTACACCGGATATGTTTTCAGCTGGTGTGGCACTTGCATGACAGCTGCTTCTTAGCATGGTTTCGTAGGCTATGTATAGTTTCATTGATATATTGTACACCACAGCCTCTTGTTTCTTTGATCTCCAATGGCAACACCACTTGATAACCATGTACCTCTTCTAATCTCAGTCTGTCTGGATACAAACCCCTCTCTAGTAGCTTCTAATCTGCATCCATTATCTATCCTATGGTATATGAGGCTTTCTCCTTGCTTCCACTTGACCACATATATCCATGCTTGAGCACTTTTGCATTTGTGTGAGGCAGCTAATCGGAGCCTTCTGCCTATTCTGGGTTATATTGACCTTTTTCATATGATCTGTGTCCTGCATTTTTGCAACAGCCCGTGTACCTTCAACGTGGCTGCTATTGATAAAAAAATGTCTTCTCTACCTGTGCTAGAACACAAGTACCCTTTTCGTGGACTGCTAATGTTGCCCTTTAATTGCCACTTATTTATTATTCTCATTACAGCAAGAAAGACGATGGTAAGGGGATTGAAAGTGAGTACCCATGCTTATTTTGATCGCTGTGAGTCACCATGTCAAGTTATGGTTTATGATCACAATGAGGGGGGCACGACCAGATATTCTGGATGATTCATTTGTTTGATTTGGTGGAGCGGAGCCCAAAAAGAGTATTTACCCTGGGAACTGGCTGTTCGGAAGAGACACGCCAATCCATTCTCTATATGCACCATGCCTCTGGAAAAGAAAGCAAAACAACTGTACACCTTCAGCAAATGGCTAATTGTATCTGCTGCAGCCAGTACCATCAAGGTCGCTAATTCCGTTGCCGTTTTATCCTGGTACGAACAGGAATTATCAGGCCCCATCCTCAATTTCCTTCCTAACAAAGAGCAGGAAGCTTTAGCGCCACTTCTTGAAAGCGAATCTGCACCGGATCCCACCATCTCTGTTGCTGTGGACATCGCAAATACTGGTTTCCGTCAGATGGGAAATGGAGTTGTGCTAAGTTGCCAAGGGTGGCTAAAGGCCATGAACTATCACCCAGATGTCCAGGCCAATGTTGTAGAAATGCTTTTCGATGGAGAAGATCACCTTAGGAAAAAAAAGGGGGGATGATGACCTTCAATCAAATAAAAATACTTCATACTACAACTGCACTCCATGTCTACACGCCAAAAGACTCTGGTTGATAGAGGAAAAGTCTCTGCACATTAGTATCCTGGAAATAAGAGCAGTCTTCTAGGCTCCGAAGTCCTTCCTACTTTAATTATAGGGGATGGTGGTCCGTGTGTTCTTGGAAAACATAGCCCCAATGGTCTATATTCAGAAATGGGGCATCACCAGATAAACCTTCCTGTGCGCCATAACACAATCCATCTGGAAATTGCCTGTGTCTCATGAGATGTTCCTTTCCCCAATTTACCTGCCAGGTATCCACAACTCCTTGGTAGTTTCCCTCAGCAGGCAACTCAGATCCTGCCAAGAATGGGAACTCCTCCTCATGCAGGTACTCCTTTTATTTCAGACTTTGGCGACACCGGGCATAGAGTGCTATGCCACCAAAGACAACTCGAATTACCTTGCAATTGTATGCAGGTTTCTGCAACTGGAGAGCCTGCAGGACGTCTTCACCTTACCGTGGACAGACATGTGTGTATGCTTTTTGTTTCTCAGAGCTCCTGGCTGTTTCCACGGCCCCTCATCAAGATTGCACCAGTGTTCCACCTTCTGTTCTGGAACAAGGGGGTAGTCCTTATTCACGGCCCAGCCTTACTCAATCTGATGACCTGGCTCCTGCATCCCTAGAGTTCAGCCATATTGACGTGCTATTGAACTGCAGAGCCATCTTGGTGAAGGCTTGAGCATCTGCTACTGTCTCCTGCTTTAACAGTTAATGGGAATGCTTCACCATGTTGTGCGCTGCTCATGGGATGTATGCTCTGCACTTCCAGCATCAACATATTCTGCTGTATTTACTCACCTTGGACACATAGCGGTGTGGCCCACACTGCGATCAGGGTTCACTTGGAGGTGATTTCTCACTTCACGAGCACTCCAGCTACACCTTCATTATGGTCTCATCGACTCATCCAGGAATTTCACAATGGCTTATTTCCATGCCTTCCCAATGATGTACACACAGGCTCCAGTTTGGGAGCTAAACCTCGTACTCCAAATTAATGGGCCATCCTTTTGAGCCTTTACATAAGGCCCACACCAAAGTCTTTTAATGGAAAACAGCTTTCTGCTCACCCTCACCTCAGCCAAAAGGGGGTATGAAATCCAGTCTCTATCCTCCAAACCTCCTTAACTGGATTTTTACAGATCCAGTGTCCTATGGAGGATGAAACCTATGTTTAAGACAAAGGTGCCCTCATCATTTCACCTTAATGAGCCTCTGGTACTGCTGTTTTTCTTAGGCTCATCTTCCATGCCCGCTGAGCACTCCCTCCACCCTCTGAATGTCATGCGAGCACTTAAGCACTATGTTGCCCATACCAAGCCATTCCGGAAATCCTCAACTGTTCGCTGCATTTGGCCCAACTGCTAGGGTCAAGTTTCTTTCTAAATCTTCCATCTTCCGTTGGCTTTCTGCTTGTATTTCCTTTTGCCACTGCCTTGCTAACAGGCTGCTTCCCGGATGACTTAAGGTGCATTCCACAAGTACTAGCTCGTCTACTTCTGCTTTCCTCTCTGGTGTCCCTCTCGTGGACATCTGCCGGCTTGGCTCTGTGGAGGTCCGTGCATACATTCAACAAGTTTACTGCATCAACAGGGACTCTATGCAGGAGGCCAAGTTGTACAGGCGGCCCTTCGACATCTGTGTATGTCTGCCAGTCTGGGTGTAAGGAGTGTCTGCCTGAAAGGTTCCAAGTTGGTTTCCGGTACCTAGGACAGTGTTTGCAGCCTATCATTTGATAGACTTTTAACTTTTGTACTCCAGCACAGACTAGGTCCTCACTAATGAAAACACAGATACATAAAAAGCACGGTCAGAAAATATCGAAGAGACACTATGGTTGTTCACTTCCCGGAGCCCAGACATGGGGCCTTCAGGGTTTCAAAGGATCACAATCACTATCCCAAGACTATTCGCAGAGGATGACTACAACATTTCTTACCTCTACTCCTGCGAATAAGCTGAATATTTGACAGCCTCCTCCGATATGAACAGATGACACGGGTGGCAGACCAGATCTCTTTTCCTTTTTCCATAACCTTGTGTCCCTGAATCTAGGTTACTTTATTTCCATCCCCTTCCAACTTTCATTAAAAAGATTGGTAAGTAGTGACAGTTTGACCTTTTCATTTTTTCAAAAATGTTTTATTCATGGTTTTGATTTTCCAAAGAAAGACATCTTGGACTTTTCTAGGTTCAAGGATTTTCTTCCAAAAGAGAGGTTCAAGAATGCTAAACCGGTATTGATCCTTGGAGAACTGCAGGAGATGTGATAAACATCTGAGACCTTCAAGAAACCATCATTGAATAGCCTTAAATGGAGCCCTCATCAATATTTCCTCAGGTTTGCAACTCTTGGTCAGATCTTCAAGTTCAAAATGATCCGCATTTTTCTGAACTGAGACCTGAGGATGTTTGCAAAAGTCATGGAAGCTGAGGGACACATCGACATCCGAGAGGCATTCAGATGTACTCCTATTTGGACAACAGTCTGAGAAGAGCCTCTTGTTGTTTCTAGTTTCTAATGCTTTTCAGGTAAGTCCAGGATTGCTTTTTGATTTCCATGGCCTGTTTAGGGGTTACATAAAATCCATCCTAACAACGAAATAGGTATCCTATATGTTTTATTCATATGGGACATAAACCTTGGTCGTTCCTTTTCGACAGAGTACAGCGTTCTGGCTATTCAGACTACATGATCATAGTTGATACAGTAAAATGAAGCCCAGGCCTTTCTGTTTTAGAGAATGTGGGGGCTTATGAAATTCTGAGCTACAGTAGTTCCCTGTATGAAACTCCATATTATGTAAACTGTTCTATTTGGCAAGTCACTGGAACAAAGAAGCTCGATATCAGTCTGCACTCCTTCTGTTCTCTGACATCGCTAAAGATGGACTTGAATGATGGATGAAAACTTCTAGTCTTTCTCCAATGGGCCCTTTTTAATTCCCAATCCACAGATTCAAATTGCTATAGGCTTATCCCTCTTGGTGTGGAGAACGTCCATGGACAATGTGAAAATGCACAGTCTTTGCTAGCTAGCAGAGATGAAGTGCTGTATCACTGTCATGGAACTAAAGATGATTTTTCTGGCACATAGAGCTTTTCTTTGGACAGGGAATTTCTATTTCGACAGACCACCCAACTGTGATTTTCATTTTGAACAAGAACGGTGGGGGTAACTATTACCCTGAGCTTTGCAAGGTGGCACAAGACCTTTGGAATTAGGGCATCAGCCACTAGGTTTTCCAATTGAAGACATTGTAGGGGGTAGGTCTCCTTAAGAAGACGGTACTAGACCCCCCCCCAAAGAATGGACCTTCTTGGGGAAGGCCAAATGAGATCTTCAACCTGTTTGTTTTATTATTTCTATAGCGCACCTTAACCCAGAGGTATCTGGGCGCATTTGGCACATGCAAGTGTTACAGGAATGCAGGATCAAGGCAAATAGAATTACACATGTTACAGATGATGTGCAAAATTACACATACTTTGGATGTGTTACAAGATTGCACATAATAACAATGTCAAGTTACACATATATACATCGGGCCAGCGATCGTTAAGTGCAATGCAGTATACCGAGCAAGTGTTAACTAAAGGATCAAAGGTAGTGATGTGAGGCACAAGGTTAATGCTTCTCAATTAGCCATTTGATAGACTTACTTTTGAAACTTGAGAATGAATTGGTGGTTTTCAAGAAGGTGGGGAGTGAGTTCCAAAGCTGAGCAGCTATGACTGGGAAGCTGCTTCCCCCCCTGATTTTTTTTTTTTTAGTTTATATCTCGGTACTAGCAAGCTGAGGGTGTTGGAGGACCTGGTGACTCTAGTTGAGGATCTGAGGTTATACTTTTCTGTTTGAGAATTAGGTTTCAGATCTCTTAGCCAGGATGAGATTCAAAAGTTTTTTCTTTTGCGTCTTGGAGGGGCCAACAGATCAGCTCCCTGGGAGAGGCAGTCTTTATACTATGGAAGTGTAAGACCATTTATGAATTCTCTCCTACTCAGTTTGTGAGCATGGTTCACAAACTGGAGAATTCCAAGCACTGCCATCTTATTCTGATAGTACCACAGTGGTGGTGGAGTGCATGGTTCTCAGATTGCCCACAAGCATCCATTCACCCTCCGTGGCCTCTGAGAAGGTAAAGTGGACACGAGTGAGAGAATCTTGAGGTTTCAAAGTACTTTAAATGATATTCTATTTATATCGCGCTCGTACACAATTGTTTGAGAGCGCGACCAGGCAAAAAGGGAGGGGAACAAGGGAGAACAAACGACAACAAAAAGAGAAAAACAGCGATCTTACTAAGCCCAGTGACATATAAGAAAGCACAAGTGCACGGAAAAGGGGGAAAGTGTGTCGGGGAGGGAGGAGTGGAAAGTGCAGAAGAGAGAAAACAGAATAAATATTAAATAAAATAAATAAATAAGGGCGATAAACCATGGTAGTGCAGCCTGCAAGTGGCAGGTGAAAGTTAATCAGATATGATATATCTGTTAAGTGCTGAAAAAAAGTGGGAGGGTGTCTGTATGGGTACAGATACAGAGCCCGAGTGCCGGCGGGTGGCAGGGTGAGCAGGTACCTCGTCCCGAATGACAGACGGTGGCCAGGAGCACGATGCCAAGAGAAGAAACAGGTCAACAGGAGAGAAGGGGGGCAGGTGCTTCCGGAACCGGAGATGATTTTCCTCAAGTTTTAAGGTGGCCGGGAGGCTGTTCCAAAGGGAGGCACCAGCCGAAGTCTACCCCCAGCTTGTTTCTTTGCAAAACGACTGACCCTGAGGGAGTTAGAAGTAGAGGAGTGAAGGGCTTGAGAGGGGAGATATTTACGGAGGGATAGTTGAAGGTATTTTGGACCCATGCCCCAGAAAGCCTTGTGGACAATGCAGAGGGTTTTAAATTTGATCCTTGCATCCACTGGGAGCCAATAAAGGGATTTCAGGGCTGGAGGGATACGATCCCAGGGCTTGTGGCCAAGGACAAGTCTTGAAGTCCTGTTCTGTATTAGTTGTAAAGGGCAGAGAGTGGACGCAGGTAGGTTTAGAAAGAGGCTGTTAAAATAATCCAGTCTGGAGAGAACCAGAGCTTGGGAGACTGTGAGCTGTTGAGGGAAGGAGAGGAAAGGCAAAGTACCTCTTAGGAGGTGCAATAAAAAGTTTTACCTTTTGGAGACGTCAAAGATGTGTGCAGAGATGGAAAGTGTAGAGTCAAAGATAACCCCAAGGGTTTTAGCCACGCAGTTGGTGGTAGGAGGCGGGCCGGCCAGAGACTGAGAGGAAAGGATGGAGATGGTGTACCAATGAGGAGGATCTCGGTCTGGTTGGCATTTAGACATAGATCATTGAGAGAACACCAATTTTGAATGGTGATTAGACAATCGGAGATGAGGGAAGAAGAGGAGGAGGCTGAAGGAAGCCTGAAAATAAGTTGGGTGTTGTCAGCATAGCAATGGAAAGTTGAGCAGAAAATGGAGATGCAGTAGGCGAGAGTTGCCAGGTATTGGTTGAAAAGCAAGGGCGAGAGGTTAGACCCCTGGGGGACACCACAAGTGGAGAGGGAGATAGAAGATAGGAAGGACCCAAATTGTACCTGGGAGGGTCGGTCAGAAAGAAAAGAGGTCAGCCAGGCCAGAGCCTGATCAGTGATACACAGGTTGTCACAGAGACGATTGAGCAGGGTGGTATGGTTGACCGTGTTGAATGCAGAGGAGAGATCAAGTAGGATGAGGACAGAGGGAATGTTGGAATAGGGGTTGGAGAGCAGGTCTTCACGGATGTTCATGAGAGCAGTTTCCGTGCTTCTGGCAGCTCTGAAGCCAAATTGGTGGTCATGGAGGGAGCCACCAGAGTCAGAATTAAGATTAAGATGAGAGATGGGCAGCTTTTCCAGGAGCTTACTCAAAAAGGGAGTAATGGCAATTGGGTAGTGGTTTGCTGGACGAGATGGATCAGCAGTGGATTTCTTGTGGAGAGGATGCACAAGGGAGTGCTTAAGAGGGGAGGGAAAAGAGCCAGAGGCAGAGGAGAGGTTAGAGAAATCGGCAAGGGCCGGAGCAAGGGTGTCAATGTGGTCCCTAATGGTTTTAGAGGAACAGAGAAGGACCTGTTTTGATGAGGTTTTCACAGATCGGACTTGTCTAGCGACCTCATCAGGGGAGAAAAGAGGAAAGGAGGAGAAAGGGGGCCAGGGGGTAGCTGAGGGGAGGGTTAGCAAGCCGAGAAGGAGAAGGAGAGGGAAGAGGAGGGGGAGGGGGAGAGGAGGAGAAGGTGGACAGGATATCCAGGGTTTTAGAGATAAAGTTAGAGGCAAGGGCGTTGCAAAGAACCTTGGGGGCTAGAGGAGGGGTGGAGGCTGCCGCAGAGTTGTCCAGCTCCTTGCAGATTTTGAAGAGTTCGTCCAAGTTGTTAGATGCTGCAGAGACGCAGGCTTGTATGTTGACTTTCTCCTTAGCGCGGACAGCGAGTCGGCAGGCCAGTTTGTCAGAGGATGAGCAAGAAGCACTCCATTTCCTCTCTGCCGCCCTACACTTCTGTTTAAGTGTAGCTAGGTCAGACTCATACAAAGTATTGCACTTTGCTTTGGACTTCAAACGGATCCTTATGATGGCGGCAAGAGTATCAAGATTAGCAGAAATAGAGGAGAGAGGGCTGTGTCAGGGTGTGAGTAACCCTGGGTTTGAGGAAGGGGGGCGGGGGTGAAAAGGTTGCAGCGAAGGCCTCGACTGACACACGCTTCATGGACTGGATATCCGAGAAGGTGGGTGGCAATAAAGGAGTGGCCTTGACTTGGGGGAGGAGATGGAGAGTTGGGAGGAGAGGAGGCAGTGATCACTCCATGAGAGAGGAGTGATGAGGAGGGTAGAGAGGGGCAGGAGAGAGGAGTGATGAGGAGGGTAGAGAGGGGGAGGCCGGATGAGATCAAGACATCAAGTGTGTGACCAGCAGAGTGAGTCGGTCCGGAGGTAAGAATAGAGAGGGTGAGTGAATCACAGAGGACGCGAAAGAGTGCAGATGAAGGACAGGTAGAATCAAGATGGATGTTGAGGTCACCAAGGAGGATACGTTGAGTGGTTGATGCCAAGTGGGAGGAGGAGAGGTCAACCCATTCAGAGAGCAAAGAGGTGATTTGACCACGGTCCGGTAGAGAGTAGCAACAGTAAGAGAGTGGCTGAGAGGGGGAGACAGAGAGAGAGAGACAGAGAGAGAGAGACAGAGAGAGAGAGAGAGAGAGAGCCTGCAGACTATTCTCAGGTATTGTCCTTTGTGTTGGACTTGGCAGCACATCTGGCATACAACTGGACGCCTGCCTGTATATACCTGTCATCAAATATGAGAAGAAAAGGCACAAAGGGTCGGGGAGATCAGGGAACATTGTCTGCTGCAGGCCAGGCAGTGATAGCTGTAGTTGTTCATGCGATTTCTTGTCGGTCCGGCTATCTGATAAGGCATTCGCAGTGCCACGCATACCATGTACCCAGATCTGGAAGTCTGTCATCTTGGTTGTGGCACCGAATGGTTGATGTTTGACATTGGCGGCAATCTTCGAATGGGAACTGTGCCTGAGAAGCACGTAATGCCACTTGCAGAAGAGGAAGAAAGAAGCATGTGTATTCCTCTAGTTTCCCATAACCCTTTGTTTCTCATTGTTCTGAATTGTTAGTCTTTCAATATGTTGTATCACTCTAGTCTTCACTTTGCTCTCTACCGCCTTGGTATAAATCCAGTGTTGTCTTTTGCTGTTCTCTTCCTATATGTTCTCACATATTCTGTTTCATGGACTGGGAAATATTTTTAGTCCTTACCTTTACGCTCTGTGGTTCTTCAAGTTTCCATTGTTGGCCACCCGACTTTCTTCTCTCTACACTATTCCACTCTTCTCGATTATTTAATCATTTGGTTTCCACTTCCATGCTGATTATTCGCAAATCTTTATTCTCATTTTCATGTTTATTTGACTCTCTCCACCCTTCTTTGTCTGACTGTGTGTCGGCAATCAAGCTATAGATACATTCTCACTCTTCAACTTAACCAGTCAAAAACGAATATTTTGTTGTTCTGCTTTCTCTCCTTATGACTGTCCTCCCTCTTCTATTTCTTTTCCTTATGATTCCATGATTTTTTCCATATGCTTGCAGCTTGAGCTGCATTTGGCCTATCCCTCTCTTTCTCATATTTCTACCATACTTTACCCTGTCTCTATCCGCTCTATAATATACGTAAAATTTGATTTGTCATTATCTTACCTTTTCTGCAAATGAAACTCTTTTCCTTGCTTTACTGTTTTCGTGACTCAATTATTGTTCTTACCTTACTGTCTATGCCCTTTCCCCCTTCAATCAGTCTTTAATTCGGTTGATTGCTTACTCTGTTTTCTTCTTCCAGGATCTCATACTTCTCCACCTCGGGCCTCACTTCAGTGGCTTCCTTTTTACATCTCCGGTTTAATTTCCAGTCTGTTTCTTTTTAATGCATCCATGGTCTTGCTCCTTTTTATCTCTCATCTTTAATTTCCCTGTATGTACTTGCTTGTACTCTAACTTCATCAGCTCTTTTTTTGTTTTAGTGTCCTCCATTCAATTATCACTTCTTTGCTCTCCTGGCTCCGAAATTTTGAAACATCTTTCTTTTTTTCTGTTCGTTTTGCTGCCACTTTTTCATTTTCAAGTTTTTTTCAGTGCACAATTTTTGGCAATTTTTCCCCTTGAAAAGAATTTGTATTTCATATTGTCATTTCTGGTATAGGATCATACTTTATCCACTTATTTAGCACTATATGCAGTGCTTTATAAATCTAAATAAATGTCCATCTCACAACAGCGATTGCACAATGAAAGCCGCCTTAAGCTGTTAGGAAGCCCGTGTGCATGCGCGGTGTATGGTTTTGGCCTGGTATGCCACGCCCTCCATCTCCACACACACCAGTCTTTTTCTTCCTTTCTGAGTGAATTGGACGCCGAGCATGCGCAGCATGTTTTTCCCCCAGTTTTTCTTCTTTTTTTTCAATTCTTTGTGTACTCTGTTTGCCCCCAGAAACTGGCTGTTCTATTTCGTAGCCTATGCCGCCTAAACTATCTTCTCATTTTAGGGCATGTAAACGTAGGTTCTTCTTGTCATATTATTATATTTTCACTGCTGGGGGTGTCTTGCGCCGACCACGAGTGGAATCTGTGCTCCATGTGAGCACCACTTTCTTCCCATGTACTTGGCACGTGCATCAACCTCTGGGAGGGTATTTTCAGCTGTTGTCCTCCACCACTGAAGTTCCACCAATTCTTGAAATGCAATGAGGCTTGGAATGTCAGTGCTAAACCGATTTTACTTCAGAACCCCACCCAGGTGACACATTTCCTCACACCAGCAGCCCCAGATTGGGAAGCATGGGCTTTTTCAAATGTTTCATTATGCAACGGTATGGGTAGTTCTGTTTCTGAAAGCTGGATCTGATAATCAGACCCCACTTTCATAATACTCCATGCCAAGTAGTATAATGTGCGCATTTACCTTGCTATGACCATTATCTGACCACTCAAGCAGCTGGCCTGCAGTGGCAGCAGAGCAGATTCCAAGGTCACTTGTGCTTTACTGAACACAGCTGCTGGAACACAATCTTCCAACAGACAGAGGTGGCTTTTTATCTATATGCACCTATGGTTCAAAATATTATAATTGTGTACCCTACCAGCATGGTTATCAATTGTTAAAATCTAAAAATACGCCATATTTTGGTTTCACATGGTGGCTCCTGACATTACACAGCCACACATATTTGATGTCATTTATTGTCAGCTTGATGAACAGTGACTTATTCATGATGGGGCCGGTGTGCATTAGACTGCTTGGGCTGGGTGCACCCAGCCCATCCATGTTGGGTCCAGCCCAGCAAGCCCGCTCTTTGATCCCCCTGGGAAGTGTAGACACCTTCCAGCAGGGACCAGGAACTCCCTGTGAGGTGCCATGGCAACCAGTGCTTCAAAAACTGTGCTAACATTAGAATGGCCATCTCAAACGAGGGTGCAGATTACTTTTGATGTAGGCAGTCAGTGGAAGTCAGAGGAGTTGGCATCGCCCAGGGTAGAGTTTCAGTTTGCAGAGAGGTCTCACCATCTTAGATTTTGCTCAGGCTCCCTAACTTCCTGTCCTCCTTTTCACTTCCTACAGACAAGGTACTCTGGGTATGAAATCAGCAGGCATCAGACACTTGTCTCGGCAATCAGGATTGGTTCCTTAATAACTTGCTTGCTGTGGATTCGCTGTATAATTTTACCAATGTATAGGCGAGGGAAAGACCCTCCCCTAAGTGAATTCACATTTGGACACAGCTAGAAGAAGGCTTCAATAAAGGATCAAGAGTAAGACTCGGACACAGTGGCCTGTTAAGTGTTTGCTGCAGTCCTTTATTTTTCACAAAAGAAAAAAGGGTTTGGAGTAATCCTATCTATCCCTAACCCTAAGAGGGCTTTACCTGCCTCAACAAAACTAAGGAAAGTCTGTGTCATGATGTTTAACCAAAAAGCATCCTCTGTCCTGTGTCCAAAACCCTAAACTGACCCTTAGACGCTGAACTCAATATATTGTGCAAATGAGGATTTCTGTAAGGTATTTACTTGTAGCTTTCTTTCAAAGTTCAAACCAAAGTCCTACGGTGCAAAAGAAAAGGAATAAAGTTCTACCAGGAGATGGGCTCTTCCCTTCCCCTTGATTTATTCTGGTGGTTTAAATGTCACTTTGTTCAAATGCAAGTTTGTTCAAGGAGGAAGACTCTCCCCTTGAGCCACTCAGATTCTGTACTGGGTCTCCTAGCAATTACAGAAACATAGAAGCAACTCCCGTCTCTCCCTTCATCTTTCAACTGCCTCAGCGCGAGCTTGCACACCACCAGCACCATCCAAGCTGCTGCAAGGGAACCGCTGGAATCGTCTTAGACCTTGATGCTCGAATGCCTCTGCAGCTCCAAGTTTTGTTCCATGGTGAAGCTCTGCCGTCTCTGCATCTGAGACCCACCATTTGCCGGCTTTTATGAGCTCCTAGCCATTGTCACTGCAGTGCCATGATACTGTGTTGAGCCAGACTAGCCCGCCCACAGCTTCTCTGAATGCGAGGACATTGAGTCTTCCAGCACTTTCGATCCAACACCACCTGTCGTCCCAAGCGTCTTAAATCTGCAAGCTGTCACCACTGCCGAACATGACCACATTGTTGGTACCAGTCACTACCTCTCCCTGACCCGACGTTGGCCTGTGACGAAAGTGCCCAGACTCCCAGGTTTGATGCAGAAAACCATGGCTTAACGCTATTGAGCCCTTAAAAACAAGAGCCTAAAGTACATGAGGTTGCCCTGTACTCTTGGTCCACCTTACAAAAAACCTGGTGACTTTAAAGTCCCCTTCTCTGGTTCCATGTGATAATTCCACATTTTGAAAGCCCTACACAAAAAAGAAACATTTTAGGTCGATTTTCTGCTGCCTTCAAAAGTGGAATTATCACTATTACTGGAGTTTGGGGGTTACCTCCATGTAAACTGATCACCCATCCACCCTCACTCTTTAAATGTGGGTATCACCCCTTTGCTCCACAAAATACATTTGTACTCACATCCCCAGGATCTATCTATATATATATATCTGAGGCTTGTGGAATCTGCTTAGATCACATGCTGTGCATAGGCTGACATCTAGTGGAAGCTGTGCAGTATTACAGTTTGTTTTTCGAAAATCGAAAATGGGCATCGACACAGGGCATGCCAGTAATACTATCCCTAGTGTGACGTCCACTGTACCCATGATCCCTCACGCGTCTAGGACCCTCAGATTGTCTTTTTCCGCCATACTGGTCGGAAGCATCCTGCGGAGTTCCCTGGCCTTAGCCATAATTTTGCAAAAATATCGTTATATTTCCCCATTTCTCCACCCCAACGTCGAGTCACCGAACTTCCACACTCGACGCCGGCCTGGAGAAGAAATGGACCGTCTAGAGCTGCACGACGGACTTCGGCCTCGGCAGGCCTCTGGCCTCCGCCCTGCAAGTAGGGAGAGTGTGGGGTGGTACATACTTTACACTCTTCAATATATAGGTACATTCTTATATATTCCTACACTCATTAGCCTGCTGCCACAGGGTGCGTATGGAGGGTACCCCTTTCCAATTTTGCCCCAAGTGCAACCGCAAGTACCCTTGGGTTGAAAGACACGCCACGTGCAACCTCTGCTTGCCGAGGGACCACCCCGAGGCGAACTTCAGAGCGTGTAGTAGGTTTAAACCGAAAACACTAAAGGACCGTTCGATCAAGCGTTGGGCCCACCATGCCAGGCGTCAAGAGGCCATGGCAGCGGAGGGCGCCTTCAGCGATGGCAGCAACGCCGTGCTTTCGGACGGCGAGGGCAACGTGGCATCGAGACACAGCCAAGCGCAAGTCCCCGACCTCGGATGGTCGTCTGGCAGGGCGGCTATGGGAAAACCCCCGGCGACACAAGCGCTACCCACAGCACTTCCACCAAACACAAAGTCCCACCCGAGACTCGACGCACACCTCGAGTTCTCGGAAAGAGGCACACACAGAACGGTCCACCGAATCGGTGTCCTCTGGGTGTTCTCGATCTAGATCGCCGCATGACTCCAGGCAGCCATCCACTGTTGCCGAAAGTGCCTCGCTCCCTAAGGTAACAGAGGTTTGATCGTCGGAAGACGAAGCCGACCTCTATCCCCAGGCCGCACTCCAGGAGTCGGCGTCAGCAGACCATGTAACGGCTATTCCCGAGTCCCAACATCCACACGCGAGAGATGGGGACACTACCCCGAACCTCGACGCCAGACGTCGAAAAGCTCTGAAGGGGCCAAAAAACAGGGAAAACACTCTTCCACCCACGGGGAGGGGGTAAAACCACAAAAGAAGCAGTCTCTGCCGCCTTCCACACCTCAGAAGCAGACAGACAGACTCCACAAAGACAAACAGACAAGTATCAGTCTTCTGTCATCCTAAAGACCCCTTCACAAACCAATAGGTCCAGTCAGGATAAAACAGGGAAACTCTCCCAGGAGAGAGTCATTCCCAGCTCAAGAGAATGGTCTAGTGACGACATAGACAGAGTTATGTCAAGGATGTCATCATTGGCAGACTTCTATGCCAAGAATCCTGGGCACTTCCTCTCATATACCCACGACGGGGCATCACCCTCACCCTCAGGCTGTAGGGACCCAATACCCCCAAGTAAGAAGTCCCGGGTTGAAGCACCAACAAGGTTTTCGGACCCTTTCTGTATACAGCCCTACACTCAATATCATGAAGATCCAGCTTTTAGTGAGGATCCTGATTTGGGCATGTTGGCAGACCAAACGGACTGGCTACTATGGGGATGACGAGGACCAAGAGTAGGAAGAGGACGACCCAGGAACCTACAGGGTATATTCCCCAGTAGACAAATATCCCCTGGTTACCGACTCCACTGTCGACAACCAACCTCTCTTGAATGAAGTTTTGTCCAGAGCGGCAGAACACTTCCACATTGACACCCAGGGAGCACAAGAAGAGGGGGACTTTGCCGAATAGTTAGTGGTAGAAAGGGGAACTGTTGCCCAGGCCATCCCTATCCTTAAATCGATACAAAGGAGGATAGATCCTTCACTTGTAAATCCCAACCTCACCAGGGCAGTAAACCCCAGGATCGAAAAGTTTTTCAGGGCAGCCCAATCAGACCCGCTGTACATAAGGGGGCATCTGAAACCGGACTCCCTGGTAGTTATGAACACCCGAAGGAGAGCGGGAACTCCCCTGTCATCGTCCAAAGCTCCTCCCGACAAGGAGAGCAAGAAGATTTATGGCTTGGGTAGGAAGGTAGCCTCCACTTCCGCCTACCAGGCAAGGATTGCCAACTCCACCACCGTACTGGCGAGTTACAACTGCCACCAGTTGGAAGAAGTCGCAGCACTCATAGACTCCGCCCCAGAACCCGTAAAGAGCCAATTGGCATGAGTTGCGTCGGAGGGAAGAGCCGTGTCCGGTTGCATCTTAAAAGCAACCTTTGATGCCGTGGATAACGCCGGCATATTGATAGCAGAAAGCACTGTTATCAAAAGACATGCTTGGTTATGGCAATCTGGGTTCAAACCCGAGACCCAAGCATCGTTAATAGATAAACCGGTAGAGCCGGATCTATTGTTTGGAAAGGCGGTAGAGGATGCGCTGAAAAATGCCAAGGATAAGTACGGGACTCTCAAATCCCTGGGCCAATTAACCAACAAACCCCCGAATCAAAGAGGGAATGGCAATTTTCGTCGCCCACGCGGACACAATTCCCAGAGAGGATCTAACTATTCCCAGGGGCAGGATACACCATGGAACAACAACAAGCAGTCTACCCAGTTTTATGGCAGGGGTAATAAGAGAGGACGTGGTAAAGGTAGAGGCAGCCCCGGTAGAGGCAGCGGCACGCCTCCACCAAAACAGTGACGTTCCGTTCAGGGTCTCTTCTCATTTCCAACTTCACCCAAGCTTGGGAAGGGATCACATCAGACAGATGGGTGCTGTCCACAGTGTCCGCAGGATACTGCATAGAACTGTTAGAGCGTCCCCAAAACCACCCTCCACGACAAAAAATACACTCATTGGACCACCAGAAGATCCTCCTCGAAGAAATCGTCAATCTTCTAGCAAAGGACGCGATAGAACTCGTCCCAGGACACCAGGTAAACAAGGGTATTTATTCAACTTACTTCCTTGTGCCAAAAAAAGATTTGACAATGCGCCCAGTATTGGACTTACGGCCTGCAAGTATGTCAAGCCCCAAAAATTTCGCATGACCACTCTCCAAGAGGTAATCCCCCTCCTAAAAAAGGAGGATTACATGGCAATATTGGACATGAAAGATGCCTATTTTCAGATTTCCATGTTCCCAGAGCACAGAAAGTACGTACGCTTCAAGGTGGACAGTCATCACTACCAGTTCAAGGTACTGCCCTTTGGGATAGCCTCGGCTCAAAGGGTATTCACCAAGGTACTGGCGGTGGCAGTTGCACACCACCACAGGGAGGCAATCCCAGTGTACCCTTACCTGGACGACTGGCTCATCACGGGGGAGACCCCAGTCATTTGCAGAACAAACATTCAAAGAACGATCAACCTCCTCTTCGAATTAGGTTTCTCCATAAACGATAAAAAGTGAAACCTGGTGCCAAGCACCTCCAAACAGTTCCTAGGAGCTGTCCTAAACACTCAAGAGGGGTTGGCCTTTCCATCAGAGGAAAGAATTCGGAATATACTGCTGCAAATTCCGCAATATCAGGCCGGTCACCAGATAACGGTACGCAAAGCAATGTGCTTGCTGGGCATGATGGCATCATGTATTTACCTGGTCCCCCACGCACGCCTGCACATGCGTCCCATGCAAGAATGGTTGGCGAAACAGTGGTCTCAGGCAAGTGGTCAGTGGGACGATCTAGTTGTCGTTTCGCTAACTGTTGTACAAAGCCTTCACTGGTGGACAAGAGAGAATCTGTCCAAGGGGGAAACCCTTTTACGATCCTGAGATACAGGCGGTAGTCACAACAGACGCACCACACAGCTCAGGGTCTCTGGTCTCACTCAGTGGCCAAGAATCATATCAACCTGCTAGAGCTTCTGGCAGTATTCAGAGGGCTTCAAGCGTTCGAGCCCTACCTGTTGAACCGGTCAGTGCAGATCCTGACGGACAGCACTACAGCCATGTTTTACCTGAACAAACAAGGAGGGACTCGTTCGCCAAATCTGTCCAAGCTTGCCCAGAAAATTTGGATATGGGCACTCAGACGGAACATCTTCCTGTCATCTCAACATGTTCCAGGGGATCTCAATTCTCTGGCGGACGCTTTGAGCAGAGATCCCCTCCCAGAGGAACACGAATGGTGTCTACACAGAGAAGTCGTAGAAGATACCTTCTCTCAGTGGGGTTACCCCACTATAGACCTATTTGCCACAAGCAAAAACAGACAGTGCCCAGGATTCGCATCCAGGTTCCCCCAACCAGAGTCCCAGGGGAACGCCCTGTGGATGAACTGGTCAGGGATGTTTGCGTACGCTTTTCCACCAACACCTCTCATCAGGAAGGTGGTCAACAAGATGAACAGAGAATTGATGACGCTCGTCCTAGTTGCTCCCATGTGGGCGAGACAACCGTGGTTCCCACACTTACGCAGACTAGCGGTGTGCGAACCCATCAAACTCCCGGGCTGGTACAACCTACTCTCCCAGCACCAGGGTCACAAAGTGCATCCTCAACCCAACTCAATGAACCTGGCAGCATGGCTCCTGAGGTCATAGAGTTTGGACATCTCAATTTACCACAGAGATGTATGGACATCCTAAAAGAATCTAGGAAGCCAAACACGAGGCACTGCTACTTTGACAAATGGAAAAGATTTGTTATCTGGTGCCAGAATAAGCAGATCAACCCGGTTGATTGCACTCCTTCCACAATTGTCACATACATGCTCCACCTGCTAGACGCAGGGTTGGTTTTTAACTCGCTGAAGGTACGCCTGGCAGCTCTGTCAGCATACACCACCTCCCATAGCAAGGTGTCGTGGTGGAAAGTACCAGTGGTTAAAGCCTTCATGGAAGGAGTAAAGAGACTTGACCCTCTAATTTCAAACCCACCACCAGGATGGGACCTTAACGTGGTGCTAGCTAAACTCATGGGGCCCCCTTTCGAGCCCATGCATAAAAGCAGTCTCAAACACCTGACTTATAAGACGCCCTTCTTAGTAGCTATTACATCTATAAGAAGGGTCTGTGAAATTCAGGCTCTGTCAGTGCAGGATCCTTTCTTTACAGTTCATAAAGATAAACTGGTTTTACGTACACACCCTAGGTTCTCACCTAAGTTTATTTCTTAATTCCACGTGAACCAGTCCATCGAGTTTCCGGCTTTCTTCCAAGACCTACAAAGCTCGGCTGAGGTGAAACTACACACCCTAGATGTGCGTAGGGCGGTCCTATACTATGTAAACAAAACCAGACCACTAAGGAAAACAGACCAACTGTTTGTCTCCGTAGCTACAGGCAGAGAGGGAGATTGCGTCTCTAAAGGTGCCATCTCTAAGTGGATTGTTAACTGTTTCCAGCTGTGTTACTCCCTTTCTGAAAAAACTCTGCCTTTCACGCCAAGAGCCCACTCTACAAGAGGCATTGGGGCCACTCTGGCTTTCATTGCAAATGTACCCCTTGACACCATTTGCAAAGCAGCTACTTGAAGCTCTATTCCCACTTTTACTCAGCATTACTGCATTGACACCCATTCCAAGACAGATACTCAAGTGGGACAAGTGGTTCTAAGACATTTATTTGCTCATGACCCTTCTCACATCCCACCTCCTCCTCCTTCTTCTAACACTGCTCGCTAATCTATGCACAGCATGTGATCTAAGCAGATTCCACAAGCCTCAGAAGGGATACATTACTCACCGTAATCGTATTTCTGATGCTTGTATCTGCTTAGATTCACATGCGGCCCACCCTCCCTCCCCTCTGAGAGAAGGCGCATGGATGCTTGTAGTCTTATCTTGTTATCTATCTGCTTGGATTATCTGTACTCACGCTACTCCTCATGCTACCTCATGTCAGAAAAAATACAATCTGAGGGTCCTAGACGCATGAGGGATCATGGGTACAGTGGACGTCACACTAGGGATAGTATTACTGGCACGCCCTGTGTTGACCCCCATTTTCGAGTTTCGAAAAACAAACTGTAATACTCCGCAGCTTCAAACTTCCCTGTGACTTTCGTCTCCATTCTGACAATGCCTGTCGGCCCCTCTGCGCCCTCGTTTTTTGAATTCGAAATAATTAAAAAGATATTTTCACTGTAAACGCCTTCTCTACCTTTTGAGAGACATATTCATTAAAGGATATTGTGCTGCTGGAATCTTTGCCAAAGTGTCCCTTTATTTTAAAGTCGACTTCCTCTTTGTTTTCCTTTACGGGGTGGGCCAGTATTGATTTTAGGAGTTGTGTGCATTTTTATTAGTTTAATTAAAGATCCTATTTTTTTATAGAACCTTAGTAGGACAATCTTTTATTTTGGTACCACATAAGTATTTGTTTGGATTGCTTCTGTACAGCTCACAGCCCTCCTGAAGAATATAGCCTGCCCTTCCCCTAAACTACCCCAAATGGGCAAGGAGGTACACCTGTGTACCTGTTTCGCCTTTATGGTTGTGATCACTGCTGGTTTAGTAATAGTATGGGGCTGAATAGGCGTTTTAGCCACCACCCTGCCCTGTACCTCTGCAGAGCAGTAGTCGTTTTTTCACACAAGCTGAGCAAGGTGAGTTGACAGAACATCCCTCCTTCCCCCAGTGCTTTTTTACACCAGATCGCACAAAGGAAAGTGGCTTCTAGGAAGCATATGGGTTAGGTTAGCTCTAATACAATGACCCAACTGCCCCTTTGTCCATTTGGACCCAGGGAGGGCTGGACCTCGTTCCCATCGGCTGCACGAGCATCTACTGTTCATTCTTAAGTCACCTCTTCGCTGCATCAACTTCTGGCAGTCTTCTCTTTCATTTACACTCTCCATGAACATATGGAGGGTATAATGGAGTATATGTGTATCACACTACCTGAAACGCTGGCAACAGAGAAAGGAATCTTGGACCCTCTGCTGGTGAGCTGATGGAGCTTACTTGCACTCTGGCATTCATCTACAGAAAGATGTGTTGACGGAAGTGCAAACAATTTGAAGATAGCCCCACTCATTGCTTCAGATTAACAAAAATATTAACGCGCATCCATTCCGGTACCTTCAGAGAACTGCCTTGCGTCCCAGCTGCAGGTGCAATATTCTTTGGTTGATTCTGCCATGTGGTAGGGAAAACCCATGTTGTCGTTTTCCACCTCAGCTTCTGCAGCCCTATGTAAAGAAGGGTGTCCTTGATATATCGGAGTCCTTCTCTCTTTCTGCCAACATCTGGCTGCCCTCGTTGGTCACTAACTGCACCTTAACAGTGTAAAGAAAAGTTGCTGTCGTTTTATGGTAAAGGTATTATATCTCATAGAAAGGGGCAAACCCACAGTCGGTTAAAGTTGTATACTGGCTGGGGTTAAAAAGGACCCAACTGTCCATTTTTTGATGTTATGCATCTAATAATTGCCTCTGGTCTCAGCTGAACTCGTAACCTTGATGGCAATTATGCAGAGTTTGTTTCCCCCAGCATTGGCCCCTTTTTTGTTGGGCTTTCTGAATCTGTGGGCCTTCCCCTTCTGGCCGTTCTACCCAGCTGAAATATAGTAATCCAGTTTTGTCCTGAAGCCAGCCCCCTACGCCTTTGGGAAGTATTTGTAGTAGTGAGAGTTTTTTTTCTGCCTCTTCCATGGGTGTTATACTGGGAGGGGCCACATGAGATAATATGGCAGTGGATTAAATATTAGTGGGATTTCCTCATTTAATCAGGAGAAATGACCACCCATGACTGTAATTATAGTTCCTTCCAGCCATGGGGTTCTCATTCTCTTAGCATCATCAGCTAGAATAGTGTTTTGGTGTAAGCAAGTTTGGTGGTGTCAGTTGACAAATCTTGCTTGAATGGCTGTGCAAGAAACGTGTGTCCTGCCCCAATTCACAAACCTGGCCTCCTTTCCTCTCCAGCCATTCCTATCTCCTAGCGTAAGGCTAACAGGTGGGCTCTGGTTGTGGATCTTATGTTGGCCTTCTATTATCCCTGAGAATAGCCAAGTCCACTCCAAAGGTTTTTATGTGGGACTCCAAGGGAGAGCACTTTTTCTGTTGATTTTATTACTGTTTACAAAACTGATGTCAGTAGGGAAGGCTAATCTAAGGACCGTTGACGCAATGTCTACTGATTGATTTAATAGACTTCGAGCTTAGTGGTGTAGGGTTTCAGTTGGCTGTAGTGGTAGGTTCAACACATATAAATGGTGTGAGATAGACAAACCCTCGATCTCTGACTAGAATTGGGTTAGGAGCATACCTGAGATAACTTGTTGCATTACTAGATTTGAAAACATTGGGGGATAGATGGGCCTGTGTGCATTTATGTGTATGGGCGCGATATAAATAAACTATCATATCATTGCACAATGATCTTGGGGATTTGAGTTGGTGAAAACTATTGAATACTCTTTCCTCACTGCATCAAGGAAGAGGAAGATTGATTACTTTTTTTATATTGGATGCTTGGGTATGGTGAAAGATTTGAGGGTAGCAGGACGTATCCCCAGATGTCCTCACTTCTCCCCTAGGGGAGCCCCTTCGAATGAGGCCAGGCTGCTACCCAATAGTTCCCCTGGGGGTGGTGCTCAACAGATGAATCTCATGGGGAGGGGAGCCCTCTCTGGGTTTAGTGACGACCTGGGGAGAACATGGTATCCCCATGCCCACCTAACCCTGACACAACTTCCTACACCCCTTCCACCAGTACCTTCCCTAGTGTACCCATGTACGTTTGTCAGAAGAGCCAGGTAGGAAGTACTGAGACAAGGAAGAATATGGACTCCTCAGGGGATTTATATCCCTTATGTACTTCCACGAGTAAGAGATCAACTGATTCACTGCTAGTCCTCAAGATCAGAACTGGGATGAGGAAGAAGTGCAGAAGCATGCAGAGCACACCTACTGAAAGGGCTAGTTGTTATTAGCTGAACTACCATTAAAACATAAGAGGGAATTCTTAATGAGAGACGCCTTTGCTGGAGGAATTGGGGGATTCGAACCCTGTATAAAGAAAGTGGGTCTCTTCTTAGAGCAGTACTATTGGCAGGGTGTCCCTCCCTAGAGAATTACTGCTGGCAGCGGGGGTTTCTTTCTAGAGCAGTACTGCTGACAGGGGGTCCCTTCGTAGAGCAGTACTGTTTGGAAGTGAGTCCTTCCCTCCCTAGAGCAGTGCTGCTGGTAGCGAGTCCCTTCCTAGAGCATTATTGCTGGCAGTGGGTCCCTTCCTAGAGCAGTACTGCTGGCAGTGGGTCCCTTCCTAGAGCAGTACTGCTGGCAGTGGGTCGCTTCCTAGAGCAGTACTGCTGGCAGTGGTTCCCTTCCTAGAGCAGTACTGCTGGAGGTGGGGGTCCCTTCCTAGAGCAGCACTGCTGTCAGTGGGTCTGTCACTTCCTAGAGCAGTACTGTTGGCAGTGGGACCCTCCCTAGAGCAGTATTGCTGACAGCGGTATGTGAGATACCAGGTCAGCCTGTAAGGCATGTGTAGGTGTGTGTCGTGTTTTTCTGGGTGTTAGCACTCCCAGTTTGAGTGTGACTGTGGTTGTAGGTCACACAGGGTCAAAGAATGTATCTTGGTACTTAGTGGTTTTCACCGCACTAGTTTGTTTCTTTAGCATGTGCAACTACTTCTTGTAGTTGTGCTGTGTGCAGTTAAGACTCCAGGTCATATTCATCAGGGTGTAGTGATGGTTCAATTTCTTTGGTTGATGGCTTTGATGGGCCTGGCCAGCACATCAGGTGTTTTGGTGAGCGGAAGAGCACAGGTTGGTGTGCGCGCCCTATAACCCGAGTCTCTGTGTGTGTTTGGTGCGAGTGTGAGTGGAGATGTGTTGTGATGTGTTTCTTTCTGTGTGTTGTGTAAATGTAAAGGGGGGGAGATGTGTTTTGTATTGCCTGCTTAGGCAAGAAGGAATGTTGTGATGTCATATAGAGTGTTGATGCCTGAATGATAGAAAATATGGCTGAGGGTTTTAGCCCTGGCAGTTAGGAAGCCCCCTGCCTGGGTAATGGAGCCTGTGCTTTGTCCTATTCATGTAACTTACTTATAATCTATGTAACTGCTTGTAAAGTTATCCTGTGAAGCTGGTAATAAGTTATGACATCACAACATTCCTTCTTGCCTAAGCAGGCAATACACAACATTTGCTTCCATGTTTTTTTTTCTATGCACATCTTCACGTTTACAAGCTACTCTTATGACATCACTGCTGGCAGCGCGTGATGGATGGCGGTGGGATGCTTTTAATAAATCCTTGTTTCTGTGTTTCCTACCAACCCTCGATCCGTTTCTATTTTTGTTTTAACATAAAAAGCCACCGAGAAGGGTGGTTTCTCTTTCAGGTAAAGCCCACAGAGAATGCTGTCTTTTTAAGATCGCAGCTTCCAATTGAATTATCCATTGTATTACTCATACAATTTCCTTCTGAAGAACCGAGGACTTTGTAGTGGGGTCTGGTTTTCTCTTCGCATAGATCCTTCTGTATAGCTTAACTAAGGTTGCTTCATTAGCTAGCATCCAGAGCTTTTTTCGGGATCTCGCACCACTTTGTTCATGCATGCCTGCCTGGGTGAACTATTACAGCATTGGGTACCCCCACAACACTCCACCCATTTCCTGCATTCCTTCTGCAGTGCTGCTTTGAGCACTCGCCACGCTATTGAATGTATTGTGTCTTTATTCCTTTTTTGTGTTTTTTTTGCATTTTTAAAGCGCTCACACAGCCCGGGGGAATTGAAGCGCTGTTACAGGAATATGTCTCTTAGTTGCGTATTTATAATGTGCTTAGTACCCGGAGGTTTCTCGGCACGGACCCAGGGATCGAACCTGTGTTGCTTCTTGTTGTCTTGTTTCCAAGGCGAGCACGTTGCCGCTGAGCTATCCTCCCGTGACACTCCATGGTTTCTCAATGCTGGGACCTCTTCTCGTGATGCAACGGCTCCTGCTATCTTCCACTAGAATAGCATAACTTACTGCTGCTTTGTCAGTACTTTAAACGTATTCACTACTAAAGCACCTCCTGTTACTGTAGTACTGAAACCTTCATCATCATCTTCAGCACCCACTGATATACCAGTATTGGGATCATACCTTACTGCATCACCAACTCCTGTTACATTACTCAGATCTAATTTCTCACCACAGGGCCACCATCTGCACGAATAATGGGCCCTTGCTCCTTACCAAGTGTCACCTGCCATCTTCCTACCGTGACTGTATTCCTTATTGTAGCACCACCTGCTATCTCAGCAGTCGTTAACACATCTCGCTTCTAGAGCCTTGTTTCTCACGGCAGCACACAGTACTCTCCTCTTATGTTTTTCCTTGTGATGGTGCACTTTGCCACCTCAGTCCTGGTACCTTATTCCTTAGAGCCACAACCCTCGTGTTTCCTGCACCTCCACCAAAACCAAAAGAGCTAGTGAGCTTGACTAGAGCATCTCTACATGCCAGGGTGATTGTTCTCCTCACAGCCTCCTTTTGATGTCTGCTCCATGCCTCTACCTCAAGTCAAAGTGTCCACTGCCAGGGCCCCGGAAGAGCGAAGGAGAGAGATCATGCCCATTTAGTGGAAACTGAATTGTTAAATCCATTTTTGACGTTTCTCAAACACTAGTCAGAGATCAAATACAGATGTAAGTAGACTGAAGGCGGATGCTGAACTGAATCTTAAAATCTGCTTTCAGCACCTGCCGCCTCGTCCGCCCGCTGGCGCGGCAGCGCTGTAATTGAGTTGAAATGTACAGAGCTTCCACCGACAGCCATTGACACTTTTATGCAAATCGCCTCAATTTGGAGGCGAAATTAATCTTTATCCCTTTTTGTGTCTGTCTACACACTGATAACTTTGCGTGGAATATAAATTGGCTAATTAAGTATTCACAGCGGGAGGGATGTGGGGCCGGACGACGATTGCAGATTCCACACTTAACTCTTTGAATGGGCTAAGGTGTCTCGCTAAGCGTTTGATCCATATGCAGTAAGGATGAAAGGTAACCAGGGTGCGAACATAGTTAGGCGCACATGGTTATTAACCTCTCTGATGGAGAACAGCCTCTCCAGCATGGGTATTTCCCCACCGCGGGCTTAATCTGGAGCCAAAACCCACATTGGAAAACAACTGTGTCAGACAAGGAACCGTTCCTCCTTTTGCTTCATGACTTCATCCATTGCTGGTCCTGCAGTGTTGCATCACAGACACTGGGAACAGTGATGACTTCTAGTGCCACATATGTGTAGTGTTATGGAAGGGACCAGATCCTCACGTTCATCGCCAACAAGCAACAGCCATGTGAGGGGAATTCAGTGATCACTCATTCTATCTTCTTAGCATGATAACTGTGATAGCAGTGTTTTTCTGTGAGTGGGTAAGTGAACTGAGACTGCCAAACGGTGTCCGCACAGCCATGGGACCAGCTGCTGGATAGGGATACATTAAGATCACTGAATTTGGTCAGCATAGAAGTGAAATACTCTGTAAACCTATTCTACAGCCAGGGCCAGGTTATGCATGGAGGTGGTGGGTGGGGGGTGGACCTGTAGACTGTAAGAGAGGTCCAACTGCTCCTTGATAAGGCAACCCCTGCAAGGACACTATGCCACTCCAATGCAGTATCATGGAGCCCTCCACTGCTGTCTACTTCTAAAATACACTATAAGGTTGAGAGTATGCAACAGCTACATTCACACCAGTAGGCCATACTTGCCAACTATACCCCTGCCAGAATCTGCCTATTTTTGTGCCGCCTTGTTATTTCTTCCATGGTATTTAAAGAAAATCCTTTTCAGCATTTATCACATCCTCCTATAAGAAGTGTGAAGCAGATGACCCTCCCTCCCCCACCCCTGTGCACGTTTACCACTATGGAACGACCCTCACTTAGGAGGCTACCCCCTAAAAAGGATGATGCTGCAAGCTAGGTGGATTATTAAAAGTGAAGTAAGTACTGCCAGTGGCACAGCACAAATTATCTCGTTTAGATTGTGAGCACTGTGTGGACGTTTGAATCATGAAACTCTCCAATCTTCATCTTTGTTTAAGTGGAGGAGGAGGGTTGTGAGCCACCACTGTAGGGGTTATCTGAGAAGTATGTTTCATACTGGTGTGTTGGTATAGGGTACTATATGTTTATATATTTTTTTTTATTTTTTTTTAATTTAAAGTGTTTATTGGTTAATTAAAACCTTATACACTACAAAAAAAATATTATATCAACCAAACACAAATACATATATTATACATACAAAAAGCATACATCATATTACTCGCTTCCAAATATAAAAGGCTGCCCCAATATAGACCTTAATCTCTCCATCATAAATAGCTGACCAGAATTGGTCAGTTTCAATCCTTTGCATGTCATCTACAAATTGTGCATACCCTTTAAAATAACATTCCCTCAGTTTAGTACATGAAGTTAAAATATGTCTTACTGTCTCCACCTCTATATTACAATGCCTGCACAATCTTTCTGCACAGGGAATATTTGTTCTTGCCCCGATAATATCATTACACGGGAGAGTGTTCAGACGTAGCTGCAAGATAAATCTTCTCAGAGCTCTGCTTCCCGTGTCCCGTGTTTAGCAGATATTGTCTTGGGATGGCAGGTTTGAGGCCTTGTAGAGCATAAACAGAGTATCTAGACTTATTATAGAGATAAGATTGATTTTCACATAGATCCCAAATAAAAGCCTTATCTTTAAGACTTTTCTTAGTGCACATTCTGTTATCTTTTTCCATGCATTCGTTATAGCCAAGGGCTTCTAAGAAAGACAGAACTGTTTTTTGAAGGCTAAGCATATAGGAATTCTTAAATCTGCCTTCACTTTTATTTTGTCTTATAAGGTTAAGCAGGCTTCCTTCATCCCCATCCCCTGAGATAATTCTAAAATAGAGTTTGCAACATTCGATTTTCCACAGAGTCGAGAGGGATATGAGACCCAGTTCACACCTTATAGCTTGTATTGGTACTGAGTTGGGGAGTCCTAGGGCTGGTCTCCAGATCTTCCCTTCAAGTAAGTGTAGCTTACTCAGATATTTACTTTCTACTGTTTCTAGTGCATACAGAATACCAGGTATAATACAGCTTTTGTATATCTCAAGTAAACCTTCAATTGAGTGGCCACCTTTACTAGTCATATATTTCCTTATGACTTTCCATTTCTTTAGTACTTTTAGATTAACCGCCTCCTGGAAAAAATTTATACAGGGATTGCTCAGAATGGGCATCCCCAAATATGGATAGGCATCAACAACCTCCAATTTAATAGAGTTTATCTGCCATCTTGAGGAAAGTTTTTTCTTTTCTAACTTTGTGGCTCCGAATACCATTACCTTAGTCTTATTAATATTAATACCAAGGTTATTCGCTTCAGAGTAAGCTAGTAGGCCATTCAACATTCTTTGTAACCCTATCGGAGTCTTATCCAGGAGGACGGTGTCATCTGCATACAAAAGGCCACATATGGGTTTCCCCGCCACTATTGGTGGAAAGTTATTTATGGTGGTGAAGCTTTCCCACATATCTGAAACATACAAGTTATACAATATAGGCGATGTAACACATCCCTGCTTCAGTCCAGTATTCGTAGCAATCTCAGGTGATAATATCCCTCTTTTACCCAGGCATATGGAGACAGTAGTTTCCCTATACATTTCTTCCAAGAAATGCAGAATGTTGGGACAGATCTTTTTCTCTCTTAATTTCTTCCACAAAAGCCCCCTATTAACACTGTCAAAGGCTTTCGAATAATCAACGAAGCACACATATAGTTTTTCCCCCTTATCCTTAGCCCCTGCTATAAGGTGTTTCAACATTAATATATTATCGAGGGTGCTGTATCCTTTGCGGAAGCCAGTTTGTAGAGCAGACAGAAGCCCCTTTTCCTCTATCCAGTTATTTAAGCTGTCAACTAACAATGAGCAGAAGATCTTACAGCTGCTGTCTGCCATAGCAAGTAATCTATAATTATCGGGCAATTTTCTGTCCCCTTTTTTAAAAATAGGGACTACTATAGCTTTCCTCCAGCTATCCGGTATACGGCCTGTTTCCCATATGGCGGAAAATAGCTGGTGCAGAATCACTGCCCATTTCATGGGATTTTGTTTTATGACAGCATTAGCTAACCCGTCTGGGCCGGGGACACGTGATGCTTTCATTTTAGAGATCATTTTAATTATATCTCGAATACCAAAGGGAAATGTACTATAGCTATATGGATTTATACCAGTAGGGATAGCAGACATATAACTAATCTTGAAGTAGAGATCAGTAATATACTGTTTCCAAACCTCCTGGCTAACATTAGTATTTTCCCTGCAATCTTCCTCCATCAGGAATTGTCGGTATAAGTACCAAAATTTTTTTGAGTCATGGGTTTTGCATATCTTAAATAAGCACCTCCAATTGGCATTATTAGTGCTGTACTTATCCTTTAGCCAGTTTTTATATTGTGTCTTTATATTACTGATTCTCTTATTTCTTTCTTCATCATCTGAGTCACATGTCTGTTTTAATTTACGGATCTCACCCATCATTTCTTTTTTCCTGTCATAGATCACTTGATCAAATTTGTGGGAATGATTTTTCCCCTTTTTATTTTTCACTATAAGGTTGCTGTTTGTCCTCCGTATTGTTCCCAACAAATTTGTTATCAAATTTAGGCCTTGTCGCGCAATATCTAGGTCATCAATGATCAGGCGATCGAACAGCTCATTAAAGATAATTAAATTTTTATCCGACCAAGTGATCCTGTTTCTACCTGCAGTAAATTGGATATCCATCACTTTGCCCACGTCCCAGCTTTGCTTTATCGGGCCATTGTAGAATTTGCCCCTAATGGGTGTGTGGTCACTCAAGGAGATATCTATATGTTCAAAATGGATCATAGATTGGCTTAGTTTTTTATTTACAAACATATAGTCTAGCCTATAGCCTACCTTCCCATTAGTCCAGGTTGCCCCGGTGCCTGGTCCTATATTAGGTTCCAAATATTCTAACCCCCAGCTAGACATAAGGTTCATCCACCGACATCCCTGCCTGGAATGGGTATTTAGTCCATCAACCAGGTTACCCTCCTGTGTTACCAATGATGCGGTAATGAACGTTTCATCCCACAATTCATTGCACCTATTCATCTCCCTTACAGCAGAGTCACAATGGGCGTTAAAATCTCCCACTATACAGATTTCGGACTGAGGGGAGTCCAGAGTCCAGCTTTCAATGGTATGGTTTATAAACTCCCCAATCTCATAGACATTATCCCCCCCCCCTGGTTGAGAGTACATGTTAATAAGAAGGAGGTTCCCTGATAGTCTTCCCCTATCTATGATTGCACATATAACATTAGGTAGGCTCCCATGCTTCTCATAAGGTTTAAATGAAAGATGTTTTTTTACCCCAATACAAAGCCCTCCATACGGCCGTCCCTTTTCACCTTTGGAAGCAGCTTTACTCCAAATATTGTATCCATCGAGTAGAATTTCCCCAGTTACCCAAGTTTCTTGTAAGGCAAAAACATCACTCTCCATCAGCAATTGGATACCATCCTTGTGTAATAGGGAATTAAAGCCTCTACTATTCCAAGAGAGGAGATTGAATTCATTAGTACATACCTCATCTCAATTTTGAATAGTAGTATTACCTTCCAAAGAATTTACTTCTGCATTTTTATTTCTTACTTCCATAGTAGTAGGTGAAGCTCCCACCAAATTCGTGTTTTTGTTTTTCAAATCATTATGAGTTGCGGAGTGGCATATCACAATTTCATATTTATTGCCCCATATTCCATTAGAGTATTCCCTAATGAGGTCCACAAAAACTGCGGATCTAAATTGGACAATGACCCAATTATCCCAGCTACCATATATCCGGCAGGATAATAGATTCAATATCCCCTGTGTTAATGTTCTGTAGCTGTGGAATATGTGACAGTTTATTCAGTAGCCAAGTCCGATTTAAAAAAGGGCTTTCATCCGAAGTGGATTTTTCTATGATTTTAATACTTTTCCCCACTATAAGTTGGGGTTCTTCAATTATTCCCACAGATTTTGCCATGCTTGTTTTTTGGTTACTATGCATGGCCAATCGCTCCATCTCTTTGATATATATTTCCCTCTCCCTTTTAGTGAGGGGCATAATATTATTATTATATGGAATTTCAACATATTTAAAATTATTTTCTATGGATACCATATCCTCACTTTCCCTTTCCTCTAATGTATTATCCTTACCCTTTAGCCAGTTTTCTAGTCCCTTATTTTTAATTACCACTTTTTTCCCACCATCCGACTTCCGCTGATGTTCAATAATTTCATAGTGGTTCCCCACTTCTACGCATTCAGAGTCTAAAGGTGCTGTATTTGCTAGGGCCAGGGAGTTTTAGTAGTTTTGGTCTTGTCAATCGCCATCCTCTTACGGGTGGATTTTTTATTTTTTCTATTTCGCCTAGTGCGCCTCCTATAGCCTTGAGTTGCCCTTATTTCTACCTCTCTCACACTAATAATAGTCTTATCAGCCGAGTTTTCCCTTAGATTAAGTTGTTCCATGGGGGAAATATTAGTTTGTACAGTGGTATTCTCTTTTTCTTTTTCAACCGCCAAAACCAACTCACTCAAATCTCCTAACACCTCATTAGACCCCATAGTATGCCTTTCCCCCTTTTTAAGAACATTTCCACAGCAATCTCCTATCATAATCCCAAGAGATCTTGTATTATCAATATTCTGCAATACCAATGATTTTGTGTCACTCTGTTCTTTAAGCAATTTAGTGCAAATGGTCAAGACGACATCCATCATGGTAGTAAGGGCATCCAATTTCTCACCGGATTTAAGTGAATATTCAATTACCCTACTTCTATCACTGTTAACAGAAATTTCAGAGAGGTTACCCATAGAATTATAAGACTCATCGCTCGAATTTAGTTCCACTTCTCTCTCGGCAAATTTATCCAAATCTGGAGAAGCTGACAAATTTGTACCGATAATGTTATTCATATCGGTATCCTCAACTACAGATATTTTCAGATTAGTTCCTGTTCCCATAGATTGACGTCTGAATTTATGTACTAATGTCAAAAGCGAATTATTATCAATCATAGAGCTATTAGCGGGAAGAGGGGAAGGTAGTAAATTGTCAATCTTCGAGCTATTAAGGGGGGGAGGGAGGGGGAGAGCATTATCAGTTGCCAATACTTTTTCTTTTGTAGTAAAAAAGCTGGGTATCTTAGGTTGTTCCAATACTCCTTTAGTCTCACATATAGGCTCACTCTTACTTCCCTTTTTTTGTTTTTTCCCCTTACCAGGCTTCTCGGTTCCTAATTTAATATTAGATGTAGATACACTTTTCTTCCCCTTTTTAGATCTCAGATTGTGTGAGCATGGACTTTGGGCCATGGTAATAAAGTGTTAAGGGGGATATATATTAATAAAATATGGAGGATTAGTGCTTAGGTTTGCCTATTAATCCCTAAGGAGGCAAATCACCCAGAAATCAAAATAGTTCTATCACAAAAAATCTATAATAAATGTACCTAGGACCTAATCAATTCAGTAGTTAATATACACTCCGTTTCTCAGAAATAGCCGGGGAGAAGAAACCTTCGCAGCCCCTCAGATAAATTAAGCTAATATCAGGGATCAGCAGATACTAATACTATAAAGTGAGCAGCCAATACCATCAGTTAAAATGGGAGCGAATAAAAAAACAAAGTAATACAATTTCGTAAGAAGAATAATTAATTTGTTAGGTTAAAATTATCATCACAAATCATATAATAGTCAATGGTTGGAAAATAGAGTTAAAATGTCAATGAATGTAATATCAGAGTGTCAATCCGAACAAACCACCCGGAAAGGGAACGCCCGACAGCTTGAGGAGCGGCCTTAGTCCGACTCTCCCCCCCAGCCAGGTGGTAACAATGAGTATTACACTGAGATAGCTGGTTAGCTTACTTAGGATCCTGCAGAGTAATCTTCCTTCGGCAACTTCGGCACAACACGCACAACAGCCGTATAACAGCCAGAGGGCTTAACTCCACAGGGCTTTACGCCGCAAGGGTGGTTTAGGGTTGGTTTTAATGCCCGGTGGATGTCACGTGATTCGTCACGTGAGCCTGCAGCGCCCCGCCTCCTCCAGGAAGCAGGCACCAATGTAGCAAGAGCAGGAGGCTCGCAGTGCTACTCGAGCGCAAAGTTAGGCAGCAGAACGTTGGCGTTTGAAGAAACGCTTTTACTCAAATCAAGCAGCACACACCCCTCGGATGGATTAGGGCTGGTTTTAATGCCCGGTGGATGTCACGTGATTCGTCACGTGAGGCTGCAGCGCCCCGCCTCCTCCAGGAAGCAGGCACCAATGTAGCAAGAGCAGGAGGCTCGCAGTGCTACTCGAGCGAAAAGTTAGGCAGCAGAACGTTGGCGTTTGAAGAAACGCTTTTACTCAAATCAAGCAGCACACACCCCTCGGCTGGATTAGGGCTGGTTTTAATGCCCGGTGGATGTCACGTGATTCGTCACGTGAGGCTGCAGCGCCCTGCCTCCTCCAGGAAGCAGGCACCAATGTAGCAAGAGCAGGAGGCTCGCAGTGCTACTCGAGCGCAAAGTTAGGCAGCAGAACGTTGGCGTTTGAAGAAACGCTTTTACTCAAATCAAGCAGCACACACCCCTCGGCTGGATTAGGGCTGGTTTTAATGCCCGGTGGATGTCACGTGATTCGTCACGTGAGGCTGCAGCGCCCCGCCTCCTCCAGGAAGCAGGCACCAATGTAGCAAGAGCAGGAGGCTCGCAGTGCTACTCGAGCGCAAAGTTAGGCAGCAGAACGTTGGCGTTTGAAGAAACGCTTTTACTCAAATCAAGCAGCACACACTAATGCTTAAATATGGTTACTATTTGCATTGGCATTGTACCCTTGATCTGCATTTGATATTGGTCCGTTAATGGAATAAAAATGGCTTTTAACACATCTACCATCCTCTGTATTGTAATGGATTTAAAGGCACGGCACACTCCAGACCAGTCCTCTTTCCACTAGTAAGGGATGTGGTGCACAATGAAAACGCTTTTAAATGTATTAATTTCGAATTCCGCTTTGAGAAGACAGCCAACCCGTCTCACACCCTCCTTGACAAACACCCTGTGTCGCAATGGACCATGAACCAGGCTGGTGTGTAATAATGCAAATTAACAAGGGGGGTCCTGGGAGTCCTTCTGCCAGGCATTAGTCCTGGTTACAAGGGACTTACCCAGAGTCTTTAGCCCACTATCTTTCACAGAGAAGAAATATCCCAAACATATCAGTCTTTGTCCTGCCCTGGGGCAGTCCAGCACCGAAATGCTAGGCAATTCTCCCCTGAACAAGAGTACCAACAGCAATCCCAGACACGTGTTTCGGTCTGGTTGCACCTCATCAGTAGGGTGGAGCTGTGCCTCTCTAAGAATAGTGAGAAAGGGGTCCACGTCTGGATTCCCCTAGTAACTTAGGTTGAGACCCAAGGTTACTTAAATATGCAAATTAACAAGGGGGGGTCCTGGGAGTCCCTCTGCCAGACATTAGTTCTGGTTACAAAGGACTTACCCAGAGTCTTTAGCTCACTATCTTTCACAGAGAAGAAATATCCCAAACATATCAGTCTTTGTCCTGCCCTGGGGCAGTCCAGCACTTATTTGCTTATTTTAAGTAACTTTGTGTCTCACCCAAAGTTACATGGGGAACGCAGACCTGGATCCCTTGCTCACTATTCTTAGAGAGGCACAGCTCCACCCTACTGATGAAGTCCAACCAGACCGAAACAAGCGCACAGCTAAGGAAATGGGCTAAACAGTGAAAATAGGACATCGTTTTTTCTGATGGGGTATAAATGCACATAACAGATAGGATACTGAAGTGTATGGGTTACTCTTATGGGGTGACAGTATGAGTTTCTTGATAGGAAAGTAAAATCGGATTTTAGAATGGAAATAAGTTCACGGGCAAAATCGGTTTTGTTAGTAAAATGATTCGTTTTACTGAGACTATATTTTAGTGGCTAGATTATTAAAGAAAGACACTGCACGCAACAAGGTTAATTTACAATGTTAACCTATTGGCGCCACGTTCATCCTTATGGGAAATTAATTTATTTATTTTAAAATGGTACTACGGACTTGCACAAAGGACTGAAATTATTTGAGAAGAATTAGAATTACGCTAACACATGGAGACTAACACAGATTCTTCTAAGAACAGAATAAACAAAGAATGCTAACAATTTGGGAAGTTACTAGGGTACTGATAGGAGTTTATAGGGTTTAGACAGAATGCAAGGCAATAGAGCGGGGTATGCAGTTTTTGTACTGAGGAGGGTGATACTTACAAAATGCACTTGAGTTGGGTAGTTTGGACAGCTAACCAGGTCTCTGGACAACGGGGCAAGGATCTGGTCACCTGGCAGCGGCTGAGCTCTCCTTTAAGGGAACAGTGGGGCAACAGGCATCTGGTCACTGTGGACAGTGGGATGCATCAGCTGGGCAAAGACAGGTCTGGTCACTGGATTCTCCCAAAGAGATCAGCAGCCTTTCCTCCTTTCTCCCTGAATTATTGGGATTTTTGTAGGGTTTAGTTCTGGATAGGTGGTTCTGGATCAGGATAGGTGGTTCTGCCTGGATCTGATTTCTGGAGTCTTGCCGGGTCAATTTTGAATGTCTGTTTGTCTGGATTTTTGAGTGTCCTGAATCTCCCCATGCCTCCTCCTTATATAAGCAGGATGACATCAGAGAATTTTTAATATGTCGGCGGATGTAACCTGGACATACCTCTTGGATGGGATAGGTCAGGCTATTCCTGTCGTCACCTCCCTCTGAGCTGATTGGACTGAAGGAAGTGACATCAGTTTAAGTGTGTGTGTTATATGACCCATTTTGTTCCACAAGCCAAACCTTTCACAAAAGGAGTTATGGAATGCAACTTCATTTTTTCAATAGTCACCATTATACAAATCAGATAGACAGATCCCATATTTTACAAGGAATATGCCAGGTCAAACGCCAAGACTGTACGATGCTGCTTTTGCCTTCAGGCACAATTTCAATGTTTTCCAGGGAAACAAAACACCTATAAGTCTGCAACTGGCTCCATATATACATATTAGTATTGGGCATATTTTCCTCAGGTTTCATGTCTGTACCATTTATGATTCACATCAAAATACAATTTGTCTGCCATTCCAGTTCTCCAGGGGCTACAAAAACACCCCCAGTCTCATTCTGTGAATCTAAATATCCCATAAAAGCTGTTATTATTTCGCATTACTGCTTGTTCAGAGTATTGAATTAAATTTATTAATGTAAAAAGTTATTTTAAATCAAATGGGATGGATTTGTCTCCAAAGGCAGTTCTTCAAATCTCCACAGCCAGCCTGCCCCTTCTGTCAGTTCTGAACAACAGGGTTACCGTAGTGCCCTTTGATCATGGGCAATTGAAGCAGAGAAGGTGTCAAAGGAATTCACACTTCTGTGACAAGGCTAGTTCCCCTTAGTCCATTGTTCCTTGCAGCAGAAATGCCGGTCAGTCTGATGAGGTCGCAAATTTCCACACATTGGTCCTTTCACATTTGTAAAGTAGCTTCCTTTCCCAAGGGACTCGGTACCTTCAAAGTGCCTGCCTCTCAACCACCCCAGTCCCACACATGTGTACTGTTTCTGTGTGAGTATTTGGAATGATTTCACATTTTAGCTTTCAACGTGTCATTTCACTGCTTTGCAAAAGCAGGTTTACAAGTGTTCTTCTTAGCTCATGTACATTTTTACAAAATGCGTTTTTTCTCGCATTTACTTTCTGAAGGCTTTCACAGCTCTGGTCAGTTTCTATACACAGGGATGTGCTTGGGAAATGGATTCTTTGAAACCATGCAAAGGAGAGAGAGAGCTTTGGAAGTGCTTTGCGTGTGTTCATTTTTTTCCAAAGTGAATGCTAGCCGTGCGGACAGAAATTAAATTCCCTGCTCGTCAGACTTTATTTTACAAAACAATGCCGTTCAGGGAGGGATGGCCCTCATTTGATGGTGTTCAACCTGAAATGGATGGATATGGCTGTGTTTTACTAGAACCAAACTATGTGCTGTTTAAAGATGAAAGTAGCACCATTGCAAGATCGTTTTAAATCCATGACATTTTCTTGTGCAGTTTTGAGTTATTAAGATGACAGCAGAGCAGCGCTGAGCCATTCTGCCTTTGAATTCTTCTCTTTGGATTCACATGAAGAAAATAAATGTAGCCATTCTCGGGGCGTCTATGTTCTATCTCGCTCCATGCGTGCTCAGAAAATACAGCACAGCCATTATTTTTTATAACTGCTAAAATGCAGTTTTGTGATGCAGGGGATTTCTGTTGGGCTGGTAAATGTACCCCACAGCATCTTTATCATATACTGCCTGCATTATGGTGTAGGTTCATCAATGTCTTTCCTATTTTCAAACTCCTTGAATAAAAGAACATATGCTTCCCTTGTGTTATGCATTTCCCACCATGTACTGACTTATGTGTTTTGTGGTTTTGTGTTTGAACAGCATGTGCTTTTACACTGTGTCCCCTTTCCTCCATACTCCTTAGATATTGCCCCTGAGAAGGGGACAACGCAGGAGCACTCTGTGCAGCTAGATATTGAATTAAAACACATTAGAAGCCAGGTACATGTGCAACCACGCCCGTGCACTTACACTCCATGCATGCGCTGAAAGCAAGCGTCCCCTGATAGCACGATCCTCCCCACAATGAGAGACAATAATGGACTCTCCCAGGATGGGAATAAGGCCAGGACAAAGTGCGGGTGAGCTTAAATGGGAGTTTATCAATCAAAATAGGGCATGCAAAGAACTCTGCAAACTCCGAGAGCACTCTTTCTGACAATAGCAAAGACAGGCGTATATATTTACAAAAAACGTCATAAGAACCTACATGCTATAGGGGGCACAAGTTCGTGGGGATTGGGTGGCGACGACTAGCTATAGGTGCTGCTGCGATGTGGTTTGCCGCGGCTGGAGGACGTCACTGGTTACCCTCGTGGGTTGGGCTGGGCCTGGCAGGTCAGCTGGGCTCATCCGGGCGGTGTTGTTGTGCCAACCGTGATCTGTGTCAGAGATGAATGTCTTTCCTGACTTTCTGCCCTAGGGCCACGCACACCGCAGTCATTCAACCTTGCAATATTATCTTCCCTGGTAAATCTTCTAATAGGTTATTCTACAGGTTAATGCAACACAGGAGGAATGCACCTAGAGTGGGGACTGTTGGCGATTCATCAATACATGGTTACCATCGTCCTGTTGACCGGGTATCAGAGGTTGTGGGGTTGGGTCTCGGGGCATGGGACAGGCGGTCTGTGTTATCATGTCTTGTTAGAAGTCATTATGGATGTGTTCTTGTAATGTTGCCATAATATTGGGTGTCCTAATTTTACAGGGGCCATTAACCTAAGGTGAGCCGGTGGGTCGTGGAGCCTAAGAAAGGGCGCCTTTGGATCTGTGTTTTAAGGCCGGGGTTTACTGCTGGGTTGTAAATAATTCAGGTGGCAGGCCGTGGCCTTGGGTGCTGCAGGGGAATGTGAATGCTTGAAGCGGCTCCAGCCGAGTTGGGGGAGGTGGAGCAGGGCAGCACAGGCCTCTGCTTTTTCATCTGGCCGGCTTCACTGGGAGGAAGGGGGGAATGGCCTTGCGTGTGCTCACAAAGGTATTTTCCTCATGTGTTGCAGACTTTAGGTGGAAGAGACATAAACATTCATATAATGTACAATACTCATTGAGTCTTTCCAAAGCTCACATTTTTGACATTGCTAGTGCCATCCATATGGCCAATTTGAGCACATTACTTGTACACTACGTTTTTAACAACTACAACATTTTGTTATATGCTTATACATGCACGGTAAGTGAGGTAGTAGTAAGGTTGGTGGAGCACGCAGGAACAACCCTAATGAGACTGACGGCAGTGGCACATAGTGGGCTTGGACACACATCTGGTGCATTTTCGTGCACCCCTTACATGAGCCCTCAATATGGTTGCATTTGTCTTCCTTTGCACTCTAGCAGCATTAGTTCAGTTTTGGCGCAGGACCGTGGGGTGCAGTCTTCTCGATAACACACATAACATGAAAAACCCCCGGAACGCTTGTACCATTTGCGCCTAGCTACAGGGATGTGAGTGCTTTATCCCTAATGTCATATGAGCACCCCTTCTGCCATTTTCATGAATTTACGGGGTTTTTAGTCAGAGAGGTTGTGGAGAGAACGCTTTCGTCACAGGTGGTTTGTTCATTAGTATTTGGGGACTCTGCTTTTGTCAGGGGACCTTTGTACAGTTCTTTTCCACCCAGGTCCTGCCGGCCGGGTCATGCTGGAAACAGCAATACACTGTGGAATGTGAAAATGTTACAGTGTTGGTATCTAACACTAGCTCATGTCCGTCTGTTCGTGGGAACGGGCTCGTAGCGGATCTGCCAGGGAGCTGTGGCCACAGGGATAAGTGACACTCTCCAAGGGTGGGGGCCGTGCTGCGGTGCACAGGGCTCAAGCCATTTTTATTAGACAAAATGGTTTCCAGGGCCTAGCTAAATTGAGCAGGTTTGGTCAATGTCTTCAGCCAGTGCCCCACCCACCACCTGGGCCCTGGTGGCAGGAAGGACAATTGATGAGCCATGAACCTCACAGGGGGAGAAAAGGCATGGGAGGGGGGTCTCCTGGACCAGTCCTCCCACACATTTCTCCCCTTTCGTTACTTAAGTAACGAATACTTTAAATCCTCCAACCTCCTGCACTCTTCCTCGTCAGCTATAGCGTCATCCCATGCAGGGGTGCCTTTTATGGGCATCCATGCCCTGCACACCCCTCGCAGGCTTTCACCTCCTAGCATATTCATCTGGGGTACAGGTCAGGTATATACAACCGTTTCCACCTTCTAGGTCCACCCACACTTCCTCATACCATTCAAGTACCCGGGGCTCTTTAATTGTAGTGTGCTATAACTTATCTACTATATCCTTGTCGTGGTATATGGGCACCATCTGGAATCTTGACGTGTAATCTGTACCCGTTTGTACCTGTGCTTCCTGCATAGTTTGTATTGTACCGCAGGCGTTGCCCATTGTCACCATCATTGCACCATTCGGCACTGCGTTGGCACAACATCGAAGACCCACCTGGCATAGGCAAAAAATGAAAAGGAGGAACACTACAGCCGGCATCAAAAGCTTGACAGTCATTCCTAGCCATGATGGGACCCAGGAGAAGATATTGTCGAACCATGTACTTTCATCTGCTCCACCTTCCATTCTCATTCTTTCTCCTAGGTTATGTACTGCTTCGATCACATGGGACAGGGAGCCGTTATCTGCGTCTTCAGAAGGTACGAAAGTGCAGCAGGCACTTCCAATTTTTCGGCAAACACCTCCGTCCATTGCTGTCAACAGGTCCAAGACATACCTGTTCTGCATGGTCATTAGCCGTAGTGCTCGCAGTTCCACTTTTATTACGTTAAACCCTTCTTCAGTATCATTTGCCAGTTGGATCAGTTCCCAACGTGTGATTTGGAGCCACTTTGCATTTGCTCGCGCCTGGATGCTTGGGACGAGTGAGGCGAAGAACGTTTCTGCAGAGCTGAATAATCGATATTTATCCGGGATCTGTGCCAGCAGTTCTGATGATGCTTTTGATATGTAGTTCGATGATCGTCTGTTTCGGGACAGCGCCCCTTCCTTGTTTCCGTAGGACAGGACATATACTTGTGATTCTGCAGTTGGTTTGGCCCAACTCTGCTTAGATTTTCCTCGCGTCTCCTTGCCCCCATCAATGTGGCTTTCCGGGATTACCATTAGCACGGAGTGCAGGGTGGCCAATGAACAGCTGCCACCCCAGGATTGTGGGAGGTGTAGGTATGCCTGGTTGCCACATACCCAATAGGTATCCATTAGGGCCGCTGTCCCTTTTCTCATATCTGGGATGGTGAGGGTCTTGTTACAGTTCTTGTTTGCCCCCATGGTGGTTCTCCCGTCTCCCTTGAAACACAGTTCATAGTTTATTTCTTTCTACAGCTTGAAGAGTTTTTCAATGGCCGTTACCCAAGTCAATTTTGAGATGTGTCCCTTCCATATGGGTGTGCATGTCTCTTCTATCCATTGCAGTTTCTCTGGTGCCACACCCCGCAGTGCTTCAGCCTTGCACATTATTTCTTCGTCCTTCCACTTGTTGTCCGAAAAAAGTGTCCCTTGTATTATAAAAAATGGCTCCTTTAAACACAACACTCCTACTGCCTTTGGGTAACAGGTCTTCTCGTTCTGCAGCATCCTAAAAGTTACCTCATGTGCCTGGAAGGTGTTCTTAATTCTGCACAACGTGAGATGAAGGAGACACTGGGCATCGACAATAGGCAACTCTTTGGGTAACAATACTTTGGGTGTACCTGAAGCATGGGGAATGAGGGAGCAGACATAACAGCTCTCGTTCGTTGTTTGCTTAGCCGTTGCACTCATGTCCTCATACCATTTATTTGTCTTGTGGGGGTGTCGTGGGTCTTCCATTTTGTCTAATCCTAACCCATAAAACTCATCATACTTTCTCCTCCCCGCCTCCCTTTTCCGTCTGTTATTTCTTTTCCTAAGGTATTTCCCAGCTTCATGGGCGATGGGCAGTGTGGGCCCCCCTTTCTCCCTCTCGCCCCCTTTGCCCAATTATCATATAATAGTTAATATCTCGCTGTCATTTCTTCATTCTCTTTCTTTATGCTATCTAGCAGTGTGTTTTTGGTTACGGGAGCGGGCCGGCTGGTGGGTGTGTTATATAGGGGTTACGATCATTCAGACTGCAGGCATTGTAATTGGACACTTTTGGCGGGGGAGTTGTGCTGTTTTGCCTTTTTTCCTTCAAATCTTCATTTTGCTTGATAGCAACATTAGATGGTGTCGTGTAATATCCTCATACCAGTTTAGTTCCATCCCATACCAAAAAATCACTTTCTTTAGTATTTACAATTGCTGTTTCATTTGTCACATTAGTCCCGTTAATCCCTCCCCCCTCGTTCATCTCGATAGAGATGAACGCTATGAACCAATACGTAACCAGGCCAAACATAATTGTAAAAAATAATGTAATGCATATGGACAATCCACACTCATACGAATATCTACATCTCTCAGCTAAAAATTCTCTATATCTAATAAATCTATCCGTTGCAGGCTGCCCGTTAGTTGCCATGGTAGTTCCTGTTTGAGATATAAAAGTGCATTAAGTTCATGTATGTAAACATTTTGTTGGCACTACCAGTGCCAAGATATCATGTAAGGGGAATAGGATTGGGTAGGGGAGGGGGGTTGGGATGTACAGAGAAGGGAGCATACGACATACATAATCTTCACATTATTATTTTACACATAAACCCATTATTATTTTTGCAATCCTTCATCATTATAGATAACCTGTAATATAATGTTTTTCGTTAACAATTTTCTCTGGCATGTATACTTCATCCACACACATTTTTGTATTCACTCATCATTTTCATTAGCATTGTTTGCTGTTGTCTGTGCCTCCTCGTCCACCTCTTCCTGCACACTATTATATGCTTTTCGTACATCTGTCAAATGTATCCAGTACTTGAGGCCCTTAACTTTTACCGCCGTAGGGGTGCAAAATACCACTTCATATGGTCCGTGGAACCGTGGTGCATTCCACCGGCACACAAAGCTCCGGACATAAGAACTCTCCCGGCATCAGTTGTACCGGTGTTTCAGGTTCCGTAAGGGACTCCGTTGTGTTCCCGTCTTCCCTTGTGAATGGTGGTGAGAGCTGCTTTGATATTGCGCGTGCTGCCCTAGTTAGCTTTTTCAGATATTCTGTGAACTCATCTCCCAATAGTGCGGCGCTTCTGTGTGCGTCTGAGTGTTGGCGCAGTGGGGTGTGTGCTGTGTGCATTCGTCTCCCGGTCACGATTTCGTGCGGGGACAAATGGTGGTCCTTGCTTGGCTGATTCCTCAGCTCAAACAGCGCAAGGGGCAAACAGTAAATCCAGCTTTTCTTTAATGAGAAGCACAATTTGGACAATCTGCCTTTTAACAGTCCGTTCATCTTTTCTACCACGCCATTACTTTGTGGATGATAAATCGAGCACAATTAATGTTTTATTCCCAATAATGTCATCACTTCTTTGAAGAGCTCGTTCACGAAGTGAGTGCCGTTGTCTGAGCGAATTACGTCGCAAATTCCCCAGCGCGGGAATACTTCCCTTACTAGGAACTTTGCAGCGCTTTTAGCATCAGGTCGTGCACATGGTCTTGCTTCCACCCACCTCGAGAATGGGCATACACCCACAATCGTGTAGCGTGCCCCATTACACCTTTCTACCATATCTGCGTAGTCAATATGCAACTCCCTGAAGGGTCCTACTGGTTTTGGAATTGTTCCCTTGAGTGTACGTAACGTCATTACAGAATTGTATATCTGGCACGTTGTGCACTCCATTGTTAATCTTGATATGTGTTCCTGGAGACACGGCACGAACCAGTCTTCTTGTATTTCTGCTGCAATGTGTTGTTTGGTGTTGTGTGCTGGAAAGTGTAATTGCTGAAACGCTATTTCTAATAGCTTGACTGGCATTACCACTTTCCCTGAATTAGTTTGTCGCCATAGTAAGTCAGTTGCTGATTGGCTGTACCCTCGTTTTACCCACATCATCTTTTCATCGCCACTTGCTCCTTCCTGTATCTCTAGTATTTGTGATATGGGCATCGCATTGTATCCTTCTGGGAGCACTTTGTTTGTCTTGTGCTGCAGCATGTACTCACCTGTTTCATGTTTTTCAAAATATGAGGCTTCCTTGGCAGCAGCGTCCGCTGCCGCGTTCCCCAAAGACACAACGTCTGTGTTGGACGTATGTGCTTGGCACTTTACTATTGCTACCACTGTTGGATCTCGTAGGGCCCCAATTAACTCCTTCAGCAATTCTGCATGTTGCACTGGAGTCCCATCTGCTCTTCGAAACCCCCTCTGCCCCATCTTGCCAGACCTCCATGTACTGTTGTCATGTAAGCTGAATCTGTGTATATTGTTACTGCACAACCTTTAGCTGCATGTAGTGCTTCTATTAATGCAATGAGTTCTGCTGCCTGTGCTGAGAAATGGGATGGAAGGCGATACTGCACTAGTGTCTCATACTCACCTTCTTCTAACCTCACCACTGCCAGCCCCACATGTTTCTCTCCCGTGTCCATGTCAATTGATGCCGACCCATCCACAAAGTACACCTCCCCCTCGCTCAGGGCATTCTCGCACACCACTGTGTCCTCTCCTCTTTCCCCTGTGTAAGTCGCACAATCGTGTTCCTGCATGACCTCCAGTGTGCATGCTTCTGTAATGAATGTTGCCGGATTCACTGTCCTGCATCGTACCACATTGACATTGGCGCTCGACAATATTATCTCATAGGCAGTTGCTCGCTGTGTGGTCAGTGTACTCTTTGATCTCTCAAGAATTGCAAATAATGAGTGTTCCACAAACAATGTGACAGGGCATCCCATTACTATTGTGGCACTTTTCTCAATGGCGAACGCGGCGGCGGCGAGTGATTGCTCGCACGCGAAATGTCCTTGCATCACCGCATCCAATGTGCCACTATAGTAAGCCAGTGGTTTGTGTCCTAGAGAAGTCTTTTGTGTCAGTACAGCTGTCATGAGTGTTCCCTTACAATGTGAAAATAGAAAAACTTGCGTTCATAATCAGGGTTGGCGAGTACTGGAGCACTCAAAATCAATTCTTTTAGTGATTTGAATGAGTCACTCATCTCTTCTGACCATTCTATTTTCCTGTTCTCTTGTTGTGCCTCCTTGAGTGCTTGCAGTAATGGTCTCGTGTAGGCTGCATAATCTAATATCCATGCTCTGCAATAATTGCACATTCCCAGGAACTTCACTGTTGTGGGTTCTCTTACTGATCTTATTGCTTCTACCCTGTCAGGGATTATTCTCTTTCCATCTTTCGATATCAGCTGCCCTAAGTATAATACCTCTTCCTGACAGTATTGTAGCTTTTCCTGGTCGGCTTGGTGCCCCTTGTTTGCCAGCAGTGACAGGAGTGTTACTGAGTCTTTTCTGCATGTTACTTCATTCTGTGCACAGACAAGCATATCGTATACATACTGAATGATGGTGCTTTCAACTGATAAATTACCCAGGTCTTCGTGTAGAATGCGGTTGAAGATGCTTGGGCTCTCACAGTATCCCTGTGGTAGTCTGCAATGTTCGTATCTCTTTCCCCCTAATGTGAATGCTGTCAGGTATCTGCTTTCTTCTGCCAAGGGGATGGAAAAGAATGCGTTTTTCAAATCGACCACTGTGAAATGTGATGCCGTTTTTGGGATACTGCATAATATTGAAGCAGGGTTCGGGACCAAACGGAACTCTTTCTGTATGACGTCATTTAAGGGGCGTAAATCCTGGATCATCCTCCAAGCCCTTCCCTTTGCTTTTTTAATCGGGTAGATACAGGTGTTGCATGGTGAGTTTGAAGGCACTATTATTCCCTGAGCTAATAATGCATTTATTGTCTCTTTTATCCCTTCCTCCGCTTCACGGGGACAATGGATATTGCTTTACTCGGGGCAGGATTGCCCCCTGTTTGAGTTTTATAACCACTGGCGTCACTCCATGCAACAACCCCACATCATGGGGGCCTGTTGTCCACAAATTGCCTGGCACCAGTCGCATGTCGTTGTCAAAAAATGACGGTGGTGTTCCCACTACTGCCATCAACTGAACGGGATTTTGCCTAGCCTCAATCAAAATGTCACAGGGCATTGCTATTTCCATTATTATTTCACCATCATTGTCTGAATCAGAGAAGAGATCCTCATCAGATAAGTCCCGTAAGGCAATATTGGCGTTGATGCACAGTACAGTGCGCCATTCACATCCATCTATGTCCATCCCAATCACTGCAATCCTTTTTGCTGATACCTGTACAGCATGCAAGTCTAATGATACCACTGACCCTAGTGCTATGTCTGGGCGTACTATTGGGCGGAAGATGAATTCCACGGGTATTCTCCAATCCAGCTTTTTTAGCTCAGGAACTACTTGGGCCAGTGTTTTCAAACCTTCAATAAACATTCTTTCGTCCACTGGCAGGCCACGTATTTCCGGAGCAGTTGTTTGAGCCTGTACTACCAGCATTACACGTAATGGGCATATTCCTGGTGTTGAACACACTATTCCCCTTTCTGTGAATGATATTGTCATGTTAAGCTTTCTAAGAAGGTCCCTCCCTAGCAAGTTTATTGGCGATTGTTCGTAATACAGTAAGGGTGTTTTTACAGTTTTACCCCCCACTGTCACATCCAAAGCTTCTGTGTAAGGAACTTCAATTACAGCCCCAGAGAACCCCTGCGTCTCTAACTTCCGGTTAGATAACGGAAACCGGCCCTCCCTAATACATGATTTCTCCGCTCCCGAATCCACCATGAATATGAACTGCTTGTCTCCTATCTGCGCCCGTACCAATGGTTCCTCTGCTGCATCGTAGGTGGTAGATAGGACAGGACATGCAAGTGTTCTCTGTGGGCTGTCCTATGCGGGGTGTCTCATAGCCCCCCCTGGTTGAACACACTCCCTGAAACTACTGATACATCACTATAGGGGGCTGGTGTTGGGGCTCCATTTGCTGTTGTTGCGAAAGGGTTGCCTGGGGTGTAGTGCATATTGTCATTGTTCTGCGGGTGATTCTGTGTTCTGTATTGGTGTCCCTGCCGTTGCTCAGGGTACCCCTGCCCTAGGTCCCTTTGTAGTTGTTCCATTGGGAAATCATATGGGCTCCCCGGATGAGGATGGCCATAGTGTTCTACCTCTGGAAACCCGTTGTTTGGTCTAGTCCTGCACTCTCTGGAAAAGTGTCCCCACCTCCCGCAGTTCCAACAACTTCCTTGCGCACCTCTGGGACCCTGCCATCCGTTTCTTCCCATTCCCCCATACCCTTGTCCGCCCCCTCTTCGGCCCCTGTACTCACCTCGTCCCCCTCGAGGGGCCCAATCTTGCCACTGCGGACCTCCACTGGGCTCCTGTTCGTTCACTGCCGTGGCCCTACTCCTGCCCAATTCGTTGCCATCCTCCCCTGTATTGCTACCAGCCCCTCCTCCTCTTCATCTCCCTCCCTACTGTGTGGGAGCGCGGCTACTGCTGCGGCGACCTTCACCAGCTTTGTTTGTACTAGTTTCGCTTCGTCTGCCAATCTTCTCTGCGCCACCTCCTTTTCCCTTTCTTTTATTCATTTGCAGTGGTGAACTATTATGCTCTGAATTTCGGGCCAACCTTTTGCTTCAATACCTGCTATTTTGTCAAGTGCTTTTTGCACCTCTTTTGGGAGCCCCCTCTTTATTATAAAGTAGAATAATGATGTTGATTGATACCAGGGCGTGCCCGTTTCGGCTCTCCACATCTCTTGGACTCGAAAAATGTAATCCATAGCATCTTCCCCGTCATTCATTGTACATTGCATTACTGACTGCAAATCTGGGGTATCTGGAAACGTTTCCCGCAAGGCATCCCATACCCTGGCAGGTACTGTATTGAAAGAGGCTCCATCATGGCGATCGCAGTCTAACGTTACTCCCGGGAAGCCAGCTTTTACCCATACTCTGTCAGCTTGATCCCCAACTGCTGATACTAGCAAACTCTTCACGTCACCTATTGCTAGAGGTACCCCGGGTCTGTGTTTCTCAAAGGCATATATCCACTTGCTTGCCCCTCCTGATAGCGGGGGCAATAATTTTAACAAATTGGCCTTATCCATCTGATCCAAGGGTATGTAATTCGGCCTCCCTCCTCCTCTATGTATTAATGGGAGTTGTAACTTCCCCTTTGTCGTTGTATCTGCACTCACCTTTACTCCTGATTTTCCTAATGGTGCCATTTTTCCCAACCTGTTCCTTAGTCGCCCTGTCCACTCCTCATCCATCCTTCTCATTGAGCATGCGCCATCCAACTCCTCGCTTCCCCCTCCCATTGCCACGCTTAGCCTTTCACCTTCTTCTAAGTCATCCCCTATATCACACAATAGCTCCTCTCTGCCTCCTGTGGTCCTCACCTCATCACCAGTACACCCCGCTCTTCCCTCTAGTTCAATTATCCGTGTTGGTTCTTCTTCTATCCTAAACAGTATCTCTCCTTTTTTCCATCCTTCTCCAAATGTCCTATTCTCACTCTGCGCTCCTGATGCAGGCTCTGATCTAGCGGCACTGATTGCAGTCCGCTCACATATACTTTTTATTCTCGAGAGCTCGTCTTTAGCTATAGAGAGTCTGGATTCTAGATCTCCTGTCAATTTCTCTATATCCACCCTTGGTGTACTTACCTACACTCGTTCCCTATGACTCTCATATGGTGGTGGTGCAGTTGGCCCTTGAGTGGTAGTGGTTGTCGTTGGGGGTAGATAAGTTGGGTCACTATATCCTTCTGCGGGCACTGGCTTATTTAGTATTGGGTACAGACTAGTTACCTCTATCGGTGGCTTCTCTTCTGGTAATACCTTGTCATCTTTTGGTATCAGTAATGGGTTGTCAGTAGTAGATGGTAGGTCAGTATCTGATTCCCTTTTCTTAGGTGGGGGTATTTCTTCAAACAGTCTCCATAGGTCTAATATTTATCTCCTATTGTGTAGCTGCTTCCCCTTATATTTCAAACAAATTCATGTGGCTACCATATCTAAGACGCCCTTGTCAAATGATCCCCCTTCAGGCCATATCTGAGGTAATCCTTCTCCCTTCAACTCTGTGATCCACTGGTCATGATATTTCTTAATCCGTTCTGCGTAGCCAGGTAGGGTCTTACAAATATGTGATAAGGGTGTTTCTGCCCCCATACTTCGTACCTACTGGATACTAGTGTACCTCTCTATGTATGTCTGTCTCTCTTAATATGGACGCATCACCATATGAATTCATGTACTTTGTCTTATTGAGCGTGGGCGTGTTTTCCCGCCACCTGTACAGTATGAGTATGGCTGCACACAGCCTCTATTCTATACTCTTTAGGGGGCACGTACAAGAGCAAACCATCAATAACTGTGACAATTGAACCCAGCAGATCAATGAAATGAACACTCACTTTACCACATTACACTCTTCTTTCTGATATTTCTCCTGGTCACACTTACCGTAACCATACCACAATTATGTATTTCTGACCACCTTTACACACTTATTATATCAAATATGTTCTGACATATACGATGCATACACACTCATAAGCAGCACTCTATTCACAGCCCAGTTTGTCCTCCCTTGCCAACTGTCCCTGTCCGTTTTAATCTGATATATATATATTTGTCTCCTAATTTTGATGCAAAAATATTTTTCTACTCACATTATATCTTTGTTTGTACTAACCCGCTTTTATTTTCCCGTAAACCCAGAGAGAGAAATGGAAATAGTAGCAGTTACTAATGTATTTTCCGTGTCTTCCTTTACCAGACACCTTTATCTCATATTCCACTTCTTCATATATTCCCAGTACTAGTCAAGATAGCAATATGCGGCGCCTACTTCCACCCCCTTGTGGAGCTAGGTTCCTGTCTCTTTATCTCTGTTCACCTCTTAATCCTAATGGCCATATGCAAAGAAAAAGCAAAGAAAGTTTAGGATGGTCCTTAGTAGACCCAAAGTGCCCCCTTTTCAACCAGCCTCGTTCCCTGTCCTGTATTTCCTCCCCTACTCCCTTTAAGGTCTCTCGCACTCAATACTCACGTGCCCGTCTTGAACCGAGAGTCTCCGAAACTGGGTCCGTCCAGGCAGTGTTGCTGTTTGCTCAACGGTCAGCCCCGGCTCCGGCGAGCAGTACTCAAAGGGGATTTTTCAACCGGGATCCCGTAGCCTCTCTCTGGTGAGTGCGCACTTCTGAGCGTACCGGTCGCTGTTGGCGGGCAGCCTCCCGGAGCCGGCGCACCATGCGTATCCCTTTTCGACCGGAGATTTTCGTGCCAAAGGGGATGGTAGGGATATATATATATATATATATATATATATATATATATATATATATATATATATATTAGGAGAGAGATTAAAATCACACTTTCGGGCTCACCACTGAAAGCAAGCGTCCCCAGATAGCACGATCCTCCCCACAATGAGAGACAATAATGGACTCTCCCAGGATGGGAATAAGGCCAGGACAAAGTGCGGGTGAGCTTAAATGGGAGTTTATCAATCAAAATAGGGCATGCAAAGAACTCTGCAAACTCCGAGAGCGCTCTGTCTGACAATAGCAAAGACAGGCGTATATATTTACAAAAAACATCATAAGAACCTACATGCTATAGGGGGCACAAGTTCGTGGGGATTGGGTGGCGACGACTAGCTATAGGTGCTGCTGCGATGTGGTTTGCCGCGGCTGGAGGGCGTCACTGGTTACCCTCGTGGGTTGGGCTGGGCCTGGCAGGTCAGCTGGGCTCATCCGGGCGGTGTTGTTGTGCCAACCGTGATCTGTGTCAGAGATGAATGTCTTTCCTGACTTTCTGCCCTAGGGCCACGCACACCGCAGTCATTCAACCTTGCAATATTATCTTCCCTGGTAAATCTTCTAATAGGTTATTCTACAGGTTAATGCAACACAGGAGGAATGCACCTAGAGTGGGGTCTGTTGGCGATTCATCAATACATGGTTACCATCGTCCTGTTGACCGGGTATCAGAGGTCGTGGGGTTGGGTCTCGGGGCATGGGACAGGCGGTCCGTGTTATCATGTCTTGTTAGAAGTCATTATGGATGTGTTCTTGTAATGTTGCCATAATATTGGGTGTCCTAATTTTACAGGGGCCATTAACCTTAGGTGAGTCGGTGGGTCGTGGAGCCTAAGAAAGGGCGCCTTTGGATCTGTGTTTTAAGGCCGGGGTTTACTGCTGGGTTGTAAATAATTCAGGTGGCAGGCCGTGGCCTTGGGTGCTGCGGGGGAATGTGAATGCTTGAAGCGGCTCCAGCCGAGTTGGGGGAGGTGGAGCAGGGCAGCACAGGCCTCTGCTTTTTCGTCTGGCCGGCTTCACTGGGAGGAAGGGGGGAATGGCCTTGCGTGTGCTCACAAAGGTATTTTCCTCATGTGTTGCAGACTTTAGGTGGAAGAGACATAAACATTCTTATAATGTACAATACTCATTGAGTCTTTCCAAAGCTCACGTTTTTGACATTGCTAGTGCCATCCATATGGCCAATTTGAGCACATTACTTGTACACTACGTTTTTAACAACTACAACATTTTGTTATATGCTTATACATGCGCGGTAAGTGAGGTAGTAGTAAGGTTGGTGGAGCACGCAGGAACAACCCGCCAATGAGACTGACGGCAGTGGCACATAGTGGGCTTGGACACACATCTGGTGCATTTTCGTGCACCCCTTACATGAGCCCTCAATATGGTTGCATTTGTCTTCCTTTGCACTCTAGCAGCATTAGTTCAGTTTTGGCGCGGGACCGTGGGGTGCAGTCATCTCGATAACACACATAACATGAAAAACCCCCGGGACGCTTGTACCATTTGCGCCTAGCTTCAGGGATGTGGGTGCTTCATCCCTAATGTCATATGAGCACCCATTCTGCCATTTTCATGTATTTACAGGTTTTTTAGTCAGAGAGGTTGTGGAGAGAACACTTTCATCACAGGTGGTTTGCTCATTAGTATTTGGGGACTCTGCTTTTGTCAGGGGACCTTTGTACAGTTCTTTTCCACCCAGGCCCTGCCGGCAGGGTCATGCTGGAAACAGCGATACACTGCGGAAGGTGAAATTGTTACAGTGTTGGTATCTAACACTAGCTCATGTCCGTCTGTTCGTGGGAACAGGCTCTTAGCAGATCTGCCAGGGAGCTGTGGCCACAGGGCTAAGTGACACTCTCCAAGGGTGGGGGCCGTGCTGCAGTGCACAGGGCACAAGCCATTTGTATTAGACAAAATGGTTTCCAGGGCCTAGCTAAATTGAGCAGGTTTGGTCAATGTCTTCAGCCAGTGCCCCACCCACCACCTGGGCCCTGGTGGCAGGAAGGACAATTGATGAGCCATGAACCTCACAGGGGGAGAAAAGGCATGGGAGGGGGGTCTCCTGGACCAGTCCTCCCACACCAGCTCCAACTGCCAGTCCTTCACTCTGCATCAGATGGACAGGATCTCACGCCAGCACTCTGGCAGCCTATCACACCTTTTCTTTGTTTTTCGGCCTACACCACTCCTTTTTACCCACTGTATCCCATAATATAGGTGGAACAGTAAGACCTGTCTCGCTTGTAAGAGTTCCTTCTCCACCTCGGATCATCACTCTTTGTGCCTCGGGTGTCTCAGCCCTGAATATACGTGGCATTGGTGCACATCCTATGACACATCTTTGCTTCTGTGCTTTGTGTACAGACTCAAGAGGCCTACTGTTCTTTGAACAACATTGGAATTGGTCGGCTTCAAAGGTGGCTTTTTTCTCAAGCACCCAAGCTTAGAGATTGAATCCCCGATGATCCGTCAACTGGAAAGGCACCCTGTGGTTTACGGCAAAGGCCAAACTTTATGTACTGACGGGTTGAATCCTGTAGCACCCCTCTCGGGGATGGAAATGGCCCTCGTCCCGAGAGCCTTCCTATAAGGCCTAAGTCCTGAGGCCTTCATCCCAATCCCATTTTGAGGGTCTCTTATTCAGGGACTTTACCAAGTTGTAAAAGGAAGACACCTACTCCTTTCCATTGTTCAGAAATGGCCTAATCTTCTGTCTTTGCCTTAATTCTCCAGGTCCAGATCCAGGAGCGAACCTGACGTAACAGTGCCAGTTCTGTTCAACTGAATTCAATCAGATAGGCAGCATAAATTCATCCCTGTAAAGCTCATTGCTGGATTCTGCTTCTGCAAGGGTTCCTATGGTCATATTCACATGTTTGAGGATAATGGTCAGTGTAACAAAGCCCCCTCTAACCACCAACATCACATTAGAAATGTTATGATCAATTGAGGCTACACCGCCATCATATAGTTCTGAGCCTCTACTTCTGCAGTCGTTTCCATGCGGAACTGCGATTCAGGATCTCACGATGATAGTGGGTCTTCTGAACCCTCCTAGTTGCCCATAGAAAACTGAAGTGCAGGAGTGATTCAGAGTTCTCCATTCCCAGAAGACCGCTTCCTTCCCTCCTCCCAAGTTGGTTGGTTAACTTTCATTTGAAATTTTTCGCAGTTCCCATCCACTCTGTTTTCCATGCTGTACAGACACCCAGATATGCTGGCGCCAGCAAGCAATACATCTGCATCATCAAGGATTACTCTCAAGGCCTATACCTTTGTACCCTGCCCAACAGGAAGAACTGTTATGCAACATGCTTCACAGGTTTACCACCTTGCCATCAATGAAGTTATACCTTAGGAATGTTATGACAGATTTGTTCTACTCTGCCCAGCCCCTGCTGCCCCATCTACAAATGTTCAAACACTTCCTCTTCACCTACTGCCATCAACATCATTTGCAATTCCTGTTTCAGTAGCTCCCCCAGTACACCCAAATCCAGCTCTGCCAACAGAACCTGCCCCTCAGACATCAGGTTGAAATTAAAATAGGCTCAACCTTCATCACCTTGCCCGTCCTGCTGTTCACCCCACTTCTTATCCTCTCTCCTTCTGCGGCTCTTCTTTTTTTCTTCTCTGCTCTAATAGTTCATCGCCTGACTATGATCAGGAGAGAGGGGTTTAGGGACTTCTTCCTTCAGCTCAAGATGATTTCTGTTGCATCTCCAAGTCCATGAAGCATCCCTTGCACATAGTGGTTTGCTTTCTGCTATTTTATCTCCACAATTGTACAAAAGGGTTATACATGTACAGGTTGTTCACTCATCGTTAAAGAATTCTTGACATCCACCCATCCTGCCAGACACTCCGGGAGCACAAACAAGTCACATCTTTATGTTTGCAATGAGCCTTGGGCTTCATGTCCTTGTTAATTGTAGTTGCGACCCATGCTTGGTTGTGCATGAGACAAACCCAGCTACAGGTGGCTGTTTTTTGGGGCTAAGTGCACATGCCTCCGCCACACAAGTTACCTATTTCATCCCAAGTGATAGATCCTCTTCCCAGGTGGATGCACGGGGCAACCGCTCCTTGGTAATCCCTCTCCGTTCTCAGCACAAACCTTGCTGTAATCCACAAATGGATACATTCGCTTCAAGTCCTTCAGCAGTTGCACTGATACATGTCTTCAAAGGCAGCATTGACTCTGGTAATGTGTGTGGCACCACTGTGGCGCACACCCTCTTCCGAGAGTCCCTTATCCACTTCCTCATCCAATTCACCCATCTGACACACTGAAGTTACTTAACGTGTCTGTGTGGGGGCCCAAGTTAAGAGGTTTATTTTTTCCAACTTTTCTGCTTTACCTTGATTGAAATCCAAAGCCATGCACTTCAAAAGAATCAAGCAGGTTTGTCTGCCATGACATTTTCCCCTGAAATCGTTCTGCTGTGGATCTGGTCAACTCTGGCGTTGACTCATTTACCTGTCTTTCTGTTGTAGATTTGCTCAATAATTTGCTGACCACTGAGATCAGTACTACTACCGTCCTCCTTGTTTTCACTTATGCACGTTGCGTCTGCCTTTGTTCTTTACTCCAGTATGGGGGCCTTTTGGGACATCATTCAAGATTCATAAATCACTGAAATGTATACTCTCATACTAAGATGTATATATCCTATACTGAGATGCATACATGAGATTCTGAAATATACACACGGTACACTGAGATGCATATCTTGAATTATGTCAAAACGGCCGCCCATACTACGGTTCAGCAGCACCACATTGGTCTCCAAGGAGCAGTTCAACAAGGCTTTCTGCCTTGCCGCCATTACCTCCATAAATTCCTCAATATACTAGCATGCATCTCATCTGATGGTTTACTAGGTCTAGTTTGAGACTGCATTCACTTCCAGCCAACATTACTATTCTAGTTAAGTAGGCTAACTATTGCCTTAAATCATTATAAATTAGAATTATTTTTCCAGTAATTTAGCATGCTTTTCGTGCTCCTGTGCATGTTTTCCCCTCTTTGTATCCTTGACGTTCCCTCTTGCATTGGATGTCTGTCCTGTTTATCCCTTTTCACCAGTTGCTCTTCGCCCGGCCTCCTCTGCAGCCATCTCCCTACTTGAGGCTGGCTTCTGAATTGCCACGCAAGCACATATCCACTCTCCAGTTCAGAAAGTCTAGGTTTGTGTGTGAAAAAGAATTGTAAATATTAAGAAATCCCAATGCGTTCACTTAAAAGTGGGACAATAGCACAAGGAAAAGTTTGCAAAAAGTCAGGAGAAACAACGTGTGAATGAGAATAACGAAGCAGGTGAACGTATCCCTAATCTGATAACTCGCGGAGAAACAGGGTGAATTCAGTTAAGCACTCCCTGTTGCTTTACCAAACCTATGAGCAACCGTTAAATGAACATGGGAATCCTGGAAGATTGCTAAAGATTGAAAATCCCATACAAAGGAAGGACATGTTACTGCAACGCTGGAGCTAAGAGTAAAAACATGCAGGTTTTGGATTATCACCCATGTTTTACTGACAATTCACATTCAGGTATTTACCAGAAATGGTAAATACCATGCGATTATGAGTTGAAATACCAACTCAAAACCATAAAGAAGGGGTTCCACTGCAGTTTATTTAATTTGGGAGTTTAATTACATCATACACTGCACCAAGACCTCCAGGGCTCAATACCACAAGCAGAAGTCAACTTCAGTCTCTGCAGCAGCCATCTAAATCCTCCCGACCTCTTGGAGCCTATGTACAACCACCTGCCCCCAGAAACCTCAGTGGTGCATGGCACCTTCTTAGAGGCCCAGTATGGGTATCATAAAGGCAGAAGCCTGCTAAAACACCCAGCCCTGGAGCATTAACCTATTTTGTATCTTCTATTAATTCTTAACAGCTGGGATATTGTGCAATCCTATGTAAATTAGATGAACAAACTCACCCTTTGCACTTAAACACCCAACATTACGGAACCTGGTCAGCAAGAAATGTTGACGTTCGCCACGCCGGCTTGGATTTTATTTGCAGCTTTTCGCTCGAGACTTAAACACCCCATAGTAGTTTTGAGGTTTTCCCTACAGGAATACCGATTTACCCGAATTACGGATAAAGAAAAAGAATATATATCTATATATATCTTATTTATTTATTTTTTGCCTATTCCAAGTTTGCAACCTGTGGCCTCTCCAGATGTGTTGCATTACAAGTCCCATAGCTACATTCCATTACATATGCTGGCTTGGACTGATGGGAGTTGTAGTCCAAATGAAAAGTTGCAGACTGTGTGGTCTAGTGCATGCCTTCGTTTTGGTGCATCCCTTCGTTTTGGGTGAAAACAATTCCAGGGATGCTTGGAAGTGGGTGAGAATGTGCGCTCGTGCAATGCTCACAGGCTCACCCTCGAGTATAGAGATGCACAATGGGAGAAGGGTCTTTTTTCACCCTTATGCCCATTTTGTCCCCATGGGACAGGAGTGATGTGGACCACTGCTGCCCCCCACATGCATTTCCATCCTTCAGATAAAAGAGACATTTTGAGAAATACTTAATTTCTGAATACTTGATTTATGACATATCAACCTAGTGGCAGTGAAGTTGAAATGTGCAGACCCTTCCAAATACTGCGTGCAGTACCCGTAATTCGGGTAAATCGGTATTCCTGTAGGAAAAACCTCATAACTACTATCGGGTGTTTAAGTCTAGAGCGAAAAGCTGCAAATAAAATCCAAGCCGGCGTGGCTAACGTCAACATTTCTTGCTGACCAGGTTCCGTAATGTGGGATGTTTAAGTGCAAAGGGTGAGTTTGTTCATCTAATTTACATAGGATTGCACAATATGCCAGCTGTTAAGAATTAATAGCAGATACAAAATAGGTTAATGCTCGAGGGTTGGGTGTTTTAGCAGGCTTCTGCCTTTATGATACCCATACTGGGCCTCTAAGAAGGTGCCATACACCACTGAGGTTGCTGGGGGCAGGTGGTTGTGCGTAGGCTGCACGAGGTGGGGATGAGTCAGGTGGCTGCCACAGATACTGAGGTGGACTTCTGCTTGTGGTATTGAGCCGGGAGGTTTTGGTGCAGTGTATGCTGTAATTACACTCCCAAATTAAATAAACTGCAGTTGAACGCCTTCGGGTATTGGTTGCACGCTCTTTGGTGTGGTCCATGTGCAGAGACTGCAAGGCGACATGTTGGGATGGTACAAAACGATGAACAGAAGTGCGTATTCGTTTCTTGTTTGTTTTCCGAGCCTGATTTACCTGAAGGTGTAAACTTTGTTTTTTATGAAATTGACTGCTCCTAGGGTCTTTTTCATTGGGTCATATCCTCTGCTTTGATGTACTTTTCAGGTTGATACGTCACTTCCTGAAATGGCAGGGCCCAACGGTCCTTGTTATATTAAAGGTTCTTATACTGTGCACTGTTACCACCTAGGTTGTCTCTTGGCGTTCTGGTGCATTTGTAAAGCAGGGAGGGAGGTGGGTAAGTTAGTAGGACTGAGCGAGAAAAAAAGCAAGAAAGCTGTGATGTACTGTTGCCAGCTTCAGTTCGGGTGACACTGTTAACTGAGTGTAGCTAGCTAGGTGTGTGTTTTCAGTTGGTTTGACCCAGGATTGGTCACTTTTTGCCTGCAGCTAGACCTATATTAGGTCACCTATGGGCACACGCATATAGACATTCTGATGATGTTGCATTATGAGATTATGCTTATGTTTCCGTTCATAATCATGTCAAGATGCGTTTTGTATTGTTTTGTGTTTCCATAACAATGCACATATGTACTGCCTTTGAGGCAATCTGCGGTACTTCTAAAATGCACTGTCTACAATTGTTGCAGTTTTACTCTGTGCCCTTTTTCAAATATGTTTAGTAAAGCATATGCTAAACTGTTGTAAATGGCAGACATAGTACCACATTGTGTTTTTCCATTTATAATCAAAAATAGGAATAAATTCAGTGGCACAGCCAATTGAAAAAGGTTGCCCCGACAAGTAAATGTTGTAGTTTACTTTATTTTTCCTATGACTACATACACCCAGTATTAGACTGCGGATGGGATTTACAGGCAGATTTACTCCAGCCACTACTCCGGACGAGTATTACATACACAACTCATGGTATGTGAAATGTATAAGTGGCAGGACCCCTATGTTTGTTACAGCTTCCGTTCGGGTGACACCATTCACTGAGCGTTTCTTGGTGTTGGGCGAGACTATGCGTGGTTTGTTTCGTCGTTGTGTTTAATCTAAAGGCCCGGTAACGTGAAGGCAGGCAGTGAAGAGAATTGCAAGGTGTCTTCACTGCAGAAGCAGAATAGAAAGCCAGAAGGACAGCGCGTGAATGGGTTCATTCTTGAATGCACTGTTCTGCAGTCCTTCTGCTCTGACGCCTCTCTTGGGCGATTTTCCCGGGTTGCTCAGGGCATCCTCTTGGAGTTAGTGTGGCTTAGAGGTGTGGCGTTTGCTTCTCCTTCACAAGATGGGATTTGAGTCCCTTTGGGGCATGTGGAGAATACGGATTCAAATATGTATTTAAGGTAAGGCAAAGACAAGTTAACAAATGGGATTTCAGAAAAACCATTAGATGTGAACGAACAATCTGTCTCCTCAAGGCCTGCGCTGGCACCGCGCATGCCAGACCCTGTGGAGGATTAAGGCGACTGCGGTAATGGCTTCTTCCTCCCTTCCAGCGGGATTAAAAGGGATTTTATGTAATGTGAAATGGAAAAAAGTATTCAATTTCCCAGTGACGATCGCCAAGCGTCTCCACTTCGGCTTTCCTTTTCCTTTGGTGCAAAAACCTTCCAGAGCCCTCCTTGCTCCCGCCTGTGCGCCCCGCTTCTGCCTCCCCCTCTCTGGAAGTCTCCAAGCAGGGCAGGCTTCTGAAGAATTGGGCTGCACTTCGCCCAGCAGAATGGGGCTGGAGATAGGCGATGGCTTTAGTTGAAAGACTAGTTTATCTATCTGTTTCTTTTCCCTCTTTTTTCCCTTAAACTGATGCTTTTTAGAGGGATAATGGGCTGCCTGCTCGGTTGTTATGACAACTGCTGTTAATGTTCGCTGGCCGGGCTCAAAAACCAAGGGGACGAGTTCTTTAAAGGAAATGTAGTTAATACAACTTTGACCAAGTAACGGCACGCACTAACCATAGGGAACAGTGATCGCACCTATTCTGAAATATTTGCATGGGAGCACATCCGTGAATGCCCGAGAGGGGAATCTCTCATGTTTGCACCGGATACCTATTGCCTAGAACATCTATACATTCAGAGAGGCCCTGGAGGAGGAAGTCTGTGTGACTCGCATTTTCTCATTAGCATCTCAAAGATGTGCTGAGCATATATCTACATTTGCTCCAGTTTCGGGCACCAGAGTACAGGGCGGAAGGAGCCAAGCAGAGTTGGTCGCAGGCATCTGCTTGTTTGCTACAGTCCATTCTCTGAGAATCAAGCAGATCATGCACATCCTTTGGTTGTTGGCGAGTCCCTGCTTCTTGCTGATGCACCAGCAGTGCTGTACCACGGTTGCTGCTGCTTGCCATGACACAGAGGTCTCAATCCGAGGCAGCTCTGCTCTTTGAGTTCATTCCCCTTGGATGGTAAATTCATCTACATTAATCAACCTATACAGTGACTGAAAAGACAGCAGAGACTGACCCTTTGACCAATTACATTAGCCTGTTGTATGTTAAGCGGCATTTGTAAGCCCAACATTCACAATTTTTTTAGGACTATTAGTGGGATTTAGACTGACAAAATGGTCCACTCTAATCCATTAAGAGGCTGGCAGTGAAGTGCACTCACTGGCTGATGTGGCGGCCTGTTATACGTCTATTAAGGACTGGTAGCAAACGAAGCAGTTGTTCATTACCTACCTATTAAGGGCCAGAGACGTATGTCAGAAAACAATGATTACTTGAGCTATGTCAATCATAGACCCTTGCAGGCAAGACAATTACGCATGCCACGGACAGACGACAAAGTTATGACCCTATTACACACTGGATCGCAGTCCACATCCGACCATGACCAACAGTGTAAATGATTATGCAAATTATCTACACCTAGGCCTGCTAATTAAAAATAATTGCAACATGCTGGTCTGTCTTGGTTTTGAGCAAAAATAATGAAGCCATCACCAGCTTCCACGGGGAAGTCAGAAATGAAGCCGAGGTCCTACCTTCATCATTCAGTCACTGGCTGCCTTCAGCCTGTAAACTAGACCAATGTATCAGCCTTACTGGATTTTTCGGTGCCTGCTGTGTGTGATTAGCCTGCACTGATTACCTGTGCTCTTTTGTGTGCGATGGAACTTTCACTGCCGCTTTTCATGCTGATTCTATGCTTTGCGTAAAGGAAGCTTCCACTGCCACGAGCTCTCTTCCTTATGTGCATAACAACATTTAACTAAGTTGCATTGGCCTGGCCGGCACTTGATGAGCACTCTTTGCTTCTAAATCTTAAGTTACCCGGTTGCATGATTTTGCTGGCCATTGCACGGGCCTCCATTTTTTTTTTTGTAATTTCAGGTGTGTGTCTGTCCGTTTGGTCCTGCTGCTCTCGTGATCTGCCCCATCTATGTGTGTGAAGCTTGCAGAGATGCATGCGATACTGTTCCTGGCATCTGCTCACATGTGGAATAGCATTTCTTCATGCCAGTAGACCACCATCCAGCTGGGCTGAGGAATTTTACAAGCTTGGTCCTTTGTTAACATTCCTGGAAGAGATGTTCCTAAGGGAGGTCTACCCTACTTAAATTCTAACGGACATAACAATTCCATTTCTTTCGTTCAGAATACATTGCAAATTGTTTAGGGTAAATTAAGTCCTCCACAAAGCCGGTGCAATATATCACCCCATGACCAATGTAGAAAGACTCAATAGAGTTAGAATGGAAAGCATCCATAGAGTGTTGGGTTTAGTTCACATTTGATAAGAAGCATCCAAGCCAACAGTCATTGCCCACCGGTTCACAACTCACTCAACTATGGGTGTGTCCACGTCTGAGATAAAGGTACACAAACCCAAGACAACAGTGTGGTTGGCATAGATGGGAAAGTTGCAGCTGAAGTACGTTAAGGATGATAGCGGCTACATGTCAGATACATAAAAGTTTGTGAAATGTGGAAAGCCACAAAGGTTTAGGGTGGAATTGTGTGAGCAAGCGAAAATCTAATGCTCAGGGGCTCTGGGAGTGCAGAAAGGGAACTGCACACGACTGTGCTGGCAGTTGAGCATTCTCAACGTGCTTTAAAGGCCACAGAGGGCAAGCTGTGAAATTGGGTACAAACGTTTGAGTGGTATTAGCAAACAACCAGTTGAAGGTTATCTACCTCAACCAAAGGGTTTGTGCCAATAGCAGCAGGCTCTGCTTCCATGTCAACACACAGTGATCAGCTAATGGAAAGCTTGGCACGTGGCAGGCGAAAGCTGACACGAGGGCAAGAAAAACACAAGGGCACCCCAGGGTCGGACTGGGACAAGAAATGGGCCCGGTCACCCAAAGAAAAGTGACCCACCCCTCGCCTCACGACCCTTGACCTCTGATGACATCACCGGAAGTGATGTCATTTGGCCCCCCACCCCAAAGTGATATCCCGGGAAGCGATGAAACACAACCTTTCACCCCTTGACAAAACAGGAAGTGGCATCAAATGGCATTGTTCCTGAGTACACTAAATTACTGTGAATCCAAGCAGACGTCCAAGGCCAAATAATATGTTATTGTATAGCACTTACCCTTAAGCTCTTTTTTATAGAACAAATATGCATACAATATCACCCAACCTGTGTTGATACTAATTTATCGACCTAAGAAGGATGAAAGGCTTTTTGAAGAAAAACATTTTGAAAAAAAGATTTTTTTTTCTGTTTTATTTTTAATTAGAAGAGGACCAGGTGCAGCTTGCTGATGGGGTCGTATTGCACTGAACAATACAATGTTTCTTAAACTCACCTGCTTTGGAGTAGCATCATTGTACTGTGCCGGTTTGTGTAAGAATGAAATGTTTACATGTTCTGTAATGCTGTAACAATAGGGCATGTGCAAGCTCTGTGACAAATTATGAACTGCTTTGCACGCGTGCAAGCACCATTTTAAAAAGGTGGTCATGTGGGGAAGGGTAAGGAATATGCAGGAGAGGCAAGGTCATCTGTTTACATGCCTGGAAGGTAGAGGGAGGAAACATCCGTGCACAGAGTTAGAAAAGTTTGGTCAAGTGCTACTATGGAGTTTTCTGCTTGGAGGTGCGAGAGGTAGACACGGTTTTGACACAGTTAGCCACTCCATTCTCATAAAACGGCTCCATGAGACCCTTGATATCTCGGAGCGAGCACTGGACTGGCTAACCTCCTTCACTGACTGACCCTCCCAGGTTATCTCGCCTCACCCACTTCTATCTCCCCCTGTGGCATTCCCCAGGGCTCAAACCTTTCACCCTGGCTCTTTAACATCTATCTTGCTCCTCTCGCTCACCATATCTCCACCTTCTCACCATACGTCCAGTGTTATACAGACGACATCCAACTCTTCTTCAGAGTACCTACTGCATCTCTTTTGACCTCCTCTGCAATTCCTGACTACTTGACAGCTATTCAGTCTTGGTGTTCCTCCGAAGACCTCTGTCTCAATGCTAGCCAGACTGAGATTCTGCCTTTTGGGACCCAGGGACGTCATTTAGGGGTCACCAGAGGTCGCAACTGCGACCTCTGAGGTCTCCCTTGCGACCTCTAGAAAAAAAGAAAAAAATATATTTTCTTTTTAGTTTTTTTTTTTTTAAATGCAAACTCATGGGCTGTGGCCAGCACCATGTGGCTCTTTAGTTCTGGAGTGGCTGGCTTTTTTGTTAAAGCCCCTTAAAAAAAAGAAGAAAAGAAGTGACACAAGTCTAAACACTTTCAGCACTGACCCTAAATAAGAAAGATTAGGGATATCAAATAATTCTGGAATTCTATACAATAATTGCTAGACTCATTAAAGGTTTATTTCAGGCACACTTCAGGGGTGAGTCACTGATTTAGTCTGTTCTTAAACGCCTCAACTAAGCCTTTCATCCTTCTGAGTCGATAAATGAGTACCAACACAGGTTGGGTGATATTGGGTGTATATTTTTTCTATATAAAGCGTTTAAGCATAAGTTCTATATAATAACACATCATTATCATTTGGTCATGGATGTCTACTTGCATTCACAGTAATTTGGTAATATGGGCCTATACACACTGATCTTAACGATCTATATGGAGATCCATTCTTGTATGAAATGTACATCACATTATAGTGATATCGTAACCAAATTTTTTGTAGTGTACAATGCAATGTGATAGCACACCCTGTTTTGTCAACGGGTGAAAGGTCGCGTTCCATCACATCCCGCGATATCACTTCGGGGTGGGGTCAAATGACATCACTTCCTGTGATGTCACCAGGGGTCAAGGGTCATGTGATGACATTTCCGCTATCCCTGGCATTTTGGTGAAATGACGTCCCTGTTGGGACCCCGGCTTTCTCCTTTCCCCACTCACTCTGGCCCCCCTCAATGAGCTCACCTCCGACCCCTTCCTATGAGGCCAGAAACCTCGGAGTTATCTTTGACTACTCTCTTTCATTCCTCAAATCTTGGACCTTGACAAGAAGGCCCATTTCCAACTCTACCTTCTCAGGGGCACCATCCCTTTCCTCACTTTCCCGCAGAAGCTCAATTTTACCAGAACACTGATACTCTCCAGGCTGGACTACTGCAACTGCCTCTTAATCTACCTTCTTCTTCTATCCACCCCCTCCAGCTAATCCAGAATAGGGCTGCAAGGATGTACGTGAACATTGCGAAAAAAATGAATGTATGGACAAAATGATCGTATATGTGCTTTATGAAAAGAACGTAAATACGAAAAAGTAGTATAAGGTTACCTAGGAGTATAGATTTAATTGAGAATGAAGAAATGAATAATTTAAGTAGTTTGTTTTAAAGCGAAACTGAAATGCGACATTCAGCGCATATGAACTTCGCAATGTATTTGGTTTGTTTTGGAAACTAAAAAGAGAACATAAGCAGGTGCATTTCGTACGTTTAAATGAGTGCTGCTTTGTAAATAACGTGGAAATAAATTTTATTTTCATACGCAATGATTTAACCAATGAATACATAATTTGACATGTGCGGCTAACAAAAATAGCATCTCGTGGCAAAATACCGGCTCCAAATGAATATTTCATTTATTTTTAAGAATGATATAAAAACATGTGCGCCTATGTTTCATTAGGATTGAAATTGTATAGTAAACTAGATAGCTGAACTACTTTAACATGTGCGCGTACAAATCATCAACCCAATTGTATTTTTCAAAGTTGCAGCAAAGCAGATATTCGCCTTCGCAAGTGTTTGCATGCATATTTTCACTTACTTTTTGTTAGATTCTGCTTATTATTCAACTACACTTTACGGCACATGAGGAAGTTATTCCAGTTATTTAATCAACAATTTATGGCATTTTTTTAATAAACTTTTTCCAGACCATGCATTTATATGTCCAATGCCAACACTGTCAAATAAGGAGGAAAAAGCAAAGCGAAATATCCAAATATGAAGGCGGATTAACATATTGTGTCAGACATACAGAAGCACTTCCTGCATTTCCGTAATCGCACGCACTCTCTCAAGATTCAAAAACCCGGAAGATATAATTGTGCAGAAAATATAAACATGCATTTCAAATTATTTAAACGGGTTGAAATACATTTTGGTGCAATTCGAACTTATAATAATCAGACAAATTTCACTCGATCATTTCGAACAATAGTTAATTCTGATTCGATGTTTTCTGCAGATACTGGGCTGCGAAAACTTATCTTAGACCTTAAGCCCAGGCACCATATCTCCCCAGCACTAAAATCTCTCCACTGTCTCCCGGTTGCTGCAAGGATCACATTTAAATCCCTCTGCATCATCCATAAGGCTGTCTGGGGCCAGGGACCATGCTATCTGCAACTTGCTCTCACCAAATACTCTCCTTCCAGATCTCCCCGATCCTCTGGCTCCAAATCTCTGCTCGTCAAGCGCTTCTCTAAGCACAGAGCGGGTGGCCGTTACCTCTCCTCAGCTGGCTCCCTTCTCTGGAACAGCCTCCCCCTTTCTCTCCATCTCGAGATGGATCTCCATAAGTTTTGCAAACACCTCAATACTCTCCTCTTTTCCTCCTCCTTCCCTCTATCCCTCCCATGCTAGACCCCACAATAGCTGTGATTGCTGGCCTGGGCCCTTATGTGTCCTTCTGGGTCCTGGCCTTCTTTCCAATAGCTTGCAGCATCCGCTCCCCCCCTGCACTTGCCTTTGGACACCACTCAGCCTCACAGGCCAGCACTTACTGTACATGCTGGTGACCGTTCCTCCATCCAGTGGTCATGGCCTGGCACTTACCTGTTGCCTTTACAACTGACTCCTGCGTTTACCTGTTGCCATGCAACTACCTCCCTGGCACTTCACCTCCATGGATCCTCTAGCTTTCCCTGTTCCCCTTCCCCCTGCCCCTTCTCTCTTTCTGCACTTGCACAATCCAAATGTTCACAAAGCCTATTAGGACTACTTTCCTTTCTGCATTTTTGTATATTCCATTGTCTTGCTGTTTTCCCTTGTTCCCTACCCTTTGCCCGGGTGGGCACTTTGAAACACCATTTCCTTGATGTATAAGCGCCTTACAAATGCCCATTAAAATAATTAGAGATTGTTTTTTTGGCTGCGGGGGTTGGATGGAGCAGGGTTGTAGGGTCCAGAGGGTGCCTTAAGCAGACTTTGAACATTGAAGGAACAGTTTCAGCATTCCTCTCAACCTTTTGTTCCCTCAGGTTGGTGAAAACAGAAATTTTGATTTTTGGTGGGTGTGAATCCATTGAAATATATGGACTGCTAAGAGGCTTGGTGGTGACACCCTCCAAAAGAGTGTGAGGTTTGGTTTAGGGGGACATTAGGTGTCGGCAGGGTGAGGTTGGGGCATTTAGGGTCCCACCATGGATTAGCATGAAATGGCTCTGGTTGTGAGAGTGTGTGGAATAGTTATGCTAGCCAGGTGATTTGAGGTTTGGAACAGAGAGAGCTTTGCTAAGTAGGAGTATCATGGTGGGAACGTTTTCCCTTTTTTTGTTTCACTTGCACCTTATATTTGACCACTGTTTTTTCGACCACACATTTTTGAAGAACGGAATGTAGGTTGCTATGTTTAGATGCCCTTAGTTAATGTATTTGCATTTATTTGAATAGCAGGGGTGTCAATGTCATTCAGAAATGACTTACAATAACACATTTACAAAAGGCAGAGGCATTCTCACAAAGGGTGCCTGTAACCCAGCACCAAGATGAGAGCAAGTTGTTAGCCAGTTTATGAGGGTGTAAAAAAGTGGGACATATACCATGGACAAAACAAACAATAAAGTTCTCCAACATGGGGTCTGGCATGAATTCATATGCTCAGGAATATTCCCCGTCAGGCTGTGAATCCTCGGTAAAAGAAAAAAACAGTTTCACTTTAAAATGTATTTCGAAGGGATTGTGTCCTCCGACGTATTCCTCATCTTAGATAGCTCCTTCCAGCTCTGCTGGCCTCGGAAAAATTTTCTCTAGAGGGCGCTGCGCGTCGGCGTCCTCCGAGTCGATGTCCTTCGACAGCCGCCGTATCGACGTCAACGTCATCCTGCCTATAAAGGCCACGTGCAGTGTTCGTTGCTCAGTTCCGTTTTTCCGCGCTTACTCAGTGCCTCGGAATACCGTTGCTCAGTTCTTAGTCAGATTAATCCTATTTACCTCAAGTTATTCGATCCGTACTCGATGGCTTCCTCGTCGGAACCGACAACTCCTCGATCCGGCTTCAAGAAATGTCGAGATTGTGGAAAAAAGATGTCGTTGACCGATCCTCACAGAATTTGTCTGTGGTGTTTGGGAGCCGAACACCATTGTTCGGAGTGCGAGGACTGTATGTCCATGACAGCTAAGGCCCTGAAGGAGCGTAGGGGGAAGCTGGAGAAAGGTAAGACTTTTAAAGCTTCTTCTTCGTCGACGAAGTCGAGACATTCGTCTCCTCGTTACCATTCGCGCTCCAGGTCTCGGAGTGGGTCTCATCACTCCTCGAGATCGAAGCACTCGAAGAGGAGACGTCGAAGATCCCCTTCTCCGTCTTCCTCTTCCTCTGTTTCGCCAAAGAGAATCCCTTGCCCCACGAAACATAGTTCCCGGGCTGAATGGGAGGAATTCTGAAAAAATATGATGAGCGTCTTCGAGAAAGCGGCCTCGACCCCCTCGAAGACTGCCGAGAGCAATGCTCTGGTTGAAAGACCCGAAGGTCAAAAACGCCGCGAGTCGCAGTACCCGGCGAAAGAAACCTCTCGAGCGCGTCTCGAACCCTCGAGCAGGACTATGACCTCCAAACCTTCCTCGAAGGTTTCGTCGACGCCGTCGACGAAGGTTCCTTCGACGTCGAGGTCGATGTCTTCGACGCCGTTGTCGAAGGGACCTTCGACACACGGGTCTGTCGACTCGACGCCGGCTTCGACGCCAAGAAAAGTCACGGTTACCACACATCCAGTGACTATCCCCAGGCCCTCGACGTCGATGGCTTCGATATTGTCGAGTAGAATTCCAATTCTGTCGAGGTCTTCGAGGCCTCCGCCTCTGTTTTCGACGCCACGCTCGAAGCCTTCGATGTCGGCGTCGACGACATCGACGTTTTCGAGGCCAATAATGACAAGTTCGGCACCCTCTGCCTTGGAAATGGGATTTACTCCCTTTATGAGTTCAGAACAATTGAGAACTCTATCCTCAATTTTAGAAGAGGGAGATTTGTCTGAACAGGAAGACACATTTGAGTTACAGGGACCTGTAACCCCAGTTAGAGAGGAATTTTCCTCTGAAGAGCGCAGATTAAAGGATCTTCATGATTCTTTACATGAGGCAAGTGGGTTAGACACTTCCCCTGAGGTGGAGTTTGCTAAGCCAGACCCGGGGGAGCATGCTGAAACCCCCTACAGAGCCTTAACGGCCAGGATTACAGAGTTCATGGGGTGGTCTGCACCTTCACAATCTTTCCAACAAGATGACCTCACGGATATTCTTGACAAAGGCCCACAGGAGGATCCTGTGGTGCCTTTTCATAAAGCTCTTTAGAGAAAGATCATGACAAACTGGGAAACCCCAGATGTAGTACCAGCAGTAAATAAAAAACTGTCTACAAAGTACAGGGTATCTTCTACAGACCCAGAGTTTTTGTCTAAACACCCATCCCCAGAAAGTCTCGTGGTACAGGCAGCATCCTCTACCGATGTAAAGACGGCTTATCCTACCGTCCCACAGGGCAGGGACGATAAAAAATATGATGCTATGGCAAAGAAAGTCTTTTCAGCATGTAGCATGGCGTTAAAATCTATTAATGCTACTTGCACCCTTGCTAGGTTCAGCCATACACTTTGGGAGTGTGCTTCTACAGCGGCTGACTGCATCCCGGAGGGAGAAGAAAGGGATGCGTTCCTGAATATTATACAGGACGGTAAAGACGCTACGTGCGAATCCCTCCAGACGGGCATTGATTCGGCTGACAGTATCAGCAGAGCAATGGCGGCAAGTACATCAACCAGGAGATTCGCTTGGTTGAGAAAGTCGGGTTTTGCCCCAGATGTGCAAGCCAGGCTCTTGAACATGCCATTCGATGGCTCTTCTTTGTTCGGGAAAAAGGCGGATGACAGTTTAGAGAAACTGCAAACTTCAAAAGCAGCAGCAAAATCCCTAGGAGCTGCAATCCGTCAGACTCCTTTTCGTCCCACAGGAACCTCTGCGAGGGGCAAGTCCTTTCGCTTCTACTCCGCATTCGGAAGAGGTAGAGGACGACCGGCTCAAACGGGTCAAAGAAGAACTACCCGAGGTGGACGAGGTAGATATTCAAAAGCCGCAGCAACAGCAGGTGCCTCTTTACCATCGGCATCTGCATCAGCCGCCCCAAAACCACTCTGAGGACTTCCCTCACAGGACACCTGTAGGAGGCAGGTTGACTCAACATCTGACGGTATGGCAGGCTATCACGTCAGATGCTTGGGCATTGGAAACAGTTGCTCAAGGTTACTGCCTGCCTTTCCTACGTATACCTCAGAGTCATCCACCGGGGATCAGCTCTCAGAAAGCTCCAGATCCGCTCCTCTTGCAGGAAATTTGGGACCTGCTAGAGAAAGGTGCCATAGAACCGGTGCCTGTAGCGGAGAGGAACAAGGGCTGGTACTCCCCTTACTTTCTCATTCCAAAGAAAGATGGAGGAATGAGACTCATCTTGGACTTGCGAGAATTGAACAAATTCCTCAAAAAAGACAAATTCAAGATGGTCACTCTTTCTCAGATCCTCCAGGCCCTTCAGTTCCAGGACTGGTTGGTATCTCTGGACCTTCAGGATGCTTATTTCCATGTGCCTATCCATCTCAAACACAGGAAATACCTGAGGTTCGCAATTGGCAACTCTCACTATCAATTTCGAGTGCTGTCATTTGGGCTGACCTCCGCCCCGAGGGTCTTCACCAAGTTAATGTCGGTAGTGGCTGCAAGTCTAAGGAGGGAAAGGATTCACGTCTACCCCTACCTGGACGATTGGTTGATCAGGGCTGTTTCTCCGGAACAAGCTCAGATCCAGCTAAATCACGTGTGCCACTTCCTTCACAGACTGGGCTTCTCCCTCAATTTAAAGAAGTCACAAATGATGCCATCGCAGAGACTCCAGTTCATAGGAGCGATCCTGGATACTTCCCTGGGAAAAGCCTCGCCACCAGAGGTGAGGGCTCAAGATATTCTACAGATGGTTACCAAGTTCCAGCATGCCCAATGTCTCCTAGCCTTCGACTTTTTGAGGTTGCTAGGCCTCATGGCATCCTGCATTTTCCTAGTGCCAGAGGCTCGCCTGAGAATGAGATCCCTCCAGTGGGCACTGAGGACTCAGTGGTCACAATTCTCAGGGAGAATGACAGATCTTCTTCAGGTTCCCGGCAGGGTGGCTCGAGACCTTCAGTGGTGGGCCTGTCAGGAGAACAGTCTGAAAGGAGAACAGTTTTGGCAACCCTGGCCGGAGATAACAGTAGTCACGGATGCCTCACTCACGGAGTGGGGAGCCCACGCCAACGACTTGACCATCAGCGGTCGTTGGTCTCCATCGGAGTCCAGACTACACATCAACCTGTTAGAGCTGAGAGCCATCAGACTTGCGCTGAAGGCATTCCTGCCAGCTGTACACGGGAAGAACGTCCTGATAATGACGGACAACACGGTGGCCATGCATTACCTCAACAAAAGAGGAGGCGTAGGATCACTACCCCTGTGCAGAGAGGCGATGCAGCTCTGGTTTTGGGCAATCCAAGAGGGAATCTCTCTATCGGCAGTTCACCTAGCCGGAGAGAAGAACTTGACAGCGGACGCTCTGAGCAGGCAGAACACAGTCTCCCACGAGTGGGAGCTAGCTCGGGAAGTCCTTCAAGAGATCTTCGCCCTTTGGGGAACCCCTCAGGTAGATCTGTTCGCCACCAGCCTAAACAGGAAATGCGACCTGTTCTGTTCAAGGGAATTTCCCCCGAGAGGAGCTCTGGGAGACGCGTTCATAGTGGACTGGGAGTTTCCGCTTCTGTACGCGTTCCCACCGGTCCCTGTCATTCCTCAAATGATCAGGAGGTTGAGAAGATTCCGGTGAACCATGATCCTAATTGCCCCGGATTGGGCCAGGAGAACGTGGTACCCGGACCTTCTAGATTTGTCCATCTGCCCTCCAATTCGACTTCCATTCAGACAGGACCTACTCTCACAGAAGGGAGGTCAGGTTCTCCATCCAGACATCAAAACCCTCAACCTTCACGCTTGGCTTCTGAAAGGTTGAGATACAAGGATTGGGACCTCCCTGATGATGTTATGGAGGTGTTTCTTTCGGCAAGGAGGCCAGCAACAAAGTCTTTATACCGCTGCTGTTGGAACAGATTTTGCAGCTGGTGTAGAGAACAGAATATCGACCCTTTTTCATGTGGTACACCAATGGTTTTGTCCTTTCTACTATATTTAGCAAATTCAGGCCTTCAAGTTGGCACCATTAAGGGCTATCTCGCAGCGCTATCCATCTTTAAGCGTACTGCGGAAGAACCATCCTATTTCAAATTACCCTTGGTAATACAGTTTCTAAAGGGGTTAACCAATGTTTACCCCCCAAGACCATTCCAAGTTCCCCTATGGGATTTAAACTTAGTACTAACTTTCCTGATGGGTACACCTTTCGAACCTCTCCGTTCTTGTTCGTTAAGATTCCTTACCCTTAAAACTGTTTTATTAATAGCACTTACATCTGCTAGAAGGGTGAGCGAATTACAAGCTCTTTCTTGTAAACCCCCTCATACTATATTTCACAAAGACAAAGTTGTCCTGCAAGTGAAGCCTAATTTCCTCCCAAAGGTGGTTTCTGAATTCCATATCACTCAGAAGATTACCCTACCATCTTTCTATCCTCCTCCTCACCCGGGGAAAGAGGAAGAGAGGTTACACAGGCTAGACCCTAGGAGGGCTTTAAGTTTTTACATTAGTAGACTAGCCAGGATAAGACGGGCAGACCAGCTGTTTATAGGTTACGCAGGTCACAAGCTGGGGTTACCAATAACTAAGCAGACCATTTCCAGATGGATCATTCTAGCCATTCTGGAATGTTATAAACTGGCAGGGAAGGAGCCCCCTCAAAACCTTAGGGCTCACTCGACCAGAGGTATTGCAGCTTCATCGGCCCTCAAAAGGGGCGTGTCGGTTAAAGACATATGTGCGGCCGCTACATGGTTGTCTGTCCATACCTTTACACGTTTTTACAATCTGGATTCCTCCTCCAGTCAAGAGACTAGGTTTGGAAGGGCTGTACTGCATTCTATTCATCAATAGAAGACAGCATGAAGTCAGTACTCCCTCCTCCGATAATAGAATACTGCTATGGGAGCCTATCTAAGATGAGGAATACGTCGGAGGACACAATCCCTTCGAAGAACAAGTTACTTCTTACCTTGTAACGTTCTTTCGACTGGATGTTCCTCCGACGTATTCCTCATCGACCCTCCCATCCATCCCCGCAGTTCTACTTCCCTTGTTGTTGCAGCTTACGCTCCTTCAGGGTGATTAGTTAGTCCAGAAAGTATTATTGTGGGCTACAAAACGGAACTGAGCAACGGACGCTGCGCGCGGCCTTTATAGGCAGGATGACGTCGACGTCGATACGGCGGCTGTCGAAGGACATCGACTCGGAGGACGTCGACGCGCAGCGCCCTCTAGAGAAAAATTTTCCGAGGCCAGCAGAGCTGGAAGGAGATATCTAAGATGAGGAATACGTCGGAGGAACATCCCGTCGAAAGAACGTTACAAGGTAAGAAGTAACTTGTTGTTCTTCTCTAATCGCTGTCCTCTGGGTCATACTGCCCCCATCCAATGCCCCTGCCCCATCCAATAATAGTCCTCTCCCTAAGGCCTCTGGCAGCCATCTTCAGATTATTACTGCATGCTTCAGTTTTGGGAATCCTCTAGTTGCTCTCCGAGCTATTTGTATGTTTTTTGTGTTTTTCAAAGAGAAAAGTAAAAATGTTGTTCCAAAGAGCCAGTGTGCTCTTTCCTCATCTGCTGGCACTATGGATCCGTTGTCTGTGAAGTTCCACGCCCCTCAAGGGTGAAGATTCATTGAAGATTCAATAAGGCCTTCTTGGGCCTACTTCACGCCCTCCGACCATGGCAGAGGAGAAGGAGGAAAGAACACTCTTCAGGCCCTGCACCAAATGCGGGCTATAGAATGTGTTCATGGAAGACCACCACCTGCAGTGCCTCTACTGCCTACACCCGGACCATAAGAAGGTAGAGTGCGAGATATGCCTAGGTTTCTCTAAGAAGACGATGAGAGACAAGCATAGTAGGCTGGTGGCATGGCTTAACTCAAACAAGGCCTCTGACCCATGCTCCAAGCTGGCTGATGCCTCCCTCAGGACTGGCTGGTCCGAGGACAGTCTTCTAAGTCCTTTGAGGTTACCCCATCTGTTGGGGTCCAAGATAAGTCCAAGATCTGCAAGTCTGAGTCCACTGGGTTTGCGGCTGATGCGGGTTCTAAGTTGGATAGGGCGTGTTCAGCATCACCTTCCGCCTCCATTGCCAGCCTACCTTTGAACTTCTCTTAAAAAAGGTCATCTACTACGGGGGAAATCCGCTAAGCCAAGGTCAGAGGAGAGGAAGGCTGCGCAGCCCAAGCTGGCTCAACCGGCGCAGACAAAGTACTCATCAGCGACTTTGTTGATGGCTACTACTACCACGACAGCTACGATCCTATGAGGGTTTCTCCCACAGCTCAGAAAGTGTCCCTGCACCCACGGTGCGATACCACTGTAGGGGCCTTGGTGTGGGGTGAGGAGGCCTCTGAAACGGTCCTCTCAGGTCACTGCTCAAACTATGGAAGTGTCGTCGACGGAAGACGAGAATCAAGAGTACATGCATACAGTCCATGAGGACGATGAGGACGACAACGGTGGTGCAGGGCTGAGTTTTCCGTCTTTGCCTTCTCAGCCGAGGGACATTTTTTTGGACATCCTATCCATTCTCCACACCTTGGTCTTGGAGATCAAGCAGAGAATGTCACCACCATCGGTACTCCAGCCCCTGATCAGCCTCTGTCTAAAAAGAGGAAGGGTCACCTGACACCCCCATGTCAAACTCTTCCACCGTGTTGAGCCCCTACCCGCGGCAGACCCAGACACGGGGATGGATATGAGGACGGATTAGGACGAAGACTTCGTCCCAGCGGACAATTAATTGCCACATTTGGATGCTCCTCACAAGGTATCCCCACCGGATGAGGTGGGATCGTTCCACTCCATGATCACCAGGCAGGGCCTCCAAGCTATTTCAGCTGATGCCCAGGGAAAACAAGGAGGGCTTTTTGTACCAGAGGCGAGAGGCCAAAAGGAAGACGATTATGGCTGTGCCTTTTCTGGATGATATTTGGGAGGAGGGTCTGACCCTCATGAAAAACCATTGCACGGCTCCAGCTAAGTGGCATAGGCTGGAGAAGAAGTATAGGGTGCCGGACTCCGCACACAAGTGCCTGAGGTTGCAACCATCGCCAGACTCGGTAGCGTCAGCGGCTGCGAGGAAACGGTCGGCTAACCCGTCCTCATCGTCGTCTGTCCCTCTGGACAGTGAGGGGAAAAAGGATGGATGCCATGGGGAAGAAGATGATTTACATGCAGCGTCCGCAATGAAGGCAGCCAACGCCCTGGCGATCCTAGCTAGGTACGACAGGGAATTGTGGTACAAGCTAGGACTGATTCTGGAGTTATTCCCCAACAATAAGAAGATGGAAGCCCTTTCCCTCTTCAAGAAGGGGGAAGTGGCATCAGACTGTGCCACCACAGTGGCAGTGGACATTGCAGGCACATGGTTCCGGCAGATGGTTAACGGTGTTTGCCTTCGTCGGCAGGGATGGATAAGTGCCACTCACTTCTGTTAGGAGGTCCAAGCAAAGGTACGGGGCATGCCCTTTGATGGGGAAAATCTGTTTGGGAAGGCCGTCGATGAGTCCCTCCAAGCCATCAACACGGATACAGAGACGGCCCGTTCCTTCGACACTCTCCAGCAGCACTGCTCGTCTTTTCGCTCCTCCACAGGAAAATCGAGCAGCTCATCAAAAGGTTTCTCCACGTCTTACAGACAGCCTTCCTGGTCCTCAATGCAAGAAGCCTACAGAGGCTGCTCCAGGCTTTCGGTACCGGAGGACAGCGTCGCCGTCTCCAGCAGGGCAGGACGCCAGCGCCCAAGCAAGCCTGAACTGGCCAAGACATCGTGCCCCCACTCATGCACTCTGGTGAGAGGCCGGCTGATGAGATTTGTCAGCGAGTGGAGGAAGATCACCACAGACAGATGGGCGCTGGATGCTCTTGCCCAGGGGCACACCTTGGAATTCCAACGCAGGTGTCCTCGTATTCTGCTGGTTCCCCATCAGGAGCAGCAGATCTCTCAACTTCTGAAAGAGGTACGAGCCATGCTACGGAAAGGGGCAATAGAGCTAGTTCCTCAATGGTACCGGAGTCTATTCCAGATACTTTCTAGTCAGAAAGAAACCAGGAGACTGGAGACCCTTTCTAGACCTACAACATCTGGACAAATACTTAGTCCCAAAAGTTAAGGATGTTCAGGTTGCAGCACTTGCTCGGCCAAGTAGAGGAACAGGGTTTCTTGACTTTGTTGGATGTGGGGGATGCCTATTTCCATGTTCCCATTCACAAGAAACATCAGAAATGTCTGTTTCGTTGTGGAGGGCAGCGCTACCAATTAAAGGCCCTAACGTTCGGCTTGAAGTCAGCCCCAAGAGTGTCATTGGCGAAGACGGCCACAGTGCCGCCATCAAGTCGTTACTGGGCATGATGTCATCCTGCATCTACCTCGTCCATCTCTGCAGGTTGCTGATTCGACCCCCTACAAGAATTCCTAGATGCCTGTTGGATACAAGTGTCTGGAAGTTTGACAGTTAAGATCCCTCTCTATGAGGAGTTCTGACAGGCGATGGAGTGGTGGGGGGTATGCTCCCACATCACCCAAGGCACAGGATATTTCAAATCTCCCCATACCAGGGGACAGTCGCCACGGACGCCTCCCTGGAAGGTTGGGGAGGTCACACTGGACGACTGAACGCCAGAGGCCTGTGGCTGCCGAAGCAGAAGGCTGTGCATATCAACATCCTGGAGCTACAGGCAGTGTTCTGGCCCCTCAAGTCGTTCCTACCATCTCTGAAAGGCCAGGTGGTGAGGATCTTGTTGGACGCCACCACCACCATGTTCTACATTAGAACGCAGGGGGGCACTCAATCCCTGGTGCTCTACAAGGAAGCTCAGGACTTGTGGCACTGTACCGTCAAGAACACCAACGCAGACTCCTGCCACGAGAGGGAGCTTCGTCAGAACCAGGTGGACAGCCTGTTCGTCAAATGGGGCAGACCCCAGATCGATCTGTTTGCCACGCCGGCAAACTCCAAATGCCAGAAGTTTGCCAGCAGATTCCACCAGCCAAGGAGCTTTGGGGATGCATTCTCCTTCCTGTGGGAAGGGCTGTTTCTGTACACGTTCCCTACATTGCCTCGCCTGCTACGAGTCATGAACACAGAGCACCCCAGTGTGGCTGAGGCAGATTTGGTATCTGGACCTTCTCAGCCTATCAGTGTCGCCTCCAGTCAGGTTGCCTGTGGTTTCAGATAAGCTCACCAGAAAGGGAGGCGCAATCCTTCATCCCGACCCTGGATAGCTGAACCTGAAGGCTTGGCTCCTGCAGCCTTAGAGCTCTGAGGTTATGAGTTGCCAGCAGTCTGCAGGGAGGTCCTCGCCAGAACCAGAGCGTTGTTGACTTTGAAGTGCTACGGCCATAAGTGGAAGTGTTTTGCTATGTGGTGCTGGTCGCATAAGATTAAGGGCCTCATTACGACCCGTGCGGTAACCATGGCGCTGGCATCGCCATGGTTGCTGCCGGTATTTTACTGATTCCGCCATGGTGAATGGCGGAATTACCGCCCCATTCCAAGGTTGGCAGGGCGGTAATTCCCCATTCCCGTTTTTGCCCCCATAGGGCTCAATGGAAATGGGGAAGGCGGTAGTTACGGTACCGCAAATTGCGGTACCGTAATTACCTCCAAGGTCCCTTTGCGGGTCCAATCCTTAACGGCTGGAAAAACCAGCCGTTAAGGTAGGGACCCGCAAAGGGCCCTCGTAATTGGGCGGTAAGGGGTTAATGGCGCCGCCACCTTTTACGGCGCCGTTAACCCCTTACTGCCTGGGTCGTAATGAGGCCCTAAGTCTTTGAGGATCACGGCTCCTCAGATCCTTCCATACTTGCTGTCCCTGGAAAAATCTGGACTGGCTCACACATCCATCAAGGTACATCAGGCAGCCATCTCCCGCTACATCAGGCCCCCAGCAAGATCCTCGCTGTCATCCCACAGACTCGTCAAGGAGTTTGTCAAAGGTCTTTTTTGGATCCTTCCCGCCAGGAAAGGCTCCAGCCCCGGCGTGGAAACTCAACGTGATGCTGACGAGGCTCATGGGGCCCTATTTTGAGCCTATGCCTCAGGCCCCACTCATGTTTCTCTCATGAAAGACTGCTTTCCTTGTGGCCATCATCTCTGCCAGATGTGTAGGTGAGATCCAGACCCTATCCTGCAAACAGCCGTATCTGACTTTCCACAAATCAAGGCTGATACTGCGTACGCACCCCTCTTTCATGCTGAAGGTCCAGTAGGAATTCCACCTCAACGAGCCTTTGGTTTTACCCGTTTTCTTCCTGAAACCTTTGTCACTGGTGTAGAGGGCCTTGCACTCACTGAACGTTGCTCGTGCCTTGAATTTCTAAATGATTTGCACAAAGAGTTTTCGGAAGACTTCACAATTGTTTGTTAACTTTGATCCTGTGAAGCATGGGAAGGCCTTGTCCAAGGCTTCCATTTCAAGATGGCTCACCGGCTGCATCATGCACTGCCATCGGTCAGCGAACCGACCGCGGCCGGGCTGTCTGAGAGCCCACTCCACCATAGCGATTGCTGAGAAGACGGGGTTCTTGTCTGGTGGCACCTGCTTGACATCTGCAGGGCTGCTACGTGAAGGTCCACGCACAGGTTGTGTAATGTTGTACTGCTGTGTATTCGTTATTCATGAGCATGTTAATCCATGCCAGACCCATGCTGGTGAACAATAGTTACAGGTAACTAACTTAAACCATACCTATTTTACAGGGCCTGCGATAGCGGCCCTGTAGTTATGGTTAAGTTGCTCAACCAATAGGAAGAGCATTTTATGGACCAACCCTTACCAAACTTTGCTAATAAAAAGTATATGGTCCCATCAGAATTTTTCTGGGAAGTTTGGTGAGGTTTCTTCAAGGGGGGGCAAAGTTATAGGGGGTCCCAAAATTTTAGTCTGCAGACTCCCTTCCCTGTTCATTCCGCAGACAGGCCTCCGATTGGCTAAGAGGGCAAAGTGATGTCCCCGGACATCGGATGCTCCCCCCTGATTGGATGGTGAAAAGCGTGAAGTGCATCAGATTTTTTAAAACACCCGCCTATTAAAAAACACAACATTGCAATTGTCAAACTTATCAAACAATCTCTGCGGAGGTGAGGGATGATGATGAGGATGGGATGGGATATGGCCATAAGAAGCCAAAAAACAGGTGTTTTTTTTATCCCTTAAATCTGCGAACAGTCTGGATTTCTGGGTACTGTCCTATGATGTTCGTGAACACTTCAGATGTTCGGGGACATCTATGCCTATTTCTGCATTACTCGGTTGGTGAAAAGCAGTTTTTGGATGGCTTATAACTTTGTCGTCACTCAATAAAACTGCATTAAATTTTGTTATTTTATTCTAGACCTGATTCTGAATGGTTGGCAAGTGCTGAGCTGTTTTGTCAAGAGGAAACAAAATTAGAGGGCAGCAACCCAAAATATTGTAAAGGCTTATAAATGTGGTGCCATGTGACGAATCTGTACAAAGGTTCGGAAAAATTATTTTAAATCTAGATATAAATGGTTTTGCAAAGTTTGGTGGGATTCCGTCAACAAGGGGAAAATTAGAGGGGGGTCTCAACATTTTTAGATGGCTTATAACTTTGCTGCCGTTTGACGAATGTGGACAAAAGTGTTAAAACAGATTATAGACCCAACCTTGAATGTTTGTGTGAAGTCTGAATGTATTTTGTCAAGTGGGGGCTAAGTTATAGGACTATTGTATGTGTATATATTTTGACACTTCTGAAACCTGGGTGGATTTCCAGCAAACCTGTGTAAGAGGCATTGGCAAGGACCTTAAAGCATGGTTTTGCAAATGTGCCAGTGTTTTATTTTTTGACAAGTTTCATAATGTAGGTACAAAAAATAGTGATATACCTTTGGTGACTGAGGTATATAGCCTGTGGCCATGGGCAGTGGCCAGATTGTCTGGGTCATGTCATAAGGTCATGACCCAAACAATGTGGCTACTGTCCATGACCACGAGGGACAACAAATAAGGTTAAAGTGGCCATATCCACCTGGAACTCGCTATGTGGTAAAGTTATTCGAAAGTGGGATAGGTTTGAAAAGGAAATAAAAATGTGCTTGTGGTAATATGGTCATAGGGTTCTCTTTGCTTCTGCAGGCTACCATGGAAAGGGAAGAGGGGCTCTGTAATGAGCCCTGCCGTCTCTTTCCATGGTGGCCATCTTGAAAAAGGAATTGTTCTTCCTACAGCGGGACGCCACAGGAGTCCCAGCGTAGAAAGAAAAATCCTTTTATTTCTTTTTTTATTTTTATTTTTTTTAGCACCCTGGGTTCCCGCCTTGGGGAACCGGGGTGCTAATGGCTTTAATCCCCCATTGCAGGGGCTGGAATGGGGATAACGGTCCGGAGCCCTCGTTATCTGCCCTCGCTATGTTTGGGCCTGGAACTTGGGCTGCCGGCCCGTTATCCTCTGCTCCAGTGTCTGGAACGGGGGATGAACGCCATATTATTCCCATTAGTATAACACAAAATGCTAATGGAAGTGTTGGATAATCTTATTGAGTGTATCTACGTAACTGAGGAATGTTAAGTAGATAGAGTCTATAAGATTTTCTTTTTAGTTCTATTTTTTAACTGTGAAAGGCGGTTCCTAAAGGAACCTTTCTTTTTTTAATGTATATTTTTTTTGCAGGAGAGGTTAGAACATAAGGTGGGGAGGGAAATCAGGAAAGACGCACCAAGCACTAATATGGAGGGACAGGTGGACAGGGGAAGATGATCCGCGTGTGTTATTTCAAGGAGCATGAGAAACACTGGCCCCTACCTTAGATTACAGCTTCAAAAGCACTTCGAGATTTCTTCCTTCTGCAGAGTGGTGTGTTGCAGTATATGCAGACGACTGTTGTCTTCGAAAGATATGGATCAATGGCCTCTTTTATTGCTGGCAAGGTTCCTTCTGCAGAGTGGTGTGTTGCAGTATATGCAGACGACTGTTGTCTTCGAAAGATATGGATCAATGGCCTCTTTTATTGCTTGCAAGGTAGCTGGTGGGATTTTGTGTCCCACAGATGTAGGCTGTGTGGTTACAGTATTGGTTGAGGAAGATGATGTGGAGGAAGACAGTCTACTACTTGCTAAGAAAGGAAAAACCTTTCTAAGAACATTACAGTGGTTGGATTTGGGGTCGGACTCGGCCATCGGCTATTCGGCCCCGGGTTGGGATGGTTTCTTAAGCTAGCACCGTGGGCCCGTTTTGGTTTTCACACTATTTGTAACTTACGTTACTTTAAGTAACGTAAGCTACGTTGCACAGTAAGCCCTGAAAACATTAGGATTAAGTTGCACTAATAAAAAGCTATGAAATTCACTAAAAAAATCTTTGTTAAAGGGTATTATGGTTAAGTTGCACTAATAAAAACCTATGAAATTCAATGAAAAACTGATGACATCATAAGTGAAATTAATGTTGTTGAAAAGTCCCTACAAGGGGTTGTATTTATAATGTTGGTAACAAGATGTCAGGGTGATCGGGAGACATATCATGAACTACTTAATCTATTGAAGAATGTACTCATCTAAAAAACATTGTATTGGAGTGTTGTTAATACCAGAACCTAATCATACATAAACATATGCAATGGCTGCAGCATGCACCATAGAGGTACAATATTTATAATATTGTACTTTTGGATAGTACAATAATGAATCCTACCTTATCAGAGTTTAGAGTAATGTTAAACATGTAATAACTAGCTAACAATTCAAGACTTAATGTACACGTGTGCTAGTACAAATCATACATATGGAGATCCACAATGCATACATATCAGAGGCACATACACGGAAACTAAAGTAAGAAGGAAAGAAACAGCATCATCGGAAAATGTTAATAACATTAAAGATTATCTTCATGTATACAAATGAAGTGCGTGTTTGAGGCCTGCTTATTTCTGCATGTATGTGCACCATGAGCTGAGACCAAATTGTAAGGAAAACATATGACAAGGTTAACGTCTAGATATATAGCACCTTTTGAATTTTAATATTCTGACTGTCAGTGATCAAAATCACCTGGCCTTGATATGTCGGTGAACAACAAGTGGCCAAGATATGTGATGTCATCAGTGATGTCATCAATGTCATCTTTGATGTCCTGGGTGTTGGTCTTGGCAGTGCACAGTGGTGGCGCGAGTTATGGTTGTTTAGCTTTCCATAACTGCCAAATTTCTGAGGTTTAGGTTTTACTTGTAACCATAACGTCCCTTAAACAAAGTTTTTGTCATTGTGTGTGTGTGTATATATATATTTATATATATATATGTATATGTGACTTACATATGTAATATTAACCTAAGGGGGTGAGTGGCTTAAACTAAAGAGGATTACTATATAAATATACAAAATCACTTTTGATGTTAGGTAGGGAGGAAGGAACGCGCATGGGGAAAGTCTGGATTAGCAATTAAGTGAAGTTTAAGCAGAGCTTTAAAGAGATCCACATTTGGGCTGGCTTTTCATTATTGTCAGCAGTGGGTTTCCAGTGAAGAGTAGCCAGTAGGGCGAGCTGAAGCAATATGAGTCACATGGAGGGTATGGGGCAATGAGGTTGAGAGCAGAAGACGTTTGGAAGGAACAAGAGAAGTAAACTCCAGTTAGATAGGTAATTGGAGCAAGACCATTGACAACGTTTAGACTAAGAGAAAGAACTTGGAAAGAGAGCATTTGTGCATGGAGAGCCAATCAGCATGTGGTTAATAGTAGACTTAGGAGGCAGAGCGAATGAGCAAGAAGGTCAGGTGGGAAGGTGATTGGATAGGTGAGGGGAGGGATGGCATTGGATGTTGGGAGAATGATGCCTTCTGTTTTTGAAGCATTCAGCATGACATGAGAACGGGGAGCCATCCAGTCATGAATTGCAGTGAGACAGTTCGTAATCTGTTCCGAGATGGCTCGGGTGAAGGAGGGAAAGGAGAAAAATATGTGAGTGTCATAAGCCAAAAGGTGATGGTGAAAGCCAAAGGATGAGAAGTCTGTCTAGGGCAGAGTTATAGCAAGTCAAGAGCAGAGGTTTAAGGACTAATCATTGGGGGAGCAACAACATGAAGAGGGGTGGTGTGAAAGGGTGCGAGTTCCAAGAGATTCTAAAGGGTAATCCTTTCAGTTAGGAGAAGATCCAAGCAAGAGTAGATTTGCACAAACCAATGTCTTGGACAATGAGGAGACAAGAGCGGTTAACAGTGATGGAAATTGCAGAAAGGTCCAAAAGGATGAGTATAGAAGTGAGTTTGGAGCCTTAGAGAGAAAGTTGGAGAAATGCACGAGTGCAGTCTTAGTGGAGTGTTTACTACGGAAGCTAAATTGAAGTGGATCTCCAAAGCTGTTGTCCTCAAAGTTCTTGCCGATCTGGTCAAAGAGCACCCGCTCAAGGACTTCAGAATACTAGGCTAGGAGAAAAACTGGATGCTAGTTTGCTGTGATGTTTGTGTCTGCAGAGGGTTACTTCAATGGGTGTTAGACAGCAGATTTGAAGGAGGCAGGGAAGAGTCCAGTGGGAAGAGAGGGAGAGGTTAAAGAGCTTAGAGACATATGGGCAAGTGGTTGAGGCAAAGTCTTTGACCATTTAGGGAGCAAAAGGGTTGATAGGAGCACAAGATGGGTTGGCACTGCGAGCAATGGGTGCAAATTCAATAGGATAGATATGGGATAAATACTCTAGAGTAGGAGAGGTAGGGCAAGAGGTGGTGGACAGAAGGAGAGATGTAGAGGGAGAGAGGGGAGGGGTTGTGAGTGTCACACATTTTAGAGATTTCAGAGGAAAAGTACTGAGCAAAGACGGTGGCAGAAAGAAAGGAGGTGATGGATGTTGGCTTGGGAGATGTGAGGAAAGATTAGAGGGCAGGTAAGTTTGTTGCAGCGATTGCAAAGGGAGGAGATTACGTTTGTGAAGGAGGATTTAGCAGAGGTCCAGTGCAAAGGTTAGGGCAGCAAGGAATTTTGTGTAGGCTATTAGTAGGGTAGGTGTCTGCAATTTGAATTAGTGTTGTATGTGACAGAGGATCTTTGTTTTGAGGGTATGAATTTCAGACTTGATCAAAGGTTGAAGATGAGGGATGGGAAGATGTGAATGTGCAAGCAGGGTAGTGTTGGTCAAATGGAGTCATAAATTGATAGTTAGAGTCAGAGAAAGCACATAAAATGGAAGAGGAATTGCTAGGGAAAAGAGAAGGGCGGGGGGCGTCCTCGCATCATCAATATAAGGGGAAAGGGAGTCCTGCCTGAAGTTCCTCTTAGTCTTTGAAGAGGGGAGATGAGAGTACAAAGGGGGGGGCAGAGATCTTAAATGGAGCAATGGAGTGAGAGGGGTCAATAGAGTAGTCCGAGGAGGGAGAGCATGCATAGAAAAAGACAAGGTCAGTGTCCTCACCAGAGTGGGTAGGATGAAAGTGGAGGGTGTAGAGCAGTGGTTGTCACAGTTTATTAGGCAGTCACACTCAACTCGGAGAGTTCTGTTCCCCCCCCAAGCAAGGTGGCGCACACCCAAAGCATGTATACAGATTCTACTTTAGTGAAGCCTCCAACCCGTCTCGCACCGACCCCAACAATTACCCTATGTCACCAATGGACTAGGAACCAGGCTGGTGTATATTAAGAATATATATTTTTATTTCAGGTTTGACGGAGAAGACTAGCAACCAACCTCAACCACCAATGCGGTGGCACGTCACAATATCACAACTCCAAATTACTTTCTGTTTATTAAAACAACACAGGTATAATTTTGAAATATGCAGTCACAACTTACATCAGATTTAATTGCAAATTAAACAATAGAAAACATTCACAATACAATGGAAACATTGTTTTGCAACACACATTCAAAGGACAGGCCGTGCTTTGGGAGTCTGGTTTGGGAGGCAAGGGAATCGATGGGAAATTTTGTTTAGCAACACACATACAATGGAGATGTAATTCTTGGGAACTCAGGTTTGGGATGCAAACCGATAAATGGGGAATTTCTTTTTGCACCCCCTGCAGTGACTTGAATAGCAGTTACTTAGGGTTATTTATTTTGGGATTATGCCCTCCTCACCTTTCGGGACAGGAGTCAGGGGTTTCAGAAGCACAGTCACCCAAGTCTTTGTCTATACCGGCTCTAACATACTGGGCATGAACTTTGTTAGTTTCAAATTCTAACAACACTCATCCCATGATTTTCTATATGGGAATTCATTGATTTATCTTCATTTCAAGGCGCTAAGGATCTACACAGCTTCCCCCCTCCCCACAATTTAATGGGAAGGATTAAGGCGGGCTGTTTCCAACACAATTCAATTTAAATGGATAGGGTGATTTTCTATAGTGGAATTAATTTGAATTGGATTTAATACAATGTGCCAAGGGCCTACCCAGTTTCACCCACCCACCCACCCACTAATGCAAAGGGATAAAGTCAGGTAGCTCCCCACACAATTGATGGCTTTTGGATTAGTCTACTTACATAGGAGGCTTTAGTCGGGGAAAAACAGGGCGCCTCTGATGACATCACAGATCTGGTCAAGGGCTTCAGTCAATGATTTTCTCCTGCACCAAGACATCCTCTGCTAATCTGATTAGGGTCCCAGCTATCTTCTAGATTTCCATGTCACTATCTCCAATGGAAGGATTGATGCCTCTCCGCTAGTTGTTCCTCGCAAGAGTCCGGCAGCAGGCTATCTCTCGGAATCAAGTGGAAAAGCCCTGTTCTGATGCAAAATTGACATTTTATAGGGCTGATTACACTCCTACATTCTCATAATTCCCACGGTAAGGATTGGCTAGCAATCTCCCTTCACCTCCCACCAAGATGCCCACTGGCTGCTGATAGGACCAGAAGTTGGGGAGGTGGGGAGTGTATGATGCAGGTCGAGTGAGGAGAAAGACTTGTCATCTCAAAATGACATGTGGTATTTACCTTTTTGGGTTCTGAAAATCTTAACAACATGGCAGGTATGCTTATTTTTCAGATAACTACATGAATCTGTATATTTTCGAATTCTACATTTTATGGCGAGTCAGAAAATACAAATTTTATTTTGGCACGCCCTTCCTGGGCGTAGCCACCGTTTTTCAAGCTTTGTGGCTGCGCCGTAATAGTTACAAATCTGACGCTACATAATTCCAACATTAATTTCACCGTCTTTCACTATATCAATATTTCCAATTTCTCCGATTTATGAAAATGCCAGAATCATCATTTCGATCATAACTTAAGTTATGTTCATCACATAAATGCTGTCTTTACATGGTTCCAACTGGCTCTTTATCCTCTTCAAAATGAACCTGGGCTGGGCTCACTGGGACACACAATGCTCTTTTTATTTAGAAAATGTGTTCAGTGTTAAACATATGGGAAGGTATTAAATGAGAGATAGTTTTGTTTCTCATCACCTCAAGAACTTTCATTTCTCTTCCATGATCAGATCAGGACTTCTGGCTGGCCAATGTTTATTCTACCCTCTTCTCCTGAGCTTCAAAGAGTCTTTGTTCAGAGCAAATGCACACTTTGTACGGTGAACCCAACCTAAAAAGGTAATTTCTGTTGGTCATGTTATCTGTATCACCGTAGTTCCATCTACTTCTTTGTATATCTTAGCATTTAAATTGACAAGGAGGCCTTCTTCTACTAGGGGTCCTCAACCAAAGGTCTTGCGTTCAAATGTTCAAAGGCACAGACCTTTCAGTTTAGTAGGAAAAACACCAGCTGCACCCATCCTTCAGAAAATACAGCTTTAAATCGACAAGATGTGCTTACATGTAACATTTTCGCATTACATCTAGGCCTGCAATTCATAAATACAATCTTTCTTTTCTACTACATTAAAATAGAGGTAGATTCACTATTCACACAGATAGGCCACAGTTACATAAGAAGCAGTGTTCATTGCTCCAAAAACGAAATAGGCCTTTCCCTATAAATGACATTTTATGTGCTGAAATTAAGTCCCTTTATTTCTGAAAACGCAGTCTGTCATTCGACTTTATTTTTCAAATGTAAGGTATCATTCCTCCTTTTTAACTTCCAAATGCCCAGTGTTTAAATGTATCTTTTCTTCCCATGTGCACTGTTGCAGTTTTGAGTCTGTCAAAGTGGGCATTTACACAAGGTCAGCATCTGCAATTCCAAATGTCTTTTTGGAATCCATTGGACAATGTGAACAATATTCCTAACAAAGGTGAGGGAGGCCTATTCTCGCTCAGTCACTAGGCCCTCCGTCGAAATCACTGTTTTGTACTAGCTTTTATATTTCAATGGAACTCCACACTTAGCAGGGTTCACTCTCACAATGGGGCCTAGCATGGCCTCTCCATCTGTCGCTGCTGGCCTGTCTTTTTACCCCACAAGTCCCCGACCCTGCCCTCTGGCTCTTTTATCCAGTTGACTCAGAGAAAAGAGCAAGGGGAGTGAGGGGTTTCTGTTTTATCTTTTTGGTTAAGCTCATTCCATGAATTTCCTCGTCAGAGAGCCTCTGCTCTTTTCCTGTCCGAGGGAGTGGCGCTCTGGTCTGCACTCCACTCTTTTCGGATGTTGGGGTTTTGGTCCTGGAACTCCTCCCTTTCTGGAAACTCCAGCCTCCCCATATGTGAAGGTAAGGAGCGAGAGGTTAGGTATTTTATACAGTACTTCTTTCCTCAGTGGATAGGGATATAAATTGACAACAAACAGTTTATACATCACAACCAAATGTTAACAAAGATTTCACTTGACATACACAATTCAACAACATTCTGTTTCTCTAATTTGGGTACATACCTTATAAGTATGAATTGTTTTACTCCCTGTTGATGTGCAATATTCTCCATCCGGGTTTACATCCTTTCCTTTCATTCTTCAGATGGTTCTTGGGCACTACCCTCACTGGGTTCTTCAATCAGTTGTAGCACCTTTCTGGGGTGGAGCTCTTCAACTGATTGATATGGACCCATTTCTCTTCTGTATGTTCTTCTTTAGGGATGCGTATCTTATAGGTGACAGGTGACATTTTATCGACAATTTCAAAGGCACCGCTCAAGAGGGGAGGAACTTCGGCTCCTTGGTCTGGTTCCTTTGGAAATTGTACAGGTAGACCTTGTCTCCTACTTCGTACTCCTTAATGGTCATTTTTAAGTCGTAATAGGGTTTCATTCCTTCTGCCGACTTTTCTAAATTGCTCTGAGCGTAAGCAAAAGCGTGCTGAAGGTGTTTCCATAAATTCTCAAGGTAGTGGACGCATTGATCAGGGTCTGCTCTTGGGTTGTGTAGAGCAGATGCTGAGGTAGCCCAATTTTCTGTCCTGTCATGAGCTCAAATCAAGACATTTTGGTTGCAGAAGATGGCGTGGACCTAATGGCCATTAGGAAAAGTGGTAATCGGATGTCCCAACTCAGTCCAGAGTCCGCCACAAACTGCTTCAAGATTCCACAATTGATTTGTTGTACCTCTTAACTCCCCCGCTTGTGGCTAACCGGTAGGCAGTGTGGAGTTTTCTCTTTACCCCTAGTATCTCCCACAACTTGCTCATCACCTCGCTGGTAAAATGACTTTCTCGGTCCGACCCAATCCTTTGGGGAAGGGTGAAACGAGAGAGGAGGTGGTTGATCATTAGTGCAGTAGCTGTCTCTGCCTTACAATTTGGGGCATAAACACAATCTACCCACTTGTTAAACAATCATGTCACGGTCAACATGTGCTTGTTTCCTCTAGAGGAGCGAATCACTGGCCCGATGAAATCCACTTGCAAATCCGACCAAGACAGTGTCATTCTCCTTTTCTGTAGGGGAGCTCTGTGTATGTGAGAACTTGGCTGAAATTATGAACACATAAGACACCCCTTTAAGTAGATGTCAAGGTCCTGGCCCACGTGTGGCCAATATGCGACCTTGCGCAAGATTTCTAATGTTGCATGAAACCCCATACAACCGGCAGTGGCCATGTCATGGGCGTGACATAACATCAGGCTTCAGAATAAGGTATGTACCACCCACTGGTCACATCCAGTTATGGATCTTCGTACCAACAAACCATCTTGGATTCAGAACATTTTGGAAAACTTCATTAATGTACGGAGATCCTCCCCAAGATTATCGGGTTCTGTCAGAGGAAAATTCACAGGGTCTTCAAACATTTCCTAATAATTGGGTCTTCTTTTTGTGCAGTAATCAAATCTGCATTTGGGGTTTCTTTACTCCACTGGGCAGTTGAGAGTTCATTTCTGGCATGGGTTTGGGACCTGATGACAGCAGTGATCTAGATTTTCCCCAACAGGGATTCAGTTTCTAGGAGATCCCTGTGAATGGCTCTGGCTTTGGCTCACTGGTCAGCCAGGTCATTTCCAGTTTTGTCTGGTACCTCTATTTTGGAGTGACCTCTGATCTTTTTCCATTAGATGGTCATCTCATTAGAGGTTACCAGATCATCAATTGATTGGATTAATTTCCTGTGTGTGAGCGGTTTGTTATTCACACACTGCATGCCTCGATTTCTCCAATTAATCAGGTGATCCACGAACCCATTTATGACCTAATCTGAATCAGTGATTATGACCAGCTCTTTGAGTTTGTGTTGCACGACAGTGAGGATGGCTTGATGTATTGCATTAACTGACTACTTCGGGACCTATTTTGTACCCAGCAGAGGGTTCTGGAGCATCATTCACCCAGGCATTCCCAATGTCAGCCACTAGTTCTTTCCCCATGATTGTCAGCCTGGTAGGAGCACCCATCCACATAAACTGTGGGTATCCCCTGACACATGTCTTCCTTATAGACTTTGTGCAGGCAAGTAAGGTATGCCTCCATATTGTCATTGGTCCTTAGACTTTTGTCCTTGAGACAGTTTTTTGGAGCACAGTCATGTAAGTCAGCCAATCCTTGCGCTAGAGGACTCTTCTTGTTTTGGCCATATCTGGCCTCCACAGGAAAGCCTTGCATGGACAGAATCCAGGAAGTAATTCTGGAGTTACTGACATTCCCTGTTTGTATTCGGTCACGTTGTAAGTATTGCAAGGGTTTGAGAGGAGTCCCACGATGATGTGCTCCCCCTGGACGAATGGGCAGTAATTGTTCAATGCCCACACCATTGCCAGGAGTACTTTTTTCGCAATCATTGAATTTTTGGTCCACAGAGTACAAAGTCTTGTTTGCGTACGAGATTACTTTGTTGACCTTGTTGTGCTTTTGGTTTAACACTGCCGTTAAGCAAGTATGTGATAACCCAGTCTCCAAGAAAAATTCCTTGTTCTTTACAGGATAAGCCAAACGAGGCGCTTGGGAAAGGCTTCTCTTTAGTTGTTTTACTGCCTCAGATTGTTCCGGACCCTACCTCGGCCTTTAATAAATTGACCAAGGGTTGAGGGACCTCTGCATAGTCTTCAATTAACTTTCTACTATAATTAGTGAGTCCGGGAAGGCTTCTTAGTTCTCGCAGAGTAGTAGGGTCTTTCAATTTCAATAATGCTTCCACCTTTTTCGAGTGGGGATGGAGACCCTCAGTGGTGATTTTGTGTTCTAAGAAGTTCACGCGGGTCTTACACCACTGTGCTTTCTGAAAGGACAGTTTTGCTCCGTCTCTCTGCAACTGGTTCCGAGCATAACGGATTTCAGCTGTGTGTTCCTCTACAGTTGAGCTCTTGATTAAGACATCGGCATAGGCCAAGTTTGCCCTTTCTCCCAAATCGACATGGCCTTATTTAGGAAGATATTTTATTAATTGCCAGAGTTTATGTATCCAAAGGGGGTTCAGGTCCACATGTATTGCTGCCCCTCGAAGGTAAAGGCAAGCTTGTACTGGTCTTCCCTACTCACGGGTACTCTCCGGTAACAGTTGGTCAGTTCAATAGGGATGTACAACTTTGAGCCTTGGATCTGGGCCAGTCCCTGATCGGTGTAGGGAAGGGGCCATCTTGACATGTGGACCCGTTTATTTAACTCTGTTAGGTCTGCCCAAAGTCTCCATTGGCCATTGGGTTTAAGTATCCCCAGTACCAGGTTGTTAAAGGTACTGTGAATTGGACAAATATCCCATGGGATTGTACGTTTTTAATAATCTCCATGAGTGACTCCATAGACGAAAGAGGTAACCGGTATTCCTTCACAAATACTGGAGCTATCTTTGTTCCGTAGGTATGGTGGTTGAATGCATCTCTGGTTTCCACAATCCTATGAATCCACTGCAAAGATATCCTGAAAATCCAGAAACACCGGTTTCAGCTTCTACTTTTCCTCCTCGGTCTCCCAGGCATCAGCGAGATTGATTTGTTCTTCGAGCATCTACTTATAGCCTGGAAAGACCTCTGGCTTGGCAATTTCAGTGGTATCCTTCAATTGGTTGGAGATCTCTGGTTATGGTGTTGGCCTGGATGTGAGGTTCCAAGGATGGGAGGTAGTCACAGTTGACTCGGAATATCGCGTGATCCTTCCTGATGTCACAGGTCTCTTCTTCCACACCATAAGGGCGGGAAGAATACACCAAGAAATTCCCCTGTTGCCTGGTAAAAATCTTTTCCGGAGGGATACCGTCTATATGGAAGCAGTCATCTGGCATTGGTCCAGTGATCTCATTACCTAAATCAATAGTCAACCGCCATTACAATAAAGGTGTCTCGGCCCAAAGTGATACTCTTATCCACCAATATTTGAATGGTGTAATTTTCTAGGTCAACTGGGGGTGTCTGATGTAAACACAAACTTTGCTGTTGGAGGTGATAATTCAAATGTATATAGGATCCTGATTTTTGAGGTTCTGTCCTCGCTTAATTCTTAGGGGAATTGTAAATTGTCGCATCTGTCCTGGGATAGTAACCTCTTCTCTCACTTGAACTTCAACCGCTTACGGCAGCAATTGAGCTGACTGAAATGCTTTCTCAGTGTTGTCAAAGGCCATGTGGTTACCTCCTAGTTGAGACCAGGCTTTGTTATTAATTAGGTCCAAATTAATTGCGAATCGATTGAGAATGTCACTGCCTAAGTAAAAGGTGGAGGGGACATCTCTCACAACCCAAAAATTATGTTCTATGCTTTTGCCGCTACTGGAAATTTTTAGCATACACCTGCTTGGCAGGAGATGTTTGGAATTTGGAGTTTCCAGGCCCATTGCCCACCTATCAATCAATTTAAATGTGGGAAAGGTCTGATTTTTTTTTTTGGGGTGTTGCCTGAATAATGCTTCGCTGATGAAGCTTCTTCCGTTATTCAGGCATACTCGAGCCCGAATACTCTTGGTAAAGCAGAAGGAAAATGTGTAAAGGGGGAAAACTATTAGTACAATTAGACAAACTGGTGCATCAGTCTGAAAAAACACATGGCTGGATGGGTGTATAGTGACTGCATCGAATACCAAAGCATTGAATGCCTTAACATCTAAAAATAAGCAACGAAAATAAAGCATCGAATGCATTTTCTTTTTTTCTTTTTAATGGAGGGATCCCTCCAACCCCCCTTTTTTTACCCCTTAAAACCCATTATAATTAAAATGAAACCTTTACCTTTGAAAAAAAGTGCATTCAATGCTTTTTTTCGATGCTTTTTTCGATGATTTGGCATTCAATGCTTTGGTATTCGATGCAATGACTGGATGCCGCCTGTAGATGACCTGGCTGTCTGTGCAGTCCTTTATTCTTCCATTTTCCTTTACTCTTCTGTAGAGCGATCTCTGTGTGGTGTGGCTTTCATTGGTGAAAGCTCCTGTTTCACGGGTATTATTTATTCACTGTGTCTGGAGTCTACAACATGGAGCTCGCCAGATGTTTTAGATCAGGGATCTGCAGCCATTGGCTCACTAGATGTTTTCTACTACAGCTGCCATCAACCTTACCCAGTTTAGTCAATAGGGAGGGATCATGGGAGACAGAGTTCAAAACATCTGAAGAGCCACATGTTGCAGAAACTTGTTTTAGACTGACTGCCACGATCCCTCGCCATTGACTGTGCTGGCTAGGGTTCTTGGGAGCTGTAGCCCATCATCTTGGAAGTCAAAGGTTGCTGACCCCAGCACTACTACTTATTCTAATCTGGGGTTGGATTTATCCTTTAACTAGTGCCAAAGTGCAGGGGGGAGCTAGCATTTACTTATCTGTTGTAGCTCCTGTAGACCCAACCTTAGTCTCTGGTTTTACCAGGGGCTGAATTTTCTGTGCTGTTTATCAGAGACTTTTTGGAAGTTCTGTTTCTATACCGCCTGCTACGTTTACATGTTTCACATTTTCAATCTTAGTATTTGGATTTTAGCATCTGATACTTGACAGAGGAAGACTGGAATGCTCTAAAATACATGTACGCACTTGGCTGAGTCTTCACTGAATTAATGTCCCATGCCCTATGTCAGATGATATCCTCCCAGAGCCATGGTTGTAGAGATGGGTGAGAGACCCCTGCTTCCGGGTGAATTGGCTAAACCATTTACCATTTGTTTCCCCTTCCTTTTCTCTCTCGCTCACCTTTGTTTTATTATAGTACTGCTCCCAGAAACAATCACCGCTTTCTTATAGCAATATAATGGTATCATTGTGTGTCTCTGTGAGGTCAGTTTAAATTCAAAGTCCATTTAATTGCATTAACTTTGTTTCCTTATAACCTTAGATGAAATGCTGACATAATGTTGCACTGTTTGAATTATTTGTTGTTCCATCCTTTATGACACCTCCATGTTGGACTGGTGAATGATATAGTTCTGAGTACATTCTCAGATGTTTTCTAATGACCAGGGGTTGGTTTTCATGCTAAGGTATGGTGGAATCTGCAGATTTAGTCGGTTATTAAACAAAATGGGGACTCAAAACCTACTCCCCCACTGGGATTCAACACATTAACACAAAGTAGTAGAACTAAATCAATGTGCTGCTCAACATCTTGTTCCTTCAACAGGGAATGCTCAAACACCGGTATCCATACAACAAATAAAGATCTCCTTTCTTCATAATTTCTAAAATTATTAAAAACAAAATTTCAAAAAACTGATATAAAATTGCAGGTTTAATAACTTTTCAAATCAAGAGTTCATTTGTGACAGGGATTACTATCAATGTGATCAAATCGACATGCACAGATCATTCCTCTGAATTAATGTTAAGGTTTGTGATCAGAAACCTCCTCGGTTCTTCAACATCCTATTGTCTGATATCATTGCTGAAACTATATCTCAAGTCCTCGACAAATAGGAAAAGGCTGAAAGTAGCAATGTGTCTCAAACATTCAATGGAGGCTCGCACACAGGCAATCTTGATCACCATAACAGTTTTCTGAGATGCAATATAAACAATGTTCGCGTTGACACAACCGTGTTTCGGCCATTCAATCCAGGTACATGTACCACCCCTGCGTAGTATCTTCGGTTTTTGTCAAAAGAAAATATTATTTTTGTGCAGGCCCTTAGTCCGCCCCTTTCCTATTGTTTTTGTCTGTATTAGAACATGTATGTTACAAGACCCTGCAACAACATTTAAACCAATAGGAGATATTGATCCTACTCATTCTTCATTGATTCTGGCGGTAATTCTCCTGGACCAAGTGCCGGCAACCTTGTAATGAGGCCCATTGTCTGGAATACCCAAGACTTAATTAGATCACAGGACGACCACATTCCTGCTATTTCCTCACTCAGCAGGGACAACGCCCATTCATTTCCACCAGACCACTATTCCTGTTCCTTGGTGCCAGCAGTCAAGACACCATCAAGGCACCATAAGTGCCAGTTGGATATTTTCTGCATTTTATCTTCAGCTGGAGGTTTTTGTTAGCGTTTTTTAGATGGTGAATTGCATATTGGTTTGTTTAATTGAAGCACATACTTTTTTAGAACCTTAGTTGGACATTCTTTTTTTAATGGAGTTTTTGTACTATTGCTATTTGGGTTGCTTCTATTATCACAGTTGTACCCCTATTATGAGTATGCCTGTTCTCGTCTTACATTATCACAAAAGACGAAGGAGATATATCTCTCGACTGTGCCTGTTTTACCTTTATGATTGGGATCAGTGCTGGCTTGTAGTGTTGTGAGGACTGAGTAGGCAGTTTAGCCACTACTCATCCCTGTATTCCTTACAGAGCAGTAATCATTTAGTCACAGTTCTCCTGTGCAAATCGTTTTATCTCACTATGTCTTATCTACCTAAACTAGAAGTCACTACAAGTAATTAGCTCACACAGTCTGCTCCTCCAAAAAAAGCTTTGCCCCTGATATTTCATATATGTAATATGAACAATAAAAATCATATACTAGACATCACAGTTCATTTTACTCTTGGTTTGCTCCTGACACTTCGAATGTCAGTCCCTGACATTATTTTCTGTGATGTCATTGGTGCTACTACATATGCAAAGAAGAAGGGGCCCACACATCATTTGCTGCCCAGGACCCTCGTCACCATGGCTTTTTCACTGGTCGTCTTGCTTTGCTCACTGAATGACCCTACCTTGTTCTCTGATCACCTAGTCTCTCTCATTGATAACTCTGCCCATGCCCACGTCACCCTGAATCACTCCCTCGTTGTCTCTTTTTTGTGTTAACTGATGAAAACCTTTTAGTGGGTTGATTTCCTTGAGGATAATGGCATTGGAGATCAACTTCAATCTGTATTCCTCAGCAAATACTCCACAAAAACGGCACTCTTGCATTTCTCCAACTATCACTGTAATTCATGCTTATCACTCCAAACTCTTATACACTGATACTTTTGGACTGATCTGCTGCTTTAGACACTGGTGACCATTCTCTGCCCTTTTCTCTCTCTGGTACTTTGGGCTTTGCATATCTGCTCTCGGCTGGGCTACCAACTACCTGGAGTGTCATGTCTTTTAAAATTTCCTAGAACTCATAAACCTGTGACCCCCACCCCTGTCGCTCTCGGTGTCTCCCAAGTGCCAGTCTGTGGACCTCTACACTTTGCCTTCTTTACTTCTCCCCTAGGAAGACTTATTTCGTCCTTTGGCTTTCACAATCACCTCTTTACTGATGGAACTCAAATCTTTTTCTCCTCTCCCTCCTTCCCCCAGCCATCTCAGAGCAGATTACCAACTGTCTCACTGAAATCCGTCACTGGATGACTTTCTGCTGCCTCATGCAGAACTCTTCAAAAATGATATTCCTTTTTCTCCCAGCTTCCAATTTCATCCCAATACTGCCCTCTCCTATCGACTTCCCGCCTAGCTTTACTGCTCCCTCGCTTAAGGCTCGTACCCATGGGGTCTTCTTTGATGGCGACCTCCGATTGCAACAGTTCATCAATACCACTGATGCTCGTATTAATCTTCTCAACATTTGCAAATGTATTGCTAGGTGATTTGAAAACTATGATCTCCACCCACGTGGTCAGGAAACTCAATTACTGCCTCAGCCTACTTCTTGATCTTCTTCTCTACTCGTTACTCCCTCTAAACAAAGAACTCAACTTTGCTACCTGCACTGCCTATAACCTACTGAGATCCTCCCCCACTTACACATACCGACACCATGCACAACCACTCCGTTTTCCAGTTCCTTCTTCTAGTCTGCATAGCTATCAAAGGCCTTGCTAATCGGTACCTGTCTAATTGTATCTGTCTTCTCAACATCTTCTTTATCTTCTTTCCTCTGCTTCTCTGTCATCAACTTCACTGCCCCATTTCCATGCTGGCCTCTTCTTGCTTCTGCTCTTTCTCCCTACTCGCCCTCCTCTATTGAAACCTCCTGCCTATCCCAATGTATTTATTTATTGGTCACTTGTTAGATGCTTATACAATTTGCAACAACTGTTTCAAAGCGCCTAATCAAAGACAGCCCAACTGTGGATCTCTTGAAAGCTCCACTTACACCACGCTTACATGCTAAAGAGGGAACACATCCACCCTCTTCCCCAATCCACCCTACCTGACCTTACCACTTGCTCCAGTGCTTTGTAATAACGTAACTTGGTATATTTATACAGTTCTCCTCTTTAGTTTGTAGAACTCGCCCCCAGGTTAATGTCACCTCTGTTAAGTCACCTGATTCTTCAATTTTGTTTGGTTTGTGTTGTCCCTGGTCTATTGTTCACACTCTCATAAACTGGCTTACCACTTGTTCTCATCTTTGTGCTATTACAGGGGCACCCTCTGGGGAATGCTTCCGCCATGTGTAAATCGGAATTGAAATCCCACTCCTTCAAATAAATGTAAATACTAAAATGCAGTGGTCGAAACGTTACATTTTTTTTATTGGAACTATGATCTCTGCCAGCACCCTTATATACCCTCTGTGCCCCGCCTACTCACTCACCCATACTCAAACCCCCCACAATTCAAACACCATACCTTCCTTTTCTCCACTCCACCCCTCACTGCTGTGTTTACAACAGCATTAGCAAGACAGAGGAGAACAAAACAAAGGAAAATACATTTAAATAACTACCATTAGTTGGTCATTGCTCCCCACAGCATGCAGCTTTAAGCAGCCTCCCCCTTCCAATCACCCAGCATTCCCCCTGATTAAGGGGCATGCCTAGGACTATAGCCACACATCCCTACCCATTATCTGTTCAGATGCTGGGACTCATTACAGGTTTGGCGGTATTCCAACGTTACATCTGCCAGAATACCATCAAACAGAATTACTGTTATCGCCAATTGGTCCAGCAGATTTACCACCAGATTACAAGTGGTGGTAGGCGGTGTTGGTTCCCTTTTATTGGAGTCCATAGGACTCCATGGGAATTTCGGCAGAATTATTGCCGGCTGTAATTGTGCTGATTTTTGCCTTTTTTTCGGCAGTAAAGTGGCAGATTTACCTCCAGGTTTTTCCTGGAGGTGAATCCTCCACTTCATAGCCTAATCTGTAGTTCAGTGGTGCACCATTTAAAAAAAAAAAAAAAGTTATAATGATTTTTTTATTTTTTTTAAACCCCACTACCCTACTCATAAGGATCCCCACTGTGTCTGCGGCAATCCATGATTAATTGCAGAAGACACAGATCAGTGCCGAGCGGGGCTTAGTGACTGCTCAGCAATGCGTGTTATGTCACAGAGTCTATACAAATGAACAAGATCAACCCAGCGCCTGCAGGATAGGCACCATGGTGTGTCACTGGAGTGTTACCAGCATGGCACAGGTCCCCAGTAGGAGATAAGTTATGCAATAAATAAATAAAGATGGCCTTAACTGCTGTCCTGGAACAGTGTTCTAGGTCACATAAGGGAACGATGACCGATTTCCCCCAAGAGTAATGGAACATTGTACCCTTTGGTTCCTGCCCACTTTGACCTCTGCTAAAATGCAGGGAAAACCATGCTTTGGCACAGCTAGAGAGTGAGACAATGTGTCTGTCTTTGGCACTGCCTGTGATGGCCAGACCCGACCATGTAGGGAAGCCAAGGACCCATCTATGCCGCTACAACTTATAGAAGTGTGATAAAAGGTGGTTCCCTTCACAGATGACACAGTAGCCTCCAGTACAAAAGGACATCTTCTTTACTTGGTTACATAAGGTAAACACAAGGCTACAAGTTACAGGAACATAAGGACACATCCACCGGCCACCCTCTCTCCAAGCCAGCCTCTCGTCAGCTGTCATTCTTAGAACAATCAGCAGAGAACATTCACCCAAAGGTCCGCATCCATGCACTCTTTACATCACTGGGGGCTTCAGCTTTCCAACAATGGCTGCCACTCTCTGGAACAAACTCCCAAAGCAGATAAGATCAATTGAGTCTCATGCTGCATTCCGCAAAGCCTTAAAAACTAGGCTCTTTGTTTGAAGGGCTTATCATCCATTTGCGATACTTTACATATGCTACTTAACTGAACTAGGACACACTATGCAATATAGAATATTGTACTTGTAATTTATCCCTGTAAGTAACTGTTTGTAAGATTTTTTTACTGGCCCGCTTATTGTAACCCGCAAGCATGCCTTCTTAAGTATCTTTTAGCGCCTAGATGCCTGTGGGCTGCAGTGCGCTCTATAAATCCAAAATTAAAATAAAAAAAATACATATTGAGCAGAGTAGGAAGGGAAAGCAAGTCGCAACACATCTCCCTCCTTTAGCAGGATAAGAAAACCCCCCAAAGGAGACAGGCACACAATCAAGGCAGCAAGACAAATGCACCTCCCTCAATGTTCACTTCTCATTCCATCCCCACCATCAGTATAAAACCCCACTCAGCACTTAAACCCTACGCCGTCCTCGCATGCCCACACAAGGACCAGCCCCATAAGGCAGCAGGACACATCAGCTCTCAAGACCACCACCCCTCTAAATACATGAGATAAGAGAGGTGGCAACTTCAACTATAACAAGAATAGACAACACATCCCTCACACTAAGCTAGAATATTGTTTGCTGGCAAATTTCCACTCTGGGACAGCAAAACCGTAGTGACCAACACAAAAACTGGATTGCGCACCAAAATGTACCAGGTGACGAACACCCCTAGAAATGGCATGGGTGTCCAACCCCACAAAAATGGTACGGGTCCCCAACACCCTAAAATGAGACGGGTGTTCAACACCCTTAAACGTATTTGTTTTTTAAACCACGGGTGTCCAACACCCATAAAAACAAATAAATGGCATGGGTGAACACCCCTAAAATGTGGCAGGTGTCCAACACGCCTAGAAAATGGCTGGGGTGACCCACAACCCAAAAATATGACGGGTGTCCAACACCGCAAAATGCTCTGCGCCATTTAGCATGACCCACACCACTGTATAGAAACCACCAATCACATGCTCTGCATTGTCAGCCAAGCTCAACATCTCCACCTCTAACATGCGATGAGCAGAAACACTAAAACATGGTAAATACAGCTAATAATAAACTAAACACTTATAAGTCCATGCCCTAAATGTGACATCCGCAGCAGTAGGTTTTGCTGTGAAGCAAAAACAAATACATTTTCGTTCAAAATCACAACAGTTGGTTACATTCCTTGGACAGAGGTTGCGACATGCACTCCTGCCATGCACTCACACACACTGTCACATCTGGCCTCACATCACCTCTAGAACATCCCTCGCCTCAAGTGTAAAAGGAAACTTCTTTACTTGGTTGCAGGTTACATAAGATAAAGACAAGGGCACAAGTTACAGGAACATAATTGCACATCCACCAGCCACCCTCTCTCCAAGCCAGCCTCTCATCAGCTGTCATTCAGAGAACACTCGGCAGAGAACATTCACCCAGCTTTCCATATCCAAGCAATCATGACATCACTTGCATACTGAGCACAGTAGGAAGGGAAACGCAAGTCCATTGCATTTCCAAATGCAATATTTACCTCCTTACAGCAATCTTATCTTGGTTCCATGCCTTTGCGTGTATATGTATATATATATATATATATATATATATCTCAAACCGCTATTTCTTTCCCTGACAGTTGTGCCGACTGCCGAGCAGAGCGTGTAGGCTCGGTTCGTTATTCCCCCTTCTGCTCCTCTCCATCTGCTCCCCTATTTGTGTGCCACGCCGCCTGTAAAGCCTTCTTGTTTGTGTTTCATTGCACTGCCTACATCGTAAACTGGTCGTTTCTCTTCGTCTTCAGCTGCAGCGGTGTGTGGTGACGGCGCAGAGAGCCTCCGAGAAGCTGTTCCAGTTCTACCGGGACTCGGTGAAGAGGCGGTACTCCAAGTCATGAAAGGAACCTGCGGTCGCTCCCACAGCGCCTCCTCAGTCTGGTCCGCTGGTGTCATTGTCACGAGACCTGGGGACAGAGGCGCCTGCCACCGATACAGCTTGTGTTCGGCTCAGCAAAGCATGTCAACTGACTGATTGGGGTTCCTTGTATTTCATTTGCTGCTTTTGTATTTTCATACAGATTTACCAGACACGTTGCTAAAATCATAATACCGGAGATTGCCAAGTAGCCATTCTTACACTGTAAACTGATTGCCAGCCATTCATGGTCCTTAACGAACGGGTAGTAGAAAGACATTATTATGCGCTGAGGGTGTGGCCTTGAGCTCCTCTCATAGGCTACGTTTTTGCACAGATACGTAACCTTGAAGAAAAGACATTTACCCAAGAGTGCTTCCCTGCATCACACACCATTTTTATAGAGTTATAATTATGATTCGTGTTTCTTTTAAACAGCTTCAATAATGCAGTTCCCACAGGCACTTTCTCATACCAACAGCAAATATTGGCTCAATGCCAGGAGGAGGGGGAACCAAAATGGCACTAAAAGACGTCACACCATGTTGGGGACCTGCCTTGTATTTCAAAAGGTCACAGCTTTAGTTTTGAGAAAGAGATGTTCGAAATGCCCTCCCGCCACTCTGAGGGTCATGGCTGTGAAAGGAAAAATAAACGACGACAACCTTTCTTTTTGCTGCAGAAATGTGTACGTTGGGTCGCAGCTTTATCCACGGGAGTCTGAATTATTGTGAAAGGCAGGGGAAGGACACAAGCAGGGTGGAGGAATAAAACTGCCGTGCACGATTTAGACCGTTGACCATTTAATTAGCAAGTTCAACTAGTTCGGATTTATTTTTTATAAGTCCAGAGTTTTCTTTTCCTTCCTTGCAACAATGTGGAACGTCTGCAAAAGAATTACCTTCGAGCAGGACTCTGCAACCCGTAGCTCTCCAGGTGTGTTGGGCTAAAATACCCATAGCTCCGACTTTTTGAGTTAGGACTGATGGCCGTTCTAGTCCAACACACCTGGAGAGCCAAAGGTTGCAGACACCTTTTAGAATAAAGTTCATACATTGCTCAGACATGGAGAAAGCAGGAGTTTCGATATATTCGGCATGGGACATAAAAAGGGAAGCGATGCTCTACACACGAATGCAGAGTTTGTCATTTTTCTTCAGTACGAAAATATTGTAGTTTTACCCTGACCTTTTCAGTCAGGGTTTGAACTCTCAGGTATGTGGCTGAGCCTTTGTACTTCCTTAATAAACCTAATCTGGGAAAGTGACTGAATAAGGTGTGTTTGAATTCAGTTCTTTTGTGTTTTTTCACGGCCTGCTCTTCCTCACTCTACACTCCCTGCGGTGACCAATGTGAGACGGGGCTGCTCTAGGGCGTTCTATGTGTGCTCCACCACAAGCCGTAGATCAGAAGAGTGTGGTTAACTTAACACACGCTACTTCCTGAAGCTACTTTTGACTCCAAAACCACTGGTGCCAAACATACATTCCCGCAAGACATTACACCTGTGTTGGCCATTCGGGATCCCCATGAAAGTGAGTCTTAATCATATTTCTAATTGGGTATTACTTCTCTAAACTATGTGAACGTATACAATATGATCAACAAATCATATTGAGTGCTTTTTGTCATTTACAAAATACTTTGTTGTCAGATGTTGATCCTAGGCAAAATGATGAGCAAAGGTTCGCTTTATGCATCATTTTAGGACCTGCATAAGAAATCTTTCCCTTCAATTTTACATTACTACATTTCATGTCTTCTACTGTTCTTCAGCACATAATGTGCCAATAACTGTTACACTTGTTAGAAAACGTCCCTTTTCTTGAAAATGTTACTAGATTTGCTTCACACTAAATATCACTAGCTCCTTGTTTTGCAGAAGCCGGTCCCACATCCAGGTGCTACATTGACTCATACCAAATCTTTATTTTCATTCCTGCAGCTAACACTAGCTGTACCCATCAAACTCCAACAATCGGAAGATCGCTACACAATTTCATTAATTATTGCTCTGAGTAAAGTGACTGTCAATAAGTTTTCTGATAGGCAATTGATTTGCCCTTCATTTCTGACCCTTTAGAATGTCATTGAAAAGGTGAGAGCGGGATGTTGGGGGATGTGCTGCCGTATTAATCATAGGCCATGCAATCATTTTTCTCCAGCAGAGGAACCTCTTTTGCGGTGCATGGACCATATTCTGGAATTAAGTGGAGGATCATAAGCACTCTCACTTTTATAGTTTCTTTGTTTATTTTTGAGTTTATGTAGCGCACATGTAGCTGTGGAACGACAGACCACTGTACAATGTTGTTGCACTCTACAAAAGAGTGTAGGCTGCTCCATGTGGTGATAGGTTCAGACTGTGGATCTGGCATGTCCTTCTGAAAAGAGGATTTGGGGTCATAGATACTCACTGAACAACAGGGTTTAGGTTCTTACTGAAGAACGAGATTGTGGTGGCCAGACTAATTGCTTTCTCTCTTTTTTTTTCTCCCCTTTGAGCGTCAGTTTTGTCTCGAGCATTGTGATGGTCTGACTCCTGGAGGTGCACGTACCGCACGGTCTCGATCTCAAAGGGAATCTCAAAGAGAATCCTGGCAGGGTGCAATTCTCTTAGGACCGTTAAATGTTATGCTAATAACAAATAATGATATTTGTAAAGCGCCTTACCGCCATTTGAATCCCAGAGTGTGGGATGGCCCTTTGGCAGACTGCAGTTTGAACAGATATGAAATAGAAGAGCATCACATTGCATGAAATAGTCATTATAATTTCAAGTAAACATTCAATAATTAGCAGAGTTGACTAGTGTAGTAACATTATAGCCGTAGTGTGAAGAGTATTTGGGGGCAGCATGAATGACTCCATGTCAAAAACTATTTGACCACTGAACCACATTTTTCATGGGACTCAACTGTATTCTTTGTGCCGCAGTGCTAAAGTTGGAAGAGGAGGTAGTATAAATCAGTCTCATCAACCTCAAGGGCAACTGTCTACATTTGAGGGCTCTGCTATGTTTTAAATTCAGAACACCTGCACAATCTATTTTATTTATTTATTGTGCATTTGTAAGGTGCTTATACGGCAAGAAATTGTGTTTCAAAGCACCTACAGGGCAAAGGGGGATGGGAGCATGGGAACAACAGGCAGGTAGGAATATAACTGACGGACAGGAAAGATGCGGTCCTACTAGTCCCTGTGAGCGTTCAGAATGTGCAAGTGTAGAGAGAGAGGGAGAAGGCAAGGTGGTAAGTGCTGGGAAAAGCCACAGAGGGGGAAGTGCCTGGGAGTAAACCAGTTGCAGGTAACAGTTAAGTGCATGGCAGAGATCCGTTGGTAAGTAGAGATCACATGCTAATACAGTAAGTGCAGGCCTGTGAGGCAACACAGTCCAGTGGGTGCCCGAAGGCAGGTGCTGGGAGAGGGCATAGGCTGAAAGTGATTGGGAGGGAGGACAGGACCCAAAGGGACACATAAAGCTCCTGGCCACCAATCTCAGTAACAGTGGGGTTTATCACGGGAGGGAGTGAGGGAAGGCAGAGGTGAAGAGGAACGTCTTGAGGAGCTTCCGGAATTTGAAGAGATTCGGCTCAAGACAGAGAGGAAGATGGAGGCTGTTCCAGAGGAGGGAGCCAACCAAAGAAAGAGAATGTTCACCAGCACGCTGCTTAGAGAAATGCTTAACATGCAAAGAGTTGGAGCCGGAGGAGCGTAGTTATCTGGAGGGAGAGTATTTAGTGAGAGCAAGTTGTAGATAGCATAGTCCTCGGCCCCAGAGAGCCTTGTGGATGATGCAGAGGGATTAGAATGTAATCCTTGCAGCAGCCGGGAGCAAGTGAAGAGATTCTAGGCTGGAGAGATACAGTCCTTGGGCTTAAAGCCAAGGATAAGCCTTGCAGCCCTATTTTGGGATAAGCTGGAGTGGGCGGAGAGAGGAAGAAGGAAGATAAAGGAAGAGGCTGTTGTGTTAGTCTAGCCTGGAGAGTACCAAAGCTCTAGAGACATTGAGCTTCTGGGGAAAAGTGAGTAAAGGAAGGATACCTCTAAGGAGGTGGAGTTGAAAGTGGGCCTTCTTGGCAAGGTCCAGGATGTGAGGGAGGACAGAGAGGAGTCAAAGATGTCTCTGAGGTTTCTGGTTTCAGATGAAGGAGAAGGGGGGGAGCCCATAGACGGTGCCCAGAGTGAAAAGGGAAAGAGGGAGAAGGAGTCCCAATAGGAAGGATCTGAGTCCTGCTGGCATTGAGGCAGAGATCATTGGAGGAACACAGGACTGGATCGCAGATAGGAAGTCCGGAATGGTAGGAAGTGAAGAGAGGACCAGAAGGAAGTTTGAAGACAATTTGTACGGTGAGAGGTTGGAGCCCTGGCGACGCCACAGGTGGAGATAGAGGTGGGAGAGGAGAAGGAGCCCAGGATAACCTGGGAGGGGCGGTCAGTGAGGAAAGAGGTCAGCAAGTCAGTCCAGTGCCCACTCCGGATTACCAAGGGTGTCATGGAGTTGCTCCATGAGGATGGAGGTGTTGACCATTTTGAATGCAGAGGAGAGATCAAGTAGAATGAGAACAGCAGGGGAGTAAGAGTCAAGGGATGCAAGCAATTCTTCACGGTTGTTCAGAAGAATAGTTTCCGTGACTCTGGATGCTTGAAGTCAAGATTTATGGCCGTGAAGGCAACCAATGAGCTCAGTGTGCTGGGTCAGTTGGGGGAAGACCAACTTCTCCAGGAGTTACCCAAGGAAGAAACTGATGGGAAGAAAATGCACACCGCATTTCTTGTTATCTTTAAACTCATAGCGAACAGATCCTTATTGTTTTCTTTTCCTTTTCTATTTCTATCCATCACCCAATCTCGACTACTTCTGCTACTACAATGGATTGGTATGTCCCTTATATTTTGATATTGATGTGACTGTGCACTATGATGTACTATTTTCTGTATTTTCTTTATGTTACAAATGTACACGTTATTTACAGACTTGCCCTGATGAAGGAAATGTAATTCCGAAATACATTGGCAATTTTTGGTCTGATGTAAAATGCAAGTGGTGTTTTCTTCCTCGCTAAGAAAGTACTAGTGACTTCTCATATTATGAGACTCATTTTTCTTTGACGAAACTGTTTTTTGATAAAAAGGATTTTGGAAAAACAACTGAACTTCAATGGTTGTTTTTTTTTAAACACAAAAACATTTCATGCCTTGGATTCAATTAATTTTTTGGAAAGTTTAAACTACTTATATACCCTGATTGGGTTTTTTAGAGAGCGGCTGTGTGACCCTGTATCCCACTGGGTCTTCTGCTTCACATGTAATTTTGAATTTGGGTGTCTCCTCATTCATCTCAGCCAGCTCCTTTTTGTAATTTTTGACAGACTATCCGAGCAGATTAACCTTTTTTACGACAATGAACATTTGAGATACGTGAACATATTACAGTGGTGCCCACTCATTTTGCTTTTTGCTCTTTTTTTCCCCTATTTTGGTGAGACACACCGCCGTGGAGGCACACATTTCTCAAAGCATCTTAGAGATACATAAACATTTGCACTACTATGTCATTTGAGAACATTGAAGGATTATCAAACAAATGTGCGGAAACCCAAGGGTTTTCATCTGAGGAAGCAAATGCCATCTTAGAACTAATAGTGACACATTGATTGGCACACATGGTACTACACTTAAGGATCCTGCCAAACTGATCAGACAGCTAGAATACCTAATACGTAAAGAAATCAACAGAAAACTACATGCAATTGGGGCGCTATTACAAGAACCAACGGATCCCTAGAGGCATTCGTATACAACTCCGACCAACCCTGTTTAAGGAAAGTAAGGAGTTTGTTCGCAAGTGGGAGGCAATCTTGAGCAAATGTTCATTTGATCTCATCCTGTTAACTATACAAGAACTCTATAAAAACCTAACGACTCTGAAGACGGAGATTGATGATATTGAGAAAGAGCTAGTTGGTTCATTAGGAAAGGAGGAATATGACATTATCTTGTTAGATATTAACACCAAGCTTGAAGATTATAAAACAGAACTCGAACAGAAGAAGGTTAAAAAATTCAAACGGGACACCTATGACTATATTAATGATGAAGTCTATACATGGATGAAACGATATGGTCCTATAGCACCCAAAAACATTTAAAATATACATCGGATAATACCAGCAGCTCTGATTTAGAAGCCCAGAGAGACCCCAAAACATCCACAGAACAGACAACAGAGGATCCAAATACAGCAACTGGTCCTATAGGACAAGCACCTTCCTCTTTGGCTTTTTTAGGCGCCCGCCCAAAGGACCCGCAGGGGGAGGAGGAAACCAAAAGAACAAACCTCAAACCAGGCTCCAGCTAAGGAAAACTTAGTTATTAATATATCCAGTCGACCACTGAGTAGGTCAGAGGAGAACACGTTAAAAAAGGTCTCTGTTTTGTACCCACTTATGGAACCACTCTGTTCGATACAAAGATTGAACTCTATAAATTCATTAGAAAACTGAAATTGAAGGTCTTTTTTGAAGAATTGGAAGTCCAAGAAAAACCATCCGATGGTCCAGATTTCCAGGAATTTAGAGGGAAAAGCGGGTTTGTTCCACCCATCACAGTCCCATCCATTGACATCTTTCAGAAGCTGGTTACCCGCGACTTGGAAAGAATTAGCTATAAGAATCCTCCATACAAGAATCTGAAACCCCATTAGATGAGACTAATCAAAGATTTGTATAACGACAAGAGTATAACCATTCATCCAGCGGACAAAGGTGGGGCGTTGGTTATCCAGAACACGGCCGATTATGATACAGAATGTAACAGACAACTCCAAGACGGGACAATTTATGCCACCTTAGATCAAGATCCATCTGCCACAATTAGACAGAATCTAAAGACTCTACTGGACAAAGCTCTTGAGCTTGAATGGATAAATGAATACACTCAGAAGTTTTTGCTCAACAACCATCCCAGGATTCCAAACTTCTATACTCTACCAAAGATTCATAAACATACCACTAAACCACCAGGAAGACCCATTGTTGCAGGCATGGAAAGCATCCACCAACCGCTGGACATCTACATTGATTTCTTTCTACAGTCTCTTATTCAAAAAACCTCCACATATACTCGCGATACTACCCATTTCCTTCAAAAACTCAACTCCATAACTCCTGACCGGGAAGACTTGATGTTCAGCATTGATGTCAGAAGCCTTTATACTTCCATACCCCATGACCTTGGGATCAAATCAGTAGAATGGCTACTGTTACAAACATCTGAAATTCGTGCACAGAAGGAGTTTATACTGGCTCTCTTACAATTAATTTCAGAAAATTCCTACTTCCAACATTGCAATCAGTTCTTCCTCCAAACCTCAGGGACATCAATGTGGGCAACTATGGCACCCTCATATGCCAACTGCTTTATGCATAATTTTGAAACGGACAATGTATTAAATAACCAGGTTTGGAAGAAACACATTCATCTACGGACTCGCTACATTGATGAAATTTTTGGGGTGTGGAGGAACACTAGGACATCCTTCGACACTTTCTTCGATTATCTGAACAACATAGATTAACGGATCCAGTTCACGAGAGAAATCTCACACGACACTATCACCTTCCTGGATGTTTCCATCAAAAAGGAAACCACGTGCTACAGCACTTCTATTTTCCGCAAACCAACTGACCGCAACAACCTTTTACACCCTCTGAGTTTCCATCAGCTGAGTCTACTTAGGAATCTCCCATACAGTCAACTCCTACGTGTTAAGAAGATTGTTAGTGACCCTGAGGACTGCTTAGCCCAACAACAGATGATGAAAGAAAAATTCCTAGCCCGGAGCTACAAACAAGAAGAACTTGATACAGCATCAGCTAGGGTGAGCCCCCTGGCACGTGAGACCCTGTTGTCTGCCCAAAATCCTAAAGGCAAGAGAGAACTGAAATCACCTGTATATGTATCCAAATATTCAGTTCAGAGTAACAAAATTAAGAAAACCATCAGTAAACACTTGGGGATCTTGAAGAACGACATCAGGGTACAAGGTCTATTTAGCGAACTACCGGTGTTTGCCTACCAGCGCAGCAGTAATCTGAGAGATGAACTGGTGCATACAAGACCACCCCGCAAGGAACCTACAACTCAACGTACTGGTACATACCCTTGTCTCCACTGTATAAACTACAATTCAGTAATCAAGGGGAATGTCATTAACCATCCCAGAACAGGAAAAAAGATTCTGCTCAAAAACTATGGTACCTGTGACAGCACCAACATAATTTATGGCATAAAATGCCCATGCGGAAAATTCTATGTAGGCCAATCCACAAGAATGGCTAAAACAAGGCGGAATGAACACCGTTCTTGTATCCGTAACGCTAATACCAACTCGGCCGTAGCACGCCATTGGATAGAGAATGGACATGATCTGACTCAGATTAGATTTGTGATTCTGGAAGTACTGACAAAAAATAGCCCACATGAAGACTTGAACCGGCGGTTGAATCGCAGAGAGACTTTTTGGATCGACAAACTTGGCAGTTTGGTTCCCAATGGAATTAATGAACAGATTAACTATCACTGTTTTTTATGATTTCTTAATTCCTTTGCTTCTATGTATATGTTACTAGCTGTCAGTACTATATGCTGTTGTATATCCCGTGTGATGTATCAATATGGACCTAAGGCCACCCTGCTGTATTTCCTGGACATTTGTCTAGGACCCAAGGTGACGTCTGGCGACGACACAGTTTTTCAGTAGGAGTGGGTAATATCTTTATGAATAATTGAAGTGCCATAAATTTAATTGCAAGAACCCTCCTAGCGCTCTTACCCATTGTCCCATGTCTCTGCTTGCGCCAAAGGTGCCGTCCCTTGTCGACACCCTCGTGTTGGGGCGCAAGCATATAAATGTGTGAGATTATCATTACCATGTGTTTGCATTTTTAGCTTACTTCTGCATTGTTAGCTTTCTGCTGTATTTCCTGAACTTGACTCCTGGTGCCGTCCAGCATTTTGTGTGTAAACATGACTCTTTTCTGATTTTTGTTATATTGTTTACATCGGAGTATTTCTTCTATTTCTAGTATTTCTATCTTGTTGTTTTTTACTTTTTTGGATTCCATAATTCCACATTAATACACATTAAGGCAGTTATTTGGTTTAAATCTCTGAAATCGAGCTCAAAGACTCGTATGCAGCCTTATACTTATGACCGCGGGCCCCTCCGGGTCGCAGTCACGTGGTATATAGAAAGAAGCGTTGCCTCGGCAACGCTCCGATGCGTAGACCACAGTTACACGCCAGTGAGCAACGAGGAGTACTCCTATTCCTCGCTGTTCTCACGGTAAGCAAACTACACGCTGCCACTTTGTTTTCACACACGGATCTCACCCGTTTGTTATTCTGAATGCTTGTTTAACATTGCAGCCTATCTACTGAAGGCTGTACAAAAGCACTGATTTATATCAGGCAGTTTCTGTCCACCACATTGTTCCCGTGGACCACACCACTTCCCATGCATGTAATCTACCATTGCCAGGTAAAATGCACACCGCATTTCTTGTTATCTTTAAACTCATAGCGAACAGATCCTTATTGTTTTCTTTTCCTTTTCTATTTCTATCCATCACCCAATCTCGACTACTTCTGCTACTACAATGGATTGGTATGTCCCTTATATTTTGATATTGATGTGACTGTGCACTATGATGTACTATTTTCTGTATTTTCTTTATGTTACAAATTCACACGCGTTATTTACAGACTTGACCTGATGAAGGAAATGTAATTCCGAAATGCATTGGCAATTTTTGGTCTGATGTAAAATGCAAGTGGCGTTTTCTTCCTCGCTAAGAAAGTACTTTTGACTTCTCATATTATGAGACTCATTTTTCTTTGACAAAACTGTTTTTTGATAAAAGGATTTTGGAAAAACAACTGAACTTCAATGGTTGTTATTTTTTTGGTTTCAATTAATTTTTTGGAAAGTTTAAACTACTGATTGGGTTTTTTAGAGAACGGCTGTGTGACTCTGTATCCCACTGGGTCTTCTGCTTCACGTGTAATTTTGAATTTGGGCGTCTCCTTATTCATCTCAGCCAGCTCCTTTTTGTAATTTTTGACAAAGACTATCCGAGCAGATTAACCTTTTTTACGGCAATGAACATTTGAGATACGTGAACATATTACAGTGGTGCTATCAGGCTGGTAATATCCACATCCAACGCAGGAGCTGCTGAGTCCCACGATCCCACTAAGATGTCTAGCTCACAACTAAACAGAACAGCTGAGTACTGGACAGCTGGGGGGAAGGGGGAAAAGTGGATAAAATAACAAATCAGACACTGGATCTTCTATCTTCCTCCGGTCTCTGCATGAATGAAAATTGTTAAGCATTAAATAATATTACAAAACTACACAACTATTATTTTATGAATATCAACAATCCTACCTGAATACCCTCTGCAAAAAGCCCAGAGGATGATAATTATTTCTATATATTTTTTTTAGTTTTGAAATAACTCCAACTCTTTTACCCTAAAAGCAAACTTTGGTGGTCATGTTTCATAACTGTGCTGCTGAAAACCAATGAACTGAATGTCATTACAAGTGACTAAACTGATGGAGGTTCCTTGTGGAAATAAATGAACTTGAAGAAAAGAAAATGTGTTTCCAAACAATGTCAATAAAACTGTGAACACAAACTCCAGAATGTCTCAAGAAGATGAGTCTTTTGAATGAAGCACACTTGAAAAAATAGTTCAAAACACAGAAATAATCTTTTTGTTTTCCTTAAAATGATACTATTTCCTTAATCAGTTCATTCCATGTCATTTACCTCTCTTTATGGAAATAGTTCAACAACCAAAGGAAATACCATTTAATGTTGAGTGCAGTTTTAAAGTAAAGTTATTCCTCAAAAACGTCTTTGCATGTAATGAGATGCATTTGGGAGATTCCTCATATAATATGGTAAAACAAGTCTTATATATTTTCCTCTTTGTTAAAAATACCTTGGCTCAAAAATAAATATCCTTCTTGGTGCTGCTTTTAAAAAACAAGGTTGCATGTGCAGTCATTAACTTTAATAGCCTTTAAATATCATGTTTTCATACTTAATCTCTGATGAATGAGTTTGCCATGTAAAAACACTGGCTTCACAACACAACGTCTTTTAATCCTTGCACTTCAGAGGAGAACATAACAGAAGATAAGGCTAACTTTGGCAGTTCATTTAGATTAATTACATCAAAAGTACTTAGCTTATTTTTTGCTTTAGAAGACCTCTCAGCATTTTCTTCCACAGGGAAAATTAATTTCTTTAGAGTAGATGTAACTTGAATGAGTTGTTTCTTTTTCTTTTAGTGTTGAAGATATTGTCTTAAGAGTTTTCCAAGGCCCAAAACATAGGAGATAAACAGAAACATGACCAGCTCAGGAAACTAAACTAATGAAAGGCAGTTTAGAATGTTGGGAGTCACACCATTGTCAACCTGCCACCCAATCAGAACTCCTGCCTCTGCCCTCCATCTTGGCTTGGGGTATCTGCAGTACTCTGAATATGGAAGTTAAGGCCCAACCATTTTAACAGTGAAAGGACTATATTTAGTTTTTAAACCTAACAATGAAATAAACAAAGAACATAAGGATAATAATTCTTTAATTACCACCTATTTACTATGGAACCTGACAGTACCCCCTCTCCAAGCCCTCCCTCCCGGACCAGGCTTGAAAGGATACTTCCTATGAAATTTGGCGACAAAAATTGGAGCATGGACATCACTAGCAAATTCCCAAGAGCGTTCCTCAGGCCCAAAACCTTTCCAGTCTATTAAATACTGAAGTTTTCCACGACTTCTTCTAGAGTCCAAAATTGCTCTGACCTCAAATTCTTCAGATTGATTCTCCACTAAAACTGGACTAGGAGGAACTCCTAATCTAGTTCCACCAACAGATGGTTTTAACTGACTAATGTGAAATGTTGGATGTACTTTTAAATTTTCGGGAAGTTTCAATCTAACTGCAACTGGATTTATCACAGTCTCAATCTCAAAAGGACCTATAAATCTTGGACTAAATTTAGTTCGACCCTTGATTTTCAAATTCTTGGTAGACAACCAGACTTTATTCCCAACACAAAATTCTGGCCCAGGCTTGCGTATAACATCAGCAAATCTCTTATAACTAGCCTTACTCAATTGAAGTGCCTTGACTGCTCGTACCAAATTTTCCTTCATAGTCTGTAATCTAATCTCAACTGCTGGACTACCAATGTCTTTCTCTATCTGTTCTCTAAGGAAACGAGGATGGAAACCACAACTACAGAAAAAAGGTGACATAGAAGTAGAATCCTTCATAGAATTATTATATGCAAATTCTGCTATCCAAATTAGATCTACCCAACTGTCTTGCAAGTAACATCTTAAGTACTTTTCCAACTCTTGATTAACACGTTCCACTTGACCATTAGTCTCGGGATGGTATCCAGATGTTAATTTAACTTCCACACCAAGACTTCTACAAAAGGCCCTCCAAAATTTTGAAATAAACTGAGAACCTCTATCGGAAATCACCTGACTAGGTAAACCATGCAGCCGAACAATGCCTTGAGAAAAATGCTGTGCCAAACTTTCTGCAGTAACTTCCCCTTTAATTGGAATAAAATGACTAGTAAGTAAATCAACAACAACCAAAATTGTAGAAAAACCTTGATCCTTTGGGAGATCAACTATAAAATCCATAGAAATAGTATGCCACGGATGCGGCGGAATTGGAAGAGGTTCTAATAAACCCATTGGTTTACCCACATGTGACTTGGCTCTAATACAAGTCTCACAAGTCTTAACAAAGTTTAAAATGTCACTTCTCGTATCCCACCAAAATTCCCTCCTGACCAACTCTAAAGTTTTTCTAAACCCTGGATGACCTGAGAGTTTTGATTCATGACAATCAATCAAAATTTTTTCACGGAGCTTCTCTGAAGGAAGATATAATCTAGTGTCGAAATATGGTAAACCATTTTTAATTTTTCTCACTGGGTCCTGTCTCACCCATTCATCCATTTGTTCAGAAGTAATACAGTCTTGAATTTCTTTAGAAAAACTTCCTTCATCAAAAACTCCCGCCACAATAAAATGTTCAGAGGAAATCACAGGTTGTTGATCAATCTCCTTCAATTGTTCACTACCAGGAAACTGACGAGACAAAGCATCTGCCTTTCCATTTTGACTTCCAGGTTTAAAAGTAATTACAAAATCATAATCTGAAAAGAATAATGACCATCTTAATTGTCTGGGTGTTAAAGTTTTAGCTGATTTTAAAAATAAAAGATTTCGATGATCAGTCAAAACTGTCACAGTGTGTCTAACTCCATTTAAATAATGGCGCCATTCCTCAAAGGCTGCCTTGATCGCTAAAAGCTCACAATCCATGATGGTATAACTGATTTCAGCTTAAGAAATTTTTTTGGAAAAATAAGCAACTAGATGCAATTGTCCAGTGTTTTCATGCCTTTGAGATAAAACCGCTCCCATAGCCAGATTGGAGGCGTCTGCCTCAACAAAAAAAAGGCTTAGAAGGATCAGGATGTAAAAGCACAGGTCCTGTAATGAAACGATCTTTCAAAACCTGAAAAGCCTCTTCAGCCTCTTCACTCCAAATGAATTTTACTCCTTTCTTAAGAAGTTTAGTAATAGGAGTAATGATTTGAGAGAATCCTTCGATAAATCTCCTATAAAAATTGGCAAAGCCCAAAAAACTCTGCACCTCCTTAACTTTAGTCGGAGATGGCCAGTCTTTGACAGCCTTAATCTTCTTTGAATCCATCTCCAACCCACCAGGAGTAATTTCAAAACCAAGGAATTCAACTGAAGAAGTATGAAATTGGCTTTTTTCCAATTTTGCAAATAAATGGTTTTCTCTCAATTTTTGTAGGACCAATTTTACATGACTTTGATGTTGTTTCAAATCTTGTGAATAAATCAAAATATCATCGATGTAGACTACAACAAAAATGTCCAGAAACACACGTAGAACTTCATTAATAAAAAACTGAAATGAAGCTGGGGCATTACATAATCCGAAAGGCATCACTAAATATTCAAATAATCCATACTTAGTCTTGAAAGCTGTCTTCCATTCATCTCCCTCTTTTACTCTAACAAGATGATAAGCACCTCTCAAATCCAATTTAGAAAATATTTCAGCTCCTTGTATCTGATCTAACATAACTGAAATTAAAGGAAGTGGATATCTGTGTTTGATGGTTACCTTATTTAGAGCTCTATAATCAATACAAGTCCTCAATGTTCCCTCTTTTTTAGGCACAAAAAATAAAGGAGATGCCACCGGGGACTTGGAATGTCTAATGAAACCCTTTGCTAAATTTTCAGTTAAATACTCCTTAAGGTAATCGTTTTCCTTTTCAGTAAGTGCATAAACCCTGCTACAAGGTAAAGTGGCTCCTGGTTCAAGTTCTATCTTACAATCAAATGGTCTAGGAGGAGGAAGACCACCTGCCACTACCTCATCAAAGACATCACTGAATTCTTTGTAGCAATCAGGTAACTCTCCCATAACAGCTCCAATAGTATGAGAGTGAAAAAGAGCTCCAACCTCTCCTAAGAACCTTGCACCCTTAACATCATCAATCTGAGTATCTTCAAGGGATTTACCTTCAAAACAATGTTCCTTACAAAAATTGGAATTTAATTCAATCACCCTTCTGCCCCAATCAATCAAAGGATTATGATGTGTAAACCAGGGCATGCCTAAAATAATCTTCAATTGTGGAGCATCGATAATCTCAAAAATCAACTCCTCTCCATGGTTCCCTGCCATAATCATTAGTAAGGGAGAAGTTTCATGTGTGATTGGTCCTGAAGTTAATTCTGATCCATCCACTGAACTAACCTGCTCAGATAAAACCTTCTTCACTAAGGGAATACCTAAACTCTTTGCTACTCCCCAATCCATAAAATTCCCAGTTGCTCCTGAATCAATAATCACAGGACCACTACCCACCAATTTCTTTTCAAAAATCAAGGATACATTAATTGTTATGTGAGGAACTGCCGCCTGAAGAGTATTGGCTACTTGATGATTCTTGCCGTCAGGATTTTGTACTTTCTTTGGAGTGTAAGGGTAGTTCCCAAGAAAATGTCCACTCCTTCCGCAATAAAGACAGAGATTATTATTTCTTCGCCTATCTCTTTCCTCCTTAGAAAGAGGTCCTCTAATTCTTCCTGAACTTTCTGAATTTTTTACCTAAAATCTCTATTTACAAACTCCAGCCTAGGTCTATCAAATCTAGGATTAGATTTATTCTCTTGTTTATTGTCTCCCCTCCTACGCTCCAATCTTCTTTCATAGAGGCGAAAATCTAACTGTACAACTAAATCCATCAAGGCGTCACAAGAAGTTGGTCTATTTACCACCCCAGACAAGGCGTCTTTCAATTCATCCCTTAAACCTCTGTAAAAAAGGGATGCTCTCTTCTATTCTGGCCAGTTACTTTCAACAACTAGAGTCTTAAATTGGGTAATATAACTTACTAACTCTCGATCCCCCTGTTTTAACTCAAGCAGTTCACCATCAACTTGTAAGGATTCCTGACGTTTATCAAATAACTTACTGAACTCCTCCTTAAATAATTTAAAATCATACAAAGCTAAATCTTTTTGTTTAACCAACACTCCTGCCCAACTAGCAGCCTCCCTTGAAAGATAAGAGATCATAAATGTTATCTTTGACATATCAGAAGAAAACACTTCCGGCCTACTTAAAAAATGTAATTCACATTGAGTGAAAAATGTTTGAAATCCTTTAGCCTCACCAGAAAAACGTTCAGGTGGTGCCAGAGGCACCGGTAAAATTAAAGACTTTAAACCTCCAATTGCTCCTAACCCAGAATCTCCTCTCTGTCTAGAACCTTCCCTTTCCAGAACTGGAGGTTCCAAAATCTGTTCTTCTCTCCTACCTACCAACCTTTCTTCTGACATTTCCTGAATATGTGTTACCTTAATATTTAACTCCTCAATCTTTTTTTATTTAAAAGGACATTCTCATTTATAGAAACCCTTAATTCTTCCCTCAACTCCTTAATCATATCCCCCAAGGCTTCCATAATTATTCTGGGAAGTGGACTCAGCAGCTCAGGCGAAGTTAACTACTTGGGCCTTTCATTCTGTCAGGCTGGTAATATCCACATCCAACGCAGGAGCTGCTGAGTCCCACGATCCCACTAAGATGTTTAGCTCACAACTAAACTGAACAGCTGAGTACTAGACACCCCTGGGGGGAAAGGGGAAAAGTGGATAAAATAACAAATCAGACACTGGATCTTCTATCTTCATCCGGTTTCTGCATGAATGAAAATTGTTAAGCATTAAATAATATTACAAAACTAAACAACTATTATTTTATGAATATCAACAATCCTACCTGAATACCCTCTGCAAAAAGCCCAGAGGATGATAATTATTTCTATATATTTTTTTTAGTTTTGAAATAACTCCAACTCTTTTACCCTAAAAGCAAACTTTGGTGGTCATGTTTCATAACTGTGCTCCTGAAAACCAATGAACTGAATGTCATTACAAGTGACTAAACTGATGGAGGTTCCTTGTGGAAATAAATGAACTTGAAGAAAAGAAAATGTGTTTCCAAACAATGTCAATAAAACTGTGAACACAAACTCCAGAATGTCTCAAGAAGATGAGTCTTTTGAATGAAGCACACTTGAAAAAATAGTTGAAAACACAGAAATAATCTTTTGTTTTCCTTAAAATGATACTATTTCCTTAATCAGTTCATTCCATTTCATTTACCTCTCTTTATGGAAATAGTTCAACAACCAAAGGAAATACCATTTAATGTTGAGTGCAGTTTTAAAGTAAAGTTTTTCCTCAAAAACGTCTTTGCATGTAATGAGATGCATTTGGAAGATTCCTCATATAATATGGTAAACAAGTCTTATATATTTTCCTCTTTGTTAAAAATACCTTGGCTCAAAAATAAATACCCTTCTTGGTGCTGCTTTTAAAAAACAAGGTTGCCTGTCCAGTCATTAACTTTAATAGCCTTTAAATATCATGTTTTCATGACTTAATCTCTGATGAATGAGTTTGCCATGTAAAAACACTGGCTTCACAACACGACGTCTTTTAATCCTTGCACTTCAGAGGAGAAAATAACAGAAGATAAGGCTAACTTTGGCAGTTCATTTAGATTAATTACATCAAAAGTACTTAGCTTATTTTTTGCTTTAGAAGACCTCTCAGCATTTTCTTCCACAGGGAAAATTAATTTCTTTAGAGTAGATGTAACTTGAATGAGTCGTTTCTTTTTCTTTTAGTGTTGAAGATATTTTCTTAAGAGTTGTCCAAGGCCCAAAACATAGGAGATAAACAGAAACATGACCAGCTCAGGAAACTAAACTAATGAAAGGCAGTTTAGAATGTTGGGAGTCACACCATTGTCAACCTGCCACCCAATCAGAACTCCTGCCTCTGCCCTCCATCTTGGCTTGGGGTATCTGCAGTACTCTGAATATGGAAGTTAAGGCCCAACCATTTTAACAGTGAAAGGACTATATTTAGTTTTTAAACCTAACAATGAAATAAACAAAGAACATAAGGATAATAATTCTTTAATTACCACCTATTTACTATGGAACCTGACAGGTGCCCACTCATTTCGCTTTTTGTTCTTTTTTAATTACTAATAATTACACACACCTGACTTCCCCACACGGATAAAAGGCGGAGCATGAAAGCACACTCTGAGTCAGGCAAAACACACGAGGAAGCAGCAGTACCTCAAAAATACCTTGGCTCAAACATAAATACCCTTCTTGGTGCTGCTTTTAAAAAACAAGGTTGCCTGTCCAGTCATTAACTTTAATAGCCTTTAAATATCATGTTTTCATGACTTAATCTCTGATGAATGAGTTTGCCATGTAAAAACACTGGCTTCACAACACGACGTCTTTTAATCCTTGCACTTCAGAGGAGAAAATAACAGAAGATAAGGCTAACTTTGGCAGTTCATTTAGATTAATTACATCAAAAGTACTTAGCTTATTTTTTGCTTTAGAAGACCTCTCAGCATTTTCTTCCACAGGGAAAATTAATTTCTTTAGAGTAGATGTAACTTGAATGAGTTGTTTCTTTTTCTTTTAGTGTTGAAGATATTTTCTTAAGAGTTGTCCAAGGCCCAAAACATAGGAGATAAACAGAAACATGACCAGCTCAGGAAACTAAACTAATGAAAGGCAGTTTAGAATGTTGGGAGTCACACCATTGTCAACCTGCCACCCAATCAGAACTCCTGCCTCTGCCCTCCATCTTGGCTTGGGGTATCTGCAGTACTCTGAATATGGAAGTTAAGGCCCAACCATTTTAACAGTGAAAGGACTATATTTAGTTTTTAAACCTAACAATGAAATAAACAAAGAACATAAGGATAATAATTCTTTAATTACCACCTATTTACTATGGAACCTGACAGGTGCCCACTCATTTCGCTTTTTGTTCTTTTTTAATTACTAATAATTACACACACCTGACTTCCCCACACGGATAAAAGGCGGAGCATGAAAGCACACTCTGAGTCAGGCAAAACACACGAGGAAGCAGCAGTACCTAGACGGCAGTTTAATATGAGGAGAAAGACGGCACGACCAGAAAGAGTTGCATGGGGGAAATGGCCCTTGGCCTTTTCGGAGGAAAACCACTACTTTCACAAGCCCTCGAGAATAAGAAACATAACACCGGGAATTAAAGCTGAAGAAAGGCGCATTGTGTGTCGAAGGTACCTGGGGTTCTCCCGGCCTCAATAGCTGAGGCAGGTAGGAGCGATTGCCACCGTGGCACTGTCCTTGGATCCCACAACAAAGCAGCACCAGTGAAATCATCACAGCCGATGAGTCGGAGAGACTGATAGCAGACCGGTCTGTGTTAGGACCAAGTTTGCAAGCAGCAACATTGTATAAAGAGAACCGTGTGTGAGGTGTTGGCGATGAGCGACGCAAGTAAAATTTGAACTAAAGAAGTCATTGAACATTGTGATTAAACTTTGGGAGGCATATACAGAGTGGTCTGGCACCACGTGGGTGCTCATTCGAAGCTCTCTGTTAGGTATCCAACTGAGAATGTAAAATTGTCAACTGTGACATCGAATTGGTCCTGCAACAGGCCAATTCAAACCCTGTGCACATTCAAAAGTCTTCGATTACTAATATGACTGTAATTGGTCTGAGCCTGGCTGAGGGAGACTAATTGTGAAAGTGGATCTGAGCCCAACTGAGGTGAATCCGGGGTGCTCCATGAGTCACCCGAGAAAAGATATACAAACTGTAATTGGTCTGAACCCGCCTGCGGGAGACTGATTGTGTAAAAGGGATCTGAGCCCGACTGAGGGAGATCCGGGGTGAACCGTGAGTACCCGAGAAGGGATTGTGACAGCAAAAGGGATCTGAGGGGGATCCAGGTTGAAGAGTGAATCACCCTACGTGCATACTTGGAAAGGAACTTTTCATTTGTTTGATATATTAGGCCCTCTGAAGCAAGAGACTTTTGATAACTTAAGAGACTTGGGCATAGAAGGCCCTGATGCTTGTAATGGAACTGTGTCCTTGTTCCAAAGAAGCCCAAGAGTGTGCTATGCTCGAGTGAAGCACCTTGTCCCATGCTGAAAACGTGGGGAAGGGAGACCAACGGCCTGCACATCCTGACTTTTCATTTTGTAACACTTCTTTATTTTTCATGAACATTACCCCACAGTATTTGTAACTTGGCGGTAAGGATTCACAATAGTTTTTTTTAGTATAGGACCTTTTATTTTGACGAAACTCCACTAGGACTGCATTATTATTATTTGATGATCGTAGCTTGCTCCCATATTAGATTTAGGTTTAGGTAGGCGTTTATCACACCCTTGATAAAGTTCAATAAACACCCTTGAACTGTGGTCAGTTGTGCCTGTCTTACTTTAATACCATGCTTTTCTTACACAATGCAGGGCAGAGGGCCTGGCAGGGAAGAGGCATAGTGGAGACTGCTTAAGGATTGGCTAGTCCCTTGCTTATTTTAAAGAGTTCAGCCATGTTGTTGGGGGCTCCAGAGATTCGTGTCTGGATGTGGGCCCTCTTCTTAGAGCAAAAGGAGAGACGATATTGCCTTGACAGGCCAGTTTGTTAGACAATGAGCTTGAGGTCTTCCACTTCCACTTTGCAGGTCTCGGGAGGATAGCTCAACGGCAACGTGCTTGCCTTGGAAGCAAGATGACACGGAGCAACATGGGTTCGATCCCCGGGTCCGCGCTTAGAAACCTCTGGGTATTAAGCGCGTTATAAATAAGCTATCATATCATTTGCACTTTAGGGCTGCTAGATAGGAATCGTACCAGGTGTTACTCTTGGCATGTTTCAGGCAAATCTTTGACTGGGGCAAGAATGTCGAGAGTGTTCGAGATGGTGAGGTGGAGACTGCTGAGCGCAGCATCAGAGGTAGTTTTTAGTGGGAAGAAGGGATGAATGTGGATGCAAAGGCAGCAACTGACTCATTTCATCGGGAGGGTGTCCGTAAACGAGGTTGGCAGAGCAGGGGGGAGGTGCGGTCAGAGGCCTGAAAGGACCCAGGCGAGAGGGGAGGAGGGAGTGTCTGATCAGGAGAGCAAAGCAGTGAGTGAGGGGAGCGTACAAGATCAGTGTGAATAAAGGTATCAAGAGTATGTCCAGCCAAGTGTGTAGGACCAGAGGGGATAATGGAGAGGGAGAGGGAGAGCGAGGTGCAGAGGTCACGGAAGAGAGTGGATGCTGTAATTGAGGCGTCAAGGTGGATGTTGAAGTCACCCAGGAGAAGGAGTTTAGAGGTAGATGTCAGGAGAGAGGAGGACAAATCTGTTAATTCTCAGAGGAACAGGGTGATAGATCCGGCTGGTCGATAGTGGCAATGGTCAGGGAGGAAGTAGGAAAGACCACCAGCTTGCAGACAGCCTCTCGGAGGAGGAGCATTGCTGGGTGGGAAGAAGGGGCTCACTCGGGGAAGATCAGTGCAACCCCACCGCTAGCACGGTTAGGGCAAGATTTAGAGATGATCTTGTAGCTGTCAGGGAGAAGGGAGTCTAAAGCATTGACTGAGCTGGCACTGAACCACTTCTCGGTAAGAGTGAGGATATCGAGGTCAAGGTCTTCAAGGAGGAGGCAGATGTCAGTAGAGTTATGTTATTTGGCATTTATATAGTGCCCTATAGATCACTCGTGTGACCTCAAAGCGCTTGTGGGTTGAACGCCCTTGGGGACTGTAGTCCTGGTCAGTCGACAGAGTAGGTTAGAGTAGGGTGCTTGGGTGCACTCAATATGTGTGCTGCTGGTGTGATTTGCCTGATGGTAGCTGCATCCTAATACTAGTAGTAGTAGTGAGAGATCAGTCGAAAGTGCGCGGTTCGGTGGTTGTTCTCCGAGACAGCATTCTGGCGCATTGGGCCTGTGTAGGACTTTTATGTGTGCAGCTCGGCCGATTTTATTTTTCATGGTGTATAACTGCGTACTAGAAGGATGTTGAGGTGTTCATGTCGTATTGTTTGTATGTGTGCAGCTAGTCTGAAATTGATTGAGGGGTATAGCTGCACTCTATTGTGTGCTGGTGTAAAGTAGAGAGTGAGCATCATGGTAGGAGAGGTGAGTGTCTGGAGTGGATGATTTACTCTTAGGAGCCCACTGTCCCTGGGTTATATTCTGGATCTGCATAAACTGGCAGGGGTCATCATGTTTCACAGTAGCGGCACTCTGAGGTAGATTCACAGGTTGGACCGCAGTAAGTTAAGCTTTGCTCAGTCTGAGGGTCGTCATCCTTGGGCTCAGCACTGCACGTCTCAGGAGCACATTTTCCAGGTCTCCGGTTGTGGTTTATCGTGGGTTGCAGGGTAGGTCTTGCAGGATACTTGGTTATAGGACAAGAGCTATCTAGCATCAACGTAATCACACCGAGGTAGTGATGGAAAAGGGAAGGCTGGATATAGGGGCACTGTGGAGCATGGAGGCTTTAGTGCCTAGGTGGGATTGTATCTTAAGTTTTGTATTCGAGCAGGTAGAGAGGGAATGGGTATAATCAACTTGATGGCGCCAGAGGCTGTTAGGCCTATGTAGTACAATCGGGAATCAATGAGTCATCAGTTGCATATCTTAGAGCCTGCGGGACACTAAGGTTGCGATCTGTGGCATGCAGTTCTTAATTCTCTCTTGGAGACTTATTGGTAGCTTTCTGTGGTCTCTTCGCTCGGTGTCTCTCCGAGCATTTGTCGGCAGGCTGTAATTGCTTTCCAAAGTAATGTCATTGAAGTCATGGTTTCTGATGTTGGTGGGTATCAGCGGCACTAGATGGTCCTAATCGTGGTTTACGGAACAAGACAGGTTTTTAGAGCTGTTCGGGAGGCCATGTAGTCTTGGATGTGTCGAATGTGCGTAGGGAGTGAGTTCCATAGAATTGAAGCCAATGTTGACAAGGCGGACTCTCCAATCCTGGTTGAGTTGGAGGCTGGAATCACTGACAAGAGGGCCGTGCTTTACCTTAGGGTGCGTGATGGGTGGTAGGGTGTAATCTTCTCTTGTAAGTATGCTGGGCCAGTCTTGTGCACTGTTTGGTGGGTAATGCATAGGATTTTGAAAGTGGCCATTCGACCAATGGGGAGCCAGTGAAGGGTGAGGAGAGGGCGGGGGGGAGATGAGATCCCTGTGTCCCAGAGCAAGGAAGAGTTTGGCGGCAGTGTTTTGGGCTTGTTGGAGTTTGTTTACTTGGTATGCCGGTGCACCCAGGAATAATGAGTTGGCATAGTTCAGTCTCAACAGAACAATAAACATAATAGTGGCGTGTCTGTTGGGGTAGGTGAGGTAAGGGAAAATGCATTTTAGGAGTTTGAGATGGTAGTGGCAAGATTTAAATACATTATTGTTGTGATGGGAAAGGGTTGAGCCTGAGTCCATCATACAGCCAAGGTTTTTGACTATTTTGGAAGGAGGAGAGGGGTGCCAAGGGAGGGGGGCCCTGGGAGTGGTTGCGGGAGAAGAGCAGTACTGCTGCACACCATAATCTCAGTTTTATCTGGGTTCAGAAGGAGGTGGTTTCTTGTCATGCATCAGTCAATGTCTCTGAGGCAAGCTTCAAGGTCGGGACGAGGGTTGGAGCTTGTTTTGTGAATCCTCAGGATCATTTGGGTATCATCAGCGTAGTTGTAGTAAGTCAGGTTGTATGCACGGATGATCCCTGGTAGAGTGGTCAGTTAGAGGTTGAAAAGGAGAGCAGTGAGGCAGGGACCATGGGGTACTCCAGTGTTCACGGTGCGAGTGGTTGAGACAAATGGGGCAAGGAAAGTGATTTGTTTCCTGTTGTTGAGGAAGGAGGCAATCTATTTGAGTGCCTAGTCTCGGATTCCTAGGGAATGGAGTCGGTCAAGGAGGATAGAGTGGTTAACGGTGTCAAAGGCTGCTGCTCAACCCTCCAAGTATGCCGACAACTTGTATCATCCCAGATCGAGATCAGAGTGGTTTCTGTTCTGTGGCGCGGCATGAAGCCTGATTGAGCGGGGTCGAAAAGTTTGTTGGATTCTACAAAGCGGTTGAGCTGAGAGTACGCAGCGTGATCAATGAGTCTTCCCGGGAATTGGGTATTGGAGATCAGCCTGTAATTTGCAACTGCAAAAAGCCTATTCCTCAATCTGCTGCTTCCTTCCCTTCAACTAATCTAGAATAGAGCTGCGAGACTTATCCTTGGCCTCAAGCCCAGTGACTGCATCTCTCCACTAGCCCCTGGTGACTGCAAGGATCAAGTTCAAAACCCTTTGCATCATCCACAAGTCTGTCTGGAGCCTGGGACCTCTCTACATCCAACTTTCTCTACCTAAATACCTCCCTGCTAAAGTTCTTCAGTCCTCTAGCTCCAACTCTCTGCAGATCAGATGTTTCTCCAAGCAGAGAGTGGGAAGAAGATCCCTTTCCTCGGCAGGAGCTTCCCTCTGGAATGGCTTCCCTGCCCCCCTCAGAATTGAGCCGGATCTTCTTAAGTTCCAAAAACTTCTCAAGACTTTCCTTTTCTCCTCCTACTTCCCTTCCCCCTCCTATGCTAATCTCCCTCTGCCACTGAGACTGGTGCCTGGTCCCTTATGTGTTCTTACAGGGGCCTGGACCTCCCTGACCTGTCTCCCCAGCATCCCTAGCAGCACTTGTCTTATTTGGTCTACCCCATTCCACCACACTTGTCCTCCCTCCCCCACCTTACTCCCAGGACTTGCCCTCTGTGGCTCCCCTCGGCATTTTCTCATCCCCCCGGACTCCCACTCCTGCACTTCACCCCATCCCACACTCCCTTCCCCATCCCATCCCATCCCTTCTCCATAGTCCACCCTCCCCCTGCACTTCTTTTTCTTTGTACTTGCATGCTAAGAATGCTACAAGGACTAGTACAACTGTTTACTGTTGTTTTTTCCCATCCCCCGTCCCCCTTTTTTGCCTTGTGGCACCTGGAAACACTTGTGTATTGGTGTCATACAAATGTCAAATAAAATAAAATAAAATAAATGGAACCTGTCTACAAGAGGCTAGTTGTGGGAGTGCAGGGAGGACACCCAGCTGTTTTGCCTTGCGAAGTCTATTCTAAAACCTCTCCCGACCAACTGACTTGTACTACAGACACCATCTCTCAAAGACAGCAGCCACAAGCCTAACCGTTGGCACACCAACCTTTTTCAAACTAGGACTGAGCTCTTCTCTTTAGCCATAGGACACTGCCCTGCATCAGAGGCTAACCAGTTGTAAAGCACTATAAACCGTCAGTTCTTGGGCTCTGTCCTTCAGATAACATACTCACCAAGTGTTTCTGCCAAACCCTTAAAAAGCAGACATGGCCTCAGGACCAGCAGACTTCCTGCTTGCATCCATCAACACCATAGGGTTCACACCTGTGTTTCCTGCTGTTCCACTGACAACACCCTCCCCACCCTTTTATTGCAGAGCTATATACAGCAAGGCAAAAAGGGTTCTATATAGAGTCTCCCTCGATTGTGAAGATGTGCTACAAAACATTCTAAACCATTTTTTTTTAATCTACGTAAAAAAATGTGTACATTCACGATAAAACTTAAAACCGCATGTTTTCCATTACAAAACACCTGAAAGCAAGTTCTGGTCTTTGGGTGGATATCATAGGGGTCACTGAAGAAACCCCCCATGATTAACACCCACAAGTTAAAATTTAAGAACAACGTAACATTTCTGAACTCGACCACGAGATGTCAATAACGGATTCATACGGAAGATCCTTGAGAATAGCAAAGTTTAGTATTCCGGACCTATTCAGTGCAATTATGTCTCCACAAACATGTTTTTTATTGGTATCCAGTCTTTTTACTATACTTTCTTTTTACTGAATTTCTGCCGCAAAATACAAGGCGGGCATGGGCTGGTGATAGGGTGGGGATGCATGGCAGGAGGTGTGCGTCTCCTACCACATTTTGCAACCAAAACAAATAACACATTGGAACGAAGAGTACAAATGTGCCATTTGCTTTAACCAACATATACCCCAATTTAAGACCCCGCTCAAGGACGAAAGAAAAATGTGTCCACTTGGGTCTGTTTACAAGGCCACCTTTGGCAACAACAGATTAATTCAAAGCCTAAAATAAGTAATCGGAACACATTATTATTATTTTTTTTTTTTAAGGAAAGGAAAGCAATGTATCAATGTGTAGTACAACTAAAGTGGAAATACTCTTAAAATTGATGTTATTCCCATTTCATTGTTCGGAAATGCAGGATATGAAATAACAGTAAACAGAGCATAAATATTGGAACATTCAGCCAAGGGAAAGAAACACAAAGTCGATTTCTACAGTACAATGCCTCATAACACAAAACCCATCTCTGTTAGGTTCAACAGGTTTTCAAAACTCTGAAAAATCAGCAGTTTGGTGTTTGATAGAGTGAGCATTAAGCGTGGCAAGGTGCAGCAGGTCTCCGCCTTTTGAAGGTTTTTCGATGAGGTGTACAGGGGCGTGGTACCCCAGTCAGGGGAGGACGAGGAGGGACAGATCAAGAGGAAGTAGGAGTAGCTGGTGCAGGAAGAAAGTTGATGATGGACAGCAGGCGCCTGTCAAAGAGGAGGAGGAGGAGGAGGTTGGGTTGAGGACCATGGGCCATGATAGTGCCATTGCGATAGACATTAATGATACACCTAGATGAAGAGAAGTCCGCCAGGAGCACTTCCCCTCTAGTGCCACCATTAATGGGATAGGGAAGGAGAGAGAGTTGAGGTAAGAGGCGGAGTCCAGAGATCTGGAGAGGGGACAGAAAAGAAGATGTCAGTTAAACTTTGTCTGGAAATTGTTCTGACACAGGTGTCTACGTTGGGTAGGCCAGGGTGAGTGGCCAGGAAGCAATTGGAGTAGATAGGGGAGATGGAGAGTGCCATAGTGGTGGCATAGAGACAAGGTTTGTGGATAGGAGAGACTGCACAGCATGTGCACAAACTCACCAGGCGGCCTAGTAGCCAACACAAGCCGATGCAGCAGAAATACGTACAATATAGGGATTTGTAAAACGCACACCTATCTTTGAGATTGAGATTTTGAAGGTTCATAGATGCAATGCAAAATGGGGGTGTAACGTTGGTAAAAACACACACCTGGCTTTCTTTTTAATTTTTTTTATTTGTTATGGATAATACAATCATCCTTTCAAATATACTAAGTCACGTATAAAAAATACTACAATATTACAATTTAACAATTTAAAACAAGAATATTTGCGATGACAAGCATGTTGTGCACAGATTTCAAACAAAACATATTGAAGATACATGGTCAAAAGTATTGTTGACAATATGCATCCTTAGGGAGCTCAAATGTTAAACTATGACTAATTACTAATTGCAGAGGTAAATTTAAGATCTTTCATCAGAAGGACAATGTGCAAAAATTGCATCTAAGAAATGAACAAGGGCTGCCCGCATTCCCAAATCGGGATTGTTAGTTATGTGGCACCAGATTTCGTCCATTGACATATGATGAAGGTTAGTCAAACAGCATTTCTTGAAGTGAATAATCCTTTGATCAGCCAACATAGGACAATATAATATACAATGTTCTAAAGTTTCTCTTTGTGTATTATCTACGCTAAAGCGGCAAAAGTTCAGTTCTTTTCGAATCAGGTTTCGTCTAGCCAAAACCTCAGTTGTGGGCCAGAGATTCAACCGAAACCTAAGAAATTGATGTCTGAGGACATGGACATTTTAACAAATAAGGTGATGTTACATGCAGTGCTTTTGTTACCAAAACTCGTAAATCAAAATCCTTATATTTGAGACATAACCTTCAATTTTCTATCCAATCGAAAAGAAAAAGTTTTTGCTTCGCACAAACTGGGTTAGATAAGATCAAATCTAGCGAAACCGAAGCATTGGATAAGGTGTCCAGAACTGAATTGCACCAGATTTTGGTGAATGCATGGTCATGTGCCAGAAGATGTACAGCCAAAATGCCCAGCAAACCTCCGGAAGCAATGGCCAAGATTGATTTTCTGAATAAGACGCACATCCTCCATTTGATGTGGGATTCTAAGGACGAAATTCCTAATTCAAATCGAATTAGTGGCAGATGTAACAATTGTTCCCAGAATCTGGCTTCTAGGACTGACCACCAATTTGATTTTTTCGGAAGCATGGTTTCAAATCAGTAACTTATAATGGGGATCACTTTCTGTTGATAAAATAATAAAATGTGTTTCAGAGAGAATTTTCCGTATTTCTTTTTGAGAATTTGTGCTTGCGAATGTTCACAGATGCAATGCAAAATGGGGGTGTAACGTTGGTAAAAACACACGCCTAGCTTTGAAATTACAAAGGTTCACAGATGCAATACAAAATGGGGGTGTAACGTTGGTAAAAACAGACACCTAGCTTTGAGATTACAATTAATAATATTCACTCGCATGCATGTTTGTTAGGCATGTCAAAGATTCAATCAATGTATGTTCACTTGTCAGGCCGTGTTTGAGAACTGACCGATTTATGACATTCATACCCCAGACAACTGGTGTTATATGTTATTTGATATTGATATAGCACCTCACACCGATACCTATGTTCTCAAAATGCATTGCTGTAACTACTGTCTCAAAGTGCACAACCTCTCGGCAGACCACAGTCTAAATGCACACAAAACAGGGCAATTAATTGCAGTCAACTGTAGAATTATCAATGGTTGCAAATGTCCAGTTGCGAAAATAAATGAATAGTGCAGTGACATCATGCTAGCTGTAATATGTACAGTTTTCTAGGGCAATGGATTACGGCGCTATATAAAACAATAATAAATACAAATACAAACAAGTCCCGTCATGTCTACAAGTATGCAAGGACTGTATTGAACCCCACATCGGACTTCGCTCTGCCCCAGCAACCACAGCGCCAAAGGTGGGTGGAGCGGGGCCAAGCACAATTCAGTCTCCAAACTGTCCATAGTTGAGGACTCTGCAATACCCAGATGCAAATCAAATGCACAACAGTATCATGCAGCCACATGCACACATGTCAAGGACACAATGCAAAGCAGGCCCACCTGTCTGATACCCAGTCTTGTGATACTAGTAGAACCATTAAAAAAAGCAAGTAACCAAAATTGTTAAATATTGAATGACCGACACATCATGGGAATTGAGACACATCTGGGGTCATATAACATTAAAGAGCAATCCGGTAGAATCCAAATTTGTGTCAGTGATGCCTTAGAGGCCTATAGGAATTGTATAATATGTTGCAATACAATGCAATGTGTTATCTTGAAGTGTACATTTCAGTACATGTACTGCACAACCTAATTGCACAGGGTAAAACTAAGGAAACAGAGTGTAGAGGGCAGCCTGGAGACAAAGAGCCAACCTAGAACAAATGAGCCACCATCGTAGAATAAATTGCATTAGCGCTATCTTGTGGGTTTGCAAGTCCCATGTCACTCACTTTGCAGTAATCCCCCGTTGGGACACTGGTAATGGGGTAGAAGAAGAAGATGGGAGCCATACATGAGAGTGCTGGATGGCCTGTTTTTGTTGCCTGGCTTTCCCATGGACCAGTGAGCATTATGGCTGAAATTTCTTTGAACCTGTGAATAGTACTACCAGTGCCGGTAATACTGGCAGTGTTTGCTGGTGGGTGAATTACCTCCAGCTCTTGGCTGAAGATAATTCCGGCCACCCCACTGGAAAACTTGTACTTCACCAGTGCGGAAGCGTGCCGGTAAACATGATTACTGGCATGTTATTTCTGCACCGGCAATCCTGTAACAAGGCACATTCTCTTGAATATATTTCTCACTGATATCAAATACCTGGCAGGGAAGTATATCAGGGAATCTGAAAAGTATAGGAAAGTAGTTCTAATATGTCAATGCACTGGGCTCTTGAAGTTGTATAAAGACATTTTTGCAAAAACACCTGGCCTTGGAGTATGTCAAGAGGTCTAATAAAATAAAAAAAAGGCCCGTAGGAGGATTTCTGGTAGAGAAGTGCAATGGCCATTCCTTCAAGTTTACAAAACAAGAACCTTGTGAATTCAATATAAAGAAATTGTTGTTCAAAAGAAATATATTTTAGACATTGTTGGATATTACAGAACGTATTGGGTGAACAAGAACCTTCTGAATCCATTGTAAAAGCCTGAAGGAACTGTTGGATAAAGAGACACTCTTGTGATACAAAGAAACTTGTTAAAGAGAGACACTTTGCCATCCTACCTAACAATCCAGGGAAAGGGAACGGTCCTCTGAATGCAAGGTTTCCCCCTTGGAAAGCACTGTTTGTATTTATCTTTATATTTTGATCATGAACATTACACTAAACATAAGTTGGAGACATTGCCGTGCACCCTTAGTTTGTTTCTAATGTGGGGGTCAGTTTAAAATGCTTTGGACACAGATTGTTAACTACTTGATACAGCCTGATTCTTAGTTTTAGTTTTGTAGGCAGGGAGCCTCTTTCTTTAGGATAGGGCTAGAGAGATGTCATTCCAACCAATTTTTGTTAAATAAAATGTCTAACAACGAGAATATTACAACTTTGTGTCCGCCTTTCATTTCTGACACCTCACAGAAAGGAACAACAAATATGAATAGGTATTGTTCGGGATGGATTATGGGGATGGATGTTGAGACTCAATTAGTCCTCAGTGGGTGCCACTTGCCATTCCAGTGGCACATTCTTGACATCTTCACATTTCACTCTTCAAACTAAGATGCACACAAAAGCAAGCATTTACCCCCTGGGTGCCCAGGGCATGGAAGACCCAACCTCTTTGCATCCACACTGCACCCTCTATCACACTTTCAGAATGAGCCTCAAAACATACCTGTTTCCCTGCATATACCTCCGGCCCTTCATCCACACTGGTACCACTTTTCTATCGTAAACGGTCTACCCTATCCTTACAACATTTTGTAATTTATGTTTCACCCACACAAACAACAATATCAGCATCCAACCAAATCTGGAACCAACTACAAGGCTACACTACTACTCAGCTATCTTAAAAGAAGAGTCTACCAACCTAGGGAATCAAAGCAACAGCGCAGGATATCCAGCAGACCCTTACCCACTGGATTTCTACCGGATTATCCTCTCCCAAGAGACACCTGCAGAATATTTTTGTAATCTCATGAACCATTCTATTGTAACAGGAGTTGTGCCGCAAAGCTTCTAAGCAGCATACATTAAACCATTCCTCAAAGATCCCTCAAGAAGCTCAGAAGACCAAACCAGCCACTGACCTATCTCAAATATCCCTCACCCGAGGAAACCTACATATATGAACAAATCCTGGAACATGTAGAAATCCTTCATTTACTTGACTAGGCGCAGGTAGGTTTCAAGCCTGTGAGAGGAATGGAAACAGCACTAATATTGATCTCCGATGATCTAATAACTAACATTAACTCCAAAATCACCTCAGTCTACGACTAGTAGATCTTTCAGCAACCTTCAACACAGTCCAACAGTCATAAAAAGACTCCAAGAAATATGGTTTTAGGATCTTAGGGGTTGTATGGAAGGGAAACCGTCTTCCTAACAGAAAGAGTCTAAACAACCTGGCTAGTTCCCTTCATGTCAATAACAACAATGTGTCCAAAACTCAAGGACACTCCCGTCCCATTCACACCTATCAAACTGTGGATAACCTCAGTCAAAACTTTAGATATGATAGTATAGTTAACAGATCATATTTAATTAGGTAAATACAGAGAATGTTTCTTGATTATACTTGATTATACTGAACTTGGTCAGTATTTTATTTAGTGACAATATATCAATTCATAACATAATGCATTGGTGAACAAATAAGAATCAAATAAACAAGGAAACAAATGAAAAGATGAGCTCTACACGTTTCGTGCTTAGCAGGAAGTTCTCCATCTTGGAATGGGACAATGGGACAATGGTAGCTGGCTGTTAAATGGTTAAGGAAGAATTGGAATTACAACCCAAACAACCCTCCCTAACAGCAACAACTACAAATACCACCTAGAACTACCTCAACTATCACCTCCTGTTACCCAGGGACATGACAAAATGAAGGGCACTCTGCTAGATGGCAATCCTCAGAAGCATCTATTTCCGCTGCATAATCTATTTTTCCAACAATGTTGCTCTCAATTGAAAGTGTAGCAAGAACCAATAGTTTTCTTCAGTTGGTGAACACAGTATTCAGAGGCCGTTCCCAATGGTCAGGCAGAAGAATGAAAAAGGGGTGTGAAATAAAGGGAAAGTTAGGCGGTAGTGAAAAAAAGAAGGCAGCTCCTAGCTAGGCTAAGGATGTCATCCCTTTGTTCCCCGGGGGAGCCCCCCATATGGGACCAGACAACGGCAGCTGCTACCTGATCCTGACCCTGGTGGTGGCTATATGAGGCAGGACCACCTGAGGGGAGATAGCTCTCAGGGAGACCTGAGGACATCAGTGGAGGAAATCACATATCCTCTTTTTTTCTTTGAATGGTGCTTCTCCAGTTCCCCATTTCCCACCTCAGTGTAAGGTTGTTGCATCTAATATCCAAACTCTCACTAGGGAGAATATACGGGACACTGAGATGAGGAAGAGGCAGGGAGTAGGGAGGATTACTCCCCAGGTAAGTCAATGTCCATCTCCATCGAGTTATCTAAAGTCTAACTTGTCATTTAGAACTACTGGGGACACTTTGTCCAACTCTACACATAGGTCGCCAAATTTACCATCTAAAACTACTAAAGACACTTCCTCACACTGTACCTATAAGGTATCACAAACAGACTTACCTTTTTCTAATGCTGTAAGTACTGCCCCGAGGAAGCGGAGTCGAGTAATGAAGATCACAAAAGGCCAGGGACACACGCTGTGCTCTAGTTGTTGTGAGCACATCTTGGCAGGAGGGACATTTAAACCGGTAAATCGGCTGATGAGAGAAGCCTGCACAAAGAACCCCTGTCTGCTCAGACTTGACCTAGGACCTGCCAAGTGTGACGGAGGTCCGTGGAGCCAGCCGACTCATGAGATGTACAGAGGGAGGCAGACTGCGGAGTCTGGTAAGCAGCAAGACCATCAGAGCAGGAAGGATGGCTTCCTGGAGTGCGGCTACACCGGAGAGCAGGCTCCACACCACTGGAGTCCTGGGAAACGTGCAAGCGAAAGTCGTGAGAAGGAAGGGAACCACAAGGCAGAAGCGACCAGCCCGAAAGGATCAAGCGGAATGCCGACAGACTGCTGCAGGTTCACTGCAGGAGAGTCAATTCCTTCTACTGTAATCCGGTGAGTCCGCTCAAGGGAAGCGGGGACACAGGGGTATTCCAACACTGGTACCAAAAGGAAATGTAAGTAAATTATATGAGATTAAAACAAGTGTGCCATATGTCTTAAAGGAACAGAAGAATATAAAAAGAAAATATGGTCAGGTTTGTAAGTGTGCACACGTAAAGCCCTGGCACGAGAGTATACCAGGCATTTCAAGGTACAAGTATATGAAACCAAGTACATCAGAAAAAGGGGTGTTCATGCAAATAAAGTCCTGGCTGCAGAGTATTCCAGGGATTTCCAAATCAGAAGTACATATAAGGCAAGCCCCGGCAGGAGAGTGTGCCAGGCAAGACCAAGCTGGACAATATATGAAATATATTGCATGAGCAAATCCTGACAAACATATAACAATAGATAACCAAGGAGTGTGAGTGAAACATGGCTCTGTGATTTTACCGAATTAAATTACAGAGAATGATTTTGCAATGACATTTTTATAACTAAAATATATCACATTTTTATTTCTTTTTTTAATTGGGGGTTTTCCTAACCCCCTTGTTTCCATGTGCTTTTGAACCCAACCCAATCCACCCGTTTTAACCCCACCACCATATATATTTTTCCAAAAACCCATATTTGTTCGTTATTAAATTAATTTTCGGTTTTTTATTTGTTAAAATCACTGGATACTATGAAACATATCCAGGAGTGAAAGAAGCCTGGCAGGAGAGTACACCAGGCAGTCTACTAAGATTCAGATTGTCAGTCAAGTTACTTTGAATGCTAATTCTGATAATTTAAAGAAACTCAATGAACTGCTATTAAGTGAAGAGAAATCCAGGGGAAGGGATTTACCCTTTTGAATTGTGAACTCTATCCACCTGGAACTTTTGTGTTGGAGTTAAACATTTCTTCTTTTGAACATTTGTATACATTTTAGGGCCTGCATCATTTCTCTTTCACGTTAGAGTTAACTTAAGAATATGAGTGTCAAAATAGTACTTTGGCAACAGGGCCAATTGTTGTGGACAACCTAACAAAGGACCGTCCCATTCGTTTTGTTTTCGTAGGGAAAATACCTCTTAGTGCAGTGACACAGAGGCGTTTTCCAAACCCACTTTTGTTTAATGAAAGTCTATGGCCAAAATTATGAACCCCGTGTCCAAGTTTCATTCCTGACCCTTCACAGTCCGGTGAAAAAGAAGGCCTTGAAACTACTTCAAAGCACTATAGGGGAAGACCAGACAAGTGAGTATGCTATGAGGTGAAGCAGTCATGTTACCATATGATCTGAATACCAAGACAAAGAATAACAATACTTGCCAAATGGTGTGGGTGCATGAGCATTTAATGAGAAAACGTAGTATATGGTGAGCGTACATGAGTATAGGAAGGCAATATCTACAAAATGGCTGGAGTACCTAGGCATGTATTGGCACCAGCTACCTAATGGGCTGAATCCCACGGCATATAAAATAGCTACGCACCAGCTCCAAGAGTATGTGGACAAGCACGATTTATTACACCCCCAGCAATCTGGATTCAGAAGTGCACACAGCACTGAATCAGCACTACTTGACCGTCAATCCAAAATGCTGAGTATCTTGGACAAAGGAAAGGCCTGCCTGCTCATCCTCCTGGACCTCTCGGCAGCGTTCGATTTACTAGATCATCGGAAGCTCCGAGAGGCCCTAGGAAAAGCAGGAAACTGCTCTGATGAAGCCATTAAATGGATATCCTCCTTTTTGGAGGACAAACTCCAAAATCACCTGGGGCGGACATTCCACTAATTCTAACTCTGTGGATTGCGGTGTCCCACAGGGAGCAAGCTTCTCCCCTCTCCTTTTTAATTTATACATTCGTTGTCTCTGCGCCCTCCTCTCACAGCTGGGGATTTATTTCGCAGACGACACACAATTGATCATTGAACTTTGTGGCGACCATGCCACAGACAGCAGACTGTCAGCCATCTATAACACCATAGAGAGTTGGATGAAGGCTCTCTGGATGTGCCTGAATGGTTCAAAAACTGAACTCATGACATTTGGCTCCACAAAAGCTCTATCTAATCTAAGCCCTACCTATTCTACATTTACCATCAAAGACTCCAACATCGCAGTCACAAACAAAGTTAAAACACTTGGCATGTACCTGCAATCCTCTCTGGGATCTGAGGCCCAGGTCACATACCTTAAAAGAAACTGCCAGTACTATCGGAGACTTCTATGGGGTATTAGGCCATTCCTCAACGCCAAAAATAGCGCCACTATTGCTAGAGCCACCATCCTGTCCTGACTCGATTATGGAAATGCATTGATGCTTGGGTCCAGCAACAACTGCATTAAACAATGCCAAATCATTCAAAACAACGCCGTTAGATCCATCACTAGGAAACCCAAGGTTGACCATATTACTCAAGACAGAATAGGCCTCCATTGGCTCGCCATAGAGGAGCGCATTTAATTCAAATCCTTGACGTTGGTCCATCGCTGCTTATACGGCTCGGCTCCATCATACCTCAAAAAGGAATTCAACTGGTACGAACCTAGCCGATGTTTAAGATCAGCTAAACAAGGGCTACTCAAATCCAGCCATACCAAAGTAAAAGCTGCCGGACTTGGCAGGGCCTTTCCCACCAAGGCAATTGCTCTCTGGAATGAGCTTCCGGCTAATCTTAGGCTGGAAAGTAACTATCTTTCCTTTAGAAAGCAGCTGAAAACATTACTCTTTCGGTAATCTGCTACAATTTCAGCTTCGGACTCACGTTGAGTCCTTCTCCTCTCTGTTTTACATAGCCCCGTGACCTCTTCAGTCTTCGTGTTTCTGTCGCGCCCTGATGCTTGTGAGCTGCGGCGTGTTATAAATATATAAATAAATAAATATGTTAACTTCTAGCAAATAGGTTCATGCCGATGGATAGCTCACATGCAACGTGCTGGTTTGGGAAATTGTACAATGCCATGCAACAAGTTTGAAACCCTGGTAGCACAGCCTAGTCCCTTCTTCATTCTGAGGGGGATGAACCCAGTGCCATCAGTGGGTAATAATACCACTGATTTAAGGAGTGTTTAGAAATGGTCTATCTACATAAAGCTTTATAAAAAATCATCTAATTATCATGAATATATATGTGATGCAAGGACCATACCAAAATATTGAAATACATAGTAATTTGTGCTAGTTGCTGTTGTCTGATGGCAAAAGCTGGACATTTCTGATTGAATTCCTGGCAATGATGCAAGTTCCTTACTGTATGATGACAATACATGTAATAGTTTTTATATTAACATATTCTGGCAAAACCTATGTAATGATGGTAACTTGTACATGTACTTGTAACGTTAGACACCTCGTGAATGTACATAGACATGTGACCTCAATACCTGTAGTAGCAAGAAAGAAAACCTTTTTAACTATACACATGTCAAACCTGTAAGATTTGTTGTTAATTGTTGCTACACTACTTGTTTTCTACCTTTGCGCATAGGTTTTTTCCACAGTAAATAACCCCCCACACCCCCCAGCCCCCCCAAACAAACAATTGAAGTGGTCCCCTTAAGGGCAATCCTCAGGGCCTTCAACCATCACATTTTTCCAATTCTTGACCTCTTTGCTAAAACTTAAAGAGCAGCAACAAACTTAATGTGTGCAAACATTGCTTGTATCCGTACGTACTTCAATTATTTTAGCCTCTCAGTAAAGAGCATAGTTTGACAGGCGGACTCTGTCACATGAACATGTGTTTCCAGTCCTGGGTTTTTGTGTAACAGATCAATGCATTCTGGGATTTAGTCTTTTGTTTAAACTGGATCAACAAACAATGATTTTCAAAGGAAACCCCAGTAGTGTGCAGATGACATGGAGTCACTCATTTGATTGTCCTAAAACATCCCACAAACAAGACAATGGCCTTCGATATAAGTGAGCCGGTCTGGAAACAAATGTGGCGGTAACAAAGTTGCTGCCACCTTTTCCGGACCTGCTCACTTTGAGTCTGCCGTTAAGGGCTGTGAACCTACCAGCAGGCCTGACCTGCCGGTAGTTCTGGCCGCTACCAGCAGACTCCACCGGTATTGTGGAGTAATGATAGTGTGGTATAGACGGTCCACTTCATTTTTCACTGAAACACTGGCACAATTACTAAAGGTGCTGGTGCTTCAGGACTCCTGGACTCCATGGGAATGGGAAGTTACCATTCCTCTGCTGCCCGTAATATCTGGGTAGCACCTGGGATATCAGGCGGTGGAAATGGTAAGCCAAGTCTGCTGGTAACCCGTCGGTTGCACCGGCGGGTTACCGGCAGACTCTTTATGAGGGCCAATGTGTCTAATCACCTGTTAAAATACTACAAATTAATGCCAATTCCTCCCCTCCTCTTATCACACCTTCTTTTGGCCATTTACTTTGCCTCCACAACCGCTTACTCCTGCAAACTATCCCTGACCCTTTTGTTTAAGCTTGCAAAAAAGCAGCACTTTCAGTCCACCATAACCCAACCCTCCATTCTGGCATGCCAGTGCCATGCAGAAATGATCACATTGTTAAAATCATGATTAGTTTCACAAAGAGATATTAATTTAGGTGGGACTCTTAAAAAAACCTCTTAACAGAATACTTAGCCATTGGCTGCATCATGGGTGGTAGATGGCTTTGGGCAGGGCAGGCTTTTTTCCGCTGCCTCTGTCCATCGAGTGCTCAAAGATGTTAAATGCACAGCTCACTGCTCTCCCAGGAGGGAGATCAACAGGCTGCCTGCTGTTCCACCTGTCCCCAACTGTGCCATGGGCCGTCGCCTGTTTTGCCCTCTCTGAGAAACGGGCATGCTTACAGTATTCAAATATTTAATTTGACCTACATAATTGTTTGTAAATGTCTTTTTATCCAACTTTCCTCAAACATTGTGCTGTAGAAATGCACCATTTTTACCTCCTCGGTTCACTTTGGCTACTTCGCCCATGTCAATTTGGGAAAAACATTGACTTCATCCATTTATTTGTGGCCCCTCTACTTTTGTCTGTGGCCCCTTCTGTGCCCCTCTAAATTGATTTCCTGGAGACGCCACTTTTGGCAGTGGCTGAGGTTTGCTAGGCATAAAGTTGGTAGCGTTAGGATTCGGGAAAGGGTATGGTGTATTCACATAATGGTTAGAGAAAGTACCTGGGGCACTCACTAGAGGGTTTGGGTTGGGTAGAAACCTTGAACCTGGGCGTCTGGAAACATACTATGCTGTGGCTGTTAAGGGCACTCATTCTTCCAGTGTCTCGGATGTTTATAATAGTTGCATACTGATGGATTAACCTAATACCCCTGTGGCCCCCCATTTCCTTGAGGTACCTGTGGTGGCTGTTATCACTGTGCTCCTGAATAGATGTAAAACAGGTGATTTATTTGTTCACTTGCAAGTCTAGGAGTGCAGCACCCCAGCACAGACAAACCCACCTAACTGACTTGACCCGCTAAAGGCACAGCCACACCAGAGAGAATACAACCTGCTAGGGAAGAAAGACCCAAGTCGATCTTCTAAGGATAACAAGTTTTAATCTCACACAAAGATGAGAGCAACGGCAAAGAACTCTGCTGCCAAGAACGTTTTGCTGAAAAAGGGTACAAGCAGAGACTTAAGAGAAGACATATCATTATTGTGGCGCAATAGCAAACAGTAAAAGCCTGCGCGGTTCTTTGGTGTGCGCCTATACATTATCCGCCTGCTCCATAAGGGATGCTAGGTCATTGGTTCCAGCCCAGTCCATCTGTCTTCCATCACGTGGGTGCTGCAGAAATCATCTTCTCATGCTGAAGGTCAAAGAACAAATTAACTACACTCCTAACACAATGCTACTTCATCATTATACTGTGCACCTGGCAGGATTTAAGACTGGCACAAAAGGTTCTGGGGCTCTCTGACCTCTGCACACACATTTCACTTACTCCCCTTCGCGCCACCCATCTCCAAGTTCTCCACCTTTGTTTTTAACTATAATTTATCCCTCCTAGCACCTCGCAATACCAATCGTACTCTTGTAGCTCAAAGACGTGCAATGTCCATTCTCTTTGAAGATTCAAGACTTTTTACTTTTAGGGTTGGTGTTCAAAGGTCAGCCCGTGCCATGGAATTCAGTTATATGGGCACACACTCGTGGTCGCCTGGGGGTGGGCCGGATCATGCTTTGGACAGTGTAAGATAACATGCACACCAGGCGCCGTTCTGTGATCACGGCCTTGGAGGGCACATTCCTCTTGGTTAGAAAAACATATTTGCAACACTGTTAGAGCAATGAATGAACGTTATGGCGTTTGGGGATGTGGGTTGTCCTCATGGGAGCTTGGACATGACTTGAGGTTTCCCTTGTCTCTCAATTATGGCCTAGTGCATGAAATGCTACATTCGCAACGCAGGCCTTGTCTCCTAACTATGATTACTAACATCTACGCAAAATGGCAATCTTGCTCGTGCCCTGTGGATTGATTATATTGGGGTGGGGTCCTACCACCGTCCTCTCTGCCCCCTGGCCCATCATAGTGCTTTGAATGCAGCTTGCCTTGCTCTAAAGCACTGAGGGGGGATGGGTTGGAGTTGCCCCCTTCAACCCTTTTCGTTACTTCTACAGTAACAAACTCCTTCATACCCCTGTGCTCCTGCTGTCTCCTCTCTGCTTCCACGTATGGCTGTGTTCTCTTTATTGGCATCCAAGCCCTGCATACTGACCGCAAGCTCTCCCCCCTAAGTGGGTATTCGGCAGGTGATCTAGTCATATAGATGGATCCCCCGCCAGATCCACAGAAACCTCTGTGTAATTCTCTAGATCCGGGGGTGGAGTAATGATAGTGTGGTATAGGCGGTCAACTTCATCTCCATATGGGATGGGGAGCATTTAATACTTAGGGTCACTCTGTAGGATATCAGCCTGTTCTTCACAATCTTTTGTCTCGCAAGGTGCTTTTGAAACCCCAATTGATACCATCATTCTTGCGCTATTGGTGCCGCATTGGCACAACATCAGAGGCCCAGTTGGACGGTGCAGAAGATAACTAAGGTGAAAACGATAATAGACATCAACATCTTCATTATCGCTCTGAGCCAAGACTGGGCCCACTTAAATGCTAAGGTGAATCAGTCACTCTGATTTATTTTATTTATTTTTTTAACGCACACAAAGAACGTAATCGAATCCTGGCGCAGATGAAACCATAGGCTGAGAAAAGCAAAACCAACCAGATGAATACCGATGCCACTGAAATTCCAGAGCAGCATAAAAAAAGCCACATCTACTTAAAAAGGTGTGTCTTTAGGCCCGCTCTGAAGATCGATAGAGACTTTGCCTTTCTTAAATTCAGTGGAAGACTATTCCACAGTCTTGGTCCAACAATTGAGAAACTATGATCTCCTCTTGAGACACAATTAGTCCTGGGAATCGTGAGTAGATATTGATCTTCAGATCTAAGAGCCTGTGTTGGCTGATAGCACTTCAAGTTAATTATTAGATATATTGGTGCCAACCCGTTCATACATATGTACACCAAACACCCTATTTTAAATTGTATATGGTCTTCCGCCGCTAACCAGTGCAGGTATCGACGAAGACCAGAGGTTGGGGTGTTCTTAGCTACACCAAAAACCAGTCTTACTCCTGCATTTTGAGTTTTTTTTAAGCAATGGATCTGTTTAGCTGGAGCTCTATCCAAAAGTCAATTTCAGTAATCTAAGTTGGAATTGACCAGATCTCCCACAACCACAGCACGATCGTTGTCCGGGACATAGGGTAGTGCTTCGCGTAGGAGGCGGATGTTGTAGAAGACTGATTGTACTTTGGCTGATACCTGGCCATTACAGCCCAGATCACTCTGCCAAATACAGCCTAAATGTTTTACCTTGGTAGCATAACTAAGAGTGGTCCCCAAAAACTGGGTGGGGGGCAACCTTTTCACTCAAGCAAATGTTAAGGACTAAATAGTATCACCTCGTTTTTTTGGGAATTGAGTTGCAACCAGTTTTGTTTTCCATCCACATTCCTATTTCCTTCAAGCACTTGCTGACCAAAGCAATAGCATCCTCCACATCTTCAAGCCTGGTGTATAGCTGGGTGTCATTAGCATAAGAATGGAATCTAAGATGATATTTCTCCAAGATATCCATTAAGGCACAAAGATATATATTAAAAAGGAGCGGGAGAGTGCTGATCCCTGTGGTACACCACAGCACTGGAGGAGGATTTCAGATAAAAAAGCTCCCGACTGCACGCATTGTTTGTGTCCAGTGAGAAATGAAGTAAACCAATCTAACGCATGAGTCTACATTCACAAGGCTTTTCATGCCGTCCAGCAGTATACCGTGATCCACCGTATCAAAAGCGGCGGATAAGTTGAGCATCACAAGCACGGGGCGTTTACCTACGTCCCCTGCCTGTAACATCTCGTCCCCATACCACCACCAGTGCCATCTCCGTCCCATGCACGACCATTCCTGGCCAAAGGAGCCCAGCAATCGGACGATAGTTATTGTAGTCCGTTGGGTGTAAGTTAGCCTTTTTCAGTAGCCAAGAAACTACTCTCCTGTACTCCCTCCTTCTTAATGCAAACACTGAGGTCTTGGACGGCTGCAATGATGTGGGATAATGACACGCTCTCAGCATCTTCTGAAGGCACAAATGTGCAGCAGGAATCGCCAAACATTTTGCAAACCCCGACTTCCATTTTGCATCGTCATAAGTCTCAATGCATGCAACTCAACCTTGCTCAAGTTGAACCCGTTCTCTGTGTCATTTACATGCTGGACCATCTCCCAGCACACGCTCTGCAGCCATTTGGCATTTGCTGCAGCCTGCACATATGGCAACAGTACAGATGCGAAAAAAGATTCTGCTGAGCTGAAGAGTCGTTTCAGCAAGCAAGCAAAGGAGTCTTTGGATATGTAATTCGATCTTTTCTTCCTCTTTAGTTGTTGGAACTGTCCTTTCCCTGGCAGGATGCAGAGCTCTTGTGTGGGCAACGGGTTATTTTCTTCTTTCTCAAATACAGGGGTCTGGTTGGCTCCTCAGCAGAAAGTGCTCCACCTTCAGGTGTTTTTACTAGTGGGATTACTAGTAGCGGTGAGTGCAGTGTGGCTAGTAAACATAAGCCCCTCCATGATTGTGGGTGGTGCAAGTAAGCTTGTTGGTCCACCTGCGCTATCACTTCCTTGCCATATCTTACCAGTCCTTCTGCCAGGCAAGGCAGTGTTGTGCCCTGCCATTTGTTATTAACATATTTGCGCCCTTTCACCATCAAATAGGGTAGTTCCACATACTTGATATTCTTTAGATTGTTGTTGCACTTCACAAAATCTGGACACACCATTTTCAGTTGCACTCTATGTGCCTGGAACATTCCTTTTATTCTGCATAGTGCAAGAAGAACTAGGCATTGTGCCTCTAAAATTGGGACTAACACCTTGGGAGACCCTGACGCATGTGGAATCAGTGAACACACATAACAGCTTCCATTCAAAACATTTCTTCCCACACCAATCATGTCAGTATACCACTAGTAAACTCTGGGTGCTGTATATCCTCAATCGTCTCCAAACCCAGCCCTTGATACATATCATACTGTTCGTACTTCCCTTTTCATTCTCCTGTGCACGCTCTCAGGGGTGCCAGCCTTAACATTACTGTCAAAAATGTGATCATATTGTTTTGAGATAATAAACAGTCCTCAAATTGCTGGAAACAAACTCTTTACTATTACCCTCACTGCTAATTGTGCACACACACTCACTGTCGTGTTGTGCCTGTTATAATCATCACCAAAACGTATATCAACACTATTGCTACTCCTATAGGTATTTCCATTATTGTTAACATTCATGTTGCTGCTAATATGTAAACCCACATTGTTAACATTTATGTGTACTGTGCCGTATAAATATACATTCCCATTCCCTCTTTATATGACCTCCCCCTATAACACACTCTCCCCAATAAAGCTCTAAGAATACCATCAATATTATATATAAACCTGCAATAACGGTCATTCCCCAGTAATAGGCATAGGCCCGTATATTATCATTTGTGCATCTACGCTTCGGATCCATACTTAACGAACAGTTCATTACCTTGGTGAGGTTCATCATCTTCTCTCCTGAAATGCAAGCAGAATGGACAGAACAAAAAAAAAAGAAAGACGTACAAGATGTACCTTTACAGAGAGAGAGCGAGAGAGAGAGAGAGAGAGACAGAGAGAATGCTCCGGAACTAGCAGCTGAGCTGTGGCCCATTGGAGTAGTGTGACACCACACACACGTATTGCCCCTGCACAGGCCGGCAAAGTAGATATCGCACAGGTACTACTGCCACTCCTCTAAGATAACTGAAGTGCTGATGTGATGTCTGGAGGTGCCCTGCGGACGTCGGAGAGGTGGATCCAATATCGCAAGCCCTTTGCCTTCACAGCGAGGGGAGTGCAAAACACCACCTCGTATGGCCAGTGGAACTGAGGGTGCTTCCACCTACCCACAAAATTGCGAATGTACACAGTCACCAGGCAGCAGCGCTTGTGTGGTCACACACTTTGGATTAGTCGCCGTTGTGGTTGCTACATCCGGTGCGTCTGCTGTCTCAACTCTGGGAGGTGCAATCTGTTGGGAGACACATTTCATTCCCTGCTTTAGTGTTGTCAAATACTCTTTGAACTTGTCACCTAACACTGATGTTGCTCTAAGTGCGTCTGAAGTTCTTCTGAAAGGAGATATGGGGGTGTGCATACGCCGACCAGTGACCACCTTGTGAGGTGACAAATGGTGGTCTTTGCTGTGCTGTGTGTGTAATCTGAAGAGGGCAAGGGGCAAACAGTGTACCCAGTTCTTCTTCAACGTCGTACTCAGTTTGGACAACTTGCTTTTGAGGTGCCTGTTGATCCTCTCTACAACGTTGACTTTGGGTGGTAAATTGAACTTATCTGGTGCCTAATGCCAAGTAGTGCTGTGACATGCTGAAACAGTGCATTGAAAAAATGTGTGCCATTGTCTGACCTCAAAACCTCGCACACACCCCATCGAGGGAAAACCTCATGTACCAAAAGTCTAGCAGCACATTTGGCATCCGGATGTGTACAAGGCCATGTTACCACCCACCTTGAGAAAGGGAAAACCACTACTAAGAGGTACCTGGAGCCATTGTAATGGTCACCCAGGACGGCATAATCTATGTGTAATCACGGAACAGCCCAGAAGGGCGGGGAAATGTGCCCCGTAACGTCTGTAGTGTCATCCCTGTACTAAAACTTTGACATGTGGTGCAATGTACAACCATCTCTGTGATATTCTCCTGAATGTTTGGTATGAACCAGTCCTCCTACATGACTGCTGTGATGTTCTGCTATGAACTGTGGGATGCGTAGTGTAACTGTTAAAATGCTACTGCTAGCAGCTCCTAGGGGATTACTGTCTTTCCAGAGCTCTCTTGTCTCCACAATAAATCTGTTGGGGATTGCTTGTATCCCCTTTGTAGCCATAATTCTTTCTCTCTCTCTTTGGTACCCTTCCTTGTAATTCAATTTTCTGGGAGATATGCAGTGCTGTGTAAGGTACTGGATGTTTGCTCACTGGGGGCGGGGGGTCACATGTACTCAGCAGGCCTTTTGTTTGGCAAATACTCTATTTTGAATGCCGCGTCAGCGGCTGTGTTCCCCATTAATATTTCATCTGTCCCGTTAGTTTGGACATCTTGTACTCCCCTTCCTCAAGTCGTACCACAGCTGCCCCTGTATGTCCCTGTCCAGTCTCTTGATCAATTATAGATGAGCCATCAATGAACAGTACCTCACCCTCCGTCAATGCATAATATTTTGCTTTGGGGATGTCATCCTCCTCCCCCTTGTATGTGGCACAGTCGTGTACCGTTAGATCTTCGGCAGTGGGCAGATCTGTTAGGAAGGTTGCAGGATTCACTGCTTTACATCTAACCACATGAATGTGGGGCTTTGAAATAATAATCTTGTACGCAGAAGATCTCTGTGTAGTCAGAGCTGGATTTTGACCTCTCTAGGATGGCAAATAGAGAGTGTTCCACATACAGTGTAACCGAGCACCCCATTACAATAGTAGAAATTTTTCCTATTGCAAATGCAGTGGCTAATAGTGCTTTTTCCCACGCGAACTGCCCTTGCATCACTGAATCGAGTGTGCCACTGTAATAGGCCAATGGCCTATGCCCCACAGTGCTCTTCTGTGTCAACACTGCAATTATGAGCTGGCCATCTGAATGTGAGAACAAATAAAATTCCTGTGTGTAGTCTGGGGTGGCCAGTACAGGTGCTGAGCTGATAACTTCTTTTAGATCCTTGAACTGTTTGATCATATCTGCAGTCCACTGTAGCTTATGATCCTTTGTTTTTGTGCTTCCTTAAAGGCCTGCAGAAGTGGTCTTGTGTATGCTGCGTACTTTAAGATCCATGCCCTAGAATAGTTGCACAGCCCCAAAAATATCTGCATGTCTTTAACTGAGACGGGTCTGGGGGTGGCACGTACTGACGCTGCCCTATCTGGTAGTATTCTCTTACCATTTGCTGATATGAGCTGCCCCAGATAGAGCACCCCTGTTGCCAGTATTGCAATTTAGCCTTGTCCACCTTGTACCCCTTATGGGCCAGCAATTGTAGGAGTATAATGGAATCCCTTTGGCAGTGCTGCTCACTGTCACTACACACTAGCAGATCGTCCACATACTGGATAATCATGCTGGGTACTTGAATCTTCCCTAAATCAGCGTGCAATATTCTGTTAAAGATGCTTGTGCTCTCACAGTACCCCTGCAGTAACCTAATGTGTTCAAAACGCATTTTACCCTATATTGATGCTGTGAGGTACCTTGAATCCGGGTGGAGTAGAATCGAGAAGAATGCATTCTTTAAGTCGACTACAGTGAAGTATGTGGCTTCTTTGGGAATACTACATAGAAATGTCGCAGGAATCAGAACAACAGGAAATGATTTCTGGACCACATCACTGAGGAGGCGTAAACCCTGAATCATTCTCCAATTGCCCCCTGTTGATTTCTTGGCAGGGTATATTGCTGTGTTATACGGGGACGTGGATGGAACGATGATCCCCTGGTCCAGTAGGGCCTGTATTGTATTCCTGATACTCTCCTCCGCCTACTTTAATAACGGATATTGTTTTACCCTGGGAGGCACTGCACCCGGCTTCAGTTTCATATGCACAGGGGTCACGTCTTTCAATAGTCCCACTGTACCGTTTACCTCTGGTGCCCTGCAGGAGTGCCAGGTCCGGGTCGCTGGGAGTGTATTCACAGATTGAGGTGATGGAGCCTCAGAAACAAGATGAAAGTCCAAACCACTGCTTTCCCACTGTTTTGCTGAAAAGCTATTGCCCAGTGTGCATTGCAGTTGGGAGTGGTTTGGTTGAACCCCTCAATGGTATAATGAAGGATGGTGGGACTTCAAGTTGAGCCTAAGGGCAAACAAGTGGAATATGTTAGTGCCTGCTACCTTCTCCTCTCCCCCCCACCTCCCTTCACTATCCCCTTAGGTTCATTGACTGGAGGGAGCTACGGCTCACCTTTAGTATTGTAGATGAACTCGCAAATGATCAGGAAAACATCCAGTCCAGTTGCATCACTGATGCTGTTGCAATGTCTTTAATGTCCTTTGACGTCTGTGCTGAAGACGCGCGGTGCACGTGTTATGCGCTGTTGTAAGCTAATTCCTTTTTATTGTTTATCTTTCAGCTAAGGTGAATGCTGAAATGGGCCGTCAGCTGTGCCTGAGCGGAATGCTGATTTCAACTGCACCGATGTTGAAGCGGCTGTCAGCTGTTCAGGCGCAGAATGCCGGTTTCAGGTAAGCAGAGTTCTAAGATTCCGGGGGGGTGGCGTGGATGTTAATATCTTTGGACTTACTGGATTGTCTTTTCTCCTAGGATGCAGAGAAACGCTGCAGTGGGAAGCTCTGATGCATATACAAGTAAGTAGTAAAGCCGGCATCGCTGCAGATGATTCAAGGAAGTGCTCGCTCCGAGTAAGTATGGAAGTCAGCAGAGGCCCTCCTGGGCAAGCGAAGTGCAGAGCGTCTGGAACCAAGTAAGTTGCACGGAGCTGCTGAAAAACTGGAATCCTCAGGCACATGGAGCCGGAATCATAGCAAGCGTACACCACTTGCAAATGCTGAGGAAAAAATGCTAATCACTGGGTGGGGCTATTGTAGCCCTGGGCTGCACCTTTCCACTAGACCACCAAGGATTCTGGCAGTATGAGCTGCTTGGGGGCCACCTTGGGTCCTAGGCCGAGTCCTAACTTGGCAGCCATCTTGGCAGGGGCACTTATTGTTTGCATACAGGCACCCATGCCAGCCAGCCACCCTCATTGTCCATTGCTTACCAGTGTTGCCTATATGTCCCTGGTGGTTATATTAATGAATAACTGGCACACTGCTAGGGATCATGACAGCACTCCCCTCTAAACCACCCCCCCCAAGGATGGCTATCCCCGGTCCTGGTCTGTTTGGGTAGTTACGGGGGTAGCGAGCTAACAGACGTGATATGTGTATGTTACCTGCTGGCTCCCAGGTTCTATCCAACACACCATACCCTTTCCAGTCGACAAGATAATATAACTTTCTTCGTATGATCTTGGAAGGTAGAATATCTCTGACCTCATATTCCACTTCTCCATGTGCTTCTACAGGAGGTGGTCTGGTTGTGGAGTCCGTAGTACGCGGTTGCACTGGTTTCACCAATGATACATGGAAGACCGGGTGTATACGTTAGGAAGATGGTAACTCTAATCTGACTGCAACAGGATTGATAATGAAAACAATGGGAAAATGGGCCAACGTATTTTGGATTAAATCTCTTTGAGCCTTTTAACTGAATATGTCTTGTAGCAAGCCAAACCTTAACCCCTATGTGGTACAGAGGTGCTTCTATCCTTCGTTTGTCTGCAAAGTGTTTGTGGGCTGCTTTTGAGTCATGGAGGCCTTTGCCAGGTTTTCTCTGATACTTGTGTGCAGGGAAGTTATGGGCAGCATTTCTAATGGTACTGGTGGGTCGAAAGCAGTAGTACGTGGATCTCTCCCATGCAAGAAATAGAAAGGTGAAAAACCGGTTGAAAGAATTGTCATAAGCGTACTCCGCCGCCCACAAGAGATCTATCCAACTTTTATCTGCCTGAATGAACATGCAACACCGGTATTACTCGAGGGTTTGGTTGGTCCTCTCGGTCTGCCCATCGGAGTACGCTTATGACAATTCTCGGTCTGTGGGTGATGACTGGTAGATAATCAGATTTCAATTTGGGCATTGGCACAAAATTGCTCTTCCAAAATTTGGAGACAAACTGGCTTTCTCAGTCAGATATCACCATTAATGGAAACCCATGTAAGTTGACCATATTGGCCAGAAATACTTGCGCCAGCGTATCTGCATATGGTAGGTCTTTCAGAGCGATGAAATGAGCCATCTTGGTCAGAAGATCAACGACCACAAGTATAGTGTTGTACCCTTTACATGGAGGAAAGTCTGTAATAAAGTCTAGCGATATAGTGTGCCACGGAGCAGGGGGATAGATAGTGGGTGAAGTGAGCCCTGTGGCTTGCTCTTTGATGTTTTGTTTCTGGCACACATTGTCACAAGTTTTAACATACTGTATATTATGCTTTCGCTATGTAGGCCACCAGAAGTTTTGTCAACTCTTGGATGTCCTGCTGTAAGTGTATCATGGTAGGCATGAATAATCTTGTTTTGCATAACTGAAGTTGGCAGATATAAACGCTTCTGGTGATATGGGAGCCCAGAGTCTTCACTTCGCACCGGGTCCTGAGAGACCCACAGACATAATTGGTCAGAAGTCATGGCACCTCTGATTTTATTCCTGCAGAGAGTCTTCAGATGGACAGGTTCCCAGCTCTCGCAGCAATTTATCTTCTGGGATTATGGCAACAGGTGTGCCTATACATCTTCTCCTTATGCATTTCAACCCATGCGGGAGAGGGCATCAGCCTTCCCGTTCTGTATTCCGGGGCAGCATGTTACTGTGGAGTCATATTCAGTGAAAAACTGCACCCATCTTTTTTTTATTTTTTTCCAATTAATTTTGATTGTTTTTTGTGCATACAAGCTTTCTGATAGATGAAACATTTCTTAGAGCTTGCACATAGCCGATAAAGGAAACAAAACAATTAAATGTTAACACAAATAACAGTAACAGTCTTTGGAAGAGAGGGGAGGGAGGGGCCGTGAAGGGGGACGGGGAGACTGAGTCTTTCACAGTTAGCTTGGTTCAAGAGTGTAGATCACCTTAGCGCTTGAGTGCAGTGATAGTCCTGGGTTGGGTTTTGCTGGTGTTTGCGGCCTGGAATGTGGGGTGTTTTGTTCCCTAGCATTCGACCCCAGCGGCGTTGACCCCCTATTTCGCATTCTTTAGCTTGTCCTTTCAATCTTGGCCTCCCATCCAGGGCAGGGTTGGGGGCTGTCTCGCTACTCCTGGGAATTGCTGTGTGTACTCCAGGAAAGGAGCCCCGACCTGGTCAAACTTGGGGTTGTTTCCAAATCTATAATTCTTTCAGCCCGAATTATTTCCCAGTACTTGGACCACCACATCTGCGTGGCTGGGCCTTCACGGTTTTTCCAAAGTCTGGCGATCGAAATATTTGCGGCTGTCCGCAGGTGCGAGCAAAGGTCTGCCATACGACCTGTTAGTGGGAATTGGCCTTCCCCAGACTCTCCAAGAATTACAATTCCCGGGTCCCATGGGATTGTGAGTCCTGTTCTCAATTTGATTTGTTCCAGGATGTTTTTCCAGAATTGGGCGGCTTTTGGGCAAGTCCAGAAGAGGTGCAATAGCGTCCCCAGGTCTGGGCATCCCCTCCAGCATTGTGAAGGGATGGCCGGGTTACATTTGTTCAGGATCTCCGGAGTTCGGTACCATCTGAAGCACACTTTAAATGCCCCTTCTTTGTATGTTATACATTTTGAGCTTTTGTGCACTCGGGTCCAGATGTGGCTCCACTCCTCTGGTTCGATGACTCTTCCTATGTCTTTTTCCCACTTTAGCATGTAGGGCTCTTTTTTGTTTAGATCCGTTCTGTCCAGAAGCTTGTATAAAGTGGAAATGTTCTCCCTCGGGGGGGTTTGCTGTGAGTGTTCGTTCTAACGCAGTTAGTTCTCTGCTGCCGTACTTCCTAGCAGACTCACTCAATAGCCAATGTCTCAGATGTGTGTACCGGAACCTCTCTGTCTCTGGGACCTGGAATTTGGTTTTGCACACCTCGAAGTTCAGCGGCTTTCCGTTCTCAAAAATGTCTGCCATGATCCTCAGTCCGGCATCCCTCCACTTAGTGAAGTTGTTTGGCGTGATACCTGGGGAGAAGTCCAGGTTGTCCCAGTTAGGCGAGAGTGGTCCTGTCGTGCTCATGCACTTCAATAGGCGTGCTGCCCTTTTCCAGCTCGTCACTGTGTTTCTCGTTGCTGGCAGTGGACCTGGATCCTGGGTGCTGCTGAACCCTTTTGTGTGTGGTAGCGCTTCAATCAGGGTCTTGCACCAGTCTTCTTCCAGTTTCAACCATTGGGGCGGTTGGTGGTTAGCTTCCATTCAAAGGCTTGGGAGAGCTGAGCTGCGAGGCTGTACCTGGCCACATCCGGGACGCCTAGGCCACCCGTCACTGAGCCCCGGAGCATAATGCGCTTCGAAATTCGTGACTTCTTACTTTCCCAGGCGTAATTTAGGATTTCTCCCTGCAGCTTTTGGAGAGCCTTCTTCCGGATGGTTACTGGGAGGGCAAGCCCGAAATATAGCATCCTTGGAATTAAGTTCATCTTCAGCGCCATGATCCGGCCAAACCATGAGATTTCTTGCTTCTGCCATCATGCTAGGTCATTTTTCAACTCTTTAAGCAGCAGGGGGAAGTTTGTATTGTATATTATTTCTGTTTTGTTTGGTGTCTGAACTCCCAGGTAGCTAATTTTCGACTTTGCCCATGGGATCAGGTATTTGGCTTCCAGCGCCGCCTAAGCTTTTTCGGCACAATAATGCCTATTGCTGTTGATTTCACAATGTTAACTGTGAACCCCGTGGCTGCTCTAAACTCTTCTAGTTCTTGCCATAGGGCCTTCATGGATTCCTTTGTTTTGGTGATCGTTAGTAGCACGTCGTCAGCGTATAAGGCTGATTTGTAGGATTCTCCCTTGACAGCGAGGCCTTGTATTGCCGGGTTGTGACAGATCCTGCTGGTGAATGGCTCCATGGAGAGCATGAATATGAGTGGAGACAGGGGGCATCCTTGTCTGGTGCCTCTGGTTATGTTGATTTTATACGATTTGGCTCCGTTTAGGCGCAGCCTCGTGGAAGGGCGTTGATAATTAGCTAGCGCCCACTTTACGAAATTCGGGCTGAAACCAAAGTGGAGTATTGTTTCTGTTATGTAGCCCCAGTCCAGCATGTCGAACGCTTTGTGTGCGTCCAGGGAGAGGACTGTCAGTTCCAAGCCCATCCTGTTTGCCGACTCTATTATGTCAATGGTTCTTCGGATGTTGTCCTGGGGACTTCGGCCCGGAATGAAGCCCGCCTGGTCTGAATGAATTATGTCCGGGAGGATTGGGGCTAGTATGTTCACCAGGATCTTTGCGAATATTTTTGCATCATTGTTTAGCAGTGCAATGGGTCTGTATGATTCGCATTGCACGCGGTCTTTCCCTGGCGTCGGGATGAGAACCGTTAATGACTCTTCCATAGAAGCGGGGGTGGAGCCTGTGGACAGAAATTAATTGAATAGGCTTGCCAGCTTGGGTGCCGAGAGGTAGGCGAATTTCTTGTAAAATTGTGATTTGAGCCCGTCTGGTCCCGGGGTTCTATTTTTCAGGCAACAGATCGTGTCTCCCATGTCTTCCACTGTGATTGAACGTTCTAGGCCTTCCAATCGCGGGTGTGGTGGAATTCTTGGGACAGAGGCCAGGAATTGCGAAAGGACCGACTTAGTTGTTGGGGGCCCAGTCATGATCATCTCGTGGTGCTGCGTCATTAAATTGAGCTTCTCTGCCTTCGTGTGGTGAAGGTTGCCGTCTCTGTCAGCCAGGCACTGGATGTTATTCCTCGTCTGCAGCTTCTTCAGTTTGTGCACCAGGAGGTGGTTTGCTTTGTTAATATTTAGATAGTAAAATTGTTTAGTATAGGTTAGAGCTCTGGCCTCCCGGTCCTCTAAGTGCATCTCCAGTGCCGCTTTCGCTCTTTTGAGTTCCTGATTTGTTGTTTTGGTGGGGCGCTTTTCGAGACTGCTCTCCATTTCCACCACCCTCTTCTCCAGCCTGACTTGCTGCAACTGGTTTTGCCATCCGAGCCTAGCCGCTGCATCCATCGCCGCACCCCAGATGACTGGTTTCATAGCATCCCAGATAACTGCTTTCGGAGAATCTTGAATCGTGTTCTCCTTAAAGTCGTTTTTAAGTGATTCGGCTGGTTCTGAGCTGGTGGTTATGTCCGACAGAATCTGGTCTTGTATTTTCCATTGTCTTTGGAGGGGCTTCGGGAAGCCCTGCATTTCGGAGGCTCATGGTGACTGGGGCATGGTCTGGAATGGCAATATGCCCAATTTGAATGTCTTCCACGCAGGGGGCGAGCGTGCTTGCGGCCAACAACAGGTCGATCCTCGAGTAAGAAAAAAGTGTGAGAAAAATGTGTCGTCCTTCTCTCCGCAGTTGAGTAGTCTCCATACATTGTTTTAGTTTCCCTTCAGAATTCGGCCATGGCTAGGGCTTTGATAAAGTCTTCCCTCGAAGGGGGGAGAGTTTTGTTAGAGCTTAGGTCCGGGAGGAGATTGCAGTCGCCCCAGATTAGTAGGTGACCTTTGGAGAATGCTGCGATGACTGGTATTGCGGAGGAAGTGGCTGTGTTCCTTGTTTGGGCTATAGATTGCCATTAGGGTGATGGGAAGTTCGACCAGGAGGCCTTTTAGTAGCAGATATCTGCCCTCCGGGTCTCTTTTGATTGTGATCTGAGTTAGTGGTAAGTCGCGGCATAGCAGGATGGCAACCCCTCTTTTTTTTTTTCTGGTTCGCTGAGGCGAAGTAGCATTTTGGGTAACGTCGGAAGCATATCTGCTTTTTGTCGGTCGCTACGAGGTGTGTTTCTTGAAGACAGACAATGTCTGCTGGGCAAGACTGTGCTCCACTGATTTTTGTTTTCTTGGGGCGTTTAGACCTTGCACATTCCAGGTCGTTATGGTGAGTACTTTATCCTGGGAGCCCATCTAGAGAGCCAATTGTTGTTTGATCTCTTGTCTTCCCTGGTGATAGTTTGGTCTCGCCTTGTGGGCTCCCTTTCTGTAGTTCCCCCTCCTCGTCGGGACCCTCCCCTTCTCCCCGGGACACTCCCCCCTCTAGCCCCTCACACCCTCCCCTCAATAAGCAGGTTTTCCGGACCAGCCTTCGACCAAAGGGGCAGTCGGCCAGACCAACGCGCCAACGTAGCCCAAGGCAACTGTGCCTCTTGTTCAACCAGTGAAACAGGAAAGTTTTACGGCGTATGTTTCTGGAGTCTTGTAGCTGTAAGGGTTTCTACGGGAGCTCGGGCCCCTCAGCCCCTTGGGTACTGCGTTATGATGTGATATTAATATGGCTGGAGGGTTATGGGGGCTGAGGGGTCTGTGACTTTTGTCAGACCCAGTTCGCTTGTGGCTCGCCTCCATCCAGGTAGATTTTTAGGATTGATGGGAGCTGGGGGCCCCTTTGGGCCTTAGAGCGAGGGGGGAGTAGTCTCCCATCTCAGCGGTGATTGCTCTTCTTGTTTTCGGGCCGTGGTCCGCATAGTCTGCGACAGCCCTCCACGTGGGTCCAGGATTTTAGGGGTTCCCGTTGTGTCCCTTCCATGTTGTGTGTGTATTTGTCTGGGTCGTCTGTCTCACCTTCCGGGTACATGAAGCCTTCCGCATCTCTGGGGGATGTGCCAGAGCTTGCCTTCCCACATGAAGGAGAGAGCATTGGGGAAGCTCCAACGATATGTGACCTTCCTCTCGCGGAGCCACTCAGTCATTGGTTTCAGGGCCTTCCTCTTTGCTAGAGTGGCTGCTGCCAGGTCTTGGTACAGGGATATTGCAGCAGCTCAGAAGTGTATGCGGGCCGAGCTCCTGGCTTCACGCATGATCTCTTCTTTGATTCTGTAGAAATGTACCCTTGCCAGGACGTCTGTGGGGGAGGCTGTGTTTTGCTTTGCTCTTGCCCATTGCACTCTGTCGAGTTCTATTGGGGCTTTGTCTGGGAGTGTTAAGTGAAGCGGAACAGGTCATTGACGTAGGCCCCAAGTTCTTCATCGGGAACAGCTGTAGGGATTCCCCTCAGGCGGATGTCGTTGCGCCTGGATATATTTTCTGTGTCTTCCTGCTTGTTCTCTAGGGTGTCGCACCTGGCCTCGAGCGCAGCAAGCCTGTCCACCCCCTCCCCGATTTCTACGTTTTGTCCATAAAGGGTTGGTTCTATTTCCTTGGTTCTAGTATCGATTTCTCCCACTCGCTTGTCTAGGGTAGGGATTTAGCTTTTTAGTTCTGTTGGTTCCCTTTTGATATTCCTTGATGATAGCAGAAAGGAGGCCCTGGATATCACCTTTTGTAATTGCTTTGGCCGACTGTTCAGGACCGATTTCTAAGTGTGAACCTGGGCTAGCGTTTTCATTGCACTCTCCTTTCTTTGATTTCTCCGCCATGGTCGTTGAGAACAGGGTGGCAATGTCCACCTGTTTGGTGACCTTGCGGTTTCTGGACATTCTGTTATGTGTACCTCGGGCCGCAGGGGGCGAGCCCTGAGCTGCCCGTGTCCTGCTCCTAATTTAAGTGGTGTGGGGCTCGGAGCCTCTCCCAGTTACTGACCCTTCGCCTTAGGGCTTCGATTGTCTGGTGATTGGCAGTGCTCGCACTGCCTAGTTGATCTTGATGAGGGCACTGGGTTTCAGTGTTCCCCTGGGGACTGTGGGCAGCCTTGGGGCGCTGGAGGGGCCAGGCGAGTTGTTAGTAGTTCCGGCTCTTAGGCCTCTTCCTGAGGAGCCCTGGCCTGGTGTTGTGGGTGGGTGCGCTTTTGTCCTCTAAACACCGGACTGGTGGCTTGGATAGGGAGGGATTCTGCCCAGGGGGACCTCAGTGGTCAATCGGTGCTGAGAGTGGTCGCGGAGGGGCACCAGGATCCCTCCTTGGGGCCCCTTCTGGTGTTGCTTGGCTGGTGGCAATCCAATTGAGACTTCCCAGGGGGGAGAATGTTTTCATACCGCAGGGCGATTACTGTTTCTCTGCCCGCTGGTTTTGCGACTCGCTGGGCTAGGATGGCAGGTGCTCCTTTTGCGGGGCCATGGGTCCACTGTGCTTTCAGGCTTGTCCACTAAAGCAGGGGCGAGTGTGTGCCCTCTGGATTCTGCCAGTCGTGGTGTGCCCCACTGTGAGCTGACCGGGTTGCAGGGCCCGGGGGATGAACTGACCAAGCCCCCATGCCCGGTAGCGTGTGCTCTACGGTGCGGCAGGTGCCGCCCTACCTTTTGTTAAAGCTCTGGGGCTGTGCTAGTGCTGGGGCTCAGGCAGCCCCCGCTCCGGAGCATCAGCCGGGGGCCGAGTCATCTGCGCCTCTTCTCGAGGTTGCTGCTGCAGAGATTGTAGCTGTGGGGCATGGAGCATGGACGGGAAGGGCCTTGATGGAGGAGACCCACTTGCCCCACCCTACGTGCCCGGTCTGCTGGTACTAGGAGACGACTCTGTGACTCTCAGATGCGGCTGTCGGGCCTCCCCAGGTCTTTGTGGACAGCGGGTGAGATGTGGGGGAGCCTTGCTCCTGAGCCGTTGGATGGACCTCCGGCCCACCTCAGCTGCTTGGAGCGGCACGACCCGATGCGTTTGGATTGGCCAGCCTGTTGCCCACGCGTAATAGTGAAGTCTGCTGTTGGTGCGAAATTGCATCGGGAGAGGCGGCACAGTCTCAGCGACAGCGGCTGGGGTCCCTTAGAGCATGGGCGCTGGGGTCCGATGTTATGGGCGGCTGAGGGACAGCGTGGATTCCTCGGATGACGAGCTCCCTGAAGCTTGAATTTGGCATTTCCGCTATCTTCCCTCTTGCCATCTCCGCCGGCCGCCCCCTCCGCCACCAGGCTGCCCGCCATTTTGTGGGCCCTTTTTGTGCTCCAGCCTGCTCCAGGAGAGACTCGCCGCAAACCCTGGGTTCCCGGGAGCGAGCGAGGGAGGCTGAGAGCTGGTAGTTGGATGAGTTAGCCTTACAGCTTCTCGAATCGCTGTAGATGTAAGTGCGGACTGCACTTTCACTCAGGCATTTTGGTTAGACGCGTAGCCTCGGCCGATAACTCTCACAGAGCCAGACCGACCATCATGGCGCCAAACCACGCCCCCAACTGCACCCATCTTAACTGGCGAGGGGACTGCGCTTTTTAGCTGTTCATAAATATTGTAAGTTACGATGGTCGGTAAGTACTCTAATGGTATGGCGTGCTCCAAGCAGGTGATGTTGCCATTATTTAAAGACGGCTTTGATGGCGAGCAGCTCCTTGTTAGTTACTGCACTGTTCAATTCAGCCGGAGTGAACTTCTTGGACCAGAATGCTACAGGGTGCAACTGGTTGGTCTTAAAGTTCCGTTGAGACATGACAGCACCCATGGCGATGCTAAATGTGTTGGTCTCCACCAGATATGGAAGATCCGAATCCGGGTGTCTGAGTACCGGTGTGGTGGTAAACTAGTGCTTGAGCTGAGTGAAAGCTTGCGCAGCTTCAATAGTCCAGGTAAAGGTTTTGTTCTGCCAAAGCAACAAAGTGATTAGATGGGCTATATTTGAGAAGTCCGAGATGAACCGCCGATAAATATGGGCAAATCCCAGGAAGCTCTGGGCTGCTTTTACCGAGGTAGGTGATGAGCACTGAAGTATTGCTTCTACCTTGCGTTTATCCATTTGTCAAGGCGTTTGGATTCCTTGCTAATTGCTTGCGGGGTCAGGATAAATCTCAGAAACTCCACCTCGTTACATGGAAAGCACACTTCTCCAATTTGGCGTATAGCTGATGTTGTCGTAGCTTCTCTAATACCGCCTTGACATGTTGCACATGTTCCTCCCATGGCGAGGAATGGATCAGAATGTCATCTATATATACCATGGCACAAACATCCAGCAGCTTTTGGAGGACGTCATTCATGAAGTATTGAAAGGCTGCTGGCGCGTTGCATAAACCGAAGGGCATAACAGTGTATTCAAACAGCCCGAACTTGGTACAGAAGTCCGGCATCCACTTGTCACCTGCTTTTACACGTGCCAAGTGGTATTCCCCCTTTAAGGTCAAGTTTGGTGTAGATCTTGACTCCTTTTACTTGGTCCAGCAGTACCGGGATCAACGGTAGAGGGTACTGGTTCTTAATCGTGATTTTGTTAAATCCTCTATAGTCTATGCAGGTTCTAAGGTCTCTGTCCTTTTTAAGGAATGAAAAAGAGAGCCGAAGGGGCAGGGCACTTGGAAGGCCGAATGAAATTGTTTGTCAAATACTGATCAAGATAACTGCGTAAGTGCTGATTTTCTTTTTCTCTAAGCACATATATGCAACTGCATGGTGCCTGGGAACCGGGGATGAGATCTATTTGACAGTCATAAAGCCGATGTGGCGGCAGGGAATTGGCCTATTCTTTCTGAAAAACATCTTGATACGCTTTGTATTTGGGAGGCAGCTGTCCAATGGTACCAATTGTTACCTTGTGGCTGTCGTTTAGCTTTTCTGTAGTTGATGGAGTAGCACAGAGTGAAGGTGAGTAGCAGGTCTGTAAGCACTCAGCAGAGAAAGTCAACATGTGCGTCTGCCAGTTGATGACTGGATAATGACTATCCAACCAGGGCATGCCTAATATGAGCTGGAACTGAGGTGCATTCATCAAGTCAAAAACTATGCGATCACGATGGCCATCATGATACAACAGTTCCATTTCACCCATACACTTGGTCACTGGTCCAGATGATAATTGAGTACCATCGACTGAGACTAGGTTATCTACCTTCAACCTCTGCTGTATGGGGACGCCTATCCGCTGGGCCACTGTGATGTCCATGTAGTTACCTATAGCTCCACAATCTACATAAGCCTCAAAGGGGTGCATTCGCTGCTGCTGCTCCGGGTAGATGAGGATTAACTGTGTTGTGAGATCGTTGACACCTTCCCCTCTCTCGACAAGCCGATTCCTACTCTTGCCGAGCCATTCCGTTTTCCGCAGGCTTTCTTTCTTCCGTCAATCCCGAGTCGACTGCCCCTAAAGGCTTCCGAGGTAGCTTACTCAGGAAATCTTTTAAGAAGTGTCCAGCATTGTCACAATATAAGCAGAGTTGTTGTCGCCTATGTCTCTCTCTTTCCTCTTTGGTCAGCGGACCTCTGACACTTCCCAGTTGCATAGGTTCTGGCGTAGCTTCTGTAGGAGGAGATACCATCTCACATGGGCATAGATACAAGGGGCACCGCCTTACTCTCCCCCACCTCCCTTCCCTATCCCCTTAGGTTGATTGATTGGGGGGAACCAGGGCTCACCTTTATTATTGCAGATGAACTCGCAAATGATCAGGACAGCATCTGGTCCAGTTGCATCACTGGATGATAGTTGCACAGTCCGGCTGCGACGCACAAGATGCTTCCTTTAGATAAGTCTCAACGGTAATGTCCTTTGCTGCGCCGCTCGGCAGCAAAGCAGAGTTTCCTTAATGTCGTTAAAATGTTCATAATGTCTTTAATGTCCTTTGATGTCTGTGCTGAAGACGCGCAGTGCACGTGTTATGCGCTGTTGTAAGCTAATTACTTTTTATTATTTATCTTTCAGCTAAGGATAATGCTGAAGGGGGCCGTCGGCTGTGCAGGAGCGGAATGCTGATTTCAGTTGCACTGACGCTGAAGCGGGACGTCAGCTGTGCAGGCGCGGAATGCCGGTTTCAGGTAAGCTGAGTTCTAAAGTTTTCCGGGGAGTAGAATGGATGTTGATATCTCCGGACTTACTGTATTGTCTTTTCTCCTAGGATGCAGAGGAACACTGAGGTGGAAGCTCTGATGTGTATACAAGTAGAAAAGCTGGCGTTGTTGCAGATGATTCAAGGAAGCGCTCGCTCCAAGTAAGTATGGAAGTCAGCAGAGGCCCAGGAGAGCAAGCAAAGTGCTGAGGGTCTGGAACCAGGTAAATTGCACAGAGCTGCTGAAAAGCTAGAATCCTTGGGCATGTGGAGCCAGAATCGCGGCAAGTGTTAAACCACTTGCAAATGCTGAGGAAAAAACGCGACGCACTGGGTGTGGCCCAGGGTGGGCCTTTTATAGCCTTTCCACTAGACCACCATGGATTCTGGCAGTATGAGGTACCTGGGGGCTATCTTGCATCCTAGGCTAAGTCCTAACTTGGTGGCCATCTTGGCAGGGGCACTTATTGTTTGCATATAGGTGCCCACGCCAGCCAGCCACCCTCATTGTCCATTTCTTACCAGTGTTGCCTAAATGTCCCTGCTGGTTATATGAATGGATGCCTTATGCTCTGTTAGGGATCATGACACCCACAATAGGTGGATTTGTAGTCAACAAATGCAGAGGCACATGTTGTAAGTCTTCATCAAGAAATAAAGGTGGAGTTAGTACTGCCATCAGGGGGCACTGCACCCTCTGGTACTGTACCATTATATTGCATGGGATCCAAATCTCTAATATTATCTCCCTATGTTTGTCATTGTTCTCAAACAGCTTGTCATCCGTCACTTCCTTTAACTCTACTATTGGATCAATACAGAGCACTGTGCGCCACTCACACCCATCCTCGTCTATTCCTAGACAAGACCCCTCTTGTCAAAGACCAAAAATTCCTGTAAATCCAGAGATAATATAGTTCCCGCCACCACCTCACACGACTTAACTGGACGTAAAATGAAATCTGTGGTCACTCGCCAACACTGCTTAGCGATCTGAGGCACCACCTCGACAAGCACAGTAATACAATAAATGAACATCTCTGGGTCCACGGGAGTCCTGCCAACTACCACCTCCCTTGACATTGTGTTTATTATCTGCATTGCCCGTATTGCGCACATCCCTGGTGTGGAGCATACCATACTGCGATCTGTGAATTATATTGTCAGGTTTAACTTGCTGAGCAGGTTCCTGCCCATTAAATTAACAGGAGAACTTTCGGAATACAGTAAGGGAGCCTGCGCCACCTTCCCTCCCACTTTTATGTCCAGCTCCTCAAGTGTATGGAACCATGGAAATAGCCCCAGAGAATCCCTGTGTGTCAAGATATTTGCCTGATAATGGGAAATTCCTCTCCAAGATACATGATTTTGTTGCACTTGAGTCCTCCATAAATATGAACTGCTTGTTTCCTTTCTCCGTCCCACCATGGGTTCCTCTTCATGGTGGCTGGGTGTTGACAAGACCGGACATGTGAGTGCTCTTTGTGGACTGTCCTAATCAGGATATGTGTTCTGGGGAACGAGAAGGGGTTCCCCCATCACGGTTGCTCCTCCAAATGGGGCGGTGGACCCGCTCAGAACCGTATTGACTAGGGCAACACCAAACTGCTGTTGCTGTGGCAGGTGCCGCACTTGCATGTCAGATGCTTGAGACTGCTGACCTGATTGGTCAGTGTGCTCCCAGTGTTTTGGTGTAGCGCACCGCGCCAGCTTTCCTGCCTCCTTTGCCTGCAACTCGCCCAGGTGAGTGTTGCCCTCATTACGACCTCCATTTTGGCCCAAATTAAAAAAATAAAAATAAAAAAAAGATATCCCGAGCCCCGTCTGCCCGTATCCCTCGTTCCCTTGCTTCCTGCCTCCCACTTGCTCCTGCCTCCCGAGCCCGCCCCGCGACCTGATTGGTCAGTGTGCTCCAAGTGTTTTGGTGTAGCGCGCCACGCCAGCCTTCCTATCTCCTTTGCTTGCAACTCGCCCAGGTGAGTGTTGCCCTCATTGCGACCTCCATTTTGGCCCAAATTGAAAAATAAATAAATAAAGGTGTCCTTTGCTGACGCAGGTGAGTGTAGCTGTGACCCATGACCCCCGTGCCATCCTGCGACCCCATTACTGCCTTAAATCGTGTGTATGAGTGCCCCCAGGCCCAGCGTCCGTTGGGAATCTCCCGGCACCCCTTCCTGGTCAGCCTTCCGTCCCGCCCCCACCCCTGATTGGCTGTGCCTCTGCCACACCCAATTGATCATAACCAGTCCTCCCAGGGTAGCCCTCTGCCCGGCAGCCCCTGTGGCTAAGGTCCCCAAGGCAAAAGGCGGCTCCAAGACGTGTCTGCAGGTGTCAGCAGGGGAAGCCAGCAGCGTACAGACACCAACAAAACTGTAAGTGTGGCATAGGTGGGGTGTAGAGCAATTACTCTACTCCAAAAAACCCTTGCCACTCTACCTTACCTTCCCATAACATAAACTACCAATAATTACACCATGCACACCTGGAGAGATCCGAGCACCAATGCACCATCACTGTAAATTTTGTTCTGCAAAACCTTCTAACATACATGCATTAAGAACTAGTGCCACCCCCAGAGACATTAGTAAATATTAGCCACATTGAGATAGGTGTAACAATGTTAACATGTGAAGGCAAGCGTCCCCAGATAGCACAATCCTCCCCGCAGTGAGAGACAATATTGGACTCTCCCAGGATGGGAAATAAGGCCAGGACAAAGTGCGGGTGAGCTTAAATGGGAGTTTATCAATCGAAATAGGGCATGCAAAGAACTCTGCAAACTCCGAGAGCGCTCTGTCTGACAATAGCAAAGACAGGCGTATATATTTACAAAAAACATCATAAGAACCTACATGCTATAGGGGGCACAAGTTTGTGGGGATTGGGTGGCGACGACTAGCTATAGGTGCTGCTGCGATGTGGTTTGCCGCGGCTGGAGGACGTCACTGGTTACCCTCGTGGGTTGGGCTGGACCTGGCAGGTCAGCTGGGCTCATCCGGGCGGCGTTGTTGTGCCAACCGTGACCAGTGTCAGAGATGAATATCTTTCCGGACTTTGTGCCCTAAGGCCACGCACACCGCAGTCATTCAACATTGCAATAATATCTTTCCTGGTAAATCTTCCAATAGGTTATTCTACAGGTTAATGCAACACAGGAGGAATGCACCTGGAGTGGGGTCTGTCGGCGATTCGTCAATACATGGTTACCACCATCCTGTTGACCGGGTATCAGAGGTCGTGGGGTTGGGTCTCGGGTCATGGGACAGGCGGTCTATGTTATCATGTCTTGTTAGAAGTCATTATGGATGTGCTCTTGTGATGTTGCCATAATATTGGGTTACAGGGGCCATTGACCTAGGGTGGGCCAGCGGGTTGTCGAGTCTAAGAAAGGGTGCCTTTGGATCTGTGTTTTAAGGCCGGGGTTTACTGCTGGGTTGTAAATAATTCAGGTGGCAGGCTGTGGCCTTGGGTGCTGCGGGGGAATGCGAATGCTTGAATCGGCTCCAGCCGAATTGGGGGAGGTGGAGCAGTGCGGCACAGGCCTCTGCTTTTTCGTCTGGTAGGCTTCGCTGGGGGGAAGGGGGAATGGCCTTGCATGTGCTCACAAAGGTATTTTCCTCGTGTGTTGCAGACTTTAGGAGGAAGAGACATAAACATTCATATAATATACAATACTCATTAAGTCTTTCCAAAGCTCACGTTTTTGACATTGCTAGTGCCATCCATATGGCCAGGTTGAGCACATTACTTGTACACTACGTTTTTAGCAATTATAACATTTTGTTATAGCTTATACATACACGGTAAGTGAGGTAGTAGTAAGGTTGGTGGAGCACGCAGGAACAACCCGCCACTGCGACTGGCGGCAGTGGCACATAGTGGGCTCAGACACACATATAGTGCATTTTCGTGCACCCCTTACATGAGCCCTCAGTATGGTTGCATTTTGTCTTCCTTTGCACTCTAGCAGCATTAGTTCAGTTTTGGCACGGGAGTGTGGGGTGCAGTCTTTTCGATAACACACATAACATGAAAAACCACCGGGATGCTTTTACCATTTGCGCATAGCTACAGGGATGTGGGTGCTTTATCCCTAATGTTATCTGAGCGCCCATCCTGCCATTTTCATATATTTTACAGGTTTTTTAGTCAGAGAGGTTGTGGAGAGAACGCTTTCATCAAAGGTGGTTTGCTCATTAGTATTTGGCGACTTTGCTTTTGTCAGGGGACCATTGTACAGTTCTTTCCCACCCAGGCCCTGCTGGCCGGGTCATGCTGGAAACAGTGATACACTGCGGAAGATGAAATGTTAGTGTTGGTATCTAACATAAGCTCATGTCCGTCTGCTCGTGGGAACGGGCTCTTAGCGGATCTGCCGGGAGCTGTGGCCACAGGGATAAGTGATACTCTCCACGGGTGGGGGCCGTGCGGCGGTGCGCAGGGTTCAAGCCATTTTTATTATACAAAATGGTTTCCAGGGCCTAGCTAAATTGAACAGGTTTGGTCAATGTCTTCAGCCAGTGCCCCACCCACCACCTGGGCCCTGGTGGCAGGAAGGACACCCGGTGAGCCATGAACCTCACCAGGGGAGAAGAGGCACGGGAGGGGGGTCTCCTGGACCAGTCCTCCTATACATTTCACCCCTTTCGTTACTTAGGTAACGAATACTTTAAATCCTCCAACCTCCTGCACTCTTCCTCGTCAGCTATAGCGTCATCCCATGCAGGGGTGCCTTTTATGGGCATCCATGCCCTGCACACCCCTCGCAGGCTTTCACCTCTCCTAGCATATTCATCTGGGGTACAGGTCAGGTATATACAACCGCTTTCCCCTTCTAGGTCCACCCACACTTCCTCGTACCATTCGAGTACCCGGGGCTCTTTAATTGTAGTGTGCCATAGCTTATCCACTATATCCTTGTCATGGTACATGGGCACCATCTGGAATCTTGACGTGTAATCTGTACCCGTTTGTACCTGTGCTTCCTGCATAGTTTGTATTGTACCGTGTGCGTTGCCCATTGTCACCATCATCATTGCACCATTCGGCACTGCGTTGGCACAACATCGGAGACCCACCTGGCATAGGCAGAAAATGAAAAGGAGGAACACTACAGCCGGCATCAAAATCTCGACAGTCATTCCCAGCCATGATGGGACCCAGGAGAAGATATTGTCGAACCATGTACTTTCTTCTGCTCCACCTTCCATTCTCATTCTTTCTCCTAGGCTATGTACTGCTTCGATCACATGGGACAGGGAGCCGTTATCTGCGTCTTCAGAAGGTACGAAAGTGCAGCAGGCACTTCCAATTTTTCGGCAAACACCTCTGTCCATTGCTGTCAACAGGTCCAAGACATACCTGTTCTGCATGGTCATTAGCCGCAGTGCTCGTAGTTCTACTTTTATTACGTTAAACCCTTCTTCAGTATCAGTTGCCAATTGGATCAGTTCCCAACGTGTGATTTGGAGCCACTTTGCGTTTGCTCGCGCCTGGATGCTTGGGATGAGTGAGGCAAAGAACGTTTCTGCAGAGCTGAATAATCGATATCTATCTGGGATCTGTGCCAGCAGTTCTGATGATGCTTTTGATATGTAGTTCGATGACCGTCTGTTTCGGGACAGCGCCCCTTCCTTGTTTCCGGAGGACAGGTCATATACTTGTGATTCTGCAGTTGGTGGGGCCCCACTCTGTTGAGATTTTCCTTGCGTCTCCTTGCCCCCATCAATGTGGCTTTCCGGTATTACCATTAGCGCGGAGTGCAGGGTGGCCAATGAACAGCTGCCACCCTAGGATTGTGGGAGGTGCAGGTATGCTTGGTTGCCACATACCCAATAGGTATCCATTAGGGCCGCTGTCCCTTTTCTCATATCTGGGATGGTGAGGGTCTTGTTACAATTCTTGTTTGCCCCCATGGTGGTTCTCCCGTCTCCCTTGAAACACAGTTCATAGTTTATTTCTTTCTGCAGTTTGAAGGGTTTTTCGATGGCCGTTACCCAAGTCAATTTTGAGATGTGTTCCTTCCATATGGGTGTGCATGTCTCCTCTATCCATTTCAGTTTCTCTGGTGCCACACCCCGCAGTGCTTCAGCCTTGCACATTATTTCTTCGTCCTTCCACTTGTTTTCCGAAAAAAGTGTCCCTTGTATTATAAAAAATGGCTCCTCCAAACAGACCACTCCTACTGCCTTTGGGTAACAGGTCTTTTCGTTCTGCAGCATCCTGAAAGTTACCTCATGTGCCTGGAAGGTGTTCTTAATTCTGCACAACGTGAGATGAAGGAGACACTGGGCATCGACAATAGGCAACTCTTTCGGTAACAATACTTTGGGTGTACCTGAAGCATGGGGAATGAGGGAGCAGACATAACAGCTCTCGTTCGTTGTTTGCTTAGCCGTTGCACTCATATCCGCATACCATTTATTTGTCTGGTGGGGGTGTCGTGGGTCTTCCATTTTGTCTAATCCTAACCCATAATATTCATCATATTTTCTCCTCCCCACCTCCCTTCTCTGCCTGTTATTCCTTTTTCTAAGGTATTTCCCGGCCTCATGGGCGATGGAGAGTGTGGGCCCCCCTTTCTCTCTCTCCCCCCCCCCTTTGCCCGATTATCATATAATAGTTCATATCTCGCTGTCATTTCTTCATTCTCCTTCTTTATGGAATCTGGCAGTGTGTTTTTGGTTACGGGAGTGGGCCTGCTGGTGGGGGTGTTATATAACCAGGATATAGCAGAGGGGTTACGATCATTTAGACTGCGGGCATTGTAATTAGATACATTTGGCGGGGAAAGTGTGTAATTAGATACCTTCGGCGGGGAAAGTGTGCTGTTTTGCATTTTTCCCTGCAGACCTTCATTATGCGAGATAGCAACATTGGATGGTGTCGTGTAATATCCCCATACCAGTTTAGTTCCATCCCATACCAAAAAATCACCTTTAGTATTTACAATTGCTGTTTCATTTGTCACATTAGTCCTGTTGATCCCTCCCCCCTCGTTCATCTCGATAGAGATGAACGCTATGAACCAATACGTAACCAGGCCAAACATCATTGTAAAAAATAATGGAATGCATATCGACAATCCACACTCATACGAATATCTACATCTCTCAGCTAAAAATTCTCTATATCTAATAAATCTATCCGTTGCAGGCTGCCCGTTAGTTGCCATGGTAATTCCTGTTTGAGATATAAAAGTGCATTAAGTGCATGCATGTAAACATTTTGTTGGCACTACCAGTGCCAAGATTTCATGGAAGGGGAATGGGGATGTACAGACAAGGGAGCAGACACTATACATTTTTATCACATTAGTATTTACACATAAGTTCATATATATATATATATATTTTTTTTTTCAATCTTTTCATCTTTATAGATACCCTTAAATGTAATGGTTCTCGTCATCACCTTTCTCAATCAGGTGCATTTCCGTCACACACATGTTCACATTCACTCATTATTTTCATTTGTATTGCTTGCTGTTGTCTGTGCCCCCTCATCCACCTCCTCCCGCACACTATTATATGCTCTTCGTACATCCGTCAAGTGTATCCAGTACTTAAGGCCCTTCTCTTTTACAGCCGTAGGAGTACAAAATACCACTTCGTATGGTCCGTGGAACCGTGGTGCATTCCACCGACGCACAAAGCTCCGGACATAAATGAACTCTCCCGGCACCAGTTGTACCGGTGTTTCAGGTTCCGTAAGGGACTCCGTTGTGTTCCCTTCTTCCCTTGTGAATGGTGGGGAGAGCTGCTTTGATATTGCGCGTGCTGCCCTAGTTAGCTTTTTTAGGTAGTCTGTGAACTCATCTCCCAATATCGCAGCGCTTCTGTGCGCGTCTGAATGTTGGCACAGTGGGAAATGTGCTGTGTGCATTCGCCTCCCGGTCACTATTTCGTGCGGAGACAAATGGTGGTCCTTGCTTGGCTGATTTCTCAGCTCAAACAGCGCAAGGGGCAAACAGTAAATCCAGTTCTTCTTTAATGAGAAGCATAATTTCGATAATCATCCTTTTAACAGGCCGTTCATCTTTTCTACCATGCATTACTTTGAGGATGATAAATCGAGCACAATTTATGTTTTATTCCCAATAGTGTTGTTACTTCTTTGAAGAGCTCGTTCACAAAGTGAGTGCCGTTGTCTGAGCGAACTATGTCACAAATCCCCCAGCGCGGGAATACTTCCCTTACTAGGAATTTTTCAGCGCTTTTAGCATCAGGTCGTGCACATGGGCCTGCTTCCACCCACCTCGAAAATGGGCATACAGCCACAATCATGTAGCGTGCCCCATTGCACCTTTCTCCCATGTCTGCGTAGTCAATGTGTAGCTCTCTGAATGGCCCAATAGGTTTTGGAATTGTTCCCCTGAGTGTACGTAATGTCATTCCAGAGTTGTATATCTGGCATGTTGTGCACTCCATTGTCAATCTAGATATGTGCTCCTGAAGACAGGGCACAAACCACTCCTCTTCTATCTCTGCTGCAATGTGTTATTTCGTGTTGTGTGCTGGGAAGTGTAATTGTTGAAACGCTATTTCTAATAGTTTTACTGGCATTACCACTTTTCCTGAGTTATTTTGTCACCAGAGTAAGTCTGTTGCTGATTGACTGCACCCTCGTTTTACCCACATCATCTTTTCATCGCCACTTGCTCCTTCCTGTAATTCTAGTATTTGTGATATGGGCATCGCATTGTATCCTTATGGGAGCTCTTCGTTTGTCTTATGCTGCAGCATGTACTCACCTGTTTCATGTTTTTCAAAGTATGAAGCTTCCTTGGCAGCAGCGTCCGCTGCCGCGTTCCCCAAAGACACAACGTCTGTGTTGGACGTATGTGCTTGGCACTTCACTATTGCTACCACTGTTGGGTCTTTTAGGGCCTCAATGAACTCCTTCAGCAATTCTGCATGCTGCACTGGAGTCCCATCTGCTCTTCGAAACCCCCTCCGCCATCTTGCCAGACCTCCATGTACTGTTGTCGTCATGTAAGCTGAATCTGTGTATATTGTTACTGCACAACCTTTAGCGGCATGTAGTGCTTCTATTAAGGCAATGAGTTCCGCTGCCTGTGCTGAGAAATGGGATGGAAGGCAATACTGCACTAGTGTCTCATACTCACCTTCTTCCAACCTCACCACCGCCAACCCCACATGTTTCTCTCCCATGTCCATGTCAATTGATGCTGACCCATCCACAAAGTATACCTCCCCCTCGCTCAGGGCATTCTCGCACACCACCGTGTCCTCCCCTGTTTCCCCTGTGTAAGTTGCACAGTTGTGTTCCTGCATATCCTCCAGTGTGCATGCTTCTGTAATGAATGTTGCTGGATTCACTGTCCTGCATCGTACCACATTGATATTGGCGCTCGACAATATTATCTCATAGGCTGTTGCTCGCTGTGTGGTCAGTGTACTTTTTGATCTTTCAACTATTGCAAATAATGAATGTTCCACAAACAATGTGACAGGGCATCCCATTACTATTGTGGCACTTTTCTCAATGGCGAACGCGGCGGCGGTGAGAGATTGCTCGCATGCGAAGTGTCCTTGCATCACCGCATCCAAGGTGCCACTATAGTAAGCCAATGGTTTGTGTCGTAGAGAAGTCTTTTGTGTCAGTACAGCGGTCATGAGTGTTCCCCTACAATGTGAAAATAGGAAAAACTTGCGTTCATAATCAGGGTTGGCGAGTACTGGATCACTCGAAATCAATTCTTTTAGTGACTTGAATGAGTCACTCATCTCTTCTGACCATTCACTTTTCCTGTTCTCTTGTTGTGCCTCCTTGAGTGCTTGCAGTAATGGTCTTGTGTAGGCTGCATAATCTAATATCCATGCTCTGCAATAATTGCACATCCCCAGGAATTTCTGCATCTCCTTCACTGTCGTGGGTTCTCTTACGGATCTTATGGCTTCTACCCTGTCAGGGATTATTCTCTTTCCGTCTTTCGATATCAGCTGCCCTAAGTATAATTGTTTGCCAGCAGTGACAGGAGTGTTACTGAGTCTTTTCTGCACGTTTCTTCATCCTGTGCGCAGACAAGCAGATCGTCTACATACTGAATGATTGTGCCTTCAACTGATAAATTACCCAGGTCTTCGTGTAGGTTGAATATACTTGGGCTCTCACAGTATCCCTGAGGTAATCTGCAATGTTCGTATCTCTTTCCCCCTAAGGTGAATGCTGTCGGGTATCTGCTTTCTTCAGCCAAGGGGATGGAGAAGAATGCGTTTTTAAATCGACCACTGTAAAATGTGATGCCGTTTTTGGGATACTGCACAATATTGAAGCAGGGTTCGGGACTAAAGGGAACTCTTTCTGTATGACGTCATTTAAAGGGCGCAAATCCTGGATTATCCTCCAAGCCCCTCCCTTTGCTTTTTTAATTGGGTAGATACAGGTGTTGCATGGTGAGTTTGAAGGCACTATTATTCCCTGAGCTAATAATGCACTTATTGTCTCTTTTATTTCTTCCTCCGCCTTGCGGGACAATGGATATTGCTTTACTCGGGGCAGGATTACCCCTTGTTTGAGTTTTATGACTAGTGGCATCACTCCATGCAACAACCCCACATCATGGGGGCCTGTTGTCCACAAATTTCCTGGCACCAGTCGCATGTCATCGTCAAAAAATGACGGTGGTGTTCCCACTACTGCCATCAATTGAACGGGAATTTGCCTAGCCTGAATCAAACTGTCACAGGGCATTGCTATTTCCATTATTATTTCACCATCATTGTCTGAATCAGAGAAGAGATCCTCATCAGATAAGTCTCGTAGGGCAATATTGGCGTTGACGCACAGCACAGTGCGCCATTCACATCCATCTATGTCCATCCCAATTACTGCAATCCTTTTTGCTGATACCTGTACAGCATGCAAGTCTAATGATACCACTGACCCTGGTGCTATGTCTGGGTGCACTATTGGGCGGAAGATGAATTCGGCGGGTATTCTCCAATCCAGCTTTTTTAGCTCAGGAACTACTTGGGCCAGTGTTTTCAAACCTTCAATAAACATTCTTTCATCCACTGGCAGGCCGCGTATTTCCGGAGCAGTTGTTTGAGCCTGTACTACCAGCATTACACGTAATGGGCAGATTCCTGGTGTTGAACACACTATTCCTCTTTCTGTGAATGATATTGTCATGTTAACTAACTTCCGGTTAGATAACAGAAACCGGCCCTCGCTAATACATGTTTTCTCCGCTCCCGAATCCACCATGAATATGAACTGCTTATCTCCTATCTGCGCCCCTACCAATGGTTCCTCTGCTGCATCGTAGGTGGTAGATAGGACAGGACACGCAAGTGTTCTCTGTGGGCTGTCCTATGCGGGGTGTCCCATAGCCCCCCCTGGTTGAACACACTCCCTGAAACTACTGATACACCACTATAGGGGGCTGGTGCTGGGGCTCCATTTGCTGTTGTCGCGAAAGGGTTGCCTGGGGTGTAGTGCATAGTGTCATTGTTGTGCGGGTGATTCTGTGTTCTGTATTGGTGTCCTTGCCGTTGTTCAGGGTACCCCTGCCCTGGGTCCCTTTGTTGTTGTCCCATTGGGAGACCATATGGGCTCCCCGGATGAGGATGGCCATAGTGTTCTACCTCCGGAAACCCATTGTTTGGTCTACTTCTGCACTCTCTTGAAAAGTGCCCCCACCTCCCGCAGTTCCAACAACTTCCTTGTGCACCCCTGGGACCCTGCCATCCATTTCCTCCCATTCCCCCATACCCTTGTCCACCCCCTCTTCGACCCCTGTACCCACCTAGTCCCCCTCGAGGGGCCCACTCTTGCCACTGCAGACCTCCGTTCTGCTCCTGCTTGTTCCACTGCCTCTGTCCTGCTCCTGTCCAATTCGTTACCATCCTCCCTTGTATTGCTACCAGCCCCTCCTCCTCGTCATCTCCCTCCCTGCTGTGTGGGAGCGCGGCTACTGCCGCGGCGACCTTCACCAGCTTTGTCTGTACTAGTTTCGCTTCGTCTGCCAATCTTCTCTGCGCCACCTCCTTTTCCCTTTCTTTTATTCGTTTACAGTGGTGAACTATTATGCTCTGAATTTCGGGCCAACCTTTTGCTTCAATACCTGCTATTTTGTCAAGTGCTTTTTGCACCTCTTTTGGGAGCCCCCTCTTTATTATAAAATAATGATGTTGACTGATACCCGGACGTGGCCGTTTCGGTTGTCCACATCTCTTGGACTCGAAAAATGTAATCCATAGCAACTTCCCCGTCATTCATTGTACATTGCATTACTGACTGTAAATCCGGGGTATCTGGGAACGTTTCCCGCAAGGCATCCCACACCCTGGCACGTACTGTATTGAAAGAGGCACCATCATGACGATCGCAGTCTAACGTTACTCCCGGGAAGCCAGCTTTTACCCATACTCTGTCAGCTTGATCCCCAACTGCTGATACTAGCAAACTCTTCACGTCACCTATTGCTAGAGGTACCCCGGCTGTGTGTTTCTCAAAGGCATATATCCACTTGCTTGCCCCTCCTGATAGCGGGGGCAATAATTTTAGCAAATTGGCCTTGTCCATCTGAGCCCAGGGTATGTAATTCGGCCTCCCTCCTCCTCTATGTATCAATGGGAGTTGTAGCTTCCCCTTTGTCTTTGTATCTGTACTCATTCTTACTCCCGATTTTCCTAATGGCGCCATTTTTCCCAATCTGTTCCTTAGTCGCCCTGTCCACTCCTCGTCCATTGTTCTCATTGAGCATGCGGCATCCAACTCCTCGCTTCCCCCTCCCATTGCCACACTTAGCCTGTCACCTTCTTCTAAGTCATCCCCTATATCGCACAATAGCTCCTCTCTGCCTCCTGTGGTCCTTACCTCATCACCAGTACACCCCCCTCTTCCCTCTAGTTCAATTATCTGTGTTGGTTCTTCTTCTATCCTAAACAGTATCTCTCCTTTTTTCCATCCCTCTCCAAATGTCCTATTCTCACTCTGCGCTCCTGATGCAGGCTCTGATCTAGCGGTGCTGATTGCAGTCCGCTCACATATACTTTTAATTCTCGAGAGCTCATCTTTGGCTATAGAGAGTGTGGATTCTAGATCCCCTGTCAATTTCTCTATATCCACCCTTGGCGTACTTACCTGCTCTCGTTCCCTCTGACTCTCATATGGTGGTGGTGCAGTCGGCCCTTGAGTGGTAGTGGTTGTCATTGGGGGTACATAAATTGGGTCGCTATATCCTTCTGCGGGCACTGGCTTATTTAGTATTGGGTACAACCTAGTTACCTCAGTCGGGGGCTTCTCTTCTGAAAGTATCTTGTCATCTTTTGTTATCAGCAATGGGTTGTCCGTAGTAGATGGTAGGTCAGTATCTGATTCCCTTTTCTTAGAAGGGGGTATTTCTTCAAACAGTCTCCATAGGTCTAATATTTCCCTCCTATTGTGTAGTTGCTTCCCCTTATATTTCAAACAAATGCATGTGGCTACCATATCTAAGACGCTTTTGTCAAATGACCCCCCTTCTGGCCATATCTGAGGTAACCCTTCTCCCTTCAACTCTGTGATCCACTGGTCATGATATTTCCTAATCCGTTCTGCGTACCCAGGTAGGCTCTTACAAATCTGTGATAAGGGTGTTTCTGCCCCCATACTTCGTACTTACTGGATGCTAGTGTACCTCTCTATGTATGTCTGTCTCTTACTTTGAGCGTGTCACCATGTGAACTCTCGTACTTATGTCTTAATGAGCATTGGCGCATTTTCCCGTCACCTGTACAGTATGAGAATGGCTGCACACAGCCGCTATTCTATACTCTTTAGGGGGCACGTACAAGAGCAAACCATCAATAACTGTGACAATTGAACCCAGCAGATCAAAGAAATGAACACTCACTGTACCACATTACAGTCTTCTTTCTGATGTTTCTCCTGGTCACACTTACCGTAACCATACCATAATTACGTATTTCTGACCACCTTTACACACTTATTATATCAAATATGTTCTGACATATACGATGCATACGCACTCATAAGCAGCACTCTATTCACAGCCCAGTTTGTCCTCCCTTTCCTCCCTTTTCAACTGTCCCTGTCCGTCTTAATCCGATATATATATATTTGTCTTTCTAGTTTTGATGTAAAATTATTTTTCTACTTATATTATATCTTTGTACTACCCGCTTTTATTTACCCGTAAACTCAGAGAGAAAAATAGAAATAGTAGCAGTCACTAATGTATTTTCCGTGTCTTCCTTTACCAGACACCTTTATCTCATATACCACTTCTTCATATATTCCCAGTACTAGTCAAGATAGCACTATGCGGTGCCGCCTTCCACCCCCTTGCGGAGCTAGGTTCCTGTCTCTTTATCTCTGTTCACCTCTTAATCCTAATGGCCATATGCAAAGAAAAAGCAAAGAAAGTTTAGGATGGTCCTTAGTAGACCAAAAGGGCCCCCCTCTCAACCAGCCTCGTTCCCCGTCCTATATTTCCTCCCCTGCCCCTTTAAGGTCTCTCGCACTCAATACTCATGTGCCCGTCTTGAACCGAGAGTCTCCGAAACTGGGTCCGTCCAGGCAGTGTTGCCGTTTGCTCAACGGTCAGCCCCGGCTCCGGCGAGCGGTACTCAAAGGGGATTTTTCAACCGGGATCCCGTACCCTCTCTCTGGTGAGTGCGCACTTCTGAGCGTACCGGTCGCCGTTGGCAGGCAGCCTCCCGGAGCCGGCGCACCGTGCGTATCCCTTTTCGACCGGAGATTTTCGTGCCAAAGGGGACGGTAGGGATATATATATATATTAGGAGAGGAGTTAAAATCACGCTTTCGGGGTCACCACTGAAGGCAAGCGTCCCCAGATAGCACGATCCTCCCCGCAGTGAGAGACAATAATGGACTCTCCCAGGATGGGAAATAAGGCCAGGACAAAGTGCGGGTGAGCTTAAATGGGAGTTTATCAATCGAAATAGGGCATGCAAAGAACTCTGCAAACTCCGAGAGCCCTCTGTCTGACAATAGCAAAGACAGGCGTATATATTTACAAAAAACGTCATAAGAACCTACATGCTATAGGGGGCACAAGTTTGTGGGGATTGGGTGGCGACGACTAGCTATAGGTGCTGCTGCGATGTGGTTTGCCGCGGCTGGAGGATGTCACTGGTTACCCTCGTGGGTTGGGCTGGGCCTGGCAGGTCAGCTGGGCTCATCCGGGCGGTGTTGTGTTGCCAACCGTGACCAGTGTCAGGGATGAATGTCTTTCCTGACTTTCTGCCCTAGGGCCACGCACACCGCAGTCATTCAACATTGCAATATTATCTTTCCTGGTAAATCTTCCAATAGGTTATTCTACAGGTTAATGCAACACAGGAGGAATGCACCTGAGTGGGGTCTGTCGGCGATTCGTCAATACATGGTTACCACCATCCTGTTGACCGGGTATCAAAGGTCGTGGGGTTGGGTCTCGGGGCACGGTACAGGCGGTCTATGTTATCATGTCTTGTTAGAAGTAATTATGGATGTGCTTTTGTGATGTTGCCATAATATTGGGTGTCCTAATTTTACAGGGGCCATTAACCTAGGGTGGGCCAGCGGGCTGTGGAGTCTAAGAAAGGGCGCCTTTGGATCTGTGTTTTAAGGCCGGGGTTTACTGCTGGGTTGTAAATAATTCAGGTGGCAGGCTGTGGCCTTGGGTGCTGCGGGGGAATGCGAATGCTTGAAGCGGCTCCAGCCGAATTGGGGGAGGTGGAGCAGTGCGGCACAGGCCTCTGCTTTTTCGTCTGGTAGGCTTCACTGGGAGGAAGGGGGAATGGCCTTGCATGTGCTCACAAAGGTATTTTCCTCGTGTGTTGCAGACTTTAGAAGGAAGAGATATAAACATTCATATAATATACAATACTCATGAAGTCTTACCAAAGCTCACGTTTTTGACATTGCTAGTGCCATCCATATGGCCAGGTTGAGCACATTACTTGTACACTACGTTTTTAGCAATTATAACATTTTGTTATAGCTTATACATACACGGTAAGTGAGGTAGTAGTAAGGTTGGTGGAGCACGCAGGAACAACCCGCCACTGCGACTGGCGGCAGTGGCACATAGTGGGCTCGGACACACATATGGTGCATTTTCGTGCACCCCTTACATGAGCCCTCAGTATGGTTGCATTTTGTCTTCCTTTGCACTTTAGCAGCATTAGTTCAGTTTTGGCGCGGGACTGTGGGGTGCAGTCTTTTCGATAACACACATAACATGAAAAACCACCGGGATGCTTTTACCATTTGCGCATAGCTACAGGGATGTGGGTGCTTTATCCCTAATGTTATATGAGCACCCATCCTGCCATTTTCATATATTTTACATGTTTTTTAGTCAGAGAGGTTGTGGAGAGAACGCTTTCATCAAAAGTGGTTTGCTCATTAGTATTTGGGGACTTTGCTTTTGTCAGGGGACCATTGTACAGTTCTTTCCCACCTAGGCCCTGCTGGCCGGGTCATGCTGGAAACAGTGATACACTGCGGAAGGTGAAATGTTACAGTGTTGGTATCTAACATTAGCTCATGTCCGTCTGCTCGTGGGAACGGGCTCTTAGCGGATCTGCCAGGGAGCCACAGGGATAAGTGATATTCTCCACGGGTGGGGGCCGTGCGGCGGTGCGCAGGGCTCAAGCCATTTTTATTATACAAAATGGTTTCCAGGGCCTAGCTAAATTGAACAGGTTTGGTCAATGTCTTCAGCCAGTGCCCCACCCACCACCTGGGCCCTGGTGGCAGGAAGGACACCCGTTGAGCCATGAACCTCACCGGGGGAGAAGAGGCATGGGAGGGGGGTCTCCTGGACCAGTCCTCCCATACACATGTCCCACACTTAGCTTGAATTGTGAATAATAGCATGCATCACACTCAGACGGAATTATGACTGGTAGCACATCCCTCACGTAGGTGCATTGTGAATGATAGCATGTACCACATTTAGGCACAATTGTGGTAAATAGCATGTTGCCTTAATAGCGTCACTGTGTTAAAGTTGAATCTAGAAAGTGTGCCTAATTGCGTCACTGTGTTAAAGTTGAACTTAGAAAGTGTGCCCTGATAGCGTCACTGTGTTAAAGTTGAATCTAGAAAGTGTGCCTTATAGTGTCACTGTGTTAAAGTCGAACTTAGAAAGTGTGCCCTGATAGCGTCACTGTGTTAAAGTTGAATTTAGAAGGTATTCCGAACACCATTGTGTGCCTGGTCGCATACACTTTACTGATTACCACAATATCACACTACTATGCTTACTCTCTCCTATACACCGCCATTCAACTAGAACACAGCAGTACTATGACACATTTGGTAAAGCTGTTCTCATTCTAACATGACTCATCAAACCACCCATCATCCTAATAAAACCCAGCTAGCTAGCACATGCCGGCTAGCTTACGCGTCTCCTCAGGCCTAATCCAGCCAGAACTCAGTCTGGATGTCCACCCTCCAGACTGAACACATTCAACTGATCTCCTCAGCACCACACCTACCACTAAGAAGCAGCTATCATGCAACAACCACACCAGCTGCACACACACCTGGTGCGCCCACGCACTTTACAAATCTCTCTCTCTCTCGCTCAACTGAATTGAACTGCGGTTCCCGAGGGCATTCAACCTACCAGCGCCTTGGGATCATACCAATGATACATAAGGCGCTATACAAATACAAAATAACATAACATATGTTTGATGTTGTCCAAGTAGATACCCTTGATTCTGATACCCTTGAACCTGTTGGGGATGCCCTTGGGGCCTGTATCTCTGCTGCTGTGACCAGTAATTTTACTCCATTGCAGACCTGCCCCTGCATTCCCTTACAAAATGCCCCCACCTCAAATAATTCCAACATTGTGATGGTCCAAACCCACCCCCTTAGGGTCCAAATCCCCCTCCTCTTGCTCCTTGGAAGCCCACTCTTCCTCGCCCCAGCCTTATTGCTGCCACTGTGGGCTGGGATACTGTTGCCCCCCCCCACCCCACTGTCCTTGTCCTCCTTCACCCCATAGGGCAGCAATGGTGGCGCTCACGACCTGTTGGGTGCTCTCTGTCCTCTCCCCTGTATTGGCGTTGACACAGGTGCCTGGACAACAACTTTTCCCAATTTCTTTTCTACCAATTTTGATTCCTCCGTTTCATGGCTTTGGGCTCTTTCCCTGTCCCCCGCCTTGATTCTTTTACAATGGTGCACTGTTATACTCTCTATCTCCGGCCACCCCTTTGCTTCGATAGCCACAATCATATCTAATGCCTTCTGCACTTCCTTCGTGGAAAGCCCTTCTTTACAATAAAATAGAAAAAGGGTATTTAACCATCTCCCGGTCTTCGCATTTCAGCTCTCCACATCTCTCGTAATTTAAGAATGAATTTAGCTGTTTCCTTATCATCGCCTATTGTACACTGCATCAGGGACTGTAAATCGGGGGTATCTGGGAAAGCCCTGCTTATTGTATTCCACACCTGCGCTCTAATTCCATGGAATGATGCTCAATCGTGTGCATCGTCCCCTAGGGTTATTCCCGGATACCCTGCTTTCACCCACACATCCCCGGCCTGGTCCCCAATTATAATGCCCATCAAGCTCTTGATATCCCCCACTGCCAGGGGCAGCCCTGCTGTTTGCTTTTCAAGCTTGTATATCCACTTACTCGCCCTGGCTTTGAACTGTGGGAAAGCACATAGGTTGGATTTGTGTACCCTTCTGTGGGACACACTGTCAAGGGATATAATCCCTCATGCTCCGCTGGTGCCCCACCCTCTCCTTCTCCACGTTCTATCTTTCTGTATCTGTGTACCCTTAGTCCTCTATGTCCTCAAACATTCGCCACAGGACTAAAATGTCTTTTCTCTTCTGTAACTGTTTCCCCTTATACTTGGCTACTAAGAATGTGGAAAAACTTTCCAAGACGTTCTTATTGTGGGAGCCCTGCTCTGGCCACGAGCAGGGCATCCCCTACTCCCATCTCCACAATCCACTGCTTAAGGTATTTTTCCATCCTGTCATGATACAGTGGCAGGGCCTTGTACATATACTCTATTGTGTGTCTCCCCCCATGCTGGTCATGTCTGTCTTACTGTCCCCGCAAAGCCCTGCTAACGCGCCGCACGCGCTGGCGCTGCTTGTAACAAAAAAAAAGAAAATCAACCCCACCCTTTTCTGTCCCCCTGCCCCTCGCTCACACACGACTTCACACAACCATCCAATGACACACCATGCCGCCACACAAACAATGAATGCCCCTTCTACGGCCTGTTCTTCCTCTAATAAAACACAAATACAATAAACTAAAATAACAAGCTAAAATAACAACCACTACTTGTTCCAGGCCCACTATTTACACAGGACCATACTTTTATTTCCGTGTTGCTCCTTTAAATAATATTATTGTAGTACCACCTTCCCTCCTCTTCTGAGGAGGGACTCCATGCCTTACCTTTGCCTTACCTTATAATGCCTTACCAAAATAATCTCTTTACAATACAAACACCAGTAAGAAATAACACAAACCACACCCATGTCATTTCAACTACCTCGCTTTCCACGTGTTCAAACCTCGTACACTTCCTCATGCATCTGTCCCCTACTTGTTATCACTTACAAGAGTCTACTCACATGTGCACGCTCATCCGAACTCAACACTGGCCTGAACTCCCCTCGGAGCTGCGCCCTGCTTCAAAGAGCAGAGAGGACTTCTCTTAAAATGGCTCCTGCTAAACCACTCAGAACACGTGTTTTTTCAGGACAGGTCGCCGTAGGTGGCCGATGGCTCCTTCTGGAGAAGCAGCCTGGAAGCCTCCGCAAATACAGTGGGGGGTTCTGGGATAACCAATTGAAGGTACGCCTCTGAACGCTCACACCAGAAAGAATACAAACCACTAGGAAAGAAAGGCCCAAGTCGATCTTGTAAGGAAAACACAAGTTTTAATCCCACACAAAGATGAGAGTAACAGCAAAGAACGCTGCTGCCAAGAACGTTCTGCTGAAAAAGGGTACAAGCAAAGGCTTAAGAGGAGACCTATTGTCATGAGGCAATACCATAGAGTAAAACCTGCACGGCTGGTTGTTGTGCGCCTATATAGGATCTGCCTGCTCCATAAGGATGCCAGGTCATTGGTTCCATCCCAGTCCGTCCGTCTTCCATCACATGGGTGCTGCGGAAATCATCTTCTCACCTACGAAGGTCAAAGAATGAATTAACTACACACCTAACACAATGCTACTTCATCATTATACTGTGCACCTGGCAGGCTTTAAGTCTGCCACAAAAGGAGGTTCTGTGGCACTCTGCCCTCCGCAAACACATTTCACTCACTCCCCTTCGCACCATCCGGCTCCAAGGTCTCCACCCTTGTGTTTAACTATAATTTATCCCTCCCAGCACCTCGCAATACAAATCATACGGTTGTAGTCCAAAGACGTGCCATGCCCATTCTCTTTGAACATTCAAGACTTGTTACTTTTAGGGTTGATGGGCGTAGGTCAACGGTTGACATGGAATTCTGGTATCTTGGGACTCAGTCAGTTATATGGGCTATAACTCGTAGTCGCCTGGGGGTGGGCCTGGTCATGCTTTGGCTAGTGTGAGATAACATACACACCAGGAGTCGATCTATGATCGCTGTCTTGTAGGGCACATTCCTTTCAGATAGAAAAGCATCTTTGCAACATTGTTAGAACAATGAATGAATTTTATGGTGGTTGGATGTGTGGGTTGTCCTCATGGGAGCTCGGCCATCGCTGGAGGTTTCCTTCGTCTCGCAATTAGGGTCTAGTGCATGAAATGCCACATTCGCCGCGCAGGCCTTGTCTCTTAACTATGATTGCTAACATCTATGCAGTCTTGCTTTCGTCTTGCGCTATACTATGTGGGTTGATTATATTGGGACGGGGGTCCTACCACTACCCCCTCGCCCCTGGCCCATCATAGTGTTTGGAATGCAGCTCACCTTACTCTAATGCGATTAGAGCAGTGGGATGGGGTCGCCCCCTTCCCAAAACCACCTTCCATTCCTGTTATCTTTACAGTTTCCCAGTCATCTGATCCCTGAAGATTTGAAATAACCTCTGCCTAGTGTAGGGAAAGCATGGCATCACAAGCATGACACTGACACAATGGATAACATTTGTAAAACCTTTATTGAAAATGTTGGGGTCGGACAAACTCCTATTTTGCCCTTTATCTAAGATGGGAGTAGTCTCGACCATGAAACGATAAATAAACCAGTACTAGTGTAGTTTGTCAAATCAAAATGGCATATGCTAGCAAAAACCTAATGCCTGCCCTATCTTTTGTCCAAAAAGTGTAAAAAGGAGAAATGTATGCAAAGTAAAAATCAGTGTTCAAAAGAATAAATGGAGTTGAACCAGCTCACCTCCTCACGTTAAACCTCATGGAGTAAGGCTGTCCTTGTAGGCAGGATGACGCACTCTGGCTCGGTTTCTAACACTCTAAGCAGTTCCAAACCATGGATCGAAGCCCGGCTTCCCCTTCCACGTTAAAGTCTCTTTCTTGATTTTCAAAATTGTATTCCAACATAATGTTCACAAAGGTACCGCTCTGCTGGGCTCAGACCTTACAGCATACAGTTCACGTGGGTCCCACTCTGTCGGGCTCAGACCTCTCACGTCACAGTTCAAGACAAACTTGCCGGGGTGCTCCTTCCCCAAGCTTATTGTACTTTGGGTCTCCCTCAATCGGGCTTGTACCGCTTTCAGATGTCGAATACTTTCGAATGTGCGTGGCTCTCTACACAAACCACCTAAGGGCCACTTCGACTCAAAGTTCATGCTTACTCTTGCCTAATTCACTTTTGCTGTTGGTTTGTGATCTCACAGCTGCCTTTTACTTCAAAGTTCATTCACAGGTCTGTCTTCCTTCACGTCTCATCCACACGCATCCAGCCTTCACTTGTGATATACTGTTGCTACTTCATTTGCTTTAACACACACCAGTCTCTCAGGTCGCTTGCCAACTCACTGTTTGTGTGTGGTTCTTTCTTGTTTCTCTATTTCCAATTAACAAGTCAAGGTTAGTACCACAGGCTTGGCCTTGCCTCCCCAACTCTGCCGTTCACCCGGGAGGATCACTGGCCCTTGAAACACAATGCAATCTTCACTTGTGGGATCTGGCCTTCTCTACGTGTCTTTTGCGATCTGCCGGAGGCAACCACCTCCGGTAGGGAACCTTTGGGATTTGCCACCGCTGCTCTCGTCCCTTGGTCCATTGCTTTTCTCCAGTAGGTGTGCCTTCGTCCCGTAAATTCTGCTCGTACCCGTGTTCCACCTTGCTCAGAGTGTGTCTCTAGGTGTTTCCTTTTATTCATGTGAGGAGAGCTAACTGGTATCCAGGTGTTTGCACTTAGTGTAAAGTGCTTTAATTTGCCTGACTTGATTTAGCGGGACATGTCCAATACGATGTGAGAGAGTTAGTCTGGTTACTCTGTTACCCTCTTCCTCAGTCCAGTGTTTGTGTAAAAAGAGGGGGGGAGTTGGAACTTTGGAAAATCCTACAAAATAGGATGGGCTAGATTAATAAAAAGGGGGGGAATACCGTGTCTCACCATCGCTTGTCTCACCCCCCGCTCCCTGAAGACCCCTCACCCAGGTGGTGATCCTGCAATGGTCCAACACCAGGAACTAAAGCAAAGCCACACCAAAAGCAATGGCTGTGTCCTGGCCACCTGGATGACAAGTCCCAGAGGACTAGCGGGTGAGACACTCTTTGGTTTCTCACACTAGCCCTTCCGGCATGCTTTCCACTCCATGACTGCCATTGTCAGACAAATGTCTATTGTTCATACCAGTTCAGGCTGGCTGGACACAGGCCCAAAGCCGGCCCATGGCCTTGCTACAATAATCCCGGAGGGAAAGGAGCTGATCAGACTTTCTTTACTGCACATGTGTCCAATACCAAGTTTCCCTACAGCATACAGGGGTACAAGAAGCCTAGTAAAGAGTCTTCTAAAAGAAAGAAAAAAATACCAAAACTAAGGGCATGAAGGGTACAATATCACGGGGTTGGGCATATTCTTTGCTTAAATTCATACGGACAATCCCAATCCCTCCTGCACTAGAATAGCCCCCATAATTTCCACCATTGAGTACATTTGTATATTTATTTATTCAAGCAAAAACCCGCCCCCACAGTATTGTCATCCCTTGTCATGACCGCAGCCTCCAAGGAGTCAGGTTTAGCCCAACTGCCTCGGAAGCTGGGTCACAACTTCATTTCCAGGCACCCATCGGCTCCCATAGGGGCCTTATGGACCTTGTCCTGGCGCCAGTGGTGCCAGGCTCATCAGGGGACCCAGTCCCGGCACAGGACGTGCCGGGCTCATGATGCAAGGAATGGTGCTTGGGTGGACCTACCTGCTGCAGACCATGCTGCTCACTCACCTGCAGGATGAAATCCTCATCCATCCATGGCTGGAAGTACTTTACCTTCTGGGTGTGGCCAGCACCACTCCCTGGGACTGGATACTTGAACTATTCTGGAAGCTGGGACTTCTTACCTGGGCGAGGCTGCTGTGGAAGGAGACACCTAAGCACTCCAGTAGGCTATTTAAACCACGCCCGATCAGAGCAACGTGCTTCGCGTTATTCTGCAATAGCAGCAGGACGCTCACCGTGTCAGCTCCAGAGAATCTGCAACTTCTGCATCTAGGGAAGAGAAATCCATAATCTTACCTTCTGAAATACCATCTTCGTCTCCTGCAGCATCTGAGAAGGGAAAAGAACACCAGGTTAGCACGAGATAAAAACCAGCGCAGCACTTACCCAGTCCATCGGTGCATCTCAAGCCACGGGCTGCAGCTTTCCATTTTTTGGCACCCTGTGGAAGCAAGGACATTGGTTAGTAAACCCCCGTGAAACTTTCCTTTCCTGCGCTGCATTCTTCTCGCCTCCGCCGACGCTGCTACTCGCTCTGCAAAACAAAAGGACATCATTAAGAAATACAAAACTCCATCTATACGCACGTGTTTTGGGCAGCTCTCATCTTTCTCACTCCTCGGCGTATTCCTCGACATCTATTTTTCTACCCAGCTGCTTCTGCAACCTGAAAAAGGAGAAGAGACATTAAGAAGTGCTTTTAACTTCGAATTGACATTTTCTAGTTACTTGCCTGCAATACCTTCGCCATTCCATCGCTCTCCGGACCTCCATATTCAAGCAACCGCCGTTCGTGCTGCTAACGACGGCCTAGCTCCAAATCTTCATCCTCAGCGACCAAGAGGCTGGACAATTAACCAATGAAGTAACTGGCTTCGGCGCCCCTGCACAGACGCAGGATGGAGAGCTCCGCTTTCACCTACATAAGGTGAGCACATTTGGCCTACAAACTACTTGGGGAGTACCAGGAAGGGGAGTCAGCTGGCCCAGTCAGGCTTATATATCCTTATTAACCCCTTGCTCTCATAATTGCAGACACCTCACCCTTCAGATCAAGATCTCAGTGAGGAGAGGGCCTTTCCAGGGTGGCATTCGAGGCCTGCGCGTGACCCTAGAAGACTCCGAGAACCCCCAGCCCAGACCTGCGCCTCCGAGGGATTCAGGTGAGCGTTACAGAACGCGAAGCCTACCGCAATATTCCCACCCAGGCGCAATGGAAACCTCGGACACAGATCAACTGGCTCAATTGCTTGGGGAACTAAGGGCAGAAGTACACGCATCTTGCCAAGAAACAAACGCTTTACGAAGGGAGTTGATCATTGCCAAGGAACGGACGGATGATCTGGCAAGACAGTTGCTACAGGCTCAAGCGGGACAGACGCCACTGCCTCCCTATGGAGGGGGCGGCATTCCTACAACCTCAAGTAATCCGGTGCAAATTAATCTGCCAGGGAATGTGCCTTTGGCCCCGCCTGAACGTTTTTCTGGTGATCCAAAGCGATATGCAGTATTCATCAATCAATGCCGCTTGCACTTTCTGTGTAGACCCGCCGCATTCCCAACGGACCAAGCCAAGGTAGCGTTTGTACTTTCCTATCTTAGCGGTAGTGCTGCAGATTGGTCCATTCCTCTCGTGACACAGGATGACCCGCTCCTCTATAACTTTCAAGACTTTCAGACCAGTATGGAAAAGTTGTTCGCAAGACATTCACAGGGGCAGGCCTTGGACAATGAACTCCTGTCACTCAGACAAGGTAATCAGGATCTCCTGGCTTACATAGCGTCCTTTAATAGACTGGTGGTTGAGACCAGGTGGCCTGAAGATAAGAGAATCACGCTCTTCTACAGAGGCCTACGTGGGGAATTTAAAGACGTTTTAGCACAGGTGGTTAATCCGCCGCAAGACTGTTCAGATTATATCGACCTAGTGGTCCAATTAGATCATCGGCTACAGAACAGGAAGTCCGATCGATCCAGATTTGAAACCCGGGTACTTTCAAGACCTCAGAGCTCCGCTAAAGGGAATGACTCCGTGGAACCAATGCAAATAGGAGTAGTAAAAGGACCATTAACTCAGAAAGAACGGGAAAGAAGAAGGCAATTACAGCTGTGCCTATACTGTGGGAATTCTGGACATTTCCTTCGTGATTGCTCAGTGAAACCGGTCAAGAAGACCGTAGGAGCTTCTGATAAAAATGCTGAGAAACTGGAATCGGGAAACAACCTCGCCCGACAAGCGTAGAGGTCCACTTGCCGAGCGTTAAAACCAGTTCCTTGACCTCGCATTTGGTTATGCCTATGGTCCTCATAAGTCCCAATAGACCAGATCGCATGCATGCTATCAAAGTATACATTGATAGCGGAGCAATCGGTAATTATGTGGACCACGACTTGGCTACCAGGATGGATCTTCCCCTATGTCCCAAGATGGTAAAGGACGTAATCACTACAGTGGATGGTACTGAAATAGCTTCCGGACCAGTTTCTCATACCACCATGGAGGTAACGTTGTTATGTCAATGTGGACATCGGGAGAAGATCGTGTTTGATGTAATCAAGGCCCCGCAGTTTCAGATGATTCTGGGAATGCCTTGGTTGGAAAAGCACAATCCTCAGATAAACTGGCGAGCCAAGGTAATTCGGTTTCCAGAATGCGCTTCAACCTGTTATCCTCAGCCCGAAATCAAGCTAGCAGCCATCACTTCCGAGGACCCCCGATTACCTCTGGAATACCAAGAGTTCAGTGACGTCTTTCAGAAAGATCAAGCCAACACCCTGCCTCCGCATCGGTCATACGACTGCCAGATAGACCTGATACCTGGGTCCACCCCTCCGTGCAGTAGAATATATGCCCTCACGGAACCAGAAAACCTCCATCTCAGGCAATACTTGGACCAGTACTTGGCTAACGGATTCATCCGCCCCTCGAAATCCCCGGCTTCCTCAGCTTTGTTCTTCGTCCCGAAAAAGGAAGGTGACCTAAGAATGTGTATCGATTATCGCGCCCTGAACCAGATTACAGTCAAAAACCGATACCCGTTGCCATTGATTCCTGAATTATTGGACCAGGTAAAAGGCGCCTGCATATACACAAAGTTAGACCTCAGAGGAGCTTACCATTTGGTACGCATTAAGGAGGGCGACGAATGGAAGACGGCCTTTCGCACTAAATATGGATTATTTGAGTATCAAGTAATGCCCTTCGGACTATGTAACGCACCGGCCGCTTTCCAGTTTTTCATGAATGATGTCCTCAGAGAACTTATTGATGTGTGCGTAGTCGTTTATATTGACGACATCCTGGTATACTCAGCCTCAGAAACTGATCATCATAGACACGTCACAGCGGTTTTGCAGAGACTTCGCCAACACCGCTTGTTTGCTAAACTGGAGAAGTGCACCTTTCACGCAAAGGAAGTGGAATTTTTAGGGTTCATCTTATCACCCAAAGGAGTTCACATGGACTCAAGAAAAGTGGATGCTATCACCAAATGGCCTTCCCCAACTTCCGTGAAAGGTGTGCAGAGCATGCTGGGCTTCGCTAATTTTTACCGAAGGTTCATTCCTGAATTCTCTCGGATAGTCCAACCTATCACGGCTCTTCTGAAAAAGAATAAAAAATTCGAGTGGACTCCAGAAGCCGAACAAGCCTTCCAAGAATTAAAAGCCAAATTTATCTCTGCTCCAGTCTTAAGGCATCCCCGTCCTGAACTTCCCTACATCGTCGAGACAGGCGCTTCCAGTCTTGCAATGGGGGCGGTGCTGTCACAAAGAGACCCCGAAACGCACCAGTTACACCCTGTAGCCTTTTGGTCTCGCAAATTTTTGGCTCCTGAAATCAACTACACAATTACGGACAAAGAACTCTTGGCAATTAAGTCCGCCTTTAAGGCCTGGCGGCATTATCTTTTGGGAGCCCGGCACACAGTAACTGTAATCACGGATCAAAGTAACCTCCAGTACCTGAAGTCAGCTAAAGCTCAATCTTCGAGGCAACTACGCTGGGCTTTATTCTTCGCAGAATTCGATTTTGTAATCACATTTCGACCAGGTGTTAGGAACGGAAAAGCAGACGCCCTTTCCCGGATAGGGGTAGACGAACTTACAGCTAATCCGGAGCCGGTGCCAATAATTCCTGAACAAAAGATACTAGGAGTAATCAACACATTATCCCTCGAAGAGATTAAAGCAAGGGTCAATCAGCTCATAACTCCCGAAGATTCATCGAATTGGCAATTGAAAGGAAAGGATTTTACAATAGATCAGAACCTATTGTATTTCCAAGGAAGACTATTCTTACCCTGCGCTGACTTACAAAAACAGGTCATCACCTGCTACCATGATTCTCTAATGGAAGGACATCCTGGAGTTGCCAAAACCTCAGAGAAAGTTAAAAGGCATTTTTGGTGGCCATCTTGGAGGAAAGATGTTAAGGAGTTTGTGGCTTCGTGTGGTATCTGTGCACAAAACAAGAGTCAGAAGGAAAAACCAGCAGGATTATTACGTCCAATAGACATTCCACCAGGCCCTTGGCACACGCTCTCGATGGATTTTATCACAGATTTACCCCCTTGCTCCGGATACAACACGATTCTAGTGATCGTGGACCTTTTTTCAAAAATGGCTCATTTTATCCCACTGAAGGGTTTACCTACAGCTTCCATTCTAGCCCGAGAATTTCTTGAAAACATTGTCCGGTTACACGGTTTCCCTTCAGTACTAATCTCTGACCGAGGGAGCCAATTTATTTCCCATTTTTGGCGGAGTTGTTGTCGTTTAGCACAAATTGATGTACGACTTTCCACCAGCCATCATCCTCAAACCGATGGGCAGACTGAGAGAACTAACCAAACTCTAGAACAATATCTGCGCTGCATGTTGCATCAATCCGAGAGTACTTGGAAGGATGTCCTTTGGATTGCTGAATACGCTCGCAATAATTCAATCCATTCTGGGACGGGAAAAAACCCCTTTTTCCTGCTGTATGGAAGTCATCCTCGAACCTCAAATCTGGACCCACCTCAAGCTCTCGGAACACCTGCTGTTGACCATCTGCATTCGACGATAACTCAAGCATTTAAAGAAGCCACAGCTCATCTTCAACGAGCTAAAGAATCATACAAAAAAGGAGCAGACCAACATCGAAAAGAGGCTCCTCAATATCAAAAAGGAGATCAAGTCTGGCTGTCCACTAAACATTTATCTTTAAAAGGGCCACGCACCTTCAACCCAAGATATTTAGGACCCTACTCAATCACGGCCGTGATTAACCCAGTGGCTGTCAAACTAGAATTACCTACTCGAATGAAGATACATCCTGTCTTCCATGTTTCTCTCCTGAAACCTGTGCAACCCGGAACCCATTGACTAAACCTCCTGAGCCAATCCAAGTTGACGGAGAATCCGAATTTGAAATTCGAGACATCTTGGACTCCAAAATTTCCAAATCAAAACTATACTACCTGATTGATTGGAAGGGATATGGACCCCAGGAGAGATCTTGGGAACCCTCAGAATATGTACATGCACCTCGTCTAGTCCGAAAATTTCATCGGGCTTTTCCCAACAAGCCAAAACCTCCGGAAAAGACAAGCTTGGGAGGGGCCTTGAGGGGTGTGCTGTCATGACCGGAGCCTCCAAGGAGTCAGGTTTAGCCCAACTGCCTCGAGAGCTGGGTCACAACTTCATTTCCAGGCACCCATCGGCTCCCATAGGGGCCTTATGGACCTTGTCCTGGTGCCAGTGGCGCCAGGCTCATCAGGGGACCCAGTGTCACGCCGCTCCCCGCACGAGCTACGACTCATCCTACTAAGGCACGCCCCTCCACGTCCACAGCCTCTTCTCAACCAACACCCAAACACACACGTCCCGACAGGGGTACCTTATCACCTCATCAGGTGTCACGCTATGGGGCAAGGCGTGGCATGCTCGGCAGGGCTGGAGTCTATCGCCCTTCATGTTTGTGGCAAGCGAACTGGAGGCTTCATCACAGAAATGCACTGAGGACTGCGCGACCTAGCGCGGCTCGGAACACGTGACTCGTTGCCTAGCAATTCTCAATGCTTGGGTATACGTGTCACGTGTTAGTGGTCACGTGTTTCCTATCCAGGGATAAAAGGAGTCCGGTTACGGAAAGCGTTGCTTCACAGCTGTTCTATCTGGATTACGTGTTGCTTACTCTTCGTTTCTAGACTCCTCACTTCATCTGACCTCGGCTTTGCTATACGGATTGCTCAGTGCCTAACTCTTGTCTGCTTTGGAACTTTGGACTATTGGTTGACAAACTGGTTTTGCCCAACGGATTGCTTGTGTCTTGCCCCTTTGCTACCTTGGAATTTGGATCCACTGATGCCGACCTACGCTCTGCCCTACGGACTGCCTTGTGTTTAGCCCCTCGAACTGCTTTGGTACTCTCTACGTTTCATGTGTTACGTCAGGACTCCGGTCCTGTCTTAGGTGGTTACCTGCCCATCTCTGCTGCCACGCCTGCTCGGACCCGCTGCCCCGTTCTGAACAACTGGCTAACGCCTACTTTCGATACTCTGGGATAACGCTCCAGTCCTCACAGGTATTTAGTGCCCTGGTTGTTTTCACTAAGAATACTACATACTGTACAGTTGCATAACCTTATCCCTTCCTTTGCAGCGCTCCAGGGGTTCTTCCGGTTGTTCCTGAGTCCTGGCTTTACGGACTACCATCTTTGGCCCCAAGCATCACTCTGGCGGTATTTCCGTGATTGTCAGTCTGATACTTGGGAACAGAGGGATAGCCCATACTCTGCACGACCAACAGCTGCGTAACAGACTGTGAAGCCTTATTAGTCATCCAGAGTATGAATCCCTCCACCGGGGACCCAGTGACCGCTTTGATGCAAGCAGTAGCGGCCCTCAGGACCGACATGGCCGCCGCCACAACAGCCATACACGACCGTCTTGACGCCTTCCAGAGCACACGTTACCCATTACCCCCAGACACCGAATTCGGGGACTCCGGTCCCTCGGATCAGCCAGCACCTATCCCGGCCTCCGCACCCACTCCTATGTTGTTTCCGACACCCGTTCCTCTTGCTGCCCCAGAACGCTACCAGGGGGACCCTCGGAAATACCGTACCTTCATTAATCAATGTAAACTCCACTTCTTGTGCAGACCCTTGGCTTTCCCCGATTCAGTCACAAAGGCCGCATTTCTTCTGTCACATTTATCAGGGGTGGCGGCCACCTGGGCAAACCCAATGTTGGAAAGCGATCATCCCGCTCTGTATGATTTTGACCTTCTTACATCGGAAATGGCCAAGGTCTTTAATACACACCATAAAGCTCAATCGAGGGACCTAGAACTCCTGGACCTAACACAGGGTAAACTATCATTGATTGAATACATTGCTCGATATAACCAGCTCGCCGCCGAGACTTCCTGGCCGGAGGAGAAAAAAGCGATTGTGTTCTACCGTGGTTTATGTAACTCCATGAAAGATGCGCTTTCAGTAGTTCCCGCCCTTCCCTCTGTGTTCTCGGATCTGGTGGATCTCGCTTTACAGATAGATGCAAGGAGATCCGAGAGAAGGACAGAAACAATGTTCACTAGCCAGTCCGGTCAGGCCTCTTCTACCACCCCTTCCGAACCCATGCAAATAGGCGGTATCCGAAGCCCAATAACACCGTCCGAGCGTGAACGCCGGAGGGCGGATAACGCCTGCTTTTATTGCGGGTTAAACGGGCACTATGTAAGGGAATGCCCCCGACGCCCTAAGAACAAAACCCCGAGTTTTCAGAGGGCTCGCCCATGATACAGGGGGCACCGGCGAGCCTGTCTTCAAACCCCTCTGAACCCGCCTTTGGCCCTGTCAGACCAGTAATAGTCCAGGCCCTAATGAAACCCACCAAGGAGATCGCACATGTGGTCCAAATTGTAATCGACTCTGGGGCCACAGGTTGTTTTATTGATATTGCCTTGGCCCATCGTCTCAACCTACCCCTGGTCAGGAAAGAACACCCGGAACCCGTACATGCTGTGGACGGCAAGTCCTTGTCGTCCGGCCCCATTCAGTTCCAGACCGCGCCCTTGGAAGTATTGATTCAGAGCACCCACAGGGAAATCATATCGTTTGACCTTATCACCACACCTCAATTCGGTGTCATTTTGGGAATACCCTGGTTACGGCAACACAACCCGTTGATTAACTGGGGGACAGGACAGGTCACGTTCGAATCAGAGGTGTGTCAGCAGTTTTGTCTTGTGGATGGTGATACGCTCTCCTCTCCTGCCACTATCCTGGGCGCCATGGCCTCTACTCGCATTACTGAGGTAACCTCAGAGACTGGGCCCTCACATACTGTGGGGGCCATCCTGGCTAATATCCCCATCGAATACCATGAATTCCACATGGTATTTGATAAAGCCAAGGCGGAGGGTCTACCCCCACATAGACCATACGACTGTCCGATTGATTTAGTTCCGGATGCACCTATACCCAGGGGGAGGATCTACTCATTGTCCCCATCAGAGGAGCAGGCCCTCAATGAATACATCCAGCAGGCGTTGCAATTGGGTCACATCCGTCCATCGAGTTCCCCTGCTGCCAGCCCGATATTTTTCGTGCCAAAAAGGGAAGGCGATTTGCGTCCATGTGTGGACTACAGGAAGTTGAATGCCGTTACTATAAAGAACAGGTACCCTCTCCCCCTCATCTCCACACTGTTGGACAGATTAACAAGGGCTACCGTTTTCACCAAGTTGGACTTAAGAGGGGCATACAACCTGATTCGTATGCGACTTGGGGATGAGTGGAAGACGGCCTTCTGTTCTCGGCAGGGGTTGTTTGAGTACACCGTAATGCCCTTTGGGCTTTGTAACGCTCCCGCAACTTTCCAGCGGTTTATCAATGACGTATTCTCTGACATCTTGGATACGTACGTAGTGGTATACCTGGACGATATATTGGTTTTTTCACCCTCGTTAGAGGAACACATTGGTCACGTCAGAGAGGTCCTCTCTCGCCTTAAGGCGAACGCCCTGTTCGCCAAGCTGGAGAAATGCACTTTCCATTCAAAGGAAGTAGAGTTCCTAGGCTTTCACATCTCCCCTGGAGGCCTGTCCATGAACCAGTCCAAGGTTCGCGCTGTCATGGAATGGCCGACTCCGACTAACATTAAACAACCTCAGTCCTTTCTTGGTTTTGCTAATTTTTACCGACGGTTCATCGCCGGCTTCTCTTCCATCGTTTCTCCATTGACCGCTTTGACCAGTCCTCTTGTCCCGTACTCTTGGACCCCTACGCAGCAAAGGGCATTCGAGACACTCAAATCCAGGTTTACTTCTGCCCCGGTCCTAGAACACCCCGATCCCGACCTCCCCTACGTCCTGGAAGCAGACGCCTCTTCGTTTGCACTAGGTGCGGTGTTGTCCCAGCCATGTCCAGCCACGGGTCGGCTACATCCGGTGGCCTATCACTCTCGGAAGTTCACAACAGCCGAAACTCACTACACTGTAACCGAGAAAGAGCTGCTGGCCATCAAGGACGCCCTCCAGACATGGCGACATCATCTCATGGGGGCAAAGCACCAAACGGTGGTTTATACAGACCACAAAAACCTGCAAGACCTGGCCTCCCTGAAGTGCGTAAACAGCCGGCAGGTACGCTGGCACTTGTTTTTTGCTGCCTTTGATTTTGTTGTTAAACATAGACCAGGCCACATCAATGGCAAGGCTGACGCTTTGTCCCGATCTCCCGGTGGGGAATCCTTGGTTACATTTCCAGACACATTACTAGGGAAAAGCCATGTTGTTTGCTTGTGTACACCCTCGCCACTCATGCTCACTGCCATTAGAGAATGGGTTTCTCAACATCCTCATACACTCACGGAATGGGACATATCTCTCCAGGACGGGCTGCCTTTCATTCAGGGCAAACTATTCCTTCCTACATGCGATGCACGCAACCAGGCGCTGGCATGGTCGCACGATGCGGCCATAAATGGCCATCCCGGGCAACAACGCACCCTTGAATTATTACAACGCTGGTGCTGGTGGCCATCCATGAGAAAGGACATAGAAAACTATGTAAACACATGTTCTATATGCGCACAATGCAAAACACGTAGAGGACGGCCATTGGGGTTACTCCTACCATTACCCATACCTCCCAGGCCGTGGCACACCATCTCTATGGACCTCATAACTGATCTACCTCGCAGACAGGGTTACGATACCATATGGGTTATCGTCGACTCATATACCAAAATGGCCCGTTTCATTCCCTGCACAGGCATCCCGTCGGCCCCAACACTGGCTCGCCTGTTCTTCAAAACGGTTTTCTGTCTTTTCGGTTTACCACATGTCATCATATCAGACCGGGGATCCCAGTTCACGTCCTGCTTCTGGCGTGCTCTTACCGGACTCCTGAAGATCGATGCCCGCTTCTCTTCGGCGTACCACCCTGAAAGCGATGGGCAGACGGAGAGGGTTAACCAAGCCCTAGAGCAGTACCTGCGCTGTCTGTCCCTTCAGTACCAGGACTCCTGGTTCAAGCTGCTCTATCTGGCTGAGTTCGCATACAATAACTCACGTCATTCGGCCACTGGGTTCTCCCCTTTCTACTCTCTGTATGGACAACATCCTCGCGCCCTACCGCTCCCTGATTTCTCCTCTGTCACTCCTGCCGCTAACGCCTGCGTGCGTGATCTAACAGGTGTCCATGCACAAACACTGGTCCACCTCCACGAGGCTCAGTCGGTGATGAAGGTCAAAGCAGACCGTAAGCGGGCCGAGGCACCGGTGTATCACGTGGGCGATCGGGTATGGTTGTCGACCAGACACTTGCGAATCCCTGGTTGTCGCAAGCTGTTGCCCCGCTTTGTGGGCCCCTATCGGATCGTCGGAATACTTAATCCTGTGGCCCTGCGTCTGTCTGTTCCGCGTGCTTGGCGGATCCACCCGGTTTTCCATGTCTCCCTCCTTAAGCCATTCCTTGCTTCCACTCGCATCCTTGTTCCTCCCGCCCCTGTCTCTGTGTCTTCCCAGGACGTTTATGAGGTCAGTGCCATCCTCGGGTCCCGATTCCATAGGGGCCGCCTACAGTACCTGGTGGACTGGCTGGGTTATGGTCCCGAGGACCGATCCTGGGTTCCCTCCCATGACGTCCAGGCCCCTCTTCTGGTGTCACAGTTCCATAGGGACAACCCGTCTAGCCCACGGGGTCGTGGGCCGTTGCGGGGGGATTCTGTCACACCGCTCCCCGCACGAGCTACGACTCATCCTACTAAGGCACGCCCCTCCATGTCCACAGCCTCTTCTCAACCAACACCCAAACACACACGTCCCGACAGGGGTACCTTATCACCTCATCAGGTGTCACGCTATGGGGCAAGGCGTGGCATGCTCGGCAGGGCTGGAGTCTATCGCCCTTCATGTTTGTGGCAAGCGAACTGGAGGCTTCATCACAGAAACGCACTGAGGACTGCGCGACCTAGCGCGGCTCGGAACACGTGACTCGTTGCCTAGCAATTCTCAATGCTTGGGTATACGTGTCACGTGTTAGTGGTCACGTGTTTCCTATCCAGGGATAAAAGGAGTCCGGTTACGGAAAGCGTTGCTTCAAGGCTGTTCTATCTGGATTACGTGTTGCTTACTCTTCGTTTCTAGACTCCTCACTTCATCTGACCTCGGCTTTGCTATACGGATTGCTCAGTGCCTAACTCTTGTCTGCTTTGGAACTTTGGACTATTGGTTGACAAACTGGTTTTGCCCAACGGATTGCTTGTGTCTTGCCCCTTTGCTACCTTGGAATTTGGATCCACTGATGCCGACCTACGCTCTGCCCTACGGACTGCCTTGTGTTTAGCCCCTCGGACTGCTTTGGTACTCTCTACGTTTCATGTGTTACGTCAGGACTCCGGTCCTGTCTTAGGTGGTTACCTGCCCATCTCTGCTGCCACGCCTGCTCGGACCCGCTGCCCCGTTCTGAACAACTGGCTAACGCCTACTTTCGATACTCTGGGATAACGCTCCAGTCCTCACAGGTATTTAGTGCCCTGGTTGTTTTCACTAAGAATACTACATACTGTACAGTTGCATAACCTTATCCCTTCCTTTGCAGCGCTCCAGGGGTTCTTCCGGTTGTTCCTGAGTCCTGGCTTTACGGACTACCATCTTTGGCCCCAAGCATCACTCTGGCGGTATTTCCGTGATTGTCAGTCTGATACTTGGGAACAGAGGGATAGCCCATACTCTGCACGACCAACAGCTGCGTAACACCCAGTCCCGGCACAGGACGTGCCGGGCTCATGATGCAAGGAATGGTGCTTGGGTGGACCTACCTGCTGCAGACCATGCTGCTCACTCACCTGCAGGATGAAATCCTCATCCATCCATGGCTGGAACTACTTTACCTTCTGGGTGTGGCCAGCACCACTCCCTGGGACTGGATACTGGAACTATTCTGGAAGCTGGGACTTCTTACCTGGGCGAGGCTGCTGTGGAAGGAGACACCTAAGCACTCCAGTAGGCTATTTAAACCACGCCCGTTCAGAGCAACGTGCTTTGCGTTATTCTGCAATAGCAGCAGGACGCTCACCGTGTCAGCTCCAGAGAATCTGCAACTTCTGCATCTAGGGAAGAGAAATCCGTAATCTTACCTTCTGAAATACCATCTTCGTCTTCTGCAGCATCTGAGAAGGGAAAAGAACACCAGGTTAGCATGAGATAAAAACCAGCGCAGCACTTACCCAGTCCATCGGTGCATCTCAAGCCACGGGCTGCAGCTTTCCATTTTTTGGCACCCTGTGGAAGCAAGGACATTGGTTAGTAAACCCCTGTGAAAATTTCCTTTCCTGCGCTGCATTCTTCTCGCCTCCGCCGACGCTGCTACTCGCTCTGCAAAACAAAAGGACATCATTAAGAAATACAAAACTCCATCTATACGCACGTGTTTTGGGCAGCTCTCATCTTTCTCACTCCTCGGCGCATTCCTCGACATCTATTTTTCTACCCAGCTGCTTCTGCAACCTGAAAAAGGAGAAGAGACATTAAGAAGTGCTTTTAACTTCGAATTGACATTTTCTACTTACTTGCCTGCAATACCTTCGCCATTCCATCGCTCTCCGGACCTCCATATTCAAGCAACCGCCGTTCGTGCTGCTAACGGCGGCCTAGCTCCAAATCTTCATCCTCAGCGACCAAGAGGCTGGACAATTAACCAGTGAAGTAACTGGCTTCGGCGCCCCTGCACAGACGCAGGATGGAGAGCTCCGCTTTCACCTACATAAGGTGAGCACATTTGGCCTACGAACTACTTGGGGAGTACCAGGAAGGGGAGTCAGCTGGCCCAGTCAGGCTTATATATCCTTATTAACCCCTTGCTCTCATAATTGCAGACACCTCACCCTTCAGATCAAGATCTCAGTAAGGAGAGGGCCTTTCCAGGGTGGCATTCGAGGCCTGCGCGTGACCCTAGAAGACTCCGAGAACCCCCAGCCCAGACCTGCGCCTCCGAGGGATTCAGGTGAGCGTTACATCCCTCCAACAGCACTCCTGCTAGACTTAACTGCTAGGTTCATATTCTGTGGTCTCACATGGCCCAGGGTGGACTCTGGACAAGGGTCTGCATGTGTGCGATGCCGAGGTGTATCTGATTGGCTAATGCTACCATCCCCCCTTAGGCTGAAATGGACAATCTTAAATTGTATGGGCCCGTCAGCCATTTTAGATTTGACTTGCTTTTCTGTGTTTCTCTATATTGTTGCCCCCACTGCCTGCCTGAGCTGGAGTCGCTTGTTCTCAGAGTGTGATGTGGAAATCAAGAAAACCTGTAGTAAGCAGGAACAATCTTCTATGCCTTTCCAAAAGCCTCACTCAGTGGGAGAATTGACACCCTGTATCTTATTTCCTTTTATTTAATAAATCCAATGATATGATATGCCATTTTTAACGCGCCTGTACACAAGTGTATCTATGCGCAAACATGGATGATGTCCATTGATTTAAATAATTTACAAAAATCAAACACTGCTGGGCACATTAGATCCTTACCTGTCACAGAACTGTAAACATGACTATGTGCGTGAGGGAGCACACCAGGAATGAGGTTTGGATCAAACAATCTATAAATTGCGGGTGTCTGTGAGCCTCTGTGGTGGTAGAAGGAACATAGCTGACAAGTGTCCACATGTCATGTTTGATGCCGTCGGACAGTTCTGGCTTTGCACTTTGCATGCTTCCACTTCTTTACTCCCCCCCATTACAAGTCCTAGCAAGCAAATTGTAAAACCAGTACTTGCTGACAGCATCCTCCTTGGCTTGGAACAACTTGGCAGCTGTGGAAAAAGGAGTTTTCTTTTGCACAGAAAGGATATGGCATGCTCGTTTTCCTCAAACACCTTCTTAACATGTTTGGTCAACAGTCCCTAACATGACAAATCTACTAGCAAATGGTTTCGGACTGAATCAGTCTTTCACGCAACCAAACATAGCGCCTGATGGCAATTAATGCAGGGTGTGTGTAAAACCTAGAACACGCCGGAACAGGCCGGAACGGTACCCTAACATATAAAATGGCAGCAAAACTCACCTGAAAATGATGCAAACACACATGAAGAACATTCTGAAATGAGAAAGGTGCACCAATATGCTGTCATTAACCCATTACTGCCCAAAATCTACATTTTATCACGAAAAAGTACCCGGAATGGGCTGGAACGGTACCCTAACATAGAAAATGGCAGCAAAACTCAGCTGAAAATAATGCAAACACACATGAAGAACATTTTGAAATGAGAAAGCTCCACCAATATGCTGTCATTAACCCATTACTGCCCAAAATCTACATTTTATCACGAAAAAGTCCCCGGAACGCTACCCTAATATATAAAACGACAGCGAATCTCACCTGAAAATGTTGCTAACACACATGAAGAACATGTTGAAATGAGAAAGGTGCACCAATATGCTGTCATTAACCTATTACTGCCCAAAATCTACATTGTATCACAAAAAAGTACCCAGAACGGGCCGGAACGCTACCCTAACATATAAAATGGCAGCAAAAATCACCTGAAAATGATGCAAACACACATGAGGAAAATTTTGAAATGAGAAAGGTGCAGCAATATGCTGTCATTAACCCATTACTGCCCAAAATCTACATTTTATCACGAAAAAGTACCCGGAACAGGACGGAACGCTGCCCTAACATATAAAACGGCAGCGAAACTCGCCTGAAAATGATACAAACACACATGAAGACCATTTTGAAATGTGAAAGGTGCACCAATAGGCTGTCATTAACCGATTACTGCCCAAAATCTACATTTTCACACAAAAAAGTACACGGAACGGGCCGGAATGGTACCCTAACATATAAAAAGGCAGCAAAAATCACCTGAAAATCATGCAAACACGCATGAAGAACATTGTGAAATGAGAAAGGTGCACCAATATGCTGTCATTAACCCATTACTGCCCAAAATCTACATTTTCAAACGAAAAAGTATGCGTAATAGGCCGGAACGGTCCCCTAACATATAAAATGGCAGCAAAACTCAGCTGAAAATAATGCAAACACACATGAAGAACATTTTGAAATGAGAAAGCTCCACCAATATGCTGTCATTAACCCATTACTGCCCAAAATCTACATTTTATCACGAAAAAGTCCCCGTAACGCTACCCTAATATATAAAACGGCAGCGAAACTCACCTGAAAATGATGCAAGCACACATGAAGAACATGTTGAAATGAGAAAGGTGCACAAATATGCTGTCATTAACCCATTACTGCCCAAAATCTACATTTTATCACGAAAAAGTACCCGAAGCGGGCAAGAACTGTACCCTAACATATGAAATGGCAGCAAAAATCACCTGAAAATGATGCAAACACACATGAAGGACATTTTGAAATGAGAAAGGTGCACAAATATGCTGTCATTAACCCATTACTGCCCAAAATCTACATTTTATCACGAAAAAGTACCCGGAACAAGCCGGAACGGTACCCTAACATATAAAATGGCAGCAAAAATCACCTGAAAATGATGCAAACACACATGAAGAACATTTTGAAATGAGAAAGGTGCACAAATATGCTGTCATTAACCCATCACTGCCCAAAATCTACATTTTATCACAAAAAAGTACCCGGAACGGGCCGTAACGCTACCCTAATATATAAAACGGCAGCGAAACTCACCTGAAAATGATGCAAGCACACATGAAGAACATTTTGAAATGAGAAAGGTGCACCAATATGCTGTCATTAACCCATTACTGCACAAAATCTACATTTTCACAAGAAAAACGGGCCCGAAGGGTACCCTAATATATAAAACGGCAGCGAAACTCACCTGAAAATGATGCAAACACACATTAAGAACATTCTGAAATGAGAAAGGTGCACCAATATGCTGTCATTAACCCATTACTGCCAAAAATCTACATTTCCAAACGAAAAAGTATGCGTAACGGGCCGGAACGGTCCCCTAACATATAAAATGGCAGCAAAACTCAGCTGAAAATAATGCAAACACACATGAAGAACATTTTGAAATGAGAAAGCTCCACCAATATGCTGTCATTAACCCATTACTGCCCAAAATCTACATTTTATCACGAAAAAGTCGCCGTAACGCTACCCTAATATATAAAACGGCAGCGAAATTCACCTTAAAATGTTGCTAACACACATGAAGAACATGTTGAAATGAGAAAGGTGCACCAATATGTTGTCATTAAGCCATTACTGCCCAAAATCAACATTTTCACACGAAAAAGTACCTGGAACGCTACCCTAATAGATAAAACGGCAGCGAAACTCGCCTGAAAATGATGCAAACACACATGAAGAACATGTTGAAATGAGAAAGCGCCTCCAATATGCTGTCATTAACCCTTTACTGTCCAAAATCTACATTTTATCACGAAAAAGCACCCAGAAAGGGCCGGAACGGTACCCTAATAGATAAAACGGCAGCAAAACTCACCTGAAAATGATGCAAACACACATGAAGAACATTTTGAAATGAGAAAGGTGCACCAATATGCTGTCATTAACCCATTACTGCCCAAAATCTACATTTTTCCACAAAAAAAGTACCCGGAACGGGCCGGGACAGTAACCTAATATATACAATGGCAGCGAAACTCACCTGAAAATGATACAAACACACATGAAGAACATTTAGAAATGAGAAAGGTTAAACGATGCCTGTCATTAACCCATTACTCACGAACATGGTGTCTCTGCCAGTACCTGAATATATGGAGTAGGACTTGTCAGTTAAAAGTATGAGTGCATGCTGTATGGTAGAAGAGCACAGTCTTATCACAGAAGTGCCTGATCATATGGTGGAAGAAGCTGGGCATTTGATGCCAACACTGGCAAATGATGTTAATGTTATGAGTCTTGTACCACACACTGTTGCCACTGGTGTAGTCTCTTGGCACACTGGCAGATCTGCAATGTAAGGAGTGTTGGGGTGGGGTTTTTTAGTGGGATTGAGAGAGAAAAGAGCAAAAGTGCTTTGAGGTACTGTTGACAGCTTCAGTTCGGAGAAACCGGTCACTGGGCATTGGTGCATTTTCAGTTGGTAGCCGCCATGTGGTGTTGAGGTATGTTTGTGCGTGGTTTGATTTTATGCTGGGTTGGGTGTTGTGAAGTGCATCTGGATTGTGGTGCGGTAGAGGTATGGTTGTGTCCAGTTCAGAGTTTGCAGTTGAGTATGTAGAATTTGATTGTTTTTAGTACCGTTAGTTAGAAGAAACACATGTCTAACTTACACATTTAGGCTAAATGCAAAACATGGAATGCAGGTAGATATATGATATTAGGTAAAAAGAGTGGTAGTGTTTTACTGGAGTACAGTAATGGCTGTACTCCCCGCCCACACCACTCTTACCTTGTCAGTCACTGTAGGTTGTCTACGTCTGGCGTCCATGGGCTAACAGGGGCAAACAGGGAGTGGAGCTGCTCTGGAGGGCGCTTCCCTTTGCCTCTCGTCCTTAGCCGATGGCTGTTCAGGCAAGGCTGCCCTGGAGCTCACGCCATCCACCTCTCTCCCCAATGACTTAATCTCATTTTCTTTTGAGTACATTTGTATTCAGCTCCTTGCCCCACCTCCTCTTGCATAATTCTCATCTATTGGCCTCCTTGAGTCTTCAATCTCTCTTTTCCAAGGACTTGGACCTCTTAATCAAATCTATTACACTGAACTCCTGCAATTCAACCTTCCGAACATGACTACGGCCACTGTCTTCACCTTGACTCCTCACACTCTGACAATTTTCTGGTCCCCTTTCCACAATCAGTCGACCCAATTTTTCTGAAACTCACTGGACTAAATAACTCTGCATCTGAATAAAGTCAGGCCCTTCCTTTAGGTGCTCTTTCCAACTGTTACCAACTCCAGTGAGAAGGCCTTCCCAGATTTTAACCTAGCACTAGTGCTCTCGTTGAATACCATTATCCCTCTTGCCCGTGTCCTGAACCATGGATTTCCCCAACCATGCAGCATCTCAGAACCTATTGTGAGGGGTAAAAAATGTGAGGCGGACAACTTTGTAAAGAGTTTTCAACTTTAGCCATTTTATTAAATAAAAAGGTAGGATAAACGCCACTCTATCCCTACCCTGACAAGGATGTTCCTGCCTAGAATAAACTAAAGAAAATACTCTTACAAAAGGATATCTGTCCCTCACACTTGTATACTCATTAAATCAGTACGGAAATGTATGGCAGTTTAATCCAACAATTATATATAACATAAAACCACATTCACAATATGGCCACTGCCTCTTCTCATAACCTGGGTTAATTCCCCTTCTCCAGGTTTGAGCAAGGTTTTGCTCCACAGTTCAAAAGAAATCATGAAATTCTGTTTTGCCTCAAAGTTCCATCACAGTTCTTGCAGATTCATAACTTGATAATAAAAAGTTCAGTTGCATCAACAATGAACCAAAAGAAGTGATATGTTCCAACTACTCCTGGAGTAAGAACAGGTTTTACATTTGTCTCCTTCAAGTAACCAAAAACTGTCTTTGTCAGGATGATATGCCATTGTGTCGGGAGGATAGCTCTGGGGCAAAGTGCTCGCCTTGGTAGCAAGACGACGCAGAGCAACACAGGTTCGATGCCCGGGTCCGCGCTTAGAAACCTTTGGGTATTAAGCATGTTATAAATAGCCAATTACAATTGTGGGTGACTTTAATCTTAAGGTCAATGAGGTGGAGAACTTTAAGATTCAAAGCTTTCGGTCCTCTATGACAGAACTCTCCCTCCCCCAGCAGGTTCATGAACAGACCCATTCCTTAGGTAACACCTTGGACCTGATTTTCTCAGCAGATTCTGCGATCACTCTTTTTGCTGCCTTTCAAATCTCGTGGTCTGGTCATTTCTTTGTCTCCTTCACCTGGGGCATTAAGCGCCCACCATTTGCTCCACCAGCCAAATTGGTCCACCTGCGTGGATGGCGTTCAGTATTTAAAACTGATATGACCTCTTTTATACTTACCCGACTTTCAGGGCTGTCCCCTGTGGCATGAATTCTTTAACTAGTACTCTGACCGCAGTTGCAGACAGCCTTGCTCTGCTCAAGACATCTAGGCTATCTTCACGCCCCTCTCAGCAGTGGTTCATGGACGAGCTGCGTGCCCTTCGCCTACACCGCCGACAGATGGAGCGAAAGTGGAGGCGCCTTGTCTCTGGTCACCTCCCAGTATCACCTTGCCATTTCATGTGCCAAACATGTCTATGTTGCATCTATTATTGAAACTTCTGTGAATCACCCCAGGGAGTTGTTCAAAGTGGTTTGTAATCTCTCTACTAGCTTACCGGTTCCTCCTCTCAGGCCCTTTGTGATTCCTCATCCACATGTTTTATGGATGAAATCATTTCTATTCAATCGAATATTGCTGTTACTCACCTTCCTTCTGAGATATTTATATGATATGATATTTTATTTGTATCGCGCCCATACACAAGTGTTTCAGAGCGCAATGAGGCGAGAGAGGGGCAACAAGGGAGGACAAAACAAGAATCTTACTAGGCCCAGTGATATTCAGAACGTGCAAGTGCACGGGAGAGGCAAGGGGGAAATGCGAGGGGCAGGGGAGGAGCGGATAGTGCTGAACACGTGATTGAACAACCACAGGTAGTGCGGCCAGCAGGTGGTAAGTGTGAAAATAAGGTGTAGACAACGGGTGAATGATAAGTGCTGGAAGGGGACTGTAGGGTAGCAGATACAGACCCAAGTGCAAGGGGTTCCAGGAGGCAGTGCGGGTGTGTGGCTTGGAGGGCAGGGGTCTGGGCCCGATATCGGAGGGTAACCAGGTGTCCAGTGCCAAAGCAGACAGTTTATCAGGGGAGAGGAAGAGCGAAGGCAGAAGCAAAGAGGAAGGTCTTGAGGTGCTTCTGGAACCAAAGATGGTTCTCCTCAAGTTTCAGGGAGGCAGGGAGGCTGTTCCAGGTGGATGCCCCAGCAGAGGAAAGGGATCTACTCCCAATTGTTTGCTTGGAGAAGCAACTGACCCTGAGGGAGATGGAGGTGAAAAAGTGAAGAGCTCAAGTAGGAAGGTATTTACGAAGGGAGAGTTCAAGGTATTGTGGAACCAGGCCCCAGAAAGCCTTGTGGACAATGCAAAGGGTCTTGAATTTAATCCTTGCAGACACTGGGAGCCAATGAAGAGATTTCAGGGCTGGAGAGATACGATCGCAGGGCTTGAGGCCAAGGACAAGTCTCGCAGTCCTGTTCTGGATGAGCTGCAGAGGGCGGAGAGTGGTTGCAGGTGGATTTAGAAAGAGGCTGTTGCATTAGTCCAGCCTAGAGAGAACCAGAGCTCTGGAGACAGTGAGCTTCTGGGGGGAAGGACAGGCAAGGAAGTATACTTCTGAGGAGGTCCAGTTGGTAGTTAGACTTTTTTGAGACGTCAAAGAAGTGTGGAGAAAAGGAAAGCGTGGAGTCGAAGATGACCCAGGGGTTCTTAGCCTCGCAAGTGGGAGCAGGGAGAGGGCCAAGGGAGGCCGGCCAGAGAGTGACAGGAAAGGAAGGTGCAGGTGTGCCGATGAGGAGGATCTCTGTCTTACTGGCATTAAGACAGAGGTAGTTGGCGGCGCACCACACCTGGATGGCAGACACACAGTCCGAGATGAGAGACAGAGAAGAGGTGGCAGAGGGGAGCCTGAAAACAAGTTGGGTGTCATCCGCATAGCACTGAAGGTTTGAGCAGAGAGCATCAATGCAGTGAGCGAGCGGTGCCAGGTATTGGTTGAAAAGCCAAGGAGAGAGGTTAGACCCCTGGGGAACACCACAGGTACAAAGTGAGATAGAGGAAAGGAAGGACCCAAGTTGGACCTGGGAGGGTCGGTTGGAGAGAAAGGGGGTCAGCCAAGCCAGGGCCTGATAAGTGATACCAAGTTTATCACGGAGGCGATTGAGCAGGATGACATGGTTGACCGTGTCAAAGGCAGAAGAAAGATTGAGTAGGATGAGGATAGATGGGATGTTAGAAGGAAGGTTGGAGAGCAGGTCTTCACGGATGTTCAGGAGAGCACTTTCCGTGCTTCTGGCAGCTCTGAAGCCAGACTGATGTGTTACGCTCACCTGGTATCCACGGTGACCCCACCCAGCTGCGGGGACTCTGGTGCCCTTCTCAGCCGCTCCCTGGTATAATCAGCGGGGAAGTTCTGCCTGGAAAACAGGTGGGCAATGTTCAAGACTGGGCAACTGGGGTAAGAGCCTCCCAACACCCCGTTTGCCCGCATCCCCTCCCCGGACCTTTCCTCACCTTGTTATGGGTTTTGGCGTGCTCTGTGTCCTGCCTTCTTGGCAGGGGCGCATTATCCTTTGTGGGCGAGTGCGATCTAGTTACTTCACTGATGCTGCCCTTTAGAGTCTTTCAGGTAGGTCTTATTACTGTTATTCTGTAAGCCTTTCTTGGATTCAATAATGTCTTTTCTCTCTCCTTAGGTTTGTGGAAGTTCGCTGAGGAACGTTGGCAGAATTTGGACTCACCGGCAGGGGATGGTGTTTCGAGAGCGCCTTGATGCGGTAAGTAGGCGCTATGCGCAGCGCTATGATGCCTTGCCATCGCTAACCTATTGTCTTTTGTTCCCATAGGTTGCGGTGCTCACCCGAAGCAAGAAGAAGTCCCAAGGCGGTGCTAGTCGATGGGCGACTTGAGAGGTAAGCTGCCGGCACGATTGTAAATGTCTAATGTCTTGTTTCTCTCCTTTTGCAGATCCGACGGTCTGGGAGGCTTGCTGTTCCTTGGATGCTATTGGCAGGAGCAGAGGGCAGCTAGCGGTGGAATTACAGGTATGCTGCTGCTAATAACGATGTCCCTTTGTTTTTTTCAGGTGCTGTTCTTCCGAGGTTCGCAGATGCTGCTGAACACGACGAGCGTCACGTTGCAGGATTGCAAAGTAACGCAAAACGTGTTCTCCAAGTCAGGTGTGGTTTAAATAGCATCAAGAAAGTAGTCCAGGTAAAATAGTCCCTAGGCTACCACACCCAAAACACTATACCGCATAGCTTGGTTCCAAAAAGCCAAGCTATGTGGGTGCCTCCATGTTGACTGGCATTGAAATAAAGTAGTCCCCAAGCACAAGTCTCCATTAAGTATGCGCCAGGACTGGCCCCAAGAGGGCTTAGGCAAAGGATGCCTAAGCTTGTTGGGGGCCTGAGCCGAGACCCCTCCTGGCCCATGGCCTGCCGGGGGGGTTCCAGGAAGTGGGTCGTGACATGATGGTCATGGAGACAACCCTAACAGAATCGGAGTGAAGATTAAGCTGGGAGATGTCCAGCTTTTCCAGGAGTTTGCCCAGGAATGGAGTGATAGAGATCGGGTGATAGTTACCTGGGCAAGAGGGATCGGCTATGAGTTTCTTGAGAAGAGGGTGCACAAGAGAGTGCTTCAGAGGGGAGGTGAAGGCTCCATAGGTGAAGGAGTAGTTGCAGAAGTCGACCAGAGCGGGAGCAAGGGTGTCGATGTGGTCCTTGATGGTTTTCGATGAACAGGAAATAACCTGTTTTGATGATACTTTCATAGATTTGACTTTCTGGAAATCTTGTCAAGGGAGAACAGAGGAAAAAATTAGCTAGAGGGCGGAGAGGCAGCAGCAGGGGGGCCAAAGGTAATGGAGAGAGAAGCGGGAGTTGGAGGAGAGGAGGAGAGGACGAGAGGGTGGAAAGGATGTCCTGGGTTTTTTAGATGAAATGAAAGGCCAGGGCCATGCAGATGACCTGGGAGGCGACAGGAGAGGTAGAGACTGCAGTAGGGTTGGCCAGCTCCTTGCAGATTTTAAAGAGTACGGCCAAGTTGTTAGATGCCACAAAGACGCAGGCTTGGATATGGGCTCCCTTCTTAATGCGGACAAGGAGGTGGTATTGCCTTTGAAGCAGATGCAGGCCAGTTTGTCAGAGGATGCACAAGAAGCCCACCATTTCCTCTCAGCCACCCTACACTTGCGTTTAAGGGTAACTAGGTCAGAGTCATACCAAGAGTTGCACTTGGCTTAGGGCTTCAAGTGGATCTTCATGGCAGGAGCAAGAACATCAAGAATATCAGAGATAGAAGAGTCGAGCATGGAAAGGGCTGTGTCAGGATGTGAGTCAGCCAGAGGAGGAGGGGGGGGGAAGTGGAATTGAAAGTCTCAACTGGCACACGCTTCATGGGTCGGATGACCGAGAAGATACATGGCAGTGTTGGAGTTGGCTTGACCTGATGGGTAGAGAGGGAGAGATGGGAGGAAAGGAGAGAGTGATCACTCCAGAAGAGAGGAGTGGTCAGAGGGATAGAGAGGGGTAGGTCTGAATAGATCAGAGCATCCAGAGTGTGCCCAGCAGAGTGAGATGGGCCAGAGGGGAGAATAGAAAGATAGAGAGAGTCGCAGAGGGCACAAAAGAGTCCAGAGGAGGGACAGGAAGCATCCAGATGGATGTTGAATTCTCGAAGAAGGAGGAGTGGAGTGGTTGAGGCCAGGAGGGAGGAGGTGAGGTCTGCCCACTCAGAGAGGAAGGAGGTGATTTGACCAGGTGGCTGATAGATAGTAGCCATGGTAAGAGAGTGGCCAAGATAGAGAAAAAGCCTCAGACAAGGCATTTGAGTAGGCCTGCATAGGAATGTCAGAGGCAGGAATCCACTCCGGGAAGATCAAGGCTACACCCCCTCCAGAATGGTTGAATCTGGGCGTGGAGAGGATCTTACAGCCATTGGGGAGGAGAGTGTCAAAGCTTGTAACCGAGCTGGCCATGAACCATGTCTCGGTGAGACCGTGGACATCTAGGTCAAGTTCTTCCAGGAGGAGGCAGATGTCGGAGGAGTGTTTGACAGCTGAGCGAGAGTTTAGAGTGGCAATATGGAGAAGGTTGCCATCCATTAATGAATTCCGGGGAGGGGTACAAATCCGAGATACGCCCTGCAGAGGTGTAGAAGGAGCCCGAGGGGGGGCAGAAGAGGGAGGAGGAGAGGGCAAGGTAGCCAAGGAGGATGCAGAGGGAGGGGGGGCAAGAAAGCCCATGAAGGGACGGGACAGCAGGAGAAGAAAGGAAATTGATGAGGCGTGGGAAGCATCTATCAAAGAGGAGCAGGTTGGCCTGAGTGCCTTGGACCATGACGGTGCCATTAAAGTAGACATTAATGATTACCTTAGAGGTCCAGGAGTGCCTCCCACCGGGTGCCACCATTAATGGGTGAGGAAGAGAAGGGAGAGAGCACAGAGACCATAAAGAGGAGTCCAAAGGTCTGGCGAAGGAACAACAAAGAGGATGTCGGTGATGGTCTGTCTGGAGGAAGCGCTGGAGTAGGTGTCAGCAATAGGGAGACCAGGGTTAGAGGCCAAGATATCCCTTTTAAACTTCTTCCTACCAGACTTAGTGAGAAGGGTAGGATAGTCAATGGAGAAACCGTTAGAAAAAAACTAGGAGAGACAGAGAGTGCCATAGGTGTCATGGAGGAGGGGGAAGAAAAGGGAGAGTAGTGGAGAGGGGCTAGGGGGAGACAGGATGGTTGAAATGCAGTATGGGGTAGCACAGGGTAGTCACTGGGCACAGCCAAGGTCACAAAAAGCAGCAAATGGTACTAATAGCTAACTTCAGAATAGCAGCAAATGGTACTAACAGCTAACTTCAGAGTAGCAGCAAATGGTACTAATAGCTAACTTAAAAATATCAGCAAATGGTGCAAACAGCTAACTTTGAAATAGCAGCAAATGGTACAAACAGCTAACTTTGAAATAGCAGCAAATGATATTGGGCAATCTGAGCCTCTGCCGGCCGCTTCTTGGTCAGTGTTTCCTACTTTCTCTGTTCTGGAGGTGACCACTGCTGTTACTAAGCTCAGTTCATCATCCCCTCTTGATCCTACTCCTCTTCATCTTGTTAAGGATATCCTTCCTCACATTACTTATTTGTTGACAGAAACAGTTAATACATCCCTCTCTGTGGGAGTGATCCTGGCCTCCCTTAAACTGGCCACTGTGATCCCACTGTTAAAGAAACCCTTGTTGGATCCACTGATCCCTTCTAACTTCCATCCTATCTCTCTTTTAACTTTCCTGAAGAAACTTCTTGAATCCCTGGTCTGACCACTACTCTCCACTTTTCTTGAGGAATCCTCTTCCTTTCACCCCTCACAATCGGGCTTTCGCCCAGGACGTGGTACCGAGAGTGTCCTGGTCTCTGTCACGGACGACTTGCCGCAGACTCATGACGGGGGCAGCATCAGTGCCTTTGACACCATTGATAATTTAGTCCTGCTAGGCCGCTTGGAAGGTACCGGCCCCTCGGGCACCGTCCTTGATTGGTTATCTTCCTTCCTCTACGCCCGTTGTCAAATTCTATCACTCCCTCCTTTTTTTCTACGGCTATGGTCCATCATCTCCCCGGTCATATTTAACGTCTACGTCCAGCCTTTGACTAAACTGATATTCTCTCACGGCTTCCTCCGTTATTTTTACACCAATGACACGCAGATAATGGTTCATCTGGATCTCTCCAGCCCTGAGTCTGCTGCCAGATTTCTTGCCTGTCTGGAGGCCGTGGGAGAATGGATGCATTCCAACTGGGTTAAGCTGAACGGTGATAAAACCGAGGATTTGGTGGTGGCCCCCCCTGCAGCTGCTACTCATTGGATGCCAGCTTTCTGGCCTGCCTCCCTGGGCCCCTTTCCTCAGCCAGTCTCAATGGTCAAGGACCTTGGGGTTAAACTTACTGCATCCTTGTCCATGGAGTCACAAGTCAGCTCTGCGTGCCAGCGGGGCATTTTCAGCTGAGGCTCTTGTGTTGGGTCATCCCTTATATCCAAGAGCATCTCTGCGTCTTTGTCATTTCTGCTCTGGTTACATCCTCACTGGACTATTGCAACTCTCTGTACTTTGGCCAACCTGCTTATATACTTCATCGCCTGCAAGTCCTCCAAAATGCTGCTGCGCGATTGGTGACTTCTACTCCTCGTGGCTGTCACATCTCCCCTGTTCTCCGCAAACACCATTGGCTGCTGGTGGCCAAACATATTCAATTCAAGGCCCTTTGCCTGGTCCACCAAGCTTTCTATGGCCAGGGGGTGGAATACCTCATGGCGAACTTCGTGCCCTACATCACGAGCCAAGCTCTGCGGTCAGCTATCGCTTGCTTGCTGACTGTTCCATCGTTCAGGTATAGCTGCATTGGTGTCCGCGCTTTCTTAGTGGCTATGGCTGTTCTCTGGAATTCTCTACCTCTTTCTCTCAGAGCTACTCCGATTCCTCTGGCTTTTCGCAAAGCTCTGAAAATGTTTCTTTTCTAGGCTATCTCCTTCACTACTCTGTAAGGAGCACCAAGATGCCCTTAGGCAAATGTTGCGCTTTACAAAATCTATTCCATTCCATCTATTCCGTTCCATTCGATACCTTTGATTTTAAAAGAAATAGTGTGTTCCCACTCCTCCCGGAGTAAGAAGGGATTTAAAGAGTTCTTTGTTAGAGCCACAGTTTAGCACTCTGATCAACTACTACCTGGTTTTCACTCATGCCAGGCCTTCTATTTCAGCAACTTTCCACACGGTTTACTCACCTGCCCGTCTAATACTTCACAAGAGAACAAAGTGTACTTCAGTGGTAACTTCCAACTAAGAACAACAACTTCACAAGGTTTATTTAGCATCAAACTTTAAACCATTTTCGGTGAAACAAGGAATCACATTAGTGCTCTTTACGATTCCTCTGTAACTATGCTTCTCTTCCTCTGGATAATCTTCAGAAGGGCAACCTGGTTGCCACCTTTCTTTCCACTCTACGCCAACAATCCTATAGTGACCGTCTTGGCTTTGGCAATGTGTGTTTATATCATCTAGTGATATGTATTTCATAACACAACACATAAACAGAATGTCTTACAACTCTTGGGGTTACCAATATTCCCCTCTAGCCTTGATAGGTTATTTGATATGATAGGTTAGGTTATTTATAACATGCTTAATACCCAGAGGTTTCTAAGCGCGGACCCGGGGATCGAACCTGTGGTGCTCTGTGTCGTCTTTCTTGCAAGGAAAGCACATTGCCCCTGAGCTATCATCCCGAGAGCTTGAGCAATGTTTGTTGTATTGGTATTGCTGGGTTTTTTAATACTCTTGGCTTGGTATTGTTTGTATGCTTTTGTTTGGACTAAAGCTTCCCCACAGGGTTTTTGGGCCTTCCACCAACTCACATGCTTGCTTGCAGTCACTTTGGTTTAATAAGTAAAACATTTGTTGGTTTCGTACAGTTCGGTATTCAGAATTGTAATCACTGCTTCTCTAACTCACACACGAGTGAAACTGCCTGCTGTGGATAGCGTCAGAGCGCTGCGGAGTCACCTGCAAGCTGAGAACTTACCAGTTAAGTTGCTCGATCTAGCTCCGTTTGGTGTTCGCAGGTCTTCTGACATTGTGGCTCCTCTCAGTCAGGCAAACAGCCTCGTCTGGTCCACCTCTGCTCATGCCACTCAAATTTGGAGCTTCCTCCGATAGTTGGAGGCTCAGCCACCTAAAGCCTTTAACTAGGGTACACTTCCTTCGCTAATTCCGCTTCCTGCTGCGCAATCTCTGCACAACGAGCCTTCAATGGGCAAGCGTCCCATTCTTACGCTCCCCGCTCTTCAATCTCTGCAACAGTAATAGCTCGAGGCAAAGACACTCTCCGGACTTGACACTGCTCTTGGCTGCACAATGGTCCCAGTGTCTTCTCTCACACCAGCTTCGCTTTCCTCTGAGGCCCGCACTGCATTCTCTTCTCCTGCTGCTCATGCTCTCCCTCTTCCTGCACCTGAGGGGGCTTTTTAAGCCTCTGTGTCCCTCAGGTGTAGATCGTTTACACTAATTAGCTGACTACTCCCACAGCAGTATTCCTCGGCATCCCTCCTCCTTGTCCCAGTACTGAAGGAATTATGGGACTTGAAGTCCCTGTCAACCAAGTTAGTTTTCCTAATGTCTTCTACCTTACAATAAGCCATTCCAAGATTGGGGTTTCGGGGGAAATTGGCAAGGGAGTTTCTCCTTCCTCCTGGCCTGTTCCCACCTCATGTCATCCTCCCGCAGAACACCACCCCCAGGGTTGGGATCAGGAAGCCGCTGCCTTCCCCTGACCACATGAGAAGGGTCCCAGGCCAAGATTCTGGGGGAATCACTACTGATTCATCATACTATATGCACATCCATCTCTGCTACTGCTGTAAAATCCTTTGCCAGGTTCTTCTTGTCTCCTACAAGGAATCACTCCTCATACTCTGTTACATCCTGAACTCTGCCACATCACACTGTTACAGCAACCTCATCTCTGCTCTCCATTTTTACTGTCACAAACTATCCAGGACCATCAGTTTTTACCCTTCTCCCCCCAACCACTCTTCATTCTTTCGTCTCTCACTGCAAAAGGCTTAAGAATCCCTGATCTCACTAGCCTCCTTTCCCTACCACCCCTCAGTACGTTCTCTCCACTATCCCACATTCTCATCCCCCTTTAGCTCAGATTTTTTCCACACTTCCCATCCCCTGCTCTGCCAATCCTTCCTGTGCTCCCAGAGACCCCTTCGTACCCCAGACTTTTAAAGGACTGACTTTGCTAAACTGCACCTCCCTATCCCCTTTATTATCCTGTTCCTTTCATTAGATGGCCACTGTCATACCCCTCTCAAATACTCATATAGCTGAGCCCAAAAACCATACCAACCACTCAGACAGACCTGGTATACTCTCCTGCCAGGTACTATCACAAATAGGCATTTTCTTGAGGTTGGTATTTGTCTGAGTATCCTCTCTTTTATCCCTATGAAATCTTTAGGATGACTTCCCTGCTTTACTACATTCTCATTGTTCTTTCACCCCTTTGTACACTCCAGGATGTATTTGCGTGATTTATCAAATCTGTATCACATATAATGCCACTGGTATCCCCTTGTGCTCTTCAGAATATCTTTGCATGATTTACAAAGTTTGTATCAAATATAGTACCACTTGCATCCCTGTGTGCTCTTTGGGATATACCTGCATGGGGTTTCAGCTGCTCTAGCTCTCTTAATGCCCTTGCCACCAGCCCAACCCTTTCCATACCTTTGGGAAGCGTCTGGGTGGTCTCCGGTCTCATCAGGTGGTGGAGCAGAGTTTGTCTGCTGGCTGCATTTGGCATTCTCTTTCCTGCGGTTCCACAGCTCTGGATTCTTAGTTGTGTCTCTGGCTGCCTGTGTCTTCGTTCTCGGTCTGCTTTTGGCGGTTTGGCTTCCTTTCTCCCTGCCTCCGGCCAGGTCCGCCTTGCTTGGGCCTCTCTCCTTGCTACACGCCTCTGCGTCTCGGCTCTTAGCCTTTGTATTCTCTGGCATAGAACAAGCATCTTGTTCTTGCTCCTCCAGGGCAGATTCCACAGACCATTTAGTCCTCCTTCCCTTTTTATGATTGGGATTGCTTCTTGACAACTGTACCGTGTGTGTTGGTTCCATGGTGGGATTTTGCCTCCTTCATCTCAGTAATCCTTTGCATTAAGCTAGGGTGAGTCTCCCTCTTCCTCATCCCATTCGTGTGAATTATACATTCCACTCCACTGTAACATACAAAAGTATGGGGGACCAGAATGGTGTTACGCTCACCTGGACCCCACAGGGGTGTCGATCGGACCCGGACAGCTGCGGTCTCCATCAACGTGATGCGGAGTGCAGAGATGACTGTCTAGACTGGCCCGCCTAGTCTTGTCTGCTGGACCCGAAGAAGTATTTTCCTGCAAGTGGAGACAGGGATTAGCCACCTGTGGGTTTTAGTGATGGCCTCCCAACTGTTCTCGCTCTCCCCCACTAATCACCTCTGATATCCCCTTAGTAACCTCACCTTATGTTTGTAAAAGATGAGCTCTCCATCCTGCGTGTCTTGCAGGGGCGCGTAGATACCAGTTACTTCACTGGTTTGAAGGCGTTGGGAGAGTATCTGTAAGCATTGACTCTGAAGTCCCAGGCGGGATTGGTAAGTATCAAGTTCAGAGTTCAATGTGCCCGATGTTCACTCTTGTCCCCTTCCTTAAGTTGCAACTGAGTTTGTGAGAAGAAGGTCTCGTAGCTGCTGCTGGCATTCATGTAAGAGTCTGTGTTACCCAACACTGTCCGGTAACTATTGCATGCGTTAACGTGTTCTTTTTCTCCCTCTTTACAGATGTGGCATATGAAGATATGGAGAATAATACCGTTGGTGGTAAATCAGGTAAGTCTATGGTGGTAAGAGGTATTTGTTGATTCCCTTGGCTCACCTTGTTATTCTTGTGCCCCTAGGTGCCGGAGTACGGCGAAGAAATGATGGAGACCGTGCCGGATCGAAAGATGCTGTGAGAACTTGTGAGTATGGCGCCGTGCTGAAGCTGGCGAAGCGACGCGTGCAGGACTGATGTACTTTCCAGGTCGGGAGATGAAATGGATCCGGAATCAGGTGAGGAATTTGAAATAATTTTGTTTTCTAACCTTGTCCTTTTCTTCCTCTTTATTCTAGGAGCTCCGGATTCGAGGCGGGCGTGGCAGAAGACTGGATGCTGGCTGCAGGCACGCGGGCGTGGCAGAAGACTGGATGCTGGCTGCAGGCACGGTGAGAGTCACGCTGCTGGATGCAGAATAACACGAAGCATGTGCATGTGTTGTTCGGGCGTGGTTTAAATATCCTCCAAAGTAGTCCCAGGAAAGAAGTTCCCCAGGACCACACCCGAGTAAAAAATAGTCCCTATAGTAAAATAGTCCCATCCAGGCCTCATGTTGGCTTGGATTTATTTGCAGCATGGTCTGCATGAGGTAAGTAATGTCTATGAGCCTGGCGCCTGTGGCGCCAGGACTGATTTTTATTATGAGCCTGGTGCCTACGGCGCCAGGACTGAACCCAGACAGCCCCTAGCTGGGGCTGCTGGGGTTTTTGTAAATGTCTGAATGCCTGCTCCCAGGGCTGATGGGCTTGATCCGGATGCCCGGGGGTAGGCATCATGACAAATGGTCTGAATAGAAGATAAGGAAAGTGGGGACTGAGTTGGGTGAAGGGAAGTAGAGGACAGAAGTGAAGGAGGGGAACACTGCATTCTCCCAAGTGGATCGTCACTGGCCCCATGAGGGGTTTCCCTCCCCATGCAATCCACCCACTGAGTACCACCCCCAGGGGGACAATCAGGTAGCGGCCTCACCTCCCTGGCCTCATGGGAAATAGCTTGGGATTTGGCACAACATGCATAGACTACCTCTGCACTGTGACAGTAGTATTTGACATAAGAGGTGAAATGTTTCATTTCTTTTGCGTTATGTTAATTGGGTACTTCAGTGATGACACAGGGAGGCCAGGCAGGGGTAGGTATCTTCTTTACTTACATACAAGTGTCCAGGATATTAGGTAGCAGGTAAGTACAAAAGGATCTTCAAGTACAGAAAGACATAGGAGACATTCACCAGTACCCACTCAATCCAGCAGCCCACTTCCAACTGACCCCCAAGGAACACACACACACAAAGACTCTCTCAACATTCCACAGGCAAGCTTTTTACAAGCATTCCACAGCACCAAGGGTCACAGCACAGGAACAGGGGAGGAAGCAAGACATAACACATTGTGAAAACAGAAAAATAATATGAGGCCGGGAAGCCCAAAAGGAAACACACCGACACAGGTTACAAAGAAACATACAAGTGCTTTTTTTCAAGCTACAACAGTTTCCAAGTCAACTGACAAACGGATAGCTATTCGGCACTCAGTATAACATAACGAACTTAAACGAGGGTTCGATGTTTTCAGTGAGAGACCGCACATTGGAATACCCGGGATATTTTATACAATTTGTCCAGCCCTTGGCCAACCCTCTTGCGGGTTAACCATTCTGCGAAATACAATACTGGTCTTAGGGTTCTTTGCCAGGTCAACCTTTAATATATGCATTTTGATTAGTTTCGCTGATATAAGTAGTACATTTACATATAGGTCAACAGTAGGACAAGGTCTCTGTTCGCGACCCCGACAAGTGGCCTGCAGGCATATTAATTATTCAGCTGTACGGAGGTCACAACCGCCAGAATCTTATTCGGAATGTCATTTGGCCTCCATTTTGATGTTCAGGGTGACTTCTACATAACAAGAGAACCTAAAATGGCGGCTTAATCCAAGATGGCGGCTTACATTGATTTCTCTGAGGTCAGGACCTTGCCGTGGAGTTTGTTCGCGCATGAGGTTTAGACAACTTGGCGTAGGCCAATACACATACAACTATTACAATAGGAGGCATAATATTATTTCTATTCCGACAACATCACCTGCTGTAAAACCAACAAGAGTAAGAGAATGGAACAGAGAGACAAAAGAACAATCCCAAAAAACCAACCATCTCAAAGTGACCCATGACAGGTCCAATATTCTGTCACTATAAAACTTGCTCAGAACACAGAAACCTGCCATTCAAACCATCTCAAGCATCAAGCCGGCTAACACACTGGGAAAATCCATCCCAGTCCTCTCAGCCAAACCTTGGAATTCTCTCCCCCTGACCTTGAGACAAGAACAAAACAATACAATATTCCGACAACAACTACAAACCTTTCTTTTTAAGTAATGCTCCCTTTGACATGACCCAACTTTCCTGACCTCTGTCCCGTCTTTCTGTATGTCTTTTGGTGTTGATGTTACCTGGAGCCTGAATCAATGCCTGCGGGCCTTCAGCACCATATTTAAATAAATAAATAAAATTAAAATAAATAAAATCCCCTCAACCGTCCTACCAATGAAATGCTAGAAAAACATCACAACCCAAAACACGTCACCATCCACACTATTGACCAAACAGCAGGAACTCACACAGGGCACCGGCCCCACACCCCTCGGAACGACTGCCGACTACCCACCTCAACCAAACAAAACCACTTTATCAACTAACCAAACCAGCACTCAGACTGCTCGACAGACAAGCAACACTAAACCACCACAAATAGATGGCACACGAAAATGCACCACCAGTGCCCCAACAAGGAGCACCACAAGAACAACACATAGGTTGAGACCACCACATCCAAGGTGTGGGACCCCCACAAAGAGTACTGGGGTCCTCCCAAAACACAATGGCAAAGCACACTTGACCAAATGGCAAAAAAAACATGTGAGTGCAGGGAACAGAAACAAACTAATGAGGTAAACTACGCTCAACAACCTTTCTCAAACCACAACCATGAACACAAATGGCACGGGCACATAATACCTCTCCAAAGTGCTGGGTGTGCCATGTGCTGGCAGCTAGCAGCCCAGGTGGCTGGCACTACCCTGCCACACAAAACACAAACAAAACTGTCTAACCCCACAAGGTGGTTTGCTAGGCCACCCAGTGAGCACAATACACACCACGTACACAAGTAACCCCCTGTAAATCCATGCCCTATTCTCACATCCATATTCTGATAGACCTGTGGAGGCAAAAGTTAAATCAACATGCGAGAACAAACCAAATTTCAACTTCCTTTAACTAACAGAGGCAACGTCTTTACCAAAATACACCAGACACATCCCAGATCCACCACAATCCACAACGTACCAATGGACAATTTACATCCAAACAGGCTTCACTTCACATAACACTGTTGATCAATATTCACGGTTCAGCATGGACAGCTCCCTGAAAAATGACATAAAGCCCTGATGTAGCTTGTGGAAAATTGCCATATATTGTTTGTTTATTATTTGTATTGCGCACCAGACCCTAGGGTATCAGGGTGCAGAGGTTACAAGAAGGTACACGGCTTGGGATACAGAGATACATTACATATGGCAAACAAATATGAACATAGAAAGGCACAGAAGATAATTACGATTCTTTACAAAAGAGGCGCACGAGCAAGGAGAACTATGTTAAAAACATAGTGTCAACAACATAAGGGCTATGGACAAAGTGGTGAGGGCATCCAGGCCCTACTGATCTGTTGACTTGAGCCAGTTAACAAAGTTAGATCTAAAGCTCTGGTATGATTGATCTTCTCGGAGTGAGGAAGGCAGGGAGTTCCATAGCTGGGCCGCTTTCATGGGAAAGCTGCTGCCTCTAACCTTAGATAATTTAAATCTGGGAGTGGAAAGACAATTAGTGATGACTAGTCTAGAGGGTCTGGTGGATGTCTGTCTGTGGAATCTCTAAGAGAGATAGCTGGGAACGGCATTATTCCAAGATTTGTGAATAAGCGATGCAGTTTTTAGCTAGAATTCATCGTTGGTCGAAAGCCAGTTGTTTTGTTGCCTAATCTCAGATATAGGAGTTCTTCTAGCTACTGTGAGGGCCGCTCTAAGGGCATTATTTTGGAGGGTTTGGATTCTCCTGATGATAGATTTATTAGAACCTATATAAAGGGTGTTGCAATAATCCAGCCTGGACAGAATGAGGGCTCTGGCCAGGATGATGCAACTGTTGTTGGAAAGAAAGGGTGTGCAGGTTCTGATAGGTTTATAAGTGTAAGCGTTAGCGGAGGCCAGAGCATTTACTTGTTTAGTAAAAGATAGAGTGGAGCTGAGGTAAAAGCCTAGAGTTTTTACCTCATTGGCCACTTTGATGAGGTTGCTATCAACATTCCAGAGGCAGGCATTCTACAAGCATTCCACAGCACCCAGGCTCACAACACAGGAACAGGGGGGGAAAGCAAGAAATAACACATTACACAAAGAAAACAATGAAACGGCTTTCTTCATGATGCACATCTAGGTTTCTCCAAATAAGAGATGATATGTCTGATTTTTAAGGGCCCCGTCTTAGGCATTCATGCTTCCTTGTTTGCATGAAATGTGTTTATAAGCTGCTGAGCCACCTTGAAGACATTTTATGATCCTTGCTGCGTCACATACGAGGCTGGGCTCTGTCCACTTGAAGACCTCTTTCCAACTAAGTAGTGAAAAGGCAGGGTGGTCCTACTTTTTCGCATTAAAATTAAGATTTTGGGCAGTAATCCTTCCCCATTTCCAAAATGTTCTTCATGTGTGGTTGCATCATTTTCATGTGAGTTTTGCTGCCGTTTTAACAATTAGGGTAGCGTTCCGGGTACTTTTTCGTGTGAAAATGTAGATTTTGGGCAGTAATGGGTTAATGACAGCATATTGGACGAGCTTTCTCTTGTCAACATGTTCTTCATGTGTGTTTACATCATTTTCAGGTGAGTTTCGCTGCCGTTTTATATATTAGGGTAGCGTTCCGGCCTGTTCTGGGTACTTTTTCGTGATAAAATGTAGATTTTGGGCAGTAATGGGTTAATGACAGCATATTGGTGGAGCTTTCTCTTTTTAACATGTTCTTCATGTGTGTTTACATCATTTTCAGGTGAGTTTCGCTGCCGTTTTATATATTAGGGTAGCGTTCCGGCCTGTTCCGGGTACTTTTTCGTGATAAAATGTAGATTTTGGGCAGTAATGGGTTAATGACAGCATATTGGTGGAGCTTTCTCATTTCAACATGTTCTTCATGTGTGCTTGCATCATTTTCATGTGAGTTTCACTGCCGTTTTATATATTAGGGTACCGTTCCGGCCCGTTCCGTGTACTTTTTCGTGATAAAATGTAGATTTTGGGCAGTAATGGGTTAATGACAGCATATTGGTGCACCTTTCTCATTTCAAAATGTACTTCATGTGTGTTTGCATCATTTTCAGGTGAGTTTCGCTGCCGTTTTATATATTAGGGTAGCGTTCCGGCCCGTTCCGGGAACTTTTTCGTGTTAAAATGTAGATTTTGGGCAGTAAAGGGTTAATGACAACATATTGGTGCACCTTTCTCATTTCGAAATGTTCTGAATGTGTGTTTGCGTCATTTTCAAGTGATTTGTGCTGCCATTTTATATGTTAGGGTAGCGTTCCGGCTCATTCCGGGTACTTTTTCGTGTGAAAATGTAGATTTTGGGCAGTAATGGGTTAATGCCAGCATATTGGTGGAGCTTTCTCATTTCAACATGTTCTTCATGTGTGCTTGCATCATTTTCAGGTGAGTTTCGCTGCCGTTTTATATATTAGGGTTGCGTTCCGGCCCGTTCCGGGTACTTTTTCGTGATAAAATGTAGATTTTGGGCAGTAATGGGTTAATGACAGCATATTGGTGGAGCTTTCTCATTTCAACATGTTCTTCATGTGTGCTTGCATCATTTTCAGGTGAGTTTCGCTGCCGTTTTATATATTAGGGTAGCGTTCCGGCCTGTTCCGGGTACTTTTTCGTGATAAAATGTAGATTTTGGGCAGTAATGGGTTAATGACATATTGGTGCACCTTTCTCATTTCAAAATGTTCTTCATGTGTGTTTGCATCATTTTCAGGTGATTTGTGATGCCATTTTATTTGTTAGGGTACCGTTCCGGGAACTTTTTCGTGTTAAAATGTAGATTTTGGGCAGTAGTGGGTTAATGACAACATATTGGTGCACCTTTTTCATTTCAAAATGTTCTGCATGTGTGTTTGCATCATATTCAGGTGATTTATGCTGCCATTTTATATGTTAGGGTACCGTTCCGGCCCGTTCCGGGTACTTTTTCGTGTTAAAATGTAGATTTTGGGCAGTAATGGGTTAATGACAGCATATTGGACGAGCTTTCTCTTGTCAACATGTTCTTCATGTGTGTTTACATCATTTTCAGGTGAGTTTCGCTGCCGTTTTATATATTAGGGTAGCGTTCCGGCCTGTTCTGGGTACTTTTTCGTGATAAAATGTAGATTTTGGGCAGTAATGGGTTAATGACAGCATATTGGTGGAGCTTTCTCTTTTTAACATGTTCTTCATGTGTGTTTACATCATTTTCAGGTGAGTTTCGCTGCCGTTTTATATATTAGGGTAGCGTTCCGGCCTGTTCCGGGTACTTTTTCGTGATAAAATGTAGATTTTGGGCAGTAATGGGTTAATGACAGCATATTGGTGGAGCTTTCTCATTTCAACATGTTCTTCATGTGTGCTTGCATCATTTTCATGTGAGTTTCACTGCCGTTTTATATATTAGGGTACCGTTCCGGCCCGTTCCGTGTACTTTTTCGTGATAAAATGTAGATTTTGGGCAGTAATGGGTTAATGACAGCATATTGGTGCACCTTTCTCATTTCAAAATGTACTTCATGTGTGTTTGCATCATTTTCAGGTGAGTTTCGCTGCCGTTTTATATATTAGGGTAGCGTTCCGGCCCGTTCCGGGAACTTTTTCGTGTTAAAATGTAGATTTTGGGCAGTAAAGGGTTAATGACAACATATTGGTGCACCTTTCTCATTTCGAAATGTTCTGAATGTGTGTTTGCGTCATTTTCAAGTGATTTGTGCTGCCATTTTATATGTTAGGGTAGCGTTCCGGCTCATTCCGGGTACTTTTTCGTGTGAAAATGTAGATTTTGGGCAGTAATGGGTTAATGCCAGCATATTGGTGGAGCTTTCTCATTTCAACATGTTCTTCATGTGTGCTTGCATCATTTTCAGGTGAGTTTCGCTGCCGTTTTATATATTAGGGTAGCGTTCCGGCCCGTTCCGGGTACTTTTTCGTGATAAAATGTAGATTTTGGGCAGTAATGGGTTAATGACAGCATATTGGTGGAGCTTTCTCATTTCAACATGTTCTTCATGTGTGTTTGCATCATTTTCAGGTGAGTTTCGCTGCCGTTTTATATATTAGGGTAGCGTTCCGGCCTGTTCCGGGTACTTTTTCGTGATAAAATGTAGATTTTGGGCAGTAATGGGTTAATGACATATTGGTGCACCTTTCTCATTTCAAAATGTTCTTCATGTGTGTTTGCATCATTTTCAGGTGATTTGTGATGCCATTTTATTTGTTAGGGTACCGTTCCGGGAACTTTTTCGTGTTAAAATGTAGATTTTGGGCAGTAGTGGGTTAATGACAACATATTGGTGCACCTTTTTCATTTCAAAATGTTCTGCATGTGTGTTTGCATCATATTCAGGTGATTTATGCTGCCATTTTATATGTTAGGGTACCGTTCCGGCCCGTTCCGGGTACTTTTTCGTGTTAAAATGTAGATTTTGGGCAGTAATGGGTTAATGACAGCCTATTGGTGCACCTTTCTCATTTCAAAATGTTCTTCATGTGTGTTTGCATCATTTTCAAGTGATTTGTGCTGCCATTTTATATGTTAGGGTACCGTTCCGGCTCATTCCGGGTACTTTTTCGTGTGAAAATGTAGATTTTGGGCAGTAATGGGTTAATGCCAGCATATTGGTGGAGCTTTCTCATTTCAACATGTTCTTCATGTGTGTTTACATCATTTTCAGGTGAGTTTCGCTGCCGTTTTATATATTAGGGTAGCGTTCAGGCCCGTTCCGGGAACTTTTTCGTGTTAAAATGTAGATTTTGGGCAGTAATGGGTAAATGCCAGCATATTGGTGGAGCTTTCTCATTTCAACATGTTCTTCATGTGTGTTTACATCATTTTCAGGTGAGTTTCGCTGCCATTTTATATGTTAGGGTACCGTTCCAGCCCATTCCGGGTACTTTTTCGTGTGAAAATGTAGATTTTGGGCAGTAATGGATTAATGACAGCATATTGGTGCACCTTTCTCATTTCAAAAGGTTCTTCATGTGTGTTTGCATTATTTTCCGGTGAGTTTTGCTGATATTTTATATATTAGGGTACCGTTCTGGCCCGTTCCGAGTACTTTTTTGTGTGAAAATGTAGATTTTGGGCAGTAGTGGGTTAATGGCAGCACATTGTTCATCCTTTGCCATTTCAAAATGTTCTTCATGTGTGTTTGCATCATTTTCAGGTGAGTTTTGCTGCCGTTTTATATATTAGGGTACCGTTCCGGCCTGTTCCGCGTACTTTTTTGTGAAAATGTAGATTTTGGGCAGTAATGGGTTAATGACAGCACATTGTTCATCCTTTGCCATTTCAAAATGTTCTTCATGTGTGTTTGCATCATTTTCAGGTAAGTTTTGCTGCCGTTTTATATATTAGGGTACCGTTCCGGGTACTTTTTTGTGTGAAAATGTAGATTTTGGGCAGTAATGGGTTAATGACAGCACATTGTTCATCCTTTGCCATTTCCAAAATGTTCTTCATATGTGTTTACATCATTTTCAGGTGAGTTTTGCTGCTGTTTTATATATTAGGGTACCGTTCCGGCCCGTTCCGGGTACTTTTTCGTCTGAAAGTGTAGATTTTGGGCAGTAATGGGTTAATGACAGCACATTTTTCAACCTTTCCCATTTCCAAAATGTTCTTCATGTGTGTTTACATCATTTTCAGGTGAGTTTTGCTGCTGTTTTATATGTTAGGGTACCGTTCCGGCCCGTTCTGGGTACTCTTTCGTGTTAAAATGTAGATTTTGGGCAGTAGTGGGTTAATGACAACATATTGGTGCACCTTTTTCATTTCAAAATGTTCTGCATGTGTGTTTGCATCATTTTCAGGTGATTTGTGCTGCCATTTTATATGTTAGGGTACCGTTCCGGCCCGTTCCGGGTACTTTTTCGTGTTAAAATGTAGATTTTGGGCAGTAATGGGTTAATGACAGCCTATTGGTGCACCTTTCTCATTTCAAAATGTTCTTCATGTGTGTTTGCATCATTTTCAAGTGATTTGTGCTGCCATTTTATATGTTAGGGTACCGTTCCGGCTCATTCCGGGTACTTTTTCGTGTGAAAATGTAGATTTTGGGCAGTAATGGGTTAATGCCAGCATATTGGTGGAGCTTTCTCATTTCAACATGTTCTTCATGTGTGTTTACATCATTTTCAGGTGAGTTTCGCTGCCGTTTTATATATTAGGGTAGCGTTCAGGCCCGTTCCGGGAACTTTTTCGTGTTAAAATGTAGATTTTGGGCAGTAATGGGTAAATGCCAGCATATTGGTGGAGCTTTCTCATTTCAACATGTTCTTCATGTGTGTTTACATCATTTTCAGGTGAGTTTCGCTGCCATTTTATATGTTAGGGTACCGTTCCAGCCCATTCCGGGTACTTTTTCGTGTGAAAATGTAGATTTTGGGCAGTAATGGATTAATGACAGCATATTGGTGCACCTTTCTCATTTCAAAAGGTTCTTCATGTGTGTTTGCATTATTTTCCGGTGAGTTTTGCTGATATTTTATATATTAGGGTACCGTTCTGGCCCGTTCCGAGTACTTTTTTGTGTGAAAATGTAGATTTTGGGCAGTAATGGGTTAATGGCAGCACATTGTTCATCCTTTCCCATTTCAAAATGTTCTTCATGTGTGTTTGCATCATTTTCAGGTGAGTTTTGCTGCCGTTTTATATATTAGGGTACCGTTCCGGGTACTTTTTCGTGTGAAAATGTAGATTTTGGGCAGTAATGGGTTAATGACAGCACATTGTTCATCCTTTGCCATTTCAAAATGTTCTTCATGTGTGTTTGCATCATTTTCAGGTTAGTTTTGCTGCAGTTTTATATATTAGGGTACCGTTCCGGGTACTTTTTCGTCTGAAAATGTAGATTTTGGGCAGTAATGGGTTAATGACAGCACATTGTTCAACCTTCCCATTTCTAAAATGTTCTTCATGTGTGTTTGCATCATTTTCAGGTGTGTTTTGCTGCCATTTTATATATTAGGGTACCGTTCCGGTCCATTCCGGCCTTTTCCGGGTTTTACCCCGTTCCATTAATGCACACGACGCTGCTGCAGATCGAAGTCTATAGTACGTCACGCCTGATAGAAAACACACCTATTTCTACTTCTCTACAAGAGAGGCCAGCATTATTTTCCATTCTTGCGACATAGGCCGTAGTAGTAGTTGTTTAAGAGCTGCATAGGACGCGCCTTCCGACGCCACAGCAGTGCGCCTAGACACATTTTAGAGAAAACAAACCATCTTCATAGTCCAGGGAAATCCAGGTCTAAATCGCCTGAGTTTTATTTAGCCATCAATCTAGGGAATAGGCTTTTATCGACAGCTTTCGATGTGTGATGAAAGGGTAAGGAGTCCCAGTGGACAGGCAGCAATGATCAACCCGTCACCGCCCCCCAGGAGCAGGAGAAGGGTGAAGGAACTCCAGGTTAGGGCCCAGTGGTCGAAGTGTAGGAAAAGAAGTAGTGGAACTATGTTCCCTGCTGGCCTGCACCCACTCCCCACAATCCCCATCACCACGTCCCCTCCCACACACAATACACACAACCAAACACTTGCGCTTGCTGTTTAAGGGAACGTTCTGTACAGTGCACTGAAAGTGCAAGTTTCAACTTCTTCCTACACTTTTATTTTAAAACGAAACGATTCCGGAACGGTTTCTTTTTAAAATAAAAGTATAGGAGCTGTAAAAGGTCACTTAAAAAAGTAGAGGAGCACTGCTCCCGCTCATTTCGACCACTGGGTTAGGCACACATTTCTCCATTTGTGACGGGTGCTCTCCCCCAAAAATATTTGCCTATCATAGCCAACTGGCTGTTACACTGTTCCAGCGGCAAGAAGGTATGAGGTCAAACGCTTTACCCGTCGCAAGATCAGCCTTTGTGTGTGGTATCCAGTTAAAAGTTCGAATGCACAATTTCGAATGCGTTAATGTTGGGAAAAAATGTCAATTTTTTTTTCGAATATATATATCTATTATAGAGTTTTTTTGGGGTTAGTTAGTAAAAAAAAAAAGGTCAATTAAAAAAAAAACGGGGTTTTGGGGGAACCCCCATTAAAAAAAATAAAAAAGCACATTTCTTTTTCATTTGACATTAAGGCATTTGAAATTATTACGTTCGAAAATGTCACTATAAACCTTTGTGTGTTCAATCACTTGTTTCAATGATACAGGTGTAGTGTGCATGACCTGTGTGATCAAATTAACATATTCTTTGTTCAGAGAGAGATCATTTCTTGATGTGGAGGACACAGGGTGTCTGGACCTGAAATCCACATGATCATATAGTTTTCCTGGTTTGTATTCACTTGTCACTTGAGATCCAAGCATTCTAATTGTGGAGCATATTACACTAAGGAATCCCATATATTGAGTTTAAGGTGCGATGAGGCGTAACTATGGTAAGCGATTTTCCAAATATGAACATGTGGAAGTGTTTGCATGCCCATACCACAGCCAGACTCACCTTTCTGAAGAGTATGCCAACTCAGCTCCGGACAAACTTCGACTGGCATTTTCAGTTGAGTCTCTCGCAGGTTTGTGCTGGACAACAATGGCTCCTAATCCTATCAAACTATCAATAAACTGGTAATTTGATTCATAAAGAGAGATTGACATAGAACATGTGCTATACTGATGCAGATTATTCCTTGATTTGGCAAAATATCACAGCCCTTTGTAACGGTACAGCATGTTTTCTTTAGTTCACTCAAGGGCTACTGTTCTGGTGGTTACAAAGGGCCTCATTACGAGTTTGGTGGTAAAATCACCAAATTACCATCAAACATTACTGGTCCCGTGAGTTTACCACAGCATTACAAGTGGATGTAGGGTGGTGTTAATTGCCGTTTTTAGAATCCATAGGACTCCATGGGGATTTCAGTGGAATTTCCATAAGCGGTAATTCCGATGCTGTAATTCCCCTGATTATTTTTCTTAAAGTGACGTATTTACTTCCATCATGATGCTGGAGAAAAATCCTCTATTCCAAGGTCAAACTTGTAGTTCGGAGGTGCCCAAATGGCCTTATCACAAATTCAGCAGTGCAGGATAAAACTGGCGGTAGGTCTGTCACCACCACATATTTGTGTGCAACAGAATTACTGACGATTTTACCACACTGCTGAACTACAAGTTTGACCTTGAAGGAGGAGGGTTTTCCTCCAGCATCATGGGGGAGGTAAATTTGACACTTTAAAGCCAAATATTGGTGAAATGACTTTGCTGGAATTGTCACTCACAGTAATTCCACTGAATTTCCTAGAGTCCTATGGACTCCAAAAATGGGGATTAACACTGCTGTATCCCATTTTATAATATTGTAGTAAACCCACAGGACCAAGTGGGTAATGCAAAAAAGATTAATGTTAATTCTGTAGATTTACTGCCGAATTACCCCGAAATTCATAATGAGGCCCCCATTCTTTTATATATCTGATTCAGTAGCTATTCATCCCAAAAAGGAATCTATGTCACTCTTATCGGAGAGATCCCGCGTGTTTCCAATGGCCTGTGCTTTTTCAGGATTGAGCTGAATTCCTCTCGAGAAGCTGTGTCCAAAGATTGATTGATCACCTTTCCCAAATTCTCCCCTTTCCCTATTCAGGGTGAGTCTGGCCATTTTGAGTGCTGTGCACACTTTCTGTAGAGCTGTGTAATAATGTACTGGGGACGCAGTTTTTAATACGCCATATTACTCCTCAGCTTACAAGAAAACCCCAGAGCTAATTTGCTTAAACTGATACAAATGCATATCTGTGGAAAATGTCATTGTGTGCCATTCTTGTTCATCGAATACTCTTTGATGATAACCCTTCTTGCAGTCCAGTTTGGTGACTATCCGAGCACCATTCAAGTAACTGTACATGTGGTTTATGTGCATTCATGGATGAAGGTCTGTCTTTATTGATTTGTTGACTTGCTGCATGCAGACACAGATGTGAATATCATTCTTGGAGTTCTTTTGGGATACAGCTGTGATATGGGAGACCCTGGCGTAAGGCCAATTGCTGGTTCAATAATGTCGGCTTTCAGTAGATTTTCAATTTCGTTTTCAACCTATGATTCTAGGTAGATGGGCCACTGGTCTCGTAGACTCATCAATGTGTAAAGTAACTTGATGTCCTGCAATTTTCCTAGTCTGTGTAACAGTGATGGGTTGCCTTAAACAACAAGGTGTTGTTGAGTCATAGAACATTTTATGGCTGAAATTTCCATTGCTGTCTTCGTCATTCGGCCCAGTAGGTTAGCTGCCAGAACTGCTCCTTGCAGCATATGGATGTCTCCTGACATGTCTTTCTTTGTAGCTTAACCGTGCAGTCGATTTTACATGATTTCTGGCAGCTCCCTTTTTGACCCAGGGGAGTACCCTTGGACATGATGGAGACAGAATAGGTTTGTTCTGCACTTCCTTGTATTCTGAAATATACATTATTTAAGCATATCTTCAGTCTCCATCACAAATCTCGTAACATCATCACCCACTGCCATCTCTGTATGTTCTCTTGGAGGCTCGTCAGTGGATGTCATTGGGCAAACATATGTTTCATATTAGCAGTCAGATCTTGAAATGGAGACATGTCATTCCCTGAAATTCCAGGTGTAACCCAGTCATAACTTCTGGGTTTGATTGTGAACAGAAGGTAACATTTAATGCATGTTTAGTAAAGATAAATGGGCCTCATTCCGAGTCTTCCGCTAAAATGGCACCAATACCGGCATGACATTATTACTGTTCCTGGCGAGGCATGTGCCGAAATCACCGGCGTACTAGGAGTCCACGGGCGCACGCACGATCCCCCACTGGAAATTACAATACCGGCATGCTGGTATTAGCAGATGGGAAAAATGTTGTAATGGCATTAGTGGCAAAAAATGCAGGTAATAACGCTTACGGCAGAAAACTACTGGTAACCATGCCACAACAATGACGGCGCCAGTAATACCGGCACTGGAAACAGATTTGCCACCAAACCCTGAAGGCCTGCAGTGGCCATGAATAAAAAAGCAGAATCCAACTGAATCTTCCTGTTCCTTCAGCCATCCAGGACCAGAAGCAAGTCAGAAGCATGTCACTGGACCAGAAGACCCCAGGCAAAGAATTCCGGCTCATAAAACCAAAGTTCTCTGACACTGAGCTGACCGTATTAGTGGACACTGCAGTACAGCATGCCGATGAACTTTTCGGGAGCAGGCAGCAGAAAACTAACACACAGCGCAAGACTGCCATATGGAGTGAGGTGGTACCAAGCGTGATGGCAGTGGGAACTGCCTCTCACCAACAGGGACTGCTGTAAGAGGTGGGATAACCTCAAAGCCCAGGTCCATAGTGCCATTGCCACACACAGGAAGGAGTGTGCAGCCACTGGGGGAGGCACGGTGGACCACCTTCACCTCATGTCATGGGAGGAGCGAGCCAGCAGTATACTCCACATGGAGAGAATAGAAGGCATCAGAGGTGCTGAGGCCGGAGCAGGGATCCATGGAGATGGTAGTAAGTACAAGTGCCTGAATATGTGGATGACTCCCCGCCCCCATTGCATGCATCCACCAGCATATCACAGATCAATGGGCATGTCAAGTGGTCAGAAACATGCCAGTCACATCAAATAGGCAGGTAGCGCACACATGTCAATGGCTGTGGTACTCCAAACCAATGCACATGCATGCACAGTGTACACACTCAGCATGCACCCCCCCCTGCATGGTCATCCATCTGAGCAATACCACCTACGAGAGACACATAAAACCAATAACACTAGGACACACACATGGTATGGGTGGAATTCATGACCCCCGACATGGTGCCAAATTGCTAACAACCTATCTCACTTCCTCAACAGGTACACTGTCCACGGACAATTAAATGGCTGGACCCTAAAATGCAGCTGCTGCAACAGCCCCCACCTCTGCACAGGGCACACCATCTGCAAGAAGGAGCAAGCAGCAGGGCAGTGCTGTGGTCCCAGCCACTGGCCCTAGCACCTGCAGCAGCCCAGCCTCCTCTGCCAACACCTGCAGCAGCCCAGCCTCCTCTACCAACACCTGCAGCAACCCAGCCTCCTCTGCCAACACCTGCAGCAGCCCAGTCACCTCTGCCAACAGCCACTGTTGTGGAGTCCCAGACCAACCCTGATGGGGATACAACACCCATGCCTGTGTACAGAGCCCCACCACCCGCACCAGCACACCCTCATCACAATCCCATGCACAATGTCCCATGGCACAGTTTGGCTAAGAGGAGTATGATGAGGAGGAGGGGGGGCAGTACGAGGGGGACACAACACCTGACTTCAGCCCCGCCCTGCCCTCAAGTCCGCACAGTGCACTTCCACTGGCAGAGTCTAACCTGTGGGCAATATGGGCATGCCTAAACAACATTGAGAGGCAGTAGGTGGACATGCACACACTTGCAGGCCAACAGCTTTCAGAAATGCAGGCAATGCGTGACTGCATGCAGGGATGCTCCTGGAACATGGTGCACTCCATGGGACATGCTACTGCCGCAATGGTGACACTCGGTTAAATAGTCCGTGAGCATACAGATGCAACATCCTCATCACCAGAGGCACTGCACCAGGCCTTGCAGTTGACCCTGCAATACATTAGTGCGCAGTGATCAGAGCGCTCCATCTCGGCAACACGCACTTAGGGCTCACTTGAGAGCAAACCAAGGCAACGTTCACTACATCACCAGGATTCAGGCACAAGAACCAAAGTCAAAGTGTCCACGTAAATGAGCCATGGACACCATCTAGGGTGTAGTTGTGTTGGGGAGGATGTGCTGGGGTGGGTGTTTAGGGAGGGTGTGGTGTGCTGGGGTGGGGTGGGTGTTTGGGAAGGGCCAGGTATTCATGTCATGTACTGTACAAGTTGCACTTAGATAAATACTTTTCACTTGCAGTATTGAATGGACATTCGTCATTTGTTGCATGTGTTTATTGTGTGCAATTACTACTAATAGGTGCATGGGTAGTGATACTGGGTGGCCACATCAGAAGACGTTCTCAATGAGTTCCTGGCGAGCAAGCGCCTTAGCCTACCCTATACACGCTCAGTGTGTACATGTTTGCCACTCGCGGGCATCGTGCCATCCTCTTCAGGGGTGTTCACATCCGGGGTCAGGGGTATGTTGCGCCGGATGCAAATGTTGTGCAACATGGCACATGCAAGCACTATGCTGCCCACCTTGTCCGGCCTGTACATGAGTGCCCTCCCCCCTGTCCGGTGTAGGCATCCGAAGCGTGCCTTCCACAGGCGAAGGTATGTTCAATTGCCAACCAGGTCCTGATGTCTGTCCGGTTATATGGCATCTGGGCATTCCTGAGAGGATTCAGCAACCACTAAAGCTGTGGATATACAAAGTCACCTGCAAAGGGGATAGACATTGAAGAAGGTCATTGGTTAATGTGGATGGATTCATCATCACATCAGTTTCACAATAGTCAGCTTGTTATGGCATGTCACATGTCATCCCACTACGCCAATTCATATTTTGGCCTTTGCATGTGGGGTGTACTACTCAGGGGGGGTGGGTGGAGGAGGCATGGCTCATCTTGGACACACCCAACAATCGTAGCAGCCATGGGTGGTGCCTCACAGGTTGGGTCTGGTACACATGGCATGTTGTGTGGATTGGGCCTGTCCATTGCTCCCATGTTCAATGGGATGGTCTGGGTTTCAAGTGCGTGTCTGTGTAGATCACTTGATTGCGTGTTGTGCATGGTGTACTGGTCAGTTGCCATGTCCATTGCTACTGTTGATTCCCTCTGTTACAGTTCATCAGGGCAACATCTCAAGTACGGCAGTGTGATGCAGTCATTAATGCAGTGTTCACCCCTATGTGTTTGATTCACGTTGGTGGGACGCGGCCCTGTACCTTACCCCAGTCCGTCAGCATGCACAATGGGTGTTTGGGACTTGGCAGGCCATTCTAACTACTGTATGCCATTTTGCAGACTGATCTACTTGCAGATGATTTGGATGCGTGCTTCTGCTTACTATGGCCAGTGACCTTGGTGATCTTGTATGTTGTCACCTATCATATTTGCACCTCCTCGATGCCATTGGTGCCCCAGTAGACATACATTGGACACCCCTCGGCAACCATGCCCACCCCCTTGCAGTCCATGCATCTTGTGGGTTGTGTATTGTTGTATTGTGTTACCTGTGGTCCAGTGTGTGTGGCTGGCATGTTTGAGTTGCATGGTTTGGCCATTCACTGCTGCTTCATGTGTCATGTGCTATTACGGTGGCCCGCAGCCTTTCTTGTCTCAGTGGGTGTGTGGGTCTGGTGTTTGTGGCCTTCTCAGGGCATTCATTTTCATTGCGGCACCCCCGCTCCCTACATCAGGCTCAGTGTGCTGGGACATGTACTCACCCAATGCCCAGGTAAGTTTGCCTTCATGCCCCTCCATGTACGCTGGCAGCGTGCTGTTCCGCAGGACCATGGCATCATGGGTTAAACCAGGGAACCGGGCACAGCTGTGGGTGATTGTGAGGTCTGCATCACAGGTAACCTGGACGTTGAGTGAATGGTACTGCTTCCAGTTCCTGTAGACTTCCTCTGAAGCCTGGGGTGCCACCAGCTCGATGTATGTGCAATCCAATGCAGCCACCACATTGGGCATGCCTGCAATGGCATAGAATCTTGCCTTGTTGGCGTTCACCTGTGCTAGGGTGGTGGGGTGTGCAATGTGCTGTCCAACAATGCAGCAGGAGTGCATCCAGCAGCACGACCATCAGTTTTGACAATGCAGGCTGAGAAATGCTGTGCAGCTGGCTCACAGTGTGTTGGAATGTGCCCATGGCAAGGAAGTGCAGGACTGACACCAGCTTTACCAGCAGTGGTATGGCTGTCCTGATGCCAATCTTGCTCACAATATCTTCCTGGATCATGCTGAGGACATATGCAATGCACTCCCTGTCAAGGTGGTAAAGGGTGAGGATTTGCATGTCAGTGAGGGTCCATGGTGTGGCCCAAACACGGGGTATGGGTGCACGCCTTGCGCGGGGTGTCTCATCCTCACATTCCTCATCCTCTGCCTCTTGTGCCCTTTTTTGATGCTCCAGTCTCTGCAGTGCTATGTTGGCCTGGAGCAGCTGCAGGTCAATGCTGACTGTAGTCCGTGGCAACATGGTGGTGTTTGGAAGTGTGCTTGTTGAAGGTGTTGCCTTTTCAGCTCTTCCATGCAGCTTTACCTGGATGCATTGGGTGCACCTGTGGCCTAATTTCCCACACCTGCAAGCATTTGATGACATTTACCATGTGCTTTCAGGTGGAAGTTTGGCCGCCTAGCGTTTGCCTGTATTACCAGCATTTATTTGCTGGTAACACAGGAAGAGACAGGCTCAGGATGTGCTGTTTCCTTTGTGCTGTTAATTCTGGCATGGGTTACAGGGGTCATCTGGTATTTACGGCACCGGTTTGACCAGCGCCTGTGTTTTCGGATACATTTTTACTGGTGCTGATGTATCCAGCAATTGTGGTCCGGCTTACCTGTAGTTGGCCGGTCCGATAAAAGTGCCAGTATATGTTGATACTGGCACTCTAATACCAGACAGGCCGACTTATAATGAGGCCCAATGTCATGGCCAATTGAAAGTGACATTTCACTTTGTTTTATGTCAAAACTCTATGGCATCTACAGTTAAATGTTGGAGAAGTGTAACATGTTTTCCTGTGCCTAAATAGGATCGTTATACTCTCCTGAGAATGCATCCGTGTCAGGTATGTTCAGTGTAAACTTTGCTGAGTTATGTGGAGAATGGAATATGGCTTGCCATTACCCTAGAAAAGAAAAGTAAGCAAGCCCTGCCATTTTGTGTGATCTACCCCTGTGCCTGGGGGTTGCAAATGTATGTGTTTGGTGGCATCGGGTGCAGAAGGAGCCTCTGTGTCCCTGAGGAGAAAAATCAGAGATAAATTTGACAGCTGTCATTCCCTCAATGAGGCACTTAGCGGTATGACCCTAGTAAGAGACGAAAGCCCCTTTTTTCTCACAAGGAGAGATCTGAGGGGGCTGTCAAAAGTGAAGGATCTCTGTCCTTCTCATGCATCAATACTGAACTAAGAGGTTTCTTCTGTAAAATCAGGCTCAAATCATTTTTTGAAGATCTTGAGGGTGAACCTGAAGAAACTGACACAGGGTTCAGACCCAAATGAAACGTTCTACCCAGGAGAGAACGAGATCTCCCCAGCTATCATAACCTTTGAGAAATGTGTCTTGAGGGAAGTTCTAAAAATTCAAAAAATCCAATTTAGCACCAGGAATCAAAGACATAACATGTCTAAAAAGGAGCTGAGGACCTTGAAAACATTTACAGATAACAAAGACATTGTTATCAAGTCTGCAAATAAAGGGGGTGGCCTCGTGATCCAGAATGTGAACCAGTACCGAGCCATGGTGAGATCTCTGCTGGAGGATGAAACTAACTATAAGAAACTAAAAAAGATCCCACTCCCTTGATAAAATATCAGATACGAGACGGAACCACATTTGCCCTGGAACACCACTGGATCACCAAAAGGAGGAAGCATTCCACAATATATCGGAAGGCAGAATACCTGCTTTCTATGCTCTGCCAAAAGTCCACAAGGATGCCCAAAATCCCCCTGGCAGACCCATAGTATCCGGCTACGGTTCCATCCTGGAGCCCATATGCAAATGTATAGATTAATTTTTGAAACCTCTCAGCCAACGGACCCCTAAATAACTCTGAGTCACCAGGACCACAATCCAACTTTTTGACGATCTCCCATACAATGCATCTACCACCTTGCTTACCACCATGGATATGACATCTCTGTATACGAGTATTCCGCAAACAGGCCATCGAATGCATACAAGCACACTTAACACATCACATGATGCAAAGGAGGGTACCTTCTAATTTCATCATTGAACTGTTGGAAATAGCGCTGACAAAAAACTTCTTTTCCTTTGATGACTGGTTTTATTTACAAATCTGCGGCACCGCAATGGGGGCAGCCTTTGCTCCCAATCTTGCGATTATTTTTATGGCCAAATTTGAATACAAGCAAAAGATGACCAACTAATATGTTCATAGTTCAAGAAGGATACGGACAGAAACACTTTAGTACACTACAAGAGCTGCCATCCCCGTAATTTAAGGGATAATCTCGCCGATGGACAATTTTCGTGACTAAGGCGCAATTGCACTGAGAAAACTGAATTACTCAATCGAGGATACCCCAATAAATGAATCAAAAACAACTACAAAAGGGCACTCAACACTCCCCGGGAAGCTCTACTTCAACCAAGAACTAGAAGTGACGATCAAGATATCATGACTTGTGTGACAACTTTTTGTACGGCCACCACGCTAATCAAGCAAATCATCAGGAAATGTTGGCCATTAGTCCAACTCAAAATTGTGAGTGAACCCTATCCTCGATGGCGCTAAAATGCTCTAAAAATCTCAAAGAATATTTGACACATGCCAGACTCACTAAGAAATCATCTAGGAACACCCTATAGAACCTGAGAGAGCTTACAGGGTACTACCCATATGGAACCTGCTCCGTCTGTAGATTTACTGGAAAACTCAAGCCCTTTGACATATCAGGCAGAGAATGGACACTTCGACACTTCTCAAATTGTAAGAGCACTAAAGTGACCTATATCATCGAATGCCCCTGTGCTCTCCGTTATGTAGGGCAGACCAGCAGACCTGTAATAAACAGATAATTGAACACCGCTCAAGAATCAGGTACAAGAATCATACTGCTCCACTTGTCTCCCACTACATAGAACACCAGCATAATCAAGACGATATGAGATGGTGGGTGGAAGACAGTACATGGAGATACCAATATTGGAAATGCACTCAATTGCAAAGAGGCCTGGTGGGTCTTTAGACTCAACACCATTGACCATGGGCTGAATGAAGCAAGTGTCGCCACTCCCTTCAGATAACTCACATCTACTTGCCCTTATCCACAACACCCCTCCTCCCCATGATGACCAACCCTCCAGGTTTTCATTTATGAAGTGGCCAGCATTCACCTCTTCTGCATGACACACTACACCATGTGTCATGCAGTCTTCGAGTTACAGGTGCCAGGCGAATTCCTGCAAGCATCCCATCCTGGGTTGCACACAGGCAGTGTCCATAGATGCATAATTCCTTTATATCTCTTTATTTACACCGTACCGCAGGATGCACACTTTACATTCTCACTGCAGCAACAATACACCAACAGTGCTTCTGTGCATCCCGGTTGCCATGGCTCCCCTCCAGCATTCCAGAATGCTTCCGACTCCATATGCATGCCTACCCTGGGTAATACACAACGCAAATGCGCAATCATGAATTACGGGAGTGAGTTGCCATAACTACGCAGGGAAACAGCAGACTCACGGATGACGGCATCCGAGCCAGACAGCTCGAGCAGTTCATCTGTAAGGTAGGACTACATGCTGGGCACCGTGTAGCAGGCCAGCGCCCTTCCAGTCATTCTGACCCTTGCAATTTACACATGAACCCTTCCAAGCCTTCGTACAGATTTTAGCATTTGGCCACACTCCGATTTGTTTCTTTCCCCTCTTTCCTTACTCTCTGCCACTATGGTGTGCACATCCAGCAATCGGAGAACACCATACGCAGCATACCGTGACAGAGCACAGATACTGATTTATGTGCTGGGCCCTCTTCTATTCAAGTAAACTACCATTCTATTTATTTTACATGCTAACTCACTACTGGTGCTTGCATAGTTTGACATGCATCCATTCAATGGTCGGTTAGGCACGTAATCTATAGTTAGAATATTTTGTTCGGACTCCTATGTTCTCCCCACAGCTGCCCACACAATCTCGCAATTGAGCCCCTCCAGATCCTCACAGGGAGCCAGTTTATAAATTCAAATTATTTCCTACACCAAGGGAATATTGAACCCTATTGATGACAACATCTTCCACTGGGGCACAAAACCACACAAGGGACCATCTATCAGGTTAGCGGTGCCAACTTTGGCATAATAATGGTTTCATTATGCCTTTTTAACATTTGTTTCTTGTTCTTTGATTGAATCCCCCCACCGCCAGCCCTGTGCATCCGCTTTCAGCCAGGCAATCCTTCATTAACAGACCTCTGCGTTCTGTTTCTTGTAGAGGCATATTCCTAGGCCCAGAAGAAGGCAGCCTCTCCTGCCTGCCAAAGCATCCTTGGACCAGGAGCCCATTTGCCCCTCTTGTAGTCCATATCACGGCATCAGGAAGTCCGACGCCGACCTTGGATTGGTCTTTATCTATTCATTGTGATGATGGACTGGTCACATTTTTATCCAGCACACATTCATGAACTGGCTGAGTGCCAATGACTGTTTTTTCTACAGTTAGAAATACATGCACTTTTGTTCTGACTGCACTGGCCACAGTTACATGATACATTTCATATATGTACCAACTGACTGGATTGAAGTTTTTTACTATGTATGTTCACAACAGGAATCTCACTGTACTTTATGTATGTAGATCCACCGTTTCACAATGCACTCACTAATATAAATATGTGTGTTCTTTTGTTATCATGTTTTAACAACATGTGTTTATGATTAACTCTTCAGGAGATAAAAAATCCACAAAAAGCAAAAATAAATAGAGGCTACTAATTGAACCGCTTATTGAGGACAACACATGTGTAATGGTCTATATGTGTGTGTTAGTGGAGCGCAACTAGTACTTTTGTCACTCCCCTGTTCTATGACCTTGCCGTCACAAATCTTGGATGGGGCTCACTCATTGTTCATGCTAATTTAGCCGTAGCCATTATTTGTTGCAAATAATTCATACTGGAATTAAGAGATGACCTAATTGAACAAATGGGAAAGACCAACCCCCATTGTTTTCTAACCATAAGATGCCTATTTGGGTCTTCCCATTGTTCAAGGGCCTCCCCTTGGGTTAACTACTTCTCAGGCAGTCTGTCAGCTGATGCAGGCTGTACCAGGCCTTACCGGCCTTTCATTCCTGTTGATTTACATCCCTCCCACCCAGTGGAGTGTAGAGAACGGAGAGTGGCTTACCGCAGAGGCGGTCATGATAAATAAGGAGGCTTAATTAGCATCTCTGCCCAGGTATCTGAAGGCCGTCTGGTAACTATGCTGAAGAGGTTTCTGCCTTCTGTTTGTTGTTGCTCACACGGTGAATTATGGTAGGAAATAAGAAAGGAAAGAACTTAACAGGGGCCAGCATTGCGTAAGTTTATTCAGTCTTGGAGGCAGCTGGAGTGCTCTCCTCTCTGGATGTTACTGGCCCATTAATCAGAGTAAGTTGCCATGAACAAATAGACTGCCTGGTTCTCATGGTATCCGAGTGAATTGTTAAAGAAGAAAGCGTAGCACCCCTGTGTCTGTACAAATTCCTGTCAGCATGTACAGGGTATTTGATAAGGGCCCCATGATCACAAGCAGCTGTGCAGTACAAAGTACCTCAGAGGGAAAAGTGCACATATAACGTACTTCTGCCTGGGAGTCACATTATTATTATTATTATTATAATGTTTATAACTGGCTTAATACCAAAGAGGTTTCTAAGCACTGACTCGGGATTCGAACCTGTGTTGCTTTGTACCGTCTTGCTTCCAAGCGTGTTGCCGCTGAGCTATAGTACCTATTTCTCTTTCTTTCTGTGAAACAATAAATCCTGCCGGGCTCCAGTGCCCTAATTATCAGTTTTGCCGAGGGTGGTATGCCTGTACCTAAAAGCGTCAGGCCAGAAGTTAAACAACCAGATATAAGAAAAACACAATTGAAGAAACTCTAAAGCCACTCTTCCCTTGTGAGGAGTACATCTGCAGCATGTGTTTAATTAAGATGTCATAGTGTGAGCTCTGGGCTCGTGGTTTTTACTAAATTGTACATTTATATAATCTCGGCAGGTCAGTGGTAATGTTCTCTTGGTTTGAGCTCAGAAAAATACTCATGGTAAATGATCCCACAGGGGATGTTGTTTTTAGATGAACTGACAGTAAAGAAAAAGTGACAGTCAGTTATAGTTCACTTAGTGTTGTTGTTATTAAGGAAAGGGAAAGCATTATTTAATATAGTAGCATTTGACACAGTAAGGGTAGATCCTCCCTTTCCAGACACTACCATGTTGTGAGAAAAGTAAATATCCCTGCCATCAGATTTTTCTTTTTCACAGCCTCGTACGCCTGCTGCTAAACCAATAAACGGTGTCCAGTATTACCTGTTCAAGACCCATTCACATGGGGACGGTTAACTGAGGTGCAGTTTTTCCCGCCTGGGAGATTCAAGCTGTACCTCCACATATGGGAGTCCTGCATCTAAACCAAGCTGGGATCATAGCTGCCCCTTACTCCTTTGCCCAGAACTGACACTGTGGGGTCACCCATTATTCCTAACCCTACATCGACGGGCTGTCTACATCCACCGTACGGGCCCATTAACAGGTTAGGCTCCAGTTTAAATCTGAAGAAAGCAACCCCTCAAGCACAGCACAGCCGCCATAACTCAGCGACAGGAAAATCATACCTTTCGTGCATTAAGCTCCTGTGTTATGGCCACCTGACAAAACAAAGAACAACCTTGCCTAGCTGATTCTACTGTGGTCCTGCGCACAGGAGCGAGTTATCCTCTTGGACAGGCAAGCTGGCTTATCAAATATGTTTGACCGGTCAGTGGCAGGTTGTCACTGTTAGTAGACTACAGCTACCCCTTTTTTTATTGCTCTACATGTTGTGAACATTAACACTGGCATAGGAAGCACTTGAAAGGAGAAAGATATTCAGCCCAGGCTAACTAGGTGTGCTACAAAGGACATTGAGACTCTGTTTAGGATCTGAAAGGAATAGCACATAGGCCCTCATTACAACCCCGGCGCTAAACCATGGCGCTATTAGCACCATGGTTGGTGCCGGTGTTGTAACAAGTCCGCCATGGTGAAATGGGGAAATACCGCCCCATTCCAAGGCTGGCGGGGCGGTATTTCCGCATTTCACCATGGCCCTTCCCAATTCCCATTTCCGCCCCATAGGGCTCAATGGGACTGAGGTAGGCGCTAAGTACGGTACCGCAAATTGCGGTACCGTAATTAGCACTGAGGTCCCTTTGCGGCACCCTACTATTAATTGATCATACTAATGCTTTATATTATTTATTTATAGAACCAAATTGTTTTATCTGTGTGATATTTATTCCCCACCTCTGGCCTTTATTTATGTATTTATTTATACATTTACTTACTTGCTTCTCATGCACATTTTTATATAAAGGTTGCCCTTACTGGATTCACATATGTAACATGTGTACTGTGGGGTTTATGTTGCCTGCTGATTTCAACTGCAATAACCCCAATTTAATTTACCAGGAAGGAGGGTGACCGTTTTAACTTCAACACGTGGGGGATCCACGAGTTAGCCCCAATTCCACTCCTGGTGGAGAAACTACATCACTAGGATAGTATCTGCACATGGTATTAAACTCCCTAGGTACCTATACACCCTGTTGTTGCCAACAGGTAACCCCTATGCACTCCTGCGGGGTCTGTCTGACCTCTTAATATTTAATAATTAGTAATAAACAATTTCAAAACAGTATAAAATCACTTTTAATGGTAAAATGTAATCACGTCGCACATATCACAAACAATGTGCAACGGTACACCTTTTAGCTTGAAAAAATGTAATTCAAATTCAACATAGGGAATAAATGTAAAAAAGAACTCTTTCAATACTGGTAGTTGTAATTCACTATTAACAGCTTTCGGTCAAAATCATGCGCTCACAGTTTCTTTTCAAAGCATTATTAGTAGATTATTTGGCATCTACAACATCAAAGTTCCTTTTGTTTAAACCAAAATCATAACAAATATTGGTTAACGTCAGAGTTCCAACATTCAATTTGTGGCCTACGTGTTTCGGATGTCAAATCCCTCATCAGGGCCTGCTCAACAATGACGTATTATTCTAACCATTTCCATTTTCAGCGGTATTTCTGTAATTGAATATGGTAATTACCATTATAATATGATCTTATTTTTGTATTTCCAAATCACAATTAGTATGCCCATGACAGTTTGACTAACCTTGAACTTCGCTTGCTTCCAAAATGTAGCATCATAAAATTCTGGAATCTTTAGAATATTCACTTGTGAGTCTGTTACGATCTGCATGAAATAATGATTTACATCAGTCTCAGAAATTAGCCCACAAACTTTACATTTACCCCTTGAGCTCGGTGTGAAAATATATTTACCGGAGCATAACTGTGGCAATGTCAGGCCATAGCAGGCAGTCTCTTTGTCCACCAACACAGTGTGAACTAAATGATTCACGGCCTCCGAATCCAGGAACCACCTATGGAAAAATAGATGGTTTTGTTTTAGATATGCGTGACACCAGTCCCTTGATTGTTTTGGCAAACTGTAACTTTCAAAGAGCCTATTGACCCAAATGTGACGAAGTGGCACTATATATAAAATAGAAACCCCTTGCCCAGTTCAATATGGCATAGATTTGTTTCTGTATCTACTGGTACCGTATACGTGGTGCGTGGGCAGCTTTATGACTACGCGCGTTATCATAAAACAAAAACAAAAAGTGAAGTCTATAGCACTATGAGCAGCCGGATGCTTGTGCTAGTATATTTCCAGGAAGATTGTGTAAAAGCTCCTCCGCGGTGCAGACAGGGATCGGCAAACCCGTCTCGTCTTTGTAAATGACTTCAATTCAGCACTCCAACTAAGTCAATGCCTAGTCTGGGATGCCCAATGGAAGCCCTTATTTATATATTTTTATGACAAGTTCATAAATCTGGATGATGAACCCTTATATAACGCCCCTCTCTTTGAATCCCCCTGACCTCACTGAGCCAAGAAGTAGGTTTGTTTTGAAAATGAACAGATTTATTGGAAAAATTAAACAATATATATATCACACTTTTATGAATAAATTAATATTTGATAGCACTCCTATGAATATGACAGTGATCAACAATGGATAATATTATAGTAGCACAATTCTTTAATTACTTAGGAGTTGGTATAGAAAGGATAAGGTAGCAGAGAATACTTTGTATGGTTTCAATTAAAAGCAATGATGGAAAGACTGCAGCACATAAATAAACTGATATGGTTTCAACAATAGATAAGATGATCACTTTTTTCTTTATGACAACTCACTCCCCCCCTATGCAATATGAATAGATGGAAATGAGGGCACACAGGTTTTCAGGAATAAAATCAAAAGCAGTTCAGTTCCCCCCTAGCAAGCTTAGAGCAACCGGTATGCTTTTAAACAGTCAAAAATACTTTTACATGTGATTTGCAATGAAGTGGAAAATATGCTAAAAATGATTTTAATTCCCTGTAGGAGATTCGGGGTAGTTGATAGCTACTTTGAATTAGTTCAGGTCAACACTAGCAATGATTCAGGAATGATTATCAAAGTGAAAACGAATTTCAGCAGTGGAAAGCAAGAAGCAGCTATTTTTACAAGTGGTGAAATTGAGCCAGTTTGCAATTCACTGCACTTTTTCACAGTGCGTCGATCGCGATTATGGAAAAAGTATAAGGAGTTGGCAAGTCATATTAGGTCCGTTGGAAATTTTAGGTTCGTAGCTTTAGAATGAAAGTTAAATCTCGCTTCTCGGACATACGGTTCAAAAAATACGGACGTTTTTGTGGATGTAGATTTTCAGAACTAAAATCAAGATTTCAGAATGACAATTGCGCTTTGACAGATTTTGAAATCACAGAATGGACACACAATTCTATGGTGCAGTTCTAAATAGGTTGAAATGGATGGGATGAGATTACTTTAGAGATGACAATGCACAGTTCTGGCAGGATACTCACTCCTAATTTTGGACCGGAAGGGGCCTTGGACTGCACTCTCGCCACGGGACGGTCTCTGCCACTGGTTCTGCTCACAGCATCTCGTCTGGGTCTGCTATCGGCACTGCACAGCAGTCTGGGTATGGTTCTAGCCAGAATCAAACAGCTCACCCGGCTGTTGAATAGTTTGGTTAGGTTGCTGGATTCTGAGGCCCGCTGAGAAGGATTCATCTTTTGGTTCAGGCCTCTCTGCTTCAAGTTCTGGAGTCTATGGTCCTTCTGGATATTGTCTGGTCTGGCAAAGTGCTGCGCAAGAAAGTGGAAAGAGCAGTCCCTATCTGGCTTTCAGTGGTTCTTTTTATGTCTCTTGAAAGTGGGTGGGAAGGCTGACTTTCTATTCCCAACCCACTAAGGGTTCTGATAGGTTAAAGGATTTACTGTCCTCTGACTAGAGAACGGAGTAGTGAGTCATCCTGTGTCATCAGGTTGCATTTTTATGGCTTTAAGGAAAGAACACTCCCCTTTGGTTTCTTATAGAAAATCCCTTTTACCCAAAACACATATTTTCCAGATACACAAGTTGTTGAAATTACATGTACACATCATGGATTAATTAAGACAGGTCTCTGTTCAACCCTGATCTTTCTAAGAGCTTGGGTTCAGAAATGACAACATTTTGCGCTTTTAGTGGGTTTCGCCATATTGGTTTTTCATCAAATCTTCCACGGAGGTACACCTCCTCTCTGCGCCTATTACTGTAAGTTTGCATTGTCCTAGCATAAACACAGTGTCTACAATATTAATAAATCCAGGGTTTTGCCTCAGAACATCCCACAACGTCCAACTTCGTCTTCAACTGTTAGTGAATTTTTCATATTAAGAATCCCCAGATTATACATTTGTCAGCTTCATACAATATTTTATAAGCAATTTAATCAAACATACATTTGCTCTCAATTCAGTACACCCATTTGTTTGCCCCCGCCCCCGGGAACTTGGCTTGACTCAGAGATCATGTGTCTTGCCTTCCCCAGAGCAGTGTTGACAGTTTACACCCAAAATCAGCATATTCTATTCAGCTGAAGGCATCAATTGTCTCTTTCCTCCAGGCTGCAGGGAAACTCTCCTCCCCTTTTAATCAACAGGACCCTGTGATATCCTGTGCTGTTGGTGTAGGGCCTGGGAAGAGTAGGTGTTAAGAATTCTCATTGACCCTTTGAAGTCTCAGCTAACTTAGGATGCTGTATAGCTTCTGAAATACAGGTGTCCTGTCAGAATTTGGATCGCTAGCGTCGGTTAGTGTCAAGCAACGGTATTGCAGCCATGTTTGACAACTGCCTTACCAGTAAGCAGTCCTCAAATTATACTTTGTTCAAATATAGGTGCACTTCTGTGGACCTCAGAATCATGTAGATTCTTTCGGGAGAATGATGTTGACCCCCCAACAATGAGGGGGGACCTTTTTAGTGGTTCTGTGAGCCATGATTTTGGCAATTTTTGACATCAATTAAAACGGATTTTGACCAGCACTATATTCCTTTGCACTGATTTTGCTCTGTGTGCAGCCAAAGGATAGGGTCTGGCAATGGTCTCCTGTATTAACACTGACAGAGGCAAAAGTGGATGGTGGCCTATCGCTCAGGTTTTCACTGCGCATTATTGGTGATTTCTGGCCAGCCGCATGCTTTCCGGTGGCCATTATGATGTTTCCCATGTCAGTAATACACAATGATGTTGTAGGGCTTGGATTGAAACATCCCACATCTTACAACGCTGAGTAATATACAAAGAGGTTGCCTTGGACTCAATGTTCCTGTGTATACGCCATATTGGTTGGGGAATATTGTACTCTGCTTTCGTGCCAAATCATGAAAAGTTAAAGGCTAATTTGATAGTGAGAAGATGGGGGCCAAAAGTAAGGGATATTAAAGACTGTCCTTACCTCCCCATCCCTCGCAGCAAAATTTATGGGCACCACACGGTACCGTTCAAATCTTAACATGAATGCTGCTCTAACTCCCTTATTCCAGTGTGTGCAATCATGAGCCCTCTACAACACTATCCTCCTCTGCCAAGAACAGTAATAAACAGGATATGATGAGTTTCAACCACCAAGCTACACTTGCCTAATGTAAAAACAACTCGAAAATACTGCCCATCAGTCATGTGGCATTGTCTCGTGTCCGGGCACCTTCTCTCAATCATTTATCCATCAATAATCTTTCTATGTTGTTAACCTGGGAAATTTACATGACGTTTTACACAATATATTAGAATCCTTTAACAAAATTTACTATAATCCCCTTCATCAGGAGTGATGACCTTAACCCTGTGCTCCACATAAATAAAAGTGGTGGATACGGCCAGGCATAGTAGCATCTTTTAAGATGAAAAGCCCCAAAAGGTTGAGAGCTGTTTTTTGATTTTAGAAATTTCTTGAGAATTCAAATCAAGAACCTTAGTGCTAGAAGACACACAGACTTAAGGCGATGTCAATAAAGTAACCTATCGACCTTGAGGACGTGTGCAACATTTTAGCAGACAGCAAAGTAGTGAGCAAGGATAAGGAAAGATCCCCTTACACCCTCTGCACCCTAGATAGGCGTAAACACAAGCAAGAACCTAGGGTAATCCCTGGAGAGAGGGAAAAGTATAGAAAATAGGGACATTTAGTTAGAGATAGGGACTTAGACTATCGGAATAACTTTTTCAATAATTTGATCCTGGTAAAAAGGTCTTCAGAGCACGCAGACAAGGTTATTCTAGTAGTGTCTCTTCTGGACCTTAGGGAAATTGAAGGAAGGGTGTCTCTCACCCCTTGGATCTTGGGGTCTTGGAGCTTGGAGTTGTCCACAACTCCATTAACATCAACAGGGGGGTGGGTTCCCACTCCATTTATAGCAAGATACTAGCAAGGGGTTGGTGCCTTTCAGGCTCTTTGTTAGAATCCAATGATGGTGACTTCCTAGGTACCGACTTCCTAGGGAAGTGTTCACCCTCTTTTTCAGCAGTTCTCGGAGGTTTCAATACCAAGTGGAGACACTACAGAAAGAGGCAATCATGCAGAGTGTTCTCAGAATTGTGGCAAAGATCGTTCCTTTGTCACAGCTTCCATGCTGTGTTAGCCCCACTCATGTTTAGCCTCCTAAAATCAAAAGGCCCTCTGCCTGCAATTGCCTTCCTCTGCACAGTACAGGAGTCACAAGTTCCTTTATGGTTCAGCCCAAACTTTAGAAACCACCCTCCCCAGCTGTTTTGGCGTGTGCACTTATCCCACGAGGCAGGGAAACACAGTTGTTAGTTGTGATTGACAACATATTACAGATGTTCAAAAGGGACAACACTTACCCAACTACTGCTGCAATTGCCTGTTCAGCCACTGAAGGAGAAGGTGGTAAAATTGGAATTGTCCATAACCGAATTTCTCTCTACACTGAAATATTCCCCCTTGGCAAAATACTTCTTTATGTTAAGACTTTATTTGCCCAAATCATTCAGGACGATTCTTGGGAGAAACGTTTTAAATAATGTTATGAGATGGTGCACTTTACAACACACATTTCAGCACATGTAGGTAAGAGAAAACATAATTTACAATCAGATATGTAGGGAAACACATGAAAAACTCCAATAGGTTCCAGGTGACCATGAGTACGCAATACATTGTCATGCTCGCTTTGTTCAAAGAAAAATCTTGAGGATTTTCTCAACAGTATATGCCAACATCACCCAGTGAAGCACATTTCCCCCCAGCCTGTGGTCAGAACAGATCATTTGGCTTGGCAACACAACATGCCAGCATTGTTCTACATCAATGCTGCTAGCCCTGTGCCCAACAATATTTGCAGGCATTGCCCTGTAAAACACATTTTCCTGCAGCCATCCGCTAACATATGCTACAATTGTCATTGTAAAAACACATTTTAATTCTGACTGTTCCAAATATATGCCAGTATTTCAACTGCAAGAAAATATTGTTGTGAGGCCTGTGCCTAATACATGCCAGTTTAAAGCAGTAAAACACCTTTTCATGTTGACTGTGTCCAGAGCAGATCATGAGGTATTTCACCACAATGCCAACACTGCCCCACCTTTGTACTGCCAGCCCACTGCCCAATAATATATGCCAGCATTGCCCTATAAAACACATCATACAGGCAGTGCCTAATATATGCCAGCATTGCCCTGTAAAACGCACTTTCATAGTGCTTGTGCCCAAAACAGAGCATGAGGTCTGTTGACACAATATGCCAGTACTGCTCCACTTTCATACTGCCAGTTTAGCATGCAACAATATATGCCTGGCTTGCTCTATAACATGCTGTCATGCAGCCAGTGCCTGATACATGCATGCATTACCATTTAAAACATACATATATTCATGTGCCTAATAGTCAGCCAGTCAGTCAAATTAATGTATTTCATTATTCGTAGCACAAAAGTAATTATATATGCCATTATTGCACAGTAAAACACATTTTCATGACATTTTCCCCTCGCACATAAACATTCACACGACAATCCCCAAGCACGCAATCACTTTTTTTTTATACTTGTCTCTTGTATTTCCATCCGGTCCCTCTGCTCTGCTCCTCATCTGCCCACACTCGGGGAAAGAGGGAGAGACGTTGATTGGCAACTTCCCTTCCTGAGACCAGCCTCTTCGAGGACATAAGTAGAGCACCTAAAATACATACTCTCATGGCTTCTAAAGTGCCGGGCTCCATTGTGCCATTTGGTGCCTTCAGGTACAAAGGCCTTCATTTTTTCATGTTTATTCTAATATAGAAGTATTTTGACTTCTAAAAAGATGTTATGACTCACACATTTTTGGGCTTGGAGGTTTAGGATATCTTCTCTTACAAATAACTTAATAAGTGTTCTTCTTTGCCTCAATACCACACACAAGGATTGTATTGTTACTGCATCTGATTTAACATGAATCTGTGTGATGTGAAAATATGATGCATCTGAAGTACGTCAGATGGAAGCCCTCTCCTTATTAGTAACTTGGAATAAAATTGCTTATGTAGTTAAAACATCCTTGCAGTGCCACCTGCTTGTAGGAGTGGAATGGTAGAACTGAAAGACCCGCTAACCCATTTACTCTGGGAACCTGGTACTGTTAAACTGAACTATTTACTGAATTTAATCACAGGCTCTCCCTTTGGGACTGTTAATGCTAGTTATCATCCTTCTGTCCCGGAATTATATGGCATACAATTTGGTAAGTCGGTTAACTAAGTAAGCAAGATGTAGGTTACGTAAAATGGAAGGAACACTTGAAACTTTACGTCAAATTTTTATCGAATTTAAATTCAGTAAGAAACTGAGACTATCTCATTTTGCAGGTTTTGTTCGAGATCCTGGTAGGTTATCTATCGAGACATTCTGGTTTTTGTCTGCTAAACAGTGTGAGAAAATTTAGGGCATTCTCACATCTACTCCACTTGGAGCCTCTATGCAGGTGGCCAGGGAAAGTCCATCACTTTTAGACCTTGCCCTGGGGTTGGACAAGCGAGGGGAGACCACCTGGATGGAAGGTCCTTGGTGATTGGAGGTGGGATGCCCTTAGGTAAGACACAGTGTTCCACTTCCTCCTTTTAGGAGGCTACCCTATCGCAGAAGTGGTTATGGGATATTGTCCACCATGTCCCCTGTTCTCTGAGAAGGGCAGGAGATGTTATCATCCCAGACGTGTTAGAAAGAGGAGGAGAAGGATTGGAGATGAGGTACCTTGGGACAGAACACAGTATCCCCCTTATTCTAGTAACAACCTACCAATCCATACCCCGAACGTTCTGGGTCATTATATGGCAGTTTTCCTTTGTTCGCCTCTTGGGGTACCCAACGGTACTGAGATGAAGAAGCAACTGAGAATAATGCACACCACTTCCTGTCACCACTTTGGTCCTGGGACGAAGAAGATGCATGAAAGTCAGACATGTCCTTACAATCCGAGTCAGGCCGCCTTAATTAATGGAATATGCCTGCAGCCCATTAACGGACCACAGGTGTATAAGAGATGGATTGCAGAAGCACAAGAGACCAGCAGCTGGGGAACAGTGATTGCAAGCAGAAGGAGCCATGCAGGAGTGGAAGAAGCTGAGACTCCGAGACAGCAACCAAGATCCTGGGAGTCCTTCTGGTGGGACTTTGCAGGACAGAGAACCCTTGAAAGGGAAGGCGGACAGCAGGCGCAGACGTGGAGCAGAGGTAGAGCTACACACGAGAGCTAGCGTGTGCTGAACGAAGCACCCAGTGAACAGGCTTTCCTGCTTGGGGAGAAGTTCCTCTAGTGTCGGGGACACTGGAACCACCCAGGCACTCCAAGGGACCGTAAATACAATAGCCGTCCATGACAGTAAGCAAAACTGATTTGAATGAAACAAACAAAACTGCACTTATTGAATTCCGAATTGAATGAAACAAGCAACGCTGAATTTATTGAATACCTAACTGAATGAAACAGGCAAAACTGCACCTATTGAATACCACATTCACATTGAATGGAACCAGTTAAGAAAGGCTGAAGCCATCTCGATCTTCCTCCGGGACTTCCTTAGGGTCCCCTCCTCTATATTTTCCTGAGACTTGTATCAGTATCCTTCAAGATTGTGCTTGTATCAGATATTCTCTCTCTTTCTCTCGTCCTTTCATGCTCTTTCAATCCCTTCCCTGATCTCACAGTTCCCTGCTCTACCTTCTGTGCTTCTACTGCTTCCTCCTGCTCACTCCCTACCTCTGATCTTCCTAAATCCTCTCTCCCACCTGTCTACTTCCCTTTCTCCTCCTCCTCTGACACACTGATCTTCTCACACATCTCCTCTCTTTCTCTTACTTTCTCTTCTCTCCTCCACCAACTACTTCCTCCATTCTCCAACCTTCCGTACTCTGACTACACCCTTTCTCACCTCACCTTTCCCACTTACTCTCCTAACACCTACTCCCTTACACACTCTCCTCCAACACTTACTCCCACCCACTCTCACAGTCAGCTTCACTCTTTCCCTTTGGCACACTCTCTTCTTACATTTAATATCTTACCTGCACATACATCCAACACCGCCATAGAGACCTCAGCACTCCAGCTTCTTTGTCTCTTGGTCCACCTCCAAAAACTCATCACCTCACCTGAGCGCCTTCCATTCTATTATGTCTGTGCTGGCCGTTTATACCTGTGACTTCCTATTTCCTTTGTTTCTCCCCCCTTCCATTGTCTCTGTGGCTCACCTGACTGTAAAGGTCAGTCTATTTCTTTACTTCTCCTTGAGGCTTGGTCCACACAGGGAAACATCTCAGAAACCCCTCTTTGCCTAGCCCACTCTTCATGCATGGGTCATCAATTACCCCCTGCAGTTCTATCAGCTTAGTGTCCATTCAGCATTCCCTTCTGCCTTTGCTGCAGTAAATGATATTCTTTTCCCTTACTCCAGAGGCTGGCTTTCAATGGAGTCATACGGGGGTTCGCTTTGCTGGTGACATCGCCCAGCCGTTCCTTCTGTTCTCTCACCGCCTCACAGCATTTTGAAACCTGCATTCCCTGTCAATTATTCTGGCTAATTAATCCTATTGTGAAAAGAATGTGCAGGGTGTGGAAAGTAGGTTGTTCCTTGTCTTTCTGTTGGAGCATATGCATTGACATTGGCCTGGCTTTAGATGACTGGCCGCTTTGTGTGGGGTCCATTTCCTTAGAATCAGCAAGGTGCTATCTAATCTCTGGGGATCAGGCTTCACAAATACTTTCTAGCATGACAAAACATCTCATACCATCATGTGTGCTCACCTTGTAGCCCATATCTACTGTGAGAAACCTGAGGGTATTCTCCCGAGTAGACCTCGAGAATCCCTTATTCAGGTGGCCAATGAAGGGCTGGCGCTCTCAGATCCCAGCCCTGGGGGTGGACGAGTGAGGGAGGTCCACCTAGGTTTATGCTCGGAGGAAGGCCCCAGGTGAGAAGCAATATTCCACCAGGAAAGAGGATGAAGTCCTTGAGGCTTTTATAGGCTGTTTCAACTCAACGTCGTTTCCACCCAAAGAATCTCCCTTATCATGATCCAATGACCCCTTTGCATCTGGTAAATCCAATAGGAACTCAAACCCTGCTGCACTAGGAAACTACATCTCCCAGAATCCCTGTCTTCCCGTTGCATACCCGAATACTCCCAGTCATTCTTCTCCACGTCCCTCTGATTATGGTTTCCCAAACCCCCAGTCTGTTTTTACAAAACACTACCTTCCCCACTTCCCCCCTATTAATTTTACAATCTTTACAAATCTCACCTTTCCGAGTTGACCAACCACTCCCCCTTTTTACTACATGAACACTTTCTCACACCTTGACAGACAATGGACTAACGACAAAGCCGTTTACCTGACATGTCCCAACACAAAGGTCAGGCAATTGCCAAAAATTCAACACACCTGATGGCCCTGTCTCTTCCCCCATAGGGATAAAAGGCAGAGCACAAAAGCACAATTTGAGCAAGGCCGAACGCAGGAGGAAGCAGCTATTCCAAACTGGCAGTTCAAATGGAGGAGAAAGGCCTGCAAGACCTGAAAGGATGACATGGAGGCAATTGCCCATGCCCTTTTCAACTCAGACCCTCAAAGCCTCGGGAAGGGAACTCATAAGACCGGGAAGTCCAGCTGGAGTGTGGTGTGACAGGTGTCAATGGTACAAAGGGCCGTCCTGCGCTGATGGGCAAAGCGGGGAGAAGCACTTGCCATCGTGGTGCCGTCCGAGACAAGAAACTCCAACAGTTCAGCACAGCCAGTGAGTCGGAGAAAACTGATAGCAAACCGGACTGAGTTGAGCCCAAGGTTACGAACGGCAACATTTTATGAACTTGTGAACAAAGAACTAGTATGTGTTAAAGCTTGAAAGAAAGTCCATCGAAGGACCAGCTGCGGAGGGGTCAGGCACCACGTGGGTGCAAATTTGAAGGACTCTGGCTGGTCCCTTTTGTTGAAACTACAAGTACCAGGAGGTCCTAGGAGAGGTCGGTGTGAGGAGTCAGAGGGGTCATACAAGGGTCGAGTCAAACCCCTTGTACAATCGAAAGTCTCTGAGGCATTGACAAGAAGGAAAGTAAAGGGAAGTGAATTGTATTAATTGAACATTGTGGAGCCTGGTTGGAGGCTTTAAGGAAAGCCTGACTAGGGGTTGAAACCCAGAATTAGGAAAAGGGAATAACCTAAGGGGTCTAGAGTGACTTCTTTGTGAACTCTGGCAAGTGTGAACCCGACAGAGGGATGGCAAGAGAAAGCTAGGTGAAATTAATCCCTGCTTTCTGATGAGATTGTGAACATTGTGAAAAGTGTGAACCCGACGGCGGGATGCCGAAGGAAGAAAAGCTAGGGGAAGTAAACTCCACTTTCAGATGAGAATGAGCAAATCATGAACTGTGTTAGAATGGCTATGTGAACCCGACAGAGGGATGTCGAGGGGAAAGCTAAGGAGAGTGAATCCTGCATATTGATAAAGCAAGGTGAACTGTGTATTTGGCAATTTGTGAACGCGGCTGAGGGATGCCTGTGAATTGGGTGAACAGTGATACACCCGTGAACATTGTGTTGATAAGAGTGAACCCAGCTGAGGGTTGTCCACAGTGGATGTTTGTTTAAAAAGACATTGAGACTCTTGCATGTTACATTGTGAAAGAAAGGCCGTAGTGAACCCAACAGAGGGAGGCCCACGATGTACGAAGGATCGGAGCCCGGCAGAGGGCGGATCCTAAGGTGAAGAGTAATCGCTCCGTGAAGATTTATTGAAGGAACTTTTGTTTTTGTTGGTTGTGACACATCAGGTCCTCTGAGGCAAGATTGTAGTTAGGTGTTGAAATACATTGAGCATAAAGACTCTTTATAGACCAATTATACACTTATTTTTTGTCTTATTTGTGCCTTATACATGAGTTTTATTTTGTAGTATTCAGTAGGCTGGTTATGAAGCAATCAAGGTAATACATACCAGTTTATCTGAGATAGACAAAGAGATTAGAGCGTAAGTCTCAAATTCTGTGCGAAGCCAAACATTTTCAAAACAAAAATAGTGACATTGCTTCACATTCGATTAACAATACTTTTACACAAGTTGATAAGATGTCTGATGAAAATGTAAAAGAAGGCAGAAGAAGTGTCCCATGCTGGCTCCTAAACTGGACAAGTTGCTGTGTGTGCCCTCTATGACCACAAAAGCCTCCCAGGAGTTTTACAACACAAAGAAGAAACTTGTAAGACCCCGAAAATTGGGCAAAACGGCATATACATGGATAGGATCTGCCATTTTTTAAATGCCTGGGCTGCTCTTTAAACTGTGTCTATGGTTGTAGAATGCAGGCTGCAAGAGCTCTTTTAGTCTACCTTAGTCTACCCTGCCCTGACCTGGTAGTAGACCTTTGTATGCATACAAAAAGATGAAGCTTGCAGGTCCCTGAAAAGTGAGAAAACAACATTTGTTTGGATAGTATCAGCCAATTTTGCAAATATCTAAGTTACTTTTTAATCCGGGTCTAGGGTTGTAGAACGCTGTCTGTAAGAGCTCCTTTAGTCTACTCTGACCCGTGCATAGACATACACACACATACACATGCATACATATACATTTCTATTTTCTTCTTGTGGTGCCAACTACCACCAAAGTGGCCTAAAAGGATCTATGCAAAGTGCCTTATGGTATAACATCTATGGGCAGAAAAACAGTGCAAACAAAGTACTGTTGTACGATTAGATCTCTCGTAGTGCATTGGTATCCACACTTACCGCATGTAATAGTGTTCCCATGCTGATGGACCCTCAGAGTTCTCATAATGTAGGTCTTCCACACTTTTATCATGTACTGATATGCCCATACAGTATTGAGACACTCTCAGAGCGATCGTTGTGCACCTCTCACAATGTACCTCTATCTACACTTACAGCATGTAATATACCAGCATGAGCGCTATCAGATCTCTCATGATGAGCATTTATTAACTTGCACCATGTAGTGGTATACTCATACAGTACTGAGACTCCCTCAGAGTTGTCCCTGTGCACCTCTATCCACATTTACAATATATGAGTATATACATACAGTACTGGGACACCCTCAGAGCTCTTACAATGTACTTCAAGCGACACTCATTATGAGACTCCTGCTGGAGTCCCACAATGCACCTCTATCAACAACTACAGCTTTAAATAGTACTAGCCATTCCCAGCATAACATAGCAGTTCTTAAAGGTCAATATCGGTCGGTAGTTCATAGGGTCAGGTCTGTCCCCCTTCTTAAATATCAGAATTACCACTTATCACTTCGGGGGCGTAGGTCCCTTTGACTTATTAATGGTCATTGAAAAGGCTAAACATATTGGTAACAGTCTTCTTTGAATTTTGAAAGGCATATTTGTATCAGATGGAATGAGAGGTATGCGCAGTATACGAACAGTATCTAAGTGCCACCGATTGCACAGGCCTCTATGCTGTGTCTCTGTAGACACGTAATTGTCAACCTTGTTCCACTACAGAGTCCCTGTGATGGCATAAGATTGCGTAGTAGCATAATTACAGCACCTTCTTTCAGTTTTAACTTATGGGGAGGTTTTTGTCTTACAGTGTTTTGCTCTTTAGATACTGCAATGCTGAGCCGGTATATAACTATTCATTGACACTGGAACCACCATGCCCTGTGTGAAGAGAAGTGGGGTGGAAAGAAGTAACTGCAAACTATTCTGAATGTTTGCTATAGTGGAAGGGGAAGGTGACCCTGTAGAACTGTGTTCATTCTGTTTTTTAAAATGGTAGCTGTTATTGAAGTGGAAGGGCACACGAAGGTGCACTCTGCCATTTGGACAGCAGAGGGCAACCTTTATATAGATACTCATAATGAGGCTCACTCAACGCTCTTACAATTCACTTCTCCTACACTTACTTCATGTCCAGGTATGCCCATACTGTAATGCAATGTAAGATGTATTGTATAATGCCTATCTACTACTCTTGGTGGCCTTGCTGAGCTGGGCTCTGTAAGAAGAAAGAGGGGCAGGTTTCATTAGTGGGACAGTGGGAAAGGCAGATGCGAAACCTGTAATGTTGATGTTGGAGGGTGTGTGGGCAACACAGTGAGATTCATGCATACAGGCTATTTTTGTTTTTTGTTGACAAGCTGCCTCTGATTGTGCATTATTGTGGTGAGTTCTCCTACACAAAGCGTGGGAACCACATTGTTTTCCTTTATTAAAATAAATGGGAGTTTTGATCAAATCGCCTGCTACTTGCTCGGAATTGTGGCGGGGAACTGCCTACTAAGAGCATCAGATGAGTGGTGCCCGCTTATTGAAGAAGCCATACATTAACCAAAATATATCTGACTATAGGTCATTGTGCCTATACTCATACTCGGGGAGTCTGGGCAGGGGAGCCGATTTATGAAGTTCCTGGGGGGTGCCCAAATGTAGGAAGTGACAACACCAGCAGTTATATGTCCCATCAAAAGTATAGCAGTCCCACTAAGATGAACTAGCATTGCCTCAACAAAAGTATAGTATTACAATTATAGAAGCCCTGTTTAGCGAGCTAACTGAGGAGTACCAGCATTGCCCCATTTCAAATATGGCAGCTCTAGTTGAAAATAGATTACACAGCCTTGCTGAGAAGTGCTGTTACTGTCTCTTTAAAAATATAGAAGCCCATTAGCTCTGCACCATTAGGCCCTGCAAGTACTGTCCCATTGAATGCTATTACACTGAACAAGGTCAACAGTATGCCAAGGTCCAAACAGAGTTCTATGTGATAATTCTGCATTTTGAAGAACAAATACAAAAATTTATTTTGGCCGATTTGTGTGGTCTTCAAAAGGCCGAATTATCACATTCTACTGCCGCCCAAGCCCGCTAAACCCACCCAGGAAGCTGATCCCCACCTCACCCCACCCTCCCACCCTCTCCCACGCTGTTACCTTCCTTAGAATTCAGGGGAGTTGCCTCCAGCAACGCCTCCGTTCCCCACCCAAAGCATGGCATTCACCCTCACTACGTACACACTCAGAGACTTGCAAACAGTCTCCTTTGCTCTCTCCCTGCGACCTCCCTCCGCAGATGCAATGCAAGAGGGGTGCACAGATGTACAAATTCATCCAACCCAAAAAGATTTTTAGAAATTGAGGGACAGACTTGCTTTGCATCTGTGCCTCCATTTCTAAAAATTGTTTTGGGTTGGGTGTACCTCTACATCCGTGCACCCGGGTGCACAGATGTATAAGTATACCCAAACCAAAACGATTTTTAGAAATTGAGGGACAGATTCAAAACGAGAGCCTCTTGTTTTGCATCCGTTCCTCAATTTTTAAACATCGTTGTTTACCGGGCTTTCACCCGGGCCGCCAGACAGACACAGTATGTATGGAACAAAGGGCCATCCATACTGCATCTCTTCTGTCCGTCCCGGGGGGGTGCTCAGCCCCGACTTCATTCTGCCAGCGGGTGTCCGGGCCCCAGAGCACCTGCGTACTCTGTGCCCCTGAGTCTGGGCCAGAAGTGCTTAAAACTAAGTCATAGGGCATTGGCCAGGGGCCATTAGGCTATAAAGAAGGTTGGACAATGCCGTAACGTAAACGCAGATAGCATAACACAGTTCATAAGAACGTATGGGCTCCACCTACGAGAATGGGCAGAATATAATCACACCATGAATCAGCGTAATTTGCATCTTGTAGGTGACTGCAGTGGATACCTATGATGGACTGGCATTCAAGTTTTTGACATGAATTAGTGGGATACGTGTTGGGCGAGGGTTGCAAATAATGAGCACTCCTTTCTCGGATGAATACAAAGGAGTCCCCTTTGTATAAAAGGCTTACTGGTGACAGAGTGGATCCCAAGTCTCCTTACCCACCTACCAGTCTTCCAGGAGCTCAAAATTCCTCTTTCGTTTAGTAACCGATAATGATAGTAGATGTTTCCTATTTTGATAATGTTGTGTTTGTCATTGAATGAGTGGGTGGACTGATGTATATGTAAGTGACAGTAAAAGTAATGTAATTTTACATATCACTTTTAAGTGTTTTTAATACATGGTTGAAAGCATTTTTTTGATTCATAGATTATTCTCTGTACTACATTTAGGAAGGCACACGTGGTTATTGGATGTGCGGACGTCAGAGCGTGCCATTGAGGTGTTCCCTTTTTGTGTGTTATAATTACTTCTAAAGTTATTTACTCACTTGTTATTTCTTAATAAGATGAGTTTGTTAAACTGTAATGTTTAATCATTTGTAATGTTTTATTTTATATCAGGAGATGAAACATGGATTTTGCGCAGGTCTGTGGTGTTGTGTGTAAAATGGCATTTTTGAAGGGTTACATTTTTATAAGTGCAGTTGTTCAGATTACATGAGTTAAAGTTAAATGTATTGATTCTGGGTAACATTACGTTTCGATGCAATCCATTATTTGTTCCAATGTGGGATTCTTTTTTCTGTATTTTGGGAATTTGTGTACTCGACATCAGCCCATTATGTTTTATGAGGGAATGATACAATGTTTGCAGGATGGGAATTTTCATTTTGCCTTATATTTTGTTCTGCATGATTTATTTAAGGTTTGTATGTGGAATACCAATGTATCATTCCATTTTGTAGGTAGTGATGGTTTTAAAATTTCAAAGGACTACTTTTTTCTGCAGGTACATTTTGAAGTATGAATTTTATTATATGTGTAGAATATATTTGGGGGGTTTGAGTCATTTATGCAAAATAATTCCAGTACTAAATTGGTGACGGCATCAGGTATCTGCTTTTGAAGCATTAGTTTCTAATAGTTGAAAGTAATTGGATAATTTCAAGCAAAATGGTGTGTCTTTTATTTGTAACTAGCAAAAAGTACCCGTACTGCGTACGGGTTTAGTAGACACACATGATAACACTCATCAATAGTTGAAAATCAGTGCTCCTGTAGGTCGTTGTTCCGAATCGCTTATAGCTTGATGTGCTTTGCACTTTGAAGAGCAGGAGTGGAGGGGAGGCGAGAGTTGGCATGCTCACAATAATGGGACCTTCTGTACGCCCCCCACCCCCCTTGCCGCCTCAGCCTGGAATGTTGTGGTGCAAATATCTTGGAAACAGTGCATCCTAGGATCTTGCAACATGGTTTTCAGGTAATTTTGAGTTGTGTTCCTTGCGTCGAGGTGCATAAAATTAGTCTTTCCCGGTCCTCCCACAACCACATTTATGTTTCACCAATTTCAGGCAACTGTCTCATGTGTGAAGAGGCTGAAATCCAGAGAAAGGGGTGGGTATCCATTTGTTAGGTAGCCAGTAACATCTGCAGGGTCCTTACAGGTAATTATGCATCATTTGATACAGATTGGTGGAAAAGTGTGGAATTGTGTAAGGAACAAACTAACAGATATTCTGCTATATATATATATATATATATATATATATACACATATATATATATATATACACATATATATTCAGTGAAAAAACTTTGTTAAAGGGACGTTATGGTTAAGTTGCGCTACTAAAAACCTACGAAATTCAGTGAAAAAACTTTGTTAAAGGGACGTTATGGTTCCAAGTAAAACCGAAAAACCCTTGAAATTCGCCAGTTATGGTAAGCTAAGCAACCATAACTCGCGCCACCACCGTGCACTGCTAAGACTAACACCCACAACATCAAAGATGACATCACAAATGTTATTGATGACATCACTGATGACATCACATGTGTATGTACTTTTCATGAAAATGTGTACAAGGGATTCTTATTATAATGTTGTGAAAAAGTGTCAAGGATCATTGCAATAAATATCATACCCTAATTAGTGCATTGAACGATGCATTGATATAAATAGCATTCTATTATGGGGTTATATCTAGTATACTAAGCTACTCATACAGAAACATAGCATTGTGTGCCAGGTACAAGATGAAGGTATAATATTCGTAATGTTAATATGTTGAATAATGAAATGATAATTGTTTTCTTAATAGATTTTTGTGTACTGTGAAATATGTAATAAGTAGCTAATAAAACCCATGTATTACATAATTGCATTACTATAGACAAAACATAAAGAGACAAGAACACATACCAATATGGGTATATACAGGGAAAGTGAAGTTAGCAAAAAAGCACAAGTAGTAGCAGAAACAATTCATAACCTAACTGATTATGTTCATGCAAATAAATGATTGCTGTTTCAAAGCTGCTATTTACCCTATGTAGCACTTGATGTGATTGGACCCAAAGGAAAGTAGTGTGAGTATAATGTATACAAATATGACCATATACAGGGAAGGTGCAGCCATAAAAAAACAGAACTATCAGAAAGTGCGGATAAGTCTATTGATTATCTTTATGCACAAAAATGATTGCTGTCTTTCAAGCTTGTGTCTTCCCCTATGTATATGTTTCATATGATGTGACTGGACTCTAAGGGAATTACTGTAAGAACCTACTTGAAGGATACGTCTACAAATAAAATAAATGTTTTAGTTTCTGACTGTTACTGAAGAAAACCATGTGGCCTAGATATGTCAGCAAAAGAAAAAAGAGTGAGCCAGACATGTGATATCATCCGTGAATTCATCAATGACATTTGTGATGTCATCTTTGATGTCGTGGGTGTTAGTCTTAGCAGTGCACGGTGGTGGCGCGAGTTATGGTTGCTTAGCTTACCATAACTGGCGAATTTCAAGGGTTGTTCGGTTTTACATGGAACCATAACGTCCCTTTAACAAAGTTTTTTCACTGAATTTCATAGGTTTTTAGTAGCGCAACTTAACCATAACGTCCCTTTAACAAAGTTTTTTCACTGAATTTCATAGGTTTTTAGTAGCGCAACTTAACCATAACGACTTTGACTTTATATACATATCATATGGAACTGACTGAATCTCTTCTACTGTACTTGATGTCCGCGAACTCATTTAATGTTTGCGGACATGTTCGAAGAACAGTACCACTACCTAAAAACTCTGGGGGGTATGTTTGATTGTTATATCATAACATAGGAACATTTAACACATTCAAAAAGAAGCACACAAACACATTATATGTACTAATGCATAAGAAATGTAACCCATATATACAACACACTAACCGTTCATTTAAATGAACTATGTTCTAAAATGGAATATACCACAAGAAAATAAATTGGCTTCCAACATAATTACCTCACAAACACGACAGAACTGAGAACAAGAGCAGACCCACTGAGTACATAGGACATATCTTACCTGAAATAGTAAGTCTACTTAATTTTATTCATATATTTATAAACTTTCTGTATTAGATAAAACAATATATTATCTTTTTTTTTTTTTCTCTCACAGAAATGTCTAGTACTCTGGAATGGCTAGAGGAGCATTTCCCACATGAAGAAATGTCACAAGATAGTGAAACTAATGGTAAACACTTTATAATATAAACCATTTAATTATTATTATTTTGTATACATTTAACATATATATATATTTTTTGTACAGAGCATACCAAAATAGAAAATACTTCAGAAAAACCTGTTATGGATAACACTTTTCACAGTATAGAAGAAAAAATGGATTTATTGTTGACTAATGTTAATAATTTGAAAACTTTTGTGGAAGATCATTTTAAACCAAAAACCTCGTACCATTGCCCCACATGTACTTGCCCCTCCTCACCATATCCCAGTCAATTATCCCCAAACCCTCTCCATAACCCAAAACGTTTTGATGAGACTTCCATCGCTTCTTCACCTAATAACAATCATGTTGAAACCCCTAATTCTCCTGTTTTTGTTTCTGTTTCTGCCTCACCTTCTCTGTCATAAATTATTAATATATGTTAAATAAAGTTTAATTTGTATATTGTGTTGTAAATAGTTTTTTTTTTTTTTAAATGTAGGTGTCCGCGGACAGTGCAGGTGTTCTGAAATGTTGTAAATAAACGAAAATGGAGGTGTCCTGAAGAACACTATACCTGTTCGTACTGTTCGCTAGCAAGATGAAACTATTCTAAGAACACACGCGGTGTCCTGAAATGTTCGTTAAAAAAAAAAATTAAAGTGTCCTAAAGAACACTATATCTATCCGTAGTGTTCGCTATCAAGTTTAAACTCTTCTAAGAACACAATTAGTGTCCTGAAATGTTCGTACGTAAACGAAAATGGAGGTGTCCTGAAGAACATTATACCTGTTTGTAGTGTTCGCTAGCAAGTTCAAACTGTTCTAAGATCACACGCGGTGTCCTGTATTGTTCGTAATTAAACGAAAATGGAGGTGTCTTAAAGAACACTATACCTGTCCGTACTGTTTGCTAGCAAGTTGAAAATGTTCTAAGAACACAATTGGTGTCCTGAAATGTTCGTACATAAACGAAATTGAACGTGTCCTGAAGAACACTATATCCGTCCTTACTGTTCGCTAGCAAGTTTAAACTGTTCTAAGAACACACGCAGTGTCCTGAAATCTTTGTTTCATGTGCAACGCAATTTTAATTAGTTCAGGACCCGAACAGTGTCCGTAGAACATCAACGCGCATGCGCTAGCCAATCTCTGTGCATTTGGTGTCCTGCGGATATGCACTTCCTTCGCGGACTTGTTCGCGAACAGATCATATGACCGCGCTCATGCTGATCGCGTGTAATGCATGCAGACACTGTTCAGGTCCCCGAACAAATTAAAAGTACATTTTCAATTAATCCATAATATTTTTCAATACAATCTCACCATGGCACAAGTCCCACATAGTAATCCTGAGTTTCTAGACCACGCCCTAGAGCTTATTCTCATTGTGTTTCTGGCTATTCTTCGAAACACTGTGATTTTTGCTGCCAACTGCAGATTTCCATCGCATCTTTGATGGCATCCCTGGCTGCTGAACTGCCACCTGGTGCTGCACCTGCTTCAGCACCACCCCTACCCCCACCCACTCCACCACCTCCCCAAGGGCCTGAAGAGGGGAACAGGAGTGAGGATGCGGAGGAGGAAGAAGAGGATGATGAGAATGAGGTAGAGGAAAACCCTACTACCCGCACTAGGCGAGAGTCTTGGGTGTAGCGGTTATTTACCATTCATGGGAATGTTCCTAAGGCTCGTGCGAACCGTGTTACCTGCAATGCGTGCAAAATGATACTCAGTCACGGGAAGCACGGTAAGTACAGCTTTGGGACCACTACTATGAAGCGACACCGGAGGTCATTTCACTCTGGGGCTATTCGCAGGGTTGTCCCTTGCGAAGAACGTAGCAGGTTCATTTCCTCTACTTCAGCCTCTGTTTCTGATCCTGTCACCTCAAGGACCACCTCTGTGGGACAGCGTCTTCCTCAAGCTGCCTCACAGGCCATACAGAATGCTGATGACCCTTACCTTTCGAGGGTCACAGTGGTATGTATGTACTGTGACACAGTACTCTGCAGGGGGGAGCGACTTTGTAGTGCTTTTGAGACTATCGTCTCAGAGCACGAGAAGATCTGCTCACTACCCAAATAAAACCCACTCTACATCTTCCTCTCTCAGCTCGCCCTTTCTTATCCCTGTGGTTAGTGTCCCCCCTTTACATTCCTTTCCCCTCCTCTCCTAGTGTGTCGTGTATAAAAAACCAAAAAAAATACAAAATATCAAAAATCAAAAAAAAAATAAGGCTCTTTTCAGAGCCGCCTTTCACAGTTAAAAAATAGAAGTGAAAATAAATGAAGCAGAGCCCTTTGTATTTTTCAGAAGTCCGCGGACAGTTCGCGAACATTTAAAAAATTGGGTTGCTACCCCATCACAAACATTGCAATTTTCTCTGGGAGGAAGTGGTGGCTCTGAAAATAGCCTTTGGGAGGTGTTTGTAAGTCAAAAATTATAAATGCTTAACACGTACTTCAAAATGGATGTTGTAATTCCAAAAAAGGTCGCAATGCATTTTGTACATTTCTCAGAAAAATCTGATTGCCACCATAAGTAAGATGGACTCCATCTTTGCGAAAAATGTTTGTACTACGAAACAAAATATTTTCATTGTAAAAAGAAGACATGCCAAAATCTTTTAGAAAGGCACAAACACCTTTATTAACATTGCGCTTTGCTTTTTCCATTTGTGGACCAAATGAAGAAGAACGAAGCCACATTTGTCTCTGCGCAATCCGTGAAAATATCACTTGAGAATTAGGAAACATGTCCATAACCTTTCCAAGTCCTTCTTTCATAGCAAATTGCAAAAAAATTCCAGTCACATGTCCTAAACTGTTTCCTCCACAATTAATTACAATTATGTCTGGATGATATTCCTTGCATTTTAGAATACAATAGACTTCGCTCACTATACACCCCCCACCTAAACACATATTCTGTTCCACAAAAAGTAAAACGTTATAAAAGAAAAATAAATCAAACAGAAATGCAACAGGATGTCACTGCAAATCCTCCAAAGAGAGTAAAAGAATCTAATACTTCATCAAGTACCACAAGCAAAAAAGAATCAATTAGGGAAAGTAAACCAGGTACTTCTTTAAAGAAGGAAGACAAACTCCAAAAAAAGCAGTTAGATACAGAACTACCTGGACCATTTAAATTCTCAAATATAGTTGGTGTAAGTTGCTACGCAAATGTAGCAATGAATATTCTATTTCAATTGCCACCAATTGTTGACAACATTTACTTACACAGTACAGACCAATTGTGTTTGCAAATGTTAGTACTTCACAGAAATGCAGCAAACAATCCTTACAACACGTATAGTGTTTATGGAATAAGACAACAATTGGACTACTGTGCTGGAATGGTGAAATTCACTATAAACTCACAGGAAGATCCACAAGAATTTCTAATGTTCTTACTACAAGTACTGGAAAACAAAAACATACCTATAAATTAAATCTTTCAGACTTCATACATGTGGAAACATACATGCACTCTCTGCAACAATATGACACAAGATGAAATCCCCAAAGAACGCTTCATATATATATATCAATACCAAATTGTGAATCCATTCCATTTCAGCAACTTCTACAAAATGCAAACCATGGTAGATGATGCTCTACCTGCAATTCAGATAATCGCTCCACGTTAGTAATACAAACACATAGTAAATACATAATACTAATGCTTCTACGTTACAATGCAGATGGTACCAAAAACAACTGCAAGCTGACTGGATTCGCACATGGTCAAATATCACTTGGTAAGAAAACCTTCACAACAATAGGTATAATCTACCACGCAGGAGCCACAACCAATTCAGGGCGCTAAACTGCATATATAAAAACAAAATGTGGATGGTTTGAATGTAATGATAGTACCATTACTCTAAAGCAGAGATTACCAGGAAATCTTTCAAACGCTTATTTGATGTTCTTAAAACCAAAATTTGATAACTAAACTGTATTTAAACCCTAAGTAAACTTGTGTTAAAAAATATAAACTGTTAGAATACTCCAAAAGCTATCTAACTGCTCAAAGATTCCACAACAACTAATCAGATAAATGAATACCACTAAATTAGACCAAAAAATACACAGTTAGAATACGCCAATTGGTATCTAACTGCTCCAAAATTTTATAATATCAAAACAAATAAATAATATGTTACTACTCCAAAAAAATACAACAAGCCAAAGTATAAAGCATTAGCCAGAAACAACAAGTGAACACTGAAAACAAACAAACAAATAAACTGAAGCATAACATAAAAAGGTTTTTTTTTAATCCAACATGGATTTTTTTTTCTCCCACAGACCCAATGATTTTAGCAACAAATACAGAAACTGAGCAAATTGCAAAGAACTCTGATTTGTAATCTACTAAATATAAGGGTCCAAAAAAAGTATATTGATTATACAATGTAATAAGTCATTACAAAATACTAATACTAACATGCTATTTTCTTTTATCACAGAAATTAACAAGAAATACATGTACTCCGGTTACTAGACCAAACAGTAAGTATACAATAATGAGAACCATAGCAGCATATCACATCCATAGTATCTAATACCTTTGTTCCTTATACATTTGTTTTTCACCCAAAGTTATAAGCAAATATGAATGTGATATGCCGCGGTGGTTGTTGCCAGGGCATAGAGTCTTGGGTGCATGGCCATATGGCCATGCACCCAAGACTCTATGCCCTGGCAACAACCACCGCGGCATATCACATCCATAGAGTCAAACATTTCAACTATGGTCTATGGAAACTTTTAATGTCCGCGGACATTATGAGTGTTCTTAGACCACTTTCAACTTGCCAGCGAACAATACGGACAGCGTCCTCAGGACACCCCCATTTTGTTTATTTGCGAACATTTCAGGACACTGCGAGTGTTCTTAGAACACATTCAACTTGTCAGCCACAACCCCCATTCATATTTGCGAACATTTCAGGACACAGCGAGTGTTCGACAACGTCTTCAGAACACCCCCATTTTGTGTATTTGCGAACATTTTAGGAAACCGTGAGTGTTCTTAGAACATATTCAACTTGACAACGAACAATACCGACAGCGTCCTCAGGACACCCCCATTTTGTTTATTTGCAAACATTTCAGGACACTTAGAACAGTTTCAGTTTGCTTGCGAACAAAACAGACACATATTGAGTCCTCAGAACACCCCCCATTCAGTTTATTTAGAACATTTCAGAACACCTGTGATGTCCACAGACAAATCGAACACAACAAGAACGTCTAACACATAAAAAAACACAACTTCCATCCTATCTCATACACTCCCACCCTCCCCAAACACTCCTACACACCAACACACTACTAAATCCAAATTTTGAACAAAGTTTCACCGCGCTGTCCGCAGACGACCGCGAATCCAAGATGGCGGGCGCTACCGAAAATCTGACGCGCTTCACGCTCCACGCCGTCCAATCAGCGAACACGTTGCATGTCCGCGAACATCACGCAAGCCGATTAGCCAATCAGGACACTGTCCGCGGAGCGAACAGGGAAGTGTGTCTGCGGACCGAACACAGATATCACTAATTTTTTTTACCTACTTTTTGGTCATTTTTAAAAAACTACTAGACGGATTTTCACCAAATTTGCAAAAGCACGCTTTCGGGACCAAGCCGCTGCTCCTGGTCCAAATTTGGTGAAAATCCGTCCAGCGGTTTGGGCTGTAGACGCAAGCACATTTTTTTTCCCCATTCAGTCTATGGGAAAAAAAAGTTTTGGGACCCCCCCTATAACTTTGCCCCCCCTGGACGAATCCTCACCAAACTTTGCAAAACAAATTCGGAGTGACCCAAACACTTTATTTGCAAAGTTTGGTGAGGATTCGTCCAGGGAGAGCGAAGTTATAAGCCACCCAAAAAGTGCTCTTCCTATGGAAACACCAACTTAAGCATAACTACATGGCCACTACCGTGGCCATGTAATATATATATATATATATATATATATATATATATATATATATATATATAGCATTTATTACCCAAAACACTGTTGATTTTGTTAGTTTTGATAAGGCAAGATTGCACTTGGTTGGTTTGTGGTGTATTTTACATGTATGCAGATTCTTTTCCTTGTTTATTAGCATATCTTTTTCATTTTGGCATGTCCTTTTATGTGAAGGTATGGTTTTTAAATAGGTACACAGAAGAAATAAATGAAATAATGTTTGTAGCAAGATGAATGTTTTAATTCTTGTATTGTTTTATTAATGGTTACGTTACACTGTGCTTTTTTGTACGTGTTTTGATTATTTATTTTTTTTAAACAGCGTACCTGTTTTATCTTCATTTCAACTTTTCAAATGAGAACGTTACCTATATTCCTTTTTTGGAAAGAGGAATCAGTTATTGAATAATACAGCGGATTTGGAGTAGCATTTTAATGTATGGTAGCCCTCCTAAGTTGAGAGACTTCTGCGTTTCACATTGGCACTTAAAATTGTGGCAAAAACAATTCAGTGACAGAACATTTACATGGTGCCATTGTGTACCTCCTTCTTTATAATGGACATTTGTTGAAGAAGTACATAGAAAGGATTTGTACTTCAAAGTTTTTAATGACCGGGAGCATTTATTTTTCAAACTACTCCATTTTCACCTTGCTTATGTGCAATATGTATATACATTTATTGTACATAGGATCTAGATTTTATTTTCTTCTCTTGCTTATAACAATATAGGGGCCGATTCATGGAACAAACGCGCCCCGAAAATCCCAGAGCAAGCAGGCGCAAGGTGGTGCAAGCGTGAGAAAGCAAGCGCACGCGTGCGATTCAAGGAAGGTGCTGCGCATGTATACCACTGGTTGTGCGCCAAATTCGTGCGTGGCGCACGCGGGCGCACATGTCATCAAACGGCGTGCGCTACGTGCACAGCGAAAGCGCACATAGCGCGGCGCACACAACAAAAGTGGGCGGAACAGTGGGCGTAACACGCGGAATGGGGAATAACACGTGAAAAAGAAGGCGTAACTGGGGAAGTACTGCAGGGAACTACACGGAACACCCACATGCACACGAACAACCCGTATTCATGGATCCGAATACGGGAAACCTGCGCACGGCAACGCGCATAGGCGTCAACGCGTCCGCCACAGGAAAGCAGGCGGAAGCGTCCCCGCACACAGTATAAAAGTGCGCGCAAACAACAAACAGGTATATACCGCTACGATGAATGCCCCATTTGTCGCAGCACTGATCGTGAGACACCGCAGGAGGAGGAGAATAGCCAGGGCACGCATTTTTTCACCCCAGACAAGTCTTTTTGGGATGCCCGACAACCAGGTCTATGGCAGGTATAGGTTTCCACCTCGTATCATCCTAGACCTGGTCAGGGAGTGGGAAGATGACCTTACATCCCCCACCCTCTGCTCCCAAGCATTGAGCCCCTTGGAAAAGGTGCTCAATGTCCTGCATTTTTTGGCCACTGGGTCATTTCAGCGGACTACTGCCATATTAGGGGGGTCTCACAGGCCATGCAGTCATGCTGCCTACACCAGGTCTTGGCAATCATGACAGCACGCCACTCAGTCCGCAGGCACATATACATGCCCAGAACACCCGTAGAAAGGCAGACCGTTGTCCAGGACTTGTACAGGGTGGCACAGTTCCCCAAAGTGCTCAGTGCCATAGATTGCACCCATGTGGCCCTACGTCCACCTAGGGCCACTGAGCACATCTACCAAAACCGCAAGCACTGGCATTCCATCAATGTGCAGGTGGTATGTGATGCAAAGGGAATCATCACCTCTGTCTATGCAAACTACCCTGGCTCCACCCATGACAGTTTCATATACAGAATGTCCGCCCTGAGCCGGGCCCTGGAAGCTGGGCAGCATGGCGACACATGGCTCCTAGGTGAGTACAAATGCCTGTGCACATGCATGCATGTCACACACACACACAAATACACAAACCCCAATAATCACAACAATCATCACCTCTCCAGGGGACAGTGCCTACCCTCTGAGCAACCACATGATGACGCCAATCCGGAACCCCACCACACCACTCCAGGTAAGATACAATGCTGCCCATATTGCAATCAGGGCCATAGTGGAGCGCACATTCGCAGTGCTCAAGTCACGCTTCCGCTTCCTTGACCATTCTGGCAGGCAGCTACTCTATGCACCCCCAGTAGTGTGCAGGATCATTGTGGCAGCAAGGGTCCTGCACAATGTTGCAACACGGCAGGTGTACCGGTGGACATGGTGGTGCCCCCACATCCCCAACCACAGGCACAGGTGCTGCCCATGGGAGGGGACAGGGCAAGTGGTGAGGCAGCCCGCACCCAGCTTGTGGCCACATTTTTCACCTAAATTCCCACCCCTGCGGAGTGCACACAGGCCTGGCACATACCAGATGACAAAGAGACAGTCAACCTGAGAATGTTGCCATGCAAGTGCCACATTGTGTGCATCCCTAGCTCCTTAAACATAAGCAATCCTGTGTGACCAAAAGGCACACATGCAAGGTGTGAATCACACAGACCTGCAAAACAGGCCATGACTATCACTGCTATGTCACCCAAACCCTCCCAAACCACAACATGACATGGCAAGCAATAGCTATACCCCAACACAGTACCAATAAGGTACACATTGACATGTGAAATATGTAAAGTGGCATCGCACAATGATGCCTGACATGAATTCAGATGAAATGACTGACCAACAACCTCCCACCCAAAAGAATTAATTCCCAAAAGCATTCCAACACTTCTAGTTATAACATAACAATGTATTCCTGTCTACATGCACATTGTGCATTGCAAAATCAACACTGCAGCTTCTGTGTGCCGTGCCCACCTCATGCAACACACTGCTCAGCGCACAGCATAGTGAACAGCCATTGTGTGTGACGTACACCCTGAGCATCACATCCAAGCGACAAAATACATCAAAAAGCAAATTACGCATGTACAGGATCCACAATTGGTCATAGATCATGTGCTGCAGGGACACAGTGGGCACCAGAAGGCAAACAGAGTGTACATGTGGACATGGAAGGGTGGTTGTACATGTAGTGGATCATAGAGCGAGTGTGTGGGTCAGTAGGGACATGCACTCAATATATGCATGTGCAATCAAGTGACCATCAGTTTCCTCTACAAATCACATGTGAACATTCACTATGTGTACACCCCTGCATGTCAAGCCACAACTATTGCCTCACACTTGAAAGGTAAACACAACACATGAACAGGCATTGATCAGCAGAATACATCATGTACATAGGATACTGCAATTACAATGTCAGGGTGTGCATCACACTGTAGGGCAAGGCAACTGTCAACAACAAAACACCCCCATCCCTCACAAATCACCATGACCCACTGAACAACTGCACCTGAGTTATCTAGCCTTCATCCTTGAAGTTCGCCTGGCCACAGGATCACCCTTCCCCTTTGTCACCATCTCCCACCTTATGTGCAAAAAGTGTCCAGCACCCTCAGAGGCCACCTTGACTTGCAAAACACCACATCAAATAGAACTCAAAGCAGGCCAACACAGAAGCCAAGAAAAAAGCCTGCAGGCAGCAAAACAAACCAGAAGACCCTCCAGTAGATGACTTGAAGTAGCAGTACGTCACAAAGCCAAAGTACTAACACAATGATGTAACAACCAAAGTAGCACAGTAAAACAATTTCACAACAGGATGTGTACCATGTGTGGTACATAACACAGAATAATGCACCACGAACTGATGTGTACTTTCACTGCTCCCGTGTACAGGTGCAGGAGTGGCACGAACCAACCACCCCCCACCGTGGCTGGGTGCCTGCAAGGTTAAACTCACACAGGCCTCTGAGACCCTGGTGGGGAAGGAGGGTCAGGGATATGCAGTCGGGACAGGGATTGCTATAATGGATAACCGGAATGAGGGGCAGGAGAGGGGAGTAGGATTCACATGGGAAAGTATGAAATGCACAAAACTGTACTATTCACATTAACACATACACAAGTACACCAAACCTGATCATCATGCACATAGTAACAAATTACTCAAATGGAAGTCAAAGAGAAACTTATCTCTGGGTTGAGTGCTGACCTCCTGCCTCCACACTCTCAGGTCCGGTAACAGGAGCAGTTTAATGCTGCAAAGAGAGCCACAGTTACTAATCTGTGCGTGCCCATAACACACAAACACACCACCATATATGCCCCAAAGTAACAAAATACTCTACAAACAATCTCGTGTGGATGCTTCGTACCCATGCGTAACATTACCCCTGTGATGGTTCATACACAGTCAATGCAGTAAGTCATTCGCCGCTGGGTGCGTTGCAAATGGGAGACCAATGTGTCACGAATCACACAACATGGAATGTTCCCTGGGTAAGCAGCCAGATGCATATAGCAAGGAATGACTTCTGAACAAGTCCTGTTCCACCATGACCCAAATAAAGTAGGTAATGCATGTGTCAAATTCTACATGGTAATGAAATGCACTGCACACGAGTCTGTCTCTTGCTGTCTGTTCCTGTGAGCTGCTTCTTTCCATGTCTCAGAATGCTACATGGCTAATACAAGTGCCTCAATGGACCATGGTGGACCGGAGGATGTGTGCCACTGGCACTGCAGGTGCCCCAGACAACTTTCACATCAACTAGCCGTTAGTCTACCAACGCATCTCAGCTGTATTGTGCGCTTCAACACCAATATTTGTCCAAGCTCACCGTCAGTGTTGCTGCTAAGCATGCATGTGCAACTGGCCAGGTGAAAGGTCTGATGCATTGTGGCCCCTCTGTCCTGCTCACCTTGCCTGGAGTCCCTTGTAATACGTCAGCTGTTTTCGGATGTATGAGCACAATCCCTGTGCCTCTGCTTGCGCACACATGCGCATGTCGGCACCACCAAACGTGACCAGCTCCAGACGTCCAATGGCCCATGTCTGCTGGCAAAGGTGGTCTGGAGGCTCATCCCCCTGCAGAAAGGGCATGGAACACATGATTAATGCTTTAAAATCATCTGTGTGTGTCTCTTCAGGCATTACATGACTGGACCATGTCAGAGACGTACAACACAAATCACACCATCAGTCCGTCTTTCACAGGCAAACTGTTGAACACACCATCTATGCCAGGAATTGCAACAAACACATGTACAGTATAGATAATAAACATACTACACAATGAATAGCAATGAATGTACACATCAATCTTGAAACCCCCATCTAGTGACAGTGGTCAATAACACCCGCATCATCCCCACTAGGGGTGTTAACACAAGTTTCACAGCAGCAGACATGCCACAGATATGATAGTCCAGAGCCCTTGTGTAATAGGCTGTTACACCGAACCATCCTTGCTAGCCCATGGCTAAGGGAAGCAGGAGTGGAATATGTGAGTCAAGGACCCCAAGCTGCAAACACATACACCAACAATTTCAAACTATATTAACTATATTAACTAATTACACTAACTATGAAAAACCTACATTACCTATTTAACCTAACTATCAAAATGAAACTAAACTAAAAGAAAAATTAAAAAATGGCCACATATGACCCGGGGGGGGGCACTCAGGAGGGGAGAGGTACAGGGTGCTGCTCAACACCCACATGCGATGATGTTGAGGGAAAAAAAAAACCTCCATGTGCTCAACGCCTGCAAAGCCCGACCTATGTGGGAGATAGATTGTCGTCCGAGTCGGTCTCTTCCTGGAAAGGAGGATGTGGCACAGGAGCCTGACCATGCCTAGCCGCAGCTTCCCCTCGTCGGCAGCAAGTCTGCCAGACGGGTGGGCCTGGTTCTGTGTGGTGATCACACGTAGATCTGCATGCAGAACCTCCCGTGATAAACGTGCTTCCTCTTGCAAGGTAGCACATGTAACACGGAGTTCATCCTGCAAGGCCTGGCTGGACAGCTGCTGCACCTCACGGCAAGCATGTAGCTCAGCCAAGATGGTATGCTCAAGCTGCGCAAACCTCTCCTCTGCCCGCTCCCTCTGGGACATCAGAAGGACACCCATAGTGGATCTGAGGGAAGCATACTCTTGCCTCAGGGCCTCCATGGGCACCTGCCTAGCAGGGGGGAGCATGGATTGGGCCACACGCTCCATGCTCTCATCGATGTTCTCCATTGCTGCCCCCTAACGTTCAGAATTGGCAGTCATGTCTTGCTCCCACTCAGTATACTGTGGTTGCGCGCGGTGACTGCATTGCTGGGCTTGACCCCTGCGGGACCCAAGGACTGGGTGTCCTCGTTGTGTTGGCACCGCCCGTGGCTGCACGACTACATGGCCCGTCAACGTGATGGCCCAGGCACATCATTGACTGGTATGGAGGGTGACCCTGCATCCCGATCCACCACAGGTGGAGGTTCCAAGACTGTCTGACCCCTCAGTGCCGGATTCGCAGGCAGAGGTGTGTCCACATCAGAATCACTCACCCCTGACATATGGACCTGATGCTCATCCAATTCGACATGGAAGTCAGAGTGGTCATCAGGGCTGGACTCATTGCCAGCCAGAGACAAGATGGACTGTAGCACATGTGGATTTTCGTGGCCTACCTCCCCACGACCCCCACTTGTGCCGGGTTGCTGTAGTGATGACAACCCTGTGCCTGGCATGACAACACCACCCTCTGGCTCCATTGCATCATAATCTGAAAAGTAGAGGGAAAAAAGGTCACTACACATGTTAGAAGCACACAACAAACACACATACAGACACCAAACACATCAAGCAGACATGTCACACACAAAATAGAACCTGCCATGCATGCTGGGTCAACTTGAAATTGATTATGTGATTAGGCATGTCTAAAGGTGTCAGTTTGCACTGAAGTGGGTCGATGCAGTGCAGCAAATATGTATGTTACTCACTATCTACATGTATAAGAACTTCATGATGTGTGTCAGAAAATGTGAAGGCAGTGCAAGGTCAACTTCAGGCATCACGTGCAATGTGCATTCAATGGGTAGCATGTCTACAACTAAACCACCCCTCCCCCCAAGTGCAAATGCAGGGATGCCTAGCATGGTATCAAAATGCTGAACATAGACCTGTGTATTGACAGACAGTGGTGACTAGCATCACCTGCATCATGTGAGTCAAGTGACAACACAGCAAATGATGATGGGACATTAAGCCGGACACATGATGAAACCTTTGGGGTACACCCACGTGTGAAGAAGACACTACACCAGTTGGACAGAGTCATTGGCCATTAAACAAGCTGAGGCCCGTGACCCACACAAACCGTCACACCCTAAACATGTGTGTGACGCAGGACTGAGCCACAGTGGAAATGGGAAGGCTGATGAAATGCCATTCAATGTAGGTCCCCCTGGACTCCTACCACAATGATCATCCAGTCAAGGACACACAGGGGCATGAGTGGAATACACATGGAGCATGAATGGGCACTCATGTCCCTGCTGGGCATCTGACCTCTGCACAGTCCAAGTGAGACACCCTTCATCAAGTACAAAGGATGTACCACACAGCATATGTCTGGCAGATTGGCTGCTGGAAGTCGTCATGTACACCAGAAGCATGAACAGGGAAGTACTCAACGGCAGAATTGAAGCATAACAGTGTTAAGGTGGAATTGAAGCATACCAGTGTTAAGGTGGAATTGGGGTGCAGAGGGGGGGTGGGGAGGCAAGGGAGCGGGCCTACATGGAGTACCCGCATGCAGGCACAGGACACATGCACGTCAGTCATGCTATGACATAGTCCCTGGGCTGAGAGGAAGGTCACCCGACGCTACATACTGAAGGGCCAGTGAGCTGGAACATGGACTTGAGGGGCATCCTGGTGACCAGCATGTGAGTAGGGTGCAATAGTAGTGATGCAGACAGTCCCCGTCCGCTCCACATGTCCACCATCCAGCAGAGCAGACATGCATCAGGGAAGCATTGCATTACTTGCACATCAGAACCATGTACATGTGACATGTCATGGCAGTCATGCACAACACATCACACGAGTGAAACACACATGTCCACAACAGACACGCAGCAACACTCACTGGACTGGGCATCAAAGTCCGGCATCTCTCCCACTCCTTCGACCGATTCAGATGGTATGAACTCCGCAACGAGTGACTCATGCGGAGTGAGGTCTTCCTCCTCAGGTGCAGGCCCACTGCAAGTCACCAGAGTCAAGTTGTTATTTGAGGCACACTTAGCCTTAGTGCTGCATTTGAGGTCATTCCAACGCTTTTTGCACTCTTGCGACATGCGCACCTCATGGCCTAATGCACTCACATGTTCCACAACTTGCTTCCAGTGGGTATCACGGTGGGCAGTCGTAGTCTGACAATTAGGACCCACTAGCATGTCACGGCTGTGGCCCAGCACGTAGTCCACGAGGCAGTCCAGTTCCTGGTTGCAGAAAGGCTTCTTCCTCGACGTGCTGGAGGTCGTGGCTGTGTGTGGGGTCCCAGCCTGTGCTGCAGGTGCAACTTTCCTCCTCTTGGATTGTGACGCAGACCCTGGCTGGCAAATGCCGCCCTGATCACTGTGGCCAGTAGCACCGGTGGATTGAGCCAAGGGAGTGGCAGGTGGAGGGTCGACCAAAGGCCTGACTTGCGTCAGTGGCAGCTGGGTGCCCTCTAATGGGCCCTGCGCAGCAAAATCCGCTGTGGCAGGGTCATTGACCGCGACTGTCCTGGTTGGCAGACTCACAACCGGGGTGTTGTTGGCTGCATCTGCCCCTGCACTTGCCAACACCCGGCTGGTCGAGGCAGCAGATGACATTACTGCCCCAGGGACACGTGTCTTGATCAGGGCAGCCCTGCATGGACCTACGGTTTCCCTCCTGGCATGTTGGAAATCTTCCAAGGGCTCTTCAAGTGCCAACGCAGCCTGCGCTGGCAGACCCTGAGCCTGGGTGGTGGTGTCCACAACTGCACCTGCAGCTTACCACTACCCTTGAGCCCGTGGCAGTCGACGAAACAGACTGCCGGGTCAGTGCATCTCCCGGAACCACAAGGGGTGGTGGCAAGACTGTACCGACACATGGCACACATCGTGCTCAAGTGGCGCACCCCTGCCTCTTCCCCCTCTGTGGCCACCCTGTTAAAGGAATGGTTCGGTCAACATTTGTTATTGTCCCTACGGGTCAGCCATGTGTTTTTAAGCCTAAGTCGCTCGATTTTAGAAAAATTTCCTATGGACCTTACCCAAATTTTTGTCCATTAAATGCATGCGAAAACAGGCACCAGGGCGCTGCCATTTTGTGATAATCCTTCAGCTAATGACGTGTCGCCATGGAAATGGCAAGACGCCTCTTTCCTCAATAAGTATAAACAGACCGTTTCCCAACACACAGCAGCAGATTTTCGATTCCATTCCTCTCTCTGTGTTACTTTGAGTATTCTGTGACTCGTTTCTGTGCTCTGGTCAGCTACCTTTGCCGCTTGTAGCCCGTGTGAACACCTGTACCAACGCTATAAATTATTTTAGTTTGTTTACCACACAATGGCTACAATAATGCCCTACAAGTACGAGCCCGAGTATACTGAGGAGGAACTACTGGAAAGGGAAACACGTGAAAACGATGGGGCTTCGGACGGCAGTTGGCAGGACGAATCAATGGATGAAGACACTGGACCTAGTCGCATGGACGGTGTTTCCACCTGGTGCACATGCAATCGGTGCAAGCTAATGCCAACCGAGGAGGAGAACTGCTGCTGCTGTGAAAACTCGGGATGCGTGGCCTACATTTCGGAAGGCGAGCCACGACCGCAATGCATCACCGAGCTGCCAGACTTCAGGGCAGCCTGCCTCACACGGTCCGTGTTGAGGATAAGGATGGTGCTTATGCACGAACTTTGCGCAACTGTTCGTCCTCGTAATCTGAGTAACGAGTAAGTATAATCTGCTTGTGATGCCACTACTATTTCATGGTTGTCTCCTATATCCAAAATTACATCTACATATCATTGTAACGCATGAAAGTCGTTCAATAATGTGCTGTGTCTAGATAGCATTTGTCCAAGCAGAATGCCATTAGTTACAAGAATTGTCATTGACAACAAACGTTTAATCAACTTATCTTGGTCATTTAAAAACAGTTTGTATTATTTTTCACAGGTGGTACCGGCTGGTGGCCTATCGTTCCTTTACATGGTGGTTTCACGGGAGGCTTGGACACCGCGTTTGAAGAGTAATACCCGCCTGTGCCGTTCGTGCCATAAGAGAAACTTTCCCGAGTGACAGCGTTCAGTACAGGTCATTTTCCCTCGCTGTGCTGCAACCTGACCTGTACAATGTGTAAAGTTTTGTATTTTTGTGCCATCAAAAAAAGAAATAAAATAAAACACCACACATATTTTAACAACGGTTGTTTCGATTTTTTAGATGAATCAAGTGTGTCTCCATTCAACAGTCTTCCTGTGCCTTGTCTGCACGCCCACCGGCCCATCCATCCATCCACCCCCTCCCCTATCAAAGGCGAAGTATAACTATATAAAGTATAAAAAAGTGGTTAGTTTAACAAAAACAAAAGTCCATAACAACAAGTCCAGTGGATGCGCGCTGCCATGGGGGGTTTCAGGGGCGAGAACGGCCAAGGTGCCAAACAGCATGTACACTTCAAAAGGTATCCCACGCCAAGGGCCCATCGCTCACATGGCCTCCTCAGACTCTGTGTCTCCAGGCAGGGCTCCCCCTTGAAGCAGGCTGCCCCCTGCAATCCACATAAGTGTGTCTCCATTCAGCAGTCTTCCTGTGCCTTATCTGCACGCCCCAGGTCCATCCATCCCACCCCCCTCGATCAAAAGTGGTTCGCGCATGTGGATGCGCGCTGCCATGGGGGGCTGTCAGGAGTGCAAACGGCCAAGGTGCCAAACAGCAAGTACACTTCAAAAGGTATCCCACGCCAAGGGCCCATCACTCACATGACCTCCTTAGACTCTGTGTGTCCGGCCAGGAACCCCCTTCAAGCTGGCCGTCCCCCGGCAAACCACATAATACCACGACATACACACGTCATTCATTCACAACCACACCCCTGTTTGTAATACTTTATAAACCACTTGATATGTCTCATGAGAACATCTTTGTGCTTTGCAAGTCAACTCCTGAACGTGCTACCTGAGAACCACTGAGATCTATGCTCATCTGCTCGTCGTCGTGCTATCCGTGAACTTCAGTGAATGCTTCGAACAAACTCGTCAGTGTGCTACGTGTGGCCATCTACTTGTTCTCCTGCAACATACTGCTCTGCTTGCTGAATCCAACTGTTTGTTGGCCAAGGTAAGGCCATGTATCGTAGTCATATTTCGCTGATTTTTACATTTCTATTTATTTTCGAGTAGAGTACTCAATAGTGCTATTTTCATTGGTCTCATTGATATTGGCTTGAGTTTCCATTGTTATGCTATCAATAGATCTATTTATTTTCATCTGTGTCAATTGTCATTGAATTGCATCCTTCGGGGGTCCAGTCTATAATGTAAGCTTGTTTCCTTCTCTGCAAGACAGAACATCCAAGGGACGAGTCACATGTTCAGAGTTTAGTCACATCATTTATAAATTTCTGCAATTTCTGCAAATGCTAAGCCCCCCATGATGAACTGGTATAGTTCCTGCGACGAAAACAAACCTTGCATTGAACATTGTATGGTTCATTTACTTTTGTATCTAATTTTTATTCATCAAGATTGTATAATAATGTTGATATTTACTTTTCAAAATGTTCAACAATGCCTGCCTGTTCGATTAGCGGTTGTTCTTCGAAGACCTATGCTAAATCTGAAGGCACTACAATGCATGTATTCCCGAAAACTGTTGATCGAATAAAAGAATGAGTCAGACATTGCGGCTATCCACTGGATGAGCTGGAAAGTAGAGTCCAACAAGTCTTAGAGGACAAGAGGGGTGATCGATACCGCATCTGCAGCCGGCACTTTTCCTCGAACATGTACACAACATCTTGGGTAACAAAGAAGAATACACGGCGAACAACACGAAAATTGCTCGTGAACGCTATTCCTACTCTATTCATCCACATTCCGCCACTGGTGAGTCAAGTGTCCGGATTTAGCTTTAGGCCTTGCGGTAGTGTTTAGGTAGCCAAATGGATTCATTGATATTTTAGGTGTTGTGTCCCTTGTAATACTTTCGACATTGATATGAGTGTATAACTTTTTGAATAATGACATTTATCAATATATTCTTTTTCGATTTCATAACCCACAAACGAAATCTATATATGGGCACAGGGAACTGTGCTAATATTGGCATTTCATTATCAATCAATAATTTACCTTTACAACTGCTTGACTATCCCTTGAATCTGAAGCAAGAACATTGTACATCCGTGACATGCTCGCTGTTATCAACCACTTCTAGTGCGTATCAGGTAATCTTACTTGGCTATTCCGCTACAGACTTGTTTTATGCATGTCAAGTAATATTTTTAATGTATTGTGTAATTATTTTACCAAATGTTTGGTTAGTGCTTTCCAATTGATTTACACCTTAGTTATTGTCCACTGGTGTTTGTTTTCAGTTATGATTAGTGTTATCCATAGTAATGCAAGTAGTGTCTTTCAGGGAGATGCTGAAGCGTCCACCACATTGACAACATCCATAGATTTTCTTCAGCAGCACGAGGTATGGATACTGACAGCTCCATCGAACTAGATCATCAGAGCTGTAATACTTGTCGTTTGATTGTTCTACACAATGTTTCATTCATGGTTAGCCATTGATATGTACCTGTGCGGTCGACCCCAAGTGTGTTTTATGTTTTCCATATTGTAATCCTTACTAAAGCAAGTACTATCTTTCAGGCAGTTGATGGAGCGTCAACCCCTGCACTTGATGCGGAGCCTGACATTCAAGTTATTCCAGGGGAAGTGGAAGCGGGACCTTGCGTATACGAATTGGCGCAACAGCTTTCGGAAGTGTGCACTACATTTACAACATCCCTACATATTCTTCGGCAGCACGAGGTATGGATACTGACCGCTCCATCGAGCGTCATCATATAACGTGATTCCATTTGCTATATTTTCTTCCCTATTAACGCAAGTACTGTGTTTCAGGAAGACAACAGAGCTTCCACTACAATAACAACATCCCATTCAGATGATGCAGATGTAAATAAAGCGGAGAAATAAGTCGATGAAATCTGATCATATTTAGATATTCCTTGATTATTTTAGACAATGCATCCTTTGTGGTTATCTCTTTATATGTACATGTGCCGTCGTCCCCAAGTGTGTGTTATGTTTACAATATTGAAAACCATACTAATGCAAATTCTGTGTTTCAGGGAGTTGCTGATGCCTCCTCTCCAATATAACCATTCATGGCCGTCCATGCGGAGCCAGAGGTATGGATACTGACAGTTCCATCGAACTAGATCATCAGAGCTTGAATACTTGTGGTGTGATTGTTCTACAGAATGTTTAATTCGTGTTTAGCCATTGAGATGTACCTGTGTGTTCATCCACACGTGTGTTTTATGTTTTCAATACTGTGATACATAGTCATGAAAGTACTATGTTTCAGGGAGTCGATGGAGCGTCATTCCATGCCGCTATGCGGATCCAGAAAATATAGTCGTTGCAGCGCAAGAGGAAGGAAGACATGCGGAAACGAATCGGAGCAACAGCGTGCAGATGTTGAAGTTTGAGTCAAAGTTGCAAAGAAAAGAAACAAAAATAAGGTTAGTTACAAACAGTTCATAATTTTAGGAATTGTTTTGTGTTGTGGACTATATTATGTTTTTTTCCTATCAATTGTACTATACTTTATATTGTGTTTTAAAAAGAACATCCCTTTTGCAATATGTCCTCTAGTTACCCGTGGGTGTACAAACTATACATACACGGACAGTGAAGCAAATGAGAGATGTTGCTTGCCAGACCATTTACACTATGGAGGAACTATTACTTCAGACGCGGCGTGTTGAGACTCTGGATGCTCATGTCCAATGGCCAGAACATGAATTGAATGTGTCCGGAGAATCCGGTAAAGTTGTATTGGACCATTGCTACAGTTCGACTGCACCACCAAAATAAGATGATACTGAATGTATTGAAGATAGCTCTAAAGTAGTCGCAGATCAATTCACACAATCTACACCCGCCAAAAAAATGCCACCCAAAAAGCTGTCGACAATATTGTTCTCCCATCAATGCTGAAGTAACAGATGTTGAAATTACAGAGAATGAACCAGCAGCAGCACCCAACGACGCATCAGAACTTGATATCAGCGATATTTCTTTCGAATTTCTTGATATGTCCTCAACGGCACAGTCCGAAACAACTTTCACGCCGGATGACAGTCTAATGAAAGAGGGCAAATACATAGTATTCGACAGTTGTTTGATGGATATTATAAATATGCTGAAATATGGGCATTCAGTTGGAGGGGAAGTATGTGGGGAGCCATTGATTCATGTGACTCATCAAAAACAAGGCAGTAACATCAGAATACATGCCGCCTGTAGATTAAATCATACGTTCTCATGGTCTGCACAACCGATGCTGGGGAAACTGCTAGCAGGCAATTTAATGTGTTCAGCTGCCTCACATTTTTGGTGGGTCCAGTTTTAGAAAGTTAGAGTCTTTCTTTCAGTTTGTGGGACAAATACCAACATGATTATCTGTTTCCGGCCATTAGTGATGCTTGGAAAATTTAACAATTGTCTCTAGCAAGTACATTCGAAGGGAAACGATTCAGGCTAGCTGGCGATGGACAGTGCGACAGCCCTAGATTTTCTGGCAAGTACTGCACCTACCACTTTCAGGACATAGTAAGAAAATTGTGAGTTTGGTGGTCGTGCAGGTGTCCCAATGTAAATCCTCAGTGGCCATGGAGAAACTTGGATTTATAAAATCATTGCAATATCTACCATCAAGGGGAATGCACATCGACCTCATAGCCACGGACAGACACGTTTCAATTACCAAGACATGTAAGCGATATTCAATCAACACTACAGCTAAGTCAATGCCTAGTCTGGGATGCTGAGGAAAACCCTTATTGATGTATTTTTATATCCAGTTCAGTACTCTGGATGACAACCCTTGTATAACACCCCCCCTCTTAGAATCCCTCTGACCCCGCTGAGCCAAGAAGTAGGTTTGTTTTGCAAATTAAAAGGTTTATTTGGACAATTAAACAATATATATTTGTCACACTTTTATAACAAATTAATATCTGATAGTGCACTTAGACATATGATGTGGATCCACAATGGGTAATGTTACAGTGGTACACTTGATTACTTAGGAGTAGTACAGCGGATGAGGTAGCTGAAATGCTTTATGGTTTCAATGAAATGCAAGGTGGAATAAATGCAGTACAGAAAATAAACTGATATGGTTTCACAAGAGATATGTTCACTTTTCCCCTGGTGGCAATTCACCCCACCCCCTATATGCAATGCAAGGAGATGGAAGTTACACACACAGTCTTCAGGAATACAATCAAATACAATACGAAATTCAGTTCCCCCCCCCAGCAAGCTTAGAGGAAACAGGTAGGAGTTTGAAACACAGGCACAAAATGCTTTTTAAATGTGATGGCAATGGATGGGACAATGTGCCAACTGATTTTAATTCCCTCTAGAGATTCAGGGTGAGTGGGAGATGCGTGTTGGTATTAGTTCAGGCTCACTTTAGCATGCTCTATGAGTTATTACCAAGTTGCAAACGGATTTTAACAAAAGAAAGAATGGAGCTGCTATTTTGACAAGTGGAGAAATTGAGCCAAAATCGCAAATCGCAGTAAATTTTGCGAGTGCGTAAATCGTGATTGTGGAAAAAGTATAAGTCTAGAATCACAGCTTTAAAATGAAAGTTAAACCACGTTCCTAGCCCAAACGGTTCCAGAGATACGGACGATTTAATAAAGGTAGATTTTTGGATTTAAAGTAAAACTCAAAATGACAGGTGCAGAATTGACAGGTGACAGTTGTGCAGCTTTAAAAATGACAGATGACACGATTTCTAGGAGGCTGTTCTACTTAGGTTAAAATAGTTAAAATAGTTTGGATTAGATTATTTTAACTAAGAGATTGGTTCTGCACAGTTCTGCTAGGTACTCACAATATCAATTTGAAATAGGCCTTGTCACGGTCTGGTCAGGTTGGACGGGACTTCCGGCGGGTGGTTCTGAAGTCCCAGCTATCTGGGTCAGCTCTGCTCTCTGGGTCTGTCAAGCACCGGTTCTGCTCACAACGGTCTGGTTTGTGGTTCTCTTGGGTTCCGGATACAGCACTGCTTTCTGGATATTGCTACAGGCTCTTGCAAAAATTCTTGGCAAAAATTCAAACAGCTCGCCCGGCTGTTGAATAGTTTGGTTGGTTTTGAGGCCTGCTGAAGAGGATTCAGCTGGTGGATTCAGGCCTCTCTGCTACAAATTCTGGAGTTAATTTCTGCTACAGGTTCTGGAGATTGAGGGATTTGAAGTCTGGATCTCTGGATGTGAAGTCGTCGGTCAGCATGCTCCGCAGCAAATAGAATTGAATCTCTCTACCTGTCCCAGCAGTCTCTTTTTATGTGTTTTAGAAAGTGGGTGTGTGCGTTGGTCATAACTAAACCTGCCCCTCTCACTTATCATTGGCCAATTCCTCCTCTCTCCCATGATTGGGGGGAAGAAATGGAGTTTCAGAGTGATGCTGTAGGTTTTATGGTCAGAGGAACCTCCCCTTGTCAAATTGCACACACATCTATTTCTGATCCAAATACATATTTATCTATGTACCATTTCTCTCATATTATAGGTCCAGTTAACATATTTTCTGTAGCACCAAACCATCCGATCCCTTGCTTTGTACGATGTTGTGTCCACTGATGACAGAATTCTCCCCTTTTCATCCAGATAACGACCTCTAAACCTTTCCAGATTTTACACAAATGTGCACCAGGGATATGGGTTTCAGATGATAAAGTGTCAGATGTTTAACATGCAGACATTTGGAGTAACAACCTTTTTTCCGCTACTATCCCCAGGAACATACCACAGGGTCCTAACACCTCTTAAAATGTGCACCGAAAAATCACAAGAATAATGGTATTATTTATATAATTTTGACCAGTCCGCACTATGAGTTATCTATCTTTTTAACTTATGCCCTGGTCAAAAAGGGGTGTGGCTTCCCACATCACAGGGTGGAATAACTGGTTTATCCACTTCCCCCAAGCCAGCTTGTTCACAGAGGCACAGCTGGCCCCCAGTTTCTCCCAAGAGGAAGCTATTTTATGACGCCCCCAATATAACATTTGCCTGAGTCAAGGAAGTTGCATTGTTCTGTCCCTTCCAGTTCCCAGGTGCTCCACCCCTAATCTAATCAGAGAGGTGTCGACTCCTTTTGGCAAGGGGCAGCAGAATGCAGCTAGGCCTGGGAAGAGTGGCTGAGCAGGTTTCTCCTGTCGGGGGTAGTTGTCAGGCAGAATCCAGTTTCATTAAGCCAGGTTTCAGCTAAATGTCACTTTTTGTTCCCAGTGTTCTACATTCAAATCAAACTGACAATTTTTACCTATACATTAAATAATTACTTCCTTCAAGTCATTTCAGAATATAGTTTTACATTCTTCCACCTCTTAGCAAGTCTTTCCTTGGACTGGTTTTGTTTCATTTGTTCAGTTTTACACAAAAGTCTGGTGGTTTTAAAACACCGGCTTTCTGATAGTGGTGAGTACCGGTATTGCAACCATTTTTGGGATTAAGAAAATGAATTCCCCACAGTTCTGAGTTGCTTTTTGGCAATCAGCATTGCCATTCCCAATGGTTTCAGGCTACTGTGTGTGTAGCCCAATGGTGGTTTTAGGCGGTGCCCTCCTGTGCTCACAACATAAGCAAAATGTGTGGCAGCCTATTCTTCATATTTTCCCTGTGCACTCTCTGGGGAGTTCTGGCCATCATGTTGTTTTCCATGCCAGTACTGCCCAGTTTTATGGTAGGGCTTGGATGCATGGGTAAAAACATCCCACAGGCCCCCCCCTCTTGCGATGGCCATTCTGTCCTTTCACTGATGGAACTCGCAAGATCTGGGATGTTCGCCTCCTCTTCTTCCAATTCCATGGATGGCACAGTTCAGCATATTTTCCTCCCTCCAGCCGATCAATCGGTTCTCCTTGCTGGTCCTGATGGGAGGATTGGGCGGTACCCCGGGCCCCTCCGGTCTCTGCTCCCGGTCCCCGGTCGTCCTCCTTGGTCAGTCTCCATGGTTTTATCTCTCCTAGGATGATAAAGCAAAGCGGCAATACCCATTCCTAGACATTTCATCCCCACCATTGATATGGTGGGGTGGCATATACATTTTATAGTGAAAACATTTGCGTTCTTATTTTAACAAAAACAAGATACAATTATAAGACATTTTTTTTCCAAATCATAATATTTTAGAGACTATATGTGGGATATTTTAGGGTTGGAATTGAATTACTCTGGAGCGGTCCCCTCTGGCATTGCAGAGGACTCCTCCATTTGTTGCAGAGTGTGTCTGGGATGGCAATACTTTAGCTGATTTATATGGACCCACTTGTCTTCCCCCTCTGCCAAACCGCCTTTGGGGATGCGGATATTGTAGGCCACAGGGGCGATTTTGTCTATAATTTCAAAGGGTCCCTTCCATGTAGGCAAGAATTTTCGCTGTTTGGCCTGGTTCCTTTGGAAATTGTATAGATAGACCCGATCACCCACCTTATATTCCTTTCGGGTAGTTTTTAAATCATAGTGGGTCTTCATGCTCTCGGCTGATCTTTCTAGATTCCGCTGAGCATAGGCAAAAGCATGCTGAAGGTGTTTCCTTAAATTTTCCACATACTCATGAGTTGTGGAGGCATTTATCAACGTTTCCTCTTGGGTTCTGTAGAGCAAATGCTGGGAAACCATCTTGCGTCCGGTCATCAACTCAAATGGTGACATTTTAGTTGCAGATGAAGGGGTAGATCTGATGGCCATTAGGACCAGAGGTAATCGGTTATCCCAACTTGGCCCAGAATCTGCCACAAACTTTTTTAAGATGCTCACAATGGTTCGGTTATATCTCTCCACTGCTCCAGAAGAAGCTGGCCTGTAAGCAATGTGTAGCTTCCTTTTAACCCCCAGTATCTCCCACATCTTTGTCATTACTTCACTGGTGAAGTGGCTACCTCTGTCTGACTCAATCCTTTGAGGTAGACCACAACGGGAAAAGAGGTGGTTAATCATCAGGGCAGCTGCTGTTTCTGCCTTGCAGTTTGGGGCTGGGAGACATTTCACCCACTTGGTAAACAAGCATGTAAAGGTCCACATGTACTTGTTTCCTCTAGACGAGCGATTTACAGGGCCTACAAAGTCGATTTTCAAATCTGACCATGGCAGTGTCATCCCCCTCTTTTGGAGAGGCGCACGGTGTGTGAGGGATGATGGCTGAAATTGTGCACACACAAGACACTCCTTCAAGTATTGGTCGAGGTCCTGCCCCATGTGTGGCCAGTATGCAACCTCTCTTAAGATTTCCAGTGTCGTGTGAAACCCCCTATGACCGGCGGTGGCCGCATCATGGGCTTGACTTAACATCAGGCTTCGGAATGAGGTAGGGACCACCCACTGATCATGGCCAGCTTGGGATTTCCTTACCAACAAACCGTCTTGGATTCGGAACCTTTTTGGACATTTCATCAACACTCTTAGGTCCTCTTTCCCAATGTAATCGGTATCCGTCAGGGGAAAGTTCTCAGGGTCCTCAAGGTGTTGGTAAAATTTACCAATAATTGGATCCCCCTTCTGAGCTGTAATTAAATCATGGGTCTCCTTACTCCATTGTGCAGTTGAAAGATCATTGTGAGCATTTGTCTGGGACCTAGTGATAGCAGTGACCTGGATTTCCCCCAACAGGGACTCAATCTCAATTAGATCCCCTTGGATGGCCCCGGTTTTGGCCAGCTGATCAGCTAAGTCATTTCCAGTTTTGTCTGGTCCCTCTACTTTGGAATGACCCTTGATCTTTTTCCAGTAGATGGTCATCCCATTCGATGTGACCAGGTCATCAATATTTTGGATTAGCTTCCCATGTTTCAGGGGTTTGTTATTAGCACATAACATGCCTCTGGTTTTCCAATTAACCAGGTGCTCCACGAACCCGTTCCGTACATAATCCAAATCTGTGATTATGACCAGTTTGTGGAGTTGATGTTGGACAGCAGTGAAGATGGCCTGATGCACAGCCATCAATTCTGCCACCTGACTACTTCGGGGACCAATTTTGTATCCAGCGGAGGGTTCTGGGGACTCATTCACCCATGCATTCCCTACTCCGGCCACCAGTTCTTTCTCCCCGTTGTTGTCAACATGGTACGAGCATCCATCCACATAGACAGTGGGCATTCCCTCACACTTGTCTTCTTCAAAGACTTTGTGTGGGGAATTAAGGTATGCCTCCATGTTGTCCTTGATTTTTAGACTTTCGTCCTCAAGACAGTTTTCTCTGGCACAATCATGCAGGTCAGCCAGACCTTGCGCGAAGGGACTCTTCATGTTTTGGCCATTTCTGACCTCCACAGGAAAGCCTTGCATTGACAGAAGCCAGGAAGTAATCCGGGAATTACTCACATTTCCGGTCCGGATTCTGTCACTTTGGAGATATTGCAGAGGCTGGTGTGGAGTCTCCACTATGATGTGTTCCCCCTGGATAAAATGGCGGTAATTCTTCAATGCCCACACCGTTGCCAGGAGTGCCTTCTCACAATCGTTGAATTTTTTCTCCACAGAGGATAAAGTTTTGCTCGCATAGGAGATTACTTTATTGACCTTGTCATGCTTTTGATATAATACTGCCGTCAAGCACGTATTAGAGAACCCTGTCTCCAGGAAGAACTCCTTGTTTCTGACAGGGTAAGCTAGGCAAGGCGCTTGTGAGAGGCTTTTTTGAGTTGTCTTACAGCCTCGGATTGTTCTGGACCCCATTCCCACTTGACCCCCCCTTCAGGAGATGAATCAGGGGTCTAGTGATCTCTGCGTAGCACTCAATGAACTTTCTGCCTTAATTAGTCAGTCCAAGGAGGCTCCTTAGTTCCCGCAGAGTTGTGGGATCCTTCAGTTTCTGGAGTGCTTCCACTTTCTTTTCCTGGGGACAGAGACCCTGAGGAGTAATCTCATGCCCCAAGAAATTAACACGGGTTCTACACCACTGTGCTTTCTGAAAGGAAATTTTTGCTCCGGGGGCCCTCAGCAGCATCAGAACATAACGGATCTCCGCTATGTGTTCTTCCAAAGATGAACTTTTGATGAGGACATCATCTACATAAGCCAGGTTACCCCTTGCACCCAGGTCCGGCATGACCTTGTGTAGGAAAATGTTGAATTAATTGCCGGAGTTGAGGTATCCGAAAGGAGTCCGGGTCCATGTGTACTGCTGGCCCCCAAAGGTAAAAGCCAGTTTGTATTGGTCCTCCCTACTGACAGGCACAGTCCAGTATCCATTGGTCAGGTCTATTGCAGTGAATACTTGTGACCCCTGGATCTGGGCCAGCCCTTGGTCAATGTAGGGAAGAGGCCATCGGGAAGTATGGACCCGTTTGTTGAGCTCCCTAAGGTCGGCGCAGTCTCCACTGGCCATTTGGCTTCAATATTCCCAGCACCGGATTATTGAAGGTTCTGTGTACTGGACGGATTATTCCCCGGGACTCAAGGTTCTTAATTATTTCAGTAAGGGACTCCATGGATGCGAGAGGCAAACGATATTGCTTCACAAACACTGGAGGCATTCCAGGGTCCGTGGGAATTGTTGTGGTGTGGATGTCGGTGCGACCACAGTCATATGAGTCTACCGCAAAGAGATCTTGGAAATCCAAGAAAACTTGTTTCAACTTTTGCTTCTGTTCCAGAGTCACGCAGGCATCAGCTAGGTTAACTCTCTCTTCCACCATCTGCCTGAAGCCTGGAAAGACTTCTGGTTTTGCTATCTCAGCGGCCTCCTCCAGCTGGGTGGAGAAGTCCCTGGTCAGAGTGCTGATTTGGACAGGAGGCTTCAGGTGGGCAAGGCAGCCCTCATGGACCTGGAAAATCACCTCATCCCCTCTGAAGTCACAAGTCACATCTTCCTTACCATAAGGGCAAGAAGTGTACACCAGGAACTTCCCCCCATGCCGGGTGAAAATCCTGTCTGGTGTTGTATTGTCCTCACTGTCACTGTCAAAACAGTCCTTGGGGATCGGTCCTAACAGTTCATTTCCTAAATCAATGGAGAAATGTCGGTCATCAACCGCCATTCCAATGATGGTGCCTGCGGCTAGAGTAATACTCTTTAAGTCGCTGTTATCCACCTCTATTGGAATGGTGTCATGTTCTATGTTGACTAATGGAGTTGAGTTTACCCCCAACCCTTGCTGTTGGAGAGAAGCATTTAGATGTATATAAGCATCAGGGTTTTTCAATGTTTGTCCTATTTTAACTTTCACTTCCAGGGAGAATTGTCGGGTCCTTTCTGGGATGGTGACTTCCTCTTTGAGCTGAATTTCAACTACATAAGGTAGCAATTGAGCTGACCTAAATGCTTTTTCCGGATCATCAAAGCCTATGGGATTATCCGCTAATCGGGACCAAACTTTGAAGTTTATTAGGTCCAAACTAATGGCAAAGCGATTGAGAATGTCACTGCCTAAGTAAAAGGCGGCAGTGATGTCTTGCACGACCCAACAATTATGGACTGTGCTCTTGTTGCCACTGGAGATTTTGAGCATACACCTGCTTGGCAGGAGATGTTTGGAATTGGGTGTTTCCAGATCCATTTCCCATTTGTCTATCAGTTTGAATGTGGGAATGGCTGGATCTTTTGGGAGTCGGCGGAACATGGCTTCGCTGATGAAGCTCTTACCGTTGTTCACACACACTCGAGCGACAACAGAGTCCTTCCCATCATTTAACTGAACAGGGATGAACAACTGCTCTCCAATTTGCTGAATATCAGCCAGGCTCTGAGCTGATTTCACATCTTTCTGGACTATAGGAGTGGGAGTTTCTGATTGTGGATTTGTAAAGAATTTCAGGGTGTTTCCTTCCAGTGTGGAATACCACCTTAAACTGGAAGGAAGGTTGATTTTCAGAAATAGAGAGGACCCCCCATCACCAGTCTGTTGTCCTACTGCTATTACTGTCACGTCTGGAATTTGGTTGTTCTGTAAGTGAAATTCTACTTGGTCAGATTTTTGTTCAAGAGATGTGGCAGGTGCCGTTTAAACTAACATGGTTGACACTCTGTTTTAATTTTATTGGTTGGCTAGTCTGGGTCCAGAGGACCTTGTTTACGCAATCTATTAGGGATGACAACCTTCTCAGGAGGTCATTCCCTAGTAAACAAGGGGTGCCCTCTGGAGTCACTACTATGACCGGGTGTTTCACCTTGTGTCGCCCAATTTTGATGTCCAAATCTGCAGTCCCCCCGACAGAAATTTCCTTCCCGTCAAAGTTCTGCAGTTGTCCAGGAAGAGAGGTGAGAGGAATACGGTAATTATCCCCCCTTCCTGCATTTAGTTCATCAAAGGCCCTTTTGGACAGAAGGGTATCTTGGGATCCAGTGTCCACCAGTGCCAAAATTGTACCCTGCCCCTGTACTTGTACCAGGGCGTAATATCTTCCCTCCTTCTCCTCAAGGGGGCACAGATAATGCACATTTTTTGGACAACTGGTGGGCTAACTTTCTGGTTTTGGACATTGCTAGTGAAGAGATTTGGCCAGAATTCTGTGAAGAGCCTGGGGAATCTGAAAGAAAAAGTTGACAACTGGAGATCCGAGCCATTGTGGGTTCCCCTGGTTCCGGTTCTGGGCCGCCCTTGCCTTTTTGGAGGCAGTCACCAGGATGGGTTTCAACCAGGGGTTTTTGGTTTCGTTGGTTCTGGGATGAGATGACGGGCGGCAGTAGCTCAGTCTCCACATCTACCCCCAGTATATTGGCATCCCTTGGGACCCATTTTTCCTTGGGAGGAGTTCCCCCTTCTCTGAAGGAGAAGATCCTTTTCCCAGGATCTTCTGAGGATCCCTCTCCTTCAAATTGGAAGACCTGTACCTCCTCCACAAAGTGGGTCTGTTTGTGTCCTTTGTTTCTCCTACCCCCCTCTGCTCCTTGGGAGGCAGGCTTTCAGGGGCAGGAGATTTTGTTTCTGGTTCCTGGTTTTCCAGGGGCTGTTTACAAGTTGGGAAGGAAGCTTCCTCCAAGGCTTTACACCCCCCTTCCCCTTGTGCCTCCTCCCTGGGAACCTGTGGGTTATCGGGGTGCTGCCCCCGTCATTGTTCTGGAGCACCAGGTCCAGAGTTTGGGGCATTCTGCGGTGGCATACTCATCTGAGGGTTCTGTTGAGTCCTCAGTATGTGACCCAGATCTCGTGCCATATTTTGGACCTGGAGCTCAAGTTGTGAAACCCGCTCAGGCTGATACGGGGCTCTATTTTCTCCCCTGAGCTGATCCCGGGAAGGGTAGCTATCCCCTCTCTGGTAATACCCCGGATTGGGAAGATTTGGGTACCCCTCCACCCTTGGCCTCCCCTCTCCCGGATTATGTTGTCTGGGCTCAGGGAATTGGGGAAAGAAGGATGGATGATTTTGGGGCTGGAAATTGGGTGGATACCTGGGGAAAAAGTTCTGCCCAGGATTTGGTGAATTTCTGCCCTCCTGGGGGAAGTTAGGAGGGAAGTTCCCCGGGTCAGGTGCTTGGTTGGATTCCCCCCCCTTGGGCTGGAGGAGTCCACACATAACCCAGGATTGGTCGGTTTCCCTTGTAGCGGGGACTTACATAGTCAGAGGGGCGGGGGACCCCATTTGTGGGACTACCTCCTCGACTCCCTGTCTGTGACTGGCCCGAGGGCCTTCTGGGCTTTGAATTATTTGGTGCAGGCAGGTTTTTAGGCCCCCCCATCTCCAAATCTAAAACGGAGGCAACCTTTACCTCCGCCACCTTGGCAGCAGCAGAGGTGCTGTTGGTTTTGGGTTTTTTCTGCGCATTAGTTTATTTTCTATGGGCTTCTGCACCTCATAGATCCGGGTAGCCTGTTCAATGACCCAGTCTAAAGATCTTTTCTCATGAAAATCTCTCACGAGCTGGGTCATTATGTATTTGGGTAAGGCATGGAAAAACGTATTGATAAATTCTCTGCTATCCGTGCGCACCCTTCTGGTGGTCTGCGCAAAAGCACGCTTTAATTCTTGCACAAACTCCCGTGGGGCCTGATCCTCCCCACATTGCAAATTGTAGGCTGCCTTGCGAGCCTCTTGAGGATTTCTGTGCACAGAAAAATGTTTCAAGATGGCCGCCCTCTATGTGGACCACCTTGAATGGTTTTGATCCTCCAGCCCCGCAAAGAAACTGGAGTATTCTGGTGAGAAGGTCCACTTTACATATTGAATACAGCTTTGGCTGTCCTTCAAATGGAAAGTCTCCATCATTTGCTCGTAGAGCTCCAAGTGTTCCCAAAGAGAATACTTGGCGTTCTTATGATAAGGCGTGATGACACTCCGTATTGCCTTTATTTGTTTCAATGGGTCCTTAAGCAAGGCCCTTTTTGCCTTATTGGCCTTTTTGGTTCGGGTAACCCTGGTCCATTCATCCTCCGACTCAGAAGCGATGCTCCCAGAGGTGCCCGTCTGATCTTCCAGGTTTTCCCGGATTCTGCGAGCCTGGGAATGGCTGGCAGAATGTGGGGACCTGGTCTCCTGTGTCCTGTGACGCTCAGAGGAGTGTTCAGATCCCTCCTTGCTACCATGATTTGCTGGGTATCCCCCCCACTGACCTAACTGGGCAGAGGTTTTCAGGATGCCCTCAGTGGGCCTACTCTCCTGGGGTTCCCCACTAAATGGCACTGTGCTTGGGTGCCCATACCCGGATGCCCGCTCAGCCATTCCTGGGAGGTACTGGCCTATGAGTCCCATACTTCTAACTTGATCGTAATCTGCCATCCCCGTGGCCCTGGGCTCATGTGCGCGAGGGGATATGGTGGTGGCAGAGTCCAGGGACTGGGAGAGATGAAGGCCTCTGGTACTAGGGCTCCTGAGGTTATGCTCAGGAGTTTCTCTTTCCCAGCGAACCTCATCTCTATCCGCCCCTGCTTCCTGTTGCAAAGCAAGAGCCTGCGCTTTCAGTTCCTCAGTTAAGGCCTTACTAGACTCTATCAGTCTCTCCTGCATCGCTACCTGTTGCTGGAGCCTATCATTGTGCTGGCAGAGAGCCTCATCCTCTCTCTGTGCCTTCTGATTGGTCCTGGAGTACTGGGCCAGTCTCTGCTGCAGGAGGATTACCTCCTCAGTCACATCCCTACTGGCCTGCTCCTTTCTTGCCAGAGCCTCCTCCACCCTCCTGGTGTGATCTAGCAAGCCCTGATGCTCTTTTTGGAGGTCACCCAGCCCCTGGAGGGTCAAGTGATTTTCTTTAATTTTTCGTTTTAAATGGCAGACTTCCTGGCCTAAGGTATCCCTTTCCTGACCAAGAGCCTGCATTTGTGACGCCAGGTCGCCCCTCTGCCTTTGAAAGGCACCAGCTTTCTGGCGTTCTTCATCAAACTCTGCCTGGGTATCCAGGTCTTTCAAAATCAATGTATTGCTTTCCTCTTTCTCTCTGTCTAGTTGGATTTGCAGGGTGGCTACCTGCTCTGTGCATGCCCTGTTGAAATTGATCTTTTGCTCCAGCTTTTTCTGGCTCTGCAGTAAGGAGTCCAAACTGTCTTGGTGCTCCTTCTGCAAAGCCAGAATTGTGGTATCCTGGTCTGTCTTTTCCTGTTGCAGTATATCCATGTCCTATTTTATTTTAATGATATACTGCCTACTATCATTTTCTGACTCCTGGCTCCTCTGCAGCCTCTGCTCAGAAGAGACCAGGTCAGATTGGGCCTTTTCTAATGCCATCTGTTGCCTATTTGCTAGATCTTGGCCTTCAGCACATTTGTCCTGCATGGCTCCCATATATAGATACAAATATGCCGCTATCCTGGCAATCTTATTATGTTCATCTTTGGCTTTAGGGGCCATATATAGTTCACTCAGGGCCACATGTAGGGGACCCTGATCTCCCCATATATCTGACCCTGTGTCAGTGACCTGTTGCGCGATTGCCTGCAACCAGACCGTTTGGTCCTGATGAGTCCACTCACCTCTCACAAATAGCTTATTTAAGAAGTTCTTTCTGGCTATTTTCATATCTACCAAGGTCGTCATTCTGGAATTTGAGTTCCTTCCTGACTTACAGAAGTTTGTATTTTATTTTGCAAAACAGACCGTTTCCTTAGAGCGTTCCTTTGAGGGATGCTTTCACAGTGTAAAACAGCGTGGTGATCTAACCGGATATGTGTATCTCGTCAGTTGGCACACTGTATTAATCTGCACAAGTGGTAAATCTAACCCAGAATATCCCGGCTCCGAGCCCCCATTTCTGTAAGCGCTATTCAATCAACACTACAGCTAAGTCAATGCCTAATCTGGGATGCTGAGGAAAACCCTTATTGATGTATTTTTATATCCAGTTCAGTACTCTGGATGACAACCCTTGTATAACACCCCCCTCTTAGAATCCCCCTGACTCACTGAGCTAAGAAGTAGGTTTGTTTTGCAAATTAAAAGGTTTATTTGGGCAATTAAACAATATATATGTATCACACTTTTATAACAAATTAATATCTGATAGTACACTTAGACATATGATGTGGATCCACAATGGGTAATGTTACAGTGGTACACTTGATTACTTAGGAGTAGTATATAGGATGAGGTAGCTGAAATTCTTTATGGTTTCAATGAAATGCAAGGTGGAATAAATGCAGTACAGAAAATAAACTGATATGGTTTTACAAGAAATAATAGGTTCACTTTTCCCCTGGTGGCAATTCAGATCCCCTTATATGCAATGCAAGGAGATGGAAGTAACACACACAGTCTTCAGGAATACAATCAAATACAATACGAAATTCAGTTCCCCCCCAGCAAGCTTAGAGGAAACCGGTAGGCGTTTGAAATACAGGGCCAAAACGCTTTTTAAATGTGATGGCAACGGATGGGAAAATGTGCCAACTGATTTTAATTCCCTCTAGAGATTCAGGGTGAGTGGGAGATGCGTGTTGGTATTAGTTCAGGCTCACTTTAGCAATGCTCTATGAGTTATTACCAAGTTGCAAACGGATTTTAATAAAAGAAAGAATGGAGCTGCTATTTTGACAAGTGGAAAAATTGAGCCAAAATCGCAAATCGCGGTAAATTTCGCGAGTGCGTAAATCGTGATTGCGGAAAAAGTATAAGGAGTAGAAAGTTGGAAAGCCTAGAATCACAGCTTTAAAATGAAAGTTAAACCACATTCCTAGCCCAAACGGTTCCAGAGATACGGACGATTTAATAAAGGTAGATTTTTGGATTTAAAGTAAAACTCAAAATGACAGCTGCAGAATTGACAGGTGACAGTTGTGCAGCTTTAAAAATGACAGATGACACGATTTCTAGGAGGCTGTTCTACTTAAATTAAAATAGTTTGGATTAGATTATTTGAACTAAGAGATTGGTTCTGCACAGTTCTGCTAGGCACTCACAATATCAATTTGAAATAGGCCTTGTCACGGTCTGGTCAGGTTGGACGGGACTTCCGGCGGGTGGATCTGAAGTCCCGGCTATCTGGGTCAGCTCTGCTCTCTGGGTCTGTCAAGCACCTGTTCTGCTCACAACGGTCTGGTTTGTGGTTCTCTCGGGTTCCGGATACAGCACTGCTTTCTGGATACTGCTACAGGTTATTGCAAAAATTCTTGGCAAAAATTCAAACAGCTCGCCCGGCTGTTGAATAGTTTGGTTGGTTTTGAGGCCTGCTGAAAAGGATTCAGCTGGTGGATTCAGGCCTCTCTGCTACAAATTCTGGAGTTAATTTCTGCTACAGGTTCTGGAGATTGATGGATTTGAAGTCTGGATCTCTGGATGTGAAGTCGTCGGTCAGCATGCTCCGCAGCAAATGGAATTGAATCTCTCTACCTGCCCCATCAGTCTCTTTTTATGTGTTTTGGAAAGTGGGTGTGTGCGTTGGTCATAACTATACCTGCCCCTCTCACTTATCATTGGCCAATTCCTCCTCTCTCCCATGATTGGGGGGGAAGAAATGGAGTTTCCGAGTGATGCTGTAGGTTTTATGGTCAGAGGAACCTCCCCTTGTCAAATTGCACACAAATCTATTTCTGATCCAAATACATATTTATCTATGTACCATTTCTCTCATATTATAGGTCCAGTTAACATATTTTCTGTAGCACCAAACCATCCGATCCCTGTCTTTGTATGATGTCGTGTCCACTGATGACATAATTCTCCCCTTTTCATCCAGATAACGACCTCTAAACCTTTCCAGATTTTTCACAAATGTGCACCAGGGATATGGGTTTCAGATGATAAAGTGTCAGATTTTTAACATGCAGACATTTGGAGTAACAACCTTTTTTCCGCTATTATCCCCAGGAACATACCACAGGGTCCTAACACCTCTTAAAATGTGCACCGAAAAATCACAAGCATAATGGTATTATTTATATATTTTGACCAGTCCACACTGTGAGTTATCTATCTTTTTAACTTATGCCCTGGTCAAAAAGGGGTGTGGCTTCCCACATCACAGGGTGGAATAACTGGTTTATCCACTTCCCCCAAGCCAGCTTGTTCACAGAGGCACAGCTGCCCCCCAGTTTCTCCCAAGAGGAAGCTATTTTACGACGCCCCCAATATAACATTTGCCTGAGTCAAGGAAGTTGCATTGTTCTGTCCCTTCCAGTTCCCATGTGCTCCACCCCTAATCTAAGGTGTCAACTCCTTTTGGCAAGGGGCAGCAGGATGCAGCTAGGCCTGGGAAGAGTGGCTGAGCAGGTTTCTCCTGTCGGGGGTAGTTGTCAGGCAGAACCCAGTTTCATTAAGCCAGGTTTCAGCTAAATGTCACTTTTTTTCCCAGTTTTCTACATTCAAATCAAACTGACAATTTTTACCTATACATTAAATAATTACTTCCTTCAAGTAATTTCAGAATATAGTTTTACATTCTTCCACCTCTTAGCAAGTCTTTCCTTGGACTGGTTTTATTTCATTTGTTCAGTTTTACACAAAAGTCTGGTGGTTTTAAAACGCTGGCTTTCTGATAGTGGTGAGTACCGGTATTGCAACCCTTTTTGGGATTAAGAAAATGAATTACCCACAGTTCTGAGTTGCTTTTTGGCAATCAGCATTGCCATTCCCAATGGTTTCAGGCTACTGTGTGTGTAGCCCAATGGTGGTTTTAGGCAGTGCCCTCCTGTGCTCACAACATAGGCAAAATGTGTGGCAGCCTATTCTTCATGTTTTCCCTGTGCACTCTCTGGGGAGTTCTGGCCATCATGATATTTTCCATGCCAGTGCTGCCCAGTTTTATGGTAGGGCTTGGATGCATGGGTAAAAACATCCCACAGGCCCCCCCCTCTTGCGATGGCCATTCTGTCCTTTCACTGATGGAACTCGCAAGATCTGGGATGTTCGCCTCCTCTTCTTCCAATTCCATGGATGGCACAGTTCAGCATATTTTCCTCCCTCCAGCCGATCAATCGGTTCTCCTTGCTGGTCCTGATGGGAGGATTGGGCGGTACCCCGGGCCCCTCCGGTCTCTGCTCCCGGTCCCCGGTCGTCCTCCTTGGTCAGTCTCCATGGTTTTATCTCTCCTAGGATGATAAAGCAAAGCGGCAATACCCATTCCTAGACATTTCATCCCCACCATTGATATGGTGGGGTGGCATATACATTTTATAGTGAAAACATTTGCGTTCTTATTTTAACAAAAACAAGATACAATTATAAGACATTTTTTTTCCAAATCATAATATTTTAGAGACTATATGTGGGATATTTTAGGGTTGGAATTGAATTACTCTGGAGCGGTCCCCTCTGGCCTTGCAGAGGACTCCTCCATTTGTTGCAGAGTGTGTCTGGGATGGCAATACTTTAGCTGATTTATATGGACCCACTTGTCTTCCCCCTCTGCCAAACCGCCTTTGGGGATGCGGATATTGTAGGCCAGGGGCGATTTTGTCTATAATTTCAAAGGGTCCCTTCCATGTAGGCAAGAATTTTCGCTGTTTGGCCTGGTTCCTTTGGAAATTGTATAGATAGACCCGATCACCCACCTTATATTCCTTTCGGGTAGTTTTTAAATCATAGTGGGTCTTCATGCTCTCGGCTGATCTTTCTAGATTCCGCTGAGCATAGGCAAAAGCATGCTGAAGGTGTTTCCTTAAATTTTCCACATACTCATGAGTTGTGGAGGCATTTATCAACGTTTCCTCAAACATCCCACAGACAATGAGAGAGCAGTTCCCACATATTAAACATCAATTTGATGTATGGCATCTTGCTAAATCAATCAATAAGAAATTCTCGGCTGCAGGGAAAAAAAAAGGTTTTGAAAGTATTTCACAGTGGTCTCAGTCTATCAGCAACCATCTTTGGTGGAGCTCCAAAACTTGTGAAGGGTCAGTGGAAATCCTACTTGAAAAATGGCGGTCACTGATGCACCACTGTACCACGTTCACCGCTGGACAGAAAAGCAACATTTCCACCAATGTGAACATGGCCCTTTGTCCACAGAGGAGGCATGGAAGAAGAAGTGGTTGATTGCATCTTCAACTACACACAAAGCCATTGAGAAGATTGTTTTCGATAAAACTATATCAAGAGATTTGAGGGGACTGACAGAATTCTGTCACACAGGAGAATTGGAGGTGTTCCACAATATGTGCCTAAGGTACAGGCCAAAGCGATTGCATTTCAGCTTACAGGGCATGAAACATAGCACTCTACTTGTGGTCTTGGCCCATAACGAGAATGTGGGCCGTGAACAGTCTAGGACTACGGGAAATGTAGGGATGCCTCGCTACACTTCGACCTTTGGAAAAAGAACTATGAAATGGGGGGTAAAACCAGTATATGAGGAAATGGAGTTCGACTTTGTTAACTTATTGTTAGTGTACTAGAGAAGCACAGATATGGAATTTGGAGCGTTTCTGTGCAGAGCACTGATGCATTGCCATCAAACATTGCCACCGTGCCATGTCCACCCAAAGCAGAGCTTGTTGAGAAGTTCAAATCCCAGTTTAAATAAATCATTGTAATCTGATTGTCTTTTTGAAAATAATGTTATTGTACAGTGTGCATACAAAGTATGCTAACCCTAAACCCTCCATTCACCATCCTGGCTGGCGAACAACATGGGTGTCATCTTTGACTTCTCTCTTTATATACCTCATATCGCTGACCTTGTGAATATATGTATCTATATATTTTTGTTGCTGTAACTAAGTTTCGCAATCTCATGTATATGCTGTGCACTGTTAACCGAGGGGAGGCTTGCGTATTGCAAATAATAAAACAAACAATGAATCTCACTTTCAACTCAACTCCTCATGTACTTTATACTTTCCCTGACCTTCCCCCAAAAAGTCAATGTCTCCATAGTTATGGTTCTCTAGGGCTGCAAAGCTCGCATTGAACGAGGACAAAATTGGGGGCCTTAGAACGCGCCAAGCGAGGCGTTGCAGATGGGAGAGAACCCAGTTTGCATTTGCACATTGAGGCCTAGTACAAACATGGAGTCGAAAATTCAAGTTCTCACAGATGGCCTTACACGGGATGTTGCAAAGTAAGAATGTACGCTCATGCAGAGTGAAGGTCAGCGGCTTTTATTTTATGCTTGCGGGCTGAAGTGGCCCGCGAATTGCACTGGCAGTATAAGGTTCTATTGTTTTTTGACCTTGAGAGACAGGGACCATGCCAAAGGACTTCATTTGAAGGAGGTGGGCAATAACGTAAGAGACGATAAGGCTGAAAATTCTGACCGAGTTTCATGTTAGTTCAGTATATGAAAAATCGTTGGCATGAACACAGGGGGATTTACGGACTGCATTACGCAGAGATACAATGGAAATGGCAAATATAATGTAAGTAACTCTTTAGACGCTTTTATATCTGAATGAATGAAGAGTAAGTACAAGATTTGTGGCGTCGTCTTTGTACTGGGCACATGGGCATGCATGTGCCCATTCGACACACATGTAGACAGTCATTTCTCAGTGGTTCAACGGTAAAAAAAAAACATTAGTTTGTGTGTTTCCCTCGATTTATTTAGTTAGTTTTCGCATTGCTTTTAGAGCCGAACATACTCCATTGCACTATCCTCGCAAGCAAATAGTTTCAGCTTGCCCGTAATAAATAAAATGAATAATAGTAATAAAGATCGGCTGGTGAGACTAATTTCAATTTTTATGTTTTCTAAACCGGTACATCCTACCATATTGCCACTGCCACCTATTCCAGACCCCGGCAGACGGCTTCTTCAACCGCCAGTTGCAGCTTCCTGTAAACAACTGCACTACATTGACCATCTTATGGGACGATCGCCAAGGAGCCATATGCCCTTACCCGGTACTTGCGGCTAGAAGCAACATATCGACCTTTACGGTGGCCTAGTGCCTAGTTGATGGAACAGCCTTGCGGTTCACCGTGCGTCCAAAATGCTTCTTTTAACGAAAACCAACACCCTGTGTACCATAAAGGAACAGCGCGTGACTCACGATAAAAGTTTACGGATTTGCGGATCGAGAGAAAAGAACAAAAATTCCATTCCAATTTAATATGCCAATTGCTGAATATTCTCTAAACATTTAATGTCAAATAAATGTACTTTACCAAATGTACCGTATTGCTGTTTGATTTTAAAGTACAGTTTCATATTCCGAATTGTGGCACGCTGTGGTGAGTTGATCTGTGTTGGTTTCCGGGTTCTGTGTGAAGTTGCGTAGAAGACGACTGGGTGCGTTTGCCTACGCAGCACAGTAACGTCACGGAGATAGGCGGGGAATAAGAATGTTTTGATAATGTCAGGCTCAGGGGCGGGGGATATGATTTAGTGCCGCAAAAGCAGGTCATCCAGGGCGATGCAGTAAGTGATGGGATTATCACAAAATGGCAGAGCCCTGGTGCCTGTTTTCGTGTGCGTTTAATGGAGGAAAACTCGGCTAAGGTCCATAGGAAATTTTTCTAAAATCGAGCGACTTAGGCTTAAAAAAAAAGGCCGACCCGTAGGGACAATAAAAATGTTTGACCAAACCATTCCTTTAATACATTTTGATGTTTTACTTCAATGTGTGGGATTCGCTCATTGGGTTCATGCATGTCGACATGTGGGTTTACTCAATCAATGGAAACCAGTGTGTGTGTGTGAAGGACATGTGTTCATGTACATAGTTGACTTTTGGTTTGTGTCTTGAGATAGTCATGTCAGTGTGTGGTGGATTGGGAAATCATTGCGTCTCAAGAATGGGGTGGCATGCTGTGGTATTTTGGTGTAGAAGTGGGCCATGATTGTGCATCTTTATTTCATGTGGGGGGGAGATGAGTGAGGGCCTGCTGGCAGGTTGCCCCTCACTGCTGGGGGGTGTGGTGCAGGGGGACATGAGTGGGGGTCTGCTGGCAGGTTGCCCCTCACTGCTGGGGGGTGGGGGTGCTGGGGGACATGAGTGGGGGCCTGCTGGCAGGTGCCCCTCACTGCTAGTGGGTGAGGGTGCAGGAGGACATGAGTGGGGGCCTGCTGGCAGGTGCCCCTCCCTGCTGGGGGTGCTGGGGGACATGAGTAGGAGCCTGCTGGCAGGTGCCCCTCACTGCTGGGGGGTTTGGATGCTGGGGGACATGAGTGGGGGCCTGCTGACAGGTGCCCCTCACTGCTGGGGGTGGGGGTGCTGGGGGACATGAGTGGGGGCCTGCTGGCAGGTGCCCCTCACTGCTGGGGGGTTGGGGTGCTGGGTGACATGAGTGGGGGCCTGCTGGCAGGTGCCCCTCACTGCTGGGGGTGGGGGTGCTTGGGGACATGAGTTGGTGATCATATTGCAACGTGACATGTGGCTTGGCTGGGGGGAATGCCCATGGTGGATGGGCTGCCTGCAGGACATGACCAGGGGTGCAGGGTAGTCCCCTGTGGTGTGGGCTGCCTGCAGGGGCCATGCAGGGGGTAGAGGGGACACCTGGGAGGACCCACACTGCCAGTTCATGTGTAGGACTCTCCGCACACCACACTGGATACACGTACCCCACTCTGACAGCAAAATTGCTTGTGAAACTTCACGCGCACCCCGAAATACACGTACCCCGCTCTGACAGCAAAATCGCGTGTGAAACTTCATGCACACCCCCGAAATACACGTACCCCGCTCGCACAGGGCCAATCGCGTGTGACACTTCCTGCAAACCCCAGTAATACACGTACCCCGCTCGCACAGGGCCAATTGCGTGTGAAACTTCCGTGAACCCCAGTTATACACATACCCTGCTCGCACAGGGCCAATTGCGTGTGAAACTTCCCGCGAACCCCAGTAATACACATACCCCGCTCCACAGGGCCAATCGCGTGTGAAACTTCCCGCGAACCCCAGTAATACACATACCCCGCTCGCACAGGCCCAATCGCGTGTCAAACTTCCTGCGCATCCCAGTAATCCACGTACCCCGCTCGGACAAGCCCAATCGCGTGTGAAACTTCCCGTGCACCCCAGTAATCCACGTACCCCGCTCGCACAGGGCCAATCGCGTGTGAGACTACCCGCGCAGCAGGGTACGTGTATTCGGAGGGGTGCGCGGGGAGTTTTACAGGCATTTTCGTGGTTGTGAGCCTGTGCGCCATGTACGGGATTTGTGCGCTGTGCATGGCGCACGGGGAGGGGTTGGGGTGTAACTGGCGCTGCTGCAGGGTCGCTGCGCCACTCTGCGCCACGGCTGTTTTTGGATGTTAAAATCCATGAATACGCTGTGCGCGGAAATGGATTTTAGCGCATGCGGCTGGCGCAGAAAGTCGCAGGCGCACACTGTGCACCAGCAGCGTGCACCACTTGTGCGCTAAATTTCTATGAATTACCCCCATAGAGTCATTATCTATATAGCTATAGCATATCCTGTTCCCTTTCTTATGGCTGTGTCCAGTCATTGTTTGTAAGAACTATAGTATAGTACCATGTTCCCTTTTGTATCACATTTAAATTTGTGTTACCACATTTTCTGTTGTTGCATCTTGAGTTTACTTCAGGCACAGCAATGATATTCATCCAGTTTAGGTAATATATGTCTACATCCAAGTAGTTTGTATCTTGTTTGTGCTGTGCCCTTGGTAGTTGCTAAGGGTCACCAACAATGAGTAAAATAATTGTCTGTGTGTATGTCTGATGATTAAGTTTTTGATATGAAATGTTTTGTAGTTTTTTTAGGTCTACAGCATCTGTTATGAGATCTGCAATATTGACAAATGTGCGCTGCCCCATCTTCCTGTTGACTAGACCAATTTTCTCTTTGAGTGACCTCTACTTAATTTGTTTTGGTTTCTCATCGTCAACATGCCTTAAAAGAAACTAACTGCACCTCTCCACTCTCAGCTCTGTGTGGCGGTAGATGGCAACTGTGCTGACATGAGCAAGGTGACATAGGGCCCTTTAGGAACGTGCATGTAATGGATGGGTTCACACAGAATAATCCAAATAACCGAAGCCAACTCAGGAAGATGGCAAAGTACTGTTGTATTAACAATTATCTAAAACAGGGAGTTCAAAACGAACATCAACGATGTACACTCAGGTTCTCTCAGCGACTTTTACACAAACAATAGCTTTTACATCAAAAATACGTCTGAGGAGACATCATACTACGTGGCAATAATCAGATCAAGGATCGGGATTCGTTTTAGGTGAACATCTAAGTATATCTTCTATAGGGACTCGGATTGTTATTGGCTGCCCATTATCAGGTGGACACCATGTGCCTACCTCTAAAACATGTCATATTCAAAAACATTAGATACGCAGCTTCTCGTTGGTTTTCAAACTATAAGGCCCTTCTATATATGGACTAATATAATTGTTTGGCATGCTTGTGCCGGGTCTGGAACATTTGGTTCACTTAGCAGCACATAAGCCCAAACCCAGGTGCAAGGAAATGGGCATGACACTACTTCCCCACCCAATTAGCCTAGCATCTCTCATCACCCATGCCTTCTGCCATGAAGATTGTCTTTGAACCATTTTGCACGTTTTAAATGCTCTAAATGAAGTAAACTTGGCAGTCTTGGTGTTCTTTTCTTGCACCTAAACAAGGGATGGTTCATCCTTTGCATGTTTGTTCCTTTCAAGAATAGATAGCCACCTTGGCTGCTTCTGTCTTGACTCCAGGCCAGATTACCTCGCCATGCGGGTCCACAATTCTGCTTATTCTTACTGTGAAACAGTTTCCCTTCCCTCTTCATGGGTCCTGGCTTACTAAATTCATGATACTGATGTCCAGCTTCTATACAATTATTCAATGGCTGCTTTCTATTAACTATGTCGAGCCAGCTTCTATGATGACTTAGTCTACCTTGCATTACAGCATCTGTACAATTATTTAACGGTTAATTTTCTGAAGCACTTTGTGCATGTTTAATCTTCTTCGTATTTAAAGGTTCACTTGATTCTCTACTTGATCATTATGTTCTTTAGGACCCATACAACTTCTTCAACCAGTATCTTGAGATGTCGTATGTGTCTTTTGTGGCATCACTACTTTTTTTTTCTCTGCTCCTTTTCCTATTCCTTCAGGGAGTTCCTCCTTTAGGTTGTCATGACTTTGGGGATACATTCGGTACGGTTGTCTCAACGGTTATCTTCTTTCAAACACACGCTGCAGTGTTGGCACAACGGCAGGTGCCGAACATGGCACGGTCTCATTTCTCCAAAATATGGGAGGAAGGGGCCGGGGTCGTCTTCAGCGGTATACAGCTGCTCCTCTACATAGGTTTTGCCCAAGCCGAGTAAATGACAATAGGGATGAGTTTAAGATCATGTGTGCTTCTATTGCCTTCATCATCATGTCGTTGGTTGTGAGACATCAAGAGCTTTCAACTCCAGTGGTAAAAAGCCAGCAGAGCTGGGTTCAACTCCCACATTCAACAACACTTTTCCGGATTGACCTTTTTTAAATGTATTTGGATGCTTTTGTTTTGATGTTTTAAACATTAAAAATAATGAGCAAAAAGAGGCCACCAGGGGGCGCGCAGGCAATGGCTGCCTGAGTGCGGAGCTCCCGCTGTGGCCGGGCTTTGACAAGGGACTGAGCCCCTCCCCAGCCCCCCGGCGGGCACGCCTCAACAATTCCGCGGGGTGCCCCCCCGGGGCGAAGGAGCGGCCTTCGAGGCCCCCGGGAAGCTGAGGATCCAGGCTCGGGACTTCCCGCTCGGGACGAGGAGCGCGGCTTGGAGGGCCGCTGAGCAGCAGGAGAGGCGGACCCTTCCCGAGGCCTGGCAGGCCCATAGCCCGGCCCGCCCCCCCTCCCCCTCGACTATCCTTCTCGCCGAACAGAGGCGGGGAACGGGTCGGCGTCGGCCCGGGGACGCCGCCGCGGTCCGGGGGTCAGCCCCCTCCCCCCCCGCTTCTCCCCGGCCTGGCTGGTCACGTCCGGGAGGCCCGCTCCCGAGGAGAAGACGAAGTGACCCGCACGGAGCCCGGGGGCCTGGGGCAGGCTCTGGGGATCGGCACCCCCCCCTGCCCGCGAGGAGTGATCAGGTGGACGGCGTGGGCCAGGGGTGGAGGGCCCTCCCTCCACCCTGAATCTTTGGACGCGGGCACAACAGCGGAGGTGAGGCGAGGCAGCGGAGGCCCGAGGACTGTTCCCCGCGGGCGTGCGGACCCCCGGAGCACACAGGAGGCACGGCCCTCCCCCCCAACACAACGGCATTGACGGACAGGGGGTCACTTGGGTGTGAGGCCCCCGCTGGTCCCAGGAGGGGGACTCAAAAGTGAAGAGGGGAAAGGGGGGGGAAGAAAAAGAAAAGGGGAAAAAGAAGAGGAAAAAAGAGGGGAAGGAGGAAAGAAAGGAAAAGAAAGGGGGGGAAGAAAACATTAAAAAAAAAAAAAACGGCAAGAAGAGAAGAGAGAAGGAAGACACATAACAAAAGGACACAGACAAACAGCTGGGCCACCAGTGGTCCTGGAACGCCCTTCCCCCCCTGCTGACTCAAAGATATCAACGACACGTGCCCCACGGGCCACTGGGCCCCCGACGCCCTTCCAAGGGGTATCCAGTAAAGGCCCCGACCACCCACGAGGAGTTTGGACGGGGTGTGAGGCCCCCACCAGGAGATGGTGGGGCGTGTGCCCGCCCCCCCCTACTAAGTGCAACGCCCCACAACCCCGGCGGGACCCGGGACGGGGCTGCCCCGGTGGGCGATCCCTTGGCCCTGGGGTCCCCCCCCGCGGACGCCCCCAGGAGAGCGGCCTCACCCCCCCCGCCAGGGACATTGAGGCCCGGACAGTGGACTACGGGAAGATACCCGATGAGCTGGCGGGAGTCCCTACAGGTATATCGCTTCCAGGAGGGCAAAAAAGGCGACGAAGGCACGAGTCAGAAAAGAACCATGGCCCAGTCGGAAGTCTCGCCCCCTCCTCCTCAGCCATGGAAAGGGGCTTTGCCTCAATCTTACAAGAAATCAGAGACATGCGCACGGACATTGCACAGAAGTTTGAAAAAATTGATCAAAGGGTGGAAAATATCGAAGACAGACTGCACCAGGTCGAGATGCAGCAAACAATCTCGGCACCCCAAGAGATTCAACTTAACATGAGGCTAGAAGCCCTCGAAAAGAGGGACGAGGAGAGAGCCTGCCAGATTGACGATTTCGAAAATAGGGAGAGGAGGAACAACCTCAGGATTTTCGGGGTGCCCGAAATGGAGGGGGAAACGGAGAGGGACGTCACCAGAGCGGTGCGGGACATCATCACTCTCTTGTTTGTGGAGGAGATGACTACAGAGCCTACGTTCGACAGAGTGCACAGAGCGGGGGGCAGAGCGGGGGGCCCCCGTTCGATTTTAGCCCGGTTCCACTACTACTCCGAAAAGACTAAAGTGCTGGAGGAGGCCAGGAAGGCTCGAGAAATCACCTATAATAACGCCCAGATTTCCATATACCAGGACCTCTCCGCATACACATTGGCTAAGCGGAGAATGTGTCGCCCTCTCACACAGCTGCTAAAGGACAAAGGGATACGTTACAGATGGGGCTATCCCTTCTCCCTGACATTCGAATATATGGGCCAAAAATCGACCCTGATTACAGAAGAAGACATCCGTGGTGCGATCCAGGAATACATGGTGGACACGAACCCCCGGAGCGGCCCATCGGGCCCGGGGGGGGGCGAACTCGGTGACCCTGGCCCGTCGAGGGACAGGAGAAAGAGAACCGGGACGCGCAAATTCAGAAAAATGAGCACCCCATCGCCAGCGAAAGAAGGCGGGCGGAACGATCCCGAGGACTGACAACGGTCTCGATCTGGCAGGATCCTAACTGGTACTCGGAGGAGTTGGAGGTCCACTCTTTAACTGCATCTCCACGAACAGCAAGTATATGGGTCTCTTAAAAAGGAATGCAGCCGTGGGGGGGTTTGGGGGGGCTCAAGAGGAACAACTTCATGGGTGAATAGCCTGGCCGCAGGGGGCAGGCTGGTGGTTCGGCCAAAAGCCAGTGCTGGCAGAACTATTTGGCTGGACGCCAGGGAGGGGGGAGGGGTGGTACACGAAAGTTGAGGGGGTTCAGTTCGGTGTTGAGGTTGGGGGGCAGTTGGGGATTAGTTTCATGCCTTCCGGGGTGGGAAGGGTGGGGGGACGAGGGGAGTTCAGAGCACAATTCAAGGAGCATTCGGGAATGAGCATCATTGAGTCGTTGATCATGAGGGAAGATTTCTTAAATTATGGCTGAGTGTCTGCCCGCCCTGGGTGTGGGCTCCCTCAATGTTCGGGGCTTAAATTCTCCCACAAAAAGATCCCTGGTCAGTAGGGAATTCCGAAGAGCCAAGCTCGACATCCTCTTCTTGCAGGAGACCCACTGGCCTCTGGGGAAGGAACCCAAATTGAGGGGTGGTGGGATCGGGGAGGTCTTTAGCGCTTCCCATAAGGGTAAGAAACGCGGAGTGGTTATACTACTAGCTAGAGGAGTCAACTTCGAAAAAGAAACCATAATGAAAGACCTGGGTGGCCGATACCTGCTAGTCCGAGGAACCCTGCAGGGGGCCCCACTCACCCTGGGGGCCATCTATGGTCCAAACGAAGGCCAAGCCCAGTTCTGGGAGGAGATGAGGGATAAGCTAAAGCTGTTTGTTCACAGCACGGTGGTGGTGGGTGGGGACTTTAATATGGTCCTGGACCCAATCCGGGACAGGAAAAGAACAGGCCCCCAGATCCCCAAAGCAGCAGATGAAATCACGGCCCGAACTTTTCAGAGGGTCAATTCGAAAATAGGCTTGGTAGACACGATCCCAACCCCCAGACCCGAGACCCCCCCTTCACGTACCATTCAGCAATCCATACATCGTTCTCCAGAATTGATTACATCTTGGTGGACGAATCCCTGTTCTCATCCATATCTGGCTATAGGGTGGAGCCGGTCCCCTGGTCTGACCATGACCTAGTCAGGATTACGATAGCGAGGGAAGGGCTGAGCGACCGTGGGGGGAGATGGAAGTGCAATGACTTTCTGCTAAAAGATGAGGTACTAGCGCAGGAGATACTAGAGGCCATCACTGAATTCTTTGAGTTTAACGACAATGGGGAGGTGGGACTACACACCCTTTGGGATGCCTTCAAGGCCACCTTGCGAGGAGTCCTGATTAAAATAGGAGCACGGGAAAAGAGGGTAAGGGCCGCCCAGGAAAGGCGCCTGAGGGAGAAAATTGCCCAATTTCAAGCAGGTGGCTCCCCCGCGGAGCCCCTGGATGGCGACAGGATGGCCGCCCTGGCCGACTACAGACTCCAGTTGAAGGAACTCCTCCTCCAAAAAACCGAAAGAAGTCTCCAGCTGGTCAGACAGAGGTACTATGAGAAGGGGGACAAGGCGGACAGGATCTTAGCCTGCAAACTGTGAGAGGTCCAGAGGAGTAAAATGGTGAGAGCAGTCAAAAATGAGGAGGGGAAATTAGGCCATGACGCATCCCACATAGGAGAGGCATTCCGCAGATATTATGAAAATCTATACTCTTCCGAATATAATGGGGATGAAGAGGAAATCAAGGGGTTCCTAGATTCAATACAGATCCCAGCCCTTTCCAGGGAAATGGCGGAGGGGTTGGAGGGCCCGGTGACCGAGGATGAGGTGGAGCGAGTGATTAGCGGCATGAAGAGGGGTACCTCTCCGGGTGAGGATGGCTACTCAGTAGCCTTTTACAAAAGGTTCCGTTCGACCCTGGCCCCGTATCTGGTAAAGGTGTTCAACGGAGTGCTGGAGGGAGGCTTTCTCCCGGACTCCATGATGGAGGCGATCATAGTGGTGCTCCCCAAGGACGGTAGGGACCCCTCGGAGTGTACCTCCTACCGCCCCATTTCTCTGTTGAATACTGACGTGAAGATCCTGGCCAAGGTGATTGGGAGGCGGATAGAGGGGGCCCTGCCGAAACTAGTCCACGGAGACCAAGTGGGTTTCATGGGGGGTCGTCAGGGCTCAGACAACATTCGGAAAACTATAGATCTGATCCACCATGCACAGAGGGCGGACCTTAACGCGAGCGTCCTATCCTTGGACTCTGAAAAGGCGTTAGATAGGGTCGAATGGTGATTTATGGCACTCATCCTCCAGAGAATGGGCTTTGGGCCACAAATCCGGGACTGGGTGGCTGCTCTATACAGGGCCCCGAAGGCTAGGGTTCAGGTGAACGGCAGGCTATCGGATCCGTTCTCCCTCTCGCGGGGAACCAGGCAGGGATGTCCGCTTTCCCCCCTAATTTATGTCCTTGCAATGGAGCCCTTGGCCATCGCAATCAGAGCTCATAGAGATATCAAGGGCATCAAGAGAGGTGAGGTGGAATTTAAGCTATCCCTGTTCGTGGACGATATCCTGGCCTACCTTGTAGACCCGCGGCTTTCGCTCCCCCCCTCTTGTCTCTGATTGGCCACATTTGGGCACTTCTCAGGGCTCAAAATTAACGCTTCTAAATCTGTCCTCTTCCCCATGAGAACACAAGACCCAGGTATGGACTCCCTGGAATGGTTGGAGGGGATAACAGTGGGGAAAGCCGCCATCCGATACCTAGGTGTCCTCCTCCCCAGGGACCTTTCCATTCTTGCCCCTATTAACTACGACCCCGTGATGGCGGGAATCACGGCTTACCTGAGGAGATGGGGCTCCATGATCCTGTCCTGGTACGGCCGCATGACGGCAGTCAAGATGAACATTCTTCCACGGTTGCTGTATCTCTTTACCTCTCTTCCTGCGGTCGTCCCTGACCAGACCTTCAGGGTCCTCCAAAACACGGTCCGTGAGTTTATATGGCAGGGTAGGACACCGAGAACCGCAAAAACTGTCCTGACTCTACCCAGGGAGGAGGGAGGGTTCGGGTTGCCAGATTTCCAACTCTACTATCGTGCCGCCCAGCTACGTGTCCTCCTGGAGCATATGAAAGAGGGGCTGGGCACATACTGGTCCTATCTGGAAGACATGGACACCCATCCACTAAAGTTCCGTGACCTTTTATGGGCCCCGCGAAAATTTATCCCGAATAGACTGAAGTCCCACCCGACATTAGGTGTTCTATGGGCAATCTTGCGGGAGGGCCCCCAGACAGCACATTTAACGTCATGGCCGTCCCCAATGTCCTCCCTATGGAGCCAACCCCTCATGCTGGGCAGTAGGGGATTCCGCTGTGCTCAGTCCTGGTCCAACTCGGGGATGGAATGGGCAGGGCAGATGTTCAGGGAGGGAGAATTCCTAACATACGAGGAATTGAGGGACGCTCTTGGTCAGGGATCACTATCCATCTTTGAATATCTCCGCTTGAAAGGCATTTTATGTGACCAGGCCTGGGGTCAAGACTTGAAGAGACAACTGACCCCCTTTGAGAAATTTCTTGACACAGCGACTTCTAGGAAGGGGGCGGTCTCAGGGGTATATAAAATTCTGAACACAGTCAATTTGGGGGAGAGGAGGCGGTTCCGCTCTTTTTGGAACAAGCTGGCAAGGGAAGAGATCTCGGAGGACGCCTGGTCCAGGATCTTTAAAATAGCCTTCCACAGGAATTTATTCACCGCGGATATGGAACATAATTTCAAAATCCTCCAGGGATGGCACAGAGACCCGGCAAAGTTTGTCAAAAATGTTCCCATGTGTTTCCCCACCAAAGGGTTGCGACCAGGTTGGGTTGAGGGCACACATGTGGTGGCACTGCCCGAAGGTACAGGCTTATTGGGTGGAGGTAAGGGGATGGATCGCTGAAATCTCTGAGGAAATGCTCCCCCAAAACCCTCTGACCATGCTGTTGGGCCTACCCCCAGAGGGCACGGACACAATGAGGTACCCGAGAATGTGGGAAACAATGCTACGAGCGGGCAGGGTAGCCCTTGCCCAAAAGTGGAAGAGCCCAGAAACTCCCTCCAAGGTGGAATGGCTACAGAAGGTCAAAAACATGTTCTTGATGGATAAACTAACGGCAATGGTGAACAATGACTCAGCCTCCTTCCAAGCGAACTGGTACGGGGTGAAACAGATCTGGGGATGGGATGTCCATTGATCTGCAGCAGAGAACTGGGAATGGCGTGGGGGCCCAGGGCCCGGGAACCGGCAGACGGAACACAGCCAAACTAGAAGTCAACGCTCAAGCTTGCTTCCAAGCTCCAGACTAAGACAGTTCACGTTTCAGAGCCCCGACGTGGGGTTTTTTCCTTCTTTTTTATTTTTTTGGGGGGTGGGAGGGCGGTGTCCCTCGGGCCTGTTTCTTGATTTCATGTGAATGCATATGGTGCCCCAATGTTTGTTTATGAAAATGTTAATAAAACCAAAGTTTAAAAAAAAAAAATAATGAGCAAAAATGAATGAATTCTAGTGACTGTTCAGTTATTAGCAGAGATGACTAGTGTAGAGACATTCTAATGGATCTATGAACATTGAACTTTTTATTTCCAAATTGAAATTTCGTCAAATTTTATTTGGCTGTTTTTGTTTCTTTACATGCACTTTTCACTATAACATGCAATAACATTGCAATTACATGCACATTTGCCAGATAGATCAAAAATGCATTTTAATGCATTCCTACTTGTCAGACTGTTTTTGAGATTGACCAGAACTATGTGACATTCGAAGGCCAGATAACTGGTGTTAATCATGCATGCTTACAGTATGATATTTGCAAAAACATAGGTATTGGTAATGGCTCTGGCTCCGGTGACTCCAGTGGTCCTTTTTGATGGCAGAGTGGCTGCATGCCTACTCTCGGATTGCAAACTTTTAAAACATGAATGGCCTGAGTTTGAGTGTGGCAGGGCTATGTAAATGGCATGGTTATGCAATGGTAAAGCATTGCTCGCATCGCATGTAAGCCTTTGTGACTTTTTTAATGCTCTCTAGCATGTTGTCATGTAAGTATTTATGTTCAACAAAGTCCATATTTGCATCTGGGAGAAGGCTCGTGTGTATGTGGAGTTGAGTTGATGCACGTTTTGTTTCTTCTGCTATTATTTCTTTACTTTTTGTTATGTTTGTTTTTGGTGTTTCCATGTAAGTCTTTCTGGTGGTTTTGAAGTCTTGTGATATGTTCTTCATTTCATGCTTGGGGAGGCATATTGTATGTTCTGTGTTTAGTGCTTCGTGCCATGCAGCATTCTGGCAATGTATCTTATTTAATGTTTTTCTCTTTTGCCTTTTTATCTTCAGGTCCTTCAACAGCTTCCCAGTGGAAGCCCTCACAGAAGACCTCACCAACCTACACCTTACATGGACTGGACACCCCCAACCGAACTGTGACTGTCTACTGGAAGCACTCAACGCCACCCTATCATCCTCTATAAACCAACGCGCACCTCTGAAACAATGCACCTGCAAACAAAACCATCAGCACCCTGGTACAAGCAAGAACTCAACCTCAGCAAAAGATTAATCGGGGAAACAAAAGAAAACCTGGTGATGCTCCAAGACGTCATCCAACCTGGTGCTCCTCAAGGAAGTTGGAGCAACCTGCCGACATCTAATCAACACAGCGAAGGCCGTCTACTATTGGAATACCATAGCAGAAGCTGATAAAAAAGCAGAGACCTCTTCAAAGAAGTCAAGCAGTGCATCAACCCGCTACCTAACCCTGCCGTACCACACTCCATCGAAAAATACACCACCATCAACACCATCTTCATCGACAAAATCAGCAAGATTCACCAGCAAATAGATGCCAGCTCACATGCCTCCTTATGAAATCTCCACACCCTGGACAACATTCAAGACACTCTCGACAGAGGACCTGGTAGAAACCCTGGCCACCCTCAAAGCCACATTGCATAGAGATGACATCCTCCCAGCATCCATCCTCAAGACGCTCCCTGCAGAAGCTCACCTTCCCTACCTATCAACATCTGCCTAACTCAAGGCCCCTTCCCATCGACCCTATAAACAGGACAAATCCTCCCTCTACTAAAGAAACCCACTCTGGATGCCGACAACCTAGGTTACTATCACTGCATCACCCATCTTCGCTTCCTAGTTGATATCGTCAAGAAAGTGCTAGCTGCACAACTGCAGCAACACATCAACACCAACAATCTCCTCCAAACCTACCAATCCGGATTCAGACCTAGATGTAACAAGGAGACAGCAACCAAACAGGTGGTCAGCAACACCCTCAACATCCTTGACAACGGCCACCCCAGCCTCCTGGTTCTACTCAAACTCTCGGCTTCTTTCTACACAGTAGAGCACTAGGTGCTTATGGATACCCTAATCGGCGCATGGGGATCATCAACCTTGTCCTAAGCTGAAGTCCTACCTCACCAACCGCAAGCAGTTTGTTCAGATGGACTCCTCTAGCTCGCCAATGCTACCCTGTCACCTATGGAGTCTGGCAGGGTTCCATCCTCTCCCCAATCTACACATGGAGCCGCTGGGAACCCACCTACGCACACACAAGATCCACATCCACAAATACACTGACACACAGCTATACCTCAAGATTGGCTCCTTCAAGGAAGTTCATATGCTCAAAACCTGCCTCTCGCTGATCCATTCTTGGATGTCCAGTGCATACTTGAAGCTCAACCCCACCAAGACCGAATTCCTACCCCTCACCAACAACACTGAACACCCAGACGTACATATCTGGCTATCAACCATGGACTTTGAGGGCTTCACACCCGAGCTCACCTCCTGCGCCAAGTCCCTCAGGTTCCACATCGACAAACATCTCTCCTTCAAGACACACATAGCTAAAAAACTCAGACCGCTTGGTGTCAGCTCTCCCTCCTGCAAAAAGTCAAGCCCTGCTTCCCTCCAGACAGCTTTAAATCCACCGGTCAAGCACTGGTCCTATCCCACCTGGATGGGAGCAATGCACTCTTCGAAGGCCTCCCATCATCCTCCCTAGTGACCTTGAGAAGTGTCCTACTCATGGTCAGACACCTCATCAAGGGTCTACGCAGATAAAACCACATCACCCTGGCAGTCGTCTTCAAGTCACCAAGATACCTCGCAGAGAAACTCAGCATCTCCAGCGGACAGTGCACCCCCAGAAACCAGGACACGTGCATCACAAAATCTGCTGAGGCAAAAAGGAAAGTACCAGAAAACAAGCCAGTGCTGGCAGAACTATTTGGCTGGACGCCAGGGAGGGGGGAGGGGTGGTACACGAAAGTTGAGGGGGTTCAGTTCGGTGTTGAGGTTGGGGGGCAGTTGGGGATTAGTTTCATGCCTTCCGGGGTGGGAAGGGTGGGGGGACGAGGGGAGTTCAGAGCACAATTCAAGGAGCATTCGGGAATGAGCATCATTGAGTCGTTGATCATGAGGGAAGATTTCTTAAATTATGGCTGAGTGTCTGCCCGCCCTGGGTGTGGGCTCCCTCAATGTTCGGGGCTTAAATTCTCCCACAAAAAGATCCCTGGTCAGTAGGGAATTCCGAAGAGCCAAGCTCGACATCCTCTTCTTGCAGGAGACCCACTGGCCTCTGGGGAAGGAACCCAAATTGAGGGGTGGTGGGATCGGGGAGGTCTTTAGCGCTTCCCATAAGGGTAAGAAACGCGGAGTGGTTATACTACTAGCTAGAGGAGTCAACTTCGAAAAAGAAACCATAATGAAAGACCTGGGTGGCCGATACCTGCTAGTCCGAGGAACCCTGCAGGGGGCCCCACTCACCCTGGGGGCCATCTATGGTCCAAACGAAGGCCAAGCCCAGTTCTGGGAGGAGATGAGGGATAAGCTAAAGCTGTTTGTTCACAGCACGGTGGTGGTGGGTGGGGACTTTAATATGGTCCTGGACCCAATCCGGGACAGGAAAAGAACAGGCCCCCAGATCCCCAAAGCAGCAGATGAAATCACGGCCCGAACTTTTCAGAGGGTCAATTCGAAAATAGGCTTGGTAGACACGATCCCAACCCCCAGACCCGAGACCCCCCCTTCACGTACCATTCAGCAATCCATACATCGTTCTCCAGAATTGATTACATCTTGGTGGACGAATCCCTGTTCTCATCCATATCTGGCTATAGGGTGGAGCCGGTCCCCTGGTCTGACCATGACCTAGTCAGGATTACGATAGCGAGGGAAGGGCTGAGCGACCGTGGGGGGAGATGGAAGTGCAATGACTTTCTGCTAAAAGATGAGGTACTAGCGCAGGAGATACTAGAGGCCATCACTGAATTCTTTGAGTTTAACGACAATGGGGAGGTGGGACTACACACCCTTTGGGATGCCTTCAAGGCCACCTTGCGAGGAGTCCTGATTAAAATAGGAGCACGGGAAAAGAGGGTAAGGGCCGCCCAGGAAAGGCGCCTGAGGGAGAAAATTGCCCAATTTCAAGCAGGTGGCTCCCCCGCGGAGCCCCTGGATGGCGACAGGATGGCCGCCCTGGCCGACTACAGACTCCAGTTGAAGGAACTCCTCCTCCAAAAAACCGAAAGAAGTCTCCAGCTGGTCAGACAGAGGTACTATGAGAAGGGGGACAAGGCGGACAGGATCTTAGCCTGCAAACTGTGAGAGGTCCAGAGGAGTAAAATGGTGAGAGCAGTCAAAAATGAGGAGGGGAAATTAGGCCATGACGCATCCCACATAGGAGAGGCATTCCGCAGATATTATGAAAATCTATACTCTTCCGAATATAATGGGGATGAAGAGGAAATCAAGGGGTTCCTAGATTCAATACAGATCCCAGCCCTTTCCAGGGAAATGGCGGAGGGGTTGGAGGGCCCGGTGACCGAGGATGAGGTGGAGCGAGTGATTAGCGGCATGAAGAGGGGTACCTCTCCGGGTGAGGATGGCTACTCAGTAGCCTTTTACAAAAGGTTCCGTTCGACCCTGGCCCCGTATCTGGTAAAGGTGTTCAACGGAGTGCTGGAGGGAGGCTTTCTCCCGGACTCCATGATGGAGGCGATCATAGTGGTGCTCCCCAAGGACGGTAGGGACCCCTTGGAGTGTACCTCCTACCGCCCCATTTCTCTGTTGAATACTGACGTGAAGATCCTGGCCAAGGTGATTGGGAGGCGGATAGAGGGGGCCCTGCCGAAACTAGTCCACGGAGACCAAGTGGGTTTCATGGGGGGTCGTCAGGGCTCAGACAACATTCGGAAAACTATAGATCTGATCCACCATGCACAGAGGGCGGACCTTAACGCGAGCGTCCTATCCTTGGACTCTGAAAAGGCGTTAGATAGGGTCGAATGGTGATTTATGGCACTCATCCTCCAGAGAATGGGCTTTGGGCCACAAATCCGGGACTGGGTGGCTGCTCTATACAGGGCCCCGAAGGCTAGGGTTCAGGTGAACGGCAGGCTATCGGATCCGTTCTCCCTCTCGCGGGGAACCAGGCAGGGATGTCCGCTTTCCCCCCTAATTTATGTCCTTGCAATGGAGCCCTTGGCCATCGCAATCAGAGCTCATAGAGATATCAAGGGCATCAAGAGAGGTGAGGTGGAATTTAAGCTATCCCTGTTCGCGGACGATATCCTGGCCTACCTTGTAGACCCGCGGCTTTCGCTCCCCCCCTCTTGTCTCTGATTGGCCACATTTGGGCACTTCTCAGGGCTCAAAATTAACGCTTCTAAATCTGTCCTCTTCCCCATGAGAACACAAGACCCAGGTATGGACTCCCTGGAATGGTTGGAGGGGATAACAGTGGGGAAAGCCGCCATCCGATACCTAGGTGTCCTCCTCCCCAGGGACCTTTCCATTCTTGCCCCTATTAACTACGACCCCGTGATGGCGGGAATCACGGCTTACCTGAGGAGATGGGGCTCCATGATCCTGTCCTGGTACGGCCGCATGACGGCAGTCAAGATGAACATTCTTCCACGGTTGCTGTATCTCTTTACCTCTCTTCCTGCGGTCGTCCCTGACCAGACCTTCAGGGTCCTCCAAAACACGGTCCGTGAGTTTATATGGCAGGGTAGGACACCGAGAACCGCAAAAACTGTCCTGACTCTACCCAGGGAGGAGGGAGGGTTCGGGTTGCCAGATTTCCAACTCTACTATCGTGCCGCCCAGCTACGTGTCCTCCTGGAGCATATGAAAGAGGGGCTGGGCACATACTGGTCCTATCTGGAAGACATGGACACCCATCCACTAAAGTTCCGTGACCTTTTATGGGCCCCGCGAAAATTTATCCCGAATAGACTGAAGTCCCACCCGACATTAGGTGTTCTATGGGCAATCTTGCGGGAGGGCCCCCAGACAGCACATTTAACGTCATGGCCGTCCCCAATGTCCTCCCTATGGAGCCAACCCCTCATGCTGGGCAGTAGGGGATTCCGCTGTGCTCAGTCCTGGTCCAACTCGGGGATGGAATGGGCAGGGCAGATGTTCAGGGAGGGAGAATTCCTAACATACGAGGAATTGAGGGACGCTCTTGGTCAGGGATCACTATCCATCTTTGAATATCTCCGCTTGAAAGGCATTTTATGTGACCAGGCCTGGGGTCAAGACTTGAAGAGACAACTGACCCCCTTTGAGAAATTTCTTGACACAGCGACTTCTAGGAAGGGGGCGGTCTCAGGGGTATATAAAATTCTGAACACAGTCAATTTGGGGGAGAGGAGGCGGTTCCGCTCTTTTTGGAACAAGCTGGCAAGGGAAGAGATCTCGGAGGACGCCTGGTCCAGGATCTTTAAAATAGCCTTCCACAGGAATTTATTCACCGCGGATATGGAACATAATTTCAAAATCCTCCAGGGATGGCACAGAGACCCGGCAAAGTTTGTCAAAAATGTTCCCATGTGTTTCCCCACCAAAGGGTTGCGACCAGGTTGGGTTGAGGGCACACATGTGGTGGCACTGCCCGAAGGTACAGGCTTATTGGGTGGAGGTAAGGGGATGGATCGCTGAAATCTCGGAGGAAATGCTCCCCCAAAACCCTCTGACCATGCTGTTGGGCCTACCCCCAGAGGGCAGGGACACAATGAGGTACCCGAGAATGTGGGAAACAATGCTACGAGCGGGCAGGGTAGCCCTTGCCCAAAAGTGGAAGAGCCCAGAAACTCCCTCCAAGGTGGAATGGCTACAGAAGGTCAAAAACATGTTCTTGATGGATAAACTAACGGCAATGGTGAACAATGACTCAGCCTCCTTCCAAGCGAACTGGTACGGGGTGAAACAGATCTGGGGATGGGATGTCCATTGATCTGCAGCAGAGAACTGGGAATGGCGTGGGGGCCCAGGGCCCGGGAACCGGCAGACGGAACACAGCCAAACTAGAAGTCAACGCTCAAGCTTGCTTCCAAGCTCCAGACTAAGACAGTTCACGTTTCAGAGCCCCGACGTGGGGTTTTTTCCTTCTTTTTTATTTTTTTGGGGGGTGGGAGGGCGGTGTCCCTCGGGCCTGTTTCTTGATTTCATGTGAATGCATATGGTGCCCCAATGTTTGTTTATGAAAATGTTAATAAAACCAAAGTTTAAAAAAAAAAAATAATGAGCAAAAATGAATGAATTCTAGTGACTGTTCAGTTATTAGCAGAGATGACTAGTGTAGAGACATTCTAATGGATCTATGAACATTGAACTTTTTATTTCCAAATTGAAATTTCGTCAAATTTTATTTGGCTGTTTTTGTTTCTTTACATGCACTTTTCACTATAACATGCAATAACATTGCAATTACATGCACATTTGCCAGATAGATCAAAAATGCATTTTAATGCATTCCTACTTGTCAGACTGTTTTTGAGATTGACCAGAACTATGTGACATTCGAAGGCCAGATAACTGGTGTTAATCATGCATGCTTACAGTATGATATTTGCAAAAACATAGGTATTGGTAATGGCTCTGGCTCCGGTGACTCCAGTGGTCCTTTTTGATGGCAGAGTGGCTGCATGCCTACTCTCGGATTGCAAACTTTTAAAACATGAATGGCCTGAGTTTGAGTGTGGCAGGGCTATGTAAATGGCATGGTTATGCAATGGTAAAGCATTGCTCGCATCGCATGTAAGCCTTTGTGACTTTTTTAATGCTCTCTAGCATGTTGTCATGTAAGTATTTATGTTCAACAAAGTCCATATTTGCATCTGGGAGAAGGCTCGTGTGTATGTGGAGTTGAGTTGATGCACGTTTTGTTTCTTCTGCTATTATTTCTTTACTTTTTGTTATGTTTGTTTTTGGTGTTTCCATGTAAGTCTTTCTGGTGGTTTTGAAGTCTTGTGATATGTTCTTCATTTCATGCTTTGGGAGGCATATTGTATGTTCTGTGTTTAGTGCTTCGTGCCATGCAGCATTCTGGCAATGTATCTTATTTAATGTTTTTCTCTTTTGCCTTTTTATCTTAGAGGTTGGTGGCTGGAGTTGTAGGTGTGGGGTGGAGGGGCGGGGTTGGTGTTTGTGTATTTGGGTTTGTATTGGGTGCTGCAGATCATTTATTAATTGCAAAGTATATCCCTTAATTTCTTTTGCTCCTAAATGCTTAGTGTGCATGCATTCCAAGTTAGGTGTGCTAGTTGCAGGTATCTGTGTGTTTTGGCCAGTATATAGTTCATTTTGTTTGACACTTTTAAACTTCTGACAAGAAAAAAGATACTTATTTTGGCCTTAAAACATTAATTATCTCGAGTTTGGCTGATCTTATTTTCTAATTCCGGCAGCATCGATCACTACAGGATAAGGCTTACGTGTGTCAGAAATCTCAATAACTGAAACGGAAAATTTCGTAACAGTGTGATATTTTTGCGTCTATGGAAATCTCAACACAAAAAACTCGTTTTTTTTTGTCAGCAAACATTTTAGGCATGAAACTGTTGGTGACCTGCCAATAATCATAGTATTTTATGGCAAAGCAGGGATTTGGCCTCACTTTTGGTTCCACTGTCTTGAAGGTGACTACCCAATCAACTCTCCCAACTAATGTATTACACTCAGATGCGAAGCCAGGATTGTCTAACAAGTGGGGCCTGAAGCTAATGTAGTGGGTCCCACCACAGTGACATTAACATCTATAAATGCCCACAAGGCGCTGCTGAGTGGGCATTTACAGAATTTGGGTGGGTCTTGCCCACTCATGTCCTACCCTGTCTACGCCTCCGATTATACTCTTTGTGACATAACTCCCTTCCTGGCTCTGGTGACCACAGGCCAGATGATTCAAGGACCTGGGACATTTCACAATGGCAGTGGAGGATGGACTAGGGGCATTGTGGGGATTCCCTGAGTCATCTTCTTGTTGTACCTGCTGCTTGGCAACAGTCAGTAGCGCAGGACAGGACCTTCCTCTGCTTTCCCTAACTGAGACTCAATTTGGGGAGACCTCTAGATCCCATCCACAACCCAGCGACGCTGGGCAGCCAAAATCTAATTTTTGTAGGTTGTGCATTTTTTGCAGATCTGCATGAGTGTATGTATCTGTCTTCAGGATCTGTTCGGATCTGCTCACAAAGTTCTGAGTCTGCAAACTCACTGAAACACATTGAACAATGCAAAGAACCTTGACACATTTCTAAAAACACCCCTAGGTCGTTGTACTTATCTGCTCAGGAGCATCAGGCGATGTTGTTCTTTGCACAGGGTAGCTCTCCCAGCCCCACAGGCAGGAATCAGAAAACAGAAGAAGCAAATTCGTGCATGATGTTAAAGGTCTGCTCCTGGCGCCTATGCCAGTAATGGCAACCTATGGCTGACTCTGCTGCAGGCTAGCCTCCACCATCCAGCATTCTCACTGGAACCTGTGTACAGAGGTGTTGTGCTCCTATGGTCTGTCAAGTGGTCCATGTGAGCATGGTGGTAATGATGAGAGATCACATGGATATGTGATACTGGACATGTTAACTATAACTGTGTGCCTACTTCCACAAGCCATCGTGAGGGGTGGGGGCATGGGTAGGAGTGTGTGCCATGCTGTGCCACAAGGGGAGTGTCAGAAACCCAACACCGCCTTCATCAGAGACGTCACCGACCTGGTCACCACCATGTCCCTTGCAAACCCAAGCAACCTCTTCCTTGGAGACTAATGAAGGAAGCTCTCCTTAGTCTTCTCAACACCCTCAGCCTCATACAGCACATGAAAGGCCCAGCATGCGAGAAAGGTAATATCCTCAACCTAATCGTCACTGCACTGTCTTCACTCCACTACAGCTCTCCTCTCCCGCTTAACTGGTCTGACCACCTAGCCCTGCCTTTCAACATCCTGCATACCACCCCAGTCAAGCACTCCCAGCAGAAACCCAGCAGACAAACCTTCAGGTCCTTCAACAGCTTCCCAGTGGAAGCCCTCACAGAAGACCTCACCAACCTACACCTTACATGGACTGGACACCCCCAACCGAACTGTGACTGTCTACTGGAAGCACTCAACGCCACCCTATCATCCTCTATAAACCAACACGCACCTCTGAAACAATGCACCTGCAAACAAAACCATCAGCACCCTGGTACAAGCAAGAACTCAACCTCAGCAAAAGATTAATCGGGGAAACAAAAGAAAACCTGGTGATGCTCCAAGACGTCATCCAACCTGGTGCTCCTCAAGGAAGTTGGAGCAACCTGCCGACATCTAATCAACACAGCGAAGGCCGTCTACTATTGGAATACCATAGCAGAAGCTGATAAAAAAGCAGAGACCTCTTCAAAGAAGTCAAGCAGTGCATCAACCCGCTACCTAACCCTGCCGTACCACACTCCATCGAAAAATACACCACCATCAACACCATCTTCATCGACAAAATCAGCAAGATTCACCAGCAAATAGATGCCAGCTCACATGCCTCCTTATGAAATCTCCACACCCTGGACAACATTCAAGACACTCTCGACAGAGGACCTGGTAGAAACCCTGGCCACCCTCAAAGCCACATTGCATAGAGATGACATCCTCCCAGCATCCATCCTCAAGACGCTCCCTGCAGAAGCTCACCTTCCCTACCTATCAACATCTGCCTAACTCAAGGCCCCTTCCCATCGACCCTATAAACAGGACAAATCCTCCCTCTACTAAAGAAACCCACTCTGGATGCCGACAACCTAGGTTACTATCACTGCATCACCCATCTTCGCTTCCTAGTTGATATCGTCAAGAAAGTGCTAGCTGCACAACTGCAGCAACACATCAACACCAACAATCTCCTCCAAACCTACCAATCCGGATTCAGACCTAGATGTAACAAGGAGACAGCAACCAAACAGGTGGTCAGCAACACCCTCAACATCCTTGACAACGGCCACCCCAGCCTCCTGGTTCTACTCAAACTCTCGGCTTCTTTCTACACAGTAGAGCACTAGGTGCTTATGGATACCCTAATCGGCGCATGGGGATCATCAACCTTGTCCTAAGCTGAAGTCCTACCTCACCAACCGCAAGCAGTTTGTTCAGATGGACTCCTCTAGCTCGCCAATGCTACCCTGTCACCTATGGAGTCTGGCAGGGTTCCATCCTCTCCCCAATCTACACATGGAGCCGCTGGGAACCCACCTACGCACACACAAGATCCACATCCACAAATACACTGACACACAGCTATACCTCAAGATTGGCTCCTTCAAGGAAGTTCATATGCTCAAAACCTGCCTCTCGCTGATCCATTCTTGGATGTCCAGTGCATACTTGAAGCTCAACCCCACCAAGACCGAATTCCTACCCCTCACCAACAACACTGAACACCCAGACGTACATATCTGGCTATCAACCATGGACTTTGAGGGCTTCACACCCGAGCTCACCTCCTGCGCCAAGTCCCTCAGGTTCCACATCGACAAACATCTCTCCTTCAAGACACACATAGCTAAAAAACTCAGACCGCTTGGTGTCAGCTCTCCCTCCTGCAAAAAGTCAAGCCCTGCTTCCCTCCAGACAGCTTTAAATCCACCGGTCAAGCACTGGTCCTATCCCACCTGGATGGGAGCAATGCACTCTTCGAAGGCCTCCCATCATCCTCCCTAGTGACCTTGAGAAGTGTCCTACTCATGGTCAGACACCTCATCAAGGGTCTACGCAGATAAAACCACATCACCCTGGCAGTCGTCTTCAAGTCACCAAGATACCTCGCAGAGAAACTCAGCATCTCCAGCGGACAGTGCACCCCCAGAAACCAGGACACGTGCATCACAAAATCTGCTGAGGCAAAAAGGAAAGTACCAGAAAACAAGCCTTCTCTGCCTACGCCTTAATACTATGGAACCTCCTCCCGTCAGCATCAGACTCGCCCCCACACTGCTACTATTCAAAAAAGAACTCAAGACCCACCTCTTGAAGGAGTCTCTCCTCCTCAACACCTAGGCCATCACGTCACCCCTTGTGCCAACTGAATCGCTAGATGCTGCCCACCCCACCACCCCAGCATCTGTACTGGTGTATACCTCTGTAAAGCGCTCCGTTGCTTCTTGAAGCTAGGGCCGCGCTTAATAAACATCATAATAATAATAAAATAAAAAAGGATTGCTGTACATTGTCTTTATGTTCTAATACTTGCAAGGTTGGCAGTGTTGGGTAGATGCTTGTGTGCTGGCTGGCATCCACAATCATGCCCCCCACCCCCTTTGGGAATGCCGTATGTGGCCATTCTTTCCTGGTTGGCATTCCCAATATGCATGCAGTGTGTTGTGCTCAGCATTGGCAAGTGTATTTCCCCAGCAGCCTTGTCCGACATGTTGTTGGTCCTTCATGATGCGGCAAGTTGCTCTGGGCCAGGAGCATGGAGCCATGAGTTAAGCCTTTTAATCTTGCACACAGGTGTGTGAAGTGCATGTCTGCATCAAAGACCATTTGCACATTGTATGATGAATGACACTGTTGATATAGACATGCCCATTTACCCTCGGTGATACAAGGGTCGCTTGTGTTAAGTCCACAGCTCCGACCACTTTGGAAAAGCCAGCAATCGCATAGAACTTGGCCTTGATCTTGGTGAGGCCTGCAGGGTCTGTGGAGAAGGCAATGGGGTGTTGCATCTGCCTCATCATGACAGATGTGCCCTGTGAGCAGTTGCGTGAGAAGTAGGACTGAGTGATGTCATGCACCAGTTCCACAGTATGCTGGAAAATACCTGTGGCACAGAAATGGACGAATGTGAGATGCTTTAAAAGGTGGGAATGGAGGTGACGGTGCCCAGGTCGGGCTCCATGAAGTACTCGATTTCTGCCAGGAGACCATGGATGGTCAGTATTTCAAGGCGGTAGTCAATCCTGGGCTAGAACACCCTCTGCGGGTTGGGTCTCCTAACCCTACTCCTGTCCTGAAGCTGCTGCTGGGTTGGGGTGTAGGCTGAGCCCTTGAAAATCAGTTACAATACTAGTTTGCACAGGCAGAGGAAGTGCATATAATACAATTAACAGTGGAGATGACAGCAAATGGGTCTGACGACGATTCTGCAGTTTTTACAAGTGCATTAAGGCAACATCAAGCAGAGAGTGAATACAAGGGGTGCAGGGGGGAAAACAAACGATCTTCAGGCATGTGTTGCCAAACACTCAGGGGTTAAGGATTGCTGCCCCCACCGTTGTGGGGGCGGAGCTATGATACGGCGGGAGGACGAGGGAAACAGGAGTTTGTGGGTAAGGCGCGCTAAGCGCCAGTTGGAGTTACGTTTAAAGAAATAAAGAAGCAGCCTGTAATCTCCGTTGTGCGCGTCCTCCTTACATGGCCTCTACGCGGCAACACTGGCGACGAGGTCGTTCTCGTGAGCCCACGGACTTCTCCTTTGGCAGTCCGCCGCTCCTCCGTGGCTTTCCGCCACTCTCCGCGCCGTAAGCGCGTTCAAAGGCATCCGTGCTTGGCAATCCACCAATTTCTCGCCCTGAATGCCCCCGGGCCTCCTCCTCCTGCATCTCCACCTCCGACACAGGGGGGAGCCCTCCTCCTCCTCTCAGTACTCCCACAACACCTCAAGAGGGTCGTCAGTGGATCCTGGGAGCCTGCCTGACCACCACGTTTGTGACGAGCGCCTCAAGCACAGCGCAGGGAAGCATTGGACATCTGCTGCGACCCCCCCCCCACATCGCAGGCTGGTGAGTTTGCCCAGGCCCCCTGGAAGGCAATAAAGGCACGTGGCAAAGTTGGAGTGTGACACCCCCCTCCATAACACTCCACTCTCTCAGACAGGCCAAGCTCCACTAGCCTACCCAAATCAGGCACAAGGTACATATTTCTCCGGCATCATGAGCACGCCGGCCTCCGCTTCAGGGTCCAACCCAGGGTCGCCTACGCCTGCTCACGTGGTGCAGCCGATTCAACTGCGACTACCACCGCCTTTCACCATGACCCCACAAGCCACAAAAGGGCCCGGATGGACTGATTGGATGGAAGATTTCCAGCACTACGTCAGGGGATCTGGTGATGGAAATTCCCCCAATATCAGGGACATCTTCCTTAATCTGGTGGGGGGCGAGATAAAGACTGTGGTCAAGACTATTCCGGCAGCTGAACAGAACACCTTCAAGGACTTAATAAATGCCCTAGACAAACTCCTCATCATAGAAGTCAATCGTGACTATGAACGCTACCTTTTCAACAAGTGCACTCAAATGCCGCAGGAGACAGTTGATGAATTCATAACCCGCCTGAGAGTAAAAGGTGCTAATTGCCAATTTGACGCATTTTCTCTGGAGGAAGCCATAAGATTGAGGGTCATTGAAGGCTGCTTATCCCCTGCCCTCAAGAAACAGCTCCTAAAAAAAACCCTCTCCATACAGGAAGTGAGCAAGCTCGCTCGCATACATGAGAGGGTCGATGCCCAAGCTACATCCATGGCCAATCCAAGCAACTCCAAGCACGACGCAGCGGAACTGGTTGCAACCATACAACCATCTCATCCAGGTGACAGGGGGCCACAGCCATACAGAACTCAAAACATCCAAACACCCCGCCTGCAGAGACAATGTTATCGCTGTGGGATGTCTTTTCCGCATGCAGGATCATGCCCAGCTTTGTCTCAACGATGCACAAACTGCGGAAGAGAAGGACATTTCCACTCGGTGTGTCGGGAAGGCGTACCATTCCCTCCCGCGAGACCCCAAACGCCTGTCAGGACATTTGTCCGTCCGCCACCTCCTAGACACTTTCAACCCAGATATTACCAACAAAGCCAAGGACAGAGACGGTACGTCAGAGCCATTGACGAATACCATACGCCGTTGTACCCACCACAGCCAGAGCAGACTGATCGGACCAGATACTTCACGGATGAATATGATCCACCAGAGGAATATGGGCCTGAGACTCTCTACCAGGAGGTGCAGGGAGCCGCATATGACATGCCGTATGACTCATACGACCAACATGAGTTTGTCAACCTCATACTCGACACTGAAGAGGCCAGAGAAGCCCCGAAAATCCCCATCAAAATGGGGAATAGACAATTCCAATTCATGATTGACTCAGGCGCTACTGTAAACATTATGGGCGAACAGGACTATGCTGTACTACCGAACCCACCTGCACTTCAACAATCCCGCTCAAGGATATTTCAGTGGGGCGCCACCACCCCCCTACCGACAGTAGGATGTTTCACACAACGCCTTCTCCTGAATGGCCGGAAAGTAGACACAACAATACACATCATCCGGTCACTTGCCAGGAGCCGATGCCTGCTCAGTTATCACACGGCGTCCCGCTTGGGGTTAATCGAAATACACATGAGGGCGGGAGACTCCATCACAGCAACCTCCAAGAGCACGAACGCGAGAGACACAGTTGGCGCCATCGGATGCTACCAGCTGCAGAACCTGGTCACACAGGCTGACATCACAAGAGACTTCCCCAACCTCTGCACGGGGCTGGGCAAACTCAAGGCCCCTCCCATCCGGCTCCACATTGACGCATCGGTGAGGCCGGTACCGCAACATCCCCGGAGAGTAGGTTTCCACCTGCAAGCGGCAGTATCAGACGCACTCCAACAACTGCTGTCTGATGGCATCATTGAACCAGCCACAGGTCCGACACCATGGGTTTCCCCACTCGTGGTTGTACCCAAAGAGGGAGGAAAGATCTGTTTGTGTGTGGACATGAGGGTGGCAAACACTGCCATTCAGCGCGAGCGGCATTCGGGCCCCTGCATTGAGGATATGATCGTGCAACTGAACAACTCCCAGATGTTCTCCAAACTCGACCTCAACCAAGGATACCATCAGCTGGAGCTGCATCCGGAATCCAGACCCATCACGACGTTCGCGACCCATGATGGTCTCTACAGATATCGGCGCCTGAACTTCGGCATCTCATCAGCCGCAGAAATCTTCCAAGAGGCCATCCGGCAGGTGATCAGACCCATTAAGGGCACACTGAATTACAGTGACGACATCCCCGTTTTTGGATCATCGAAAGAGTCTCACGACAAAGCTCTACTCGCTACATGTGCAGCACTTCAAGAAGCAGGCCTCACCCTCAATATTGCAAAATGCTGTTTCAGCAAGACCAAGCTGAAATTTTTTGGACACATCTTTTCCAGCGAAGGTATGATACCGGATCCTGACAAGGTTGACACTATCACCAACCTAGAAGAACCGCGACAGGTTGCTGACGTCCGCTCATTTCTCGGCATGGCTGGCTACTGTGCGAGGTATATACCGCACTACGCGTCCCTCACCGACCCTCTACGGAAACTCCTCCAGAAAGAAACGGTGTTTGAATGGACCCCTGCGTGTCTCCAGGCTTTCTCCGACATCAAGCGGGCCCTGATGGAAGCACACCACCTGGCCTACTTCAATCCCGCATGGCACACTGAAATAGTGGTGGGCCTTGGAGCCATCCTAGCCCAAACCAGCGGGGCGGATGTCCACCCGAGACACGTCGTAGCATACGCGAGCAGGGCCCTGTCCACCCCGGAACTGGCCTACTCCCAGGCGGAAAAAGAGTGCTTAGCCACCGTCTGGGCGTGCGAACATTTCCATGACTTCATCATTGGGAAAAAGTTTACTTTAATTACGGACCACCAAGCCCTGCTATCGCTTTTTGGCAACCCGCACACCAAGATGCCTCCTAGAATCGAGCGGTGGGGAATCCGCTTACAGGAATATGACTATGACATCGTGCATCGTCCCGGGGGCGACCTTAACCCCGCTGACTACCTGTCACGACACCCAGTTGGGGCCCCACTGACCCGCGAAGGAGACATCGCCTATGTACAATACATAGCGTCAAACTCGCTACCACCGGCGCTGTCCCTGGAGAGAGTCGCTGCCGCATCGGCTGCTGACCCCACCATGGCACTCGCCATCAGCCTCACATTGACCAGCAAATGGAGGGATCACCACAGAGCAACGCTGGCACACCCAGGAGCGTGCAAACAAGAAATTGAAAGGTTGGCCAGGGTACACAGCGAACTGGCCGTCAAGGACAACGACATCCTCCTCAGAGGGTGCAAAATCGTCATCCCCGCCACGCTCAGGAATGAAGTAGTAAGCACGGCCCATGAGGGACATAGAGGAGCGGAGAACACCAAAAGGCAGCTGAGGCGCCATGTCTGGTTCCCGTTCCTAGACGTGGCAGTAGAAGAATGGGTGAAGAACTGCCATGCCTGTCAGTGCACAGCTCCTGTGGAACATCCACCCCCGCTCCAACACACACAGATACCCAAACTGCCATGGGAACGTGTAGCCATGGACTTCTATGGACCCACGGAAGAGGGTGACTACCTCCTGCTCCTAATAGATGAACACTCACGTTTCCCAATTGTCAAAACGGTCACCACCACCGCATTCCCCCAAGTAGCAGCGGCAATAGAGGAAGTGTTCAGCGAGTGGGGGATCCCCAAGATAGTCAAATCCGACAATGGGCCCCCGTTCAGTGGACATGAATTTGGAACACTAGCAGAACACCTAGGGTTTGAACATACGAAGATAACTCCTCGCCACCCTCAAGCGAATGGGATGGCTGAACGATTCATGGCGTCGATCAAAAATACGAGACAAAGAGCCAGAGTAGAAGCGGTCGACCCACACCAGGCGCTGTGCCGACTCCTACGGGACTACAGGAACACTCCTCACGAGGCCACCAACAAGACACCTGCCGAGCTAATGTTTCGCTACAAAGTACGAACCCCCATACCGTGCAACCCATCTGATGAGGAGTCGCTTGACATGGACGTGCTCCGAAGGGATGCAGAAGCCAAGGAGAGAGTGAGACGAGAGACAGACGCCCGCCGCCATGCGGTGATACAAGACTTCCACATTGGAGACGAAGTACTCGTCCAGCAACCAACGCCCAGAAAGACAGATCCGCGGTTCGCTCCAAGTCCCATGAGAGTAACCGCAGTGAAAGGCACGATGGTGACAGCCGAGGATCAAAGTAGAGCTGTCACCAGGAACTGTCAACAATTCAGACATTACTCCAGACGAGAAGGAACAGAGCGGCTCCAGCGATCGGCCTCTCCAGAACCGCGAGAGTCGCGGGATGACTTGTGGGTCCCTCCAGGAGGAGACCCAGGAGGGACAAGCAGAGAAGCGAGGACCACGGAACTGCAAGAGGCAGGTGACCAAGAGGAGAGGCCACGGAGAATTGTAAGGAAACCTATGAGACTTTTTGAAGAATGTTGATCTCGATGTTTGAATATATTGTTCGGGGGTGATGTTGCCAAACACTCAGGGGTTAAGGAGTGCTGCCCCCACCGTTGTGGGGGCGGAGCTATGATACGGCTGGAGGACGAGGGAAACAGGGGTTTGTGGGTAAGGCGCGCTAAGCGCCAGTTGGAGTTACATTTAAAGAAATAAAGAAGCAGCCTGTAATCTCCATTGTGCGCGTCCTCCTTACATGGCCTCTACGAGGCAACAGCATGGTCGTGCCAACATGTTTTTATTTCGTAGGGAATTATGTTAACTGGGCAGGTCTATAGCAGTTTATTTAAGTGGGCTTCTTGCCCCAGTATGAATTCGAACCTATGTGCTGTGTTGGTGGTTTTAAAGGGCGGTAGGGCGTGGGGGACTGACGTTTTTTCGACTTCAAATGGAATACGCTACCTCACATGAAAGTGATGAAGGTGGTGAGCAGATGGCCCGTTTTCTAAGAAACGATTCCTCTTCCGCTTGGAAACCCCGTGTAAGCCGATGAGCGGCAGTTTTCCTACTTCCCTGCCACTGCTGTGTTAGCGATTCCTTTCGAGACCTTCAGAGAGCTCGTGCGATGAGTCACGCGCGCGCTTCGGGGCGTGCGGAGCCTTCACCTTCGCGCGCCCATCAGCATTCTCATGATCGCTCCGTGCTTCACAGAGCACCGCCGGCGGGGAGGCGGCCGTTAGCCGTTCACGACAGAAAGGTCTCTCGTTAGAGAGCACCTCCTCGCGTAGGAGAGCTGTTTGACGCTTTTAGTGCCCTGCCGTGCATCTGCCAAGTCTGGAAAGGCTGGCGAAGGAAACATCTCCATCGCTGTCAAGAGGTCTTTTAATTATGTATGGATGGCTCCAACGTGAACTCAGGCGGTCCAGTTAGAGTTACACAGGCGTTTCTTCATATCGCGCAATGTCCTAAACATCAGATCAGATCATCCTATAACAGCACGTTTCTTGCCTCTTCTTGCTTCGCCACCCTCGTATTTGTGAAGTAATGTTTGACTGTGCATTTACATGGTTTAGAGATTACAGCGTTACGTGACACCCCAACACTGGGGGTTCACAGAGGAGGAAACTCAAATATTGTCCTTGAAGCACACACTGGATCACCTTATCAGAGGCAGCTGGTGAATTGTTTTAACTGGGGGCGGCATATATTTTTGTCCCAAATATGCCACGATGGAACCAGCACCAACAAATTGGGTAAAATGCCAAACAGTTTGCAATTGGTTTTACAGGGTAACTCATGATAAAAGTCACCAACAGTGCAGAGGAGCATTTCTCCAACACATTTTCATGATTTCTTTTCCCAAAATATGTGCCCGTTTAAAACATTTTCACACTAGCTGTGCCCATACATTTCCATGCTGACTGCCTCATTATACCCTAGTATTCCCATATCAGAACATACTCATGTTTGCTTTGCATATAATGCCAGTAATTACACTATAAGAAAACATGCCCATGTTTGTTGTGCCAAAATATATAGGTATCACCACCTAAGAACATACTCCAGTTGGCTTTACCATTAAAAATGCATGCCAAAGTATGAAAATATGTCCAAGCTGGCTGCACTAAAATGACAGTCGAGCTACATAATACTTACCAAGCTTGCTTTATCAAAGATGCCCAATACAAAACGTCATACCGCAAGAAGAAATGGCTAGACTGGAAGCATAAAAGTGCCAGTCTTGCTATGATAACACTTATCATGTTTGCTTTACCAAAGATGTCCATTGCAAAATGTCATACCACAATAAGAAATGACTACACTGGCTGCATTGAAATGCCAGTCTAGCTACATATTAACACTTATCATGCTTGCTTTATCAACCATGGGCAGTAAACGATGCTGTGCCTACTCCATGGTGCACCTGCGCCTTACACTCAGACATTAATGGTGAACGTGATTATGTGCGAGTGCGAGGCACTGTAGGGCCTAGTGGGCTGATGCGTGTCTCTTGATGCCATGCCCACCCCCTAAGGGATTGAGTGCCTCACAGGCACACATTAAATGTGTGCATGCGAGGTGCTGGGGGCCGAGTTGTGGTATTTTTTACTTGGCATTCCTTCCTCCATTGTCCTCCAGCACCTCACATGCACAGATAATCAATTATGTGTACATGCAAGGCGCTGGGGGGCTTAAGGGTCAGGCATAACATTACATGTGAGGCGCTAGGAATCCCAGCGGACTGCGCTGGAATTCTTTACTGGGCATACCCATTAAAAGATCCCATGCCTATCCCCTGGGCCCCAGTACCTCACACACACACAATGAATATGATTGCGTGTGTGTGGCAGGTACTGGGTTCTGGGGGATGGGGCATGGCATTTTTTACAGGACACCTATCATAGATGCCCAGTAAAATAAATGACATGCCTTTCCCCTGGGTTCCCAGCTCCTCACACATGCACACAATCACCAGGGCGCAGGCATGGTATTTTATGGTATCGTGCATCAGCTGTCCTGGATGTTGGAGCCGTGTGCTTGTGCCGTCTACTGAACTCCACCAAACTTGGAATCCGAGGGTAAGCGCGTGCAGCTTCATTGAATGCACCTCCCCTGCCAGAGTTTACCGCACAATCTGGCCTTTTTTCACATCCTTAGTGCATTTACTGCACGAATCGCGGCCTCGCCGCACGAGGAGATCCTTAAAATGGCGGCCGTAACTTTGTTTATTATCGTTGCCTAGCAACATACCCAGAAGCCTATTGGCCGCCCTCCAGCTCTGCCGTGACGCTGGGTCACCGGAAGGCGAGAGCCGGCCTGCCCACTAAGGGCCTACAACAAGGGCACCACCTGTCTGTGCCTGTCCCTGTGTGACCGCCGGACCGCCATTAACTGGTAGCATATATTTCTCTGCCCTCCGCTACTCTTCATACTCCATGAGGCAGCGCGGTCTCAAGGAGCCACAAACTCGATTCAACTCCTCCGTCACCAGTGCTTCACCCAATTTGGTTATCTCTATGCGGTTCCGCACCGGGACACATTCGTGAAATTAAATTAAGGTACTCTCCGCGATATCCAATTGAGACCCCTTTAACTTATCTAAGATTTGTGTCCACCTTATGTTTCAGCGCTTTCGCGTTACTGCAAGCCTGCATACTGCTTGATTCTAGCTCATGCCTCATATTGTCTTTATTCCTCCACTCTGCCACTTCGGCACCTTGTCCATAGCGTGTAAGTATCCTTTGTACTGCCGATTGCCTCAAATATTATTAAATACTACCCAGCCTCTGCTCTGCTGCCCACCATCATCTGATTGTTGTATTTAACCACTGCTGCCCCCATCTTTGGATTGTTGTATTTAGCCACTGCTGCCCCATCATTGGATTGTTGTATTTAGCCACTGCTGCCCCCATCATTGGATTGTTGTATTTAGCCACTGCTGCCCCCATCATCTGACTGTTGTATTTAGCCACTGCTGCCCCCATCATCTGAATGTTGTATTTAGCCACTGCTGCCCCCATCATCTGACTGTTGTATTTAGCCACTGCTGCCCCCATCATCTGAATGTTGTATTTAGCCACTGCTGCCCCCATCATTGGATTGTAGTATTAGCCACTGCTGCTCCCATCATTTGATTGCTGCCTACTTTTACTACTGCCTTTTGCACCTTCCTACCAAGGGCATGGTCTGTTTTCCCAACTGCTAAGGCACTTAATCCAGCCGACTTCCTACTCAGCCGTCCCCACTGTAAATGAGCGTCTGGCATGCCTATTGCCTCACAATACTACCCTCTGCACTCTTGTAAGAGGATTCAATTCAGCACTACAGCTAAGTTAACGCCTAGTCTAGAATACTGAATGAAAACCCTTATTGATATATCTTTAGGTCCAGTTCATGCGTTCTGGATGACTACCCTTATATAACACCCCTCTCTTGGAATCCCCCTGACCCCACTGAGCCAAGAAGTAGTTCTGTTTTGCAAGTTAAAAGGGTTTATTTGATGATTTAAACAATAGATATATATATGACACTTTATAATAAATTAATAATTGAATAGCACACTTAATCTGATATGATAAAGATTGACAACAGAGAATCTGGCACTAGCACACTTCTTTATAATTACTAAGGAGTTGAGATGAAATGGATAAGGTAGCACACTGGTAATTAGGAACAAAAGTATAATGTGGTAGAGGATGCTTTATGTAAGCTCAGGTGGATGCAATATTCAATGAATGCAGTACAGAAAATACGCAATATGATTTCAACCAAACAATGTAATCACTTTTCTCTGGCTACTCCCCTCCCCCCCTTGATGCAAGGCAAGGAAATGGGAGGAAAACACACAGTTCTCAGAAATGCAATCAACTGTAATTCAGTTCAATCCAGCAAACTTAAACAGAAATTTGAAAACACAGGCAAATGCTTTGATAGGTGCTAGCAATGAATGAGAAATATGCTGGAAACGCTCTTAATTCCCTTTTAGAGGTTCAGGATGAGTGGTATCTAGTTAATATTAGTCCAGGCTCACACTAGCAATGATGCAGGGATAGTTAGCAGGTTAAACGAATTTCTGGCAAATGAAATCAGGCAGCAGCAGTTTTTTTACATGTGAAGAAATTGCAAATCGCGGCAAAATTCGCGGATGCGCCGAGCGCTATTACAAAGGAACCGCGAGGACTATCTCTACCGTTTTGGGGTCCTAGGAAAGCCTGGGATCTCAGCTTCAAAATGAAAGTTATTGCAAGTCTCTAGCCCAAACGGTTGCGGAGATATGAGTAATTTAGTAAAGGTCGTTTTTGGTTTTGTAAATTTTAAACGCACACTTTTTCAAAATGACAAATTTTACTAGAAATGACAGGTGACAGATAGGAGGCAGTTCTACTTAGGTTAAATAGATTGAATTAGATGAATTTAAACTAAGAGATGTGTTCTGAGTTTTGCTAAGTACTCACAAGAGATTTTGAACAGGAAAGCGAGTTGGTCACGATCTTCAGTCTGGTCAGGTCTTTCCGGATTCTGCTCACAGCGCCTGGTCTGGTCTCGGCTAGGCACAGCACTGCTTTCTCTCTGGTCTGGTCTCTGCTAGGCACAGCACTGCTTTCTCTCTGGTCTGGTCTGGTCTCTGCTAGGCACAGCACTGCTTTCTCTCTGGTCTGGTCTCTGCTAGGCACAGCACTGCTTTCTCTCTGGTCTGGTCTCTGCTCTGGATAGATTGAAGTCTCTAGTTTGGCTTTCTGGAGTTTGATGGAGGTAAGTATGGATTTTTCCGGCAGGGCTTCCAGCGGCAGATGAAATTGAATCCCTATGTGTCCTGACTCTCTGCTTTTATCTGTTTCTTGAGAATGGGTGTGTGTGTTGCATCACTAGACTTGCCTCTCTCACCTGTCATTGGTCAAATTTTCATTCCTTACTTGATTGGGGGAATGAAATGAAGTGTCATCATGATGAGGTCTGTTTATGATACAGAGAACCCACCCCTGTCAACTTTACACACAATCTATATCTGACCTAAAAACATATTTGCACAGGTACACATTTGTTTAAAATTACATATACATGGTGTGGCTGAATTTAGCCATGTCTATGTCCAAATCTGCTCATTCTAGGAGCTCGCATTCAAAGAGTGTACATAATTGACTTTTTAACTGCTTTTTCAATTTCCGACATGGACCCAACTTTACATACATGTGTGCAGGGGGTAGGGACATTAACTGATGAAGTTTCAGATTTTTAACATGCACACCTTTATAGTAATATCCACTTTTCCGCTAAAACCCCCCTGAACATACCACCGGTTCCTACCACGTCTTAAACTGTGGGCAGAAAAATCACAAGAATTATGGTATCATTTATAAAATTTTCACATGTCCGCACTATGAGTTATCCACCTTTTTATAAAACCATATCCTTGCTGCAGGGGTGTGTCTTTTCAGGTCACATGGTACAGAAACCAGTCTTTCCAGTTTCTGCCAAGCCAGCTTGCTTCTCACAGGCAGTGCCCCTCCCAGCTTCTCCAGGAGGAAGCCACTTTTTACGACGTCTGTAATAAAAACCTTTGCCTGAGTGGAGAGGGCTTTGTTCACTCTCTGGCAGAGCACAGGAAATTCCATTATCAGATAGGTGGCATATCCTTAGTGTGGGCAGCAAAAGGAACATTGGCCTGGGAACATAGTTGTGACTCAAGTTTCACTCCTGATGGGATCCGTTGCTAGGCAAAATCAAGTTCCTTAAGCCAGACCTTCAGCTAACTTTTTGTTGCTTTTAAAATAACTTGTAATTTTACACATGCAGCTAGAATGCTGATTCTAAGTGCAAAACTAGGACATTTCAACAGTTACAAAGGCATGTGACACCAAGCATAGGTCACTCATTTAATTTAACATTTTCGATTTTGGTGGTTTTAAATCCAGTTTCAGTTAGGCTTAAGCTGCTGACTCCATAGCATTTTTGTTATAGGCATTGTTTTTGGGCTCTTCATTTCCCAGATTTTGTAGGCACACAAAACTCCATTCTGCCAAATGTCTGCTGGTGTTCAGTGAATATTTTGCACATGTTGCAAGGTTTGAAATAGGCATTTTGGCTTGCCTTCAGAAAAACACACAGTGGGTTTTAAAACGCCGGCTTTTGGATAGTGGTGAGTACTGGTACTGCACCCATTTTTGGGATTTTCTTGGATTAATGCATTCTAAACAGGAATGGTTCTTACATGGTAGTAAATCCTGGCTTAACATTGTTTTGATGGGGCTCCTTACAGTAAGATGGTTATGTGGAACCCCACAAAAAGGGTTGAATCTTTAAAGTGGTCCAATGAGTCACGATTTCAGCAACTTTTTGACATCAGTAACAGTGGATTTTGTTAACAAAGACCTTTCTTTACGCTGGTGGGTGGCAAGTTAGGTAACCATTTTGGTGTGCGCACAACTGCGCAGCTTTCCTGGATTTCGGCGCACATGTGGGTTTTCCGCCATCTTGAATTTCCTAAGCCCACAGCACCAAATGTTGTAGCAGGGTAGCTTAAACGTGGGTCAGGACACCCTACAAGCCCCCCCACGTGACTGCACTTTGAGTTTGGGTCGATGGGGAGTCGCATGCCCAAGGGTTTTGACCCACGCACCGGTCTGTCCGCATAATCTTCTTCCTCTTCTGTAGATGGCACAGTTCAGCGTCTTCTTCTCCATCCGGTACTGATCGATCGGTTCTCCTCGCCGGTCCTGATGGGAAGATTGGGCGGTACCCCGGGCCCGTTGCGTCTCTGCTCCCGGTCTCCGGATCGTCCTTCTTGGTCATCCTTCATGGTTTCATCTCTCCTAGGATGATAAAGCAAAAGCGGCAATATCTACTCATAGACGTTTTTCCACCACTGTTGAGGTAGTGGGGCGGCATATGCATTTCATCATAACGAAACATTACATTCTTATTTTGAAAAAAAAAACAGTATCACTAGAGACAGTTTCATGTAAATCACAATATTTTAGAGACTAGATGTGGTAGGTTTTATGATTGGAACTGAATTAGTCTGATACAATACCCGCTAGGATTCCAGAGGATTCCTCCAGTTGTTGCAGAGTGTGCCTGGGATGGCAACATTTCAACTGGTTTATGTGGACCCACTTGTCTTCCCCCTCTGCCGAACCGCCTTTGGGGATGCGGATCTTGTAGGCCACAGGGGAGATCTTATCGACGATCTCAAAGGGTCCCTTCCATGTAGGCAAAAATTTGCGCTGCTTGGCCTGGTTCCTTTGGAAGTTGTATAGATAGACCCGGTCTCCCACCTGATATTCCTTCCTGGAAGTTTTCAGGTCATAATGGGTCTTCATGCTATCAGCCGATCTTTCTAGATTCCGCTGAGCATAAGCAAAAGCATGTTGGAGGTGTTTCCTTAAATTCTCTACATACTCATGGGTAGTGGAGGCATTTATCAGTGTCTGCTCTTGGGTCCTATAGAGCAAATGCTGAGGAAGCACCATCTTGCGCCCAGTCATCAACTCAAATGGTGACATTTTGGTTGCAGATGAAGGGGTAGATCTGATGGCCATTAGGACCAGAGGTAATCGGATATCCCAACTTGGCCCAGAATCTGCCACAAACTTCTTTAATATGCTCACAATTGTCCGGTTATATCTCTCTACTGCCCCAGAAGAAGCTGGCCGATAAGCAATATGCAACTTCCTTTTGACCCCCAGTATCTCCCACATCTTTGTCATTACTTCACTGGTGAAGTGGCTACCTCTGTCTGACTCAATCCTTTGAGGTAGACCAAAACGGGAAAAGATGTGGTTAATCATCAAGGCAGCTGCAGTTTCTGCCTTGCAATTTGGGGCTGGGAGACATTCCACCCACTTGGTAAACAAGCATGTCACAGTCAACATGTACTTATTCCCCCTAGCCGAGCGAATCACAGGGCCTACAAAGTCGATTTGTAAATCTGACCATGGCAGTGTCATTCCCCTCTTTTGTAAAGGCGCCCGGTGTGTGAGGGATGATGGCTGAAATTGTGCACACACAAGGCAACCCTTCAGGTACTGGTCGAGGTCCTGCCCCATGTGTGGCCAGTATGCAACCTCTCTTAAGATTTCCAATGTTGTGTGAAACCCCCTATGACCGGCAGTGGCCGCATCATGGGCGTGACTTAACATCAGGCTTCGGAATGAGGTAGGAACCACCCACTGATCGTGGCCAGCTTTGGATTTCCTTACCAACAAACCGTCTTGGATCCGGAACATTTTGGGACATTTCATCAACACTCTTAGGTCCTCTTTCCCAATGTAATCGGTATCCGTCAGGGGAAAGTTCTCAGGGTCCTCAAGGTGCTGGTAAAATTTACCAATTATTGGATCCCCCTTCTGAGCAGTAATCAAATCAGCATCAGGGGTCTCCTTACTCCATTGTGCAATTGAGAGGTCGTTGTGAGCATTTGTCTGGGACCTAGTGATAGCAGTGACCTGGATTTCCCCCAACAGGGACTCAATCTCAATTAGATCCCCTTGGATGGCCCCGGTTTTGGCCAGCTGATCAGCTAAGTCATTTCCAGTTTTGTCTGGTCCCTCTACTTTGGAATGACCCTTGATCTTCTTCCAATAGATGGTCATCCCATTCGAGGTGACCAGATCATCAATGTTTTGGATCAACTTCCCATGTTTCAAGGGTTTGTTGTTAGCACATACCATGCCTCTGGTCTTCCAATTAACCAGGTGCTCCACGAACCCGTTCCGTACATAATCCGAATCTGTGATTATGACCAGTTCGTGGAGTTGATGCTGGACAGCAGTGAGGATGGCCTGATGCACAGCCATCAATTCTGCCACCTGACTACTTCGGGGACCAATTTTGTATCCAGCGGAGGGTTCTGGGGACTCATTCACCCATGCATTCCCTACGCCGGCCACCAGTTCTTTCTCCCCGTTGTTGTCGACATGGTAAGAGCATCCATCCACATACACAGTGGGCATTCCCTCACACTTGTCTTCTTCAAAGACTTTGTGGGGGGAATTAAGGTATGCCTCCATGTTGTCCTTTATTTTTAGACTTTCGTCCTCGAGACAGTTTTCTCTGGCACAATCATGCAAGTCAGCCAGACCTTGCGCGAGGGGACTCTTCTTGTTTTGGCCATATCTGACCTCCACAGGAAAGCCTTGCATTGACAGAATCCAGGAAGTAATTCGGGAATTACTCACATTTCCGGCCCGGATTCTGTCACTTTGGAGATATTGCAGAGGCTGGTGTGGAGTCTCCACTATGATGTGTTCCCCCTGGATAAACGGGCGGTAATTCTTCAATGCCCACACCGTTGCCAGGAGTGCCTTCTCACAATCGTTGAATTTCTCCTCCACAGAGGATAAAGTTTTGCTCGCATAGGAGATTACTTTATTGACCTTGTCATGCTTTTGATATAATACTGCCGTCAAGCACGTATTAGAGAACCCCGTCTCCAGGAAGAACTCCTTGTTTCTGACAGGGTAAGCTAGGCAAGGCGCTTGTGAGAGGCTTCTTTTGAGTTGTTTTACTGCCTCGGCTTGTTCTGGACCCCATTCCCACTTGACCCCCCCCCTTCAGGAGATGAATCAGGGGTCTGGTGATCTCTGCGTAGCCCTCAATGAACTTTCTGCTGTAATTAGTCAGTCCAAGGAGGCTCCTTAGTTCCCGCAGAGTTGTGGGGTCTTTCAGTTTCTGAAGTGCTTCCACTTTCTTTTCCTGGGGACAGAGACCCTGAGGAGTAATCTCATGCCCCAAGAAATTAACACGGGTTCTACACCACTGTGCTTTCTGAAAGGAAAGTTTTGCTCCGGCGGCCCTCAACTGTGTCAGAACATAACGGATCTCTGCTATGTGTTCCTCCACAGATGAACTTTTGTTGAGGACATCATCTACATAAGCCAGGTTACCCCTCGTACCCAGGTCGGGCATGGCCTTATGTAGGAAAATATTGAACTCATTACCGGAGTTAAGGTATCCGAAGGGAGTCCGGGTCCATGTGTACTGCTGGCCCCCAAAGGTAAAAGCCAGCTTGTATTGGTCCTCCCTACTGACAGGCACGGTCCAGTATCCATTGGTCAGGTCTATTGCAGTGAATACCTGTGACCCCTGAATCTGAGCCAGCCCTTGGTCAATGTAGGGAAGAGGCCATCGGGAAGTGTGGACCCGTTTGTTGAGCTCCCTGAGGTCAGCGCAGAGTCTCCACTGGCCGTTTGGCTTCAATATTCCCAGCACCGGATTATTGAAGGTGCTGTGGACTGGACGGATTATTCCCCGGGACTCAAGGTTCTTAATTATTTCAGTAAGGGACTCCATTGATGCGAGAGGCAAGCGATATTGCTTCACAAACACTGGAGTCATGCCAGGGTCCGTGGGGATTGTTGTGGTGTGGATGTCGGTGCGACCACAGTCATATGAGTCTACCGCAAAGAGATCTTGGAAATCCAAGAAAACTTGTTTCAACTTTTGCTTTTGTTCCAGAGTCACACAGGCATCAGCTAGGTTGACTCTCTCTTCCACCATCTGCCTGAAGCCTGGAAAGACTTCTGGTTTGGCTATCTCCGCGGCCTCCTCCAGCTGGGTGGAGAAGTCCCTGGTCAGAGTGCTGATTTGGACCGGAGGCTTCAGGTGGGAAAGGCAGCCCTCATGGACCTGGAAAATCACCTCATCCCTCCTGAAGTCACAGGTCACATCTTCCTTACCATAGGGGCAGGAAGTGTACACCAGGAAGTTCCCCCCATGCCGGGTAAAAATCCTGTCTGGTGTTGCGTTGTCATCACTGTCACTGTCAAAACAGTCCTTGGGGATGGGTCCTAACAGTTCATTTACAAGATCAATGGAGAAATGTCGGTCATCAACCGCCATTCCAATAATGGTGCCTGCGGCTAGAGTAATACTCTTTAAGTCGCTGTTATCCACCTCTATTAGAATGGGGTCATGTTCTATGTTGACTAATGGAGTCGGGTTTACCCCCAACCCTTGCTGTTGGAGAGAAGCATTTAGATGTATGTAAGCATCAGGGTTTTTCAACTCTTGTCCCCTTTTAACTTTCACTTCCAGGGAGAATTGTCGGGTCCTTTCTGGGATGGTGACTTCCTCTTTAACCTGAATTTCAACTGCATAAGGTAGCAATTGAGCTGACCTAAATGCTTTTTCTGGATCATCAAAGCCCATGGGATTATCCGCTAATCGGGACCAAGCTTTGAAGTTTATTAGGTCCAAACTAATGGCAAAGCGATTGAGAATGTCACTGCCTAAGTAAAAGGCGGCAGTGACATCTCGCACGACCCAACAATTATGGACTATGCTCTTGTTGCCAATGGAGATTTTGAGCATACACCTGCTTGGCAGGAGATGTTTGGAGTCAGGTGCTTCCAGGTCCATTTCCCATTTGTCTATCAGTTTGAAGGTGGGAATGGCTGGATCTTTTGGGAGTTGGCGGAACATGGCTTCGCTGATGAAGCTCTTACCGTTGTTCACACACACTCGAGCGAGAACAGAGTCCTTCCCATCATTTAACTGAACAGGGATGAACAACTGCTCTCCAATTTGCTGAATATCAGCCAGGCTTTGAGCTGATTTCACATCTTTCTGGACTATAGGAGTGGGGGTTTCTGATTGTGGATTAGTATAGAATTTCACAGTGTTTCCTTCCAGCGTGGAATACCACTTTAGACTGGAAGGAAGGTTGATTTTCAGAAATAGAGAGGACCCCCCATCACCAGTCTGTTGTCCTACTGCTATTACCGTCACGTCTGGAATTTGGTTGTTCTGGAAGTGAAATTCTACTTGGTCAGATTTTTGTTCAACCATGTGGCATGTGCCGTTTAAACTAACATGGTTGACACTCTGTTTTAATTTTATGGGTCGGCTAGTCTGAGTGCAGAGGACCTTGTTTACGCAATCTATTAGGGGTGACAACCTTCTCAGGAGGTCATTCCCTAGTAAACAAGGGGTGCCCTCTGGGGTCACAACTATGACCGGGTGTTTCAACTTATGTCGCCCGATCTTAATGTCCAAGTCTGCCGTCCCCTCGACGGGAATTTCCTTCCCGTCAAAGTTCTGCAGTTGTCCAGGAAGAGAGGTGAGAGGAATTTGGTAATTCTCTCCCCTTCCTGCATTCAGTTCGTCAAAGGCCCTTCTGGACAGAAGGGTAGCTTGAGATCCAGTGTCCACCAGTGCTGAGATTGTACCCTGCCCCTGTACTTGTACCGGGGCATAATATCTTCCCTCCTTCTCCTCAAGGGGGCACAGATAATGTACATTTTTGGACAACTGGTGGGCTAATTTTCTGGTTTCGGACATCGCTAGCGAAGAGATTTGGGCAGAATTCTGTGGAGAGTCTTGGGAATCTGAAAGAAAAAGTTGGCAACTGGAGATCAGAGCCATTGTGGGTTCCCCTGGTTCCGGTTCTGGGCCGCCCCCCCCTTTTTGGAGGCAGTCCCCAGGATGGGTTTGAACCAGGGGATTTTCTTGCTGTTGGTTCTGGGATGAGATGGTGGGCGGCGGTAGCTCAGTCTCCACATCTCCCCAGTCTGGATTTGCATCCCTAGGGACCCATTTTTCTTTGGGAGGAGTTCCCCCCTCTCTGAAGGAGAAGATCCTTTTCCCAGGATCCTCTGAGGATCCCTCTCCCTCAAATTGGAAGATCTGTACCTCCTCCTCAAACTGAGTCTGTTTGGGTCTTTTGTTTCTCCTACCCCCCCTCTGCTCCTTAGGAGGCAGACTTTCAGGGGCAAGAGATTTGGTTTCCGGTTCCTGGGTTTCCAGGGGCTGTTTACAAGTGAGGAAGGAAGCTTCCTCCAAGGCTTTACACCCCCCTTCCCTTTGTGCCTCCTCCCTGGGAACCGGTGTGTTATCGGGGTGCTGCCCCCGTCATTGTTCTGGAGCACCAGGTCCAGAGTTGGGTGCGTACTGCGCCGGCACGCCCATCTGAGGGTTCTGCTGCGCCCTCAGTATATGACCCATATCCCGCGCCATGTTTTGAACCTGGTGCTCTAACTGGGAAACCCGCTCAGGCTGATACGGGGCCCTGTTTTCTCCCCTGGGCTGATCCCGGGAAGGGTAGCTGTCCCTCCTCTGGTAATACCCCGGGTTGGGAAGATTTGGGTACCCCTCCACCCTTGGCCTCCCCTCTCCCGGATTCAGTGGTCTGGGCTCAGGGAATTGGGGAAAGAAGGATGGATGGTTTTGGGGCTGGAAGTCGGGTGGATATCTGGGGAAAAAGTTCTGCCCAGGGTTTGGTAAATTTCTGCCCTCCTGTGGGAAGTTTGGAGGGAAGTTCCCTGGGTTAGGTGCTTGGCTGGATCCCCCCCCTTGGGCTGGAGGAGTCCACACATAACCCAGGATGGGTCGATTTCCCTTGTAACGGGGACTTACATAATCAGGAGAGCGAGGGACCCCATTTGTGGGGCTGCCTCCTTGGCTCCCTGTCTGGGACTGGCCCGAGGACCTTCTGGGCCTAGCATTATTAGGTGCAGGTAGGTTTTTAGGCCCCCCCATCTCCAAATCCAAAACGGGGGTGACCTTTACCTCTGCCACCTTGGCAGCAGCAGGGGTGCTGTTGGCTTTGGGGTTTTTCTGGGCATTGCTTTTATTTTCTATGGGCTTCTGCACCTCATAGATGCGGGTAGCCTGTTCAATGACCCAGTCTAAAGATCTTTTCTCGTGAAAATCCCTCACGAGCTGGGTCATGATATATTTGGGCAAGGCATGAAAAAATGTATTAACGAATTCTCGACTGTCTGTGCGCACCCTTCTTGTGGTCTGTGCAAAAGCACGCTTTAACTCCTGCACAAATTCTTGTGGGGCCTGATCCTCCCCACATTGCAAATTGTAGGCTGCCTTGCGAGCCTCTTGAGGATTTCTGTGAACAGAAAAATTTTTCAGGATGGCCGCCTTATAGGTGGACCATCTTAAATGATTTTGGTCCTCCAGCCCCGCAAAGAAACTGGAGTATTCCGGGGAGAAGGTCCACTTTACATATTGAATACAGCTTTGGCTGTCCTTCAAATGAAAAGTCTCCATCATTTGTTCAAACAACTCTAAGTGCTCCCAAACAGAATACTTAGCGTTCTTATGGTAAGGCGTAATGACGCTCCTGATCGCCTTAATCTGCTTTAAGGGGTCCTTAAGCAAGGCCCTTTTTGCCTTATTGGCCTTTTTGGTTCGGGTAACCCTTGTCCATTCTTCCTCGGACTCAGAGGCACTGCTCCCAGAGGTTCCCGTCTGTTCTTCCAGGTTTTCCCGGATTCTGCGAGCCTGGGAATGGCTGGCAGAATGTGGGGACCTGGTCTCCTGTGTCCTGCGCAGTTCAGAGGAGTCTTCAGATTCCTCCTTGCTGCCAGGATTTGAAGGGTACCCCCTCCACTGACCTAACTGGGCAGAGGTTTTCAGGATGCCCTTAATGGGCCTACTCTCCCGGGGTTCCCCATTGAACTGTACTGTACTTGGGTGCCCATACCTGGATGCCCACCCCTCCATTCCTGAGTGGTACTGGCCTATGAGCCCCATACTCTTAGCTGGATAGTAATCTGCCATCCCTGCGGCCCTGTGCTCATGTGCGCCAGGGGACATGGGGGTGGCAGAGTCCAGGGACTGAGAGGTATGAGGGCCTCTGGTACTAGGGCTCCTGAGGTTATGCTCCGGAGTTTCCATTTCCCAGCGAACCTCATCTCTATCCGCCCCTGCTCCCTGTTGCAATGCAAGAGCCTGCATTTGTGCCTTCAGTTCCTCTGTTAAGGCCTTACTCGACTCTATCAGTTTCTCCTGCATCGCTACCTGTTGCTGGAGCCTATCATTGTGCTTGCAGAGAGCCTCATTTTCCCTCTGTGCTTCCTGGTTGGTCCTGGAGAACTGGGCCAGTCTTTGCTGCAGGAGGGTTACCTCCTGAGCTGTGTCCCTATTGGCCTGCTCCTTTCTTGCTAGAGCATCCTCCACCCTTCTGGTGTGCTCTACCAAGTTCTGGTTTTCTTTTTGGAGGTCACCCAGCCCCTGGTGGGCCAGGTGATTTTCTTCCATTTTTCTTTTTAAATGGCAGACTTCCTGGCCTAAGGCGTCTCTTTCCTGACTAAGAGCCTGCATTTGTGCCGCCAGGTCGTCCCTTTGCCTTTGGAAGGCACCAGCTTTCTGGCGCTCCTGATCAAACTCTGCCTGGGTATCCAGGTCTTTCAGAATCAGTTTATTGCTCTCCTCCTTCACTCTATCTAGGTGGCCTTGCAGGGTGACTACCTGCTCAGCACATGCCCTATTGAAGTCTAGCTGTTGCTCCAGCTTTTTCTGGCTTTGCAGTAGGGAGTCCAAACCTTCTTGGTGTTCCTTCTGCAAGGCCAGAAATCTGGTATCCTGTTCTGACTTTTCCTTTTGCAGCACACCCATATCCTCCTTTATTTTAGTGATGTACTGTCTGGTCTCATTTTCTGACTCCTGGCTTCTGTGCAGCCTTTGCTCAGAAGAGTCCAGATCAGATTGGGCCTTCTCTAACGCCATCTGTTGCCTTTTTGCCAGATCATGGCCTTCAGCACATTTATCCTGTATGGCTCCCATGTATAAATATAAATATGCCGCTATCCTAACAATCTTGTCGTGCTCATCTTTGGCCTTAGGAGCCATATATAGTTCACTCAGGGCCACGTGTAATGGACCCTGATCTCTATATATATCTGACCCTGTTTCAGTGACCTGTTGCGTGATGGCCTGCAACCAGATTGTTTGGTCCTGGTGAGTCCATTCACCTCTCACGAATAGTTTGTGTAAGAAGTGCTCTCTGGCTATTTTCATATCTACCAAGGTCGTCATTCTAGAGATTGGTCTCTGTCCTGACTTACAGAAGTTAGTATTTTAGTTTTGCAGAACAGAACTTTTCTTGGAGTGTCCCTTTTGAGGAATGCTTCACAGCGTAATGCAGCGTGGTGATCCGACTGGATGTATGTATCCCGTCAGTTAGCACACTGTATTAAGCTGCACAAATGGTAAATCTAACCCAACGTCTCGGCTCGAGCCCCCACTTTGTAAGAGGATTCAATTCAGCACTACAGCTAAGTTAACGCCTAGTCTAGAATACTGAATGAAAACCCTTATTGATATATCTTTAGGTCCAGTTCATGCGTTCTGGATGACTACCCTTATATAACACCCCTCTCTTGGAATCCCCCTGACCCCACTGAGCCAAGAAGTAGTTCTGTTTTGCAAGTTAAAAGGGTTTATTTGATGATTTAAACAATAGATATATATATGACACTTTATAATAAATTAATAATTGAATAGCACACTTAATCTGATATGATAAAGATTGACAACAGAGAATCTGGCACTAGCACACTTCTTTATAATTACTAAGGAGTTGAGATGAAATGGATAAGGTAGCACACTGGTAATTAGGAACAAAAGTATAATGTGGTAGAGGATGCTTTATGTAAGCTCAGGTGGATGCAATATTCAACGAATGCAGTACAGAAAATACGCAATATGATTTCAACCAAACAATGTAATCACTTTTCTCTGGCTACTCCCCTCCCCCCCTTGATGCAAGGCAAGGAAATGGGAGGAAAACACACAGTTCTCAGAAATGCAATCAACTGTAATTCAGTTCAATCCAGCAAGCTTAAACAGAAATTTGAAAACACAGGCAAATGCTTTGATAGGTGCTAGCAATGAATGAGAAATATGCTGGAAACGCTCTTAATTCCCTTTTAGAGGTTCAGGATGAGTGGTATCTAGTTAATATTAGTCCAGGCTCACACTAGCAATGATGCAGGGATAGTTAGCAGGTTAAACGAATTTCTGGCAAATGAAATCAGGCAGCAGCAGTTTTTTTACATGTGAAGAAATTGCAAATCGCGGCAAAATTCGCGGATGCGCCGAGCGCTATTACAAAGGAACCGCGAGGACTATCTCTACCGTTTTGGGGTCCTACGAAAGCCTGGGATCTCAGCTTCAAAATGAAAGTTATTGCAAGTCTCTAGCCCAAACGGTTGCGGAGATATGAGTAATTTAGTAAAGGTCGTTTTTGGTTTTGTAAATTTTAAACGCACACTTTTTCAAAATGACAAATTTTACTAGAAATGACAGGTGACAGATAGGAGGCAGTTCTACTTAGGTTAAATAGATTGAATTAGATGAATTTAAACTAAGAGATGTGTTCTGAGTTTTGCTAAGTACTCACAAGAGATTTTGAACAGGAAAGCGACTTGGTCACGATCTTCAGTCTGGTCAGGTCTTTCCGGATTCTGCTCACAGCGCCTGGTCTGGTCTCGGCTAGGCACAGCACTGCTTTCTCTCTGGTCTGGTCTCTGCTAGGCACAGCACTGCTTTCTCTCTGGTCTGGTCTCTGCTAGGCACAGCACTGCTTTCTCTCTGGTCTGGTCTCTGCTAGGCACAGCACTGCTTTCTCTCTGGTCTGGTCTCTGCTCTGGATAGATTGAAGTCTCTAGTTTGGCTTTCTGGAGTTTGATGGAGGTAAGTATGGATTTTTCCGGCAGGGCTTCCAGCGGCAGATGAAATTGAATCCCTATGTGTCCTGACTCTCTGCTTTTATCTGTTTCTTGAGAATGGGTGTGTGTGTTGCATCACTAGACTTGCCTCTCTCACCTGTCATTGGTCAAACTTTCATTCCTTACTTGATTGGGGGAATGAAATGAAGTGTCATCATGATGAGGTCTGTTTATGATACAGAGAACCCACCCCTGTCAACTTTACACACAATCTATATCTGACCTAAAAACATATTTGCACAGGTACACATTTGTTTAAAATTACATATACATGGTGTGGCTGAATTTAGCCATGTCTATGTCCAAATCTGCTCATTCTAGGAGCTCGCATTCAAAGAGTGTACATAATTGACTTTTTAACTGCTTTTTCAATTTCCGACATGGACCCAACTTTACATACATGTGTGCAGGGGGTAGGGACATTAACTGATGAAGTTTCAGATTTTTAACATGCACACCTTTATAGTAATATCCACTTTTCCGCTAAAACCCCCCTGAACATACCACCGGTTCCTACCACGTCTTAAACTGTGGGCAGAAAAATCACAAGAATTATGGTATCATTTATAAAATTTTCACATGTCCGCACTATGAGTTATCCACCTTTTTATAAAACCATATCCTTGCTGCAGGGGTGTGTCTTTTCAGGTCACATGGTACAGAAACCAGTCTTTCCAGTTTCTGCCAAGCCAGCTTGCTTCTCACAGGCAGTGCCCCTCCCAGCTTCTCCAGGAGGAAGCCACTTTTTACGACGTCTGTAATAAAAACCTTTGCCTGAGTGGAGAGGGCTTTGTTCACTCTCTGGCAGAGCACAGGAAATTCCATTATCAGATAGGTGGCATATCCTTAGTGTGGGCAGCAAAAGGAACATTGGCCTGGGAACATAGTTGTGACTCAAGTTTCACTCCTGATGGGATCCGTTGCTAGGCAAAATCAAGTTCCTTAAGCCAGACCTTCAGCTAACTTTTTGTTGCTTTTAAAATAACTTGTAATTTTACACATGCAGCTAGAATGCTGATTCTAAGTGCAAAACTAGGACATTTCAACAGTTACAAAGGCATGTGACACCAAGCATAGGTCACTCATTTAATTTAACATTTTCGATTTTGGTGGTTTTAAATCCAGTTTCAGTTAGGCTTAAGCTGCTGACTCCATAGCATTTTTGTTATAAGCATTGTTTTTGGGCTCTTCATTTCCCAGATTTTGTAGGCACACAAAACTCCATTCTGCCAAATGTCTGCTGGTGTTCAGTGAATATTTTGCACATGTTGCAAGGTTTTAAATAGGCATTTTGGCTTGCCTTCAGAAAAACACACAGTGGGTTTTAAAACGCCGGCTTTTGGATAGTGGTGAGTACTGGTACTGCACCCATTTTTGGGATTTTCTTGGATTAATGCATTCTAAACAGGAATGGTTCTTACATGGTAGTAAATCCTGGCTTAACATTGTTTTGATGGGGCTCCTTACAGTAAGATGGTTATGTGGAACCCCACAAAAAGGGTTGAATCTTTAAAGTGGTCCAATGAGTCACGATTTCAGCAACTTTTTGACATCAGTAACAGTGGATTTTGTTAACAAAGACCTTTCTTTACGCTGGTGGGTGGCAAGTTAGGTAACCATTTTGGTGTGCGCACAACTGCGCAGCTTTCCTGGATTTCGGCGCACATGTGGGTTTTCCGCCATCTTGAATTTCCTAAGCCCACAGCACCAAATGTTGTAGCAGGGTAGCTTAAACGTGGGTCAGGACACCCTACACTCTATAACTGCAACCACTTGCAAGCCCTGATGTTTTTGGCCACCATGTACCAGCCCCCAACAGTCTATCATTCCTTCCAGTCTCCACTCCACAAGTTATTTGTACTAGCCTTGGTCAGCACACTTCACTTTACCTTCCTCCCAGTGCCCACATTCAAACACTTCACGACTTTGTCCTCACACTCATGTTACCTTAACACTACAATCATGCCTAGGTCCACCCATGACACCAACCCTTACCTCAACAACCCAGCCCTATGGCTCCAACACTTCGCTTCTAAACCTACTCCGATCCAACCATGTTCACTTGCCTTGAGAAATGCCAGACTTGGCACCAGACTCACCCATGCCTCCTACCCCCATCCTACACCTTTCCGCCAAAATAATCGATCCAACCTATCACTAGAATTGCTTCCTCTCCTTACACTACATCACCCCAACGCATCAACCCCGTTGTGAACACTATCAAAGGAGCATTAATTAATGTTAGATCCCTCACTGCCCACGCTCTCGAGGTGGCGAACATCATCCTCACTCATGACCTGGACTTTATGGCCATCAAGGAAACTTGGCTTCACATAGCCTGTGGACCTCTACTCTTGTTAGCCATTCCAACGGGCTACAATATCATCAGACATGACCGCAATACCAACCAATCCAAGGTGGTGGCATTGCCATCATCCACAAAAACTCCCTTAACTTCCGCCTCTCCACTGTACATCAAATCTCATCTATGGAAGCCCTAACAGCCAAATTCGCCTTCACCCCTAACCACACCATCTCATTTCACCTACTCTACAGGCATCCTGGGCCAGTATCCACTTTCGCTGAAGACCTCTCCAACATACTGGTTGACAACACTTAAACCAACTCCCAAATTATTGTACTAGGCGACTTCAACCTGGGATTTGCTGACCCTAATGACACGGCTGCTCTGACGACTGACAACCTACTTACTAACTTAGGCTTTACTCAGCTTATCAATACATCCACACACTCCAAGGGCAGAATCCTTGATTGGATAGCCGACTTCAATTGCAGAATCAATGTGGTAGTCAACCAACCCTGTACCTGGTCCGACCACCACTTAATCACCTTCAACATCCCTGCCAAAACCATCAGGTCCATTCCAGACATCGCACCCGCTATTCCCACATGAAATAAGCGCGACATAGAGTAGCCCTTGACCTCATTGCCCCATCCAAATTGAGAGAACCTAAACCTCAAGCTCATCTCAACTGTTGGTTTACACCCCAACTAAGAATTCTTCGTAAAGAGAAACGAATCGCTGAATCACATTGGAAGAGTAACCCAACAGAAGTTAACAAATCTAGTATAATCCTAGCTACGTTAAATTATAAGAATGCTATACTTCAGGCAAAAAAAGACACCTACAACACACGCATTGAGTAAGCTAAATCTAATACCAAAGAACTCTTCAAAATCTTGAAAGAATTGGAAACCCCTGTCTCTGCACCTGACACTACCTTCAAAGATAGCACCTGGTACACTAATATCCAAAACACTATCCTTGGAAAGATAGCCACTCTCCAAATTAATGAGAAGCAGACTAATCTACAATCTAACTCGCAACCCAACTCTCTCCCAACTTTAAACAACTCCATCCCTGAGTCTTTGACGCCATTCAGCCTCTCACCACTATCTATCACTGAAGTGGAAAATATTATCAATAGCCTCAAACCTTCCAACTGCCAAGGAGACCTCTGCCCAGCACCTATCATCAAGGAAGCGGCCCACAAGCTAGCTCCATTCATCACCACTTTCATCAATTCCTCCTTCAGCTCTGGGATTGTACCGGACAACTTGAAGGATGCCTGGGTTATCCCACTCCTAAAAAAACAACAACTTTGGATGCCAATATACCTATGAAATACAGGCCCATAACCACGGTGCCGTTCTTACTAAAACTCCTTGACCGAGCTGCATACCTACAGATTCAAGACTATCTCAAATCCAATAAACTCTTAGGTCTTAGGCAATCTGGGTTTCGGCCTCGACACGGCCCTCATCGACCTCAAAACTCAGATCGAAGATTTAAGAGACACGGGTAAACTTGCTTTACTACTACTTCTTGACCTATCTGCAGCGTTTGATCTCGTCAATCATCAAATTCTGTGCCGACACCTTAAACTAGCCGCTCACTTCTCTGATAAAGCCACAGCCTGGATCAGTTCATTCCTGGATAACAGATCGATGCGTGTCTTCACTCCCCTAGCAGCAGCATCCCCCGCACCCGTCACTTGCGGGGTACCTCAAGGGTCTTGTGTCTCCCCCACGTTGTACAACATGTTCACAAAACCTCTATTTGATATTTTGGACTATCTGGGTGTCACATACAATAATTTTGCTGACGACACCCAGATACTCATTCCAATCTTAGGAGACTACGCTTCCGACTCCCTCTCTGTGAATGCCATCTACCAAGTCATCCAAGCATGGACGGTGCAACATGGACTCTGTCTCAATGATGAGAAGACAGAACTCCTCATTCTCGGCTCACCTCACAAACTATCCAAACTGGCCCCTGAGTTAAATTCCTTCATCATTGATGGCAACACTATCAAGGCCTCTAAGTACACTAAAATGTTAGGGATTTACATCGACTCCACTTTATCCTTGGCCAGACAAACAAATGCTGTATCCTCTGCAGCAGCTTACACTTGTAAGCTCATTACAGCTAGCTGCCCCTTCCTATCACCAGCCAACTGTGTCACACTAGCCAGGACTCTCGTGCTGTCAAAAAATTGACTATTGTAATGCCCTCTATTTGGGCACTAACAAATGTAACCTTAACAAGCTACAAATCATCCAAAACAATGCTATTAGAGCAGCTCTCAACATCCCTAGGAACCAACACATCTCAGACATCAGACGTAACCTACACTAGCTCTCCGCCCCCCAACGAATTACACTGAAAACACTTGTCCTCACTCACAAATGCTTATCCAACCAAGCACCCTCCTACTTAGCCAATAGATTCTCCCTCCTCAACACTAACAGACCCCGCAGAACTGCTCAGACCAACTGAATCTCCAAACCACGCTTCAACCTTCAAAGATCTGGTGAAACCAGCTTCCCAGTAATGGCGGCGAAACTCTGCAATTCACTCCCTAACTTGCTACGACCTGAACCCTCCTTCCACAGATTCAAACACATGGCCAAAGCCTGGATAATCACCCAAGACCCTTTACCCATAAACCAACCACCCCCCATGCACTAGTCACCTCTCATCTCTTGTACTAAGGTTGACTCTCTGCTCACCCTTAACTGCATTTTCTATACTTGTCTATTACTGTAACTGGAATTTTAATTTGTAACTTATTCTGTAATTGTATTGCATCTGCCTTATCATGTTGTAACTAAAATACGCGCCCGGATGCCCTCGGGCCTGGTTGCGCTCTATAAATAAAATAAATACAAATACAAATGTATTAAACCTCTATGATAGATGTCAAGTACAAATATGCCATCCCTGTCCCCCACAGTGCAAAACACTGATTATATGATTGTGTGTATGCAAGGTGCAGGGGGGACCAGGGGGGCAGGTATGGTCATTTGTGCTAGACATCTATCATACATGTCCAATATAAAAATACCATCCCTGTCCCCTGGGTCCCACAGCACCTCAGAAGGAGAACTATTTTGGCCAGTGGGGAGGGGGCTTGTGCAAAATGCCTTTGTTGTACAAACCTCCTACCCCAAGCCGCCAAAATCAACCCCACAACAGTCACACAGAATGCACTCTCTCATTCACACAAGCATCCATCATCATGCACTCACTCCTAACACAAGCATACATGCATCCATACACATTTAAATAATAAATGAACATACAAAAACACACATTTACACAAGATACACACAGCAAGCACTCGCATTCACACAAGCACCCATCATCATGCACTTACCTAACAACACAAGCATGCACGCATCCATACAAATAATTTAAATAATTAATACACAAACATAAACAAAAGTACCTTCTGCTATGGGTCCTGAAGTTTCTTCTCCAGCACTCCAGCCCCTGCTAGCATGAACAGGAATCAGGAAGCTTACTGGTTCCTGCACATGTGTGCAGGGAACTGAGTGTGGGTGAGCAGATGCCCCACTTAAGCCTGCTGTGTCTGTATGTGCGAGGAGACATAGGAGCATCCCCTTGCACATACAGACACGCAGTTCCCCAGCCAGCATTTCCAATGAGCTATGCAGTGTTGGGGAAGCAAAACGCCCCCAGCCTTTCATTGAGCTTGTGCGGCTGGGGAACTGTAACTTTCAAAGGGAAATTATGTGTCCCGTTGACATTTCAGAGCTCTCCCTCAGTTGAAAAAAAAACCAGCTGAGGGAGTGCTTAATGTTTCACTGGGCTGGCTCTTCATAATGGGTGAGAGGGCGCCAAGACCTGGTGGATCGACGCCCCCCCCCCCCAGACCTATTATGGACAAGCCGCACCTGCTTATGGTAACACAGTCTGGTCTTAAATGTGTACCCCTGTCAAGGGTGCTGAAATCCCAGACAGTTTTCTATACAGGTAAATATTTAAAGATCTCATGTTTCAGAAAGGAGCACTGAAAAAAGAACAGGAATGTACTCTATAAACCGCTGGGCATTGAAACTAAAAGAATGTATGGGACAAAATTTCTTTTTAAAATGTACTTGTCCCTGGACCATTCTCTCGAGGAGTCTGAAAGTGTCCTTTCCTGATGGGACTGGGTCAATGCCATGGTGCATGGTGGGCCTGTACATGGAAAGTTGTTTCTTAATGGCAGGGAGGCAGGAGAGGGGCATTGAGACAGTGGTGGTGGTGGTAGAGGGCGGCAGATCATGGTTCCTCCAGTGCGACAACCAAGATTCCCTAGGGCTGGAGCAGCAAGGGATACAGTATGCCCCAGAGACCAGAGCAGCCTAGGTGGTTACTCCTGTGATGGAGAGAGGACAAGCACAGTGCAACCTGCTAAACCAGAAAGCCGCTGAATTTAGGAGTGATGGAGCGGAGAACTCTGAAGGGTCTGTGATATCTCTGTTGGTCAGTCTGTGTCTTCACACACAGACCAGTTCTGCATTTTACACAATGTGCCTTGCACAAAGTCCAGACAGCTACACATCATGGGAGCTTGCGTGTTGATGTTCTTGCAGGCACAATTCTGCACTCCATATGCAGGTTCATGAGAAGCCTGTGGGACTTCACAATCCTGGGCATGAGTAATGTAATGCATGTCTCACAGAGGATGCCATGTTTCCATTATGGGCCACCATGAGCTGACGGATGAGGCCCACTGAGGAGCTATGGTATGTTGTGACGGCAGCGCGTCACCCGAGAGTGCGCATGCAGTCATGTATTCAGGTCACATGGCAACCCTAATTAAAGTGGCGAGCGGCAACCCGCTCATCAGTTACTACACTGTGTGAGAAACCTGAGGGTCTTCTCACTGCTACTCCCCTTGGATCCTCTACGCAGGTGGCCAGGAAAAGGCCATCACTTTTGGATCCTGACCCTGGGGGCTGAGAAGCAAGGCAGGATCACCTGGGTGGAGGGTCCTTGAGGATTGGGAGTGGGGTACCCTTGGCCGAGACATGGTATCCCCCTTTTCCTAATGACAACCAACATAGCCCACCTCCAACCTTTATGGGCTATTAAAAAGCCAATTCCCCTCAATCCTCCACATATACATATAACACCTGACAGCACTAGGATGAAGAGGAGACCATCAAGAGCAGTGAAAATGATCTCTTTTCACCACTTTGGTACTGAGACGAGGAAGATTCCTACTAAGAGTTGTGAGGGTCAGGAATGTTCCTCTGATTATGGTCAGGCAGGACGAATGAGTCAGCCACAACTGCATCCCATCAAGGGGCTGCAGATGTAAACATGAAAATCAAGCCGCCAGAGGAAGAGAGAAGGAACGCAAGACGGGGAGCAACGTCTGAAGAGGCAGCCTTGGTAGGATTGGAGCAGCGCAAGCCAGGATGCCGGCAAGACACCCAGCAGACTTGGGGGACCCAATGCGAGTGGGCCTTGTGACTTCCCCAAGCCTCTGTTCTTCCAGACCCCTGAGAGCACAGCAGGAGCTGCCATGAAGCCTGAGTAGAGAGGACGCTGCCCGCTTGCTGACCAAGGCACTGGAGCTGCCAGTGTGCAGAGAGAAGCACAAGGCCAGCGAGCAGAGCTCACGCCGGTAATATACCGAAGGCTGGTGAGTTTCGGGAGGGTAGAGAGGCTCCATGGCACTCCAACAAGACCGCAAAGGAGCTCTGATCTACAGTATAGAGACAACTATGCGGTTTTTGAATACTGAGCTAACGTGAAACGTTACTTTGAACAATGAAATGCTCATTGAATTCCGAGCTAAAGAAAACCTTTACTTTGAACCATCAAATACTCATTGAATACTGAGCTAATGAAAAACTTTACTTTGAACCATTAAATGCTCATTGAATATCGAGCTAAAGACTAACTTTACTTTGAACAACTAAAAGCTCATTGATTATCAATCAAAAGGGACACCAAAATATTGAAATAATAAGGTGCACATTGAATCCTGAACTGAATAGAACTTTCAAAATGTGAACAATAAAAGTGCACTTTTTAAAGAAAGTTAACCTTTTGTGAGTGAATGCAGTGTGACAAGACCACAGGTTGGCCGGGGGGTGAGGAACACATGGTTGCAGGGCCACAAGGCTAATAAGGAGAAGCCATTGAAGTGCCAGATCATCCCCAAAGCCAAGAGGCCAACAAAAGGAGCAAAGCCACAGCTTGGCAAGGGCGTGAGGAACACATGGTGGCAGGGCCAGGAACCTAATAAGGAGAAGCCAAGCAAGTGCAACAATAACCCCAAAGCCAAGAGTCCAACAAAAGGAGCCAAGTGAAGGTGACTTGGTGTACAGGAGCCAGTGCCAAGTAAACCTGTGTGTGTGTTCTAATGTGTCCTGGCCCCCTGGCTGTGTGACCTGTGATGGGTGGACTGTGTGGTCTAACAACTGCGCCTAGACCAGAGAGCATTGCATGGTAAACCTTAAGAACTCTGAACCACAGTATAAGGAAACCACTGCATACGAGCTGGCAAAGTGGGCCAGAAAGAATATCAGGTTGACCTGGGGGTTTGCTAAGGCTTTTTCCTTTGGAAAGACTATATCAAGTATAGTCGGCACAATTGAAGTCTTGGAGAAGGCAACCCTGAGGCTTACATGAACCAGCTTTGTTGTCTTGAGAGCAGAGTCTTAAGAGCCCTGATGCTTTTGTATTATGTTATTTGAACTTTGGGGAAGGGAACCCCAAGGAATGGTTTAGAATTGTGCCACCCTAAACTGGTAGAAGGTACACTTTGAGACATTTTCATGGAACTTTCTTGTACTGGGGAAGGGGAGGTGAAAGTAAGCTGTGAGCTGGAAGAAGATCTGAACTTTAAGTTGAACACTATTTTCTTTGACTGTGACACCTCTACACATTGGTTATTTGTATTTGTGAGGGCAAGAATAGGTTTTGGACACAGACAGACTTTTAAGTTGAACTCTTTGACTCAGACTTTCCTTAGTTTCATTCAGGTTTGGAACTCCCACCTCAGCATGTGGGGAGTTAGGCCTATAACCATCCTGACATCTAAGTTAATAAACATCTTTTGTTTGAATTTTAAGTCTGTTGCCTGTGTCGTACTTCATGAAGCCTTCACAACTCCCAAACTGATTGCACTTGTTTCTTGTGTGACGTTGTTGGTGTAGGGCCCGGACTCCCCAGAGGCCATAACAACTGGTGACTAGGAGTTTTGGAAGCCCTGCATGCAAACCGGCCCTCCGGTACATACTTTGTCTGGCTCCTATATCAGAGCTCCAGACACAGGATCACCCCTGGAGCGCATCTGGCCTCCCCAACTTATGGTGGTGTTTTGTGCCTTAGGAACAATGTTCGAACGGCAGTCCCTGCCACTGAGGGGGCACATCCACCTCCTTACGGCCCATTTGCTAATCTCCAAATAGATTTCCTGCAGCTTCCATGTTGAAATAATTGGCAATATCTTCTGGTGGTATTAAATGTATTCTCTGGTTGGACAGATGCCTGCCCTTGTAGGAGAGCTGATGCAATTACTGCTGTCAAGTGTTTGGCTAGAGATGTTGTACCAAGGTTTGGGATACTGTAAACGTGTATTCTCAGTATTATGAAATAAGCACGCTGAGACTAAAAGTAAATGTTTTTTTCTTTTTCTGAAACAACTTTTATTTGAATTAACTTTCTTCTTTTTTCTCTTTTAGGAAAAAGGATATGTTTTCAAATTGGACGAGCTTTTCTACTGGTGACAGCTTCCCGCAGCGGACTGGGTTCTTTCAGGTAAGTCTCTAAGATTAAGAATGTTCCATTCTCATTCCTTCAGGTCTTTCTTATAGATTCGGACAGTTCATTTCATATCAAGTGCCTTGACTCTTCTTGTTAAGTCTCTTCAACATTCCCAGCTCTTTGAATTATACAGTCTTTGATGCTATCAACAATTTCTGGTGCGTTATTCTCTTTCAGACTGCAATTTTATATTCCCTTAGCACCTGGTCTATTAATCTCTCCAGTCTTTATCTTTTAGCCACAATATATAATAGGTTCTTTTCCTTCTCTTTCCCTTTTCTTGGAATCAAGTTCTTTCATATATTGTTAAACGCTCTTTCAATGAGGAAAAACAGTCTCTTTAGTTTTAACGTTCCAGGTGTGTTTGTGCTTAAACTTCTCTCTCTCTTTGTCTCACTCTGACTCACACGTGCCTTGGTTCGTTTAATGATGGCCCTTGAGATTGGCTTACAGCATTTCTTTTCCTTATGACTCTAATCACCTCTTAAACGCCGTATGAACGTTGAAACTTCCGCCTTCCAGCCGAACTCTCTTTCACGGCTCGGCAGCGCCGCGTAAGCTCCACCCCTAAGCTGACTGCGGAATGAAGCTCAGCAGCGTCGTGTTTGCCCGGCTGCTCCGAGTGTGTTCCGCCCCTTCAGCTGTGTTGTTTTGTGAGCACCCGGCGGCTCTGTCAGTCGTCTACTCTTCTCGGAACAGCAAGTTCCTCAGCTCCATGTTACGTTCCCCTCCCACCTTTGTTATAACGAACTTCGGTTTGTTTGCTTCATAAGTGACTTCCTGTACTTGTTTTGGAAAGGCGACCGCTTCTCACACTCCTTCCCCCTCTTCTCTGCTACAACGTCTCGGTCCCCCTCTCACCTCGTCACACTGTGTTCGGCGCAAAGGGCTCAGTTCATCTGGCTGCACACAGCAATTAACGATCGCTCCGCAACATCAGCAACCTTTTCTTAGCATAAGCGCAACGGCGCAATTTCTATTACTTAAAGTTTAAACAAAAACAGTCTTCCTTGTTTTTCCTCCGGACCCTTTTTAGTCAGTAAGCCCAGCTGTAACCGTCGTTTTCTTCCTCCAGTTCCTCCATCGTTTTCTTCCTCCAGTTCCTCCGTTCCCTAGCAACCGGTCAAAAAAAGAAAAAAAAGGACAATACTTGAATCCCGGCCAATGATTGGCTATGAGCACTGTCAATTACTCCCTCCAGCTGACAGATATACTTAACCCCTTGTTGCCCTGTTTATGCCGGCATTGCCAGAGCCAGCGCCTGATTGCAGATCTCCTGTGCACTTCACAGTGGATTTATCACAGATACCTATTAGCATTATTAGTGAGCATGGTTCCCACTTGATCAATTAAGTGCTGAAAGAGCTTTTGATAGCCCTGAATGTACTGCAAAATCTACAGTGTGCTCTCCATCCACAGTCAGAAGGATCAGTGGAGGGCATAAATTGGGGTGAAGAAGAAAAAAGTAGATACACTGTGTCAGGAAATGTGGTTGAAGTGGCCAGATGCACTTTCCCTTGTATTTCTTAGTATTCAAAGCACACCAGTCGGATAACAGGGCTTAGTCCGCATGATGTTTTCTACAGGTGCCCTATGAGGCTCCCTTCCTCCCCACCTGTTAAATCTGTTGATACTAATTTACATCTCAACAAGAAATGCTTCTTGATTATGTGAGGTCCTTAATTCTTTCTGTCAGTTCTATCTCCAAACAGGTGAAAGCTGCCTTGCCTAAAGAGCCGAACAAACCCTGCCATTCTCTGCGCCATGGGGATTCTGTGATCATAATAACCCATCAGTGAAAGTTAGCACTGGCTCTATGTTGGCGTGGCCCATATAAAATAATCCAGGCTTCCAACTCCGCAGTAAAAGTCAGGGAGTGCCCACTCTGGGTACATGCGAAGCATTGCAAGAAAACTGAAACCCCCTGCATAATAAGGAAAAGGTGTCTGTACTGAGTTGGGGATTGCCTGTTTGCCAACTTGTCGTGTTCTCCCCTTCAAGATAATTGAAAATCTGCTTCCCCTACTCAATATGGGCCTGGGAGAAGGTTTAATCTCTCACAGTTAATAAAACATCTGAGATACAGAGTTGACCCTGGGACTAAAAAATATATATTTTGCACTGGTAAGGGGGCAACTGTGGGCTTATGGGAAGTTGGGAGTGTGGGGGTAGATTTGCCATTGGGATTTCTTCCAAAACCAGCTTAGTGTGCACTAGGTTAGGTCCATTACCCGTGTGAAGACCTGCCAAATTCGCTGTCAGATGAAGATTATTTTCATGCACTAGTGGAAGAACATAAGTCCCGGTCCAAGGGTCCAGACGGGAAATGTATTGACATGTATTCATTTATTTTATTTATTTAGTGAACATTGCATTGAAAACAATGAATGTTTGGCACAGAAATGCTTACAAAACCTTTAAAAATGGATTTACAGAGCAGAGGACCAGTGTCCTTACCAATGGGTGAGAGGATGCAGATGTAAGACCAGAGGATGCAGGAGAGTCAGAAACATGAACCAGGGACAAGGAGAGTAGAGCATGATATAGGAATGGGATAGTGGAGGGAATGCAAAGTTTTAAGATGAAGGGCTGAGGGATAAGTGCAGTGGGGTTGTCTCAGAGAGGCAGAGGGGAACAGGGAGATGTGGTGGCATAAAATGGTATGCAAGTGGTTCCTCATAAAGGAAGAGAGCTAAGAGGTTGGATTTAAATACAGATAGCGCAGGAGTAGTCAAGATGGGGAGGGCAAGAGCATTCCAGAGTAAGGGAGTGAGGAGCGGAAGAGAGTGAAATTGAGGGATTGCAAGAGGCACGGAAAGTGGCAAGGAGGTGAGCTGAGGATGATAGTAGGGAGTGAGATGGGCCAATAGGTAGGGTGGGGAAATCCTTGTATAGTTTTGAAGATGATGAGAATGAGTTTATACTTTGACCTCTGTCTCATAGATAACTAGCCTAACTGAAGACAGGCTGGGGAGGTGGAGGTGAAGCAGGGATGGTTGAAGAGTGTACAGACAGCAAAGTTGAGGACTTTGTTGAGAGGTGAAATAGCATAGTTGGGAAGGCCATAGAGTAGACTGGCACAGTAGTCAGACCAAGAGAGTACTAAAGAGGGGATTAGGTGGTTAGCAGTGTTGAATGATAGAAGATGTTTTATTTTTCTGATGTTGAGGAGATTAAGTCTGGCCGCAGTGGCAGATTTGGAGATGAAAAGAGAGAAGTTGTGAGATGGGTCGAAGATGACACCAAGCTTGCGACCAGAAGTAGAATAGGGAAGGTAGTCACGAGAGAAGACTAGAATAGGGGGAGAGAAAGAGATAGACTGTTTGGATGAGAAGTAGAGAACCTCAGTCTTAGTGGAGTTGGGCGTGAGCGAGTGATATGCCATCCAATATTTGATGGCAGAGATACATTTAGACATTTTCTACCTTAGCTCGTCGGACAAGGAGAGAGGAGAAGAGTATCTGAGTGTCGTAGGCCAAAAGTTGATAGGAGAAACCATAGGAGGAGATCAAGGTACCAAGAGCAGATGTATAGAGAGTTAAGAGAAGCTGACCCGGGACTGACCCTTGGGGAACACCAACAGTAAGGTGGGTGAATGGGCAGTTAAGGCTGTGCCAGGACACCTTGAAGTGTCTGGGAGCAAGATATGCAGTAAACCAAGCGAAGGCCTTGTCCCTGATGCCTAGGAGAGATAGTGTTGAAAGAAGGTCAGAATGGTTGATGGAATCGAAGTCAGCCGTGCGGTCGAGAAGGCTAAGTATTGGTGAACGGTTAGCATTATGAGCGGAAGAGATGTAGTTGCTGACATTGAGGAGAGCTGACTCAGTAGAGTGCAGACGTTGGAAACCAACTTGAAGATCCCTGAGGTTGTGCATGTCAAGCAACTCAGTGACTTGGTTGAAAACAACATGTTCTAGGATTTTGTAATAGTGAGTTAGAAGAGTCATGATAAACGTTGGCAGGACAGATAAAATCGAGGTCGGGATTCTTAAAAGAATGGTTTGCCCAAAATGTTTTCTTTCAAAAATAGATAGACAATATTAAAAAAAAAACAATTGCCATTTTTTTTTTCAAGTCCCTATGTAAAATTTTGAGCAATTCAAGCTCAAAATTTGCAAAAGCAAGCACATGGGCGCATTCATTTTGTGAAATGGATGCCCGCCTGTGCTGGCTTTTGCTTTTGTGGCACTAATGAAGGAAAAGCCAGCCAGCTGTAGTAAACAAAAGCTACCACTGGGTGGCTTTTCCTTCATTGGTGCCGGGACTCGGAGGACGCAGACCGGAGACTACAGACAGAAAAGCTGCAGCTGCATCTCGGTAAGTGCTATTTATTTTTTTTAAAAAATAAGCACTAGCTGAGTTTTTTTTTCTAAGTTTTCCGGGATGGAGGAGCCCGGAAAACTTAGAAATAAAACCGCAGCTTTAAAAATGTTGTATTCATGTTTGCGGTCGCTTTTGAAGCAACCGCAAACATAAATACAACATTATTGTGTTTGAAAACGCTGCGGTTTTTCTTTCTAGGTTTCTCAGGCTCCTCCGAGCCTGAGAAACCTAGAAAGAAAAACCGCAGCGTTTTCAAACACAACCGCGTTGTGTTTCTGCCTAAATCTGCTTTCCCATTTGGGGCTCTAGGGCTCCCCACGGGGAGCCCTAGAGCCCCAAATGGGAAAGATGATTTAGGCAGAAACACTGCAGCATTTAGCATTTCCCATTTGGGGCTCTCGGGCCCCCCGTGGGGAGCCCGAGAGCCCCAAATGGGAAATCAGCTCTAGGCAGAAACACCGCGGCATGTAAACACAACCGTGTTGTGTTTCTGCCTGCCTTGGCTTTCACTTTGGGTCTCGGATGCTCTCCTGGGGGAGCACCGGAGACCCAAAGTGATAGCCACGGCAGGCAGAAACACAACGCGGTTGTGTTTGAAAACGCTGCATTTTTTCTTTCTGAGTTTCTCAGGCTCCTCCGAGCCGGAGGAGCCTGAGAAACTTAGAAAGAAAAACTGCAGCGTTTTCAAACACAATAACGTTGTATTTATGTTTGCGATCGCTTCAAAAGCTACCGCAAACATAAATACAACATTTTTGAAGCTGCAGTTTTATTTCTAAGTTTTCCGGGCTCCTCCAGCCCGAAAACTTAGAAAAAAAAAACGCAGCTAGTGTTTATTTTTATTAAAAAAATAGCACTTACCAAGATCTAGCTGCAGCTTTTCTGCCTGTAGTCTCCGGTCCCCGTCCTCTGCGTACAGCACCAATGAAGGAAAAGCCACCCAGTGGTAGCTTTTGTTTACTACAGCTGGCTGGCTTTTCCTTCATTAGTGCCACAAAAGCCAAAGCGAGCACAGCGGCTGGCATCCATTTCACAAAATGGATGCCCCCATGTGCTTTCTTTGAGCTTGATTTGCTCAAAATTTTACATAGGGACTTGGAAAAAAAGAAATTGCCAATCGATTTTTTTTAATATTGCCTATCTATTTTTGAAATAAAAGATTTTGGGCGAACCATTCCTTTAAGGATAGGGAGGACAGTAGCCGACTTGTAGGATGATGGAAAAGTGGCAGAGAAGAGTTGAAGAGGGAAGTAAGATATGGAGCAACACTGGGAGCTATGAGTTTTACTATGTGTGGGATTAGAGGATCAATGGTGACACATGAAGGGTAAGGCCTGAGGAGAAAGTGAAGAATCTCATCAGGGTTAGTAGGGGCAAAGGAAGACATTACCGCAGGAGAGGAGGGTAGAGGTGGTGACGAAAAGTACCAGAGGGACTCACAGACTTTGGCAAGAGAGTAAACCAAGGCTGTGGATCGAAGAAGATCAGACCAAGAGAATGTTGTGTATGATCACGTGAAGGGGGTCTGGGACCAACATAACGAAAGCATACCCCAACCAGGAAGAGAGGGAAATACAAACTTTGCATAGAGAAGTAAAATTTACAGACAGACCGTGGCAGGAGAGGAAACTAAGGCTGCACAACGAAACGAGAATAGATAAAGAGAGCATTGTAAGCAACCACGTGAAGGAGGTCTGGGACCCAGCTCATGAAAGTATACCCCAAATTGTAAACAAGATGAATACAGAGCTTGTGTGTACAAGGGACACCCAGCACCTTGGCAGGAGAGTACACCAAGGCTTTGGGTGGAAGTGAATACAGAGAAAGTGAACTGTGAATCCAGGAATGTTGAATACCCGACTTGGCAGAAAAGTGCGCCAAGAGGAGGGGTACTGAGATTAGGGTCTGGAGCTCTCAATCCGGCTTGGCAAAGGTGTTCAGGCCATTATTCATTGGAGCAGGACCTGGGAGTCAGATTTATCAAGTAAAAGATAAAGGGCCTCATTAGGACCCTGGCGGTAAGGGGTTTACGCTAGCGTTAGCTGCGCCGACCCCTTACCGCCAATTCCGAGTTCCCAGAGCGCCATGGTCATTTTTCCGCCCGCTTTTTGCGGGCGTAAAAATCCATGGCGCTATGGGACCTTGGTGTTAATTACGCCACCGTAATTTACGGTGGCGTAATTAACTCCTTCCCCACTCCCATTATACCCTATGGGGCCGAAATGGGAATGGGGAAGGGTAAATGGGTCAATGGGGACTTACCGCCCCGCCGACCTCGGAATGGGGCGGTAAGTCCACCATCCGCCATGGCGTAAACGGACTTTACGCCATGGCGGAAAAGTCCGCCGATGGCGGAAAAAATCCGCCAGGGTCGTAATGAGGGCCAAAGACTTGTCTCAACTGTTAAAGACACAGATCTGTAATTGGGTAAAGCTGGAAAGACTCTGGGAAAAGGGAAACAACCCCTTGAGTTTTGTCAAACTTTTGTTTCTTTTTCTGCACCCTTTTGGAAACTTTGTTGTGAACTGCAAAGCTAGGCTGCAAGACGACAGCCAAGAGACATTTCCCCTTTTCACTCTATATTGAGCTTAGCTTGTGAGGAACAGGTTAGGATTTGGACACAGGACAGCAAAATGTACTTTGGACATCCTGACACAGTTTCGTTAGCTAGTTTTGTTGTGGCAGCGAAACCCCTCTTAGCGGTAGGGATAGGTATGATTTCCTCCAACCCTCTGCTGTAGTGTAGTCTTTTCCTGCCACTGGCCTGGGTGCTTGCTGTAAGAGTTTTGATGCATGAATGCAGCTCAGGAGAATGTTGGGTGGATCTGTGTGTGAATGTTGTGTGTGTCAGTTGGGGGCCTGAGCTGAGGATGGCTGGATGGCTGGTGGATCCACTCCTTTATTAGTTATGTTTATACCCATCCATGTTCCTGTCAGTGTCTATACGTGACTGTACATATATACAAGAGAAAATGGAGTAATGTACATATGTAAAATAAAGCCTCGCCTGAAACCAAATCTAGACTCCAAAGCAGATCTGTACTTCAGTGATGCATCCTGATGTCTAGTGAAAGGCTTTACAACACCCTCCTATTTCTGTTGTTAATAAAAGTCTTTGCCAATCAAAATGCCGCCTTTGTGTCCGTATCTTACTCCTAGATCCTCACATGAGCTACAAGCAGGAGCAAAATAGCTCCCAGCTCCCATCAATTTTGAACCCTCGTTTTTCTGAATGCTTCTCTTGTCACTTTGATCTTTACCCTCCCTTTATCTGCATTTCAGGTCACAAAGCAGTTTCTCAACCGCACAGACGGTCCAACTTTAAGGTTATAGCAGCTAGGTGCAGGCATAAGGTTACAGGAGCTGAAGGGGAAGTTCTTCAGAAGGAGAAAAGAAAGGGAAGTAGCGGATTGGATTTGGAAAGGTGCCAATAAAGCTTTTACAGCACAGAGTATATATTGGGCCCAATCTTTAGTTGGTTGTTTGGCCCAACTAGTAAGAGCAAGAGCACTTCTCTCTAGGGAGCAGCTCACTAACGCGGATACCAATATTGGCAAGCTGCACATCATCAGAACAATCATCTGAGATGTCATAATACAGTTCATAAAACAAGTTCCATCTCATTTGGAGCAATCAAAAGCATGAAACTCTGTCTTCAAATGTAGATAAAAGACCGGACGATTTTTACATAAAGAGCTCAGTATTGCACATCTTCATCAGGGTGTGAAATTAAGGCATCAAATCAAAAATCCAGAAACAGCGGGTAAAGGGTAACTTTAATATGGCCTGAGTGCAATTAGCTGCGCCCAACACTGGAGCGGCAACAAGCACAGCACAACAAGAACGCTTTGGTCGAATTAGTACCCAGTGCGTAATGCGTAGTCCAACATACCACCGCAATTCAAGGAACGATCAGTATCCGTGGCACAGGATGATCACTTATGTACAGAACATGCCACAAAACCAATTCACATAGATATAGTAGGCCAGCTATTTTGTGCTTGTAGAGCATGTTTTCTCACTCCAGTTAACTCACTGGTTAGGTCTTTGTTAATATCCCTTTGAGTTTCTTGATTGTGATTGAAAACTCTTGGCATGTTAAAAGTTAGCATCCAAAACAAATGGCTTGACCAAGTTCTGTTTTGTCACCAAACTAACCATAAGCGTTCAAAGTCCCAATATGTGTTATCTATTCTCCCTCAGAAACAATTGTCTTTTCCTTATATGTGCAGTGAAATACCTTGAGAAGCAGGCCATCTCTGCAGAGCGAAGCACCCAACCAGAGCTAAATACTGGTAAGTGCAAGCATAAATATTTTTTTTCAAAACAAGTCTTACTTTATTATAGCTCACTTCTTTGTTTCCTTAACATGTGTCCAAAGCAAATCCTCAGAGTTCAGAAGGCTGATGCAGAGAGCGGAGTGAAGAAATGCATGCAGATAAGAGAATTTGCGAAAATGAAGCATTGAGCAGCAAATGGGTGTGGTTTTTGGCGCGGCTTATACAGGTTTGCCACCCATATAAGCCAGTATGATTTCCGCAGTCTTGCATGATTATGCAGACTTCTGGGTATGATATTTACGGCCTCAGTCTCTTTCAGTTTCTCACTAAACCACACAATGTCCCTTTGCCAGGATACTAGGGGGGACTTTGTCCTACCACATACCACATGGACCTGCCCACTATCGTCTACTTCCTGGAATAACTGGAGAATGATCTGGGGCCACAATATGCTGGCATGCACCAGTGGAACAGAAGTGGAAGACAGTGAGCAGCTTCATCGAGGAAGAGGAGATGTTATGAACACCTTGTTGGACTTGAGATCATTCTCAAGTTCTTCCAGGAAGTAGACGATAGTGGTCATGTCCAGGTGGTATGTGATAGGACAGCTGCTCTGTTAAGTCCAGGTGGGTCAAATGGGGCCTATACACTGCTCACTGTCTTCCACTTCTGTGCCACTGGTACATCCAGCACATTGTGGTACCAGTGAAAGGCATGAACCAGCTCTGCTTTCTGTGATGATTCACTGGACCTTGTCACTTCTCCCCAGAGGGGAGCTCTTCCCTGTGAGCTAGGGCAGTGAGGCCACTACCCAATAATCCCTCTAGGGGTGGCCGAAAGCGGGACCGCAGATGGAGAGACTCCTCTCATGGGAATAAGGACTTCCGTTCCATGATGGAATTCACTAACACCTTTTCCATTAGGAACAAGTCCCTGTCAGAAATCCCTGATAACACTACTCTCTGTTCTAATATTGCCTCTTCAGTTTTTGATCCACGAAGCAATATGATCCAGATGAAGAAGAGCCAAAGATACCTGCAGAGTAATAGCAGATTGCCTTACCATAGTACTGAGAAGAGTTGGCCCCAAAGAGGCATACAGATTATCTCAACAACAGTAAAGAAGGAGTTTACATTAATCTGGAGAGAATTCAGGCTCAGGAAATAAAGTGCAAGAAAGGACTGGGAAATAGGGAGAGCAGCCGGCATGAAGCCAGCCCAGCCCAGGAAGTTTGAACCCGAGAATGCAAAAATGCAAGAATGCTTGGCAGAGCAATGCGGTGGAAGCCAGGCTCCTGACCAGTGGAAGAGTGAGAAGGAAACAAGCTGTGGCATGACCTCGGGCAGATGTACTATGTGATCCTGCAAATGCACCACAGCCATGCAGCCAAAGTCTCTGCACAGCTGCAAGGATGAAGTGGGAAGCAGAGTGAAGGAAACAGGAAGTGCTGGCAGGAGACCCAGTCAGGGTTTGAGACAGCTCAAGAGTGACTCAGCAGTAATCTTCCATCGTCACAGTAGTGACACCCATAGATCCACGAGTGAAGAGAGCCTAGGGAGTAATCTCATCACAGTAGTGACACCCAGAGAACCAAGGGTCAAGAGAACCTCTGGAGTAATCTCCCTCATCACAGTAGTGACACCCAGAGAACCAAGACTCAAGAGAACTTCGAGAATAATCTCCCTCATCACAGTAGTGATACTCAAAGCGACAAGAGAGACTTGAGAGTAATCTCCCTCGTCACAGTGGTGATATCTAGAGAACCAAGAGTCATAAGAACCTCGGGAGTAATCTCCCTCATTACAATAGTGATACTCAGAGAACCAAGAATCAAGAGTGTATCTGGAGGAATCTCGCTCATCGCAGTGATAATCCAAGTAGGATTAAAGAGGGTATTAGACAACAAGAGCTGTCTGGATGCAATCTTCATAGCGTCATAGGACAGGGAAGAATTGCTGGAATTGTAAAAAAAGCTTTCAGAAGCCCTTGTGAAGAAGTGAATACACTTTTGAGGACTATTGCTAAAGGCTATCCCAAGACAGCCCTCAAGGCAGTGCAAGGTGGGTCAAGAGAAGGGGGTCATTCTCCTAACCGTACTCTTTTTTGATTAGAAGCTAGAGCAAGGGATTGTTGTAAAAGAGATAAAGACTGAGCCAGTTCACCAGGAGAAGAAGTAATTCTCCTGGTACTATTTTCATTTGGATGCTGAACCCGTTTTTAGATTAATAATAATAATAATAATAATAATTGGCACTTATATAGCGCTACGAACCCTCAGGTATCTGAGCGCTGCTTATTATTACCCACGGTGTGTGGTGCTCATTTATCGACCTCGGAAGGATGAAAGGCTGAGTTTGGCCCCGCCGGGATTCGAACCTGCGTTAGCAGACTCTGCACGGATGTCAAAGCGAGCGCTCTACTCGCTGTGCCACTTGACCGGCATTAATTAGTGGTAGGGTTTTATTTGGACAATTATCCTGAAGGTGAGCACCCATGTTGATATTTGTTTAGGTAGGGCTAACCCTTTAGAGATAGGGAGAGGTAGGTTATTTTCTTTATTTCTTAAAATAAAACTTTGTGGAAACATGCCACCACTTTGTCCAACTTCTTACTCCACCATGCTATATTTCCCACATGCTTCCAAGGTATTAACCACCATGATATGATGGATGTGCCACCATATAGCTTTTCACACTAACCCTGATGCCATCAATGGCATAAAACGTGGTTTCATGCCATAGCGGAGTTCCCCAGTGTGCAGTGTGGGGGTGTTCTAGACTATACATATGGCCCTTGTTCTACCAAGGGCACAAGAGCATGTTTTCCTTAACAGGAACATGAAATATAGCACCACCATGTGAATGGTCTGTGAAGCTGACCTGCTCTTCACCACAAGATAGACTGAGGCTCATCACATGAATTCATGATCCTGTCACAAAGCAATCTTTTTCAAATCATGGAGGGACTATAACAGAACTGTGGTTCGGTACATGATACTGCAGTACCACAGAAATGCATGTCATAACAGGCTTGTTAAACATGCAAACTTGCAACAACCACACTGTGTACATATCTTTGTGAGAGCACACAGAGTTGAGGGCACATCCTACCAAACCAATTATGGGAAGACTAACACATTAAGATACCATGAAACACTACCTAGCACATCATATTTGAAAGCGTTCGAGGCAGAAAAGACTGTTAGCAGTCTTTAGGCCGCAGAGGTAGAAGCCCAAGGCATAAAAGGTTGCATACAGAAGAGTGACATGATGTGCCTGCAGAGTGATGAAGAAAACAGCTCGCACCCTCAACAGCTAAGTGGGGCGGGGGAACGGGTTTCGGGGAGATGGGAGCAGAGGGGCCCACACATAGGTAGTGGAACGTGGGGGGTTGGAGGGGAGGGCACTCCAAAAGAGACTGGGAGAAGGCCAGGAACAAAATACTTAGCTTGCAGATATAGATCTATGCATGTACTATGCATGGTCATGTGGACCAAACAGTCATGACAAAGCTTGCTCTTAGATGAACACATGCTTCGTGTCTGTTGTCGCAGCACTCCAGAAAAACATGTGCAGAGTGGTGCGGATGGTCCAGAACACCTAAATACATGACCTGTTTGAGGTGAGTAGGAACACTGAGAAACCATAGGGTTTGGGTTACTTTAGGTATGCAAATAATGCACTGTGAAGGTAGCCTAGAGAAACGAGGTAGACCATATTGATAGGTGAAATCTGCAAGCTACAAGAAAAGTACAGAGCCGAGTGACCCAATGGTATCCTAATGAAAAGGTGTAAAGTGGCACTGCCTGTTAATCCTCTGGGAGGCAGTGTAATGTTGGTCGTGCTCACGTGCAGTAGGGCCCAGTGGAAGGTGTACTGCATTATGACCGTAAGTGTATTTTGAACTGCAGAGGCTGCCAGGTTTTAGAGCCGCTGTGTTTAGCACAGTGAACCGGTTTGGTTGTAGGTCAAATGGTCGAATCTAAATGGTTGACAGGACAAATGGTCGACACCAAAAGGTCGACAGGTCAAATGATCAAATTTTTTTTAAAAAAAAATCTCATTTTTTTTGGGGGGGGGGTGCACCCTCGAAACCCCCTTTTTATTTGCTAAAAACCCCTTTTTTTACCTAAACGAAAACCTAAAAAAATATATATAACAAAAAAAAAAATGTGATCATTTGTCCTGTCGACCAAATTGTGTCGACCATTTGTCTGTCGACCATTTGACTAGACACCAACCAGCTCCTCGTTGTCCCCAACATTTGAATGATGACTCCTGTTGGCTGAACGATCAGAGTTAACTATGCACCCTAATGGCATGAACATGCAGTGAGAGTGGGGGGAAGAGAGGTGCAAGGCTTTGAGGTCAACATGAAGGACCTCGCAACAATGCAAACCATCTCAACACAGCAGGACGATGTCAAGTCGACCTTACACTCATGATGTGTGAGGGCCAGAAGAAAGCAAATCAGTGCAGTTAAGCAACACTTACGATGACTGGCTACAGTAACTCCAAGCTCTAAGGACTTGATCATGGGATGAGATCCCTCATGTTAAAGTTCCATGCAAGCTCTCACTCTCTAAATTTCCGATGTTGCATCAGCTGATTAGGACATAGAGTATAGTATTTTGATATAACCTGAAAATGGTGGTGTGCTTGGACAGCAAAATACCAAAACTTGATATTAATGTATAAATACCAATATTGACCTCTCTACTTTTTTCTCTTCCACAGATTGACTTATTGTGACATGACCATGTGAGGGGTCAGAAATGAAAGGCGGATACAAAGTTGTAATGTTTTCAACATTAGACAGTTTATTAAAATAAAGGACTTTCTGTTCCTATCCTAAAGCCAGTGTACCTGCCTAGGAAACTAAAACTAAAGATCAGTCTGTGTCTCAAGATCAAAATTATGCAAACTGTCCTTGTGTCTAAAACGTTTCTGACTCGCACACTAAAAATGAACAACAAAAGGTGTAAGTTAACCATCTCTGCTTTAGATTCAGCAAAAATTATGCAAAAATCAAATATGTAAATCCAACAAAAGAATCCCTGTATTCAGGGGATGAAACCATTCCCCAGAACTCTGTCAGGTAGAATATTGAAAATGTTCTGTTCAAACAATGTTTCTTTAAGGTGAGTAGAAATGTTTCTTTCACACAGCACCCTTCCAAGGATGGAAAAAGTTTCTCGTGTACGCATCAACTTAAATGATGGTGTTTTAACACTTTCTTAGGGATGAAAACAATGCATTTTCATAACAACGGTTCCTAAAGAGTAGTACAAATGTCTCTTTCACAGAACACTTTCTTAAAAATGATGAAAAGTATATTTTCTAAATAATGGTGTTTTGAAAGGATGGCAAATGTGTCTCTTCTACAAAAAAATGTCTTAATGATGGTCTCCCGGTATTCTGTCCTGCCTGGAACCTTTTCACAATGTCTTTTCTTTTCACATACTCTGGATGGATAACCTGGTCTACTTCTCTGCCAGGAATCCCGCTCTGGACTTTGTAGATCCCCTGGTGTACTCTCCTGCAAGGTCTCTTTCCCCCAAAGGCTCACTGCCTGACACACTTCGTTCACCGGATCTTTTTATAACCTTCTCTTTATCTTTCAGTACTCTTTAAGTTTAACACAGTTGTACTGCTTCACTGTTTATGCTTTATTGGCTCCAGGTTTTACTTGTTCTAACTTCCCCCATATTGACATTTCATATACAGAGACTTGTTCAAGCTTTGTTTGTTAACTTCATTGTTAGTGTTCATTGGCTTGTGACGATAGTTTCAATCATCCCCATATTGACATTTCATATATGAAGACTTGTACAGATCTTGCCTTTCACCTTCTTCATTAGTGTTTAATTGCATAATTTTTACTCCAGTTTTCCCCATATCGACATTTCATATATGGAAACTTGTGTATATTCTGTCTTTCTATATTATCTGTTTGATATTCAAAACAAGTATTCATTTGTTTTTATGCCTGTCGGTATGCCCCAGGGCTCCCAATACTCCTGAGCAGACTCACCGGTATTTCCGACCCCATGGCGTATGGCTATGGCAAATTCCTTGCTTTGGGAAAGCGTTTCCCACTCTGCACATCCTTCAGCAGTTCTCCTGTCGACTTATCCTTCACCTGTCATTTGAACTGCTGCTATTCACTGCAACCCTGTCTTCGACAGCCTCTCGGCTGCTGCCAGCTCCTCAGCTGTCTGCCTGCAGCACTCGCTGAGCTAGTCCCGGTCTTTCGCCTTTCCGGTAGGAAGCATCTGCCTCCTTCAGCACAGTCTGCTCTCAGGTGACTGCCTTCAGTTCCACTTCCCGCTTCGCTCGCGCTGCATCTCTCCTCTCCACCTTTCCTTTCACTACTAACATGAAAAGGCACAACATTTTTAAATGTTCCACACAGCTGATTTGTATCACAACAACTAGGCTACATGTTTTGCATTGATGTTCCTATTAATCCAGTGTAGAGGAGGAGCCAAGTATCCCTATCTCAACCAACCCGACCCTTTTACCTGTCTGCTGTAAACCAGAGTATGTGATATACACAGAACAGTTAATCGACAAAGACCAGAGTATGGACTCAGTCCAGCACCAGTGAAAGGGCCAGTACCTGAGAGAATCTGGGAGCCAAGTTATCCATTGAGAAAACCATATCTGTATACAAGGAAATATGATAGCAATTTGAATGAAATCCCTGAAGAAGCAGAGCCAATAAGCGGCAAGGATGAATGGTAATGTCACTAACCATTGCCAGTATATGTTACATGGAGCGGAAGATGACATGCATAGAAGAGATGCAGTGACTAGAGAATGCAGATATTCTATAAGGCATCAAGAAAGTAATAAGGATAAGTGACATCTTGGGCTCAAGCTGAAGAAGCTTATGCCACAGAAAAAGATGAAGATATCATGTAATTTAACGCGTGTACAGATGCAAAAGAAACACAAGCAGCAAAGTAATTGTGAAGCTAGCTTTAAGCTTATAGTGAATAGATTGCAGCAAGCGCCAACATATACATATATAGGAATAAAAGAACTATGGATGTTTCCACTAAACGTATTATAGCAGGTTGGACAATAACAAAGAAGTCCTCATTTTAGTGTGTCGCAGTTAAAAAGCAAGTTGAACTACAAGTGAAGTTCAGAAGGCGAGGCTGGACGAGCCAAGAAACCAACGTTTTATCAAACTGGAGTGAACTGACATTGACTGTGAAAGAAGAAGACTCCTGTTCAGAATGCATGAACATAACAAGGAGGACATCAGAGGTTTATTAAAAAATAATATTAAATGCACAAAAAAGCTCAATTCCATGGTCTCCAGTCACATGGAAGCAGGAAGTTAGATGAACGAGATGGTCACACCTACGCACGGAAGCAGACTGTGCTACTCACTCCCTAATTTTCTCAGAGCTAAGAACACTTTCAAGTACGCGCTTCAAAAGCCTAATTGACAGTAGACCTCTGAGGTGATGATAGATTGATATGCTAATTCAGTGGCGTAACACAAAATGTGGGGGCCCCCCTGCGAGCCATTCTGAGGGGGCCCCCCCAACTCAGCAACAAATTATGGTTCGTGCTACACACTGGGCATGCCTAGATTATCACGCTTGCACAATACGCATGAACGTGCTGCTGAAGGGGTATGCCGCACACTGTACTAGGAGAAAGATATAAATATGTGTTTTAATGCTATATACAGCACACTTTGAGAATAATCAGCTAAAAAGCCAGAGTGTTTGCAATTGTTTTGTAGGGTAACACCAATCCAATACATGCTAGTCACCAACAGTGCACAGGAACATGAATGCTTTGCTATTAAAAATGTCATGGCACATTGAAAACAGGTACCACTGGCTGCACAATGTAGACCAGTGAAGACACGTCCTAACACTACAGTAAAGCATGCCAGGCCCCATTTAGACATACCTATACTGGTTGCACAAAAATGCCAGTCGAAGCAATAACTCATCAAGAAGAGAGCACACACTGAAGCCCGGATCTCGGCTGCCTCCAACAACACGGCCAAGCTCTTTAAAATCTGAACGGAAAAGGTCAATCCTGTTGCGGTCTCCATCTCTCCTGTTCTCTCCCAGGCCCTCTGCATGGCTCTGGCCTCGCACTTCTGTGCTAAAACTCAGGACATCCTGTCAACTATCTCCTCTTCCTCTCCCTCTTCCTCTCTCGGCCTCCCTTTGGCCATCTCTACCTCTCCTCCTCCTTTCTCCTCTTTCTCTCTGACAACACCTGACAAGGTTTCTAGACAAGTCTGATCCATGAAAGTGTCATCCAAACAGCTGCTCCCCTGCTCCTCCAGAACCATCAAGGACCATATTGACACCCTTGCTGCACCTTGGCCGATTTCTGTAATTAGTCTTTCATCACTGGAACGTTCCCCTCTCCCATTAAGCACTCCCTTGTGCACCCACTCCCCAAGAAGCTGTCTGCCGATCCTACCTGTCCGGCAAACTATCGCCCAATCTCCATCACCCCTTTGCTGGGCAAACTCTTGGAAAAAAGCTGGTCATCTCCCAGCTTACTCTCCAAATTGAATCTGTTGTTTGTCTCCATGACCATCAGTCTGGCTTCAGAGCTGCCAGAGGCACAGAAACTTCTCTCCTGAACACCCATGAAGATCTGCTCTCTAACCTTGATTCCAGCCTTCCTTCTGTCCTAATCCTCCTTGATCTTCCCTCTATTTTCGACACAGTCAACCACGCCATCCTGATCAATCCACTATGTGAGAACCTGGACATCAAGGATCAGGCCCTGTAGTGTCTGACCTCCTTCCTCTTGGACTGCCCCTACCAGGTCCAACTTGGTCCTTTTCTCTCCGCCACCTCTCTCTCTACCTGTGGCATTCTCCAGGGCTCTATCCTCTCACCCTGGTTTTTCAACCTCTACTTGGCCCCTTTGGCCCACCTGATCTCTACCTTCTCCTCTAACATTCAGTGTTAAGCGGATGGCACTCAGCTTTCCTTCAGGCTCCTTTCATCTCTTGCTCATTCCTGACTGTCTATCCGTGATTCAGGATTGGTGCACCTCCAACAATTTCTACCTTAGTGCCATTAAGATGGCGATCCTTCTCATTGGGACCCCAGCCCCTGCGTTTCCCCTCTCACTCTGGCCGCCCACCTTGGGCCCTCTTCCTTCGCCATCCTGCAAGGCAAAAAACCTTTTGTCATCATCGACTCCACTCTCTTCTCGCATCTTGGAGGTCGCCAAGAAGTCTCACTACCTACCAGCTGCTCCTCCTCAAAGGGACTCTTCCCTTTCTCACTTTCCCCCAGAAGCTCTGTCTCCAGAGCCCTATTTCTCTCTAGGCTGGACTACTGCAACAGCCTCTTTCTCAAGCTGTCTTCCTCTACTCTCCGCCCTCTGCAACTAAGCCAGAACAGGACAGCAAGACCTATCCTTGGCCACAAGCCCAGGGATCATATCTCTACAGCCCTGAAATCTCTCCACTGGCTCATGGTGGTTGCAATAATCAAGTTCAAGACCCTTTGCACTGTCCACAAGGCTTTCAGGGGTCGGGCCCACGCTACATCCAATGCTCTCTTCCAAAATACCATTTTTTTCTAGCCCTTCCCCCAGCTACCTCCAACTCTCTAAGGGCTAGATGCTGCTTCTTTAGGCAGAGAGTGGGGGTAGATTTCTCTCCTCTGCAAATGCCTCCCTCTGGAATGGCCTCCCTGCCCCTCTCAAACATTAGCGGACCACCTGATGTTCCGGAAGCAGCTCAAAACGTTCCTCTTCTCCTCTCCTTTCGCTCTCTCCCTCCCCTGCTGTCCTACCTGTCTTCTGTACTGACTGGTTGCTTAGCAAGTCTCACTGAGCCCAGGCTCTTTCTTGATCAGTCACCCTTGCACTGCCTCCAGCCTACCACGCACTTAGGGACTGTAACTGTAATCCTACAGTCCCTTGTTATCCTTGCACTATCCAGAGCCGCACTGTCCTGGCTGCACTTACTAGGAGCCTGGCAGCCCTGTTTTCCCCTCCCTTCTTCCTTGCACTTCCCCCCTCCCTTTCCCCTTTCATTTTTCATTCTCACACTTGCACGATTTGAATGACACACGACCTAGTAAAATCATTTGTCTTTTCCACCCTCTATCTTCACTCCATTGCTTGTCGCGCCAAGAAACACTTGTGTACAGGCGTGTTATAATAGACTTATATCATATCATTTTATCACAGATGCTCCAAAAAATATACAATGCTGCAGTAAGAAATGGCTAGACTGGCAGCACCCAAATGCCAATCTAGCCAGGTAATTACACTTAGTGTCAGGGAGTTCCCCGCTTCTCACCTGAGTTCGATCTTTGCTGGATTTCTTGATTGATGCCTTCTTGCGGACGGATTGAGTCTTGAATAAGGCTGCACAAGTCTCTTCCAACTCCAGCGTGCGTTCAAAGTTCCGGGATGCAAAGATCCAGGAATCCCGGAAATTTACAGAGTGCGCTACTAGCACATGAGTCCAGGAATCAAGAAAGGAAGGAAAGGGACTAGGAATGGGGTTGGCTGGAAAGAAGCAAGGAAAACAATACCGCAAGCTACGGAGCACACGTCTGGTCGCTACTTCGCAATAGCATTGAGACGCGTGGAGCCGCGGGAGACATGGTCTATTAATAGAACACGCTACGTCCAAGGTGTAGAGCGAGGAAGGTGTTTCACAGTGGATGGCCACGTTGGGAGTACAAGGGAGTGTAACCCCCGTTGAGACAAGGACCAGGAAGTCCAAAATGGGCGTGTTCTGTAGTTCATGACAGCATGCCTCCTCCGAAGACCCGTTCCTCCGGGTTTGCCCGGGTGTATAAGGTGAAATCTTCTGAGCAGTCGAGGGGGCCTTGAGATCAGAAAGTGGTTCCCAGGTTCTTTCACTAGGAGGATATCCTTTCCATTCAATCATGTATTGAAGCTGACCCTGTTTATACCTGGAGTCACATATTCAGGATACTTCATATTCCAATTGGTTGTCGACCAGCAGAGGAGGAGGTCGGCAGGATTTCTGGGAGGATTGGGTGTAGGGTTTTAATAAGGATGCGTGAAATACTGGGTGAATTTTCTTCCAGGAGTCTGGTAGTCTGATCCGGTATGAAACTGGATTGATAATTTCCTTGATGGGAAATGGACCATAGTACCGAAGGGCCAACTTGTTTGGCTGTAGATGTCGGGGTAGTAATTTCGAGGACAACCAGACTTGATCACCAATTGCATAAGAAGGACCTGGTCTTCTTTGAAGGGTCCATACCAATTCCTTCTGGGCTAAGGATGAATCCTAGGTAGTGAACAGAAGTACAGTGAAACAAGCATTTTTCCGGGTTTGGCTAAAAGTTTGTGTTCACGGAGTTGTTGTAATACTGCCTTTACATGTTCTTCATGCTTTAGAGGATCCTTGGAAAAGATCAATATGTCATACAGATAGACAATGACGAAGAGGAATAACATGTCAGAAAACACCCTATCCATAAAACGTTGAGAAACTTTGGGGGCATTAGCTAGTCCAAAGGGCATGACTAGATATTCATAGTGACCAAAGGGTGTTCTAAAGGCTGTTTTCCATTTGTCTCCTTCCTGGACACGGATCAAATGATAGGCACCCCGGATATCCAACTTCATGAATATTACGGCGCCTCTCACAGCTTCCAGGATATCCGAGATCAGGGGCATTGGTTACCGATCTTTGAGGGTGCATTGATTTAAGCCACAATAGTCGAGGCAAGTTCCTTGGTGTCCTTCTTGGGAACAAAGAACAACGAAGCACCCGCTGGAGATTTTGAGCGTCTTATGGTGCCATTTTCAAGGTTGGTATCCAGGTATTCTCGGGGGGCCTTTTTCTCTGGTTCGGAAAGGATGAACATTCTGCCGAAGGGAATCACTGCTGAGGGATCTGTATCTATGGAACAGTCTTCAGGTCTGTAAGGTGGTAAGGCCTGGACTATGGCAGTTGAAAATACATCAGCATATCCCTGATAGGCCTCTGGAACTTGTATGATATTGGAAACCATGAGTGGTGTTTGCTGGTCTCTTAGTGTTCTTTAGTGTTCGAGGAGGGATCCAGGAATAGACAGTGGGACATACAAAACTCTGATCCTGGGAATAGTGATCCTGCTGTCCAATTTATATACGGATTGTGCTTCTGTAACCAGGGCATACCCAATACCATGGGGTAATGAGCTGACTTAATGATGTCGAATGTAATCCGCTCTTAGTGATGGTTTATGAGAAGCTGGATCTCTTTTGTCTGCAGGCTTATGGGTCCTGAAGTGAGGGGTCTTCCGTCGATTGTTTCCACTGGCTACATGGTGCTTCATGTCTCGTAAGGAATATGATGACTAACAACCCAGTCTTGATCAATGAAAATTCCCATAGCTCCGCAGTCTACCAAGGCCAGAATGGGATAGTTCTTATTCTTGGACAGCGACAGGAAGGCCTGTAGTATCACCAAATTGTTTTGTCCAGGAGAGTTCAAGGATGGAATTGATGTGGAGCAAACATCTCTCTCCCGAAGCTCTGCTCCATCTAGGATCGGGAGCTGGCGTTTCCCGAACGCCGTGGAGGGGCTAGAGGAGACTCCGTAACCAAGTGTTTGTCTGAGGCACAATACATGCACAACCCCGTATGAATCCTTCTCATCCTTTCTTGCGGGGATATAGGTCCACGGAAGGCTCCTATCTGCATGGGTTCTGGTTCAGAGACTGAGCCTGGGTTTGTGTCCGTCTTGGTGGTACTCTCAAAGGACAGCTTCGGAGGATTACCTCTGGATTTCTTCTTCTCTGCCTTCCTTTCCTGGATACGGAAATCTATTTGCATGGCAAGGTCCATTAGTGCCTAGAATGAGTTTGTGCGAGCCACTCTGGCCAACTCATCCTTAATCTCCTCATTCAGTCCTCTCCTGAAAAGGGTAAAACTCGCCTCAGGGGACTAATCAGCTTCCTTGACTAATTGCTTGAATCAGGTAACATAGGTGAGCATATCCTGGGATCCTTGCTGAAAGTCTAACAGGCGTTCCTGGGCACTATATACCTGCTCTGGATGGTCAAACATGGTCTTAAGGGCTTGTATGAAGCCATCATAGTCATCTAGGAGAGCATCGCCGGAATTAACGAGGGGCGTAGCCCAGGTTAAGGCGTTTCCTGAAAGGTGGGAAATTATGAACCCCACCTTAGCCCTGGGAGTTGAAAAGTAGTAGGGCTTAAAAGTAAAGTGGACTAAACATGAATCCAAGAATCCGCGAAGGGTTTTTGCTGACCCATCGTATTTGTCCACTATGCCGCCCAGCAACACACTTTCTTTTGTGGCAGAATCACGGGATAGAACTAATTGTTTGAGAGTGGCGTTTTCCGCCTTTAGATTCTGCACCTTGGTTGATAGTTCTTGCATGCCACGCATCAGGTCCTGGACGGCCGCTTCCATATCGAGTTCGGTCGGGTGGCGTCTCAAACTGTCGGGGAGTTCCCCCCTTCTCACCTGAGTTCGATCTTTGCTGGATTTCTTGATCGATGCCTTCTTGCGGACGGATCGAGTCTTGAATAAGGCTGCACGAGTCTCTTCCGACTGGAGCGTGCATTCAAAGTTCCAGGATGCAAAGATCCAGGAATCCGGGAAATTTACAGAGTGCGCCACTAGCACACGACTCCAGGAATCAAGAAAGGAAGGAAAGGGACTAGGAATGGGGTTGGCTGGAAAGAAGCAAGGAAAACAATACCGCGAGCTACGAAGCACACGTCTGGTCACTACTTCGCAATAGCATTGAGACGCACAGAGCCGCGGGAGGCGTAATCTATTAATAGAACATGCTACGTCCAAGGTGTAGAGCGAGGAAGGTGTTTCACAGTGGACGGCCATGTTGGGAGTACAAGGGAGTGTAAGACCCGTTGAGACAAGGACCAGGAAGTCCAAAAGGGGCGTGTTCTGTAGTTCATGACACTTAGCAGGACTGTGCAGTAAAAAGAAAAGTCATACCAAACTGAGGAATAACTAGACTGGCTGCACCAAAATGCCTCTCTAGCCACTAATACCACATATCATGCCTGCTTAGCCTGGACATGGACAACCATTATTATTTATCGCACAATCCCACCACCCACAGATCCCCTCTGCCTCTTATGCCCTACCCCAACCTCCAAAATCAGCTGCTTGTCCCTCTTCCTTGTCCCAGAACTTACGTTTGAGGCTCCTTGCCTCATAGGTAAGTACTGGGATGAGGAAGCGTGGCATTAGGAGTAATGAAGATACAGGTAGCTAAGTCAGGGATTACCTCCATGTACCTCTACCTCATCCCATACTGCCTATTACACAAGTACTGCCTCATACACAAGTACAGGGACAAGGAAGAATAGGGCTAGGAGTAATGACGATTACCAATAAGTAATTAAGGCATTAAACACAAGTAGCGGCTTAACAATATTCAGTTGACTGGGCTGCAGCACTCACCCCCAGAAATTTTGGGCTATGTTGACTCAGCCTGGCTGACTTTCAGAGAAGTTGCCAGACAGAACAGGAGACAGATGTTAAACGGCACCTGGGTTTCGCTGTTAACAAGGGCCCATCAGTTACTAACGTAAAGCATTTCACTGTTAGGACCTGAATTAAAATGCCAAATTGTTTAGGCAATTGAAATTGTGATGTGGGCTTAGTACTTTCATGCCAGGGAAGTGTAGAAAGGGAACAGGGGATCGTTCATTCTCACAACAGTTCATAAGTGGGTGCTTTCACACTTAAAGTAGAGAGTTAACTGCTTGTAACATTGAAGTTGTACTAGAATAGTCTTATTAAAATACGTAAAGAAGTTAGATGCCCCCACACAAATAAGTTTGCCTCCCCCACCACCCGTGAAGTTGGCACCTCTCCCATCATTTGAAGGATCATCCCCCCGAAATGTAGGTTTTGTTGCGCCCCTGAACACAATCACAAACACCATTCACCATATACACGCATGCACACCCAGCCATCCTTCCATTTAAGTGTGCACTCTTTCACCATACAGGCCCACCCAGGCAGCCATTCATACATTTAAGTGTGCACTCTTTCACCCTGCAGGCACACCCAGACAGCCACCCATACATTTAAGTGTGCACCTTTAACTGTACACGCACACCCAGTTACCCATACATTTGTGTGCACCCTTTCACCATACACTCACACAGGCAGCCACCTCCAAATGTAAGTGTACACCCTTTCCCAATACACTCACACATGCACACGTCATGGGGTTGAGGGGAGCCCTATTACTTCAAAAAGAAATTGGGCCTCAGTATAAGTTTGTCGGTCCGGTAACAACAGTACCGGTAAGCTTGCCGGTACCGTTGTTACCAGACCGGCAAACTACGAGTTCTGCTCGCGGGGGCCTTCCCACCGGCAAGGTCTGACTTGGCGGGCGTACCGGCACCCGCGAGCCGAGCATGTTGGATGCACCAGCAGCATTCTGAATGGTGCCGGTGCATCCAAGCTCCCCATTCCCTTTGGAATATGGGGATCAAATGGGAATGGGGAGCATTTTTTCCTGGCGCCTGTGAATGGGTAATTACTGGGTCCGGTGGAGCCATAATGACCCGGTAAAACCACCTGGTTACCGCCGGACTCGTATTATCATTCCGCCTCCGTGACTCCCGGAAATACCAGGGCATTACGACCCTGATGTCCTGGGAATCCCGGAAGTAGAATGGTGTAAATCCCCATTCCCATTGAGTCCTAATAGGACTCAATGGGAATGGGGAAGTGGAAACACCAGCACCATCTTGTGATGGTGCTGGTGTTTCCACGTCCGCCTGCAGGCTGGAGGTGTTCAACCCACCAGGTCAGACCTGGCGGGAAGATCACCTTCCGCCTGCAGGAGTCGGGATCGGGCGGTCCGGAATGAACAGTGGCGGCGGATTTACCGCCACTGTTCATTCCGGACCGCCCGACCTGTAATGAGGCCCATTATTTCTGTTACAGAAATAATTTCTTTATGCAGGCAAAGTGATTTCAAAAAGAAATTAAAAAAAAAAAAGATTTTGAAAAAATATTTTTTTTCATTTTTTTTCCAAGTGGGTCCCTCTCCTAGGACATGTGCTAGTGGGGCCCCCCGCAACGTGGGGGCTGCGGGGGCCCCTGTTACAACAGTGTGCTAATTGGTGGGAAGCTAAAGTTAAGGCAACCTCAGCAGCACCTGGATGGCCAGCCTACAAGCTCCTAACGTGCTAACGTAGGTGGAAAAGTACTAAAGGAGGATAGAGTGCCAACCAATTGTAGAGGACCTGCGTATGTAGGGGTCCTGTAGTGTGTAAACCAATGGGACATTGTGTATTTAGTGATGTTCATAGTGGTCATTTTCAGGAGAGGGCTTAGTTGCCACACCTGATGATAAGTAACCAATCACATAGTTTCACTTTTTTAGACTAGCATGGATCATATACTTAGATGTTCACTTAGAGCCAATCACTCCTGCTTATAGGTTTTTGTAGTTTGCCACGTAGGGTGACGATAGTACACACGTAGGTTAACGTCATTGATGACGAATATTGCTTACGAATGTTCGTTTTTTTCTTAAATGAATTGAATAAGAGGATTAAAAGATTGCTTTGATGTTCGTTATGCTCCCTGTTTTAGAAAATTTATATTAAAACAGTCTTCCTTTTGGCAACTTCCTGAGTCGGCTCTATTATTTATGTATGAGTAAAGTCTGCATCCCCATCCACCTCCAGGGTAGTTGCTACTCATCAAAGGGGCTGGACTATCCAGTTCACAATATTAACTCCTTCTTCCTCGTCTTAGTACTTAAGGTTTTTTGGGATTTGGAGTCCATAGGATTATTGTGCTTTTTAAAGTTGCATTGCTTTGCACTTCTGTTTAAGTCAAAACCATCAGAAATAGGAGGTGTTACACACGTGTTATGAACATATCAGGTGTGAATGGTATCTTATCTAGGGTGTTTGGCAATAAGGGGTTTTAAGGTTTTATAACTGGAAGTATTTGTACAATGACAACATGCCATCAGGAATTTAGGAATTATTGGATCTTCTTCACATGGAAGGGAAGGAAACTGCCTCTCTACTGATGGGGTCACCACACCTCCCCGACAGCCATCTCCTCCCATGTGATCCTCCCTCATAATACCACCACCAGGGACATGTTCGGGTAGCAGCTGCTGTCCCCTGGCCACATGAGAGGCGATCTTAGGCTGGGGATCAGTAATGACTCCACAGGATTTATCACAGTCGGTACCATGACCCTATCATGAGGGGATGTTAACCCCTCTCAGCTCGGGGTGGGAGGCCTTCCAGGGAGAAATTCAGTGTAAGTCCTAACCTTGAGGTGGACAGTGGCGGTTGATGGGTCCCCAATTTCTGCTCCCCCTTGTGACAGCTTATACATGTGCAGTGCTACTTGTCTCTCACAATGCCTCTGAAACAAAATGCTTTTCCAGAATCAACAGAGATGAACAAGCACAAGCAGCTTCAAAGAACCAGCAGCCCTCCCACACCATACACTGTCTGCAATACTGTCTGGACCAAGCCCAGCGAGAACAGCCCTCTTGCGCAAATTCCAAGTCGAGCCCTCCTGCAAGAGACATGGAGAGAGAGTGACTCAGTGATGTAGGAGCTACGTAGAAGCAGGGCAAGCCGATGCACGCTTTACGGCTGCAGCTACATGCTCTACAGCAGCAGGTGAAAGTCCCAGCAGCCACCATCAGTCCCCCTGACCACCAGGAAATCAACAGGGGAACAAGGACCCCCCTAAACTAAAGTCACTTGCCCTAGGTTGCTGGATTCAAGGGAACTCGAGCCAAAATTGCACATTTGACTTCCTCTGCCTCCATTCCTATTCCTCAGCGGACCCGCATGGAGAAAGTGGGCAGAACTCAATCCGCTATTGTGGCCAGTAATATACTGGAGGAACTGGGGGAGCATACAAGGACCAGCAGGAAACATTAAGCTGTGGGTAGTTTGTGTGGTGAGGTCAAAGGAGGAGCAGGCAGGAGGTGGCAGAAAAAGACACCAGCATGAGAGACGAAGGAGGAGTGGAGTCTGGGGGCGATTTCTGGAGTAGTTGAGGTATTGGTTAGTGACGTTAACGGGTTCTACACTGTGAGTGTGCGTGAAAGAGTAACGTGGGTGGTAGTACAAGGACTAAATGTGAAGTGTTTGTGACTGAGTGAGCGGAGGGTGTCTGAGTATGACGTGTGTGGAATTGTAGTAATAGTGTGGAGAAGGGAGTAGTAGACTGCAGAAGGGAGTCATAGGCTGGAGGAGTGGTAGTGTGGAGGAGGGTGTAGTAATACCTAAGGGTCGAGGCGAGGCCTAAAAGAAATGTGAGACTTTGGAGGAACAGATAAGAAGTGAGAAGAGAGTAGCGGTGTATCGAACTGGAGGAGGAGAGTAGTGAGAAAGAGGAACAGTGAAAGGAGAATGTGAATGTGCTAGAAAGAGCATCAGGTTCGGCGGAGTGTTTGTGAGGCACAATTTCTCACCCATTAGAACACTAACAACTGGATAGAGTAGGGGCAGTCTTAGGAAGTCCTTACGGGAGATTAGGCATTGCCTTTAGGTCCTCACATAAAGGCTTTTCCAGGTTTTAGACAGTAGAGTTCAATAATTACTATCTACTAATCCAGGGAAGGGGCGGGTGGGTTAAGGAAGCGGTGCTTTGTAAGAGGAGAGAGAGGCACGGCCATAGGCACCATTGAAAAACCAATAAAACCCCTTACATCATATCCGAGGATTGGAGTATTTCTTGTGCCATCTGTGAAATTATGCTGACAAAATCTGAACAGTTAGAAATGCGTGTGCTTCTGTCATATGGTGCCAGTGGTGGAGTAGTTTGTATTGATTTGGGGCTTGAGGTATTAGTCGAGAGAAGACTGGAAGTGGAGGAATAGACATATAATGATCTATATGGCTCTCAATAATCCATGCCATTACAGTTCTGATAATATGGCATATTGGGAAATGTTATCGCAGCGAGTCCAATAGGGTTTGATCTACATGAGGAGGAGGCAAATTCTGACAATGAATGGACCCCATGTGCACGTGTGAATATTGGGTAAGAAAGGTGTTGCAGAAGCCTTTCATGATGTTCACTGCAGTTTAGGCATCATGTGGTGGTTTATGCTAATTATGAGTGTTACACGTGTTGTGTGTAGTGATTATTTCGGCATCACGTAGTGGTGCATGCCAATGTAGAATGCTTTGCAAGTGTTGTGTGAAGTGTTTTGACATACGTAAAACAGCTTTCTCATCACGTGGGGGTGTATGCTACTGTTGTCAATGCATCACATAGTGGTGTGTGATTTATGAGTGTCATGCGGTGTGCTACTGATTCTTATGGTTAGTATGGCATCACGTAGAGGTGAGATTGTAAATGTATTACACGTGAGAGGTGTGCTATGAGCTACTAAGGGCTGCTCTGGCATTGCATAGTGATGTATGTCAATCAAGTGACAGGCGAAGTGTTCTGAACTACTCATTTTTCTTTCGGTTTGTGCCAAGTAAGGGGGGTGTGGTGTATGTGTGTGTGTGTGATATCTGTTGACTTGATAAAGAAAGGAGGTGAGTAGTATCTGTTTTCCCTTCCCCCTGTCTGTATGGGGAATGACAGTGTATGTGATGTCAGAGGGTGTGTGAGGTCACCTGTAGCATGTCAGTGAATGTAGACTCTCTCGACCCCTGGTGTTCCACAAGTGCCCATTGGAAAGTGCTACCTGGGGTGGGGGGAGGTGGGCACAGGTTAGGGATTCTCGTATATGTACTTTACTTGACAATATGCTACTGAATAAAAGTAACTCCAGATATCGAGCTTTACAATAGCTATGAGGAGAAAAGTAAGAAAGAAAATGGCATTGCATTACAAACAACCTCCCAAAAAAACCCCACTTAATTAAACCACAGGATTGCACATTTTGAAAATTGACGTTCCAGTTCCAAAAGGGTGATGGGGGAGTGAAGCGGATAATGACATACTGGTTCCACCGTCCACGGGAGCAAAACAAAATCGGGTGGCGGAGGGGTGTCCACCAGAAATCTTGAGTTCAAGGGGTGAGCAAATGAAATTCACCGTTATGTGGCGGGTCACTTGAAATTCACAATTCAGTGGATATCCAAATAAAATCAGTGTGAATGCAGTGCAGGGACAAACCAGCAGAAATTCAAGTGTCCATGTAGAAAGCAAACTTGTGATAATTAAGGATATGGGGGAATCAATTGTCCTTCTCTGTCTGCTTGAACCTAGTGGCCTTGGTGGAGGTAGAGTGTGGAGTAAGCAGCCTTCAGTGGGAATGATGCTGCGCTGGCAGAAATGGGGACATCTCTGGAGTGCAGTTGGTAGTGTTGGATGTGACAAAAATCAGAAGAGCTGCACCCAACACACTCCCACAAATGTGTCCATGTGTTGGTGGGTTCACTTCTGGCAAGTGTGACGAATCCAGGGAATGTGTCTCTTCTCCCCAAGTGAGAGTCACCCCCTTTGGGACTAGGGACATGACCCTGCACTATTTAACACCCATTAGAGGGCACGGCCAACAGGATCACACTAGGCTGCCAGCCCCCCTCCCCCTTTCAGGGAATCCCCTAGCAGAGT